>NC_082679.1:35989797-37239797 GCF_025265405.1 Mesoplodon densirostris | reverse complement strand
TGTAAACTCCCTGAGAGATGGAATACTCATCAGTTTTGTTCACTGATGTATCGCAAGCATCTAGACACACATGTGCTTTTTAAATTTGGGGAGCAATTGTGGTTATCCTGCAGTTTGCATGTCACCATCCATGACAGAGCACACTTGTTTCCTCACCGCCCTCCCACACAGCATACTTCACATTTTGGGATCCCTGTCAATCAGATAGATTTTTTTTTTTAATGTTATCTGGTTGTAGTTTGAATTTGCATTTCTATTAGTATAAGTGCAGATGAGTATCTTATCATTTGCTCTAAGAGCCATTTGTATTATTTTTTCTATACTTGTATGAATGGTCTAAGTTTTTTCACACAGATCCAGCCCTCCCACAGGGAAACCCATGGCATCGATCTCAGGCTGAGCCCTCTTTGGACCCCTCAGAGGACTGAAAAGAAGAGGATCCATATCTTCTGGTACGTCCAGATCACAATCATGCTCAATGACTCAAGTCTCCTTTTGGGTTTTCTAGCTGTAAACCAAGGGTGATAATTTACCACGGGCACCAGGAAGGTGACAGCCCAGGCCCAGGGCAGCCCCCAGCTCTCCAACCAGCAGGCTGCAAGTGTCTGTCCCACTGGCAGGCCTGTCCTCAGACTCTGCAGCACTCCTGCCGCTCACCCCAAGAAACAGAACTTCTTAGTCCTTCTGAGTTTTTATTTTCTCCCCACGTCTTTAAAAAGCTGTGGTGGGAACAGAATACTTCATTCAAAGGAGGCCCTGAATTGCCCTTTTGTGCTGCATCAATTCCAAGAACCAGCTCAGTATTCTCTGAAAGAGAAAAGACTTGGACTGAAGCTGGCATCCTAAGAACCCTGGAGGCCAGGTCGTCATTAATTAGCCACTGGCATCTTTGCCTCCTTAATATGCAAACAGAGCTTCTGCTCAACCCAGCTCTGTGTAGATGTTGATTTTAGAGGGGGATTGTTTTCCCTCCAGCATCTGCAAGGAGAGTTCCACAGACCAGGGCTTTTTCTACCTGGGGACGTGGCTGAGGGTGGTTATTTCCAGGTGTCGGTCATTCTCTTGACCATGCACACATGGTGGACAAAGCCCGGGGTTCCGAACAGACAGACCCGGGTTCAAATCCTTGCTCTGCCCCTTCCTGGCTGGATGACCTTGGCGGATGACCTCTCTGAGCCAGTGTGTTGTCATCCCCATATGGATCTACAATATAGTACCTACTTTGCAGGTGAGAAGCTGGTGTCTTGGGATGAAGAAAAGATGCAGAAAGGGTGTTTGGAGATCACAGAAGAGGTATTCATTGGCCAGGCTTTCCTCGAAGGAGATGAGACCAAGGGAGTAACCACTGAGTTCTGGAATGATACAATCAAATCCTATTTTGGGGGCGGGGTGAAACTCATCAACTTCTTATAATTCTATTATTCTCAAGGTTAAAAAAAAAAAAAATCCTTGCCCTGGTGGCTCCTAAGACCCGTGTAGGCTGGACCCTGTACCCTCCTAACCACCAATCCACCACTTGGCCTTGGGCTTTGAGGTCCCAGAAGTGTGGGCCTCAATTCAGGTCTAGGAAAATTTAGAGCACCCTCACCCCTCCTCCAGCCTCTGATCCTGGAAGCTCACTCGACCTGGAATATTGCCCCACTCTTGTCTCCACTCTGGCTAACCCTTGCTCAACATTCAGCTTTCAACTGAAGCATCACTTACTTGGGATTAGGGGTGGGGTTCCTGAAACCCAGAGTGGATTATTGGCTCCTTAGACACCCTGCAATTTCCATCTTGTAACGTGCACTGCCTATGTCATTTCTGACTCTCCGTTTTCCTTGCTGGGCTGCAAGTTCCGCAAGGATGCATTCTTAGAGCCGACACTGTGACTCCCTGTGACTGGACCCACTGAGTCTCTGGGCAAGGACAGAAAGGGAACAGAAGGGAGGGAAGGAACGGACAGGCTGGTGGGGAAGACAGGGAGGTACTGGGGGTTCCCTGGAATCCCACAGCATTGCTATCTGGGGAAGGCCTGGAGATGGGGCGGGTGGATATACAACTTGGTGGCACTTTAAGGAACAGTCCCATTCTGAACTTTGGTGGGTATTTCACTCTCGGAAGCTCCAAAGTCATTTTCAAACCCTAATTACCCCACACATTAGAGCCCCAGGGAGCCACCAAACTTGGCCTCAATCCTCCCATTTGCAAATTAGAAAAACTGAGCCTCACAGTTAAAAGCTTGCCTGGAGCCAAAAAGGAAATCAGCCTAAAAGGCGGCTCATTCCTCAGGAAACCACTGGGTGGAGCAAGAACTGGAAACAGAGACTACTAGGGGCCTCAGTTTACTTCCCTGGGTGAGGAGACACCCCGCACTCTGTAATTCCTTAATTCGCTACTGTGGATTTACTTAGCTCAGGGGCTGCCGAGAGGGAGCACGCAGGCAGGTCACATTCAGCCCTCAAACGTGTGCTGTGAAGATCTCAGTGTTTTTTATTTTCTAAAAAATGTTTATTTATTTATTTATTTATTTGGCTGCGTTGGGTCTTTGCGGCACACAGGATCTTCATTGCCACGTGTGGGATCTTTTTTTTTTTTTAAGATTTATTTATCTTATTTATTTTTGGCTGTGTTGGGTCTTAGTTGCGGCATGTGGGATCTTCATTGAGGCATGTGGGATCTTTTGTTGAGGCGCGCGGGCGTCTCTCTAGTTGTGGCGTGTGGGTTTTCTCTTCTCTAGTTGTGGCACGCAGGCTCCAGGGTGCATAGGCTCTGTGTTTTGCAGCACACAGGCTCTAGTTGAGGCGTGTGAGCTCAGTAGTTGTGGCACACGGGCTTAGTTGCCCCGTGGCATGTTAGTTCCCTGACCAGGAATCAAACCCGCGTCCCCTGCATTGCAAGGAGGATTCTTGGACCACCAGGGAAGTCCAGTGCGGGATCTTTAGTTGCAGCATGCAGGCTCTTCCTTGCAGCATGCATGTAGGATCTAATTCCCTGACCAGGGATCAAACCCAGGCCCCCTGCATTGGGAGTGCAGAGTCTTAACCACTGGACCATCAGGGAAGTCCCCTCAATGTTTTTTAAAGATAAAAGATTTTTTAATAAAAATCTAGATTTGAGAGTTCTCTTGAAAAATCAAAAGGTCTTGCAATACTGGCCAGGATTCCATTTTCACATGTGCAAGGCTGGCTAGAGCTGAGCAGTGACTGCCTCCTTTACACAGGGGGTGTGTTCACCAATTTCCCACAGTCCCCACTGCTCCCTCTTGTCTCCCACCTGGCTCACTTCTCTCATTCATGAAACCTGCTGAACCCTGTAGGTATTCAAATCACAGTTCTTGAAGTATCTCCTCCCCTTTAGTCACTACCTGCTAGCTACACTGGCCTTCTCTGGGTTTCTCAAAAAAGTCAAGCTCTTTTCAGTCACAGGGCCTTTGCATAATCTGTTCTCTCTGCCTGCAACACACTTCCCTCCACCAGTCTCAGCTGAAGGTTACCTCCTCTGTCTGAATTAGGTTCCCCTTAATGGATCTGTGATTCTCTCTCATATCACATACCACAACTTATAATTATTCATGTGTATGCTTATTTATTTGTCTCTGTCTCCCCTACTAAAATAGAAACCCAAGGAGGGCAAGGATTGCTTGGTGTTATTGATTGCTGAATTTGCAGCATGCAGCCCAGAACCTGGCCTATCTTATGAATTTGGTAAATATTTGTGGTATGAATGCATGAATGAATGCTGGAATGCATGAGTGGGACTCTGCCAGCTCCATGAGCATCTATTCAATGACAAGAGGCCAATCCTCCCTGTCTTCTGGCAGGGTTAGTAAGAGGATAGCATTTTTCCAGCCTCCCTGTGGGATTCACTCAAACCCATGTTGGGCAGGCCCATGTGTTCCCTTTTTCCAGAAGCTCTGGGATGAAAGGTGAGTGAAAGCACTTAGGGGCACTTGCATTCAAACCCGGGTACATTTGTCAGGCAAGTACAGAGGACTAAAGTGATCAAAGGGATGATGAGATGACAGAGCTTCAAAACGAGGCTTCTTCCAGATAGAGAAAAGGAGACTTTAATTAAATCTCTAAAATCCCAACTGGATGCAGAGGGAGGGATGATGGACACCCAACCTCAACTGTTAGAAGAAGGAGAGGTTCCACCTTGAAGTTTAAAAGAGTTTAAGGCAAAGAAAAGCCACACACACACCCCAACCTATTTTTCTCAGAAGGACCTTATGATGTTTCCTACCCCAAGACAGAGGTAGGATGGGCCAAGAATAAAAACAGGTTTAAGAAGGCTTCAAATTGCTTCCAATCTGTCAATAGGTGACAGATCTGAGGCTAGGTTGGAGGCCCTTTTACAACCGTGTGGTCAATGTTTGGCAAATGTTGAATGAATGGGATGGCATGAATGTCACGGCAGCATTCCTCTCCTGCAAGTGCCCACTAGACCCTGATCAAAGCAAGAGTACTGGGTTAAAGGGATTCAAGTGATCGCATATTTGATGCTTCTGGTATCTCCAAGCTGTACCTGACTCATGTTGAAAAAATTCATCTCCCAATAACTTTCTTCAGCTTCTCAAAAGTGTTTATGACTTAAAAAAATTTAAAAACACTAAGAAGAACTGATGAGGTCACCGTTTCCCAAACCCGGCTGCACACCAGAACATCTGAGGAGTTTAAAAAAAAAAAAAAGGAGACCCTCCCCAGATCCCACTCCAAGCCCACTGAATCAGAATCCCTAAATATTTGTTTTTTTAAAAAAGCTTTCTCTGGATAGTTCTGATACCCTCAACCAGAGACTGGTCTGAAGTCTCTAGAAAATAGTAACCAAAAGTCTTAGTGAATTTTAAGGGACTCTGCACTCCTGAAGCTTTAGAATTCTGAGACAGAGGTCACAAAATAGGCCTATGGGCTGCTCTGGCCTATGGATGTGTTTGTACACAAATGATGAGGAGAGTATTTTAAAACAATAAACAAACAACTCTGATTACTGTTTAAAAATGGCAATATTTCACACATGTACACAAAATCCAGTTTTCCATTTCTCCTAAAAAATTAGAACAGATGGCAAAATTGGACCCTCATTCCCAAATCCCAATATTCAACTGGAGCTTAGGCAATTAGCCACAGTCCCCAGAACTGTCTATTATTATAATCAGTTGACTTTGCTCTCATGCATTAACTACCTAGCTCCCAAAGTCACTTCAGTTCGAGACCCCTATTTGAGGTTTCCCCAGAAAATCGCCAGCTTGGGAGATCCTGCGGTGATTCCCCAATTGAGACAGGGGCCGTCTGCTCCTGGCTGAGCTGGGGCTTGAGGGGCCTCAGGTCCACACTTTCCCCAGCCCCCTGCCTTCCACCCTGCTGACATCTAGGAGTTGTCCTGTCACTCCAGCACTGGGGCCAAGGACTTCAAAGCCAAACAAGATCCAAATTGAATTGGCACTAATCCTCTTCAGTCTCGACCTCTTTTCTTCTGCCAGGCAGAACTTTCCTGCCTCTGCTGGCTTCCTATTAAAATTAACAAGCGTTGCAGGCAGACATCAAAGGCAGGGTTGTGCCTTTAATATTCCAGGCAGGCCCAGGCTGTGATCCCAGCCCCTCCCCCTCTTGCTCTCTTCCAACTGAACCGGGGAAAATGGTTCTGGTGGGAGTGCCAGAATCATCCTCGTCTGTTTGATATTTGCACCAAGGAAAATTCCAGGGCCAGCAGAACATCTTCACAGCAATATTCTTCAAAGTGCCCTGCAAAAACTGGCCAATTATTCTTAAGAGGCACCCTTAGAAAAGTGTGTTATTATCCCCATTTTATTAGCAGGGAAACTGAGGTCAAATGGCTTGTCCAAGGCCATACAGAGAAAGAGGGAGACGGAATCAAAGCAGTGGCAGCGTAAGACTATGTCCATCTAAGGCTCACTCAGACCTGGATCTGGCCCAGGAAGTCAAGCACACCTAGGCGCTCCTGCCCAGCTGGGTTGTCGTGGCCACCCCTCCTGGTTCTCACGCTGGGTTTCCCAGACCCAAACTTCACAAAGACAGTAGTAACCCCACAGGTGCTGAGGGGAGGTGACAAGCTCTGTCATCAATCCCTTACAATGCAGGAAATGACTGCCCTGGATAATTAGTCTCCTCTATACAACCCTCGAACTGTTGTCTTTGTTTTTTTCTCCCTAACATTACTGGGGATAAGCCGATTATTTTCAGAGAACTATGTATTTATACTGGAGAAACCAACAAATTCAATAACTAGTGCACTATGGTTCTGAGTTGTTAGTGAAATCCCTGCCAGGTGTGTGTGTAGGGGGCTCTGTGGGTTGAGCCTTGCTTCCTCTATCTAAGGGGCCTGTTCAAACAGAAGTCCCCAGACCCCAAGGATTTTGGAACGGGAGAAAACATTGATCTGGCGAGCCCAGAACACACTGCAGGGGCTGCAGGGCCTGGGCTGCTGAATTGGCTCCCACATCTCTGGAGGAAAAGCACAGCTAAAAGTGCCTGCAGACAATTAACAATTAGGGAAGTTTCTCCCAAATGTGGCTTTGATCCCAATGCTGGAGACATTTACAGACTGCTTTGGTGCTGGCTGAGGGGTTACTCCTTTAGAAATCTTAGAGACAGGCATCTTCTAAACAGCTGTCTCTTTACCTGCACTCGGAACAGACCACCAGCTACGGCACCTCGTCGCTGTTTCGGGGAAACTGTGGCCCAGGGCAGGGAAGTGAACTTGTGAGTGAGCAATCCCAGTGAGTGAGTTTAGAGGACTCAGGTGCCCTGACTCCCCGGCTGGGCTTCTTGCCCCAGGAGAGAAAAAAGAAGAAACAAGAGAAAAAGTGAGCTGTGCAAAGGTGAAGGGGGAATGAGAGAAAAGAAGGAGGAAAGAGGAGGAGAAAGAAGAAAGGCAAGCAGGAGGAGAGGCAGGGGGGGAGACGGGCACAGAGGCAGCGCATTTATTTCACCATCTGAGCACACACGTCTATGATGCTCACCAATGGTTTCTTCTCCGGTGTCTCAGCTCCCCAGTTACACAATTCTTCTTTGTACCCTTGGGTAAGGCAGGTGGCACCGTGTGAGCCCCTCAGTGGATGCTTAACCCAAGCAGGTGGTTCTGCAAATGGCCTCACTCCACAGTCACCTAAGAGGTTTCAAAGGCCCTGGGAAGTTTTCTTCCTCAGTTCATCACATGGCCCAGATGATTCACACTGTGGATGGACTGGTGGCCGGGACACTTCCCCTCTAGGGCCTCAGGCTCCCAATCTGTAAATTGGGTTGGGATTGAGACAAGGTCTGCACCACATTATTGCCCTTACAGCTCTGGCACTCTAGAATTACGTTAATTCCAGGAATTCTTCTGTTTCCCTCCTTCTTTTTCAAGAATTCTCCAGAAGCATTACAGAGCAAATCCAGAACGCCTTGCTAAGAATCAATTTCAACCTGAAGGAAGGGTTTCTAAACAAAGGGGATAAAGTGCAGAAGCCTGAAATGAGCTTTGCCAACTGGGCCCCAGTGGGCTTGCGGAGGACTTAAGGCTGAAGATGCAGCCCCCTCTACTCTCACACCCTGCCCCCCGACACCTTGAGTGGTTTTCCTGGGCTTACACCGGATGTTCATCTTTATCAACCAAGGTCGCTTTGAGCCTCCAACAGGGGAATTATTAAAAACCAGCAATGTGGGAAGACAGAGACTTGCCACATGTCTGAGAAAATAATATATAGACTGATGCCAAAGTGGGATTGCTTAGCACTACGTCCTACCGAACGATGGAGGAATTCAGCATTTTAGGAAGAAGAGCGGACCACGTAGAGAAGACGTGAGGGACCAAAAGTCTTACGATAGTATGCTCAACCTTGGTAGTAATTAGGGAAATGCAAATCAGCAGCCAGGGATATGCCATTTCACATCTGTCACACCGGCAAAAATGAAGGCTGGCGGTACCAAGTATTAACAAGGCCATGGAGAATTGGGCACTTGAGTACATTGGTCATGGGAGTGTAAACCCCTGTGGTGAGCAATTTGGAAAGATCTAGTAAAGCAGAACAAGCATGTCCCCTTCAATCCAGCAAGTCTACTCCTAGGTATACCCCCTACAGAAACTCTGGCACATGTCACATACAGAAACACTATACGTGGATATTCACTGCAGCAGTGCTTATAACAATGAAAAAGTGGAAACACCTAAATGCCCATCAACTGGATAAATTGTGAAGTAGTCATATAATAGAATAATATAAAGCAATTAAAATCATAAATCTCAAAACACTGAGCCAAAAAAGCAAAAAAAAAAAATTGTAAGGCTACAAAGAGAATGATGCCACTTTATAAAAGGTTTATAAACCTGTAAAACAAGGGTGTGTAACTTTTATAGATACATATGTAGTAAAACTAGAAGAACATGCATGGGCATGATAAACACTTCATGAAATTGGTTCCCGGGTTTGGTGATGGAGTAAGAATGAGATTTGGAAAGTTTACACGGAGGGTTTCCACTCTGATTATTTTCTTCCTTTAACAATTGAAATGAACAGGACAATGTTAATATCTGATAACACTGGAAGGTTCTATATTTAATTTTCTATCCTTATCTGTTTTTGAAATCATCCCAAGTTTAAAAAATAATTTTAAAAGGAGAAAACACCACTATGGAGAACAGTATGGAGGTTCCTTAAAAAACTAAAAATAGAACTACCATATGATCCAGCAATCCCACTCCTGGGCATATACCCAGAGAAAACCATAATTCAAAAAGATATATGCAGGGTTTCCCTGGTGGCGCAGTGGTTGAGAGTCCGCCTGCCAATGCAGGGGACAGGGGTTCGTGCCCCGGTCCGGGAAGATCCCACATGCCGTGGAGCGGCTGGGCCCGTGAGCCATGGCCGCTGAGCCTGTGTGTCCGGAGCCTGTGCTCCACAACGGGAGAGGCCACAACAGTAAGAGACCCGTGTACCACACACACACACACACAAAGATATATGCATCCCTATGTTCATTGCAGCACTATTTACAATAGCCAACACATGGAAGCAACCTAAATGTCCATCGGCAGATGAATAAAGAAGATGAAGTATACATATATAATGGAATATTACTCAGCCATAAAAAAGAAATAATGCCATTTGCAGCTACATGGATGGGCCTAGAGATTATCATACTAAGTGAAGTAAGTCAGACAGAGAAAAACAAATATCATACGGTATCACTTATATGTGGAATCTTAAAAAAATGTTGATACTAATGAACTTATTTACAAAACAGAAACAGACTCACAGACTTCGAAAACAAACTTATGCTTACCAAAGGGGAAACGTTGGTGGGGAGGGATAAATTAGGAGTTTGGGATTAACATATACATACTACTATTTATAAAATAGATAATCAATAAGGACCTACTGTATAGCACAGGGAACTCTACTCAATATTCTGTAATAACCTATATGGGAAAAGAATCTGAAAAAGAATGGATATATATATATATATAACTGAATCACTTTGCTGTACGCCTGTAACTAACACACTTTAAATCAACTATAATATAAAATTTTTTTAATGTTATTTAGATTCACATGTAATAGGTTTATTATTGTTATTTTAAAGAATTAATAAATGTTTTGAGAAAAAAAAAAGAAAGCACACTGGGCCTGAGTTCCAATTGGGATTCCAGGGGCAGATCTGGAAGTTCCCACTGTTCCCCTGGGCAAGGTCCCTAACCTGGAAGGCAGGGCTTGTGTTCAGTGGTTTTCCAACTGGTCCTAGCAGCAGCAAACCACGCTCCCCCCAGCCCCCAGATAAAATCATTATAAGAGGGATTGAGGGGGTGGGTTGCATAAGACAAAACAGATTTTAGAAAGAGGAGCTGCCCTGTTTAAATAGGGGGAGGGGAGAGGGATGGGACCTAGCATCCCATCCACAGAAGCCCCTGCAACGCACCTTTGTGAAGCTCTGGGGCTCTGAGCCTGCACAGTGCAAAAACCTCCAGTCCAGCCCCAATATTCCATGAGGAACCCAGAGGTTACCTAGACAGAGAGAAATGAAGGGCTGAGACTAGGGTGAGGCAAGGGAGGCACCTCGGGGGCAACGTTTAGGGAGATACTCACTCTCAGGCCCGTTCAAAGGCCGCCCTGCATTTGTGTGTCCTCACAGAAACCTGCTTGCTTTCTCCTTTTCTGATAGCTATGGACATGCTCACCACCCCTCCTGGAAAGCACGCTTGTGAGGACCAGGCCCTGTGTCTGGCTCTCTTACTGCATCCAGAGGGCTAACCCAAAGCCAGGCACATTGTAGGCCCCAAATATGTTTGCTGAGTAATTGATTAAGGAAGGGAGGGAGGGAGGGAGCAAAGGAAGGAGGGAAGGAGGGATGGAGGGAGGAAGGAAAGAAGAAAGGGGGAGGGGGAAGGGAGGAAAGGAGGGAGGGAAGGAGAAAGGAAGGAGAGGATGAAATAAGGAAGGATGGACGGACCCGAGCCTCCTGCGCCCTCTCCAAAGCTGCACCACGCAGCTTGTAGGATCTTAGTTCCCTGACCCAGGATCGAACCCCGGGCCCTCAGCAGTAAAAGCACAGAGTCCTAACCACTGGTCCACCAGGGTATTCCCCAGCAGCATTTTTATAATAAAGAAAATGTGGTACAAAGGGCCCAGGGCAAGGGCAGATGCAAGAAAGCCAGTTAGGAAATGAGTCCTGAATCTTCACGGGAGGTGACGGTGGCTCAAACTAGGTGACAGAGATGGAGGCAGACAAGACGTTGGTGTGCTTGGAGGTGATGCCCGGAGCAGAAGCTCATCTGGGGAGTCTGAGATGCTGTCTGACGTCCACGCGGACATGTTGAGTAGCAGTCAGAAATATGAGCCTGGAGTCGAAAAGAGAGGCCCAGGTTGGGGGTGTAAATGGGGAGTCTCCAGCACATAGGTGGTATTTCAAGCCATGATCCTGATAATTTTTTATGTCTTATAAATAAAAGAGCTGAAGCAAACATGACCAAATTGACATCTGTTAATTCCAGGTGGTAGATAAAGTGGTGTTTATAATACTGTTCTTTGTACTTTTTAGTATGTTTGAACTTTTGTAATAAAATTAATTAATAAACAGTAGAGAAAGCCACAAGGTTCCAAACGGCCGAACAGTCCTGCCTTAGAACTCAAGAGTGCGTGCTGGCAATGAGTCAAGGAGCCAGGTTCAAATCGCCCCACCACGAACCTAAGCTGGGTGACCAGGGCTTGACCCTGTCTCTCTGGGCCTCTGTTTCCCCATTTGGACAAGAAGCTGGCCCATGACTTCTCAGGGTTCTTTCAGCACTGACCATCTTGATTCAAGCTGGTGTCCCCTGGGGCTTCTGCCTGCTTTGATTTTGTCCACCCGTATCTTATGCCTAGTCCTACAGAGGAAGCCAAAAATACCCTATAAGAAGGCCTTGTAGGTGGAAGGTCAACTCTGACTCCAAGCAGATGCAAACTGCAGCAAGGGAAGTCAGAAAGGAAGGGCAGTGCCCCATGGTCCCCAGGCCCTGGGACCCAAAAGGAACTAGGCTGAGCTTAAAAGCTGGGAACCCAGAGACTAAAACTCTTCACAATATTTAACTGCTGATGAATGCATCCCACTCAGGACCCTGGGACCAGTTGTAGAAGAGTCTATGAGCCTGAAACATACAAATTGGGTGAGTGATACAAATGGGTGAGTGGCTGAACCAATCTGTCAGCTGTATTAGGCACAGATAATAATAATATGAATAGCGAAATAATGATAATATTTATGTGTCAGATTCTGAACTAAGTGCTGAATATGCATTCTCTCATTTAACCCTCACGATGACAGCGCCATGGGGTTATCATTTTCATGAGCCACACTTTGCAGATGAGGAAACTGGGGCTCAGAAGGGTTAAGCAACTTGCCCCCAATCAGGCAGCAGAACCGGGATCAGGACCCAGGCAGCATGATTCCAGATCTCCAGCTCTTGGTGAGCGACAAGATCCTCTAAATCTCTTCAACAAGAGCTGGAGAAGACAGCATACATGTAACTCTGTTGAGTCATTTATTCATCATCAGCTCATCCATATTTATTGAGCACTGTGTGGCAGCACTCAGCATGCCTGGCCACACGGCTGCTGAGATGAATAAGCACAGCCTCTGTTTGTGAGAAGACCGTGGTCTAGGGAGAGGCCAATTTATAAACCAGCGTTATAAAAACCAATGGCTCGGGCTTCCCTGGTGGCGCAGTGGTTGAGAGTCCGCCTGCCGATGCAGGGGACACGGGTTCGTGCCCCGGTCTGGGAGGATCCCACATGCCGCGGAGCGGCTGGGCCCGTGAGCCATGGCCGCTGAGCCTGCGCTTCCGGAGCCTGTGCTCCGCAACGGGAGAGGCCACAACAGTGAGAGGCCCACGTACCGCAAAAAAAAAAAAAAAAAAAAAAAAAAACCCAGTGGCTCCAGGCTGCTCCTGGGGAGACACCTATGTCCAGAGGGGCCCTGTATGGGAAAGGGTGGTGACCCAAGCCCAAAACGTGGACCAGGGTGTGGAGTGACATCACAGGACCTTTCTCTGCCGTCTTCGTGGCTGAACCTCCATTCCCAGGCCACGAGTCCCAGAGCTGCTGGCAGAAACTGCTGGACGCAGGAACAGCGGGTGTCTAGCTTTGACCTCTGTGGGAGGGGGAGAAGATGACAACGCAGTCGTTTAGGTTAAGAGGTGGAGCGTTAGCTGCTCCTCTGGAACAGCCCATTTCACTGTTCTGAGAAGAGCCACTTGGAGAGGCCGTAAGTGGAGAAGGAGATATTTAGGGCTCAGGGGCTCAGAGGAGCTACAACTGCTGTGTGGCCACAGAAAAGCTGCTCAAGCAGGACTGCTTCTTTGCAGAGGAGCTCTTACCTCAGGGCCCCTGGTGGGAGTGGGAGGAGGCCCAGCAATGGGATTTCAGAGATCCACAAATCCCTTGAACTTGCAGCAGGAAAGGAAAATGTCATGTATTTGTGCTTTTTTTTTTCCTAGGTAGAACTTTCATCAGATTTTCAGGGGCCCCTTGAATACCCTGAGAAGGCTAAGGATCACGCCTCTGAAGAAATACAGTCATACCTCAGTAGCCACAGCGTATAGGTTCCAGGACCCCAGCGGATACCAAAATCCACGGACAGTGAAGTCCTGTACAGAAGATGGCGAGCACAGTCCACCCTCTGCAGCTGCGGGTCCCACCGCTGTGGGAATGGAGGGCCAGTTGCCCTGGTATTTATTTTCTAAGTGCAGATTTAAGCTGTGTCCCTCAGCCAGTCCATGTTCCTGGGGTGGCGTGTGTGTTCTTGTTTTCCTGCTGCCATGCAGAGGTCAGGAGCTGAGACCCAGGAGATGGCCAAAAGGGCAGACGGGGTCTGTGGATGCGCTTCCCCAGGCCCTAGGGGACACCATGTAACAGGAACTGGACAGCCCGGGTGCAGTCAACATGGACTCTACCACCTGATGCTACACATGGTTGTTTCAATCCACACAGCCCAGAAACTGGGAAATAGCTTCATGCTTGGGGATTGGATTTTGATACTATCATTCAGTTGAGGCCTTAAGCAACACTGCAGTGTCAGTCATCCAAGGGAGAAGCAACTCCTGGCTCAGAGAGTGAGCAGGGAGGAGAGACGGCTTAGATAAGGGGGAAGGGAAATCCTTTCCTTTCTCTGGGCTCACTTATCTGGGCCAGACCTTCCAAGGCATTCATATCTGCTACAGGGCACACTCGAGAGTGGAAGGCAAGGGGGAAGAAGCTGGACCTTCCAAGAGATGGGCTGGGACTGGGCTGTAAATGCAAGCGTGGGAAGGCAGATTCAGCCTTCGGGCTTTGAGAGCAGCCCTGCCGGGTCGTGGGTTTCCTGGGCTGAGATATCCTCCAGCCCTTCTGCACCATTAGCTGTTTTTTGTTTTTTAAAATAAATTTATTTATTTTTGGCTGCGTTGGGTCTTCGTTGCTGCACGCGGGCTTTCTCTAGTTGTGGCGAGCGGGGGCTACTCTTTGTTGTGGCGCGCGGGCTTCTCATCGTGGTGGCTTTTCTTGTGGGGGAGCACGGACCCTAGACGCAAGGGCTTTGGTAGTTGTGGCATGAGGGCTCAGTAGTTGTGGTGCACAGGCTCTAGAGTGCAGGCTCAGTAGTTGTGGCACACGAGCTTCATCGCTCTGCGGCATGTGGGATCTTCCCGGACCAGGGCTTGAAACCGTGTCCCCTGCATTGGCAGGCAGAGTCTCAACCACTCTGCCACCAGAGGAGCCCTTTTTTAAAAATAAATTTATTTATTTTATTTATTTTTGGCTGATTAGCTCTGTTTTTACTCATCCCTGGCTCCCCAGTGCCCAGCACAGTGCTTGGAAGGTGCTGAATGAATGAATGGGCCTGGATCCCCGACTACACTGGATCCTTTGGGGCAGGGACCATTTGGGGACCACTACAATGTTGCCCCTCCCTATCCTTCCCCAGTGCCCTGATGACCATGGGGCTGAATCCCTTTCTCCTCACTAGAAGTTCTCAGCTCAAACCCATGGCTCCATGGGTCAGACTACACATGGGAGGAACTATCTCCACTGGTGGTGGCCAGGGCCACTTTTTGGCCTTTCAGAGTGAGGAGGAGGGGGCGAGAACACAGGAGGCTAGTTCCAGGCCCCTCCTAATGTTTAGGGGGGACAGAGCAAGAATACAAGTGGGAGGTCCACATACTACCCCGCTGAAATAGTTTAAAGTTATAAATCAGATAAACAAATAAAATACTTTCTACCCTCCTACCTTAACATTGCAACCTCGAATGCAGAGGTGCCTGGAGATCTACCCCATGGCCCCAACCCCCAATCTGTGGTCCCTCTCCCTTCTCTCCGCACCCCTAGCTCCTTCCTTCACACACCCCTGTGGGCACCAGCCCACACATCCAAACTCTGTCTGTACCCCCAGCAAACAGCCACCCGCGGCCACCTCTCAGGCCTAGAGGGACACACACTGGCTGCACATCTGTCCTTGGGAGCCTGGGGAAGAGGACTGAGCAAATCCTTAGAAGCAAGCAGGCTTGGGAAGACAGAAGATTCCAGCATCCAGGGTGCTCCACATGTGGTCTAGAAAGAGAGGTTACAGGCTCTGAGTGGGCACCTGCCCCTGACTTTAGGGGGCATGGCCAGGAGGGGGCCTCAGTGGGGCCTTCTAAAGACAGGGCCCAGAATAGGGGCCCCCGCCTGCACATGGTAAGGGCTTTTATAGTCAACCAGGGGAGACAGATGAGACCCCGGGCCAGGACAGGAGTAGCCCCTGTGAAGGAGGGAACAGAAATGGCAGATAATAGTATGTGTAGGACTTGGAGAGGGGACACAGGTAGCTCCCAATCTGTGCGATGTGACTGCAATTTGAGCCTGAGCCTGGCTCCCTGACACCTCAGCAGGTGGCAGGTACAACCACCTGCACCCTTTGTGAAAAGCCACCTAAATGACTGTACTGCTTGCCCTCTCCTCTGCCCTCCTCTGCCAACACCCAGCCCATGGCTGGGCTGTGTGCAGGGCGTCTGGCCCCAGGGAGAGGTGGGATGAGCCCAAGTCTACACCCACATGGCCATAAATAAGAAGTCTCTGGTCGCTGCTCACTCAGCCTCACTTCCCCAGCTGTGACAGTGCCGGAGCCTCTCAGACACCTGGACCATGGACCCTGGGGAATGTACCTGCATGTCTGGTGAGTAAGGATGCCCACCCTGAGATTCTGCGACCTCTCACCAGCTTCCCACAGGGAGCCTGCAGGACTGTGATTAATGCTTCTCTTCTTCCAATTAGAAGCACCAGTGGGGTTTGTGTCAGACTGGCCACCTCTGCGGCAGCTCCCGCTCTCTGTTGGATACCAGCTTGATTTGCTAGAATTAATAACCTGGCTTAGGAATGACTGGTGGGACCTAGCGGCAAGCCTCTGGGAGCAGCCACCAGGGCGGGGGAAGAGCTCTGGCCCAGACCAACCTGCTTCTGGTCCATTGCTCCCATCCACTCCTGACACTTATTATTTCCAAGCCTCAGTTTCTTCATCTGAAAAATAGGGTTATTGATCCCCAGCTGCCCACCTCCTAGGGTTGCTGTGAAAGGGTTAAAATCATAAAGCATTTGCAGATGTCAGGGGAGTTATTCGAAGCACATGCCGACCTCCAAGTCTGAAACTGCTTAATTCCATGGAAGCATGTTGGCCAGGAGAAGTGAGGTCAGGGTTCAGAGCCATCTTGGTTTTTATGACCTTTGGAAACGGCATCAAGAAGTCTCACAAGCCTCCCTGGTTCCTAACAGGACATGTCTGTCCCCAAAATTTGCCAAAAAGACAGAAGCTTTCAGCATCTTGAGACTCAAAACAAGAAGTGGGATGAGTTTTTTTTTTTTTTTTAACATAGATGGTTTTATGATATGGAAACAAGTGGTAACTGTGACTCTCATTTGGGCTTGTTTATATCCTTTGCCCTTCCTCCTACACATTCAGGATTTCCACCTTGCCTGATACCTTGAAAAGGTGAGGAGTTGAGGATTTCCATCTTGCCTGATACCTTAAAGTTTCTGAGAGTCCCCAGGGGACCTTGGGCTTGGCCTAACTTAGTGGTTCTCAAACCTGATTGTACATCAGAATCATCTGGGTTGCTTTTATTTTTTTTTCTATTTTTTGGCCGCACTGCGCAGCACATAGGATCTTAGTTCCTTGACCAGGGATCAAATCCATGTCCCCTGCAGTGGAAGCGAGGAGTCTTAACCACTGGACCACCAGGGAAGTCCCTGGGTTGCTTTTTAAAAAATACTGATTCCCTTTCTTCACCCAGACCTATGAATCATAATATCTCAAAGGTTGGCCCTAGGAATCTGCATTTTAATAAGTACCCCTAGGGATTCTGATGTAGTCCCCCCAGTTTCTGTCCATGGACTGTGACTGGGAACCACTGGATGGTCTTCACCACTGGGGTGATTCTCAGCAGCATCTTCAACCTCTTGTCCATCCACTGACCAAGGGCAGCCCAGACCCCCGGCCACTAAGATGGCCTGCAGCATGCCTGTGTGCCCGCTCCACCTTGGTGCTCATGTTTGTGGCTCTGTTCTTTCTCCTAGGAGGAACCTGCACCTGCGGAGACAACTGCAAATGCACAACCTGCAGCTGTAAAACATGTAAAAAAAGTGAGTCTGGTGACTGGGGCTATGAACTGCTGGCGGGGAGCTGGAGTCCATTTCTGCCATCCTCAATCCTCCAGCCACGGTGGGATTGAGGGGGTCCTGGATGCCTTTACCCATTTGGGAGGGATCTGAAATGAAAGCTGAGTCCCCCGGGCTGCAGCTGACCTGGGGGTGAGGGCATCCTCAGTGTTTCAGGGGTTTGGATAAGAAGAGGGCTGAGGGGAGGTTCCAGCCTGCCCAGTAGTGAAGGGAATGGCCTGGCGTCATGAGCCCTTGGATCTGCCACTGTCCAATGGCAGTGGGCCAACCCCTTCCCCTCCCTGGCCTCTGATGGACTCTGGGTGACCCCTGAGGTCCCTTCCAGCTCTAACATCCCAACACTTCCTGTCCCAGGTTTTTTGCTCATGTGGATCGGAACCTGTGTGTAGCATGCTCTTGTTTTCCTACTTCCTTCTAAGTGGTGAAGGGGGAAGTGGTCAGATAAGAGTGTTGACCCAAAGCTGATCTGTCCATCTCCTGCCCCTTCCAGGCTGCTGTCCTTGCTGCCCCCCGGGCTGCGCCAAGTGTGCCCAGGGCTGCACCTGCAAAGGGGCCTCGGACAAGTGCAGCTGCTGCCACTGAAATGCATCCATCGTGCTGGGGACAAGGCCTGGAAAGCCTCTGTACAGTGCATTAGTCGAGGAGTTGGAATGACTGTACAATAGGTTGTGCTTTTTATATATTTGCCCAGGTCATGTGGTGGCGAAATTCATATAAAGTGTTTGGAGCAATAAAGTTTTCACTTGTGGTTGTCTGGTGGCTCAGAGCAATGTTTTATCCTAGACCAGCAGGGCCAAGAAGGGCTGGTCCCATGAAGATACAGTAGGCGCCAGCCTGTACCCATTCTGCAGATGGCTGCTAACCCTGAGATCCTACCGCTCTGCCTGAGGGTTTTCTCATGCAGCACGAGCTTGCTTGACGCATGCACAGGGCAGGCCGCCCCTGGGAACAGCCCTTAACAGATGACAAACAGGAGTTAGTAAATTCGTAACAGCAGCATCTTTACCCTTACAATGGGACAAATCTGAGTCATGTTCTATACCATCCTCCAGAAGTCCTCAGCAGCAATGAACTCCGATAGCCCACGGAGGTAAACATACTCCTTATTGGCTTCCTTCCTTCTCTGCCTCACTTCTCCAGCCTCTTTCCAGGGCTTCCTGGGATCCCCACGCAAAGAAACTACTTGTACAGGGTCCGCTTTCAGGGTAACCTAATCTTTTTTTTTTTTTAAGTAAGGTTTTATTTATTTATTTATTTTTAATTTATTTTTTGGCTGCATTGGGTCTTCGTTGCTGCGCACGGGCTTTCTCTAGTTGCGGCAAGCGGGGGCTACTCTTCGTCGCGGTGCACAGACTTCTCATTGCGGTGGCTTCTCAGCACGGGCTCTAGGCGCACGGGCTTCAGTCTAGGGGGCAGGCTCAGTAGTTGTGATGCACGGGCTTAGTTGCTCTGCGGCACGTGGGATCTTCCCAGACCAGGGCTTGAACCTGTGTTCCCTGCTTTGGCTGGCAGATTCTTTTTTTTTTTTTTTAATTTATTTTATTTATTTACTTATTTTTGGAGGGTCTGTCTCTGGCCCCCCTCCCCACAGGTGAGGAGTCTGAGGGTCCAAGGAGACACATCCACCTGGAACTCTCATACCTGTCCCTCCCCCACTGTCCCCATCCCACCAACTAGACAAGGCTTTGGGTACCTGGGGCCAATTCCAGAGTCTGTGTGGGCCTTCTTCCCAGGTTGGTCCTGCCTGAGGGTAGACCATGCCACCAGTCTGTGTACTCCTAGGGCTGAGGGATGGCCAAGGGGCAGCTGTATTCAAGGATGGGAGATGTGTGGATAGGGACTGAGGGCTGGCACATTGATGTTTACAGTGTGGAACGGAGGCAGGGGTGGGAGGTGAAGAGATGAACTACAGCCCAATCCTCCACCTTTGCTTTTGCCCCAAAAGCCCAGCAAGTGTTCGGGGGAGGCCTCCACTAACAACCCTGGAGAAGAATCCTGTTTTGACCCCACTTTACAAATGACGAAGCCGAGGCTTAAGAGATTCAATGGTTTGCTCAGAGTTATGAGGCTAGTAAGGGGCAGACCTGGGACCTGAATTTAGGGCTGCATGACTTAGAGGTTGTGCTCATGCCTATGCTAGATGGATGGAGCCGAGAGAAGGCTGCAGGTAATCCTGCCCCACACCCAGGCATAAGAGGTCCCTGTCCTGGGCCTTGTGCTTTAGAGAGCCTACATATCTAAACACTCAAAACACAAATTTATTGAAGAATACATGGGGCCTCTGTCACTCACGAGCTAGTACTTATTTGGCACAGTGTGATCAATTAACCCTAAACCCTGGTCTGCTCTTGTGTCTAACACTGTTCCTTAAGAAAATACTCCTCCAGCTCTTGTCCTATGTCCTCAAATCAACAAAAAGTGAGTCAAAGACCTTAACAGATGCCTCACTAAAGAAGATATACAGACACCAAAGAAGCATATGAAAAGATGCTCCACATCATATGTCTTCAGGGAAATGCAAATTAAAACAACAAGGAGATACCACTACACACCCATTAGAATGGCCAAAATCCAGAAGACTGACAACACCAAATGCTGGCGAGGACGTGGAGCAAGAGGAACTCTCATTTGTTGCTGGTGGGATGCAAAATGGTACAGCCACTCTGGAAGACAGTTTGGCAGCTTTTACAAAACTAAACATACTCTTATATAATCCAGCAATCGTGCTCCTTTGTATTTACCCAAAGGAGTTGAAAACTTATGTCCACGCAAAAGCCAGTACATGAATGTTTTATAGCCGCTTTATTCATAATCACCAAAATCTAAAAGTAACCAAGATGTCCTCCAGTAGATGAATGGATAAACTATGGGACACCCACAGTGTGAATGGAATATTATTCATCACTAAAAAGAAATGAGTGATCAAGCCATGAAAAGACATGGAGGAGATAAATGCATATGACTAAGTGAAAGAAGCCAATACGAAAAGGCTACATACTGTATAATTCCAACTAGATGACATTCTGGAAAAGGCAAAACTATGGAGACATTAAAAAGATCAGTGGTTGCCAGGGGCTGGTGGAGGGAGGGACGAATAGGCAGAGCACAGAGGATTTTTACGGCAGTGGAACGACGCTGTATGATACTCTGATGGTGACTGTATGTCACTAAACACTTATCCAAACCCATAGAATGTACAACACCAAGAGTGAACCCTAATGTAAACTATGGCCTTCAGGTGATTATGACGTGTCGATGCAAATTCACCAGTTGTAGCAAATGCACACTCCGGTGAGGGATGTTGATAATGGGGGAGCCTATGCATGTGTGGGGGCAGAGAGCACAAGGCAAATCTCTATACTTTTCTTTCAGTTTTGCTCTGAACCTAAAATTGCTCTAAAAAATAAAGCCTACTTTAAAAAAGTATCTGTATGCCAAGAGAGTTTATGGATGGTCCCAACGCCAATGTCAGAGATGGAAACTGCTTTCAAAGTGCAGGATGGGGACTTCCCTGGTGGCGCAGTGGTTAGGAATCCACCCGCCAATGCAGGGGACACAGGTTCAAGCCCTGGTCTGGGAAGATCCCACATGCCGCAGAGCAACTAAGCCCGTGTGCCACGACTACTGAGCCTGTGCTCTAGAGCCCGTGAGCCACAACTACTGAGCCCACGTACTACAACACCTGAAGCCCACGTGCCTACAGTCTGTGCTCTGAAACAAAGAGAAGCCTCCGCACTGAGAGGCCCATGCGCCACAAAAAAGAGTAGCCCTCACTCACCGCAACTGGAGAAGGCCTGCGCACAGCAACGAGGACCCAATGCAGCCAAAAATAAAAATAAATTAATTAAAACAAACAAAAAAAAAAGTGCAGGGTGGGTCTGAGTGGAAGAAATGAGAGAAAGGACAAATTAACTCATAAATCTTTCTCCTCAAAAAGCATGAATGCAATAGATTCTCATGTCATAAAGTATCGTTTCCCATTAGTGTGACACATGAATTTCTCTTAGTTTTCTTTGTGTTCTAACTTGTGTTTCCAGAACATTCATGAGTTTATGCTATTTGTAAAAGTTTCACAAGGCAACTGAGGAATATTTTGTAATAATAAACATTTCATATTACTCTTAAATTTATATATCTACACATATTTATAAATGTCAGTTAGATACACATTGAACTCTAGAACTATGAACACTTTTATTTTTATAAAAATTCTTATTAAAATTTCATTAACTCTTTATAAAATTAAATAATATAGGTCAGTGAAGCTAGATGGAAAAAACTAGATGTCCTTGGTAGCCTCCTTCAGCAAGTTCGACCATTTCTGGTCCTCTTGAAACAAGGAGAAAATAACCTCATTTGCCTAAGCCACTGTGCAGCTGAAAGCAATTTGATACATCGTGTAAGTATGATTAAACCCTCCATGCTCTGTCTGTAGATTGATTATGACACTTGAAATAAACAGTTCTTATGATATTATGAATAAATAAATACTCTTTACTGGAGAACTAAGGGTGAATGGATCCACAGAGAAGGATATGTAACTTGATGTCACTGAAATTGAGCTACTTGAAGGAGAAAGGAGATAAGAAGGATACTCTCTTCTGAGACATGCTCAGAATCAGGATACAGGATACTTTTTAGTTTGCTTCATATTTCAACTACCATTTTCTTACAGGGCTTTTGTTTTTCCTGGCATTTCTAATTGCCAGGAATTTTCTCTCCTGCTATTTGTTAAATGATCTAATATCCATTACCTTCTTTCCTGATCGTCTGTCTGACGGTCATTCTGGGTTCCCTTTACATTGCTCTCCTGGGTTGGATTCACTGCTTCTTGGATACCCTGTCATCCTCTATCTTGGACTTTTATTTGCTGGAGTACATCCTCAAGCAATCTTTTACCAAAAGGATGAATTAGGGGAAACTTTCAGAATCCCTAAATGTTGGAAAACACCTTAAGTTTTCTCTCTTGCCTGATTGATAATTTCGCTGGATGTCCCATTTTAAGTTCAATATCATTTTCTCTTAGCCCTTCTGAAGGTATTGCTCCATTGTTTTACAACATTCAGTGTTGCTGCTATGAACACTAACATGACCTTTATTTCTCACTGTAAGTCTGTTTTTGAGAAATTTCTCAGCCTTTCTGCAATACTTTTATTGATCTTTAAAAATGTTGTCAATCATATTTTTAATATATAAGAACTCCTTCTCTGAATGTTTATCATAATACCCAGGTTTTATTTTTCCTGAATGGAGTCATTTCCTGAATCTCCCTGATGACTTAAAGGTTTTTTACTCTTATTATTAAGTTTTCTGACGGTTTCTTGAGCTATTTCTGTTTCTTTGAGCTGAAAGCAGGCTCTGTGGGTGCGAGTGAGACCTGTTGGCTGGCGGACTTGGTTCTAACGTGCCCAGGTAGGCAGCTGGCAGCAAGTTCTGGCCTGTGCCTCAGTGTCAAAGCAAGAAGGGCCCTCTTCTGTCCCTCACCTGGGAGCTTGGCCCCTGTTAGACTGGTTACTTCATTTCTTTGGAGGATATCTCACGGTCTCAGCCTGAGGGAAGCTGGTGGACCCAGACAAGTGGAAGCGAAGGAAGCCATGTGGCAGTACTACAGCCTCTTCTCCCATCAGTCACCACCCTGGTTTCTGCACCTCCTTCCTCTTCTCTCCCTGTTTGACTCCTCAGCTAAAACAGAACAGGATACCCACCCCCACCCCGTAGACTTCTCTACTTCTTGATCTGAGCTGTGGCTTCCTCTGTTCCCATGTACCCATAAATGTGATTCGACCCCTTCCGGTATTCCAGGAAAATGTTAAAATCTGATTCATTGATCCAAGTCATCCTCCCCCACACCAATTCTCTGCTGTTATGAGTTTTTCTCTCTATCTGTCTTTCTTTAGTTTCTTTCCATGGATTTTCAGGAGGAAGGAGAGGTAAACGCACATGCTCAGCCTTCTATCTTGAACCAAACATCTGGGCTCGGCTTTTTATTGGTATTATTTGAATGTCTGCAACAACCCTGCAGGATAGGGATTATTATCTTCATTCTACAGGTGAAGAAACTAGACTCAGAGAAGTTAAGGATATTTTCCCTCACTCAGGCAGGACCAGCTGAGAGGGAAGCTTGAAGACCATAAGGGAAAATGAGCTGCGGAAAAGGCCGAAGTGAAAAGGGAGCCGAGTGGTTACACGTAGTCCTGAATGGGTAACACCTGAGCAGAGCAAGGAACCCACCAAGGAAAGCCAGTTTAGGTCAAGAAAAAGAGAGCTTTCACATGGCAGAGCCATGTGGAGTAGGAAAGCACTGTGTCAGCAGGCTGACACATCATGGATTGTGCTCCTGTGTTGCCTAAGGGACAATGGAGACCTCAGATAGGCTGTGATAGACGCTGCACCCGCCCAGGCCACACTCCAACTTGGATGGAGACCAGAAGAGGGTTTGGTGGGAAAGGAATGGAGCCCAGGTCCCAGGGCGGGGAGGGAAGTTCCTCACGTGGACTGCAGGGGGCGCTCCAGACACAGAGGCAAGGGCAGCCGGGGTAATCCCTGAGTCCCAGGGAATTGTACCTGGGGGTGGGAGGGGGGAGGCGTGTTTGAAGATGTGTTCCCACCTCAGTCTGGCTGGGTTTGGAGCCCAAAAGATCTCAGGAAGGGACTAGAACTCTCAGACACCGCCGCCGGAGGATAAATCAGGACAAGTTCTCCAGGGGCCGATTAGGCTTTAGGTGGAAAAGGCCTTAACAAGGTGCAAACCGCCCACATTCACAGGGCAGAAGGCTTTTAAAATAATTTGGCAATGTACGGCAAAGACTAAAACCGTCCCCATTTGTCCCAGTAGTTTCACTTCTGGAAATCTATTCTAAGGAGTTCACCACAAATTCAGGGGAAAAAAAAGCCTCACTCACTCACAAAAAGATTCATTTTCACTATTTACAATTGTGAACAACTGGAAATAACTTTAAGTCCATGAAGCTGCTCAAGTAAGCCATGGTCTGTGCACACAACAGGATATGATACAATCATGAAAAATGCAAAAACACAGGAAATGATTATGGTAACAATCTTAAATAAATATTAGGCTACAAATTCATTACGCAGGAATTTTTTTTGGAAAAAGAAGCCAGGGCTTCCCTGGTGGCACAGTGGTTGAGAGTCTGCCTGCCGATGCAGGGGACACAGGTTCGTGCCCCAGTCCGGGAGCATCCCACATGCCGCGGAACAGCTAGGCCCTTGAGCCATGGCCGCTGAGCCTGCGCGTCCGGAGCCTGTGCTCCGCAACGGGAGAGGCCACAGCAGTAAGAGGCCCGCATACTGCAAAAAAAAAAGAAAGAAAAAAGAAGCCATACAAAATATGGAAATGAAATATACTAAAATGTCAACAGTGGTTGTGTTCAGATGGTAGATAAAGATAATTCTTTACTTTTCCTTCTTTCTATTTTTCTGAATTTTCCACATTTTACTGAAGTAGCATTTTTAAAAATAAATACTGTTTGAAAAAGAAAAAATTATGTGTACTTTGAGCCAGAAATTCTACTTCAAGGCATGTTGTGTCCTAATGAAAAAATTATGAATGGACCCGCACAAAAGATACCAAGATGTTTATCACAGCATGGAGTATAATAGTGAAGATTTGGAAACAACAAAAATGTTTCAAACTTGGGGATCTGTTAAATAGATTGTGGAATGAACCTACTAAAATAAAATTGTAGAAGTCAAACTTTTTTCATGGACAGATGTTCATAATCTACAGATAAGCAAGGGAAAAGTCATTTGTAAAGCAGTGTTTACTTTAGGCTTCTATTTTTATATTTGAAAGGATTACATATGTATTTTTTTAAGTTTTGAAAACTTTCCACAATAAACAAAAAAGGGAAAAGAAGGGAAGGGGAGCTAGATCCAGATGTCTTTTAATCTGAGGCACAGATGGCCTGATTTGTACAATTTATGTTTGAAGACAGGGGAAGGGCAGAGTATTTGAAATTGAAACTGTCTTAGAACAATTGGGCCAAGTGTCTGCAATAGACATTAGCTAGATGGGGGCCTCCCACCCCCTCCAAACCCAGCCTCATCACCCACCTTCCCTGGCAGGTGCTCTCAATTGCTTTCGCATATTTCAGCCCCCAAATATCTTCATCAAGGAGGCAGGGCTAGCCCTGACTATCCACGTTTGATGGAGGATGACCCAGAGGTCCAATACAAATTTGTGATAAGGCAGGGGTTGGAAAGCAGGCTTTCTGATTCCCCTGGCTCCCTTCCCTACATGTTTGAGCTGCTAAAACTCATCTCACAGTTTTATAGGGTAAACGTAAAGCAGGATTTCTCAACCTCAGCACTACTGACATTTGGAGCCAGGCAATCCTTTGTTTTGGGAGGTTATCCTATGCATTGTAGGATCTTTAGCAGCATCCCTGGCCTCTGCCCATTAGATGCCAGTGGAATAGCTGTCTCTCCCCACCCAATAGGTTGTGACCACCAAAAAAGTTTCTGGACATTGCCAAATGTCCCCTGGGAGGCAAAATCGTGCACAGGTGAGAAACACTGAAGTAAGATGAGATGTGAAATAGACTGTCCCCAGGGTCATTCCTTGGATTAGGCGATGCCACTTGTCCCCAGACCGGGGCAGGAGGGGGAGGGGGTCCAATAAGGAAGGAAGAGAGAGGAGACTGGTTTGTGTAAAAAGGCATAGGTGCTGCTACCCTACACAGTGCTCATCTTACTGTGTGTTGACTTTTTATTAAACGGCTCCTTACCCACAGGGTGGGTTCTTGGAGAAGACGGGCACTGTCCTACTCAGCTTTGTGTCTGCTGTTCCTAGCACAATGTCTGCATTAAGGCAGAGCTCAATAAAGATTTGTGGTATGAAATGAAAGAATTCACCACCACATGACTCACTAGGCAAAGCAGGATGCTGGGGACCATAGGATAACTTCATTAATACATATCTAATTCCACCTGAGTCTTTTCCTGACCCAGCCTTCAACAGTGTCCACAAAAACTGAGCCCAAAGTTGGGCTCTCTTGGTTCTCGCATTGATTCATTCACTCAACAATCAAAGGATAGGGCTTCCCTGGTGGCACAGAGGTTAAGAATCGGCCTGCCAATGCAGGGGACACGGGTTCGAGCCCTCATCGGGGAAGATCCCATATGCCGTGGAGTAATTAAGCCCGTGTGCCACAACTGAGCCTGAGCTCTAGAGCTCACGTGCCACAACTACAGAAGCCCGCGGGCCTAGAGCCCGTGCTCCACAACAAAAGAAGCCACTGCAATGAGAAGCCTGCACGCCGCAACAGAGTCCCCGCTCGCCTCAACTAGAGAAAGGCTGCACGAAGCAATGAAGACCCAAAGCAGCCAAAAATAAATAAATTAAAAACAAAAACAAAAACAAGCAAAGGACATTTCAGGTGTGCAGGGAGCTTTGCTAAAGAACAGAATCAAGAAGAGAGGAAGGAATCGCCTCTTTCAGCCTCGGCCTTCTGGGACCTCAGAGTCGGCTAGGGAGACTGTCAGACTAACTTGTCTCCTCTCCTACAGGGTAGAAAGTATCTAGACAAACCCCCATAGAAGTTCCAAAGAGGGCAGTTACATCTGGCTGTAGGCAAGACTGAAGACTTCCTGAAGGAGGTGGCCTCGAAGGATTTTAAACAGGTAGAAATTGTGGGCAGGAAATTACAAAAAGAGGCAACAGCAGAAGCAGAAGCATGGAGGCAGGAGAGCTTGGGGCATATTTCTGGGTTAGCATGGATTACATTTGGTTGCCAGGGGAGGTGGGGGCCAGACAATGAAGAGATTGGAAAAGCAGGCTAAGGGGAACTGGCATCCATCATTTGCAAATTCTAGATCCTAGAAGATTTCTGAAGACAGAAGTGTTCACTGAGCACTGTTTATTGAGCACATATTACGTGTTAGGCAATCAGCTTGAAGAACCTCACTTAATGTGCTGGAGAGGGTGTGGAGAACGGGAAACCCTCTTACACCATTGGCTGAAATGTAAATTGGTGCAGCCACTATGGAAAACAGTATGGAGGTTCCTCAAAAAACTAGAAACAGAGTTGCCATATGATCCAGCAACCCCACTCCTGGGCATATACCCAGACAAAACCATAATTCAAAAAGATATATGCACACCTATGTTCATAGCAGCACTATTTACAGTAGCCAAGACATGGAATCATTCTAAATGTCCATCAACAGATAAATGGATAAAACAGATGTGGTATATATATATATATATACACACACACATACAATGGGATATTACTCAGCCATGAAAAAGAATGAAATAATGCCATTTGCAGCAACATGTATGGACCTAGAGATTATCATAATAAGCAAAGTCAGAAAGAGAAATACAAATACCATATCACTTATATGTTGAATCGAAAATCTAAAATACAACACAAATGAACATATCTACGAAACAAAAACAGACTCACAAATATAGGGAACGGACTTGTGGTTGCCAAGGGTGAAGGAGGGTAAGGGAGAGAAGGATTGGGAGTTTGAGATTAGCAGAGGCAAACTATTACATACAGGATGGACAAACCACAAGGTCTAACTGTACAGCACAGGGAACAATATTCAGTATGCTGTGATAAATCATAATGGAAAAGAATATGAAAAAGAATATATATATGTATAACAGAGTCACTTTGCTGTACAGCAGAAATTAAAACATTGCAAATCAACTGTACTTTAATAAAATGTTTTAAAATATGTCATTTAATGCTCACCATAACCCAAGAGGTAAGGAGTGTTATTATCCCCATTGAACAGCTGAGGGGAACTAGGGAGATTGAAACTCAGGTCTGTCTGACACCAAAGCCAGTCGCTCTTAAGAACTGCAGTCTTCACTCACTGCAGTTCGAAGATTCGGGAAGTGGTGTCAGGGTGGTCTGGGTTTTGTGGGCAGTGCAGAAACCCCCTTGTGCTTCTGCTGCGGGAGCCCAGCAGACACCCAAGAGCGGCCCCTGCAGTTCAGGAGCCCCGGCTAAAGGGGACCCTTCCCCCATCATAGCGCCCTCCCTCTGAGCCACAGAGGAGCAGCCAGAGCCCCGAACAAGAACTTCTGTGACAGGGTGGCCCTTGAATCCCAACCCACCAAGCCTCAAAATCAGCTCAGGCTGAGCCTCTAACTCTCCCAGGGTTTAATAACTACTCGCCCAGGCCCCCCACCGAGAGGGGATGGCAGGCCCCCTCTGTCCCTACTCTACTGAGGAGGTTCAGCCTCTAGCGAACACTCCAAGTTTCAATCCGTAGAGCCAGGCGTACACACTGAGCACCAAGATATTGGCACATATGCTGGGGTCATCCTGGCCACCTTATGAAACCTGAAAGCGTGGAGACAGCCCTTCCTCACCTCCTTCCTCCAACACCCCCATCCCACCAACAGCCAAAGAGAAGCGCAGACTTTCCTTGTGGCGTTTCAACCCCACACAAAGGTGCCCATGCTCAGCTAGGGAGGACGCAGG
The DNA here is from genome assembly GCF_025265405.1 of Mesoplodon densirostris. Classification (NCBI taxonomy): domain Eukaryota; kingdom Metazoa; phylum Chordata; class Mammalia; order Artiodactyla; family Ziphiidae; genus Mesoplodon; species Mesoplodon densirostris. Next base: position 37,211,198 of record NC_082679.1, on the reverse strand, counting down.
AGGGGAGAGGAGACAGAACCAGCAGCCGGGTTGGCTTTGAGCACTCGGGGGGTCAGCCTGGTGTAAGGCAGTATTTCCCCAACTGCAGTCCTTTCAGAACCACCTGCACTATTTTAGTCATCACATATCACCTGGTCTATTATTATACTGAAATTCATCTGGAAAGGAAATCTTGTATCGCTGTTATAGAGGAGAAATTGCATCATGTGCCATAAACAGGGGGTAACCATGGAGACAGAGAAGAAATGAAGCAAAGTTATGCCATTTCTAGCCAGGTTCTGTAGCAGGCTGAGGCTCCCTCCGCATCCCTTCCCTGACTCCTTACCCTCTCTCTCTGTTAAAAAGAGGAACAGGGCAAGTGTGGGACGAGCACTGAAGACATCCTAGCACCAAATTGCGTCTCCTTGAGGTAATTAGGAAGACTGATGGAGACCTGAAAGGGGAATAACCTTGTGTTTATGTGTGTCCAGGTTGTTTAATAAATTCATCTCACTTTGGGAAGCTGGACCACTGGAATTAGACTTGGAGTCAAGAAATGGGGTTCAAGTTCTGGCTTCACTACATCCTTGCTGTGTGACTTTGGAAAAGACCCTTGCTGTCACTGGGTCTCCTCATCTGTTAAAATAAGGCAGATGGTACCCATGGCATGGGTTATTGGGAGGAGTCTCAACCACTACTCAAACCCTGAGGTGAGTGGGGCAAGGATAAGACAGGGAGGGGACGGGCACTTTGCCAAATCAAAGGTAAGACCCCAGGTGCATCAATAATCTGCTGGCAGTTGGGAAGCTAATGTCACAAAAGGCTAGAATTGGGTCCCCAGAACCTAGTTATTGCAGCTCACGACTGCCCCAGGCTCAGAGATGTGGTCCCCTGGAGATGAGAACTGGGCCCCTGACATTGTAGGGGTGGAACCTGGTCCAGGCTAGGGTTGGCTTAGAGTGGAGAGTCCATCTCCACTGGGAGGTCTAAGTCAGGGTCTTGATGGCCTCCTGCCACTCTCAGGTGTGGAAAACCACTTGTATCGTTGGACAGGCTGGGTTCACTCAGGGCACTGCACATCATGGAGGGCCTATATGGGGCATTATCAGGGGCCTCAGACCTGCCTTGTGGGTAAAGAGGCAGGATGACTTTCTTTGTTGCAGACCTGAAGATTCTGCAATTCCACAAAGTTTACTTGGGATTTCAAAACGTAGTTGGCAAAACAAACAAACAAACAAACAAAAACATAGTTGGCTATTCACAAGCCTGGCACATAATAGGCGCTTAAAAACTGGAACTCATGGCAAATTGAATTAAAGGTATCAGGGCAAGCTGAATAGCACTGTGCTTAGATTCAAGTCCTGGCTCTGCCTCCAGGGCAAATCACCTACTCTCCCCAGCCTCAGTTTCCTCATCTACAAAATGGTTTAACAATGCCTACCATACACTTATTGGAAAGAGTCAGTGATATAATATGTGGAGTGTTTAGCTCCACATGGTGCTCAATATGGTGCCTCAATATGCATAGTAAGCACCCAGCAAGTGGTGGACGTTATCCATATTAGCCACTAGTAGTCATCTGGTCAACCTATGTGAAAACTGAAGAGACACTTTTGTGAGTTCGGAAAGCTAGTTATTGGAAGAGCTGGAACTAGGAACCATGGGGCTCTTAGACCAGTGCCTCTTCCCCTGCTTCAGCTGCTCCTGTGAATAACATTGCTCATTCAACAATCATTCTACTAATAAGTCTCCAGATCTCTCCAAGAAATTACTTTACTTGCAGATAAGCAAGTTTGCAAACTCATTTGGTATACTACTGTTTTCCCAGGCTTCTAAACTATTGCCCAATTTTCAGTCCCAGGATAATAAATTGGGAAAGTCTTTTTAAGAGCAACACCAACAGTCTTAATCCTGCACTGAACCAGTTTCAGCCAGGGGTGGGACTTGCTGGACTCCTTGCTTTTTTCTGAGATCACCTGGGGATTTTCCATCCATTAGTTGGTGTGACCCTGAATGATCTCCACCCCTCAACCTGATCCTGCCTCCTGGCCCCAATCTAATTAAAAAGATAAGCATCTCCATGAGCTGCCTTCTCCCAGGAAGCACTGGGATTGGGTGCAGGGCCCAGGGTGAAGATTGATGTTTGTGACTCAGCTGGTCCAAGCCAACACCTGGAACCCATGTTAATCAGAGGCAGCTGCAATTTAAGAAGCACAGAACCGAGGCTAACACTGAAGCTGGGTGTCAGGTAGGAGCTGTGGGGATCCCAGGCTCCTGCACAGTCCTACCCTGACCTCCTGAGTCTCAGACTTAGTTGCATGGTTGGTAAGAGCCAACATGGTTAGGGCCGTGCTCTGAGAGCTTTCCGAGTGCCATCCGATTTAAGCCCTTGACAAACCTGTTCCCATTTTACCCTCCACGGAAATGTTAGCAACTTGCTAGTAACTTGTCACATTACTAGTAAGTGGCAGAGTCAGACTGTGAACGTGAGACAGGCTGGAACCTGGGACCCTTTGCTGCAGTGCTTGCACCTGAACAAACCTCTCCTTGAGCAACAAAATACAAAGAAACTATAGGGGACTAAAAATAACTGCGTGCATGCACAGTTGGGGCAAATTATGAACAAGATACAAAAAGACCAAAAACCCACACAGCACCAGCAAAGGGGTGGGCATACCACCTAAGCCACCACTTGGGCTGACCCCCGGACCCACCCCTACCCTCACCCCATATAAGGAACCAGCTCACCCCCCTTCAGGGAGAGAGCAAGGGAACCCGCCTCCTGCTGCAGCAGGAGCCCCAGTAAAGTCTTGCCTGGGGACTTCCCTGGTGGCGCAGTGGATAAGACTCCGTGCTCCCAATGCAGGGGGCACAGGTTCCACCTCTGGTCAGGGAACTAGATCCCACATCAGGGAACTAGATCCCACATGCATGCTGCAACTATGAGTTCTCATGCCACAACTAAGGAGAGCCCTCGAGCCGCAACTAAGACCCGGTGCAACCAAATAAATAAATATTAAAAAATAAAAATAAAAATAAAAGCCTTGCCTGAATTTCTTGTCTGGTCTCTTATCAATTTCTATTGATTAAGGAGGCCAAGAATCCCGGTCGGTAACCAAGGCAACAACTTGACTTCAGAGCCATTCATTCATTCATTCATTCAATAAATATCTCCTGAATGTCTCCCATGTACAGGACACTGTTCCAGGCACTTCATATGTCAGTGAACAAAAGAAATGATTCCTTATTGGATCACGGTGCTTAAATTCTAGCAGGGGGCGACAGCACATAAGCTTTACAAATAAGTAATTTACTTCATTAGAAGGTGTTAAATGCTATGAAAAAAGAAAAGATAGAGCAAAGTATGGGGGATCAGGAGTCCTGTGGGTGTGAGGTATGTGTTGCAATTTTAAACAGGGTGATCACGGTGGGCTTCATGGAGACAGCAAGATTTGAGCATCAGTTTAGAACAAAGAAAGAAGGGAATGAGCCATGTGGATATCTGGGGAAGGAGCATCAGTGGCAGAAGGAGCATAGAATAAGTTCACATTGTGAGAATTAACAAGGGGTCAGAGGGAAATAAAGGTGGGGGTGATGGGGAACCCTCTGGAGTGATACATCTACATGAAATGCTCTTCGGAGGTCACAGAAGCTGAGAACTGAAGGATGAGGGGCCTGGCCATGTGAAGAATTGGGGGGAGGGTGTTTCCGAAGGATGTTGTTGTTTTCAGATCTCTCAATATCCTGGCCACCCTTAGGTGTGGGGTGATACAGAGAAACAGAACAGTGGGAGATATACATATACACAGAGAGAGAGAGAGACGTTAGGAATTGACTTACATCATTATGGAGGCTGAGAAGTCCCACAATCTGTCACCTGCAAGCTGGAGACCCAGGAAAACCGGTGGTGTAATTCAATCCGAGTCTGGAAGCCTGGGAACGGAGGAGCCGATGGTGTAAATCCCAGTCCAAGTCCAAAGGCCGGAAAGCCAGGAGTCCGAGGGCAGGAGAAGGTGGATGTCTCAGCTCAGGCAGAGAGCGAATTCACCCTTCCTCTGCCTTTTTGTTCTACTTGCACCCTCAGTAGATTGGATGATGTCCACCCACAATGGTAAGGGTGATCTTCTTTACTCAGTCTTCTGATTCAAATGCTTCTCTCTTTTGGAAATATCCTCACAGACGTGCTCAGAAGTAATATTTAATCAGCTATCTGGGCATCCCTGAGCCTGGTCAGGTTGACACATAAAATTACCCATCACGGTGGGTGGGGGGCGGAGATTGTTCTCCCAGCTCAAGCCTAAATCCCGAGGAAATCTGAGGCCCAAGGGGAAATGGCGGGGAGGCACCTTTGGCTGAGTGTGTTGGGATACACATCTCACCTGGCACTGAAAGCCCGAGACAGTGAGGCCTTGAGTGGGGTCAAGGCTAGGGCCTAGGCCAGACAAGTCTGAGGCTGGAGTGCCCTCAAGCAAAACAAAAACAAACAAACAAGAAATAAACAGTAGTGCTAGAGATGGTGGGCTCTGTGATCTGAAATTGCATGAAGCCACTGTTGAGAACCAACCCGGGCTTCACGTTAAATACCTTGGGATGTAAGATTATATCGCCTCCTCTTTGGACTCCTCTTTCTTCCCTTTTTCCCTTCCTTCAACTTTACTGAAACTTAAGACTTGTGGGGCAACACGTAGCAAACTTGCAAAAGCCTGGAGAAAGCTAGCTCAACCCCTTATTGGAGGCCACTTGGAAGCTAGTATTTTGGGGGTGGGGAGTTTCCAACCAACATTTTAAACTGCATTGTCCAGCTCAGATTTAGAAGAGGCTCAGCTTTGCATGGGGGAGATTCGGAGCAAGGTCCACTCTCGCCTAGCGAGTCTCTGTCTCCCCCGCTCAGCGGAACCAAAGCCTGGGGACTCACCAGACCTGCCTTCCTTGGGAAGCAACCTTGGGACCACCTCCAAAGAGGGAGGGCTGCAAATCCTACACAGGTATTGACTCTTTAATCAAGAGAAATTGATGAGGCCAGATGAGAAATTCAGGCAAGCTTTTACTGGGGCTCGTGCTGCAGCGCAAGGGAGTGAAAACGAGAAACAGGTGCCCTTGCTCGCTCTCCAAGGAGGGTGGGCTCATTCCTTAAATGGGGTGAGGGTAGGGGCCGTTTGGTGGGTTGGGCCGGAGGGGTGGCTTAGGTGGTCTGCCCACTCCCACGGTGGTGCTGTGTGCAGAGATCATGCGCAGTACCCTGATTTTACTCTTGGCATTTCAGAAATGGCAGTTGGTTTGTGGTCCTTTTAAAGTATCCTGCTGTTCATAATTGCCCCGACTGCGCATGCGTGGTTATTTTTCGTCTCACAGTTTTGTTTTGTTTTTTTAATTTTTTGGCCACGCTGTGCGGCATGTGGGATCTTAGTTCCCCGACCAGGGATCGATCCTGTGCCTCCTGCACTGGAAGCACAGAGTCTTAACCACTGGACAGCCAGGGAAGTCCCTCTTATAGTTTCTTTGTAAATGAAGAGATGTTTGTCCAGGTTCAAGTGCAAGCACTCTGGTAGAGAGTCCCAGGTCCCAGCCTATCTCAGTATCTCTTTTTAAAAAGTGGAAATTGGGTGTGAGAAGGTGATAAGATCCCTTTGGGAGGGCTTGTGGAGGAAGTTCCATTCTTGGCAAGGAAATAGGTGTTCCAACCAAATGCCAGATGCTAACTTCTCCCACCCTCACCTTTCAAATATTTTATTGCAGGAGTCCTGGGATAATTTTTTTTTTCACTGTCTCTAGATGAGCCTTGCCCCTGTGAAGCCCAATACAACCATGTGAAAGGTGCTTGCACTACAAGCAGGAAAAGTGAGGCTTCCCCATGGGGGTCGCCATGTGACTGCCCTGTCTGAAATGCCATTAACAATCCTTTCTCCTGCTTCTTTAACCCTTGACCAGTTGTCTTATGCTGTCCTTTGTTCCTCTGTTTCCTAGGGACTAAGTGTCTTGATTTGCTGAGTGAGGACACAGACTTATTAGCAAAGGACATGAACTGTTCTGTGTCCGGCTTCTGTGGCTGCCGGCCACATCACTTCAATCTCTGCCTCTGTGGTCACGTCGCCTCCTCCTCTTCTATTCTCTGTGGATCTTCTAAGGATGCTCATCACTGGATTTAGGGCCTATCTGAATAATTCAGGATGATCTCACCTTAAGATCCTTAATTTAATTACATCTGCCAGTCCCCTTTTCCAAATAAGGTAATAGTCACAGATTCCAGGATTTGACATGGATAGCTCTTGAGGGGCCATTTTTCAGCCTACCACAAGTACAAGGGACTCAGAAACCCAGCAGAAGTAACAGATGAAAGGAGATCCGCTTCCCTCTGAAGCTGAGATGCAGCCACCTAGCACCGCTACCCTTCCTCCGTCCCCAAACTCCCACTAGTCACCCCAGAACTGCCCTCTAGGCCTCCCAGAGCAGGTCTCTCCCGAAGCCAGTTTGCGAGGGCCCTTCTGGTGGTGTTCTCTCCCCATGAGACACACAGGGAACGGAGTCCTAAAGCAGCACGCTGGCTCAGCAGCCCACTTGGATGAGGAATCATAGAATAAGGAATAAGGGGGGTGGAACGGATAAGAGGCAGGGAAGGGCTGGGGAATAACAAAGCCTTTTTCTCTCCCTCCGCTTTCAGAGGCGGGAAGTGTGCACTGTCTGCGGGTAAGCAGCTGCGGCGGTACACACGGGCGGGCAGGCGGGCGGGGCAGTGTCCCCCCCTGCACACGGTGGGAAGTGGGCGGCTGTGCGGCTGTGCGCGAGGCAGCGGGGGTGGGGGGGGCGGGCAGCGCCCGAACGTGCACACGGCGGGGGAGGGGTAACGGCTGCCGCAGTGCGCGCTTCCGCCCAGGCTGGTGCTCCCAGACGGAGAGGAGGCGCGCGCGCCTGGAGCGCTGTGCCTACGCGCACCCGCCTGGGGCTATAAAATCCTCGCCACCTGCTGCCGCTAGTGCGTCCAATTGCCCGAGAAGCCAACTCACCTCCTCCGGCGGCAGCTCCTCTCGACATGGATCCTGAGACCTGCCCCTGCCCTAGTGGTGAGCCCCCGCCCCCATCCTGCGGCACAGCGCGCCCCTTTACTTGCATAGAACCCCGTGCCCTATGCTTTTGCTCAAGGACATTTGGGGAAAGGGAGCCTTATTTCCCCCAAGGGGCCTGGCCCCACCCCAAGTTTTACCACTTTAACCCTTCCTGTGGCACCTCCCTCTCTAGGCGGCTCCTGCACCTGCGCTGACTCCTGCAAGTGTGAGGGATGCAAATGCACCTCCTGCAAGAAGAGTGAGTGTGGGGACCCCTCTGCCCTTCCCCTCCCCGGTGTGCTCCCCGGAGCACAAGGCCTGTCCATGCAATACAGAGCGACCCCTAGGCCCCCTGTTACATTGCTTTGACTCTTACTGTAACAGAACCACCCGGGAGGCCTTAAGACTCAGTTGCAGGGGCGGCCCCTCCCTCAATGATTGTTACCTTAGGCCCTACGGTGGCAAGATGTTTTTGTAAATTCCCGGAAGATTCTAATGGGCAGTTGGGATTGAGAACTGCTATCCTGGTCCAATTCCTCCCCTCAAAACCTCCAGTGCCTGGGGAGCCATTAGTGAGGCTGGGGGTTAGCTCTGGAGTTGGGGTCCCTTGGGCCATCTCGGGCCTTTGTGGATCCCCTCGATTTTACCTCCCCTGAATCTCCCCGAAGCAGCTGAACACGCAGGGGGAGAAGGAGGTGGGGGGAAGGCACCCTTCTTCTTTGCGTGTTAGACTAGGCGTGGAGCACCCCACCCCATCCCCCCACCATGAATCTCCTGGACTCCCTACACCTGTACCATCTCTGCTCCTGCAGCTTTATCCTTCAAGTCCATTTACCCTGGATGTTTTCTCCTCCAGGCCTACAACTCCCCAGCGTGGGCCTAATCCCCCCATCCCCGGGAGTCCTGTGCTCACAGAAGGGGCTGTGGGCTAGTTACTAGGTAACCCTCTCCCAGGGTAGCCCAGAGCGTAGCTGAGACAACAGAGATGCTGAGTCAACCCAGGTGTGAGACTAGGAAGGGGGCAGTGACCTCTGGCATCCCTCCTTTTTCCCCTCCCTCTTGATGGGGACAGATGGGGGAGGAGAGGCCATCAGACTGGGTGCCCCTATTTTATCTGCAGGCTGCTGCTCCTGCTGCCCCGCAGAGTGTGAGAAATGTGCCAAGGACTGTGTGTGTAAAGGCGGAGAGGGCGCCGAAGCTGAGAAGTGCAGCTGCTGCCAGTGAGGACGTGCCCCGTGCAAAACGTGTGTAAATATTGCTGGGTGGCCCAGTGCCACCTGTCCCCGTGGTGAGGCTCGGCAGTGTGTCCCCTTCCCCTGCGAGCCACTGGCAAGTGACAATAAATCCTATGAATGGCATAAACCAAGGACTGGTCTCTTCTTAAAGGGGAAGGACATGGAGGGTAGAAGGAGCCTCATCTGAGGGGACGGCTCAGTTGGAATATAAAATCCTGAGATTGGCCACTGGTCTTTCTGGAACTCGGATGGAACTTTGGGCGCTGAGGACATCCTCCCGCAACTTCATATGGCACTTGACCCTCTTGCCAAGTCAAGCTTAACTCTGGGGAAAGAGACCAGACCCATATGGGTCTGGTCTCTTTCTCCTGCCTCTCAGCCTCACTCTCTGCATCTGTACAATGGGGTTGGGGGAAGTTAAAACCAGCCCCCAGCCCCAAAGGCCTGCGGTTCCTGGAATTTTCTAGCTGCTCCTGCAAAGCTGCCTGTTTTCAGGGTCATTAGAGGAGAGGCCAGGAGGCCTGGGGCCTGTCTTGGGAAGCCGTCAGCTTCGTTTCCAAGGTCACCGCCCTGAGCAGCCTGTCTCCCCAAACAGATCGTTCAGATCCTTTTCAAACCTTCTCATTTGGCAGTTTGTGTCCAGCTCCTTCCTTCTTCAAGGGGAAGTAGGGTAATGAGTGCTTTAATCCACGGTAGTTGTGGTGCAGTCCTTGATAAAAGGGAACACGCAGATCTACCTGGGTTGAATGGAAAAGAAAAATAGAATTCTGGCAGAGAAAAGTTTCCCAGTTAAGAGAACACAGTGCTGCTAACATGTCAGTTTTCCTCCAAGTTATTTTATCAGGACAGTCCATTCAAAAGCCCACCAGGATTTTGTTTTTTAGCCTAACAGGCTAAGTTTCAAAAAACAGAGTGCCAGAAAAGCCAAGCCAGTTTTGGAAAGGAACAACAAAAAAGGCTTGTTCTAACCACATACCAGTACTTGTTCTAAAGCTCTAGGAAGTGGTGTCGGCTCAGGAATAGAACAGTTGGACAGAGAGGATAGTTCAAAAATAGACCTCAGTGCAGCTGCAAGTAAGAGACATGAAATCAGCAGTGAAAGGATACACTAGTTAGTGAAAAGTGCTGAAACAATGGGCTATCCCTTTGCATATCAGATAAAAAATAATTTCCAATTGACTTAAACACCCAGGAGCAAAATCAAAGCTGTAAAAGAATTTGGAAGAGGAAAATAGGAGAATGCTTATTACTTTGGGGTGGAGATACCTCTTTTAACTAAGACACCAAAAAGATTGATAAATGTGAGATTATCTCATACAAAGTTCTCTTAAGTACATTATCTTACTTGATCCTTACAACTCTAGAAGAATGGTATGATTATTAAACCAATTTTACAGATGGGGCAATAGGGCTTAGGGTAATCTGCATGCAGTCTACTGAAAGATAAACTGAGGCATATTAAAATTTTTAAGAGTTGATTTGAGCAAATATCTATTCAAATCGGGCAGCATCCAGTGTAGCAGATAGAAAGGAGCTCAGAGGAGCTGCACAAAACGAAAGACTTTAGCTAGAAGGGAACAAGGAAGTCATAACAGGCAAAAAAGCAGGTTGGTTATTGCAGTTACTTTCCTTCAGGGGATGGCAGAGGCCTCTCAGGCAGATTACCTAACTAGTGCTGATCAGGTGATTCCTGCTTGGTTAAAGATTTCTGGGAGAGCCGAAGTCCCTGGTGACGTGGGGCTTAGCATAAGCAACTCCATTTTGAGCCTGCTGTCTTGTGCTTAACAGGCGACAAAGCTAGAATGTGGTAGAGCCAGGATTTGAACCCAGGCTGTCTGACTAAAGTCTAGGCTCTTAAACCTAACCACGCTTGTCTTCTCTGCTTGTTTCTGGCTTGCCTTGTGTTACAAAAAGCATCAAAGCTAAATTACCTCACACCCATTAGGATAGTGTCTGTCCCTTTGGGCTGCTGTAACAAAATACCACAGATTGGGCAGCTTATAAACAACAGAAATTTATTTCTCACAGTTTGAGAGACTAGAAGTCTGAGTTTAGGGTGCCAGCATGGTTGGGTGAAGCCCCTTTTCTGGGTCAGAGACTTCTCATTGCATCCTCATATGGTGGAAAGGACTAGGGGCTCTGTGGGGTTTCTTTTATAAAAGCACTAATCCCATTCATGAGAGCTCTACCCTCATGACCTAAGCACCTCTCAAAGGCCCCAAAGGACACAAATATTCAGACCGTAGCAGATGACCAGTATCAGGAAGACAAAGAAAACAAAAAAGCAAAATAAGTGTTGGCAAGGATGTGGAGAAATTGGAACCTTTGTGCACTATTGGAGGAAATGTAAAATGGTGGTTCCTCCAAAAATTAAAAATAGAATTACCTTATGATCCAGCAATTCCACTTCTGGGTATATACCCAAAAGAACTGAAAGCAGGGTCTTGAAGAGAAATTTGGAGGGTATTTTAACAGTAGTTACTCAAATTTAAAACGTACATACCTTCAACCCAGGAAGTTCACTGTCCCATCGTTGGTATCAGCAGAAGTCTCAAAACAAGCTAAATATCCTTCAGGAGTGAAGTATAAAAATGGTCATAATGAACATCTGATAAAAACACATCTGCAGTGGAAAGACCACCACATCTTACCATTCAGTGGGGAAAAAACCCCAAGGTGTATGTATAGTATAATGCTAATCACATTAAAAGGGAAATTTATATATGTGTATATGTGTGTGTATATATATATATATATATGGGCAAGGGTGTCTCTGATGAGCGTGTGCATGATGGTAGTGACAGAGGTGCTCAGGGTGTCGGTGATTTGGAAGGAGATCTTGCAGAGGTAGGCTAGTTCATCACCTCCACGATGTTGATGATCTTCTCACAATAAATATATCTATTTTTTCTATCCCACCATCTAATGCCAGAATCCACCAGCCTCTGTTCCTATTGCTATGGTGACAGGAAACTATCTCCCAAGGCGGTCCCTTCCAGTCGTCACCAGCTCTAATTGCAAGAAAGGCCTTTCCCACCCAGAGCAGAATCTTTATTCCTGGTACTGCCCTTGGGACCACAGAGCACAAGTCTATTCTCTTTTTTTCAGCATTGCAGCAACATGTAGGTGTGGCATCAGAAAGTCCTGGGTTCAAATCCCCACACTGCCACTTACAGCTGTGTGACCCTGAACAGGCCATGTAACTCTTCAGTGCCTCATCTGTAAAACGGAGATACTAACAGCATCTGCCCTGTAGGACTCTGCCGAGGTCTAAGTGAAATAAACTCAGAATGTCCTGAGGCATAGTACGTGCTCAATATTATGCCCCATGACTACTATGGCAGATGAGAGATAATTGCAAACATGTTGACTCCTTCCATCAAGACCTGGGGTTTTCATCCCTTCCCCTCGAATCTGGGCAGGCTCTGTGGCTTCTTGACCAATCAAAAGTGGTGAAAGTGACCTGTGCTAGTTTCAGGGCCCAGGGCTTAAGAGACACAGCTACCACTCCTGTCTCTTGGGAGTCTCACCCTTGACGCCCTGAGTCAAATGTAAGGAATCTAATTGCCCTGAGGCCACCATGCTGAAGAGGCCACAGGAGGGAGCTCTGGCCTTTAGTTCCAGCTGAGCTCAGCCCTCCAGCCACGCCTGCTAGAGTGCCAGACACCTGAGTGAAGCTGTCTTAGATCTTCCAGACCAGCCCATCCACCAACTGAATGACACCAAATGACCTCAGACAGTGATACATGAAACAGAAGAATCACCCAAATGAGCGCTTCTCAAATTCCTGACCCACAAAACCAGGAGCGACAATAAACTGGTTGTTGTTTAAACTGCAGTTTTGGGTGATTTGTTGCACCGCTACAGGAGCAACCACTGTCCACATATCCGAAGGTAACTGTTTTCTTGCAGATTGAACCTGCCCACCCCTCTCAGTTGTTGCTCACATGATGGGGTTTTGAGTCTTAGGACTATTGTGATCAACTGTCTTCTGGACTGTTGAAGCCCAATAATGAACACAGCCCTCAGGGTGGTCTGCCCAACTGTGCCAGTTAAGAATCTATCCAGAATGATTTAAACAAAAAAGGAAATTTTGGACTCACAGTGGCTTCAGGCTTGGCTGGATCCAGGTGCTCCAATGATATTGTCAGGCTCCATTTCCTTTACGATAAATTTATTCTCAGGCTCTTTCTCATGCAGACAAAGGCTCTAGAAACTCAGCTTCACACGCTTTCAGGTTGAAGTCTAGATGGAAAGGGTATCTGTCATTCTCCTAGCATTTCCAGGAGGAGTTCCATTGATTCTCTCTGGTTCATGGCTAGGTGACTCAATCAGAGCCAAACACTATGTCCAGGAAGATGGAATTTCCTGGGAGCCCACGAATGGGGCCTACTCCATCCATCATCTTAGTCCACGTGGACTAGGAGTAGGGAAGGGTGATTCTACAAAGGAAACCTAGGGGTATTGTCACAGGGTAAGGATGAATGGATGATTCAGCAGCAGAACTAAAAATATCCACATTAGCAGTTAAAAAGAGATGAAAAACCACCTCCCTCATTCTGGATGGCATACTTCTATTAATGCAGACTAGGGCCACATCATTGCCTCATACTGATAACTCACACCAAGTTTGCAGAGGGGTGTTTTTCCTCATCTTATGCTGCTTGGCTTCATTTTCCTCACTTCCTACCACATGTGGACTGCAGGCATTAGAAAGTCCTCCCTCTCCACCTCTGTCCCACAAGGCTTACAGGGGTACAGAGATGAGCAAAACTGGGCCTGGGCTGTCCTGCACCTTTGCTGATTGGTCATCCCTCTCCTCTCAGAGTCAAAATGACTTAAGGGAGACAGCTTAGACCTGAAAACAAATTTTACTGCCAACACAGATGGCCCAAAACCAGGGCTTGATTCAATACTTTACAGGGCAAAAACAAGCGTTATTTTCTCCTCATTGAGTTGGATTGTTTTCCCTGAGTGGACAAGTGACCATCTGATTTATAAGAAACCAGGAATTTTGCATGTAATGTGGGTGCATATGTAACAACAACAACAGCAAAATCTGCCCACCATCCAAAGAGCAGCCCTTCCATGCTCTCGGTCCACGGGGCTGCCAGACACAGCGAGATTTCTGAGACCTTGGCTCTAAAATCAGAGCATGTTTGCATGTGACCCTCAAATTCTAGTACAATCTGATCATTTGACAAATGAGTAAACTGATGCTCAGGGGAGTCCTGGCCCATAACAGCCCCAAGGTCACTCAGCAAGTGAGTGGCAGAGTGACCATTAGAATTTAGTCCTTCTGACAGTTCAACCCTCCTGCCCTGCTTGGAGTTTCTGAGTGAACACACAGGTCCCAGAGCGGTGAAAAACAAGTTTTTTACTTTCATTTTGTAATCGGTCCTAATGCTGGGGGGCAGGGCTGGGAAGGGAGGACACATCAGGGGATTTACCCCTATTAATTGATTTGACAAATATTTATTAAGCGCCAACTGTAAGCTTGGCCCTGGGCTGAGGGCTGGAAGCACATTTCAGGGGCAGTGAGTGCTCTTGGTGTTTTCAGTGGCAGGTAGGTGTGGAGGGACAAAGATCCCAGAATCACACACTTTCCTATGTATTACAGACATGGGAAGTGCCAGGAAGGAAAAGGACAAGCTGTTTACCAGCACATTCCACAGGCATCCTGACCTAGCACAGGGGTCAGGACGGGCTCCCAGGTGAAAGTGACGTCTGAGCTGAGCTGTGAAGACATTTCCACAGGACTTTACAGTAAATGCTGTGAGGACGGCCTGTCCTCCGCCCACCTCCTCACTAAACTCCCCACTGCAGCAACCAGCATTCCCTAAGCCTGCCACCAACCTTCCAGTAACCTGCTCTTCTGAAGACACACTCTGGGCAATCCCAGGATAATGATCTAAGATCCATTTCACAGCAGCCAGACATGTTCCAGCAGGGAAGCAGGATGTACCTCCCCAGAAAGGAATTTGGACCGCACTTCCACTCTTCCCCTCTGCATCCACTGGGGAAGAAAGTTCTTGTGAGGTTTTCCCTTCCAAATGTTCCATGGGAATGCCAACTTTCCATCCGGCTGCTTCTTCCATGGGCTGGAATACAACTCCTTCCTCTTCCCCTGCCTGGCGAAGACTTTCTCACCCTCAGGCCCAAGGCAATGGCCCACCTGACTGGCCCACCTCCTCCCAGGCTGGACTGGGTCTCCCCTCTGTTCCCCCTGCCTCTATCCTAGCCATGACCCTGGTATTACTTTCCCCCACACACCCATGAGGCTGCCCCAATGACTATGAGTTTCCTGAGTACAAGGCTTGTGGCTTCTTGATCCTTATTCTCCCCTGTTGGTGTTGTCTACCCTTAGAGGGACTTCAGCATCTGCTGGGCCCACTGATTTGAACCAGGCTCTGCCACTCACTAGCTCTGCGACCTTGGGCAAGTTACTTAACTTCTCTGGGCCTCCATACTCTAAAATGGGAATGATGACTAGTCCTTACCTCACAGGGTTGTTAGAGGATTAAATGAGAGCTCGCACATGACACTCTTACACCTTCCCTATCACATGCTAAAGCACTCGATATACAGTATGTCATCAATAACCAGCCCACGGCTTTAATATGATGCTACACAATTTTTAAGCCTTGACGGGTGCAAAGAGGTTTTTTTTTTTTTTAATCTGTCCTGACTTCCCACCGGTTTCCCCCCCCCCCCGCCCCCCGAGCAGGGTCCGCAAGACCCACTCTCTTAACTACTCAGGTTCAAGCACAGGGCACCGGACGGACGCGGTGGGGAGGGTTGGGGTGGGGCGTGCTGGGGGAGGGGGAAGGCGGTGGCGGGAACTGCGCACACAGCAAAGGGCAGGGGTCAGGGTGCTCCGCGCACAGCCCGGGACAGCCCTGCACGCGGGGTCCGCGCTCTGCACCCGGCCCTCCTTCGCCGAGGCGCATGTAGGGCGGCTACTGAGAACTGGTGCCCGGTGGCCCGTGTGCACAGCTCGCTCGGGGCGCCGCGCGGGCCGCCAGTGACTCAGCGCGGGGCGTGTGCAGGCAGCGCCCGCCCCGGAGGGCTTTTGCACTCGCCCCGGCTCCTTCCCGCTATAAAGGCAGGCCACGGCGCCCTCCGCTCCAGCACGCCCCCTCGACATCCTTGCTATCCTTTCGTGCCGCAGCCTCCGGACCCCAGCCTCCGCTTCCTCTCGCCATGGATCCCAACTGCTCCTGCACCGCGGGTAAGGAGATCTGATTCGGGGTTGGGTGTCAACTGTAGAACTAGAGAAGCAATTTCTGACTCATCACTCACTTTCCGGGCACAAATTGCCCCTTTCGAAAGCGTTTTGGTGTACCCGTCTCTATTCTAAGTTAAACTAGGAGATCCCGTGTGACCGATAAGGAGATCAGAGTTCGTGGCTTGCCCAGGTTCCCACGAGTTGGTTGTGGAACTGGGACTCAAACTCAGGCTCCTACACCCATGCCCGCGTTCGAGTCTCCGGAAACCGTTTTTATATCGGCCGTTCTCTTTGCAGGTGGATCCTGCCCGTGTGCCGGCTCCTGCAAATGCAAAGAGTGCAAATGCACCTCCTGCAAGAAGAGTAAGTGGAATTTTCTCTACATCTACCCCTAACGCGCCCACCCCCCCGCCAGGCCCGCCCCCACGCCCCCAGCCCTCTACACCACGGAGGGAATTTAAATAGGGCAGTAGGTGCCCCTTCCCTAGGGACGGTGGCGCCTCCACTGGAGAGGACGGGAAGCCTTATTAATCCTTTGTTCCAAGCGCTCATCTCTGCCGCCTCCTTCCCTTCCCCAGGCTGCTGCTCCTGCTGCCCTCCGGGCTGCGCCAAGTGTGCCCAGGGCTGCATCTGCAAAGGGGCCTCAGACAAGTGCAGCTGCTGTGCCTGATGTCACGGAGAGCCTGCCCCGGGTGTAAATAGAGCAACCAGGACAAACCTACATTCCTCCTTTTTTTTTTTGTCCTATAAAATACAAAAATGATTTAATAAAAGTGGTTGGCTTTATTCTGGCTGTTTTCCTTGACTTGACCAGAGCTGGGGTGAGGGACTGGACTAGAAGTACAGAGACTTGGTTTCTGGACCAAAATGTTAGCCCTTAACAAACCCAGTGCCTTGTTCAAGCCACATTACCCCACTGGGCTTCATCTTTTGTAAAATGGGAGAGCCTCAGGCCAGATGCTATAAGGACACTGGGCACATACAGGGTGCCCTCTGTTTTCAAGTCAAGGGTTGGTGGCACAGAAACTTCTCAATCCAGAATTCTCATTCTCCATGGTTTCCCTGTTCAACTTCAGTTCCTCGCTGGATTTTAGTCTTGAAAGTGACTAAAGGGGTGGAAAACTCCCTCACCTGCTTGAATCTAAATGGGGTGTCTAAAAAATCCCTGTAGGACTTCCCTGGTGGCGCAGTGGTTGGGAGTCCTGCTGATGCAGGGGACGCGGGTTCGTGCCCCGGTCCCAGAGGATCCCACATGCCGTGGAGCGGCTGGGCCCATGGGCCATGGCCACTGGGCCTGCGCGTCCGGAGCCTGTGCTCCGCAATGGGAGAGGCCGCAGCGGTGGGAGGCCCGCGTACCGCAAAAAAAAAAAAAAATAATAATAATAATTTTAAAAAAATCCCTGTGGTGAAGGAACAGACTTCATTTCCCATCCACTGCAGACCTAAACCTTGGTAAAAAAACAAAAATAAAACTATAAAAATGCCACAGAACAATACAAAGCCCACGTTTTTAGATTCCACATGTGTAATTTCAATCAATATATGAAAAACAAACAAAATTAGAGATTTAAAAACGTCGCACACATGTTCATCGAAGGTGTCCATTGAGCACCGTTGCAATCTGTCCTTCCAAAATGCAGCCCTTGGCTACTTGAAAGCAGCAAAATAACTAGGGGTGTGGAGGGAATTACACAGTCATTTCCCATGAAGAGGGCATGTGCCTGAGAATTAGTTCCAGATGGACTATTTCATGTCCGCCCATGCTGGGTGACGGCAGATTCTGCAGTTTTGAGGGTGTGGTGATGTTAGGCAGGAGTGAGGTGCCCTGTGACTTGTAATTAATGCCAGCAATTAGTCCCCCTGGCTATTTGTGGAGGGAATGGCTATTTGATGTAAAATAAAAGAGAAAGGGCTTCCCTGGTGGCGCAGTGTTTGAGAGCCCACCTGCCGAGGCAGGGGACACGGGTTCGTGCCCCAGTCCGGGAAGATCCCACATGCCGCGGAGCGGCTGGGCCCGTGAGCCATGGCCGCTGAGCCTGCGCGTCCGGAGCCTGTGCTCCGCAACGAGAGAGGCCACAACAGTGAGAGGCCTGCGTACCGCAAAAAAAAAAAAAAAGAGAGAGAGAAAGACAAGTCACGTGGCCCAAGAGTCAAGACCATGCTTGCCCACAGTTGCCCTGTGTGAAGAGGGGATTTCAAAAACCAGCCTGTGCTGAGGGCATGGGCGTCTCAGTTCACAGCCTGTTTCGCCACAGATGGTATGGCCTGGGCATGTTACTCAACATCTGAGTCTCTATTTTCCCATTTGTGAAAAAGAGATTATATCTCTATGTGGGGATTAAATGATAGTGTCCTGGCTTAATAAGCAGTGGCCATTATGATCATTATGTCCACACTGACATTCAAGAAGAGAGAATCCTTTTAGCTCCCAACAAGCTCTTGGGGAAAAGCTCATTGGTTTAGAAGCATTATTCTGGGTTGGAGGTTAAGGGTGGGATTGGAAATTTGCTGATCCGGTGCCAAAGGGAGTATGGATGACCTCCAAAGAGACCCCCAGGACAAGATGCTGCCACAGCATTTGGACAGACTCAGAAGCCTTTCCCATGCTTCGTGTCATTTGATCTGCACAGGAACCAGTGACAGAGTGAATGTGCAGGGGCTGGAATGATTGTGCTGATTCCAGAGAGGTTAAGCAACCTGCCCAAGGTCACACAGCTCAGAGGTCAGAGGTCTGAACCTACACTACAGCTGACCTCACCCCCTGGCCACAGCTGGCAGATAATGATGTCACTGAATGCTAAATCCTGCCTCTCACTATTCAGAGTTAGAAGGACCTTTCGAAATGGACAGATTGTGCTCCTGGCTTGACACATGCGAAACTGAATTCCAGAGAGGTCACAGAACTATACAGACTGCCTGCTCAGTGCTCTTCCCATTGCTGCCTCTGTGCCAGCTTTCAACATCTTCATCTGTCATATGAAGTCCTGGTGTAAGATCGTGGGTGAGGGCATGATGCTGCAGTCAGCCTGCATGAGTGCCAATCTCACCTGCGTCACTTATAGCCACAGGACATAATCTCTCTGTGGCTCAGTCTCCTCCACTTTTAAAGGGGCAAAATAAAAGCATATGATTCAGAAGATTAAAGAACTAGTACATGTAAAGAACTTAGTATGGTGCTTGGCACCGGGTGAGTGGTCTACAATGTTAGCCATTTATTATTATTATTATTATTATTATTATTATTATTATTATTATTATTATTAACATAGGGGGTATTTATTTACCTCTAGACACAGAAGCAGTGGTGGTGTGCCTAGCTGTGTGTCCTGTGTTGTCCTCATCAACTGATCAGCACTGGGGATTTATGAACCTGAGCACAACAGTCTGTGCCCTTTGCTACCACTTGCACCAGTATTTTACTTAACATTTTTCCTTTAATGATTTATATGTTTTAAAATATATTTGTATTCGCATTCTCCAGAGAAACAGAACCAGCAGGATGTAGGTAGGTAGGTAGATAGAGAGATAGATAAAGAGAGAGTGAGAGATTTATTTTAAGAAATTGGCTCATGGAACTGTGGAAGCTGGCACGACTGAAATTTATAGGGCTAGCCAGCAGCCTGGAAATTCCAGTAGGAGTTGATGTTGGTTGCAATCTTGAGTCTAAAGGCCGTCTGGAGGCCCAATTCCCTCCTTTCAAGAGACCTCAGTTTTTCTCTAAGGCCTTCACTGACTGGATGAGGCCTTCCACATTATGAAGGGTAATCTGCTTTTCTCAAAGTCTACTGATTTAAATGTTAATCACATCTGAAAAATACCTTCACAGCAACATCAGGCTAGTGTGTGATCAAGGATTGGGCATGACAGCCTAAAACACGTTGGTACATAAAACTAACCGTTAGAGACCACCACTTATCAAACTAGCACCCACACAACTTCGTAAACCGTACTTAATCTCCCAAGAAAGACAATAACAAGGTCATACTTCTGCCTAATATGACACAACTATCCTACCTACAACTGAAAATGTATAACACTGTCCCCAAAGGAGGACGCAAAGTACTTGGGTGATGGTCACTTTTGTACTCGATATCACGTAACAAATACTGTGATGTTAACAATACGTAAATACTACAATGTAAAGTCAATACATTCTATGTTATATGAGAAGGGGATAAAAGAGGGAAGAAAACAAAGATATTTGTCGTATATATATAAACATATTTATATCAAAATAATGAAGTACTCCTAACAATTATAGTTGTCATTTCTGTTTCTGGAACTGGTCATGTGGTTATAGCTGACATTTATAAACATCTTCTTGGGCCTCCCTGGTGGCGCAGTGGTTGAGAGTCCGCCTGCCGATGCAGGGGATACGGGTTCGTGCCCCGATCTGGGAGGATCCCATATGCCGCGGAGCGGCTGGGCCCGTGAGCCATGGTCGCTGGGCCTGCGCATCCGGAGCCTGTGCTCCGCAGCGGGAGAGGCCACAGCAGTGAGAGGCCCGCATACCGCAAAAAAAGGAAAAAAAAAAAAAAAAAAAAAAAAAAAACATCTTCTTACACGACCTATTCTGTATTCCCTTTGCTCCCTGCATGCACCTCAGTTGGTCATGGTTCTTTACGATGCTGGGGTGGCCCAAACCTTCATTTTTGAAGGGTCTGAGCCTTTATCAGTCCTGCCTTGATTGGGTTGTTAGAGTAGTTTTTCACTGACTTTAATCACAGGGCAGGGTAGTACTAAGAGATGCCCTAAGGGATCTTCTCTATTCCATAGGCTTTTTTACAGCCATTGCAGAGTCTTAACCAATAAGCCTAGAGTAGTTGCTACTTCTTGCAACTAGCTCCGAGCAGCATAATATCATCAGTGTACTGGACCAGTATGATGTCTTGCAGAAAGAAAAGGCAAGCTAGGTCCTTGAAAACAAAATCATGACATGGGCCTGGAGAGATGATAAGCTTGAGGCTTATCTTTGTTTAAAAGATTTCAAGCAGTACACTGATGTTGAAGATACATCAAAGGAAAACTTTGGGCCAAAGGAAAACTTTATCTTTGATCTTCTTCCCTTGGGAAGCTGACTGGATTCAGATCCAGTGGCACTACTTCCCAGCTCTGTGACCCTGGGCAAGTTATTTAACATCCTTGTGACTTACCTTTCCCACCAGCCAAATGGGCTCATAAATAACAGTATTCCTCTTTTTGAGTCATTGTGAGGGTTGAAAGATAAAAAAACGATTAACCAGGTGGGACACACACACAATACTGTCTAATGGTCAGTAATAATGAAAGGGAAACAATTATTTTTCTTGATATGCACATGCTAGATCTGCCTATCACCTAAAATGATCCCTCCCCTGAACGCATCCCACTTTCTGAACAACTTCCCTGGAGTGAGGTGGGCTGGCTAGGCTGTGGAGAGTCTCTGGAGAGTTTTGTGCAAAGGATCCAGACATATGTGCCCATAAATCCCTTCAAACTTAAGAGAGTGGAGGAAGGATGGAGCAGAGGCCAGCGTCCGCCTTGAAACTGAGACAGAAAAATAGGGCCTAAGTCCCTCTGGGCACAGGGAAAGGAAAAGTACTGGGAGGCAAACGTCACATCCGCGCTGGGACGCTGCACACAACTCCTTCGGCTCTTTCCACCGCCCCCTTCAAGCCAGAGACGTGAGCACAGGCCAGGGGGGAGGGAGGGGGAAGGGGGCAGCGGCGGGGGGACTGGGTTCCTGGAAGACTCCGGAACAAAGGTGACTGCCTACCTTGGGAAAATTGGGAAGGGGCGGGCAGGGAAGCTGGGACACCGAGAGCCGCCCGGCACACCGTCCCTCCGCGAGTTCTAGCGCCAAAGGGGCGGCCGCAGCGCTGCACACCGACCCAATCCTTGCTCACGGAACGCTGCGCTCAGCCCGGCCAGCTGCGCACAGCTCGAACGGGCGCTGCCTGCTGCACAGGCGCAGATCCCCGCGCCGCGTGCAAGGCGGGGGCGGGGCCTCTGCGCCCGGGCCGCCTCCTCTGGGTATAAACTGAACCCGCCGGCTCCTAGGTTCCAACACGCCCCCAACCGGCCCAAGACCCTCTTCTTCGCCACTTGCTTTGGACCCCCGGCCTCACCTCGCCTCCAAATGGACCCCAACTGCTCCTGCTCTACTGGTGAGGAACGCCTGGCTCTGGAACTTTGGATGCCCCTTCCCCAATACCAAGAAGCATCCCTGTGTTTGGAGGAGGGAGGAATATTTTGAGCTTGAGCTGAAGTGGGCTTCTGTAGTTAACCCGGCACGTGCTTTCTCCCTGGACAAGCGCCTTCATCCCCCATTAGAGCGTTTCCATCCAACTGGGGCTTCCATTTCAGAGGCGAGAGGCCTGAGGCTCAAGGCTGTTCTGCGCCACATCATCCAGGTCTCAGGGGGCTTCTGGGTCGGCCGCAGTGCTCTGTCCAGGCCTCTGCATTCCCTGTGCCGGGTGCGAGGGGACATTGCCTCTTCTGGGCTCAGAAAGAAGGTCCTGGCCACCAGACCCAGGCATCCTGAATGGGTTCTGGAGCCTGGGACCATACCTGTGGGGTAAATACAAGGCAGTACATGGCCCTTTGCATAGAAGGGCAGAGAAGGAGGGGTGAGACTTCTGTCTGTTCTATGCTGGACAGGAGTCCCTAGCACTGGGCCCTGCACCCAGGAAGAGGTGGCAGGGAGGGATTGCTGACCATCTGCTGTACCTCCTGCATCCCCCGCCCTGCTCACTGCTGACCTTTCCTTTTCTGGCAGGCGGCTCCTGCAGCTGCGCTGGCTCCTGCACCTGCAAAGCCTGCAGATGCACCTCCTGCAAGAAGAGTGAGTGTAGGGCTTTCTCTGGGAACCTGGGGGCTGCAGCTAGGGTGAGGGAGGGAACCCAGAGCGGGCTCTGAGTGTATGGCTCTGGCGGGGGGGCTGGTCTTCCTTTGCCCTTCGGCACCTGTCACTGCTCCTTGTGACTTTCTGCCCTGTCCTGGGCTTAGATGAGTCAGGGCAACCATTTCCTAGTGTAAGCCAAACCCCAATATCCTCCCAACTTTCTTGGAACAGCACATGTTTTTCTGTACTCCGGATCCTTTGGATCTGAGGGCTTGTGGCAGGGCTGCTGTTGGACAACGAGTAGCCTGGGAAAGTCATCGATGACATCTGCTTTCCCCCATCTCTCCCCAGGCTGCTGCTCCTGCTGCCCCGTGGGCTGCGCCAAGTGTGCCCAGGGTTGCGTCTGCAAAGGGGCCTCGGACAAGTGCAGCTGCTGTGCCTGATGTCGCAGATGTCAATGGAGGAACACGGGCCGACCTGCGTTTTTATACAACTCTGACTTGATTGCTACATTTCCTTTCCTATGAAATATGTGAGTTGTAATAAAAGTTGTTGACACTCTTCCGACTCGGCTCTTTTTTCTGTGCATTGGGAATAAGGGCTTTTGTGCCATCCAGGGCTGGTGTAGGAGACTGGATGAGAAGTGCAGAGACTTGGGTACTGGAACAAAATATGAGTCCCTAACAAACTGAGTGCCTAAGACAAGACACACTCCCTCACTGGGTTCATCTTCTGTAAAATGGAAGAGCATTAGACCAGATGCTCTAAGGGTGTTGAGCAGATACAAGGTCCCCTCCATTCTCATGGCAAGGGTTCGTGGCATGGCAAGGGTTGGTGACTTCTCAATGCCTCATTTCCCATCCTATAATTTCCTTGGCTAACTTCACTTCCTCACAGATTTTAGGCTTCATAGACTCTAAAGAAGTTGGAATCACACCTCCAGTTACCTGAATCCCTACCTGGAAGTCTCAAACTCCCTGCACTGAAAGATGTGTGAATTTTCTAGCTGTGGTTTTTATTTTCTAACTTCACAAACCTAAACTTTGGTAAAATAAAATTAAGTGAACTACTAAGAAAAATTTCAAAGGACACAAAATACAAAACCCAATTTTTGATTCAATAAATTTGAATAAAGGTATGAGGATCAGAGTAATACAGGAAAAATTTAAAAAGTAAAAACATGTTTGTTCACCTGAAACTAACACAATATTGTAAATCAGCCATACTTCAATCATTAAAAAAAACCCATGAGTTCATCAAAGGAGTATGTTGAACACGGAAAACACTTTCAAAGGCCCCACTGTGTGGATCACCCACACCTGAAGTAGCTCTTCCCACCATCCCCACAGGGAACATCCATCTCGGCTGGCCCAGTGCCAGTGAGAGGACACCTGCTACCCCAGAGAGCTCCCTGCAGTGAGCTGTCTCTGAATCTTTGGAAATTCCTTTAGGTCAGGCTGAACGCTGCCTTCAAAATCCAGCCCTTGGCTACTGGAAACCAGCAAAGTGACTAGGAATTTGTAGGTAATGCCCAGCCATTTCCCAACAAGAGGCAGAGTACCTGGAAACTGGTTCCACATGAAGGACTTCACGTCTGCCTGTGCAGGGTAGTGTCAGATTCTGCATTTACAACGTGGTGGTGGTATTTATTAGGAAGGAGTGAGGCGCTGAGTGACTTGTGAATAATGGCGAGAGCTGGTCCTCCTGACAACTTCTGGAGGGATTTGCTATTTGATGGAAAGTCAAAGAGAAAGACGAGTCACGTGGCCCAAGAGTCAGGACCGCACTCACCCACAGGTGTCCTGTGTGAAGAGGGGATTTCAGGAGCCAGCCTGTGCTGGGTGCATGGGTGCTGGTGTCAGGCAGTCTTGGTTCACAGACCACAGTAGCCCTTACCAGCCGCGCATCCTAAATGAGTCGCTCGACCTCTCTAAGTCTCCATGTCCTATAAAAAGGAGATGATATCCCTGTGTGGTATTGAGAGTGGCCTAGCTCCTCACTAGGGCTTAATAAACTCTGTCTACTAGGATGCTTCTGTTCACAGTGACTTTACTGGGACACAATCTTGCTGAATTCCAACAAGCTCTTGGGGAAAGGCTCATGGTTTTGCAAGCATTACTCCAGGCTGGAGGTTAAGGTTTGATTGCAAATTTACTGATCCACTGGCCGGGGGAGTGCGCATGCCCTGCAATAGCCCCCCTAGGATAAGATGCTGCCACACCATTTGGAGGAACACAAAATCAATGCCCACCCTCCCTATCACTTGATCTACATTGAACCAATAACAGAGTGAACCTGCAGGGGCTGGAAGGATTGCGCCAGCTACCCAGAGTTTCAGCAACCTGCCTAAGGGCACACAGACCATATTCAGAGGTCTGAAGCTATAGCAAGGCTGTCTCACCTCCTTGCCAAAGGTCGCCGATTAGGAGGTCACTGAAGGCTGAGTCCTGCCTATCATTATTCAGAGCTGGAAGTGTCCTTTCAGACAGTCTAGTTGTGCTTCTGGCTGCAGAGATGGGAGACTAAAGTCCAGAGAGGTCACAGAGCTATGCAGAGGGATGTGACTGCCTGCTCAGTGCCCTTCCCGCTGCCGAATACTGAAAGGGAAATAACCACTCTTCATGCTGTGCTCTTTAATGCCAGGTCTGCCCATCACTTACAATGATCCCTTCCACGGGGTGGGATCTCATCCTTTGGGAACCTCCATCCTGGTGCAGGGTGGACTGGCTAGGATCAGGAAATCCCCTGCCAAGTTTAGGCCAGGAGCACAGGGACAAGTGTGCCCACCCATCCATTCAGTAGTGCAGAAAAGAACGAAGGATGGGAGGCAGAGGCCTGAGTTGGTCGCGGTGCTCTTACGGAGAAACGTTAGAGAAGCGCTGCCTAAGGACCATGATGGGGACCAGGACAGGAAATGGTGGGGGAAGAGGGAGTCAGAGGATTGGTGGTGAAGGTCACATCCACCGCGGCTCTCTGCACACAACTCCCAGGATCCAGCCATGCCTGGGACGGGAGCGCGAGACTAGGATTGCACACGGGTTCCGGAAAGGGTGAACGTGAAGACAACAGCGCGGGGGCCGGGAGAGGGGTGGGGAAGACAGCAAGGACACAGAGGCTGGGTTGCTGGAAAATCCCGGAACAAGGTGGCTGCCGCCCTCGGGGAAATCGGGAGGGGCGGACAGGGAGGCTAGGACACCGCGCACCTCCTGGCAAACAGTCCCTACCGGCGAGCAGGCACCAAAGACGGCTCTCCGTGGAGAGGAGACGATGTGCACTGGGAGAATCCTGGGCTCGGCCCCGAGTGTTGCTCATAGCCGGGCCCCGGGCGCTGAGGGCGAGGCGGGCGCCGACCCACGGGGCGGGTGCAAGGAGGGGGTGGGACCTCTGCGCCCGGGCAGCCTCCTCTAGGTACAAACACTGCAAGCAGGCTCCTAGGCTAGACACGCCTCCCACAAGGTCACGTGTTTCTTTGCTGCTTCCTTTGGACCCCAGGGCTCGCCTTGGCTCCAAATGGACCCCAACTGTTCCTGCCCCACTGGTGAGGAAACCCTGGCTCTCAGCCTTGGATGCCCGCTTCTCAGGCACAGGACAGAGGGTCCCTGCGGTTAGATGAGGAAGAATTTTGAATTTGAGCACAAGTGGATGCCCGGGGTTCACCCAGTGCTTTCTTCTTAGCGAGGGCAGCGACAGCATTTTATCAATTATTTTTTTTTTTTGACCGTACCACTTGGCTTGTGGGAGCTTAGTTCCCTGACCAGGGACTGAACCCAGACATTAGAAAGTGAGAGTGCTGAAACCTAACCACTAGAGCGCCAGAGATATCCAGCCTCTATTTTTGAATGGAGAGTACAGCGGCTCAAGACTGTCTTTGCTGATCACCCTGCAGGTCAGGGGTTTGCTAAACCCAGTGTTTGGAGGAGGCCTCGGACCTGCCAGGACTGGATGGGAGGAGGGGACACTGCCTCTTTGGGGTTCACACCAAGGGCCCTGGCCCCCAGCCCCAGTCAGCCTGGGCTGGGTCTGGAGCCTGGGACCTTCCCTGTGGAGTCCCATCAGGAGGGGACCTACTCTCCTTGGACCAGAAGAGACGAGCTGGGGCTTCTCTATCCGCCTGAGTGGACACGAGTTCCCAGGGCTGCGTCCTGACAGAGGAGGAGGGCTCAGGGAGGCATTGCTGACCGTCTGCTGTAGCTCCTGCATCCCTCTCCCTGCTCACTGCTGGCCTTTCCCTTCCTGGCAGGCGGCTCCTGCAGCTGCGCTGGCTCCTGCACCTGCAAAGCCAGCAAAATGCACCTCCTGCAAGAAGAGTGAGTGTGCGGGGCCTTCTCTGGCAATGTGGGGTGTGGGCTGAGTGTGAGGAGGGAGCCCAGAGCTCAGCAGGCAGGAGCAGGAGAGTGACCAAACTGCCCGGCACCCAGCTCACCAGGAAGGGATTCTCAATCAGAGCTGGAATCACTTACGACATATCCGAGACCCAGACGCGCACTAAAGAACAGGGAGACTGAGGCCCAGACGGGTCACCAAAAAACAACCTCAGACCTGTCACTAGAACTAGTCCTCCTGCCTACTGAGTCACGCTTCTGAACCCTCACAGGGACTGAAGCACAGTAGGGACATGAACGAGTGACCCTGTGTGGCTTCTCGGACCTGGTGCAGCCCCTTCCTGTCGAAGCAGCCCAGAGCCTCCCTACCCCGAGCGGGAGCTGCTCTGTGAGGGGTTTGCCTCCACTTTGATCCTGAGGACTTGGCTCACATCACTGGTGGTGCTGGGGGCTGGCTTTGTCTTGTCTCCAGAGGCCCTGCTCAGTGTCTCTCCAAGGCGCTGTGCCCTGTCCTGGGCACAGATGGGGCAGGCAACCTGAACCTAGTGCCTGAGAGCAATTCTCTCAGGACAGAGGACACCGTCGTAAACTCAGGGTCTGGGCCTGAGGGCGGCTGGGCCAGGCCTGCTGTTGGGAAGGGTGGGTGCGGACAACGCGTGGTCCGACTGCACGCTGCCCTTGCCTCCCCAGGCTGCTGCTCCTGCTGCCCCGTGGGCTGCGCCAAGTGTGCCCAGGGCTGCGTCTGCAAAGGGGCCTCGGACAAGTGCAGCTGCTGTGCCTGATGTCGCGGAGAGCCTGCCCCAGGTGTCAACAGGGCAACCAGGACAAACCTGCATTTTACCGTTTTTCATACAAGCGGACCTGACGCTACATTCCTTTTTCTATGAAATATGTGAGTTGTAATAAAAGTTGTTGACTTTATTCTGGCTCTGTCTTCCTTCTTCTGTCTTGAACAAAGAGACGCCGTGCCCATCAGGGCTGGCGTGGGGAACTGGACTGGACGTGCAGAGACCTCGGCTCTGGACCAAAGAGTACCCCCCCACCCCCCAAAACACACGCACACGGAGCGTCTTAGCCCCTTAGGTTAAGTTGAGCTTCAGTTTCTCAGCTCCAAATGAAAGCCTCGCCAGATGACATAGGGCACTGGACACACAGAGGACACACTCCCTCTATTCCCCTTACGAGTATGGATTGCAGAGAACGTTGTCCATTTCTCATTTTCCTTCTCTGGGGGCCCCTGCCAAACTCAGTCCTCGGTGATGAGAGCCTGGAAAAGTACCCAGAGGGGATGGAATCCCACACCCCTCTTGTTTGACTTCTACATGCGACTGGCGTCTAAAACACCCTGGAAAGACCTATTTGTATTTTCTGCCACCGTTTTAACCCTGGTCAGTAAAAAGAATCGCTGAGATAAAATAGAAAAGGACACGATATGTGACACCCATTTTTCCCTTCAACACGTCAAATCACCTTCATACGTGGAGGAGCAATTCTGAAAGCTGGACGCTTTCATATGCTGCACTTACATTGAAGGTGTGCCCGAGTCCTGGGAACGCTTCACAGACGCCCCACTGTGCGGACCACACACGCCTGGAGCAGCTCTGCCCCCTGCCTCCCCACAGGGAACATCAGTCTTGGCTTGCCCAGGGCTACTGACAGGACACTCGCCACCCGTGACGGCTCCCTGCAGGGCCTTGGCTCTGAGTCTTCGCAAGTTCCTCCCTAGATCAGGCTGACATCTTCCCTTCCCTCAAATGCAGCCCGTGGCTACTTGACACTCCGATAGTGACTTGAATTTGGTGGGAATTTCCCAGCTGTTTCCCTGAGACTTGCTTTCAGAAGAAGGACTTCACGTGTTCCTCTGCAGAGTGATGGTGGTGCTGCAGTGCGGAGGGCCTGGTGCTGTTTATTAGCAAGAAGTGTGTGCTGAGGGAACAGGTAATATATTTCAGGTGTTGCGCCCCCTGGCGGTCTGGGGAGGGAACGCCTAGTTGATGGGCACTCGGAGAGACAGAGGAGACACGTGGCTCAGAAGTCAGGAGCAAGATTGCCCACAGGTGCCCTGTGTGAAGGGGGGCATTTCAGGAGCCGGCCCGTTCTGCGTGCGTGGGTGTTGGTGTCAGGCACTCGGGATCACAGCCAGCAAGCCACTTCCTGACCTGGCAAGTCACTGATACTCTCGGAGATTTCATTTCCTCCTTTCGATAAAAAAGATTAATTTCAATGAGGGGGAATAAGCCAGATAGTGGCCCGGCTCCTAGCTCGGGCTTCCCGAACGGTGTCCTTTATGATCGCTCTCTCCACACTGACATTTGTGCACAGAGAATCCTTGAGCTCCCAACAAGCTCCTGGAGAAAGGCTCCCTGGTTTGCAAGCAAGCTCATGGTGAGGGCACAGATGGATAGGAACCTTGCTTATCCGGTGCCAGAGGGCGTGGGGAGGTTCTCCAACAAGCCCCATGGAACGAGGCACCGCCACAGCATTTGCACAGGCTCAGTGAACCTGCAAGGTCTGGAGTGAGGGTGCCAATTGCAGAGAGGTTAAGCAACTTACCCAAGGGCACACAGCCTGTACTCAGAGGACGGCGCCTACACCACAGCTGTCCCACCTCCCGGCCACAGGGTGCCGGTCATGACATCACTGGAGGCGGAATCCAGCCTCTCCTTTTTCAGGGCTGCAAGGGTCTTCGGAGACAGTCCAGCTGCGCTCCTGGCTGCAGAGGTGGGAGGCTGAAGCCCAGAGAGGTCACAGAGCTGTGCAGAGGGCTCTGCCTGCCAGCTCAGGGCCTTCCCACTGCCGCCGCTGTGCCAGGTGTTCCGTGTTCTCACCTTTCATGGGATGACATGGTGTCCGGTTGGGCGGGGGGCTGCAGTCAGCCTGCAGGAGGGCCAGTCCCACCTGTGTCACATACAGCCCTGTGACATAACCTCTCTCTGGCTCAGTCTCCTCTGCTCTAAAGGGCAAAATAATAGTGTCTGGCTCTCGGGATTACAGAATTGAATACACGCAAAGAAGGTCAGAACCTACTGGGCACTCAGTGAGTAAATCCATCGGATCACCGATTCACTTATTTATCTCTTTATTTATGTGTTATCATTAGCCTAGGAGACATTGTCCTCCTTCCAGACACGCAAGCAAGGATGGTGTGTTTAGCTCTGTGCTCTGGGCCGTCCTCATCAACCCTGTGAGCCTGGGACCAGTTCCCCTGAGAGGGTTATCCGGCCTTCCCGCCAAGAGCCGTTGACACTACAAGTAGAAAGCCGTGAGTCACACAGTCGCCGTCCTCCTGACACATACAGAAGGATCCTGCCATTTCTGCTGTCACCTGCATCCGGATTTCCTGACCATTTTCTTTTCAGCGATTTTCCGAAATACGTTATACCAAAAGAAACCTCTTGAACACTACTGAAGGAGAGAGTCAGAAGGTAGCCACAAAGTCATAAATCCATTCCTATTCTGTCACTCTGGTCGCCCCCAGGATTGAGCTGGACATGGTAGAGACGGGCTGAGGACACAGCTCTGGGCCAAAGGGGAGCTTTCTCACCGACTCCCTCTCTCAGCTGCGAAGGACAAAAGCACAGAAGCAGGGCACCACTCCCCAGCACCGTGTGCCTGCCTCCGGAGCCTCCTTGTACTGTAGGTAGTTTGGCCTTTGGGAAACGGGCTCCTGACTAGGATCTCCCTTCCCGGTTGGTGTGACAGTTCAAAGAGCAAAAGTGATGAACAAGGCTTGGCCTGGACTCCACGGTGAGTAACTGTCGGGACTACTCAAAGGGAACTATCCACTTGTCTCGCTTTGTTATTTAACGCCAGGTCTGCCTATCACTTACAATGACGCCATCCCTGGGGAGCATCCCATGATTAGGGAACCTCCACCCTGGCGTGGGGTGGACTGGCTACAGTGAGGAGCCCCCCTGGAAAGTTGAGGCAAAGAAGCCCCCGCGGAAATGAGCCACGATCCCTTCAGGAAAGGAAAACACAAGTGAGGAGGACTAGCGGCTGAAGGCAATGTTCACCGCGCTGCGGTTCCAGGAGACGGTACCGGAAACATGCTTCCAAAGGACCGTGGTGGGGACCGGGGCTGGCAACGCCTGGGGACACATGGGCTGGGCGAAACGGTGCTGAGGGTCACAGCCGCCTGCCGTCTCTGACACCGCTCCCCGGCTCCAGCCAAGCCAGGGACACGAGCGGGAGGCGGGGGCTGTTCTCAGGCTGCAGGAAACGGCGACCCGCAGGCCGGCGGCGCGGGGCCCGGGGCGGGGAAGACCGGAGGACGCGGGAGCTGGAGTCCTGCGCAACCCGCCAACAGGGTGGCTGCTCCCGTCGGGCACATTGGGAAGGGGCGGCCAGGGGGCTGGGACACCGCTTACCGCACGGCACCCGGTTCCTCCGCTCCAGCCGGCCCCGAAGTGGAATCGTGCGCTCGGCCCCGCCTGTTGCTCACAGCCCGGCCCAGGGCGCTGAGGGCGCTGCGCACGGCGCGGGCGCGGGCCCGGGCGCGGGCGCGGATCCGCGGGGCGCGTGCAAGGCGGGGGCGGGGCCTCTGCGCCCGGGCCGCCTCCTCGGCCTATAACTGAGCCCCCGGGCTCCTCGCTCCCACACGGCCCCCACCGGACCCGTGCAGCCGCTTCGCCCCTTGCTTTGGACCTCGGGCCTCACTTCTCCTCCAGATGGACCCCAAGTGCTCCTGCCCCACTGGTAAGGGAGCCCTGGCTTTGAGCCTTAGGATGCCCCCTTCCCAGGCACAGGACGACAAGGGAGGGTTTTGAGTTTGAGCTCAGGAGGACTCCTGTCACGGGTCCGGGGCTTTCTTGGTAGCCAGGCCCCTGGGAGCATGTCAGTCTCCCTTTGCCTCTCTGTTGACACTGAGGGCACGGAGGCTCCAGGCTGTCCTTCTTGAGGTCACCCAGCTGGTCAGGGGATTGCTAGACCGGGACCCCGTGTTTGGAGGAGGCCTCGGAGCTGCCAGGACTGGATGGGAGGAGGGGACACTGCCTCTTTGGGGTTCAGGCCATGGGCCCTGGCCCCCAGCCCCAGTCAGCCTGGGCTGGGTCTGGAGCCTGGGACCTTCCCTGTGGAGTCCCATCAGGAGGGGACCTACTCTCCTTGGACCAGAAGAGACGAGCTGGGGCTTCTCTATCCGCCTGAGTGGACACGAGCTCCCAGGACTGGGTCCTGACGGAGGAGGGCTCAGGGAGGCATTGCTGACCGTCTGCTGTAGCTCCTGCATCCCTCTCCCTGCTCACTGCTGGCCTTTCCCTTCCTGGCAGGCGGCTCCTGCAGCTGCGCTGGCTCCTGCACCTGCAAGGCCTGCAGATGCACCTCCTGCAAGAAGAGTGAGTGTGCGGGGCCTTCTCTGGCAATGCGGGGTGTGGGCTGAGTGCGAGGAGGGAGCCCAGAGCTCAGCAGGAAGGAGCAGGACAGGGACCAAACTTCCCGGCACCCCCCTCACCAGGAAGGGATTCCCAATCAGAGCTGGAATCACCTTCGACATGACCGAGACCCAGGCGCGCACTAGAGAACAGGGAGACTGAGGCCCAGACGGGTCACCAACCAACAACCTCAGACCTGTCACTAGAACTAGTCCTCCTGCCTCCTGAGGCACGCTTCTGAATCCTCCCAGGGACTGAAGCACTGTAGGGACATGAGCGAGCGACCGTGTGTGGCTTCTCGGACCTGGTGCAGCCCCTTCCTGTCGAAGCAACCCAGAGCTTCCCTATCCCGAGCGGGAGCTACTCTGTGAGGGGTTTGCCTCCACTTTGATCCTGAGGACGTGGCTCACATCACTGGTGGTGCTGGGGGCCGGCTTTCTCTTGCCCCCGAGGCCCTGCTCACTGTCTGTCCAAGGCGCTGTGCCCTGTCCTGGGCACAGATGGGGCAGGCAACCTGAACCTAGTGTCTGAGAGCAATTCTCTCAGGACAGAGGACACCGTCGTAAACTCAGGGTCTGGGCCTGAGGGCGGCTGGGGCCAGGCCTGGTGTTGGGAAGGGTGGTTGTGGACAACGCGTGGTCCGACTGCACGCTGCCCTTGCCTCCCCAGGCTGCTGCTCCTGCTGCCCCGTGGGCTGCGCCAAGTGTGCCCAGGGCTGCGTCTGCAAAGGGGCCTCGGACAAGTGCAGCTGCTGTGCCTGATGTCGCGGAGAGCCTGCCCCAGGTGTCAATGGAGGACCACGGGCCGACCTGTGTTTTTCTACAACTCTGACTTGATTGCTACATTCCCTTTCCTATGAAATATGTGAGTTGTAATAAAAGTTGTTGACACTCTTCCGACTCGGCTCTTTTTTCTGTGCATTGGGAATAAGGGCTTTTGTGCCATCCAGGGCTGGTGTAGGAGACTGGATGAGAAGTGCAGAGACTTGGGTACTGGAACAAAATGTGAGTCCCTAACAAACTGAGTGCCTAAGACAAGCCACACTCCCTCACTGGGTTCATCTTCCGTACAATGGAAGAGCATTAGACCAGATGCTCTAAGGGTGTTGAGCAGATACAAGGTCCCCTCCATTCTCATGGCAAGGGTTCGTGGCATGGCAAGGGTTGGTGACTTCTCAATGCCTCATTTCCCATCCTCTGATTTCCCTGGCTAACTTCACTCATAGATCTTCCTCATAGATCTTAGGCTTCATAGACTCTAAAGAAGTTGGAATCACACCTCCAGTTACCTGAATCCCTACCTGGAAGTCTCAAACTCCCTGCACTGAAAGATGTGTGAATTTTCTAGCTGTGGTTTTTATTTTCTAACTTCACAAACCTAAACTTTGGTAAAATAAAATTAAGTGAACTACTAAGAAAAATTTCAAAGGACACAAAATACAAAACCCAACTTTTGATTCAATAAATTTGAATAAAGGTATGAGGATCAGAGTAATACAGGAAAAATTTAAAAAGTAAAAACATGTTTGTTCACCTGAAACTAACACAATATTGTAAATCAGCCATACTTCAATCATTAAAAAAAAAACCATGAGTTCATCAAAGGAGTATGTTGAACACGGAAAACACTTTCAAACGCCCCACTGTGTGGATCACCCACACCTGAAGTAGCTCTTCCCACCATCCCCACAGGGAACATCCGTCTCGGCTGGCCCAGTGCCAGTGAGAGGACACCTGCTACCCCTGAGAGCTCCCTGCGGTGAGTTGGCTCTGAATCTTTGGAAGTTCCTTTAGGTCAGGCTGAACGCTGCCTTCAAAATCCAGCCCTTGGCTACTGGAAAGCAGCAAAGTGACTAGGAATTTGTAGGTAATGCCCAGCCATTTCCCAACAAGAGGCCGAGTACCTGGAAACTGGTTCCACATGAAGGACTTCATGTCTGCCTGTGCAGGGTAGTGTCAGATTCTGCATTTACAACGTGGTGGTGGTATTTATTAGGAAGGAGTGAGGCGCTGAGTGACCTGTAAATAATGGCGAGAGCTGGTCCTCCTGACAACTTCTGGAGGGATTTGCTATTTGATGGAAAGTCAAAGAGAAAGACGAGTCACGTGGCCCAAGAGTCAGGACCGCACTCACCCACAGGTGTCCTGTGTGAAGAGGGGATTTCAGGAGCCAGCCTGTGCTGGGTGCACGGGTGCTGGTGTCAGGCAGTCTTGGTTCACAGACCACAGTGGCACTTACCACCCGCGTATCCTAAATGAGTCGCTCGACCTCTCTAAGTCTCCATGTCCTATAAAAAGGAGATGATATCCCTGTGTGGTATTGAGAGTGGCCTAGCTCCTCACTAGGGCTTTATAAACAGTGTCTATTAGGCTGCTTCTGTTCACAGTGACTTTCCTGGGACACAATTTTGATGAATTCCAACAAGCTCTTGGGGAAAGGCTCATGGTGTTGCAAGCATGACTCTAGGCAGGAGGTTAAGGTTTGATTGCAAGTTTACTGATTCACTGGCAGGGGGAGTGCGCATGCCCTGCAATAGCCCCCCTAGAATAAGATGCTGCCACACCATTTGGAGGAACACAAAATCAATGCCCACCCTCCCTATCACTTGATCTATATTGAACCAGTAACACAGTGAACCTGCAGGGGCTGGAAGGATTGCGCCAGCTACCCAGAGTTTCAGCAACCTGCCTAAGGGCACACAGACCATATTCAGAGGTCTGAAGCTATAGCAAGGCTGTCTCACCTCCTTGCCAAAGGTCGCCGATTAGGAGGTCACTGAAGGCTGAGTCCTGCCTATCATTATTCAGAGCTGGAAGTGTCCTTTCAGACAGTCTAGTTGTGCTTCTGGCTGCAGAGATGGGAGACTAAAGTCCAGAGAGGTCACAGAGCTATGCAGAGGGATGTGACTGCCTGCTCAGTGCCCTTCCCGCTGCCGAATACTGAAAGGGAAATAACCACTCTTCATGCTGTGCTCTTTAATGCCAGGTCTGCCCATCACTTACAATGATCCCTTCCACGGGGTGGGATCTCATCCTTTGGGAACCTCCATCCTGGTGCAGGGTGGACTGGCTAGGATCAGGAAATCCCCTGCCAAGTTTAGGCCAGGAGCACAGGGACAAGTGTGCCCACCCATCCATTCAGTAGTGCAGAAAAGAAGGAAGGATGGGAGGCAGAGGCCTGAGTTGGTCGCGGTGCTCTTACGGAGAAACGTTAGAGAAGCGCTGCCTAAGGACCATCGTGGAGACCAGGACAGGAAATGGTGGGGGAAGAGGGAGTCGGAGGATTGGTGGTGAAGGTCACATCCACCGCCGCTCTCTGCACACAACTCCCAGGATCCAGCCATGCCTGGGACGGGAGCGCGAGACTAGGGTTGCACACGGGCTCCGGAAAGGGGGAACCTGAAGACAACAGCGCGGGGGCCGGTGGTGGGGAAGACAGCGAGGATACAGAGGCTGGGTTGCTGGAAAATCCCGGAACAAGGTGGCTGCCGCCCTCGGGAAAATCGGGAGGGGCGGACAGGGAGGCTAGGACACCGCGCACCTCCCGGCAAACAGTCCCTACCGGCGAGCAGGCACCAAAGACGGCTCTCCGTGCGCAGAGCGGACCCACGTACACTGGGAGAATCCTGTCTCGGCCCCAAGGGTTGCTCACAGCCGGGCCCCGGGCGCTGCGGGCGGGGCGGGCGCAGATCCGCGGGGCGGGTGCAAGGAGGGGGTGGGACCTCTGCGCCCGGGCCGCCTCCTCTGGGTACAAACACTGCAAGCAGGCTCCTAGGCTCCACACGCCTCCCACCAGCTCACGGGCCTCTTGGCCGCTTGCTTTCGACCCCCGGCCTCGCCTTGGCTCCAAATGGACCCCAACTGCTCCTGCCCCACTGGTAAGGAACCCCTGGCTCTGGGCCTTGGATGCACGCTTCTCAGCCCAGGACACAGTGTCCCTGGGGTTAGATGAGGAAGAAGTTTCCATTCGAGCACAAGTGGACGGCCGCGGTTCACCCAGTGCTTTCTTCCCAGCCGGGGCAGCGACAGCATTTTTTTAACCTATTTTTTGTTTTGTTTTTTGGCTGTACCACTCAGCTTGTGGGAGCTTAGTTCCCTGACCAGGGACGGAACCCAGACACTAGGAAGCGAGAGCGCTGTCCCCTAACCACTAGATCGCCAGCGATTTCCAGCCTCTATTTTTGAATGGGGAGTACAGAGGCTCAAGACTGCCTTTGTTGAGGTCACCCAGCAGGTCACGGAATTGCTAGACCCAGGGTTTGGAGGAGGCCTCGGACCTGCCAGGACTGGATGGGAGGAGGGGACACTGCCTCTTTGGGGTTCAGGCCATGGGCCCTGGCCCCCAGCCCCAGTCAGCCTGGGCTGGGTCTGGAGCCTGGGACCTTCCCTGTGGAGTCCCATCAGGAGGGGACCTACTCTCCTCGGACCAGAAGAGACGAGCTGGGGCTTCTCTATCCGCCTGAGTGGACACGAGCTCCCAGGACTGGGTCCTGACGGAGGAGGAGGGCTCAGGGAGGCATTGCTGACCGTCTGCTGTAGCTCCTGCTCACTGCTGGCCTTTCCCTTCCTGGCAGGCGGCTCCTGCAGCTGCGCTGGCTCCTGCACCTGCAAGGCCTGCAGATGCACCTCCTGCAAGAAGAGTGAGTGTGCGGGGCCTTCTCTGGCAATGCGGGGTGTGGGCTGAGTGCGAGGAGGGAGCCCAGAGCTCAGCAGGCAGGAGCAGGACAGGGACCAAACTTCCCGGCACCCCCCTCACCAGGAAGGGATTCCCAATCAGAGCTGGAATCACCTTCGACATGACCGAGACCCAGGCGCGCACTAGAGAACAGGGAGACTGAGGCCCAGACGGGTCACCAACCAACGACCTCAGACCTGTCACTAGAACTAGTCCTCCTCCCTCCTGAGTCACGCTTCTGAATCCTCCCAGGGACTGAAGCACTGTAGGGAAATGAACGAGTGATCCTGTGTGGCTTCTCGGACCTGGTGCAGCCCCTTCCTGTCGAAGCAGCCCAGAGCCTCCCTACCCCGAGCGGGAGCTGCTCTGTGAGGGGTTTGCCTCCACTTTGATCCTGAGGACGTGGCTCACATCACTGGTGGTGCTGGGGGCTGGCTTTGTCTTGTCCCCAGAGGCCCTGCTCAGTGTCTCTCCAAGGCGCTGTGCCCTGTCCTGGGCACAGATGGGGCAGGCAACCTGAACCTAGTGCCTGACAGCAATTCTCTCAGGACAGAGGACACCGTCGTAAACTCAGGGTCTGGGCCTGAGGGCGGCTGGGCCAGGCCTGCTGTTGGGAAGGGTGGGTGCGGACAACGCGTGGTCCGACTGCACGCTGCCCTTGCCTCCCCAGGCTGCTGCTCCTGCTGCCCCGTGGGCTGCGCCAAGTGTGCCCAGGGCTGCGTCTGCAAAGGGGCCTCGGACAAGTGCAGCTGCTGTGCCTGATGTCGCGGAGAGCCTGCCCCAGGTGTCAACAGGGCAACCAGGACAAACCTGCATTTTACCGTTTTTCATACAAGCGGACCTGACGCTACATTCCTTTTTCTATGAAATATGTGAGTTGTAATAAAAGTTGTTGACTTTATTCTGGCTCTGTCTTCCTTCTTCTGTCTTGAACAAAGAGACGCCGTGCCCATCAGGGCTGGCGTGGGGAACTGGACTGGACGTGCAGAGACCTCGGCTCTGGACCAAAGAGTACCCCCCCACCCCCCAAAACACACGCACACGGAGCGTCTTAGCCCCTTAGGTTAAGTTGAGCTTCAGTTTCTCAGCTCCAAATGAAAGCCTCGCCAGATGACATAGGGCACTGGACACACAGAGGACACACTCCCTCTATTCCCCTTACGAGTATGGATTGCAGAGAACGTTGTCCATTTCTCATTTTCCTTCTCTGGGGGCCCCTGCCAAACTCAGTCCTCGGTGATGAGAGCCTGGAAAAGTACCCAGAGGGGATGGAATCCCACACCCCTCTTGTTTGACTTCTACATGCGACTGGCGTCTAAAACACCCTGGAAAGACCTATTTGTATTTTCTGCCACCGTTTTAACCCTGGTCAGTAAAAAGAATCGCTGAGATAAAATAGAAAAGGACACGATATGTGACACCCATTTTTCCCTTCAACACGTCAAATCACCTTCATACGTGGAGGAGCAATTCTGAAAGCTGGACGCTTTCATATGCTGCACTTACATTGAAGGTGTGCCCGAGTCCTGGGAACGCTTCACAGACGCCCCACTGTGCGGACCACACACGCCTGGAGCAGCTCTGCCCCCTGCCTCCCCACAGGGAACATCAGTCTTGGCTTGCCCAGGGCTACTGACAGGACACTCGCCACCCGTGACGGCTCCCTGCAGGGCCTTGGCTCTGAGTCTTCGCAAGTTCCTCCCTAGATCAGGCTGACATCTTCCCTTCCCTCAAATGCAGCCCGTGGCTACTTGACACCCCGATAGTGACTTGAATTTGGTGGGAATTTCCCAGCTGTTTCCCTGAGACTTGCTTTCAGAAGAAGGACTTCACGTGTTCCTCTGCAGAGTGATGGTGGTGCTGCAGTGCGGAGGGCCTGGTGCTGTTTATTAGCAAGAAGTGTGTGCTGAGGGAACAGGTAATATATTTCAGGTGTTGCGCCCCCTGGCGGTCTGGGGAGGGAACGCCTAGTTGATGGGCACTCGGAGAGACAGAGGAGACACGTGGCTCAGAAGTCAGGAGCAAGATTGCCCACAGGTGCCCTGTGTGAAGGGGGGCATTTCAGGAGCCGGCCCGTTCTGCGTGCGTGGGTGTTGGTGTCAGGCACTCGGGATCACAGCCAGCAAGCCACTTCCTGACCTGGCAAGTCACTGATACTCTCGGAGATTTCATTTCCTCCTTTCGATAAAAAAGATTAATTTCAATGAGGGGGAATAAGCCAGATAGTGGCCCGGCTCCTAGCTCGGGCTTCCCGAACGGTGTCCTTTATGATCGCTCTCTCCACACTGACATTTGTGCACAGAGAATCCTTGAGCTCCCAACAAGCTCCTGGAGAAAGGCTCCCTGGTTTGCAAGCAAGCTCATGGTGAGGGCACAGATGGATAGGAACCTTGCTTATCCGGTGCCAGAGGGCGTGGGGAGGTTCTCCAACAAGCCCCATGGAACGAGGCACCGCCACAGCATTTGCACAGGCTCAGTGAACCTGCAAGGTCTGGAGTGAGGGTGCCAATTGCAGAGAGGTTAAGCAACTTACCCAAGGGCACACAGCCTGTACTCAGAGGACGGCGCCTACACCACAGCTGTCCCACCTCCCGGCCAGAGGGTGCCGGTCATGACATCACTGGAGGCGGAATCCGGCCTCTCCTTTTTCAGGGCTGCAAGGGTCTTCGGAGACAGTCCAGCTGCGCTCCTGGCTGCAGAGGTGGGAGGCTGAAGCCCAGAGAGGTCACAGAGCTGTGCAGAGGGCTCTGCCTGCCAGCTCAGGGCCTTCCCACTGCCGCCGCTGTGCCAGGTGTTCCGTGTTCTCACCTTTCATGGGATGACATGGTGTCCGGTTGGGCGGGGGGCTGCAGTCAGCCTGCAGGAGGGCCAGTCCCACCTGTGTCACATACAGCCCTGTGACATAACCTCTCTCTGGCTCAGTCTCCTCTGCTCTAAAGGGCAAAATAATAGTGTCTGGCTCTCGGGATTACAGAATTGAATACACGCAAAGAAGGTCAGAACCTACTGGGCACTCAGTGAGTAAATCCATCGGATCACCGATTCACTTATTTATCTCTTTATTTATGTGTTATCATTAGCCTAGGAGACATTGTCCTCCTTCCAGACACGCAAGCAAGGATGGTGTGTTTAGCTCTGTGCTCTGGGCCGTCCTCATCAACCCTGTGAGCCTGGGACCAGTTCCCCTGAGAGGGTTATCCGGCCTTCCCGCCAAGAGCCGTTGACACTACAAGTAGAAAGCCGTGAGTCACACAGTCGCCGTCCTCCTGACACATACAGAAGGATCCTGCCATTTCTGCTGTCACCTGCATCCGGATTTCCTGACCATTTTCTTTTCAGCGATTTTCCGAAATACGTTATACCAAAAGAAACCTCTTGAACACTACTGAAGGAGAGAGTCAGAAGGTAGCCACAAAGTCATAAATCCATTCCTATTCTGTCACTCTGGTCGCCCCCAGGATTGAGCTGGACATGGTAGAGACGGGCTGAGGACACAGCTCTGGGCCAAAGGGGAGCTTTCTCACCGACTCCCTCTCTCAGCTGCGAAGCGACAAAAGCACAGAAGCAGGGCACCACTCCCCAGCACCGTGTGCCTGCCTCCGGAGCCTCCTTGTACTGTAGGTAGTTTGGCCTTTGGGAAACGGGCTCCTGACTAGGATCTCCCTTCCCGGTTGGTGTGACAGTTCAAAGAGCAAAAGTGATGAACAAGGCTTGGCCTGGACTCCACGGTGAGTAACTGTCGGGACTACTCAAAGGGAACTATCCACTTGTCTCGCTTTGTTATTTAACGCCAGGTCTGCCTATCACTTACAATGACGCCATCCCTGGGGAGCATCCCATGATTGGGGAACCTCCACCCTGGCGTGGGGTGGACTGGCTACAGTGAGGAGCCCCCCTGGAAAGTTGAGGCAAAGAAGCCCCCGCGGAAATGAGCCACGATCCCTTCAGGAAAGGAAAACACAAGTGAGGAGGACTAGCGGCTGAAGGCAATGTTCACCGCGCTGCGGTTCCAGGAGACGGTACCGGAAACATGCTTCCAAAGGACCGTGGTGGGGACCGGGGCTGGCAACGCCTGGGGACACATGGGCTGGGCGAAACGGTGCTGAGGGTCACAGCCGCCTGCCGTCTCTGACACCGCTCCCCGGCTCCAGCCAAGCCAGGGACACGAGCGGGAGGCGGGGGCTGTTCTCAGGCTGCAGGAAACGGCGACCCGCAGGCCGGCGGCGCGGGGCCCGGGGCGGGGAAGACCGGAGGACGCGGGAGCTGGAGTCCTGCGCAACCCGCCAACAGGGTGGCTGCTCCCGTCGGGCACATTGGGAAGGGGCGGCCAGGGGGCTGGGACACCGCTTACCGCACGGCACCCGGTTCCTCCGCTCCAGCCGGCCCCGAAGTGGAATCGTGCGCTCGGCCCCGCCTGTTGCTCACAGCCCGGCCCAGGGCGCTGAGGGCGCTGCGCACGGCGCGGGCGCGGGCCCGGGCGCGGGCGCGGATCCGCGGGGCGCGTGCAAGGCGGGGGCGGGGCCTCTGCGCCCGGGCCGCCTCCTCGGCCTATAACTGAGCCCCCGGGCTCCTCGCTCCCACACGGCCCCCACCGGACCCGTGCAGCCGCTTCGCCCCTTGCTTTGGACCTCGGGCCTCACTTCTCCTCCAGATGGACCCCAAGTGCTCCTGCCCCACTGGTAAGGGAGCCCTGGCTTTGAGCCTTAGGATGCCCCCTTCCCAGGCACAGGACGACAAGGGAGGGTTTTGAGTTTGAGCTCAGGAGGACTCCTGTCACGGGTCCGGGGCTTTCTTGGTAGCCAGGCCCCTGGGAGCATGTCAGTCTCCCTTTGCCTCTCTGTTGACACTGAGGGCACGGAGGCTCCAGGCTGTCCTTCTTGAGGTCACCCAGCTGGTCAGGGGATTGCTAGACCGGGACCCCGTGTTTGGAGGAGGCCTCGGAGCTGCCAGGACTGGATGGGAGGAGGGGACACTGCCTCTTTGGGGTTCAGGCCATGGGCCCTGGCCCCCAGCCCCAGTCAGCCTGGGCTGGGTCTGGAGCCTGGGACCTTCCCTGTGGAGTCCCATCAGGAGGGGACCTACTCTCCTTGGACCAGAAGAGACGAGCTGGGGCTTCTCTATCCGCCTGAGTGGACACGAGCTCCCAGGACTGGGTCCTGACGGAGGAGGAGGGCTCAGGGAGGCATTGCTGACCGTCTGCTGTAGCTCCTGCTCACTGCTGGCCTTTCCCTTCCTGGCAGGCGGCTCCTGCAGCTGCGCTGGCTCCTGCACCTGCAAGGCCTGCAGATGCACCTCCTGCAAGAAGAGTGAGTGTGCGGGGCCTTCTCTGGCAATGCGGGGTGTGGGCTGAGTGCGAGGAGGGAGCCCAGAGCTCAGCAGGCAGGAGCAGGACAGGGACCAAACTTCCCGGCACCCCCCTCACCAGGAAGGGATTCCCAATCAGAGCTGGAATCACCTTCGACATGACCGAGACCCAGGCGCGCACTAGAGAACAGGGAGACTGAGGCCCAGA
This sequence comes from Mesoplodon densirostris, assembly GCF_025265405.1. Lineage (NCBI taxonomy): Eukaryota > Metazoa > Chordata > Mammalia > Artiodactyla > Ziphiidae > Mesoplodon > Mesoplodon densirostris. The sequence continues at coordinate 37,169,013 of NC_082679.1, read as the reverse complement.
CGGGTCACCAACCAACAACCTCAGACCTGTCACTAGAACTAGTCCTCCTGCCTCCTGAGGCACGCTTCTGAATCCTCCCAGGGACTGAAGCACTGTAGGGACATGAGCGAGCGACCGTGTGTGGCTTCTCGGACCTGGTGCAGCCCCTTCCTGTCGAAGCAACCCAGAGCTTCCCTATCCCGAGCGGGAGCTACTCTGTGAGGGGTTTGCCTCCACTTTGATCCTGAGGACGTGGCTCACATCACTGGTGGTGCTGGGGGCCGGCTTTCTCTTGCCCCAGAGGCCCTGCTCACTGTCTGTCCAAGGCGCTGTGCCCTGTCCTGGGCACAGATGGGGCAGGCAACCTGAACCTAGTGTCTGAGAGCAATTCTCTCAGGACAGAGGACACCGTCGTAAACTCAGGGTCTGGGCCTGAGGGCGGCTGGGCCAGGCCTGCTGTTGGGAAGGGTGGGTGCGGACAACGCGTGGTCCGACTGCACGCTGCCCTTGCCTCCCCAGGCTGCTGCTCCTGCTGCCCCGTGGGCTGCGCCAAGTGTGCCCAGGGCTGCGTCTGCAAAGGGGCCTCGGACAAGTGCAGCTGCTGTGCCTGATGTCGCGGAGAGCCTGCCCCAGGTGTCAATGGAGGACCACGGGCCGACCTGTGTTTTTCTACAACTCTGACTTGATTGCTACATTCCCTTTCCTATGAAATATGTGAGTTGTAATAAAAGTTGTTGACACTCTTCCGACTCGGCTCTTTTTTCTGTGCATTGGGAATAAGGGCTTTTGTGCCATCCAGGGCTGGTGTAGGAGACTGGATGAGAAGTGCAGAGACTTGGGTACTGGAACAAAATGTGAGTCCCTAACAAACTGAGTGCCTAAGACAAGCCACACTCCCTCACTGGGTTCATCTTCCGTAAAATGGAAGAGCATTAGACCAGATGCTCTAAGGGTGTTGAGCAGATACAAGGTCCCCTCCATTCTCATGGCAAGGGTTCGTGGCATGGCAAGGGTTGGTGACTTCTCAATGCCTCATTTCCCATCCTCTGATTTCCCTGGCTAACTTCACTCATAGATCTTCCTCATAGATCTTAGGCTTCATAGACTCTAAAGAAGTTGGAATCACACCTCCAGTTACCTGAATCCCTACCTGGAAGTCTCAAACTCCCTGCACTGAAAGATGTGTGAATTTTCTAGCTGTGGTTTTTATTTTCTAACTTCACAAACCTAAACTTTGGTAAAATAAAATTAAGTGAACTACTAAGAAAAATTTCAAAGGACACAAAATACAAAACCCAACTTTTGATTCAATAAATTTGAATAAAGGTATGAGGATCAGAGTAATACAGGAAAAATTTAAAAAGTAAAAACATGTTTGTTCACCTGAAACTAACACCATATTGTAAATCAGCCATACTTCAATCATTAAAAAAAACCCATGAGTTCATCAAAGGAGTATGTTGAACACGGAAAACACTTTCAAAGGCCCCACTGTGTGGATCACCCACACCTGAAGTAGCTCTTCCCACCATCCCCACAGGGAACATCCGTCTCGGCTGGCCCAGTGCCAGTGAGAGGACACCTGCTACCCCTGAGAGCTCCCTGCGGTGAGTTGGCTCTGAATCTTTGGAAGTTCCTTTAGGTCAGGCTGAACGCTGCCTTCAAAATCCAGCCCTTGGCTACTGGAAAGCAGCAAAGTGACTAGGAATTTGTAGGTAATGCCCAGCCATTTCCCAACAAGAGGCCGAGTACCTGGAAACTGGTTCCACATGAAGGACTTCATGTCTGCCTGTGCAGGGTAGTGTCAGATTCTGCATTTACAACGTGGTGGTGGTATTTATTAGGAAGGAGTGAGGCGCTGAGTGACCTGTAAATAATGGCGAGAGCTGGTCCTCCTGACAACTTCTGGAGGGATTTGCTATTTGATGGAAAGTCAAAGAGAAAGACGAGTCACGTGGCCCAAGAGTCAGGACCGCACTCACCCACAGGTGTCCTGTGTGAAGAGGGGATTTCAGGAGCCAGCCTGTGCTGGGTGCACGGGTGCTGGTGTCAGGCAGTCTTGGTTCACAGACCACAGTGGCACTTACCAGCCGCGTATCCTAAATGAGTCGCTCGACCTCTCTAAGTCTCCATGTCCTATAAAAAGGAGATGATATCCCTGTGTGGTATTGAGAGTGGCCTAGCTCCTCACTAGGGCTTTATAAACAGTGTCTATTAGGCTGCTTCTGTTCACAGTGACTTTCCTGGGACACAATTTTGATGAATTCCAACAAGCTCTTGGGGAAAGGCTCATGGTGTTGCAAGCATGACTCTAGGCAGGAGGTTAAGGTTTGATTGCAAGTTTACTGATTCACTGGCAGGGGGAGTGCGCATGCCCTGCAATAGCCCCCCTAGAATAAGATGCTGCCACACCATTTGGAGGAACACAAAATCAATGCCCACCCTCCCTATCACTTGATCTATATTGAACCAGTAACACAGTGAACCTGCAGGGGCTGGAAGGATTGCGCCAGCTACCCAGAGTTTCAGCAACCTGCCTAAGGGCACACAGACCATATTCAGAGGTCTGAAGCTATAGCAAGGCTGTCTCACCTCCTTGCCAAAGGTCGCCGATTAGGAGGTCACTGAAGGCTGAGTCCTGCCTATCATTATTCAGAGCTGGAAGTGTCCTTTCAGACAGTCTAGTTGTGCTTCTGGCTGCAGAGATGGGAGACTAAAGTCCAGAGAGGTCACAGAGCTATGCAGAGGGATGTGACTGCCTGCTCAGTGCCCTTCCCGCTGCCGAATACTGAAAGGGAAATAACCACTCTTCATGCTGTGCTCTTTAATGCCAGGTCTGCCCATCACTTACAATGATCCCTTCCACGGGGTGGGATCTCATCCTTTGGGAACCTCCATCCTGGTGCAGGGGGGACTGGCTAGGATCAGGAAATCCCCTGCCAAGTTTAGGCCAGGAGCACAGGGACAAGTGTGCCCACCCATCCATTCAGTAGTGCAGAAAAGAAGGAAGGATGGGAGGCAGAGGCCTGAGTTGGTCGCGGTGCTCTTACGGAGAAACGTTAGAGAAGCGCTGCCTAAGGACCATCGTGGGGACCAGGACAGGAAATGGTGGGGGAAGAGGGAGTCGGAGGATTGGTGGTGAAGGTCACATCCACCGCCGCCCTCTGCACACAACTCCCAGGATCCAGCCATGCCTGGGACGGGAGCGCGAGACTAGGGTTGCACACGGGCTCCGGAAAGGGGGAACCTGAAGACAACAGCGCGGGGGCCGGTGGTGGGGAAGACAGCGAGGATACAGAGGCTGGGTTGCTGGAAAATCCCGGAACAAGGTGGCTGCCGCCCTCGGGAAAATCGGGAGGGGCGGACAGGGAGGCTAGGACACCGCGCACCTCCCGGCAAACAGTCCCTACCGGCGAGCAGGCACCAAAGACGGCTCTCCGTGCGCAGAGCGGACCCACGTACCCTGGGAGAATCCTGTCTCGGCCCCAAGGGTTGCTCACAGCCGGGCCCCGGGCGCTGCGGGCGGGGCGGGCGCAGATCCGCGGGGCGGGTGCAAGGAGGGGGTGGGACCTCTGCGCCCGGGCCGCCTCCTCTGGGTACAAACACTGCAAGCAGGCTCCTAGGCTCCACACGCCTCCCACCAGCTCACGGGCCTCTTGGCCGCTTGCTTTCGACCCCCGGCCTCGCCTTGGCTCCAAATGGACCCCAACTGCTCCTGCCCCACTGGTAAGGAACCCCTGGCTCTGGGCCTTGCATGCCCGCTTCTCAGCCCAGGACACAGTGTCCCTGGGGTTAGATGAGGAAGAAGTTTCCATTCGAGCACAAGTGGACGGCCGCGGTTCACCCAGTGCTTTCTTCCCAGCCAGGGCAGCGACAGCATTTTTTTAACCTATTTTTTGTTTTGTTTTTTGGCTGTACCACTCAGCTTGTGGGAGCTTAGTTCCCTGACCAGGGACGGAACCCAGACACTAGGAAGCGAGAGCGCTGTCCCCTAACCACTAGATCGCCAGCGATTTCCAGCCTCTATTTTTGAATGGGGAGTACAGAGGCTCAAGACTGCCTTTGTTGAGGTCACCCAGCAGGTCACGGAATTGCTAGACCCAGGGTTTGGAGGAGGCCTCGGACCTGCCAGGACTGGATGGGAGGAGGGGACACTGCCTCTTTGGGGTTCAGGCCATGGGCCCTGGCCCCCAGCCCCAGTCAGCCTGGGCTGGGTCTGGAGCCTGGGACCTTCCCTGTGGAGTCCCATCAGGAGGGGACCTACTCTCCTTGGACCAGAAGAGACGAGCTGGGGCTTCTCTATCCGCCTGAGTGGACACGAGCTCCCAGGACTGGGTCCTGACGGAGGAGGAGGGCTCAGGGAGGCATTGCTGACCGTCTGCTGTAGCTCCTGCTCACTGCTGGCCTTTCCCTTCCTGGCAGGCGGCTCCTGCAGCTGCGCTGGCTACTGCACCTGCAAGGCCTGCAGATGCACCTCCTGCAAGAAGAGTGAGTGTGCGGGGCCTTCTCTGGCAATGCGGGGTGTGGGCTGAGTGCGAGGAGGGAGCCCAGAGCTCAGCAGGCAGGAGCAGGACAGGGACCAAACTCCCCGGCACCCCCCTCACCAGGAAGGGATTCCCAATCAGAGCTGGAATCACCTTCGACATGACCGAGACCCAGGCGCGCACTAGAGAACAGGGAGACTGAGGCCCAGACGGGTCACCGACCAACGACCTTAGACCTGTCACTAGAACTAGTCCTCCTCCCTCCTGAGTCACGCTTCTGAATCCTCCCAGGGACTGAAGCACTGTAGGGAAATGAACGAGTGACCCTGTGTGGCTTCTCGGACCTGGTGCAGCCCCTTCCTGTCGAAGCAGCCCAGAGCCTCCCTACCCCGAGCGGGAGCTGCTCTGTGAGGGGTTTGCCTCCACTTTGATCCTGAGGACGTGGCTCACATCACTGGTGGTGCTGGGGGCTGGCTTTGTCTTGTCCCCAGAGGCCCTGCTCAGTGTCTCTCCAAGGCGCTGTGCCCTGTCCTGGGCACAGATGGGGCAGGCAACCTGAACCTAGTGCCTGACAGCAATTCTCTCAGGACAGAGGACACCGTCGTAAACTCAGGGTCTGGGCCTGAGGGCGGCTGGGCCAGGCCTGCTGTTGGGAAGGGTGGGTGCGGACAACGTGTGGTCCGACTGCACGCTGCCCTTGCCTCCCCAGGCTGCTGCTCCTGCTGCCCCGTGGGCTGCGCCAAGTGTGCCCAGGGCTGCGTCTGCAAAGGGGCCTCGGACAAGTGCAGCTGCTGTGCCTGATGTCGCGGAGAGCCTGCCCCAGGTGTCAACAGGGCAACCAGGACAAACCTGCATTTTACCGTTTTTCATACAAGCGGACCTGACGCTACATTCCTTTTTCTATGAAATATGTGAGTTGTAATAAAAGTTGTTGACTTTATTCTGGCTCTGTCTTCCTTCTTCTGTCTTGAACAAAGAGACGCCGTGCCCATCAGGGCTGGCGTGGGGAACTGGACTGGACGTGCAGAGACCTCGGCTCTGGACCAAAGAGTACCCCCCCCACCCCCCAAAACACGCACACGGAGCGTCTTAGCCCCTTAGGTTAAGTTGAGCTTCAGTTTCTCAGCTCCAAATGAAAGCCTCGCCAGATGACATAGGGCACTGGACACACAGAGGACACACTCCCTCTATTCCCCTTACGAGTATGGATTGCAGAGAACGTTGTCCATTTCTCATTTTCCTTCTCTGGGGGCCCCTGCCAAACTCAGTCCTCGGTGATGAGAGCCTGGAAAAGTACCCAGAGGGGATGGAATCCCACACCCCTCTTGTTTGACTTCTACACGCGACTGGCGTCTAAAACACCCTGGAAAGACCTATTTGTATTTTCTGCCACCGTTTTAACCCTGGTCAGTAAAAAGAATCGCTGAGATAAAATAGAAAAGGACACGATATGTGACACCCATTTTTCCCTTCAACACGTCAAATCACCTTCATACGTGGAGGAGCAATTCTGAAAGCTGGACGCTTTCATATGCTGCACTTACATTGAAGGTGTGCTCGAGTCCTGGGAACGCTTCACAGACGCCCCACTGTGCGGACCACACACGCCTGGAGCAGCTCTGCCCCCTGCCTCCCCACAGGGAACATCAGTCTTGGCTTGCCCAGGGCTACTGACAGGACACTCGCCACCCGTGACAGCTCCCTGCAGGGCCTTGGCTCTGAGTCTTCGCAAGTTCCTCCCTAGATCAGGCTGACATCTTCCCTTCCCTCAAATGCAGCCCGTGGCTACTTGACACCCCGATAGTGACTTGAATTTGGTGGGAATTTCCCAGCTGTTTCCCTGAGACTTGCTTTCAGAAGAAGGACTTCACGTGTTCCTCTGCAGAGTGATGGTGGTGCTGCAGTGCGGAGGGCCTGGTGCTGTTTATTAGCAAGAAGTGTGTGCTGAGGGAACAGGTAATATATTTCAGGTGTTGCGCCCCCTGGCGGTCTGGGGAGGGAACGCCTAGTTGATGGGCACTCGGAGAGAAAGAGGAGACACGTGGCTCAGAAGTCAGGAGCAAGATTGCCCACAGGTGCCTTGTGTGAAGGGGGGCATTTCAGGAGCCGGCCCGTTCTGCGTGCGTGGGTGTTGGTGTCAGGCACTCGGGATCACAGCCAGCAAGCCACTTCCTGACCTGGCAAGTCACTGATACTCTCGGAGATTTCATTTCCTCCTTTCGATAAAAAAGATTAATTTCAATGAGGGGGAATAAGCCAGATAGTGGCCCGGCTCCTAGCTCGGGCTTCCCGAACGGTGTCCTTTATGATCGCTCTCTCCACACTGACATTTGTGCACAGAGAATCCTTGAGCTCCCAACAAGCTCCTGGAGAAAGGCTCCCTGGTTTGCAAGCAAGCTCATGGTGAGGGCACAGATGGATAGGAACCTTGCTTATCCGGTGCCAGAGGGCGTGGGGAGGTTCTCCAACAAGCCCCATGGAACGAGGCACCGCCACAGCATTTGCACAGGCTCAGTGAACCTGCAAGGTCTGGAGTGAGGGTGCCAATTGCAGAGAGGTTAAGCAACTTACCCAAGGGCACACAGCCTGTACTCAGAGGACGGCGCCTACACCACAGCTGTCCCACCTCCCGGCCACAGGGTGCCGGTCATGACATCACTGGAGGCGGAATCCGGCCTCTCCTTTTTCAGGGCTGCAAGGGTCTTCGGAGACAGTCCAGCTGCGCTCCTGGCTGCAGAGGTGGGAGGCTGAAGCCCAGAGAGGCCACAGAGCTGTGCAGAGGGCTCTGCCTGCCAGCTCAGGGCCTTCCCACTGCCGCCGCTGTGCCAGGTGTTCCGTGTTCTCACCTTTCATGGGATGACATGGTGTCCGGTTGGGCGGGGGGCTGCAGTCAGCCTGCAGGAGGGCCAGTCCCACCTGTGTCACATACAGCCCTGTGACATAACCTCTCTCTGGCTCAGTCTCCTCTGCTCTAAAGGGCAAAATAATAGTGTCTGGCTCTCGGGATTACAGAATTGAATACACGCAAAGAAGGTCAGAACCTACTGGGCACTCAGTGAGTAAATCCATCGGATCACCGATTCACTTATTTATCTCTTTATTTATGTGTTATCATTAGCCTAGGAGACATTGTCCTCCTTCCAGACACGCAAGCAAGGATGGTGTGTTTAGCTCTGTGCTCTGGGCCGTCCTCATCAACCCTGTGAGCCTGGGACCAGTTCCCCTGAGAGGGTTATCCGGCCTTCCCGCCAAGAGCCGTTGACACTACAAGTAGAAAGCCGTGAGTCACACAGTCGCCGTCCTCCTGACACATACAGAAGGATCCTGCCATTTCTGCTGTCGCCTGCATCCGGATTTCCTGACCATTTTCTTTTCAGCGATTTTCCGAAATATGTTATACCAAAAGAAACCTCTTGAACACTACTGAAGGAGAGAGTCAGAAGGTAGCCACAAAGTCATAAATCCATTCCTATTCTGTCACTCTGGTCGCCCCCAGGATTGAGCTGGACATGGTAGAGACGGGCTGAGGACACAGCTCTGGGCCAAAGGGGAGCTTTCTCACCGACTCCCTCTCTCAGCTGCGAAGCGACAAAAGCACAGAAGCAGGGCACCACTCCCCAGCACCGTGTGCCTGCCTCCGGAGCCTCCTTGTACTGTAGGTAGTTTGGCCTTTGGGAAACGGGCTCCTGACTAGGATCTCCCTTCCCGGTTGGTGTGACAGTTCAAAGAGCAAAAGTGATGAACAAGGCTTGGCCTGGACTCCACGGTGAGTAACTGTCGGGACTACTCAAAGGGAACTATCCACTTGTCTCGCTTTGTTATTTAACGCCAGGTCTGCCTATCACTTACAATGACGCCATCCCTGGGGAGCATCCCATGATTGGGGAACCTCCACCCTGGCGTGGGGTGGACTGGCTACAGTGAGGAGCCCCCCTGGAAAGTTGAGGCAAAGAAGCCCCCGCGGAAATGAGCCATGATCCCTTCAGGAAAGGAAAACACAAGTGAGGAGGACTAGCGGCTGAAGGCAATGTTCACCGCGCTGCGGTTCCAGGAGACGGTACCGGAAACATGCTTCCAAAGGACCGTGGTGGGGACCGGGGCTGGCAACGCCTGAGGACACATGGGCTGGGCGAAACGGTGCTGAGGGTCACAGCCGCCTGCCGTCTCTGACACCGCTCCCCGGCTCCAGCCAAGCCAGGGACACGAGCGGGAGGCGGGGGCTGTTCTCAGGCTGCAGGAAACGGCGACCCGCAGGCCGGCGGCGCGGGGCCCGGGGCGGGGAAGACCGGAGGACGCGGGAGCTGGAGTCCTGCGCAACCCGCCAACAGGGTGGCTGCTCCCGTCGGGCACATTGGGAAGGGGCGGCCAGGGGGCTGGGACACCGCTTACCGCACGGCACCCGGTTCCTCCGCTCCAGCCGGCCCCGAAGTGGAATCGTGCGCTCGGCCCCGCCTGTTGCTCACAGCCCGGCCCAGGGCGCTGAGGGCGCTGCGGACGGCGCGGGCGCGGGCCCGGGCGCGGGCGCGGATCCGCGGGGCGCGTGCAAGGCGGGGGCGGGGCCTCTGCGCCCGGGCCGCCTCCTCGGCCTATAACTGAGCCCCCGGGCTCCTCGCTCCCACACGGCCCCCACCGGACCCGTGCAGCCGCTTCGCCCCTTGCTTTGGACCTCGGGCCTCACTTCTCCTCCAGATGGACCCCAAGTGCTCCTGCCCCACTGGTAAGGGAGCCCTGGCTTTGAGCCTTAGGATGCCCCCTTCCCAGGCACAGGACGACAAGGGAGGGTTTTGAGTTTGAGCTCAGGAGGACTCCTGTCACGGGTCCGGGGCTTTCTTGGTAGCCAGGCCCCTGGGAGCATGTCAGTCTCCCTTTGCCTCTCTGTTGACACTGAGGGCACGGAGGCTCCAGGCTGTCCTTCTTGAGGTCACCCAGCTGGTCAGGGGATTGCTAGACCGGGACCCCGTGTTTGGAGGAGGCCTCGGAGCTGCCAGGACTGGATGGGAGGAGGGGACACTGCCTCTTTGGGGTTCAGGCCATGGGCCCTGGCCCCCAGCCCCAGTCAGCCTGGGCTGGGTCTGGAGCCTGGGACCTTCCCTGTGGAGTCCCATCAGGAGGGGACCTACTCTCCTTGGACCAGAAGAGACGAGCTGGGGCTTCTCTATCCGCCTGAGTGGACACGAGCTCCCAGGGCTGCGTCCTGACGGAGGAGGAGGGTTCAGGGAGGCATTGCTGACCGTCTGCTGTAGCTCCTGCATCCCTCTCCCTGCTCACTGCTGGCCTTTCCCTTCCTGGCAGGCGGCTCCTGCAGCTGCGCTGGCTCCTGCACCTGCAAGGCCTGCAGATGCACCTCCTGCAAGAAGAGTGAGTGTGCGGGGCCTTCTCTGGCAATGCGGGGTGTGGGCTGAGTGCGAGGAGGGAGCCCAGAGCTCAGCAGGCAGGAGCAGGACAGTGACCAAACTTCCCGGCACCCCCCTCACCAGGAAGGGATTCCCAATCAGAGCTGGAATCACCTTCGACATGACCGAGACCCAGGCGCGCACTAGAGAACAGGGAGACTGAGGCCCAGACGGGTCACCAACCAACAACCTCAGACCTGTCACTAGAACTAGTCCTCCTGCCTCCTGAGTCACGCTTCTGAATCCTCCCAGGGACTGAAGCACTGTAGGGACATGAGCGAGCGACCGTGTGTGGCTTCTCGGACCTGGTGCAGCCCCTTCCTGTCGAAGCAACCCAGAGCTTCCCTATCCCGAGCGGGAGCTACTCTGTGAGGGGTTTGCCTCCACTTTGATCCTGAGGACGTGGCTCACATCACTGGTGGTGCTGGGGGCCGGCTTTCTCTTGCCCCAGAGGCCCTGCTCACTGTCTGTCCAAGGCGCTGTGCCCTGTCCTGGGCACAGATGGGGCAGGCAACCTGAACCTAGTGTCTGAGAGCAATTCTCTCAGGACAGAGGACACCGTCGTAAACTCAGGGTCTGGGCCTGAGGGCGGCTGGGGCCAGGCCTGGTGTTGGGAAGGGTGGTTGTGGACAACGCGTGGTCCGACTGCACGCTGCCCTTGCCTCCCCAGGCTGCTGCTCCTGCTGCCCCGTGGGCTGCGCCAAGTGTGCCCAGGGCTGCGTCTGCAAAGGGGCCTCGGACAAGTGCAGCTGCTGTGCCTGATGTCGCGGAGAGCCTGCCCCAGGTGTCAATGGAGGACCACGGGCCGACCTGTGTTTTCCTACAACTCTGACTTGATTGCTACATTCCCTTTCCTTTGAAATATGTGAGTTGTAATAAAAGTTGTTGACACTCTTCCGACTCGGCTCTTTTTTCTGTGCATTGGGAATAAGGGCTTTTGTGCCATCCAGGGCTGGTGTAGGAGACTGGATGAGAAGTGCAGAGACTTGGGTACTGGAACAAAATGTGAGTCCCTAACAAACTGAGTGCCTAAGACAAGCCACACTCCCTCACTGGGTTCATCTTCCGTAAAATGGAAGAGCATTAGACCAGATGCTCTAAGGGTGTTGAGCAGATACAAGGTCCCCTCCATTCTCATGGCAAGGGTTCGTGGCATGGCAAGGGTTGGTGACTTCTCAATGCCTCATTTCCCATCCTCTGATTTCCCTGGCTAACTTCACTCATAGATCTTCCTCATAGATCTTAGGCTTCATAGACTCTAAAGAAGTTGGAATCACACCTCCAGTTACCTGAATCCCTACCTGGAAGTCTCAAACTCCCTGCACTGAAAGATGTGTGAATTTTCTAGCTGTGGTTTTTATTTTCTAACTTCACAAACCTAAACTTTGGTAAAATAAAATTAAGTGAACTACTAAGAAAAATTTCAAAGGACACAAAATACAAAACCCAACTTTTGATTCAATAAATTTGAATAAATGTATGAGGATCAGAGTAATACAGGAAAAAATTAAAAAGTAAAAACATGTTTGTTCACCTGAAACTAACACAATATTGTAAATCAGCCATACTTCAATCATTAAAAAAAAAACCATGAGTTCATCAAAGGAGTATGTTGAACACGGAAAACACTTTCAAACGCCCCACTGTGTGGATCACCCACACCTGAAGTAGCTCTTCCCACCATCCCCACAGGGAACATCCGTCTCGGCTGGCCCAGTGCCAGTGAGAGGACACCTGCTACCCCTGAGAGCTCCCTGCGGTGAGTTGGCTCTGAATCTTTGGAAGTTCCTTTAGGTCAGGCTGAACGCTGCCTTCAAAATCCAGCCCTTGGCTACTGGAAAGCAGCAAAGTGACTAGGAATTTGTAGGTAATGCCCAGCCATTTCCCAACAAGAGGCAGAGTACCTGGAAACTGGTTCCACATGAAGGACTTCATGTCTGCCTGTGCAGGGTAGTGTCAGATTCTGCATTTACAACGTGGTGGTGGTATTTATTAGGAAGGAGTGAGGCGCTGAGTGACCTGTAAATAATGGCGAGAGCTGGTCCTCCTGACAACTTCTGGAGGGATTTGCTATTTGATGGAAAGTCAAAGAGAAAGACGAGTCACGTGGCCCAAGAGTCAGGACCGCACTCACCCACAGGTGTCCTGTGTGAAGAGGGGATTTCAGGAGCCAGCCTGTGCTGGGTGCACGGGTGCTGGTGTCAGGCAGTCTTGGTTCACAGACCACAGTGGCACTTACCAGCCGCGTATCCTAAATGAGTCGCTCGACCTCTCTAAGTCTCCATGTCCTATAAAAAGGAGATGATATCCCTGTGTGGTATTGAGAGTGGCCTAGCTCCTCACTAGGGCTTTATAAACAGTGTCTATTAGGCTGCTTCTGTTCACAGTGACTTTCCTGGGACACAATTTTGATGAATTCCAACAAGCTCTTGGGGAAAGGCTCATGGTGTTGCAAGCATGACTCTAGGCAGGAGGTTAAGGTTTGATTGCAAGTTTACTGATTCACTGGCAGGGGGAGTGCGCATGCCCTGCAATAGCCCCCCTAGAATAAGATGCTGCCACACCATTTGGAGGAACACAAAATCAATGCCCACCCTCCCTATCACTTGATCTATATTGAACCAGTAACACAGTGAACCTGCAGGGGCTGGAAGGATTGCGCCAGCTACCCAGAGTTTCAGCAACCTGCCTAAGGGCACACAGACCATATTCAGAGGTCTGAAGCTATAGCAAGGCTGTCTCACCTCCTTGCCAAAGGTCGCCGATTAGGAGGTCACTGAAGGCTGAGTCCTGCCTATCATTATTCAGAGCTGGAAGTGTCCTTTCAGACAGTCTAGTTGTGCTTCTGGCTGCAGAGATGGGAGACTAAAGTCCAGAGAGGTCACAGAGCTATGCAGAGGGATGTGACTGCCTGCTCAGTGCCCTTCCCACTGCCGAATACTGAAAGGGAAATAACCACTCTTCATGCTGTGCTCTTTAATGCCAGGTCTGCCCATCACTTACAATGATCCCTTCCACGGGGTGGGATCTCATCCTTTGGGAACCTCCATCCTGGTGCAGGGGGGACTGGCTAGGATCAGGAAATCCCCTGCCAAGTTTAGGCCAGGAGCACAGGGACAAGTGTGCCCACCCATCCATTCAGTAGTGCAGAAAAGAAGGAAGGATGGGAGGCAGAGGCCTGAGTTGGTCGCGGTGCTCTTACGGAGAAACGTTAGAGAAGCGCTGCCTAAGGACCATCGTGGGGACCAGGACAGGAAATGGTGGGGGAAGAGGGAGTCGGAGGATTGGTGGTGAAGGTCACATCCACCGCCGCCCTCTGCACACAACTCCCAGGATCCAGCCATGCCTGGGACGGGAGCGCGAGACTAGGGTTGCACACGGGCTCCGGAAAGGGGGAACCTGAAGACAACAGCGCGGGGGCCGGTGGTGGGGAAGACAGCGAGGATACAGAGGCTGGGTTGCTGGAAAATCCCGGAACAAGGTGGCTGCCGCCCTCGGGAAAATCGGGAGGGGCGGACAGGGAGGCTAGGACACCGCGCACCTCCCGGCAAACAGTCCCTACCGGCGAGCAGGCACCAAAGACGGCTCTCCGTGCGCAGAGCGGACCCACGTACCCTGGGAGAATCCTGTCTCGGCCCCAAGGGTTGCTCACAGCCGGGCCCCGGGCGCTGCGGGCGGGGCGGGCGCAGATCCGCGGGGCGGGTGCAAGGAGGGGGTGGGACCTCTGCGCCCGGGCCGCCTCCTCTGGGTACAAACACTGCAAGCAGGCTCCTAGGCTCCACACGCCTCCCACCAGCTCACGGGCCTCTTGGCCGCTTGCTTTCGACCCCCGGCCTCGCCTTGGCTCCAAATGGACCCCAACTGCTCCTGCCCCACTGGTAAGGAACCCCTGGCTCTGGGCCTTGGATGCCCGCTTCTCAGCCCAGGACACAGTGTCCCTGGGGTTAGATGAGGAAGAAGTTTCCATTCGAGCCCAAGTGGACGGCCGCGGTTCACCCAGTGCTTTCTTCCCAGCCGGGGCAGCGACAGCATTTTCTTAATCTACTTTTTGTTTTGTTTTTTGGCTGTACCACTCAGCTTGTGGGAGCTTAGTTCCCTGACCAGGGACGGAACCCAGACACTAGGAAGTGAGAGCGCTGTCCCCTAACCACTAGATCGCCAGAGATTTCCAGCCTCTATTTTTGAATGGGGAGTACAGAGGCTCAAGACTGCCTTTGTTGAGGTCACCCAGCAGGTCACGGAATTGCTAGACCCAGGGTTTGGAGGAGGCCTCGGACCTGCCAGGACTGGATGGGAGGAGGGGACACTGCCTCTTTGGGGTTCAGGCCATGGGCCCTGGCCCCCAGCCCCAGTCAGCCTGGGCTGGGTCTGGAGCCTGGGACCTTCCCTGTGGAGTCCCATCAGGAGGGGACCTACTCTCCTTGGACCAGAAGAGACGAGCTGGGGCTTCTCTATCTGCCTGAGTGGACACGAGCTCCCAGGGCTGCGTCCTGACGGAGGAGGAGGGCTCAGGGAGGCATTGCTGACCGTCTGCTGTAGCTCCTGCATCCCTCTCCCTGCTCACTGCTGGCCTTTCCCTTCCTGGCAGGCGGCTCCTGCAGCTGCGCTGGCTCCTGCACCTGCAAGGCCTGCAGATGCACCTCCTGCAAGAAGAGTGAGTGTGCGGGGCCTTCTCTGGCAATGCGGGGTGTGGGCTGAGTGCGAGGAGGGAGCCCAGAGCTCAGCAGGCAGGAGCAGGACAGGGACCAAACTTCCCGGCACCCCCCTCACCAGGAAGGGATTCCCAATCAGAGCTGGAATCACCTTCGACATGACCGAGACCCAGGCGCGCACTAGAGAACAGGGAGACTGAGGCCCAGACGGGTCACCGACCAACGACCTCAGACCTGTCACTAGAACTAGTCCTCCTGCCTCCTGAGGCACGCTTCTGAATCCTCCCAGGGACTGAAGCACAGTAGGGACATGAACGAGTGACCCTGTGTGGCTTCTCGGACCTGGTGCAGCCCCTTCCTGTCGAAGCAGCCCAGAGCCTCCCTACCCCGAGCGGGAGCTGCTCTGTGAGGGGTTTGCCTCCACTTTGATCCTGAGGACTTGGCTCACATCACTGGTGGTGCTGGGGGCTGGCTTTGTCTTGTCTCCAGAGGCCCTGCTCAGTGTCTCTCCAAGGCGCTGTGCCCTGTCCTGGGCACAGATGGGGCAGGCAACCTGAACCTAGTGCCCGAGAGCAATTCTCTCAGGACAGAGGACACCGTCGTAAACTCAGGGTCTGGGCCTGAGGGCGGCTGGGCCAGGCCTGCTGTTGGGAAGGGTGGGTGCGGACAACGCGTGGTCCGACTGCACGCTGCCCTTGCCTCCCCAGGCTGCTGCTCCTGCTGCCCCGTGGGCTGCGCCAAGTGTGCCCAGGGCTGCGTCTGCAAAGGGGCCTCGGACAAGTGCAGCTGCTGTGCCTGATGTCGCGGAGAGCCTGCCCCAGGTGTCAACAGGGCAACCAGGACAAACCTGCATTTTACCGTTTTTCATACAAGCGGACCTGACGCTACATTCCTTTTTCTATGAAATACGTGAGTTGTAATAAAAGTTGTTGACTTTATTCTGGCTCTGTCTTCCTTCTTCTGTCTTGAACAAAGAGACGCCGTGCCCATCAGGGCTGGCGTGGGGAACTGGACTGGACGTGCAGAGACCTCGGCTCTGGACCAAAGAGTACCCCCCCACCCCCCAAAACACACGCACACGGAGCGTCTTAGCCCCTTAGGTTAAGTTGAGCTTCAGTTTCTCAGCTCCAAATGAAAGCCTCGCCAGATGACATAGGGCACTGGACACACAGAGGACACACTCCCTCTATTCCCCTTACGAGTATGGATTGCAGAGAACGTTGTCCATTTCTCATTTTCCTTCTCTGGGGGCCCCTGCCAAACTCAGTCCTCGGTGATGAGAGCCTGGAAAAGTACCCAGAGGGGATGGAATCCCACACCCCTCTTGTTTGACTTCTACACACGACTGGCGTCTAAAACACCCTGGAAAGACCTATTTGTATTTTCTGCCACCGTTTTAACCCTGGTCAGTAAAAAGAATCGCTGAGATAAAATAGAAAAGGACACGATATGTGACACCCATTTTTCCCTTCAACACGTCAAATCACCTTCATACGTGGAGGAGCAATTCTGAAAGCTGGACGCTTTCATATGCTGCACTTACATTGAAGGTGTGCCCGAGTCCTGGGAACGCTTCACAGACGCCCCACTGTGCGGACCACACACGCCTGGAGCAGCTCTGCCCCCTGCCTCCCCACAGGGAACATCAGTCTTGGCTTGCCCAGGGCTACTGACAGGACACTCGCCACCCGTGACAGCTCCCTGCAGGGCCTTGGCTCTGAGTCTTCGCAAGTTCCTCCCTAGATCAGGCTGACATCTTCCCTTCCCTCAAATGCAGCCCGTGGCTACTTGACACCCCGATAGTGATTTGAATTTGGTGGGAATTTCCCAGCTGTTTCCCTGAGACTTGCTTTCAGAAGAAGGACTTCACGTGTTCCTCTGCAGAGTGATGGTGGTGCTGCAGTGCGGAGGGCCTGGTGCTGTTTATTAGCAAGAAGTGTGTGCTGAGGGAACAGGTAATATATTTCAGGTGTTGCGCCCCCTGGCGGTCTGGGGAGGGAACGCCTAGTTGATGGGCACTCGGAGAGAAAGAGGAGACACGTGGCTCAGAAGTCAGGAGCAAGATTGCCCACAGGTGCCCTGTGTGAAGGGGGGCATTTCAGGAGCCGGCCCGTTCTGCGTGCGTGGGTGTTGGTGTCAGGCACTCGGGTTCACAGCCAGCATGCCACTTCCTGACCTGGCAAGTCACTGATACTCTCGGAGATTTCATTTCCTCCTTTCGATAAAAAAGATTAATTTCAATGAGGGGGAATAAGCCAGATAGTGGCCCGGCTCCTAGCTCGGGCTTCCCGAACGGTGTCCTTTATGATCGCTCTCTCCACACTGACATTTGTGCACAGAGAATCCTTGAGCTCCCAACAAGCTCCTGGAGAAAGGCTCCCTGGTTTGCAAGCAAGCTCATGGTGAGGGCACAGATGGATAGGAACCTTGCTTATCCGGTGCCAGAGGGCGTGGGGAGGTTCTCCAACAAGCCCCATGGAACGAGGCACCGCCACAGCATTTGCACAGGCTCAGTGAACCTGCAAGGTCTGGAGTGAGGGTGCCAATTGCAGAGAGGTTAAGCAACTTACCCAAGGGCACACAGCCTGTACTCAGAGGACGGCGCCTACACCACAGCTGTCCCACCTCCCGGCCACAGGGTGCCGGTCATGACATCACTGGAGGCGGAATCCGGCCTCTCCTTTTTCAGGGCTGCAAGGGTCTTCGGAGACAGTCCAGCTGTGCTCCTGGCTGCAGAGGTGGGAGGCTGAAGCCCAGAGAGGTCACAGAGCTGTGCAGAGGGCTCTGCCTGCCAGCTCAGGGCCTTCCCACTGCCGCCGCTGTGCCAGGTGTTCCGTGTTCTCACCTTTCATGGGATGACATGGTGTCCGGTTGGGCGGGGGGCTGCAGTCAGCCTGCAGGAGGGCCAGTCCCACCTGTGTCACATACAGCCCTGTGACATAACCTCTCTCTGGCTCAGTCTCCTCTGCTCTAAAGGGCAAAATAATAGTGTCTGGCTCTCGGGATTACAGAATTGAATACACGCAAAGAAGGTCAGAACCTACTGGGCACTCAGTGAGTAAATCCATCGGATCACCGATTCACTTATTTATCTCTTTATTTATGTGTTATCATTAGCCTAGGAGACATTGTCCTCCTTCCAGACACGCAAGCAAGGATGGTGTGTTTAGCTCTGTGCTCTGGGCCGTCCTCATCAACCCTGTGAGCCTGGGACCAGTTCCCCTGAGAGGGTTATCCGGCCTTCCCGCCAAGAGCCGTTGACACTACAAGTAGAAAGCCGTGAGTCACACAGTCGCCGTCCTCCTGACACATACAGAAGGATCCTGCCATTTCTGCTGTCACCTGCATCCGGATTTCCTGACCATTTTCTTTTCAGCGATTTTCCGAAATACGTTATACCAAAAGAAACCTCTTGAACACTACTGAAGGAGAGAGTCAGAAGGTAGCCACAAAGTCATAAATCCATTCCTATTCTGTCACTCTGGTCGCCCCCAGGATTGAGCTGGACATGGTAGAGACGGGCTGAGGACACAGCTCTGGGCCAAAGGGGAGCTTTCTCACCGACTCCCTCTCTCAGCTGCGAAGCGACCAAAGCACAGAAGCAGGGCACCACTCCCCAGCACCGTGTGCCTGCCTCCGGAGCCTCCTTGTACTGTAGGTAGTTTGGCCTTTGGGAAACGGGCTCCTGACTAGGATCTCCCTTCCCGGTTGGTGTGACAGTTCAAAGAGCAAAAGTGATGAACAAGGCTTGGCCTGGACTCCACGGTGAGTAACTGTCGGGACTACTCAAAGGGAACTATCCACTTGTCTCGCTTTGTTATTTAACGCCAGGTCTGCCTATCACTTACAATGACGCCATCCCTGGGGAGCATCCCATGATTAGGGAACCTCCACCCTGGCGTGGGGTGGACTGGCTACAGTGAGGAGCCCCCCTGGAAAGTTGAGGCAAAGAAGCCCCCGCGGAAATGAGCCATGATCCCTTCAGGAAAGGAAAACACAAGTGAGGAGGACTAGCGGCTGAAGGCAATGTTCACCGCGCTGCGGTTCCAGGAGACGGTGCCGGAAACATGCTTCCAAAGGACCGTGGTGGGGACCGGGGCTGGCAACGCCTGGGGACACATGGGCTGGGCGAAACGGTGCTGAGGGTCACAGCCGCCTGCCGTCTCTGACACCGCTCCCCGGCTCCAGCCAAGCCAGGGACACGAGCGGGAGGCGGGGGCTGTTCTCAGGCTGCAGGAAACGGCGACCCGCAGGCCGGCGGCGCGGGGCCCGGGGCGGGGAAGACCGGAGGACGCGGGAGCTGGATTCCTGCGCAACCCGCCAACAGGGTGGCTGCTCCCGTCGGGCACACTGGGAAGGGGCGGCCAGGGGGCTGGGACACCGCTTACCGCACGGCACCCGGTTCCTCCGCTCCAGCCGGCCCCGAAGTGGAATCGTGCGCTCGCCCCCGCCTGTTGCTCACAGCCCGGCCCAGGGCGCTGAGGGCGCTGCGGACGGCGCGGGCGCGGGCCCGGGCGCGGGCGCGGATCCGCGGGGCGCGTGCAAGGCGGGGGCGGGGCCTCTGCGCCCGGGCCGCCTCCTCGGCCTATAACTGAGCCCCCGGGCTCCTCGCTCCCACACGGCCCCCACCGGACCCGTGCAGCCGCTTCGCCCCTTGCTTTGGACCTCGGGCCTCACTTCTCCTCCAGATGGACCCCAAGTGCTCCTGCCCCACTGGTAAGGGAGCCCTGGCTTTGAGCCTTAGGATGCCCCCTTCCCAGGCACAGGACGACAAGGGAGGGTTTTGAGTTTGAGCTCAGGAGGACTCCTGTCACGGGTCCGGGGCTTTCTTGGTAGCCAGGCCCCTGGGAGCATGTCAGTCTCCCTTTGCCTCTCTGTTGACACTGAGGGCACGGAGGCTCCAGGCTGTCCTTCTTGAGGTCACCCAGCTGGTCAGGGGATTGCTAGACCGGGACCCCGTGTTTGGAGGAGGCCTCGGAGCTGCCAGGACTGGATGGGAGGAGGGGACACTGCCTCTTTGGGGTTCAGGCCATGGGCCCTGGCCCCCAGCCCCAGTCAGCCTGGGCTGGGTCTGGAGCCTGGGACCTTCCCTGTGGAGTCCCATCAGGAGGGGACCTACTCTCCTTGGACCAGAAGAGACGAGCTGGGGCTTCTCTATCCGCCTGAGTGGACACGAGCTCCCAGGACTGGGTCCTGACGGAGGAGGGCTCAGGGAGGCATTGCTGACCGTCTGCTGTAGCTCCTGCTCACTGCTGGCCTTTCCCTTCCTGGCAGGCGGCTCCTGCAGCTGCGCTGGCTCCTGCACCTGCAAGGCCTGCAGATGCACCTCCTGCAAGAAGAGTGAGTGTGCGGGGCCTTCTCTGGCAATGCGGGGTGTGGGCTGAGTGCGAGGAGGGAGCCCAGAGCTCAGCAGGCAGGAGCAGGACAGGGACCAAACTTCCCGGCACCCCCCTCACCAGGAAGGGATTCCCAATCAGAGCTGGAATCACCTTCGACATGACCGAGACCCAGGCGCGCACTAGAGAACAGGGAGACTGAGGCCCAGACGGGTCACCGACCAACGACCTCAGACCTGTCACTAGAACTAGTCCTCCTGCCTCCTGAGGCACGCTTCTGAATCCTCCCAGGGACTGAAGCACTGTAGGGACATGAGCGAGCGACCGTGTGTGGCTTCTCGGACCTGGTGCAGCCCCTTCCTGTCGAAGCAACCCAGAGCTTCCCTATCCCGAGCGGGAGCTACTCTGTGAGGGGTTTGCCTCCACTTTGATCCTGAGGACGTGGCTCACATCACTGGTGGTGCTGGGGGCCGGCTTTCTCTTGCCCCAGAGGCCCTGCTCACTGTCTGTCCAAGGCGCTGTGCCCTGTCCTGGGCACAGATGGGGCAGGCAACCTGAACCTAGTGTCTGAGAGCAATTCTCTCAGGACAGAGGACACCGTCGTAAACTCAGGGTCTGGGCCTGAGGGCGGCTGGGGCCAGGCCTGCTGTTGGGAAGGGTGGTTGTGGACAACGCGTGGTCCGACTGCACGCTGCCCTTGCCTCCCCAGGCTGCTGCTCCTGCTGCCCCGTGGGCTGCGCCAAGTGTGCCCAGGGCTGCGTCTGCAAAGGGGCCTCGGACAAGTGCAGCTGCTGTGCCTGATGTCGCGGAGAGCCTGCCCCAGGTGTCAATGGAGGACCACGGGCCGACCTGTGTTTTTCTACAACTCTGACTTGATTGCTACATTCCCTTTCCTATGAAATATGTGAGTTGTAATAAAAGTTGTTGACACTCTTCCGACTCGGCTCTTTTTTCTGTGCATTGGGAATAAGGGCTTTTGTGCCATCCAGGGCTGGTGTAGGAGACTGGATGAGAAGTGCAGAGACTTGGGTACTGGAACAAAATGTGAGTCCCTAACAAACTGAGTGCCTAAGACAAGCCACACTCCCTCACTGGGTTCATCTTCCGTACAATGGAAGAGCATTAGACCAGATGCTCTAAGGGTGTTGAGCAGATACAAGGTCCCCTCCATTCTCATGGCAAGGGTTCGTGGCATGGCAAGGGTTGGTGACTTCTCAATGCCTCATTTCCCATCCTCTGATTTCCCTGGCTAACTTCACTCATAGATCTTCCTCATAGATCTTAGGCTTCATAGACTCTAAAGAAGTTGGAATCACACCTCCAGTTACCTGAATCCCTACCTGGAAGTCTCAAACTCCCTGCACTGAAAGATGTGTGAATTTTCTAGCTGTGGTTTTTATTTTCTAACTTCACAAACCTAAACTTTGGTAAAATAAAATTAAGTGAACTACTAAGAAAAATTTCAAAGGACACAAAATACAAAACCCAACTTTTGATTCAATAAATTTGAATAAAGGTATGAGGATCAGAGTAATACAGGAAAAAATTAAAAAGTAAAAACATGTTTGTTCACCTGAAACTAACACAATATTGTAAATCAGCCATACTTCAATCATTAAAAAAAAAACCATGAGTTCATCAAAGGAGTATGTTGAACACGGAAAACACTTTCAAACGCCCCACTGTGTGGATCACCCACACCTGAAGTAGCTCTTCCCACCATCCCCACAGGGAACATCCGTCTCGGCTGGCCCAGTGCCAGTGAGAGGACACCTGCTACCCCTGAGAGCTCCCTGCGGTGAGTTGGCTCTGAATCTTTGGAAGTTCCTTTAGGTCAGGCTGAACGCTGCCTTCAAAATCCAGCCCTTGGCTACTGGAAAGCAGCAAAGTGACTAGGAATTTGTAGGTAATGCCCAGCCATTTCCCAACAAGAGGCAGAGTACCTGGAAACTGGTTCCACATGAAGGACTTCATGTCTGCCTGTGCAGGGTAGTGTCAGATTCTGCATTTACAACGTGGTGGTGGTATTTATTAGGAAGGAGTGAGGCGCTGAGTGACCTGTAAATAATGGCGAGAGCTGGTCCTCCTGACAACTTCTGGAGGGATTTGCTATTTGATGGAAAGTCAAAGAGAAAGACGAGTCACGTGGCCCAAGAGTCAGGACCGCACTCACCCACAGGTGTCCTGTGTGAAGAGGGGATTTCAGGAGCCAGCCTGTGCTGGGTGCACGGGTGCTGGTGTCAGGCAGTCTTGGTTCACAGACCACAGTGGCACTTACCAGCCGCATATCCTAAATGAGTCGCTCGACCTCTCTAAGTCTCCATGTCCTATAAAAAGGAGATGATATCCCTGTGTGGTATTGAGAGTGGCCTAGCTCCTCACTAGGGCTTTATAAACAGTGTCTATTAGGCTGCTTCTGTTCACAGTGACTTTCCTGGGACACAATTTTGATGAATTCCAACAAGCTCTTGGGGAAAGGCTCATGGTGTTGCAAGCATGACTCTAGGCAGGAGGTTAAGGTTTGATTGCAAGTTTACTGATTCACTGGCAGGGGGAGTGCGCATGCCCTGCAATAGCCCCCCTAGAATAAGATGCTGCCACACCATTTGGAGGAACACAAAATCAATGCCCACCCTCCCTATCACTTGATCTATATTGAACCAGTAACACAGTGAACCTGCAGGGGCTGGAAGGATTGCGCCAGCTACCCAGAGTTTCAGCAACCTGCCTAAGGGCACACAGACCATATTCAGAGGTCTGAAGCTATAGCAAGGCTGTCTCACCTCCTTGCCAAAGGTCGCCGATTAGGAGGTCACTGAAGGCTGAGTCCTGCCTATCATTATTCAGAGCTGGAAGTGTCCTTTCAGACAGTCTAGTTGTGCTTCTGGCTGCAGAGATGGGAGACTAAAGTCCAGAGAGGTCACAGAGCTATGCAGAGGGATGTGACTGCCTGCTCAGTGCCCTTCCCACTGCCGAATACTGAAAGGGAAATAACCACTCTTCATGCTGTGCTCTTTAATGCCAGGTCTGCCCATCACTTACAATGATCCCTTCCACGGGGTGGGATCTCATCCTTTGGGAACCTCCATCCTGGTGCAGGGGGGACTGGCTAGGATCAGGAAATCCCCTGCCAAGTTTAGGCCAGGAGCACAGGGACAAGTGTGCCCACCCATCCATTCAGTAGTGCAGAAAAGAAGGAAGGATGGGAGGCAGAGGCCTGAGTTGGTCGCGGTGCTCTTACGGAGAAACGTTAGAGAAGCGCTGCCTAAGGACCATCGTGGGGACCAGGACAGGAAATGGTGGGGGAAGAGGGAGTCGGAGGATTGGTGGTGAAGGTCACATCCACCGCCGCCCTCTGCACACAACTCCCAGGATCCAGCCATGCCTGGGACGGGAGCGCGAGACTAGGGTTGCACACGGGCTCCGGAAAGGGGGAACCTGAAGACAACAGCGCGGGGGCCGGTGGTGGGGAAGACAGCGAGGATACAGAGGCTGGGTTGCTGGAAAATCCCGGAACAAGGTGGCTGCCGCCCTCGGGAAAATCGGGAGGGGCGGACAGGGAGGCTAGGACACCGCGCACCTCCCGGCAAACAGTCCCTACCGGCGAGCAGGCACCAAAGACGGCTCTCCGTGCGCAGAGCGGACCCACGTACCCTGGGAGAATCCTGTCTCGGCCCCAAGGGTTGCTCACAGCCGGGCCCCGGGCGCTGCGGGCGGGGCGGGCGCAGATCCGCGGGGCGGGTGCAAGGAGGGGGTGGGACCTCTGCGCCCGGGCCGCCTCCTCTGGGTACAAACACTGCAAGCAGGCTCCTAGGCTCCACACGCCTCCCACCAGCTCACGGGCCTCTTGGCCGCTTGCTTTCGACCCCCGGCCTCGCCTTGGCTCCAAATGGACCCCAACTGCTCCTGCCCCACTGGTAAGGAACCCCTGGCTCTGGGCCTTGGATGCCCGCTTCTCAGCCCAGGACACAGTGTCCCTGGGGTTAGATGAGGAAGAAGTTTCCATTCGAGCCCAAGTGGACGGCCGCGGTTCACCCAGTGCTTTCTTCCCAGCCGGGGCAGCGACAGCATTTTCTTAATCTACTTTTTGTTTTGTTTTTTGGCTGTACCACTCAGCTTGTGGGAGCTTAGTTCCCTGACCAGGGACGGAACCCAGACACTAGGAAGTGAGAGCGCTGTCCCCTAACCACTAGATCGCCAGAGATTTCCAGCCTCTATTTTTGAATGGGGAGTACAGAGGCTCAAGACTGCCTTTGTTGAGGTCACCCAGCAGGTCACGGAATTGCTAGACCCAGGGTTTGGAGGAGGCCTCGGACCTGCCAGGACTGGATGGGAGGAGGGGACACTGCCTCTTTGGGGTTCAGGCCATGGGCCCTGGCCCCCAGCCCCAGTCAGCCTGGGCTGGGTCTGGAGCCTGGGACCTTCCCTGTGGAGTCCCATCAGGAGGGGACCTACTCTCCTTGGACCAGAAGAGACGAGCTGGGGCTTCTCTATCTGCCTGAGTGGACACGAGCTCCCAGGGCTGCGTCCTGACGGAGGAGGAGGGCTCAGGGAGGCATTGCTGACCGTCTGCTGTAGCTCCTGCATCCCTCTCCCTGCTCACTGCTGGCCTTTCCCTTCCTGGCAGGCGGCTCCTGCAGCTGCGCTGGCTCCTGCACCTGCAAGGCCTGCAGATGCACCTCCTGCAAGAAGAGTGAGTGTGCGGGGCCTTCTCTGGCAATGCGGGGTGTGGGCTGAGTGCGAGGAGGGAGCCCAGAGCTCAGCAGGCAGGAGCAGGACAGGGACCAAACTTCCCGGCACCCCCCTCACCAGGAAGGGATTCCCAATCAGAGCTGGAATCACCTTCGACATGACCGAGACCCAGGCGCGCACTAGAGAACAGGGAGACTGAGGCCCAGACGGGTCACCGACCAACGACCTCAGACCTGTCACTAGAACTAGTCCTCCTGCCTCCTGAGGCACGCTTCTGAATCCTCCCAGGGACTGAAGCACAGTAGGGACATGAACGAGTGACCCTGTGTGGCTTCTCGGACCTGGTGCAGCCCCTTCCTGTCGAAGCAGCCCAGAGCCTCCCTACCCCGAGCGGGAGCTGCTCTGTGAGGGGTTTGCCTCCACTTTGATCCTGAGGACTTGGCTCACATCACTGGTGGTGCTGGGGGCTGGCTTTGTCTTGTCTCCAGAGGCCCTGCTCAGTGTCTCTCCAAGGCGCTGTGCCCTGTCCTGGGCACAGATGGGGCAGGCAACCTGAACCTAGTGCCCGAGAGCAATTCTCTCAGGACAGAGGACACCGTCGTAAACTCAGGGTCTGGGCCTGAGGGCGGCTGGGCCAGGCCTGCTGTTGGGAAGGGTGGGTGCGGACAACGCGTGGTCCGACTGCACGCTGCCCTTGCCTCCCCAGGCTGCTGCTCCTGCTGCCCCGTGGGCTGCGCCAAGTGTGCCCAGGGCTGCGTCTGCAAAGGGGCCTCGGACAAGTGCAGCTGCTGTGCCTGATGTCGCGGAGAGCCTGCCCCAGGTGTCAACAGGGCAACCAGGACAAACCTGCATTTTACCGTTTTTCATACAAGCGGACCTGACGCTACATTCCTTTTTCTATGAAATACGTGAGTTGTAATAAAAGTTGTTGACTTTATTCTGGCTCTGTCTTCCTTCTTCTGTCTTGAACAAAGAGACGCCGTGCCCATCAGGGCTGGCGTGGGGAACTGGACGGGACGTGCAGAGACCTCGGCTCTGGACCAAAGAGTACCCCCCCACCCCCCAAAACACACGCACACGGAGCGTCTTAGCCCCTTAGGTTAAGTTGAGCTTCAGTTTCTCAGCTCCAAATGAAAGCCTCGCCAGATGACATAGGGCACTGGACACACAGAGGACACACTCCCTCTATTCCCCTTACGAGTATGGATTGCAGAGAACGTTGTCCATTTCTCATTTTCCTTCTCTGGGGGCCCCTGCCAAACTCAGTCCTCGGTGATGAGAGCCTGGAAAAGTACCCAGAGGGGATGGAATCCCACACCCCTCTTGTTTGACTTCTACACGCGACTGGCGTCTAAAACACCCTGGAAAGACCTATTTGTATTTTCTGCCACCGTTTTAACCCTGGTCAGTAAAAAGAATCGCTGAGATAAAATAGAAAAGGACACGATATGTGACACCCATTTTTCCCTTCAACACGTCAAATCACCTTCATACGTGGAGGAGCAATTCTGAAAGCTGGACGCTTTCATATGCTGCACTTACATTGAAGGTGTGCCCGAGTCCTGGGAACGCTTCACAGACGCCCCACTGTGCGGACCACACACGCCTGGAGCAGCTCTGCCCCCTGCCTCCCCACAGGGAACATCAGTCTTGGCTTGCCCAGGGCTACTGACAGGACACTCGCCACCCGTGACAGCTCCCTGCAGGGCCTTGGCTCTGAGTCTTCGCAAGTTCCTCCCTAGATCAGGCTGACATCTTCCCTTCCCTCAAATGCAGCCCGTGGCTACTTGACACCCCGATAGTGATTTGAATTTGGTGGGAATTTCCCAGCTGTTTCCCTGAGACTTGCTTTCAGAAGAAGGACTTCACGTGTTCCTCTGCAGAGTGATGGTGGTGCTGCAGTGCGGAGGGCCTGGTGCTGTTTATTAGCAAGAAGTGTGTGCTGAGGGAACAGGTAATATATTTCAGGTGTTGCGCCCCCTGGCGGTCTGGGGAGGGAACGCCTAGTTGATGGGCACTCGGAGAGAAAGAGGAGACACGTGGCTCAGAAGTCAGGAGCAAGATTGCCCACAGGTGCCCTGTGTGAAGGGGGGCATTTCAGGAGCCGGCCCGTTCTGCGTGCGTGGGTGTCGGTGTCAGGCACTCGGGTTCACAGCCAGCACGCCACTTCCTGACCTGGCAAGTCACTGATACTCTCGGAGATTTCATTTCCTCCTTTCGATAAAAAAGATTAATTTCAATGAGGGGGAATAAGCCAGATAGTGGCCCCGCTCCTAGCTCGGGCTTCCCGAACGGTGTCCTTTATGATCGCTCTCTCCACACTGACATTTGTGCACAGAGAATCCTTGAGCTCCCAACAAGCTCCTGGAGAAAGGCTCCCTGGTTTGCAAGCAAGCTCATGGTGAGGGCACAGATGGATAGGAACCTTGCTTATCCGGTGCCAGAGGGCGTGGGGAGGTTCTCCAACAAGCCCCATGGAACGAGGCACCGCCACAGCATTTGCACAGGCTCAGTGAACCTGCAAGGTCTGGAGTGAGGGTGCCAATTGCAGAGAGGTTAAGCAACTTACCCAAGGGCACACAGCCTGTACTCAGAGGACGGCGCCTACACTACAGCTGTCCCACCTCCCGGCCACAGGGTGCCGGTCATGACATCACTGGAGGCGGAATCCGGCCTCTCCTTTTTCAGGGCTGCAAGGGTCTTCGGAGACGGTCCAGCTGCGCTCCTGGCTGCAGAGGTGGGAGGCTGAAGCCCAGAGAGGTCACAGAGCTGTGCAGAGGGCTCTGCCTGCCAGCTCAGGGCCTTCCCACTGCCGCCGCTGTGCCAGGTGTTCCGTGTTCTCACCTTTCATGGGATGACATGGTGTCCGGTTGGGCGGGGGGCTGCAGTCAGCCTGCAGGAGGGCCAGTCCCACCTGTGTCACATACAGCACTGTGACATAACCTCTCTCTGGCTCAGTCTCCTCTGCTCTAAAGGGCAAAATAATAGTGTCTGGCTCTCGGGATTACAGAATTGAATACACGCAAAGAAGGTCAGAACCTACTGGGCACTCAGTGAGTAAATCCATCGGATCACCGATTCACTTATTTATCTCTTTATTTATGTGTTATCATTAGCCTAGGAGACATTGTCCTCCTTCCAGACACGCAAGCAAGGATGGTGTGTTTAGCTCTGTGCTCTGGGCCGTCCTCATCAACCCTGTGAGCCTGGGACCAGTTCCCCTGAGAGGGTTATCCGGCCTTCCCGCCAAGAGCCGTTGACACTACAAGTAGAAAGCCGTGAGTCACACAGTCGCCGTCCTCCTGACACATACAGAAGGATCCTGCCATTTCTGCTGTCACCTGCATCCGGATTTCCTGACCATTTTCTTTTCAGCGATTTTCCGAAATATGTTATACCAAAAGAAACCTCTTGAACACTACTGAAGGAGAGAGTCAGAAGGTAGCCACAAAGTCATAAATCCATTCCTATTCTGTCACTCTGGTCGCCCCCAGGATTGAGCTGGACATGGTAGAGACGGGCTGAGGACACAGCTCTGGGCCAAAGGGGAGCTTTCTCACCGACTCCCTCTCTCAGCTGCGAAGCGACCAAAGCACAGAAGCAGGGCACCACTCCCCAGCACCGTGTGCCTGCCTCCGGAGCCTCCTTGTACTGTAGGTAGTTTGGCCTTTGGGAAACGGGCTCCTGACTAGGATCTCCCTTCCCGGTTGGTGTGACAGTTCAAAGAGCAAAAGTGATGAACAAGGCTTGGCCTGGACTCCACGGTGAGTAACTGTCGGGACTACTCAAAGGGAACTATCCACTTGTCTCGCTTTGTTATTTAACGCCAGGTCTGCCTATCACTTACAATGACGCCATCCCTGGGGAGCATCCCATGATTGGGGAACCTCCACCCTGGCGTGGGGTGGACTGGCTACAGTGAGGAGCCCCCCTGGAAAGTTGAGGCAAAGAAGCCCCCGCGGAAATGAGCCATGATCCCTTCAGGAAAGGAAAACACAAGTGAGGAGGACTAGCGGCTGAAGGCAATGTTCACCGCGCTGCAGTTCCAGGAGACGGTACCGGAAACATGCTTCCAAAGGACCGTGGTGGGGACCGGGGCTGGCAACGCCTGGGGACACATGGGCTGGGCGAAACGGTGCTGAGGGTCACAGCCGCCTGCCGTCTCTGACACCGCTCCCCGGCTCCAGCCAAGCCAGGGACACGAGCGGGAGGCGGGGGCTGTTCTCAGGCTGCAGGAAACGGCGACCCGCAGGCCGGCGGCGCGGGGCCCGGGGCGGGGAAGACCGAAGGACGCGGGAGCTGGAGTCCTGCGCAACCCGCCAACAGGGTGGCTGCTCCCGTCGGGCACATTGGGAAGGGGCGGCCAGGGGGCTGGGACACCGCTTACCGCACGGCACCCGGTTCCTCCGCTCCAGCCGGCCCCGAAGTGGAATCGTGCGCTCGGCCCCGCCTGTTGCTCACAGCCCGGCCCAGGGCGCTGAGGGCGCTGCGGACGGCGCGGGCGCGGGCCCGGGCGCGGGCGCGGATCCGCGGGGCGCGTGCAAGGCGGGGGCGGGGCCTCTGCGCCCGGGCCGCCTCCTCGGCCTATAACTGAGCCCCCGGGCTCCTCGCTCCCACACGGCCCCCACCGGACCCGTGCAGCCGCTTCGCCCCTTGCTTTGGACCTCGGGCCTCACTTCTCCTCCAGATGGACCCCAAGTGCTCCTGCCCCACTGGTAAGGGAGCCCTGGCTTTGAGCCTTAGGATGCCCCCTTCCCAGGCACAGGACGACAAGGGAGGGTTTTGAGTTTGAGCTCAGGAGGACTCCTGTCACGGGTCCGGGGCTTTCTTGGTAGCCAGGCCCCTGGGAGCATGTCAGTCTCCCTTTGCCTCTCTGTTGACACTGAGGGCACGGAGGCTCCAGGCTGTCCTTCTTGAGGTCACCCAGCTGGTCAGGGGATTGCTAGACCGGGACCCCGTGTTTGGAGGAGGCCTCGGAGCTGCCAGGACTGGATGGGAGGAGGGGACACTGCCTCTTTGGGGTTCAGGCCATGGGCCCTGGCCCCCAGCCCCAGTCAGCCTGGGCTGGGTCTGGAGCCTGGGACCTTCCCTGTGGAGTCCCATCAGGAGGGGACCTACTCTCCTTGGACCAGAAGAGACGAGCTGGGGCTTCTCTATCCGCCTGAGTGGACACGAGCTCCCAGGGCTGCGTCCTGACGGAGGAGGAGGGTTCAGGGAGGCATTGCTGACCGTCTGCTGTAGCTCCTGCATCCCTCTCCCTGCTCACTGCTGGCCTTTCCCTTCCTGGCAGGCGGCTCCTGCAGCTGCGCTGGCTCCTGCACCTGCAAGGCCTGCAGATGCACCTCCTGCAAGAAGAGTGAGTGTGCGGGGCCTTCTCTGGCAATGCGGGGTGTGGGCTGAGTGCGAGGAGGGAGCCCAGAGCTCAGCAGGCAGGAGCAGGACAGTGACCAAACTTCCCGGCACCCCCCTCACCAGGAAGGGATTCCCAATCAGAGCTGGAATCACCTTCGACATGACCGAGACCCAGGCGCGCACTAGAGAACAGGGAGACTGAGGCCCAGACGGGTCACCAACCAACAACCTCAGACCTGTCACTAGAACTAGTCCTCCTGCCTCCTGAGTCACGCTTCTGAATCCTCCCAGGGACTGAAGCACTGTAGGGACATGAGCGAGCGACCGTGTGTGGCTTCTCGGACCTGGTGCAGCCCCTTCCTGTCGAAGCAACCCAGAGCTTCCCTATCCCGAGCGGGAGCTACTCTGTGAGGGGTTTGCCTCCACTTTGATCCTGAGGACGTGGCTCACATCACTGGTGGTGCTGGGGGCCGGCTTTCTCTTGCCCCAGAGGCCCTGCTCACTGTCTGTCCAAGGCGCTGTGCCCTGTCCTGGGCACAGATGGGGCAGGCAACCTGAACCTAGTGTCTGAGAGCAATTCTCTCAGGACAGAGGACACCGTCGTAAACTCAGGGTCTGGGCCTGAGGGCGGCTGGGGCCAGGCCTGGTGTTGGGAAGGGTGGTTGTGGACAACGCGTGGTCCGACTGCACGCTGCCCTTGCCTCCCCAGGCTGCTGCTCCTGCTGCCCCGTGGGCTGCGCCAAGTGTGCCCAGGGCTGCGTCTGCAAAGGGGCCTCGGACAAGTGCAGCTGCTGTGCCTGATGTCGCGGAGAGCCTGCCCCAGGTGTCAATGGAGGACCACGGGCCGACCTGTGTTTTCCTACAACTCTGACTTGATTGCTACATTCCCTTTCCTTTGAAATATGTGAGTTGTAATAAAAGTTGTTGACACTCTTCCGACTCGGCTCTTTTTTCTGTGCATTGGGAATAAGGGCTTTTGTGCCATCCAGGGCTGGTGTAGGAGACTGGATGAGAAGTGCAGAGACTTGGGTACTGGAACAAAATGTGAGTCCCTAACAAACTGAGTGCCTAAGACAAGCCACACTCCCTCACTGGGTTCATCTTCCGTACAATGGAAGAGCATTAGACCAGATGCTCTAAGGGTGTTGAGCAGATACAAGGTCCCCTCCATTCTCATGGCAAGGGTTCGTGGCATGGCAAGGGTTGGTGACTTCTCAATGCCTCATTTCCCATCCTCTGATTTCCCTGGCTAACTTCACTCATAGATCTTCCTCATAGATCTTAGGCTTCATAGACTCTAAAGAAGTTGGAATCACACCTCCAGTTACCTGAATCCCTACCTGGAAGTCTCAAACTCCCTGCACTGAAAGATGTGTGAATTTTCTAGCTGTGGTTTTTATTTTCTAACTTCACAAACCTAAACTTTGGTAAAATAAAATTAAGTGAACTACTAAGAAAAATTTCAAAGGACACAAAATACAAAACCCAACTTTTGATTCAATAAATTTGAATAAAGGTATGAGGATCAGAGTAATACAGGAAAAAATTAAAAAGTAAAAACATGTTTGTTCACCTGAAACTAACACAATATTGTAAATCAGCCATACTTCAATCATTAAAAAAAAAACCATGAGTTCATCAAAGGAGTATGTTGAACACGGAAAACACTTTCAAACGCCCCACTGTGTGGATCACCCACACCTGAAGTAGCTCTTCCCACCATCCCCACAGGGAACATCCGTCTCGGCTGGCCCAGTGCCAGTGAGAGGACACCTGCTACCCCTGAGAGCTCCCTGCGGTGAGTTGGCTCTGAATCTTTGGAAGTTCCTTTAGGTCAGGCTGAACGCTGCCTTCAAAATCCAGCCCTTGGCTACTGGAAAGCAGCAAAGTGACTAGGAATTTGTAGGTAATGCCCAGCCATTTCCCAACAAGAGGCAGAGTACCTGGAAACTGGTTCCACATGAAGGACTTCATGTCTGCCTGTGCAGGGTAGTGTCAGATTCTGCATTTACAACGTGGTGGTGGTATTTATTAGGAAGGAGTGAGGCGCTGAGTGACCTGTAAATAATGGCGAGAGCTGGTCCTCCTGACAACTTCTGGAGGGATTTGCTATTTGATGGAAAGTCAAAGAGAAAGACGAGTCACGTGGCCCAAGAGTCAGGACCGCACTCACCCACAGGTGTCCTGTGTGAAGAGGGGATTTCAGGAGCCAGCCTGTGCTGGGTGCACGGGTGCTGGTGTCAGGCAGTCTTGGTTCACAGACCACAGTGGCACTTACCAGCCGCGTATCCTAAATGAGTCGCTCGACCTCTCTAAGTCTCCATGTCCTATAAAAAGGAGATGATATCCCTGTGTGGTATTGAGAGTGGCCTAGCTCCTCACTAGGGCTTTATAAACAGTGTCTATTAGGCTGCTTCTGTTCACAGTGACTTTCCTGGGACACAATTTTGATGAATTCCAACAAGCTCTTGGGGAAAGGCTCATGGTGTTGCAAGCATGACTCTAGGCAGGAGGTTAAGGTTTGATTGCAAGTTTACTGATTCACTGGCAGGGGGAGTGCGCATGCCCTGCAATAGCCCCCCTAGAATAAGATGCTGCCACACCATTTGGAGGAACACAAAATCAATGCCCACCCTCCCTATCACTTGATCTATATTGAACCAGTAACACAGTGAACCTGCAGGGGCTGGAAGGATTGCGCCAGCTACCCAGAGTTTCAGCAACCTGCCTAAGGGCACACAGACCATATTCAGAGGTCTGAAGCTATAGCAAGGCTGTCTCACCTCCTTGCCAAAGGTCGCCGATTAGGAGGTCACTGAAGGCTGAGTCCTGCCTATCATTATTCAGAGCTGGAAGTGTCCTTTCAGACAGTCTAGTTGTGCTTCTGGCTGCAGAGATGGGAGACTAAAGTCCAGAGAGGTCACAGAGCTATGCAGAGGGATGTGACTGCCTGCTCAGTGCCCTTCCCACTGCCGAATACTGAAAGGGAAATAACCACTCTTCATGCTGTGCTCTTTAATGCCAGGTCTGCCCATCACTTACAATGATCCCTTCCACGGGGTGGGATCTCATCCTTTGGGAACCTCCATCCTGGTGCAGGGGGGACTGGCTAGGATCAGGAAATCCCCTGCCAAGTTTAGGCCAGGAGCACAGGGACAAGTGTGCCCACCCATCCATTCAGTAGTGCAGAAAAGAAGGAAGGATGGGAGGCAGAGGCCTGAGTTGGTCGCGGTGCTCTTACGGAGAAACGTTAGAGAAGCGCTGCCTAAGGACCATCGTGGGGACCAGGACAGGAAATGGTGGGGGAAGAGGGAGTCGGAGGATTGGTGGTGAAGGTCACATCCACCGCCGCCCTCTGCACACAACTCCCAGGATCCAGCCATGCCTGGGACGGGAGCGCGAGACTAGGGTTGCACACGGGCTCCGGAAAGGGGGAACCTGAAGACAACAGCGCGGGGGCCGGTGGTGGGGAAGACAGCGAGGATACAGAGGCTGGGTTGCTGGAAAATCCCGGAACAAGGTGGCTGCCGCCCTCGGGAAAATCGGGAGGGGCGGACAGGGAGGCTAGGACACCGCGCACCTCCCGGCAAACAGTCCCTACCGGCGAGCAGGCACCAAAGACGGCTCTCCGTGCGCAGAGCGGACCCACGTACCCTGGGAGAATCCTGTCTCGGCCCCAAGGGTTGCTCACAGCCGGGCCCCGGGCGCTGCGGGCGGGGCGGGCGCAGATCCGCGGGGCGGGTGCAAGGAGGGGGTGGGACCTCTGCGCCCGGGCCGCCTCCTCTGGGTACAAACACTGCAAGCAGGCTCCTAGGCTCCACACGCCTCCCACCAGCTCACGGGCCTCTTGGCCGCTTGCTTTCGACCCCCGGCCTCGCCTTGGCTCCAAATGGACCCCAACTGCTCCTGCCCCACTGGTAAGGAACCCCTGGCTCTGGGCCTTGGATGCCCGCTTCTCAGCCCAGGACACAGTGTCCCTGGGGTTAGATGAGGAAGAAGTTTCCATTCGAGCCCAAGTGGACGGCCGCGGTTCACCCAGTGCTTTCTTCCCAGCCGGGGCAGCGACAGCATTTTCTTAATCTACTTTTTGTTTTGTTTTTTGGCTGTACCACTCAGCTTGTGGGAGCTTAGTTCCCTGACCAGGGACGGAACCCAGACACTAGGAAGTGAGAGCGCTGTCCCCTAACCACTAGATCGCCAGAGATTTCCAGCCTCTATTTTTGAATGGGGAGTACAGAGGCTCAAGACTGCCTTTGTTGAGGTCACCCAGCAGGTCACGGAATTGCTAGACCCAGGGTTTGGAGGAGGCCTCGGACCTGCCAGGACTGGATGGGAGGAGGGGACACTGCCTCTTTGGGGTTCAGGCCATGGGCCCTGGCCCCCAGCCCCAGTCAGCCTGGGCTGGGTCTGGAGCCTGGGACCTTCCCTGTGGAGTCCCATCAGGAGGGGACCTACTCTCCTTGGACCAGAAGAGACGAGCTGGGGCTTCTCTATCTGCCTGAGTGGACACGAGCTCCCAGGGCTGCGTCCTGACGGAGGAGGAGGGCTCAGGGAGGCATTGCTGACCGTCTGCTGTAGCTCCTGCATCCCTCTCCCTGCTCACTGCTGGCCTTTCCCTTCCTGGCAGGCGGCTCCTGCAGCTGCGCTGGCTCCTGCACCTGCAAGGCCTGCAGATGCACCTCCTGCAAGAAGAGTGAGTGTGCGGGGCCTTCTCTGGCAATGCGGGGTGTGGGCTGAGTGCGAGGAGGGAGCCCAGAGCTCAGCAGGCAGGAGCAGGACAGGGACCAAACTTCCCGGCACCCCCCTCACCAGGAAGGGATTCCCAATCAGAGCTGGAATCACCTTCGACATGACCGAGACCCAGGCGCGCACTAGAGAACAGGGAGACTGAGGCCCAGACGGGTCACCGACCAACGACCTCAGACCTGTCACTAGAACTAGTCCTCCTGCCTCCTGAGGCACGCTTCTGAATCCTCCCAGGGACTGAAGCACAGTAGGGACATGAACGAGTGACCCTGTGTGGCTTCTCGGACCTGGTGCAGCCCCTTCCTGTCGAAGCAGCCCAGAGCCTCCCTACCCCGAGCGGGAGCTGCTCTGTGAGGGGTTTGCCTCCACTTTGATCCTGAGGACTTGGCTCACATCACTGGTGGTGCTGGGGGCTGGCTTTGTCTTGTCTCCAGAGGCCCTGCTCAGTGTCTCTCCAAGGCGCTGTGCCCTGTCCTGGGCACAGATGGGGCAGGCAACCTGAACCTAGTGCCCGAGAGCAATTCTCTCAGGACAGAGGACACCGTCGTAAACTCAGGGTCTGGGCCTGAGGGCGGCTGGGCCAGGCCTGCTGTTGGGAAGGGTGGGTGCGGACAACGCGTGGTCCGACTGCACGCTGCCCTTGCCTCCCCAGGCTGCTGCTCCTGCTGCCCCGTGGGCTGCGCCAAGTGTGCCCAGGGCTGCGTCTGCAAAGGGGCCTCGGACAAGTGCAGCTGCTGTGCCTGATGTCGCGGAGAGCCTGCCCCAGGTGTCAACAGGGCAACCAGGACAAACCTGCATTTTACCGTTTTTCATACAAGCGGACCTGACGCTACATTCCTTTTTCTATGAAATACGTGAGTTGTAATAAAAGTTGTTGACTTTATTCTGGCTCTGTCTTCCTTCTTCTGTCTTGAACAAAGAGACGCCGTGCCCATCAGGGCTGGCGTGGGGAACTGGACGGGACGTGCAGAGACCTCGGCTCTGGACCAAAGAGTACCCCCCCACCCCCCAAAACACACGCACACGGAGCGTCTTAGCCCCTTAGGTTAAGTTGAGCTTCAGTTTCTCAGCTCCAAATGAAAGCCTCGCCAGATGACATAGGGCACTGGACACACAGAGGACACACTCCCTCTATTCCCCTTACGAGTATGGATTGCAGAGAACGTTGTCCATTTCTCATTTTCCTTCTCTGGGGGCCCCTGCCAAACTCAGTCCTCGGTGATGAGAGCCTGGAAAAGTACCCAGAGGGGATGGAATCCCACACCCCTCTTGTTTGACTTCTACACGCGACTGGCGTCTAAAACACCCTGGAAAGACCTATTTGTATTTTCTGCCACCGTTTTAACCCTGGTCAGTAAAAAGAATCGCTGAGATAAAATAGAAAAGGACACGATATGTGACACCCATTTTTCCCTTCAACACGTCAAATCACCTTCATACGTGGAGGAGCAATTCTGAAAGCTGGACGCTTTCATATGCTGCACTTACATTGAAGGTGTGCCCGAGTCCTGGGAACGCTTCACAGACGCCCCACTGTGCGGACCACACACGCCTGGAGCAGCTCTGCCCCCTGCCTCCCCACAGGGAACATCAGTCTTGGCTTGCCCAGGGCTACTGACAGGACACTCGCCACCCGTGACAGCTCCCTGCAGGGCCTTGGCTCTGAGTCTTCGCAAGTTCCTCCCTAGATCAGGCTGACATCTTCCCTTCCCTCAAATGCAGCCCGTGGCTACTTGACACCCCGATAGTGATTTGAATTTGGTGGGAATTTCCCAGCTGTTTCCCTGAGACTTGCTTTCAGAAGAAGGACTTCACGTGTTCCTCTGCAGAGTGATGGTGGTGCTGCAGTGCGGAGGGCCTGGTGCTGTTTATTAGCAAGAAGTGTGTGCTGAGGGAACAGGTAATATATTTCAGGTGTTGCGCCCCCTGGCGGTCTGGGGAGGGAACGCCTAGTTGATGGGCACTCGGAGAGAAAGAGGAGACACGTGGCTCAGAAGTCAGGAGCAAGATTGCCCACAGGTGCCCTGTGTGAAGGGGGGCATTTCAGGAGCCGGCCCGTTCTGCGTGCGTGGGTGTCGGTGTCAGGCACTCGGGTTCACAGCCAGCACGCCACTTCCTGACCTGGCAAGTCACTGATACTCTCGGAGATTTCATTTCCTCCTTTCGATAAAAAAGATTAATTTCAATGAGGGGGAATAAGCCAGATAGTGGCCCCGCTCCTAGCTCGGGCTTCCCGAACGGTGTCCTTTATGATCGCTCTCTCCACACTGACATTTGTGCACAGAGAATCCTTGAGCTCCCAACAAGCTCCTGGAGAAAGGCTCCCTGGTTTGCAAGCAAGCTCATGGTGAGGGCACAGATGGATAGGAACCTTGCTTATCCGGTGCCAGAGGGCGTGGGGAGGTTCTCCAACAAGCCCCATGGAACGAGGCACCGCCACAGCATTTGCACAGGCTCAGTGAACCTGCAAGGTCTGGAGTGAGGGTGCCAATTGCAGAGAGGTTAAGCAACTTACCCAAGGGCACACAGCCTGTACTCAGAGGACGGCGCCTACACTACAGCTGTCCCACCTCCCGGCCACAGGGTGCCGGTCATGACATCACTGGAGGCGGAATCCGGCCTCTCCTTTTTCAGGGCTGCAAGGGTCTTCGGAGACGGTCCAGCTGCGCTCCTGGCTGCAGAGGTGGGAGGCTGAAGCCCAGAGAGGTCACAGAGCTGTGCAGAGGGCTCTGCCTGCCAGCTCAGGGCCTTCCCACTGCCGCCGCTGTGCCAGGTGTTCCGTGTTCTCACCTTTCATGGGATGACATGGTGTCCGGTTGGGCGGGGGGCTGCAGTCAGCCTGCAGGAGGGCCAGTCCCACCTGTGTCACATACAGCACTGTGACATAACCTCTCTCTGGCTCAGTCTCCTCTGCTCTAAAGGGCAAAATAATAGTGTCTGGCTCTCGGGATTACAGAATTGAATACACGCAAAGAAGGTCAGAACCTACTGGGCACTCAGTGAGTAAATCCATCGGATCACCGATTCACTTATTTATCTCTTTATTTATGTGTTATCATTAGCCTAGGAGACATTGTCCTCCTTCCAGACACGCAAGCAAGGATGGTGTGTTTAGCTCTGTGCTCTGGGCCGTCCTCATCAACCCTGTGAGCCTGGGACCAGTTCCCCTGAGAGGGTTATCCGGCCTTCCCGCCAAGAGCCGTTGACACTACAAGTAGAAAGCCGTGAGTCACACAGTCGCCGTCCTCCTGACACATACAGAAGGATCCTGCCATTTCTGCTGTCACCTGCATCCGGATTTCCTGACCATTTTCTTTTCAGCGATTTTCCGAAATATGTTATACCAAAAGAAACCTCTTGAACACTACTGAAGGAGAGAGTCAGAAGGTAGCCACAAAGTCATAAATCCATTCCTATTCTGTCACTCTGGTCGCCCCCAGGATTGAGCTGGACATGGTAGAGACGGGCTGAGGACACAGCTCTGGGCCAAAGGGGAGCTTTCTCACCGACTCCCTCTCTCAGCTGCGAAGCGACCAAAGCACAGAAGCAGGGCACCACTCCCCAGCACCGTGTGCCTGCCTCCGGAGCCTCCTTGTACTGTAGGTAGTTTGGCCTTTGGGAAACGGGCTCCTGACTAGGATCTCCCTTCCCGGTTGGTGTGACAGTTCAAAGAGCAAAAGTGATGAACAAGGCTTGGCCTGGACTCCACGGTGAGTAACTGTCGGGACTACTCAAAGGGAACTATCCACTTGTCTCGCTTTGTTATTTAACGCCAGGTCTGCCTATCACTTACAATGACGCCATCCCTGGGGAGCATCCCATGATTGGGGAACCTCCACCCTGGCGTGGGGTGGACTGGCTACAGTGAGGAGCCCCCCTGGAAAGTTGAGGCAAAGAAGCCCCCGCGGAAATGAGCCATGATCCCTTCAGGAAAGGAAAACACAAGTGAGGAGGACTAGCGGCTGAAGGCAATGTTCACCGCGCTGCAGTTCCAGGAGACGGTACCGGAAACATGCTTCCAAAGGACCGTGGTGGGGACCGGGGCTGGCAACGCCTGGGGACACATGGGCTGGGCGAAACGGTGCTGAGGGTCACAGCCGCCTGCCGTCTCTGACACCGCTCCCCGGCTCCAGCCAAGCCAGGGACACGAGCGGGAGGCGGGGGCTGTTCTCAGGCTGCAGGAAACGGCGACCCGCAGGCCGGCGGCGCGGGGCCCGGGGCGGGGAAGACCGGAGGACGCGGGAGCTGGAGTCCTGCGCAACCCGCCAACAGGGTGGCTGCTCCCGTCGGGCACATTGGGAAGGGGCGGCCAGGGGGCTGGGACACCGCTTACCGCACGGCACCCGGTTCCTCCGCTCCAGCCGGCCCCGAAGTGGAATCGTGCGCTCGGCCCCGCCTGTTGCTCACAGCCCGGCCCAGGGCGCTGAGGGCGCTGCGGACGGCGCGGGCGCGGGCCCGGGCGCGGGCGCGGATCCGCGGGGCGCGTGCAAGGCGGGGGCGGGGCCTCTGCGCCCGGGCCGCCTCCTCGGCCTATAACTGAGCCCCCGGGCTCCTCGCTCCCACACGGCCCCCACCGGACCCGTGCAGCCGCTTCGCCCCTTGCTTTGGACCTCGGGCCTCACTTCTCCTCCAGATGGACCCCAAGTGCTCCTGCCCCACTGGTAAGGGAGCCCTGGCTTTGAGCCTTAGGATGCCCCCTTCCCAGGCACAGGACGACAAGGGAGGGTTTTGAGTTTGAGCTCAGGAGGACTCCTGTCACGGGTCCGGGGCTTTCTTGGTAGCCAGGCCCCTGGGAGCATGTCAGTCTCCCTTTGCCTCTCTGTTGACACTGAGGGCACGGAGGCTCCAGGCTGTCCTTCTTGAGGTCACCCAGCTGGTCAGGGGATTGCTAGACCGGGACCCCGTGTTTGGAGGAGGCCTCGGAGCTGCCAGGACTGGATGGGAGGAGGGGACACTGCCTCTTTGGGGTTCAGGCCATGGGCCCTGGCCCCCAGCCCCAGTCAGCCTGGGCTGGGTCTGGAGCCTGGGACCTTCCCTGTGGAGTCCCATCAGGAGGGGACCTACTCTCCTTGGACCAGAAGAGACGAGCTGGGGCTTCTCTATCCGCCTGAGTGGACACGAGCTCCCAGGGCTGCGTCCTGACGGAGGAGGAGGGTTCAGGGAGGCATTGCTGACCGTCTGCTGTAGCTCCTGCATCCCTCTCCCTGCTCACTGCTGGCCTTTCCCTTCCTGGCAGGCGGCTCCTGCAGCTGCGCTGGCTCCTGCACCTGCAAGGCCTGCAGATGCACCTCCTGCAAGAAGAGTGAGTGTGCGGGGCCTTCTCTGGCAATGCGGGGTGTGGGCTGAGTGCGAGGAGGGAGCCCAGAGCTCAGCAGGCAGGAGCAGGACAGTGACCAAACTTCCCGGCACCCCCCTCACCAGGAAGGGATTCCCAATCAGAGCTGGAATCACCTTCGACATGACCGAGACCCAGGCGCGCACTAGAGAACAGGGAGACTGAGGCCCAGACGGGTCACCAACCAACAACCTCAGACCTGTCACTAGAACTAGTCCTCCTGCCTCCTGAGTCACGCTTCTGAATCCTCCCAGGGACTGAAGCACTGTAGGGACATGAGCGAGCGACCGTGTGTGGCTTCTCGGACCTGGTGCAGCCCCTTCCTGTCGAAGCAACCCAGAGCTTCCCTATCCCGAGCGGGAGCTACTCTGTGAGGGGTTTGCCTCCACTTTGATCCTGAGGACGTGGCTCACATCACTGGTGGTGCTGGGGGCCGGCTTTCTCTTGCCCCAGAGGCCCTGCTCACTGTCTGTCCAAGGCGCTGTGCCCTGTCCTGGGCACAGATGGGGCAGGCAACCTGAACCTAGTGTCTGAGAGCAATTCTCTCAGGACAGAGGACACCGTCGTAAACTCAGGGTCTGGGCCTGAGGGCGGCTGGGGCCAGGCCTGGTGTTGGGAAGGGTGGTTGTGGACAACGCGTGGTCCGACTGCACGCTGCCCTTGCCTCCCCAGGCTGCTGCTCCTGCTGCCCCGTGGGCTGCGCCAAGTGTGCCCAGGGCTGCGTCTGCAAAGGGGCCTCGGACAAGTGCAGCTGCTGTGCCTGATGTCGCGGAGAGCCTGCCCCAGGTGTCAATGGAGGACCACGGGCCGACCTGTGTTTTCCTACAACTCTGACTTGATTGCTACATTCCCTTTCCTTTGAAATATGTGAGTTGTAATAAAAGTTGTTGACACTCTTCCGACTCGGCTCTTTTTTCTGTGCATTGGGAATAAGGGCTTTTGTGCCATCCAGGGCTGGTGTAGGAGACTGGATGAGAAGTGCAGAGACTTGGGTACTGGAACAAAATGTGAGTCCCTAACAAACTGAGTGCCTAAGACAAGCCACACTCCCTCACTGGGTTCATCTTCCGTAAAATGGAAGAGCATTAGACCAGATGCTCTAAGGGTGTTGAGCAGATACAAGGTCCCCTCCATTCTCATGGCAAGGGTTCGTGGCATGGCAAGGGTTGGTGACTTCTCAATGCCTCATTTCCCATCCTCTGATTTCCCTGGCTAACTTCACTCATAGATCTTCCTCATAGATCTTAGGCTTCATAGACTCTAAAGAAGTTGGAATCACACCTCCAGTTACCTGAATCCCTACCTGGAAGTCTCAAACTCCCTGCACTGAAAGATGTGTGAATTTTCTAGCTGTGGTTTTTATTTTCTAACTTCACAAACCTAAACTTTGGTAAAATAAAATTAAGTGAACTACTAAGAAAAATTTCAAAGGACACAAAATACAAAACCCAACTTTTGATTCAATAAATTTGAATAAATGTATGAGGATCAGAGTAATACAGGAAAAAATTAAAAAGTAAAAACATGTTTGTTCACCTGAAACTAACACAATATTGTAAATCAGCCATACTTCAATCATTAAAAAAAAAACCATGAGTTCATCAAAGGAGTATGTTGAACACGGAAAACACTTTCAAACGCCCCACTGTGTGGATCACCCACACCTGAAGTAGCTCTTCCCACCATCCCCACAGGGAACATCCGTCTCGGCTGGCCCAGTGCCAGTGAGAGGACACCTGCTACCCCTGAGAGCTCCCTGCGGTGAGTTGGCTCTGAATCTTTGGAAGTTCCTTTAGGTCAGGCTGAACGCTGCCTTCAAAATCCAGCCCTTGGCTACTGG
Organism: Mesoplodon densirostris; assembly: GCF_025265405.1. Lineage (NCBI taxonomy): Eukaryota > Metazoa > Chordata > Mammalia > Artiodactyla > Ziphiidae > Mesoplodon > Mesoplodon densirostris. The sequence continues at coordinate 37,127,204 of NC_082679.1, read as the reverse complement.
AAAGCAGCAAAGTGACTAGGAATTTGTAGGTAATGCCCAGCCATTTCCCAACAAGAGGCAGAGTACCTGGAAACTGGTTCCACATGAAGGACTTCATGTCTGCCTGTGCAGGGTAGTGTCAGATTCTGCATTTACAACGTGGTGGTGGTATTTATTAGGAAGGAGTGAGGCGCTGAGTGACCTGTAAATAATGGCGAGAGCTGGTCCTCCTGACAACTTCTGGAGGGATTTGCTATTTGATGGAAAGTCAAAGAGAAAGACGAGTCACGTGGCCCAAGAGTCAGGACCGCACTCACCCACAGGTGTCCTGTGTGAAGAGGGGATTTCAGGAGCCAGCCTGTGCTGGGTGCACGGGTGCTGGTGTCAGGCAGTCTTGGTTCACAGACCACAGTGGCACTTACCACCCGCGTATCCTAAATGAGTCGCTCGACCTCTCTAAGTCTCCATGTCCTATAAAAAGGAGATGATATCCCTGTGTGGTATTGAGAGTGGCCTAGCTCCTCACTAGGGCTTTATAAACAGTGTCTATTAGGCTGCTTCTGTTCACAGTGACTTTCCTGGGACACAATTTTGATGAATTCCAACAAGCTCTTGGGGAAAGGCTCATGGTGTTGCAAGCATGACTCTAGGCAGGAGGTTAAGGTTTGATTGCAAGTTTACTGATTCACTGGCAGGGGGAGTGCGCATGCCCTGCAATAGCCCCCCTAGAATAAGATGCTGCCACACCATTTGGAGGAACACAAAATCAATGCCCACCCTCCCTATCACTTGATCTATATTGAACCAGTAACACAGTGAACCTGCAGGGGCTGGAAGGATTGCGCCAGCTACCCAGAGTTTCAGCAACCTGCCTAAGGGCACACAGACCATATTCAGAGGTCTGAAGCTATAGCAAGGCTGTCTCACCTCCTTGCCAAAGGTCGCCGATTAGGAGGTCACTGAAGGCTGAGTCCTGCCTATCATTATTCAGAGCTGGAAGTGTCCTTTCAGACAGTCTAGTTGTGCTTCTGGCTGCAGAGATGGGAGACTAAAGTCCAGAGAGGTCACAGAGCTATGCAGAGGGATGTGACTGCCTGCTCAGTGCCCTTCCCACTGCTGAATACTCAAAGGGAAATAACCACTCTTCATGCTGTGCTCTTTAATGCCAGGTCTGCCCATCACTTACAATGATCCCTTCCACGGGGTGGGATCTCATCCTTTGGGAACCTCCATCCTGGTGCAGGGTGGACTGGCTAGGATCAGGAAATCCCCTGCCAAGTTTAGGCCAGGAGCACAGGGACAAGTGTGCCCACCCATCCATTCAGTAGTGCAGAAAAGAAGGAAGGATGGGAGGCAGAGGCCTGAGTTGGTCGCGGTGCTCTTACGGAGAAACGTTAGAGAAGCGCTGCCTAAGGACCATCGTGGGGACCAGGACAGGAAATGGTGGGGGAAGAGGGAGTCGGAGGATTGGTGGTGAAGGTCACATCCACCGCCGCCCTCTGCACACAACTCCCAGGATCCAGCCATGCCTGGGACGGGAGCGCGAGACTAGGGTTGCACACGGGCTCCGGAAAGGGGGAACCTGAAGACAACAGCGCGGGGGCCGGTGGTGGGGAAGACAGCGAGGATACAGAGGCTGGGTTGCTGGAAAATCCCGGAACAAGGTGGCTGCCGCCCTCGGGAAAATCGGGAGGGGCGGACAGGGAGGCTAGGACACCGCGCACCTCCCGGCAAACAGTCCCTACCGGCGAGCAGGCACCAAAGACGGCTCTCCGTGCGCAGAGCGGACCCACGTACCCTGGGAGAATCCTGTCTCGGCCCCAAGGGTTGCTCACAGCCGGGCCCCGGGCGCTGCGGGCGGGGCGGGCGCAGATCCGCGGGGCGGGTGCAAGGAGGGGGTGGGACCTCTGCGCCCGGGCCGCCTCCTCTGGGTACAAACACTGCAAGCAGGCTCCTAGGCTCCACACGCCTCCCACCAGCTCACGGGCCTCTTGGCCGCTTGCTTTCGACCCCCGGCCTCGCCTTGGCTCCAAATGGACCCCAACTGCTCCTGCCCCACTGGTAAGGAACCCCTGGCTCTGGGCCTTGCATGCCCGCTTCTCAGCCCAGGACACAGTGTCCCTGGGGTTAGATGAGGAAGAAGTTTCCATTCGAGCCCAAGTGGACGGCCGCGGTTCACCCAGTGCTTTCTTCCCAGCCGGGGCAGCGACAGCATTTTCTTAATCTACTTTTTGTTTTGTTTTTTGGCTGTACCACTCAGCTTGTGGGAGCTTAGTTCCCTGACCAGGGACGGAACCCAGACACTAGGAAGTGAGAGCGCTGTCCCCTAACCACTAGATCGCCAGAGATTTCCAGCCTCTATTTTTGAATGGGGAGTACAGAGGCTCAAGACTGCCTTTGTTGAGGTCACCCAGCAGGTCACGGAATTGCTAGACCCAGGGTTTGGAGGAGGCCTCGGACCTGCCAGGACTGGATGGGAGGAGGGGACACTGCCTCTTTGGGGTTCAGGCCATGGGCCCTGGCCCCCAGCCCCAGTCAGCCTGGGCTGGGTCTGGAGCCTGGGACCTTCCCTGTGGAGTCCCATCAGGAGGGGACCTACTCTCCTTGGACCAGAAGAGACGAGCTGGGGCTTCTCTATCTGCCTGAGTGGACACGAGCTCCCAGGGCTGCGTCCTGACGGAGGAGGAGGGCTCAGGGAGGCATTGCTGACCGTCTGCTGTAGCTCCTGCATCCCTCTCCCTGCTCACTGCTGGCCTTTCCCTTCCTGGCAGGCGGCTCCTGCAGCTGCGCTGGCTCCTGCACCTGCAAGGCCTGCAGATGCACCTCCTGCAAGAAGAGTGAGTGTGCGGGGCCTTCTCTGGCAATGCGGGGTGTGGGCTGAGTGCGAGGAGGGAGCCCAGAGCTCAGCAGGCAGGAGCAGGACAGGGACCAAACTTCCCGGCACCCCCCTCACCAGGAAGGGATTCCCAATCAGAGCTGGAATCACCTTCGACATGACCGAGACCCAGGCGCGCACTAGAGAACAGGGAGACTGAGGCCCAGACGGGTCACCGACCAACGACCTCAGACCTGTCACTAGAACTAGTCCTCCTGCCTCCTGAGGCACGCTTCTGAATCCTCCCAGGGACTGAAGCACAGTAGGGACATGAACGAGTGACCCTGTGTGGCTTCTCGGACCTGGTGCAGCCCCTTCCTGTCGAAGCAGCCCAGAGCCTCCCTACCCCGAGCGGGAGCTGCTCTGTGAGGGGTTTGCCTCCACTTTGATCCTGAGGACTTGGCTCACATCACTGGTGGTGCTGGGGGCTGGCTTTGTCTTGTCTCCAGAGGCCCTGCTCAGTGTCTCTCCAAGGCGCTGTGCCCTGTCCTGGGCACAGATGGGGCAGGCAACCTGAACCTAGTGCCCGAGAGCAATTCTCTCAGGACAGAGGACACCGTCGTAAACTCAGGGTCTGGGCCTGAGGGCGGCTGGGCCAGGCCTGCTGTTGGGAAGGGTGGGTGCGGACAACGCGTGGTCCGACTGCACGCTGCCCTTGCCTCCCCAGGCTGCTGCTCCTGCTGCCCCGTGGGCTGCGCCAAGTGTGCCCAGGGCTGCGTCTGCAAAGGGGCCTCGGACAAGTGCAGCTGCTGTGCCTGATGTCGCGGAGAGCCTGCCCCAGGTGTCAACAGGGCAACCAGGACAAACCTGCATTTTACCGTTTTTCATACAAGCGGACCTGACGCTACATTCCTTTTTCTATGAAATACGTGAGTTGTAATAAAAGTTGTTGACTTTATTCTGGCTCTGTCTTCCTTCTTCTGTCTTGAACAAAGAGACGCCGTGCCCATCAGGGCTGGCGTGGGGAACTGGACGGGACGTGCAGAGACCTCGGCTCTGGACCAAAGAGTACCCCCCCCCACCCCCCAAAACACACGCACACGGAGCGTCTTAGCCCCTTAGGTTAAGTTGAGCTTCAGTTTCTCAGCTCCAAATGAAAGCCTCGCCAGATGACATAGGGCACTGGACACACAGAGGACACACTCCCTCTATTCCCCTTACGAGTATGGATTGCAGAGAACGTTGTCCATTTCTCATTTTCCTTCTCTGGGGGCCCCTGCCAAACTCAGTCCTCGGTGATGAGAGCCTGGAAAAGTACCCAGAGGGGATGGAATCCCACACCCCTCTTGTTTGACTTCTACACACGACTGGCGTCTAAAACACCCTGGAAAGACCTATTTGTATTTTCTGCCACCGTTTTAACCCTGGTCAGTAAAAAGAATCGCTGAGATAAAATAGAAAAGGACACGATATGTGACACCCATTTTTCCCTTCAACACGTCAAATCACCTTCATACGTGGAGGAGCAATTCTGAAAGCTGGACGCTTTCATATGCTGCACTTACATTGAAGGTGTGCCCGAGTCCTGGGAACGCTTCACAGACGCCCCACTGTGCGGACCACACACGCCTGGAGCAGCTCTGCCCCCTGCCTCCCCACAGGGAACATCAGTCTTGGCTTGCCCAGGGCTACTGACAGGACACTCGCCACCCGTGACAGCTCCCTGCAGGGCCTTGGCTCTGAGTCTTCGCAAGTTCCTCCCTAGATCAGGCTGACATCTTCCCTTCCCTCAAATGCAGCCCGTGGCTACTTGACACCCCGATAGTGATTTGAATTTGGTGGGAATTTCCCAGCTGTTTCCCTGAGACTTGCTTTCAGAAGAAGGACTTCACGTGTTCCTCTGCAGAGTGATGGTGGTGCTGCAGTGCGGAGGGCCTGGTGCTGTTTATTAGCAAGAAGTGTGTGCTGAGGGAACAGGTAATATATTTCAGGTGTTGCGCCCCCTGGCGGTCTGGGGAGGGAACGCCTAGTTGATGGGCACTCGGAGAGAAAGAGGAGACACGTGGCTCAGAAGTCAGGAGCAAGATTGCCCACAGGTGCCCTGTGTGAAGGGGGGCATTTCAGGAGCCGGCCCGTTCTGCGTGCGTGGGTGTCGGTGTCAGGCACTCGGGTTCACAGCCAGCACGCCACTTCCTGACCTGGCAAGTCACTGATACTCTCGGAGATTTCATTTCCTCCTTTCGATAAAAAAGATTAATTTCAATGAGGGGGAATAAGCCAGATAGTGGCCCCGCTCCTAGCTCGGGCTTCCCGAACGGTGTCCTTTATGATCGCTCTCTCCACACTGACATTTGTGCACAGAGAATCCTTGAGCTCCCAACAAGCTCCTGGAGAAAGGCTCCCTGGTTTGCAAGCAAGCTCATGGTGAGGGCACAGATGGATAGGAACCTTGCTTATCCGGTGCCAGAGGGCGTGGGGAGGTTCTCCAACAAGCCCCATGGAACGAGGCACCGCCACAGCATTTGCACAGGCTCAGTGAACCTGCAAGGTCTGGAGTGAGGGTGCCAATTGCAGAGAGGTTAAGCAACTTACCCAAGGGCACACAGCCTGTACTCAGAGGACGGCGCCTACACTACAGCTGTCCCACCTCCCGGCCACAGGGTGCCGGTCATGACATCACTGGAGGCGGAATCCGGCCTCTCCTTTTTCAGGGCTGCAAGGGTCTTCGGAGACGGTCCAGCTGCGCTCCTGGCTGCAGAGGTGGGAGGCTGAAGCCCAGAGAGGTCACAGAGCTGTGCAGAGGGCTCTGCCTGCCAGCTCAGGGCCTTCCCACTGCCGCCGCTGTGCCAGGTGTTCCGTGTTCTCACCTTTCATGGGATGACATGGTGTCCGGTTGGGCGGGGGGCTGCAGTCAGCCTGCAGGAGGGCCAGTCCCACCTGTGTCACATACAGCACTGTGACATAACCTCTCTCTGGCTCAGTCTCCTCTGCTCTAAAGGGCAAAATAATAGTGTCTGGCTCTCGGGATTACAGAATTGAATACACGCAAAGAAGGTCAGAACCTACTGGGCACTCAGTGAGTAAATCCATCGGATCACCGATTCACTTATTTCTCTCTTTATTTATGTGTTATCATTAGCCTAGGAGACATTGTCCTCCTTCCAGACACGCAAGCAAGGATGGTGTGTTTAGCTCTGTGCTCTGGGCCGTCCTCATCAACCCTGTGAGCCTGGGACCAGTTCCCCTGAGAGGGTTATCCGGCCTTCCCGCCAAGAGCCGTTGACACTACAAGTAGAAAGCCGTGAGTCACACAGTCGCCGTCCTCCTGACACATACAGAAGGATCCTGCCATTTCTGCTGTCACCTGCATCCGGATTTCCTGACCATTTTCTTTTCAGCGATTTTCCGAAATACGTTATACCAAAAGAAACCTCTTGAACACTACTGAAGGAGAGAGTCAGAAGGTAGCCACAAAGTCATAAATCCATTCCTATTCTGTCACTCTGGTCGCCCCCAGGATTGAGCTGGACATGGTAGAGACGGGCTGAGGACACAGCTCTGGGCCAAAGGGGAGCTTTCTCACCGACTCCCTCTCTCAGCTGCGAAGCGACAAAAGCACAGAAGCAGGGCACCACTCCCCAGCACCGTGTGCCTGCCTCCGGAGCCTCCTTGTACTGTAGGTAGTTTGGCCTTTGGGAAACGGGCTCCTGACTAGGATCTCCCTTCCCCGGTTGGTGTGACAGTTCAAAGAGCAAAAGTGATGAACAAGGCTTGGCCTGGACTCCACGGTGAGTAACTGTCGGGACTACTCAAAGGGAACTATCCACTTGTCTCGCTTTGTTATTTAACGCCAGGTCTGCCTATCACTTACAATGACGCCATCCCTGGGGAGCATCCCATGATTAGGGAACCTCCACCCTGGCGTGGGGTGGACTGGCTACAGTGAGGAGCCCCCCTGGAAAGTTGAGGCAAAGAAGCCCCCGCGGAAATGAGCCATGATCCCTTCAGGAAAGGAAAACACAAGTGAGGAGGACTAGCGGCTGAAGGCAATGTTCACCGCGCTGCGGTTCCAGGAGACGGTACCGGAAACATGCTTCCAAAGGACCGTGGTGGGGACCGGGGCTGGCAACGCCTGAGGACACATGGGCTGGGCGAAACGGTGCTGAGGGTCACAGCCGCCTGCCGTCTCTGACACCGCTCCCCGGCTCCAGCCAAGCCAGGGACACGAGCGGGAGGCGGGGGCTGTTCTCAGGCTGCAGGAAACGGCGACCCGCAGGCCGGCGGCGCGGGGCCCGGGGCGGGGAAGACCGGAGGACGCGGGAGCTGGAGTCCTGCGCAACCCGCCAACAGGGTGGCTGCTCCCGTCGGGCACACTGGGAAGGGGCGGCCAGGGGGCTGGGACACCGCTTACCGCACGGCACCCGGTTCCTCCGCTCCAGCCGGCCCCGAAGTGGAATCGTGCGCTCGGCCCCGCCTGTTGCTCACAGCCCGGCCCAGGGCGCTGAGGGCGCTGCGGACGGCGCGGGCGCGGGCCCGGGCGCGGGCGCGGATCCGCGGGGCGCGTGCAAGGCGGGGGCGGGGCCTCTGCGCCCGGGCCGCCTCCTCGGCCTATAACTGAGCCCCCGGGCTCCTCGCTCCCACACGGCCCCCACCGGACCCGTGCAGCCGCTTCGCCCCTTGCTTTGGACCTCGGGCCTCACTTCTCCTCCAGATGGACCCCAAGTGCTCCTGCCCCACTGGTAAGGGAGCCCTGGCTTTGAGCCTTAGGATGCCCCCTTCCCAGGCACAGGACGACAAGGGAGGGTTTTGAGTTTGAGCTCAGGAGGACTCCTGTCACGGGTCCGGGGCTTTCTTGGTAGCCAGGCCCCTGGGAGCATGTCAGTCTCCCTTTGCCTCTCTGTTGACACTGAGGGCACGGAGGCTCCAGGCTGTCCTTCTTGAGGTCACCCAGCTGGTCAGGGGATTGCTAGACCGGGACCCCGTGTTTGGAGGAGGCCTCGGAGCTGCCAGGACTGGATGGGAGGAGGGGACACTGCCTCTTTGGGGTTCAGGCCATGGGCCCTGGCCCCCAGCCCCAGTCAGCCTGGGCTGGGTCTGGAGCCTGGGACCTTCCCTGTGGAGTCCCATCAGGAGGGGACCTACTCTCCTTGGACCAGAAGAGACGAGCTGGGGCTTCTCTATCCGCCTGAGTGGACACGAGCTCCCAGGACTGGGTCCTGACGGAGGAGGGCTCAGGGAGGCATTGCTGACCGTCTGCTGTAGCTCCTGCTCACTGCTGGCCTTTCCCTTCCTGGCAGGCGGCTCCTGCAGCTGCGCTGGCTCCTGCACCTGCAAGGCCTGCAGATGCACCTCCTGCAAGAAGAGTGAGTGTGCGGGGCCTTCTCTGGCAATGCGGGGTGTGGGCTGAGTGCGAGGAGGGAGCCCAGAGCTCAGCAGGAAGGAGCAGGACAGGGACCAAACTTCCCGGCACCCCCCTCACCAGGAAGGGATTCCCAATCAGAGCTGGAATCACCTTCGACATGACCGAGACCCAGGCGCGCACTAGAGAACAGGGAGACTGAGGCCCAGACGGGTCACCAACCAACGACCTCAGACCTGTCACTAGAACTAGTCCTCCTCCCTCCTGAGTCACGCTTCTGAATCCTCCCAGGGACTGAAGCACTGTAGGGACATGAGCGAGCGACCGTGTGTGGCTTCTCGGACCTGGTGCAGCCCCTTCCTGTCGAAGCAACCCAGAGCTTCCCTATCCCGAGCGGGAGCTACTCTGTGAGGGGTTTGCCTCCACTTTGATCCTGAGGACGTGGCTCACATCACTGGTGGTGCTGGGGGCCGGCTTTCTCTTGCCCCAGAGGCCCTGCTCACTGTCTGTCCAAGGCGCTGTGCCCTGTCCTGGGCACAGATGGGGCAGGCAACCTGAACCTAGTGTCTGAGAGCAATTCTCTCAGGACAGAGGACACCGTCGTAAACTCAGGGTCTGGGCCTGAGGGCGGCTGGGGCCAGGCCTGGTGTTGGGAAGGGTGGTTGTGGACAACGCGTGGTCCGACTGCACGCTGCCCTTGCCTCCCCAGGCTGCTGCTCCTGCTGCCCCGTGGGCTGCGCCAAGTGTGCCCAGGGCTGCGTCTGCAAAGGGGCCTCGGACAAGTGCAGCTGCTGTGCCTGATGTCGCGGAGAGCCTGCCCCAGGTGTCAATGGAGGACCACGGGCCGACCTGTGTTTTTCTACAACTCTGACTTGATTGCTACATTCCCTTTCCTATGAAATATGTGAGTTGTAATAAAAGTTGTTGACACTCTTCCGACTCGGCTCTTTTTTCTGTGCATTGGGAATAAGGGCTTTTGTGCCATCCAGGGCTGGTGTAGGAGACTGGATGAGAAGTGCAGAGACTTGGGTACTGGAACAAAATGTGAGTCCCTAACAAACTGAGTGCCTAAGACAAGCCACACTCCCTCACTGGGTTCATCTTCCGTACAATGGAAGAGCATTAGACCAGATGCTCTAAGGGTGTTGAGCAGATACAAGGTCCCCTCCATTCTCATGGCAAGGGTTCGTGGCATGGCAAGGGTTGGTGACTTCTCAATGCCTCATTTCCCATCCTCTGATTTCCCTGGCTAACTTCACTCATAGATCTTCCTCATAGATCTTAGGCTTCATAGACTCTAAAGAAGTTGGAATCACACCTCCAGTTACCTGAATCCCTACCTGGAAGTCTCAAACTCCCTGCACTGAAAGATGTGTGAATTTTCTAGCTGTGGTTTTTATTTTCTAACTTCACAAACCTAAACTTTGGTAAAATAAAATTAAGTGAACTACTAAGAAAAATTTCAAAGGACACAAAATACAAAACCCAACTTTTGATTCAATAAATTTGAATAAAGGTATGAGGATCAGAGTAATACAGGAAAAAATTAAAAAGTAAAAACATGTTTGTTCACCTGAAACTAACACAATATTGTAAATCAGCCATACTTCAATCATTAAAAAAAAAACCATGAGTTCATCAAAGGAGTATGTTGAACACGGAAAACACTTTCAAACGCCCCACTGTGTGGATCACCCACACCTGAAGTAGCTCTTCCCACCATCCCCACAGGGAACATCCGTCTCGGCTGGCCCAGTGCCAGTGAGAGGACACCTGCTACCCCTGAGAGCTCCCTGCGGTGAGTTGGCTCTGAATCTTTGGAAGTTCCTTTAGGTCAGGCTGAACGCTGCCTTCAAAATCCAGCCCTTGGCTACTGGAAAGCAGCAAAGTGACTAGGAATTTGTAGGTAATGCCCAGCCATTTCCCAACAAGAGGCAGAGTACCTGGAAACTGGTTCCACATGAAGGACTTCATGTCTGCCTGTGCAGGGTAGTGTCAGATTCTGCATTTACAACGTGGTGGTGGTATTTATTAGGAAGGAGTGAGGCGCTGAGTGACCTGTAAATAATGGCGAGAGCTGGTCCTCCTGACAACTTCTGGAGGGATTTGCTATTTGATGGAAAGTCAAAGAGAAAGACGAGTCACGTGGCCCAAGAGTCAGGACCGCACTCACCCACAGGTGTCCTGTGTGAAGAGGGGATTTCAGGAGCCAGCCTGTGCTGGGTGCACGGGTGCTGGTGTCAGGCAGTCTTGGTTCACAGACCACAGTGGCACTTACCAGCCGCATATCCTAAATGAGTCGCTCGACCTCTCTAAGTCTCCATGTCCTATAAAAAGGAGATGATATCCCTGTGTGGTATTGAGAGTGGCCTAGCTCCTCACTAGGGCTTTATAAACAGTGTCTATTAGGCTGCTTCTGTTCACAGTGACTTTCCTGGGACACAATTTTGATGAATTCCAACAAGCTCTTGGGGAAAGGCTCATGGTGTTGCAAGCATGACTCTAGGCAGGAGGTTAAGGTTTGATTGCAAGTTTACTGATTCACTGGCAGGGGGAGTGCGCATGCCCTGCAATAGCCCCCCTAGAATAAGATGCTGCCACACCATTTGGAGGAACACAAAATCAATGCCCACCCTCCCTATCACTTGATCTATATTGAACCAGTAACACAGTGAACCTGCAGGGGCTGGAAGGATTGCGCCAGCTACCCAGAGTTTCAGCAACCTGCCTAAGGGCACACAGACCATATTCAGAGGTCTGAAGCTATAGCAAGGCTGTCTCACCTCCTTGCCAAAGGTCGCCGATTAGGAGGTCACTGAAGGCTGAGTCCTGCCTATCATTATTCAGAGCTGGAAGTGTCCTTTCAGACAGTCTAGTTGTGCTTCTGGCTGCAGAGATGGGAGACTAAAGTCCAGAGAGGTCACAGAGCTATGCAGAGGGATGTGACTGCCTGCTCAGTGCCCTTCCCACTGCCGAATACTGAAAGGGAAATAACCACTCTTCATGCTGTGCTCTTTAATGCCAGGTCTGCCCATCACTTACAATGATCCCTTCCACGGGGTGGGATCTCATCCTTTGGGAACCTCCATCCTGGTGCAGGGGGGACTGGCTAGGATCAGGAAATCCCCTGCCAAGTTTAGGCCAGGAGCACAGGGACAAGTGTGCCCACCCATCCATTCAGTAGTGCAGAAAAGAAGGAAGGATGGGAGGCAGAGGCCTGAGTTGGTCGCGGTGCTCTTACGGAGAAACGTTAGAGAAGCGCTGCCTAAGGACCATCGTGGGGACCAGGACAGGAAATGGTGGGGGAAGAGGGAGTCGGAGGATTGGTGGTGAAGGTCACATCCACCGCCGCCCTCTGCACACAACTCCCAGGATCCAGCCATGCCTGGGACGGGAGCGCGAGACTAGGGTTGCACACGGGCTCCGGAAAGGGGGAACCTGAAGACAACAGCGCGGGGGCCGGTGGTGGGGAAGACAGCGAGGATACAGAGGCTGGGTTGCTGGAAAATCCCGGAACAAGGTGGCTGCCGCCCTCGGGAAAATCGGGAGGGGCGGACAGGGAGGCTAGGACACCGCGCACCTCCCGGCAAACAGTCCCTACCGGCGAGCAGGCACCAAAGACGGCTCTCCGTGCGCAGAGCGGACCCACGTACCCTGGGAGAATCCTGTCTCGGCCCCAAGGGTTGCTCACAGCCGGGCCCCGGGCGCTGCGGGCGGGGCGGGCGCAGATCCGCGGGGCGGGTGCAAGGAGGGGGTGGGACCTCTGCGCCCGGGCCGCCTCCTCTGGGTACAAACACTGCAAGCAGGCTCCTAGGCTCCACACGCCTCCCACCAGCTCACGGGCCTCTTGGCCGCTTGCTTTCGACCCCCGGCCTCGCCTTGGCTCCAAATGGACCCCAACTGCTCCTGCCCCACTGGTAAGGAACCCCTGGCTCTGGGCCTTGGATGCCCGCTTCTCAGCCCAGGACACAGTGTCCCTGGGGTTAGATGAGGAAGAAGTTTCCATTCGAGCACAAGTGGACGGCCGCGGTTCACCCAGTGCTTTCTTCCCAGCCGGGGCAGCGACAGCATTTTCTTAATCTACTTTTTGTTTTGTTTTTTGGCTGTACCACTCAGCTTGTGGGAGCTTAGTTCCCTGACCAGGGACGGAACCCAGACACTAGGAAGTGAGAGCGCTGTCCCCTAACCACTAGATCGCCAGAGATTTCCAGCCTCTATTTTTGAATGGGGAGTACAGAGGCTCAAGACTGCCTTTGTTGAGGTCACCCAGTAGGTCACGGAATTGCTAGACCCAGGGTTTGGAGGAGGCCTCGGACCTGCCAGGACTGGATGGGAGGAGGGGACACTGCCTCTTTGGGGTTCAGGCCATGGGCCCTGGCCCCCAGCCCCAGTCAGCCTGGGCTGGGTCTGGAGCCTGGGACCTTCCCTGTGGAGTCCCATCAGGAGGGGACCTACTCTCCTTGGACCAGAAGAGACGAGCTGGGGCTTCTCTATCTGCCTGAGTGGACACGAGCTCCCAGGGCTGCGTCCTGACGGAGGAGGAGGGCTCAGGGAGGCATTGCTGACCGTCTGCTGTAGCTCCTGCATCCCTCTCCCTGCTCACTGCTGGCCTTTCCCTTCCTGGCAGGCGGCTCCTGCAGCTGCGCTGGCTCCTGCACCTGCAAGGCCTGCAGATGCACCTCCTGCAAGAAGAGTGAGTGTGCGGGGCCTTCTCTGGCAATGCGGGGTGTGGGCTGAGTGCGAGGAGGGAGCCCAGAGCTCAGCAGGCAGGAGCAGGACAGGGACCAAACTTCCCGGCACCCCCCTCACCAGGAAGGGATTCCCAATCAGAGCTGGAATCACCTTCGACATGACCGAGACCCAGGCGCGCACTAGAGAACAGGGAGACTGAGGCCCAGACGGGTCACCGACCAACGACCTCAGACCTGTCACTAGAACTAGTCCTCCTGCCTCCTGAGGCACGCTTCTGAATCCTCCCAGGGACTGAAGCACAGTAGGGACATGAGCGAGCGACCGTGTGTGGCTTCTCGGACCTGGTGCAGCCCCTTCCTGTCGAAGCAGCCCAGAGCCTCCCTACCCCGAGCGGGAGCTGCTCTGTGAGGGGTTTGCCTCCACTTTGATCCTGAGGACTTGGCTCACATCACTGGTGGTGCTGGGGGCTGGCTTTGTCTTGTCTCCAGAGGCCCTGCTCAGTGTCTCTCCAAGGCGCTGTGCCCTGTCCTGGGCACAGATGGGGCAGGCAACCTGAACCTAGTGCCCGAGAGCAATTCTCTCAGGACAGAGGACACCGTCGTAAACTCAGGGTCTGGGCCTGAGGGCGGCTGGGCCAGGCCTGCTGTTGGGAAGGGTGGGTGCGGACAACGCGTGGTCCGACTGCACGCTGCCCTTGCCTCCCCAGGCTGCTGCTCCTGCTGCCCCGTGGGCTGCGCCAAGTGTGCCCAGGGCTGCGTCTGCAAAGGGGCCTCGGACAAGTGCAGCTGCTGTGCCTGATGTCGCGGAGAGCCTGCCCCAGGTGTCAACAGGGCAACCAGGACAAACCTGCATTTTACCGTTTTTCATACAAGCGGACCTGACGCTACATTCCTTTTTCTATGAAATACGTGAGTTGTAATAAAAGTTGTTGACTTTATTCTGGCTCTGTCTTCCTTCTTCTGTCTTGAACAAAGAGACGCCGTGCCCATCAGGGCTGGCGTGGGGAACTGGACTGGACGTGCAGAGACCTCGGCTCTGGACCAAAGAGTACCCCCCCCACCCCCCAAAACACACGCACACGGAGCGTCTTAGCCCCTTAGGTTAAGTTGAGCTTCAGTTTCTCAGCTCCAAATGAAAGCCTCGCCAGATGACATAGGGCACTGGACACACAGAGGACACACTCCCTCTATTCCCCTTACGAGTATGGATTGCAGAGAACGTTGTCCATTTCTCATTTTCCTTCTCTGGGGGCCCCTGCCAAACTCAGTCCTCGGTGATGAGAGCCTGGAAAAGTACCCAGAGGGGATGGAATCCCAGACCCCTCTTGTTTGACTTCTACACGCGACTGGCGTCTAAAACACCCTGGAAAGACCTATTTGTATTTTCTGCCACCGTTTTAACCCTGGTCAGTAAAAAGAATCGCTGAGATAAAATAGAAAAGGACACGATATGTGACACCCATTTTCCCCTTCAACACGTCAAATCACCTTCATACGTGGAGGAGCAATTCTGAAAGCTGGACGCTTTCATATGCTGCACTTACATTGAAGGTGTGCCCGAGTCCTGGGAACGCTTCACAGACGCCCCACTGTGCGGACCACACACGCCTGGAGCAGCTCTGCCCCCTGCCTCCCCACAGGGAACATCAGTCTTGGCTTGCCCAGGGCTACTGACAGGACACTCGCCACCCGTGACAGCTCCCTGCAGGGCCTTGGCTCTGAGTCTTCGCAAGTTCCTCCCTAGATCAGGCTGACATCTTCCCTTCCCTCAAATGCAGCCCGTGGCTACTTGACACCCCGATAGTGATTTGAATTTGGTGGGAATTTCCCAGCTGTTTCCCTGAGACTTGCTTTCAGAAGAAGGACTTCACGTGTTCCTCTGCAGAGTGATGGTGGTGTTGCAGTGCGGAGGGCCTGGTGCTGTTTATTAGCAAGAAGTGTGTGCTGAGGGAACAGGTAATATATTTCAGGTGTTGCGCCCCCTGGCGGTCTGGGGAGGGAACGCCTAGTTGATGGGCACTCGGAGAGAAAGAGGAGACACGTGGCTCAGAAGTCAGGAGCAAGATTGCCCACAGGTGCCCTGTGTGAAGGGGGGCATTTCAGGAGCCGGCCCGTTCTGCGTGCGTGGGTGTCGGTGTCAGGCACTCGGGTTCACAGCCAGCACGCCACTTCCTGACCTGGCAAGTCACTGATACTCTCGGAGATTTCATTTCCTCCTTTCGATAAAAAAGATTAATTTCAATGAGGGGGAATAAGCCAGATAGTGGCCCCGCTCCTAGCTCGGGCTTCCCGAACGGTGTCCTTTATGATCGCTCTCTCCACACTGACATTTGTGCACAGAGAATCCTTGAGCTCCCAACAAGCTCCTGGAGAAAGGCTCCCTGGTTTGCAAGCAAGCTCATGGTGAGGGCACAGATGGATAGGAACCTTGCTTATCCGGTGCCAGAGGGCGTGGGGAGGTTCTCCAACAAGCCCCATGGAACGAGGCACCGCCACAGCATTTGCACAGGCTCAGTGAACCTGCAAGGTCTGGAGTGAGGGTGCCAATTGCAGAGAGGTTAAGCAACTTACCCAAGGGCACACAGCCTGTACTCAGAGGACGGCGCCTACACTACAGCTGTCCCACCTCCCGGCCACAGGGTGCCGGTCATGACATCACTGGAGGCGGAATCCGGCCTCTCCTTTTTCAGGGCTGCAAGGGTCTTCGGAGACGGTCCAGCTGCGCTCCTGGCTGCAGAGGTGGGAGGCTGAAGCCCAGAGAGGTCACAGAGCTGTGCAGAGGGCTCTGCCTGCCAGCTCAGGGCCTTCCCACTGCCGCCGCTGTGCCAGGTGTTCCGTGTTCTCACCTTTCATGGGATGACATGGTGTCCGGTTGGGCGGGGGGCTGCAGTCAGCCTGCAGGAGGGCCAGTCCCACCTGTGTCACATACAGCACTGTGACATAACCTCTCTCTGGCTCAGTCTCCTCTGCTCTAAAGGGCAAAATAATAGTGTCTGGCTCTCGGGATTACAGAATTGAATACACGCAAAGAAGGTCAGAACCTACTGGGCACTCAGTGAGTAAATCCATCGGATCACCGATTCACTTATTTATCTCTTTATTTATGTGTTATCATTAGCCTAGGAGACATTGTCCTCCTTCCAGACACGCAAGCAAGGATGGTGTGTTTAGCTCTGTGCTCTGGGCCGTCCTCATCAACCCTGTGAGCCTGGGACCAGTTCCCCTGAGAGGGTTATCCGGCCTTCCCGCCAAGAGCCGTTGACACTACAAGTAGAAAGCCGTGAGTCACACAGTCGCCGTCCTCCTGACACATACAGAAGGATCCTGCCATTTCTGCTGTCACCTGCATCCGGATTTCCTGACCATTTTCTTTTCAGCGATTTTCCGAAATATGTTATACCAAAAGAAACCTCTTGAACACTACTGAAGGAGAGAGTCAGAAGGTAGCCACAAAGTCATAAATCCATTCCTATTCTGTCACTCTGGTCGCCCCCAGGATTGAGCTGGACATGGTAGAGACGGGCTGAGGACACAGCTCTGGGCCAAAGGGGAGCTTTCTCACCGACTCCCTCTCTCAGCTGCGAAGCGACCAAAGCACAGAAGCAGGGCACCACTCCCCAGCACCGTGTGCCTGCCTCCGGAGCCTCCTTGTACTGTAGGTAGTTTGGCCTTTGGGAAACGGGCTCCTGACTAGGATCTCCCTTCCCGGTTGGTGTGACAGTTCAAAGAGCAAAAGTGATGAACAAGGCTTGGCCTGGACTCCACGGTGAGTAACTGTCGGGACTACTCAAAGGGAACTATCCACTTGTCTCGCTTTGTTATTTAACGCCAGGTCTGCCTATCACTTACAATGACGCCATCCCTGGGGAGCATCCCATGATTGGGGAACCTCCACCCTGGCGTGGGGTGGACTGGCTACAGTGAGGAGCCCCCCTGGAAAGTTGAGGCAAAGAAGCCCCCGCGGAAATGAGCCATGATCCCTTCAGGAAAGGAAAACACAAGTGAGGAGGACTAGCGGCTGAAGGCAATGTTCACCGCGCTGCAGTTCCAGGAGACGGTACCGGAAACATGCTTCCAAAGGACCGTGGTGGGGACCGGGGCTGGCAACGCCTGGGGACACATGGGCTGGGCGAAACGGTGCTGAGGGTCACAGCCGCCTGCCGTCTCTGACACCGCTCCCCGGCTCCAGCCAAGCCAGGGACACGAGCGGGAGGCGGGGGCTGTTCTCAGGCTGCAGGAAACGGCGACCCGCAGGCCGGCGGCGCGGGGCCCGGGGCGGGGAAGACCGAAGGACGCGGGAGCTGGAGTCCTGCGCAACCCGCCAACAGGGTGGCTGCTCCCGTCGGGCACATTGGGAAGGGGCGGCCAGGGGGCTGGGACACCGCTTACCGCACGGCACCCGGTTCCTCCGCTCCAGCCGGCCCCGAAGTGGAATCGTGCGCTCGGCCCCGCCTGTTGCTCACAGCCCGGCCCAGGGCGCTGAGGGCGCTGCGGACGGCGCGGGCGCGGGCCCGGGCGCGGGCGCGGATCCGCGGGGCGCGTGCAAGGCGGGGGCGGGGCCTCTGCGCCCGGGCCGCCTCCTCGGCCTATAACTGAGCCCCCGGGCTCCTCGCTCCCACACGGCCCCCACCGGACCCGTGCAGCCGCTTCGCCCCTTGCTTTGGACCTCGGGCCTCACTTCTCCTCCAGATGGACCCCAAGTGCTCCTGCCCCACTGGTAAGGGAGCCCTGGCTTTGAGCCTTAGGATGCCCCCTTCCCAGGCACAGGACGACAAGGGAGGGTTTTGAGTTTGAGCTCAGGAGGACTCCTGTCACGGGTCCGGGGCTTTCTTGGTAGCCAGGCCCCTGGGAGCATGTCAGTCTCCCTTTGCCTCTCTGTTGACACTGAGGGCACGGAGGCTCCAGGCTGTCCTTCTTGAGGTCACCCAGCTGGTCAGGGGATTGCTAGACCGGGACCCCGTGTTTGGAGGAGGCCTCGGAGCTGCCAGGACTGGATGGGAGGAGGGGACACTGCCTCTTTGGGGTTCAGGCCATGGGCCCTGGCCCCCAGCCCCAGTCAGCCTGGGCTGGGTCTGGAGCCTGGGACCTTCCCTGTGGAGTCCCATCAGGAGGGGACCTACTCTCCTTGGACCAGAAGAGACGAGCTGGGGCTTCTCTATCCGCCTGAGTGGACACGAGCTCCCAGGGCTGCGTCCTGACGGAGGAGGAGGGTTCAGGGAGGCATTGCTGACCGTCTGCTGTAGCTCCTGCATCCCTCTCCCTGCTCACTGCTGGCCTTTCCCTTCCTGGCAGGCGGCTCCTGCAGCTGCGCTGGCTCCTGCACCTGCAAGGCCTGCAGATGCACCTCCTGCAAGAAGAGTGAGTGTGCGGGGCCTTCTCTGGCAATGCGGGGTGTGGGCTGAGTGCGAGGAGGGAGCCCAGAGCTCAGCAGGCAGGAGCAGGACAGTGACCAAACTTCCCGGCACCCCCCTCACCAGGAAGGGATTCCCAATCAGAGCTGGAATCACCTTCGACATGACCGAGACCCAGGCGCGCACTAGAGAACAGGGAGACTGAGGCCCAGACGGGTCACCAACCAACAACCTCAGACCTGTCACTAGAACTAGTCCTCCTGCCTCCTGAGGCACGCTTCTGAATCCTCCCAGGGACTGAAGCACTGTAGGGACATGAGCGAGCGACCGTGTGTGGCTTCTCGGACCTGGTGCAGCCCCTTCCTGTCGAAGCAACCCAGAGCTTCCCTATCCCGAGCGGGAGCTACTCTGTGAGGGGTTTGCCTCCACTTTGATCCTGAGGACGTGGCTCACATCACTGGTGGTGCTGGGGGCCGGCTTTCTCTTGCCCCAGAGGCCCTGCTCACTGTCTGTCCAAGGCGCTGTGCCCTGTCCTGGGCACAGATGGGGCAGGCAACCTGAACCTAGTGTCTGAGAGCAATTCTCTCAGGACAGAGGACACCGTCGTAAACTCAGGGTCTGGGCCTGAGGGCGGCTGGGGCCAGGCCTGGTGTTGGGAAGGGTGGTTGTGGACAACGCGTGGTCCGACTGCACGCTGCCCTTGCCTCCCCAGGCTGCTGCTCCTGCTGCCCCGTGGGCTGCGCCAAGTGTGCCCAGGGCTGCGTCTGCAAAGGGGCCTCGGACAAGTGCAGCTGCTGTGCCTGATGTCGCGGAGAGCCTGCCCCAGGTGTCAATGGAGGACCACGGGCCGACCTGTGTTTTCCTACAACTCTGACTTGATTGCTACATTCCCTTTCCTTTGAAATATGTGAGTTGTAATAAAAGTTGTTGACACTCTTCCGACTCGGCTCTTTTTTCTGTGCATTGGGAATAAGGGCTTTTGTGCCATCCAGGGCTGGTGTAGGAGACTGGATGAGAAGTGCAGAGACTTGGGTACTGGAACAAAATGTGAGTCCCTAACAAACTGAGTGCCTAAGACAAGCCACACTCCCTCACTGGGTTCATCTTCCGTAAAATGGAAGAGCATTAGACCAGATGCTCTAAGGGTGTTGAGCAGATACAAGGTCCCCTCCATTCTCATGGCAAGGGTTCGTGGCATGGCAAGGGTTGGTGACTTCTCAATGCCTCATTTCCCATCCTCTGATTTCCCTGGCTAACTTCACTCATAGATCTTCCTCATAGATCTTAGGCTTCATAGACTCTAAAGAAGTTGGAATCACACCTCCAGTTACCTGAATCCCTACCTGGAAGTCTCAAACTCCCTGCACTGAAAGATGTGTGAATTTTCTAGCTGTGGTTTTTATTTTCTAACTTCACAAACCTAAACTTTGGTAAAATAAAATTAAGTGAACTACTAAGAAAAATTTCAAAGGACACAAAATACAAAACCCAACTTTTGATTCAATAAATTTGAATAAATGTATGAGGATCAGAGTAATACAGGAAAAAATTAAAAAGTAAAAACATGTTTGTTCACCTGAAACTAACACAATATTGTAAATCAGCCATACTTCAATCATTAAAAAAAAAACCATGAGTTCATCAAAGGAGTATGTTGAACACGGAAAACACTTTCAAACGCCCCACTGTGTGGATCACCCACACCTGAAGTAGCTCTTCCCACCATCCCCACAGGGAACATCCGTCTCGGCTGGCCCAGTGCCAGTGAGAGGACACCTGCTACCCCTGAGAGCTCCCTGCGGTGAGTTGGCTCTGAATCTTTGGAAGTTCCTTTAGGTCAGGCTGAACGCTGCCTTCAAAATCCAGCCCTTGGCTACTGGAAAGCAGCAAAGTGACTAGGAATTTGTAGGTAATGCCCAGCCATTTCCCAACAAGAGGCAGAGTACCTGGAAACTGGTTCCACATGAAGGACTTCATGTCTGCCTGTGCAGGGTAGTGTCAGATTCTGCATTTACAACGTGGTGGTGGTATTTATTAGGAAGGAGTGAGGCGCTGAGTGACCTGTAAATAATGGCGAGAGCTGGTCCTCCTGACAACTTCTGGAGGGATTTGCTATTTGATGGAAAGTCAAAGAGAAAGACGAGTCACGTGGCCCAAGAGTCAGGACCGCACTCACCCACAGGTGTCCTGTGTGAAGAGGGGATTTCAGGAGCCAGCCTGTGCTGGGTGCACGGGTGCTGGTGTCAGGCAGTCTTGGTTCACAGACCACAGTGGCACTTACCAGCCGCATATCCTAAATGAGTCGCTCGACCTCTCTAAGTCTCCATGTCCTATAAAAAGGAGATGATATCCCTGTGTGGTATTGAGAGTGGCCTAGCTCCTCACTAGGGCTTTATAAACAGTGTCTATTAGGCTGCTTCTGTTCACAGTGACTTTCCTGGGACACAATTTTGATGAATTCCAACAAGCTCTTGGGGAAAGGCTCATGGT
The DNA here is from genome assembly GCF_025265405.1 of Mesoplodon densirostris. Lineage (NCBI taxonomy): Eukaryota > Metazoa > Chordata > Mammalia > Artiodactyla > Ziphiidae > Mesoplodon > Mesoplodon densirostris. The sequence goes on along the minus strand of NC_082679.1, from coordinate 37,106,519 downwards.
GTTGCAAGCATGACTCTAGGCAGGAGGTTAAGGTTTGATTGCAAGTTTACTGATTCACTGGCAGGGGGAGTGCGCATGCCCTGCAATAGCCCCCCTAGAATAAGATGCTGCCACACCATTTGGAGGAACACAAAATCAATGCCCACCCTCCCTATCACTTGATCTATATTGAACCAGTAACACAGTGAACCTGCAGGGGCTGGAAGGATTGCGCCAGCTACCCAGAGTTTCAGCAACCTGCCTAAGGGCACACAGACCATATTCAGAGGTCTGAAGCTATAGCAAGGCTGTCTCACCTCCTTGCCAAAGGTCGCCGATTAGGAGGTCACTGAAGGCTGAGTCCTGCCTATCATTATTCAGAGCTGGAAGTGTCCTTTCAGACAGTCTAGTTGTGCTTCTGGCTGCAGAGATGGGAGACTAAAGTCCAGAGAGGTCACAGAGCTATGCAGAGGGATGTGACTGCCTGCTCAGTGCCCTTCCCACTGCCGAATACTGAAAGGGAAATAACCACTCTTCATGCTGTGCTCTTTAATGCCAGGTCTGCCCATCACTTACAATGATCCCTTCCACGGGGTGGGATCTCATCCTTTGGGAACCTCCATCCTGGTGCAGGGGGGACTGGCTAGGATCAGGAAATCCCCTGCCAAGTTTAGGCCAGGAGCACAGGGACAAGTGTGCCCACCCATCCATTCAGTAGTGCAGAAAAGAAGGAAGGATGGGAGGCAGAGGCCTGAGTTGGTCGCGGTGCTCTTACGGAGAAACGTTAGAGAAGCGCTGCCTAAGGACCATCGTGGGGACCAGGACAGGAAATGGTGGGGGAAGAGGGAGTCGGAGGATTGGTGGTGAAGGTCACATCCACCGCCGCCCTCTGCACACAACTCCCAGGATCCAGCCATGCCTGGGACGGGAGCGCGAGACTAGGGTTGCACACGGGCTCCGGAAAGGGGGAACCTGAAGACAACAGCGCGGGGGCCGGTGGTGGGGAAGACAGCGAGGATACAGAGGCTGGGTTGCTGGAAAATCCCGGAACAAGGTGGCTGCCGCCCTCGGGAAAATCGGGAGGGGCGGACAGGGAGGCTAGGACACCGCGCACCTCCCGGCAAACAGTCCCTACCGGCGAGCAGGCACCAAAGACGGCTCTCCGTGCGCAGAGCGGACCCACGTACCCTGGGAGAATCCTGTCTCGGCCCCAAGGGTTGCTCACAGCCGGGCCCCGGGCGCTGCGGGCGGGGCGGGCGCAGATCCGCGGGGCGGGTGCAAGGAGGGGGTGGGACCTCTGCGCCCGGGCCGCCTCCTCTGGGTACAAACACTGCAAGCAGGCTCCTAGGCTCCACACGCCTCCCACCAGCTCACGGGCCTCTTGGCCGCTTGCTTTCGACCCCCGGCCTCGCCTTGGCTCCAAATGGACCCCAACTGCTCCTGCCCCACTGGTAAGGAACCCCTGGCTCTGGGCCTTGGATGCCCGCTTCTCAGCCCAGGACACAGTGTCCCTGGGGTTAGATGAGGAAGAAGTTTCCATTCGAGCCCAAGTGGACGGCCGCGGTTCACCCAGTGCTTTCTTCCCAGCCGGGGCAGCGACAGCATTTTCTTAATCTACTTTTTGTTTTGTTTTTTGGCTGTACCACTCAGCTTGTGGGAGCTTAGTTCCCTGACCAGGGACGGAACCCAGACACTAGGAAGTGAGAGCGCTGTCCCCTAACCACTAGATCGCCAGAGATTTCCAGCCTCTATTTTTGAATGGGGAGTACAGAGGCTCAAGACTGCCTTTGTTGAGGTCACCCAGCAGGTCACGGAATTGCTAGACCCAGGGTTTGGAGGAGGCCTCGGACCTGCCAGGACTGGATGGGAGGAGGGGACACTGCCTCTTTGGGGTTCAGGCCATGGGCCCTGGCCCCCAGCCCCAGTCAGCCTGGGCTGGGTCTGGAGCCTGGGACCTTCCCTGTGGAGTCCCATCAGGAGGGGACCTACTCTCCTTGGACCAGAAGAGACGAGCTGGGGCTTCTCTATCTGCCTGAGTGGACACGAGCTCCCAGGGCTGCGTCCTGACGGAGGAGGAGGGCTCAGGGAGGCATTGCTGACCGTCTGCTGTAGCTCCTGCATCCCTCTCCCTGCTCACTGCTGGCCTTTCCCTTCCTGGCAGGCGGCTCCTGCAGCTGCGCTGGCTCCTGCACCTGCAAGGCCTGCAGATGCACCTCCTGCAAGAAGAGTGAGTGTGCGGGGCCTTCTCTGGCAATGCGGGGTGTGGGCTGAGTGCGAGGAGGGAGCCCAGAGCTCAGCAGGCAGGAGCAGGACAGGGACCAAACTTCCCGGCACCCCCCTCACCAGGAAGGGATTCCCAATCAGAGCTGGAATCACCTTCGACATGACCGAGACCCAGGCGCGCACTAGAGAACAGGGAGACTGAGGCCCAGACGGGTCACCGACCAACGACCTCAGACCTGTCACTAGAACTAGTCCTCCTGCCTCCTGAGGCACGCTTCTGAATCCTCCCAGGGACTGAAGCACAGTAGGGACATGAACGAGTGACCCTGTGTGGCTTCTCGGACCTGGTGCAGCCCCTTCCTGTCGAAGCAGCCCAGAGCCTCCCTACCCCGAGCGGGAGCTGCTCTGTGAGGGGTTTGCCTCCACTTTGATCCTGAGGACTTGGCTCACATCACTGGTGGTGCTGGGGGCTGGCTTTGTCTTGTCTCCAGAGGCCCTGCTCAGTGTCTCTCCAAGGCGCTGTGCCCTGTCCTGGGCACAGATGGGGCAGGCAACCTGAACCTAGTGCCCGAGAGCAATTCTCTCAGGACAGAGGACACCGTCGTAAACTCAGGGTCTGGGCCTGAGGGCGGCTGGGCCAGGCCTGCTGTTGGGAAGGGTGGGTGCGGACAACGCGTGGTCCGACTGCACGCTGCCCTTGCCTCCCCAGGCTGCTGCTCCTGCTGCCCCGTGGGCTGCGCCAAGTGTGCCCAGGGCTGCGTCTGCAAAGGGGCCTCGGACAAGTGCAGCTGCTGTGCCTGATGTCGCGGAGAGCCTGCCCCAGGTGTCAACAGGGCAACCAGGACAAACCTGCATTTTACCGTTTTTCATACAAGCGGACCTGACGCTACATTCCTTTTTCTATGAAATACGTGAGTTGTAATAAAAGTTGTTGACTTTATTCTGGCTCTGTCTTCCTTCTTCTGTCTTGAACAAAGAGACGCCGTGCCCATCAGGGCTGGCGTGGGGAACTGGACGGGACGTGCAGAGACCTCGGCTCTGGACCAAAGAGTACCCCCCCACCCCCCAAAACACACGCACACGGAGCGTCTTAGCCCCTTAGGTTAAGTTGAGCTTCAGTTTCTCAGCTCCAAATGAAAGCCTCGCCAGATGACATAGGGCACTGGACACACAGAGGACACACTCCCTCTATTCCCCTTACGAGTATGGATTGCAGAGAACGTTGTCCATTTCTCATTTTCCTTCTCTGGGGGCCCCTGCCAAACTCAGTCCTCGGTGATGAGAGCCTGGAAAAGTACCCAGAGGGGATGGAATCCCACACCCCTCTTGTTTGACTTCTACACGCGACTGGCGTCTAAAACACCCTGGAAAGACCTATTTGTATTTTCTGCCACCGTTTTAACCCTGGTCAGTAAAAAGAATCGCTGAGATAAAATAGAAAAGGACACGATATGTGACACCCATTTTTCCCTTCAACACGTCAAATCACCTTCATACGTGGAGGAGCAATTCTGAAAGCTGGATGCTTTCATATGCTGCACTTACATTGAAGGTGTGCCCGAGTCCTGGGAACGCTTCACAGACGCCCCACTGTGCGGACCACACACGCCTGGAGCAGCTCTGCCCCCTGCCTCCCCACAGGGAACATCAGTCTTGGCTTGCCCAGGGCTACTGACAGGACACTCGCCACCCGTGACAGCTCCCTGCAGGGCCTTGGCTCTGAGTCTTCGCAAGTTCCTCCCTAGATCAGGCTGACATCTTCCCTTCCCTCAAATGCAGCCCGTGGCTACTTGACACCCCGATAGTGATTTGAATTTGGTGGGAATTTCCCAGCTGTTTCCCTGAGACTTGCTTTCAGAAGAAGGACTTCACGTGTTCCTCTGCAGAGTGATGGTGGTGCTGCAGTGCGGAGGGCCTGGTGCTGTTTATTAGCAAGAAGTGTGTGCTGAGGGAACAGGTAATATATTTCAGGTGTTGCGCCCCCTGGCGGTCTGGGGAGGGAACGCCTAGTTGATGGGCACTCGGAGAGAAAGAGGAGACACGTGGCTCAGAAGTCAGGAGCAAGATTGCCCACAGGTGCCCTGTGTGAAGGGGGGCATTTCAGGAGCCGGCCCGTTCTGCGTGCGTGGGTGTCGGTGTCAGGCACTCGGGTTCACAGCCAGCACGCCACTTCCTGACCTGGCAAGTCACTGATACTCTCGGAGATTTCATTTCCTCCTTTCGATAAAAAAGATTAATTTCAATGAGGGGGAATAAGCCAGATAGTGGCCCCGCTCCTAGCTCGGGCTTCCCGAACGGTGTCCTTTATGATCGCTCTCTCCACACTGACATTTGTGCACAGAGAATCCTTGAGCTCCCAACAAGCTCCTGGAGAAAGGCTCCCTGGTTTGCAAGCAAGCTCATGGTGAGGGCACAGATGGATAGGAACCTTGCTTATCCGGTGCCAGAGGGCGTGGGGAGGTTCTCCAACAAGCCCCATGGAACGAGGCACCGCCACAGCATTTGCACAGGCTCAGTGAACCTGCAAGGTCTGGAGTGAGGGTGCCAATTGCAGAGAGGTTAAGCAACTTACCCAAGGGCACACAGCCTGTACTCAGAGGACGGCGCCTACACTACAGCTGTCCCACCTCCCGGCCACAGGGTGCCGGTCATGACATCACTGGAGGCGGAATCCGGCCTCTCCTTTTTCAGGGCTGCAAGGGTCTTCGGAGACGGTCCAGCTGCGCTCCTGGCTGCAGAGGTGGGAGGCTGAAGCCCAGAGAGGTCACAGAGCTGTGCAGAGGGCTCTGCCTGCCAGCTCAGGGCCTTCCCACTGCCGCCGCTGTGCCAGGTGTTCCGTGTTCTCACCTTTCATGGGATGACATGGTGTCCGGTTGGGCGGGGGGCTGCAGTCAGCCTGCAGGAGGGCCAGTCCCACCTGTGTCACATACAGCACTGTGACATAACCTCTCTCTGGCTCAGTCTCCTCTGCTCTAAAGGGCAAAATAATAGTGTCTGGCTCTCGGGATTACAGAATTGAATACACGCAAAGAAGGTCAGAACCTACTGGGCACTCAGTGAGTAAATCCATCGGATCACCGATTCACTTATTTATCTCTTTATTTATGTGTTATCATTAGCCTAGGAGACATTGTCCTCCTTCCAGACACGCAAGCAAGGATGGTGTGTTTAGCTCTGTGCTCTGGGCCGTCCTCATCAACCCTGTGAGCCTGGGACCAGTTCCCCTGAGAGGGTTATCCGGCCTTCCCGCCAAGAGCCGTTGACACTACAAGTAGAAAGCCGTGAGTCACACAGTCGCCGTCCTCCTGACACATACAGAAGGATCCTGCCATTTCTGCTGTCACCTGCATCCGGATTTCCTGACCATTTTCTTTTCAGCGATTTTCCGAAATACGTTATACCAAAAGAAACCTCTTGAACACTACTGAAGGAGAGAGTCAGAAGGTAGCCACAAAGTCATAAATCCATTCCTATTCTGTCACTCTGGTCGCCCCCAGGATTGAGCTGGACATGGTAGAGACGGGCTGAGGACACAGCTCTGGGCCAAAGGGGAGCTTTCTCACCGACTCCCTCTCTCAGCTGCGAAGCGACCAAAGCACAGAAGCAGGGCACCACTCCCCAGCACCGTGTGCCTGCCTCCGGAGCCTCCTTGTACTGTAGGTAGTTTGGCCTTTGGGAAACGGGCTCCTGACTAGGATCTCCCTTCCCGGTTGGTGTGACAGTTCAAAGAGCAAAAGTGATGAACAAGGCTTGGCCTGGACTCCACGGTGAGTAACTGTCGGGACTACTCAAAGGGAACTATCCACTTGTCTCGCTTTGTTATTTAACGCCAGGTCTGCCTATCACTTACAATGACGCCATCCCTGGGGAGCATCCCATGATTGGGGAACCTCCACCCTGGCGTGGGGTGGACTGGCTACAGTGAGGAGCCCCCCTGGAAAGTTGAGGCAAAGAAGCCCCCGCGGAAATGAGCCATGATCCCTTCAGGAAAGGAAAACACAAGTGAGGAGGACTAGCGGCTGAAGGCAATGTTCACCGCGCTGCAGTTCCAGGAGACGGTACCGGAAACATGCTTCCAAAGGACCGTGGTGGGGACCGGGGCTGGCAACGCCTGGGGACACATGGGCTGGGCGAAACGGTGCTGAGGGTCACAGCCGCCTGCCGTCTCTGACACCGCTCCCCGGCTCCAGCCAAGCCAGGGACACGAGCGGGAGGCGGGGGCTGTTCTCAGGCTGCAGGAAACGGCGACCCGCAGGCCGGCGGCGCGGGGCCCGGGGCGGGGAAGACCGAAGGACGCGGGAGCTGGAGTCCTGCGCAACCCGCCAACAGGGTGGCTGCTCCCGTCGGGCACATTGGGAAGGGGCGGCCAGGGGGCTGGGACACCGCTTACCGCACGGCACCCGGTTCCTCCGCTCCAGCCGGCCCCGAAGTGGAATCGTGCGCTCGGCCCCGCCTGTTGCTCACAGCCCGGCCCAGGGCGCTGAGGGCGCTGCGGACGGCGCGGGCGCGGGCCCGGGCGCGGGCGCGGATCCGCGGGGCGCGTGCAAGGCGGGGGCGGGGCCTCTGCGCCCGGGCCGCCTCCTCGGCCTATAACTGAGCCCCCGGGCTCCTCGCTCCCACACGGCCCCCACCGGACCCGTGCAGCCGCTTCGCCCCTTGCTTTGGACCTCGGGCCTCACTTCTCCTCCAGATGGACCCCAAGTGCTCCTGCCCCACTGGTAAGGGAGCCCTGGCTTTGAGCCTTAGGATGCCCCCTTCCCAGGCACAGGACGACAAGGGAGGGTTTTGAGTTTGAGCTCAGGAGGACTCCTGTCACGGGTCCGGGGCTTTCTTGGTAGCCAGGCCCCTGGGAGCATGTCAGTCTCCCTTTGCCTCTCTGTTGACACTGAGGGCACGGAGGCTCCAGGCTGTCCTTCTTGAGGTCACCCAGCTGGTCAGGGGATTGCTAGACCGGGACCCCGTGTTTGGAGGAGGCCTCGGAGCTGCCAGGACTGGATGGGAGGAGGGGACACTGCCTCTTTGGGGTTCAGGCCATGGGCCCTGGCCCCCAGCCCCAGTCAGCCTGGGCTGGGTCTGGAGCCTGGGACCTTCCCTGTGGAGTCCCATCAGGAGGGGACCTACTCTCCTTGGACCAGAAGAGACGAGCTGGGGCTTCTCTATCCGCCTGAGTGGACACGAGCTCCCAGGGCTGCGTCCTGACGGAGGAGGAGGGTTCAGGGAGGCATTGCTGACCGTCTGCTGTAGCTCCTGCATCCCTCTCCCTGCTCACTGCTGGCCTTTCCCTTCCTGGCAGGCGGCTCCTGCAGCTGCGCTGGCTCCTGCACCTGCAAGGCCTGCAGATGCACCTCCTGCAAGAAGAGTGAGTGTGCGGGGCCTTCTCTGGCAATGCGGGGTGTGGGCTGAGTGCGAGGAGGGAGCCCAGAGCTCAGCAGGCAGGAGCAGGACAGTGACCAAACTTCCCGGCACCCCCCTCACCAGGAAGGGATTCCCAATCAGAGCTGGAATCACCTTCGACATGACCGAGACCCAGGCGCGCACTAGAGAACAGGGAGACTGAGGCCCAGACGGGTCACCAACCAACAACCTCAGACCTGTCACTAGAACTAGTCCTCCTGCCTCCTGAGTCACGCTTCTGAATCCTCCCAGGGACTGAAGCACTGTAGGGACATGAGCGAGCGACCGTGTGTGGCTTCTCGGACCTGGTGCAGCCCCTTCCTGTCGAAGCAACCCAGAGCTTCCCTATCCCGAGCGGGAGCTACTCTGTGAGGGGTTTGCCTCCACTTTGATCCTGAGGACGTGGCTCACATCACTGGTGGTGCTGGGGGCCGGCTTTCTCTTGCCCCAGAGGCCCTGCTCACTGTCTGTCCAAGGCGCTGTGCCCTGTCCTGGGCACAGATGGGGCAGGCAACCTGAACCTAGTGTCTGAGAGCAATTCTCTCAGGACAGAGGACACCGTCGTAAACTCAGGGTCTGGGCCTGAGGGCGGCTGGGGCCAGGCCTGGTGTTGGGAAGGGTGGTTGTGGACAACGCGTGGTCCGACTGCACGCTGCCCTTGCCTCCCCAGGCTGCTGCTCCTGCTGCCCCGTGGGCTGCGCCAAGTGTGCCCAGGGCTGCGTCTGCAAAGGGGCCTCGGACAAGTGCAGCTGCTGTGCCTGATGTCGCGGAGAGCCTGCCCCAGGTGTCAATGGAGGACCACGGGCCGACCTGTGTTTTCCTACAACTCTGACTTGATTGCTACATTCCCTTTCCTTTGAAATATGTGAGTTGTAATAAAAGTTGTTGACACTCTTCCGACTCGGCTCTTTTTTCTGTGCATTGGGAATAAGGGCTTTTGTGCCATCCAGGGCTGGTGTAGGAGACTGGATGAGAAGTGCAGAGACTTGGGTACTGGAACAAAATGTGAGTCCCTAACAAACTGAGTGCCTAAGACAAGCCACACTCCCTCACTGGGTTCATCTTCCGTAAAATGGAAGAGCATTAGACCAGATGCTCTAAGGGTGTTGAGCAGATACAAGGTCCCCTCCATTCTCATGGCAAGGGTTCGTGGCATGGCAAGGGTTGGTGACTTCTCAATGCCTCATTTCCCATCCTCTGATTTCCCTGGCTAACTTCACTCATAGATCTTCCTCATAGATCTTAGGCTTCATAGACTCTAAAGAAGTTGGAATCACACCTCCAGTTACCTGAATCCCTACCTGGAAGTCTCAAACTCCCTGCACTGAAAGATGTGTGAATTTTCTAGCTGTGGTTTTTATTTTCTAACTTCACAAACCTAAACTTTGGTAAAATAAAATTAAGTGAACTACTAAGAAAAATTTCAAAGGACACAAAATACAAAACCCAACTTTTGATTCAATAAATTTGAATAAATGTATGAGGATCAGAGTAATACAGGAAAAAATTAAAAAGTAAAAACATGTTTGTTCACCTGAAACTAACACAATATTGTAAATCAGCCATACTTCAATCATTAAAAAAAAAACCATGAGTTCATCAAAGGAGTATGTTGAACACGGAAAACACTTTCAAACGCCCCACTGTGTGGATCACCCACACCTGAAGTAGCTCTTCCCACCATCCCCACAGGGAACATCCGTCTCGGCTGGCCCAGTGCCAGTGAGAGGACACCTGCTACCCCTGAGAGCTCCCTGCGGTGAGTTGGCTCTGAATCTTTGGAAGTTCCTTTAGGTCAGGCTGAACGCTGCCTTCAAAATCCAGCCCTTGGCTACTGGAAACCAGCAAAGTGACTAGGAATTTGTAGGTAATGCCCAGCTATTTCCCAACAAGAGGCCGAGTACCTGGAAACTGGTTCCACATGAAGGACTTCATGTCTGCCTGTGCAGGGTAGTGTCAGATTCTGCATTTACAACGTGGTGGTGGTATTTATTAGGAAGGAGTGAGGCGCTGAGTGACCTGTAAATAATGGCGAGAGCTGGTCCTCCTGACAACTTCTGGAGGGATTTGCTATTTGATGGAAAGTCAAAGAGAAAGACGAGTCACGTGGCCCAAGAGTCAGGACCGCACTCACCCACAGGTGTCCTGTGTGAAGAGGGGATTTCAGGAGCCAGCCTGTGCTGGGTGCACGGGTGCTGGTGTCAGGCAGTCTTGGTTCACAGACCACAGTGGCACTTACCACCCGCGTATCCTAAATGAGTCGCTCGACCTCTCTAAGTCTCCATGTCCTATAAAAAGGAGATGATATCCCTGTGTGGTATTGAGAGTGGCCTAGCTCCTCACTAGGGCTTTATAAACAGTGTCTATTAGGCTGCTTCTGTTCACAGTGACTTTCCTGGGACACAATTTTGATGAATTCCAACAAGCTCTTGGGGAAAGGCTCATGGTGTTGCAAGTATGACTCTAGGCAGGAGGTTAAGGTTTGATTGCAAGTTTACTGATTCACTGGCAGGGGGAGTGCGCATGCCCTGCAATAGCCCCCCTAGAATAAGATGCTGCCACACCATTTGGAGGAACACAAAATCAATGCCCACCCTCCCTATCACTTGATCTATATTGAACCAGTAACACAGTGAACCTGCAGGGGCTGGAAGGATTGCGCCAGCTACCCAGAGTTTCAGCAACCTGCCTAAGGGCACACAGACCATATTCAGAGGTCTGAAGCTATAGCAAGGCTGTCTCACCTCCTTGCCAAAGGTCGCCGATTAGGAGGTCACTGAAGGCTGAGTCCTGCCTATCATTATTCAGAGCTGGAAGTGTCCTTTCAGACAGTCTAGTTGTGCTTCTGGCTGCAGAGATGGGAGACTAAAGTCCAGAGAGGTCACAGAGCTATGCAGAGGGATGTGACTGCCTGCTCAGTGCCCTTCCCACTGCTGAATACTCAAAGGGAAATAACCACTCTTCATGCTGTGCTCTTTAATGCCAGGTCTGCCCATCACTTACAATGATCCCTTCCACGGGGTGGGATCTCATCCTTTGGGAACCTCCATCCTGGTGCAGGGGGGACTGGCTAGGATCAGGAAATCCCCTGCCAAGTTTAGGCCAGGAGCACAGGGACAAGTGTGCCCACCCATCCATTCAGTAGTGCAGAAAAGAAGGAAGGATGGGAGGCAGAGGCCTGAGTTGGTCGCGGTGCTCTTACGGAGAAACGTTAGAGAAGCGCTGCCTAAGGACCATCGTGGGGACCAGGACAGGAAATGGTGGGGGAAGAGGGAGTCGGAGGATTGGTGGTGAAGGTCACATCCACCGCCGCCCTCTGCACACAACTCCCAGGATCCAGCCATGCCTGGGACGGGAGCGCGAGACTAGGGTTGCACACGGGCTCCGGAAAGGGGGAACCTGAAGACAACAGCGCGGGGGCCGGTGGTGGGGAAGACAGCGAGGATACAGAGGCTGGGTTGCTGGAAAATCCCGGAACAAGGTGGCTGCCGCCCTCGGGAAAATCGGGAGGGGCGGACAGGGAGGCTAGGACACCGCGCACCTCCCGGCAAACAGTCCCTACCGGCGAGCAGGCACCAAAGACGGCTCTCCGTGCGCAGAGCGGACCCACGTACTCTGGGAGAATCCTGTCTCGGCCCCAAGGGTTGCTCACAGCCGGGCCCCGGGCGCTGCGGGCGGGGCGGGCGCAGATCCGCGGGGCGGGTGCAAGGAGGGGGTGGGACCTCTGCGCCCGGGCCGCCTCCTCTGGGTACAAACACTGCAAGCAGGCTCCTAGGCTCCACACGCCTCCCACCAGCTCACGGGCCTCTTGGCCGCTTGCTTTCGACCCCCGGCCTCGCCTTGGCTCCAAATGGACCCCAACTGCTCCTGCCCCACTGGTAAGGAACCCCTGGCTCTGGGCCTTGCATGCCCGCTTCTCAGCCCAGGACACAGTGTCCCTGGGGTTAGATGAGGAAGAAGTTTCCATTCGAGCCCAAGTGGACGGCCGCGGTTCACCCAGTGCTTTCTTCCCAGCCGGGGCAGCGACAGCATTTTCTTAATCTACTTTTTGTTTTGTTTTTTGGCTGTACCACTCAGCTTGTGGGAGCTTAGTTCCCTGACCAGGGACGGAACCCAGACACTAGGAAGTGAGAGCGCTGTCCCCTAACCACTAGATCGCCAGAGATTTCCAGCCTCTATTTTTGAATGGGGAGTACAGAGGCTCAAGACTGCCTTTGTTGAGGTCACCCAGCAGGTCACGGAATTGCTAGACCCAGGGTTTGGAGGAGGCCTCGGACCTGCCAGGACTGGATGGGAGGAGGGGACACTGCCTCTTTGGGGTTCAGGCCATGGGCCCTGGCCCCCAGCCCCAGTCAGCCTGGGCTGGGTCTGGAGCCTGGGACCTTCCCTGTGGAGTCCCATCAGGAGGGGACCTACTCTCCTTGGACCAGAAGAGACGAGCTGGGGCTTCTCTATCTGCCTGAGTGGACACGAGCTCCCAGGGCTGCGTCCTGACGGAGGAGGAGGGCTCAGGGAGGCATTGCTGACCGTCTGCTGTAGCTCCTGCATCCCTCTCCCTGCTCACTGCTGGCCTTTCCCTTCCTGGCAGGCGGCTCCTGCAGCTGCGCTGGCTCCTGCACCTGCAAGGCCTGCAGATGCACCTCCTGCAAGAAGAGTGAGTGTGCGGGGCCTTCTCTGGCAATGCGGGGTGTGGGCTGAGTGCGAGGAGGGAGCCCAGAGCTCAGCAGGAAGGAGCAGGACAGGGACCAAACTTCCCGGCACCCCCCTCACCAGGAAGGGATTCCCAATCAGAGCTGGAATCACCTTCGACATGACCGAGACCCAGGCGCGCACTAGAGAACAGGGAGACTGAGGCCCAGACGGGTCACCGACCAACGACCTCAGACCTGTCACTAGAACTAGTCCTCCTGCCTCCTGAGGCACGCTTCTGAATCCTCCCAGGGACTGAAGCACAGTAGGGACATGAACGAGTGACCCTGTGTGGCTTCTCGGACCTGGTGCAGCCCCTTCCTGTCGAAGCAGCCCAGAGCCTCCCTACCCCGAGCGGGAGCTGCTCTGTGAGGGGTTTGCCTCCACTTTGATCCTGAGGACTTGGCTCACATCACTGGTGGTGCTGGGGGCTGGCTTTGTCTTGTCTCCAGAGGCCCTGCTCAGTGTCTCTCCAAGGCGCTGTGCCCTGTCCTGGGCACAGATGGGGCAGGCAACCTGAACCTAGTGCCCGAGAGCAATTCTCTCAGGACAGAGGACACCGTCGTAAACTCAGGGTCTGGGCCTGAGGGCGGCTGGGCCAGGCCTGCTGTTGGGAAGGGTGGGTGCGGACAACGCGTGGTCCGACTGCACGCTGCCCTTGCCTCCCCAGGCTGCTGCTCCTGCTGCCCCGTGGGCTGCGCCAAGTGTGCCCAGGGCTGCGTCTGCAAAGGGGCCTCGGACAAGTGCAGCTGCTGTGCCTGATGTCGCGGAGAGCCTGCCCCAGGTGTCAACAGGGCAACCAGGACAAACCTGCATTTTACCGTTTTTCATACAAGCGGACCTGACGCTACATTCCTTTTTCTATGAAATACGTGAGTTGTAATAAAAGTTGTTGACTTTATTCTGGCTCTGTCTTCCTTCTTCTGTCTTGAACAAAGAGACGCCGTGCCCATCAGGGCTGGCGTGGGGAACTGGACTGGACGTGCAGAGACCTCGGCTCTGGACCAAAGAGTACCCCCCCACCCCCCAAAACACACGCACACGGAGCGTCTTAGCCCCTTAGGTTAAGTTGAGCTTCAGTTTCTCAGCTCCAAATGAAAGCCTCGCCAGATGACATAGGGCACTGGACACACAGAGGACACACTCCCTCTATTCCCCTTACGAGTATGGATTGCAGAGAACGTTGTCCATTTCTCATTTTCCTTCTCTGGGGGCCCCTGCCAAACTCAGTCCTCGGTGATGAGAGCCTGGAAAAGTACCCAGAGGGGATGGAATCCCACACCCCTCTTGTTTGACTTCTACACGCGACTGGCGTCTAAAACACCCTGGAAAGACCTATTTGTATTTTCTGCCACCGTTTTAACCCTGGTCAGTAAAAAGAATCGCTGAGATAAAATAGAAAAGGACACGATATGTGACACCCATTTTCCCCTTCAACACGTCAAATCACCTTCATACGTGGAGGAGCAATTCTGAAAGCTGGACGCTTTCATATGCTGCACTTACATTGAAGGTGTGCCCGAGTCCTGGGAACGCTTCACAGACGCCCCACTGTGCGGACCACACACGCCTGGAGCAGCTCTGCCCCCTGCCTCCCCACAGGGAACATCAGTCTTGGCTTGCCCAGGGCTACTGACAGGACACTCGCCACCCGTGACAGCTCCCTGCAGGGCCTTGGCTCTGAGTCTTCGCAAGTTCCTCCCTAGATCAGGCTGACATCTTCCCTTCCCTCAAATGCAGCCCGTGGCTACTTGACACCCCGATAGTGATTTGAATTTGGTGGGAATTTCCCAGCTGTTTCCCTGAGACTTGCTTTCAGAAGAAGGACTTCACGTGTTCCTCTGCAGAGTGATGGTGGTGCTGCAGTGCGGAGGGCCTGGTGCTGTTTATTAGCAAGAAGTGTGTGCTGAGGGAACAGGTAATATATTTCAGGTGTTGCGCCCCCTGGCGGTCTGGGGAGGGAACGCCTAGTTGATGGGCACTCGGAGAGAAAGAGGAGACACGTGGCTCAGAAGTCAGGAGCAAGATTGCCCACAGGTGCCCTGTGTGAAGGGGGGCATTTCAGGAGCCGGCCCGTTCTGCGTGCGTGGGTGTTGGTGTCAGGCACTCGGGTTCACAGCCAGCATGCCACTTCCTGACCTGGCAAGTCACTGATACTCTCGGAGATTTCATTTCCTCCTTTCGATAAAAAAGATTAATTTCAATGAGGGGGAATAAGCCAGATAGTGGCCCGGCTCCTAGCTCGGGCTTCCCGAACGGTGTCCTTTATGATCGCTCTCTCCACACTGACATTTGTGCACAGAGAATCCTTGAGCTCCCAACAAGCTCCTGGAGAAAGGCTCCCTGGTTTGCAAGCAAGCTCATGGTGAGGGCACAGATGGATAGGAACCTTGCTTATCCGGTGCCAGAGGGCGTGGGGAGGTTCTCCAACAAGCCCCATGGAACGAGGCACCGCCACAGCATTTGCACAGGCTCAGTGAACCTGCAAGGTCTGGAGTGAGGGTGCCAATTGCAGAGAGGTTAAGCAACTTACCCAAGGGCACACAGCCTGTACTCAGAGGACGGCGCCTACACCACAGCTGTCCCACCTCCCGGCCACAGGGTGCCGGTCATGACATCACTGGAGGCGGAATCCGGCCTCTCCTTTTTCAGGGCTGCAAGGGTCTTCGGAGACAGTCCAGCTGTGCTCCTGGCTGCAGAGGTGGGAGGCTGAAGCCCAGAGAGGTCACAGAGCTGTGCAGAGGGCTCTGCCTGCCAGCTCAGGGCCTTCCCACTGCCACCGCTGTGCCAGGTGTTCCGTGTTCTCACCTTTCATGGGATGACATGGTGTCCGGTTGGGCGGGGGGCTGCAGTCAGCCTGCAGGAGGGCCAGTCCCACCTGTGTCACATATAGCCCTGTGACATAACCTCTCTCTGGCTCAGTCTCCTCTGCTCTAAAGGGCAAAATAATAGTGTCTGGCTCTCGGGATTACAGAATTGAATACACGCAAAGAAGGTCAGAACCTACTGGGCACTCAGTGAGTAAATCCATCGGATCACCGATTCACTTATTTATCTCTTTATTTATGTGTTATCATTAGCCTAGGAGACATTGTCCTCCTTCCAGACACGCAAGCAAGGATGGTGTGTTTAGCTCTGTGCTCTGGGCCGTCCTCATCAACCCTGTGAGCCTGGGACCAGTTCCCCTGAGAGGGTTATCCGGCCTTCCCGCCAAGAGCCGTTGACACTACAAGTAGAAAGCCGTGAGTCACACAGTCGCCGTCCTCCTGACACATACAGAAGGATCCTGCCATTTCTGCTGTCGCCTGCATCCGGATTTCCTGACCATTTTCTTTTCAGCGATTTTCCGAAATATGTTATACCAAAAGAAACCTCTTGAACACTACTGAAGGAGAGAGTCAGAAGGTAGCCACAAAGTCATAAATCCATTCCTATTCTGTCACTCTGGTCGCCCCCAGGATTGAGCTGGACATGGTAGAGACGGGCTGAGGACACAGCTCTGGGCCAAAGGGGAGCTTTCTCACCGACTCCCTCTCTCAGCTGCGAAGCGACAAAAGCACAGAAGCAGGGCACCACTCCCCAGCACCGTGTGCCTGCCTCCGGAGCCTCCTTGTACTGTAGGTAGTTTGGCCTTTGGGAAACGGGCTCCTGACTAGGATCTCCCTTCCCCGGTTGGTGTGACAGTTCAAAGAGCAAAAGTGATGAACAAGGCTTGGCCTGGACTCCACGGTGAGTAACTGTCGGGACTACTCAAAGGGAACTATCCACTTGTCTCGCTTTGTTATTTAACGCCAGGTCTGCCTATCACTTACAATGACGCCATCCCTGGGGAGCATCCCATGATTAGGGAACCTCCACCCTGGCGTGGGGTGGACTGGCTACAGTGAGGAGCCCCCCTGGAAAGTTGAGGCAAAGAAGCCCCCGCGGAAATGAGCCATGATCCCTTCAGGAAAGGAAAACACAAGTGAGGAGGACTAGCGGCTGAAGGCAATGTTCACCGCGCTGCGGTTCCAGGAGACGGTACCGGAAACATGCTTCCAAAGGACCGTGGTGGGGACCGGGGCTGGCAACGCCTGAGGACACATGGGCTGGGCGAAACGGTGCTGAGGGTCACAGCCGCCTGCCGTCTCTGACACCGCTCCCCGGCTCCAGCCAAGCCAGGGACACGAGCGGGAGGCGGGGGCTGTTCTCAGGCTGCAGGAAACGGCGACCCGCAGGCCGGCGGCGCGGGGCCCGGGGCGGGGAAGACCGGAGGACGCGGGAGCTGGAGTCCTGCGCAACCCGCCAACAGGGTGGCTGCTCCCGTCGGGCACACTGGGAAGGGGCGGCCAGGGGGCTGGGACACCGCTTACCGCACGGCACCCGGTTCCTCCGCTCCAGCCGGCCCCGAAGTGGAATCGTGCGCTCGGCCCCGCCTGTTGCTCACAGCCCGGCCCAGGGCGCTGAGGGCGCTGCGGACGGCGCGGGCGCGGGCCCGGGCGCGGGCGCGGATCCGCGGGGCGCGTGCAAGGCGGGGGCGGGGCCTCTGCGCCCGGGCCGCCTCCTCGGCCTATAACTGAGCCCCCGGGCTCCTCGCTCCCACACGGCCCCCACCGGACCCGTGCAGCCGCTTCGCCCCTTGCTTTGGACCTCGGGCCTCACTTCTCCTCCAGATGGACCCCAAGTGCTCCTGCCCCACTGGTAAGGGAGCCCTGGCTTTGAGCCTTAGGATGCCCCCTTCCCAGGCACAGGACGACAAGGGAGGGTTTTGAGTTTGAGCTCAGGAGGACTCCTGTCACGGGTCCGGGGCTTTCTTGGTAGCCAGGCCCCTGGGAGCATGTCAGTCTCCCTTTGCCTCTCTGTTGACACTGAGGGCACGGAGGCTCCAGGCTGTCCTTCTTGAGGTCACCCAGCTGGTCAGGGGATTGCTAGACCGGGACCCCGTGTTTGGAGGAGGCCTCGGAGCTGCCAGGACTGGATGGGAGGAGGGGACACTGCCTCTTTGGGGTTCAGGCCATGGGCCCTGGCCCCCAGCCCCAGTCAGCCTGGGCTGGGTCTGGAGCCTGGGACCTTCCCTGTGGAGTCCCATCAGGAGGGGACCTACTCTCCTTGGACCAGAAGAGACGAGCTGGGGCTTCTCTATCCGCCTGAGTGGACACGAGCTCCCAGGACTGGGTCCTGACGGAGGAGGAGGGCTCAGGGAGGCATTGCTGACCGTCTGCTGTAGCTCCTGCATCCCTCTCCCTGCTCACTGCTGGCCTTTCCCTTCCTGGCAGGCGGCTCCTGCAGCTGCGCTGGCTCCTGCACCTGCAAGGCCTGCAGATGCACCTCCTGCAAGAAGAGTGAGTGTGCGGGGCCTTCTCTGGCAATGCGGGGTGTGGGCTGAGTGCGAGGAGGGAGCCCAGAGCTCAGCAGGCAGGAGCAGGACAGGGACCAAACTTCCCGGCACCCCCCTCACCAGGAAGGGATTCCCAATCAGAGCTGGAATCACCTTCGACATGACCGAGACCCAGGCGCGCACTAGAGAACAGGGAGACTGAGGCCCAGACGGGTCACCAACCAACAACCTCAGACCTGTCACTAGAACTAGTCCTCCTGCCTCCTGAGGCACGCTTCTGAATCCTCCCAGGGACTGAAGCACTGTAGGGACATGAGCGAGCGACCGTGTGTGGCTTCTCGGACCTGGTGCAGCCCCTTCCTGTCGAAGCAACCCAGAGCTTCCCTATCCCGAGCGGGAGCTACTCTGTGAGGGGTTTGTCTCCACTTTGATCCTGAGGACGTGGCTCACATCACTGGTGGTGCTGGGGGCCGGCTTTCTCTTGCCCCAGAGGCCCTGCTCACTGTCTGTCCAAGGCGCTGTGCCCTGTCCTGGGCACAGATGGGGCAGGCAACCTGAACCTAGTATCTGAGAGCAATTCTCTCAGGACAGAGGACACCGTCGTAAACTCAGGGTCTGGGCCTGAGGGCGGCTGGGGCCAGGCCTGGTGTTGGGAAGGGTGGTTGTGGACAACGCGTGGTCCGACTGCACGCTGCCCTTGCCTCCCCAGGCTGCTGCTCCTGCTGCCCCGTGGGCTGCGCCAAGTGTGCCCAGGGCTGCGTCTGCAAAGGGGCCTCGGACAAGTGCAGCTGCTGTGCCTGATGTCGCGGAGAGCCTGCCCCAGGTGTCAACAGGGCAACCAGGACAAACCTGCATTTTACCGTTTTTCATACAAGCGGACCTGACGCTACATTCCTTTTTCTATGAAATACGTGAGTTGTAATAAAAGTTGTTGACTTTATTCTGGCTCTGTCTTCCTTCTTCTGTCTTGAACAAAGAGACGCCGTGCCCATCAGGGCTGGCGTGGGGAACTGGACGGGACGTGCAGAGACCTCGGCTCTGGACCAAAGAGTACCCCCCCACCCCCCAAAACACACGCACACGGAGCGTCTTAGCCCCTTAGGTTAAGTTGAGCTTCAGTTTCTCAGCTCCAAATGAAAGCCTCGCCAGATGACATAGGGCACTGGACACACAGAGGACACACTCCCTCTATTCCCCTTACGAGTATGGATTGCAGAGAACGTTGTCCATTTCTCATTTTCCTTCTCTGGGGGCCCCTGCCAAACTCAGTCCTCGGTGATGAGAGCCTGGAAAAGTACCCAGAGGGGATGGAATCCCACACCCCTCTTGTTTGACTTCTACACGCGACTGGCGTCTAAAACACCCTGGAAAGACCTATTTGTATTTTCTGCCACCGTTTTAACCCTGGTCAGTAAAAAGAATCGCTGAGATAAAATAGAAAAGGACACGATATGTGACACCCATTTTTCCCTTCAACACGTCAAATCACCTTCATACGTGGAGGAGCAATTCTGAAAGCTGGACGCTTTCATATGCTGCACTTACATTGAAGGTGTGCCCGAGTCCTGGGAACGCTTCACAGACGCCCCACTGTGCGGACCACACACGCCTGGAGCAGCTCTGCCCCCTGCCTCCCCACAGGGAACATCAGTCTTGGCTTGCCCAGGGCTACTGACAGGACACTCGCCACCCGTGACAGCTCCCTGCAGGGCCTTGGCTCTGAGTCTTCGCAAGTTCCTCCCTAGATCAGGCTGACATCTTCCCTTCCCTCAAATGCAGCCCGTGGCTACTTGACACCCCGATAGTGATTTGAATTTGGTGGGAATTTCCCAGCTGTTTCCCTGAGACTTGCTTTCAGAAGAAGGACTTCACGTGTTCCTCTGCAGAGTGATGGTGGTGCTGCAGTGCGGAGGGCCTGGTGCTGTTTATTAGCAAGAAGTGTGTGCTGAGGGAACAGGTAATATATTTCAGGTGTTGCGCCCCCTGGCGGTCTGGGGAGGGAACGCCTAGTTGATGGGCACTCGGAGAGAAAGAGGAGACACGTGGCTCAGAAGTCAGGAGCAAGATTGCCCACAGGTGCCCTGTGTGAAGGGGGGCATTTCAGGAGCCGGCCCGTTCTGCGTGCGTGGGTGTCGGTGTCAGGCACTCGGGTTCACAGCCAGCACGCCACTTCCTGACCTGGCAAGTCACTGATACTCTCGGAGATTTCATTTCCTCCTTTCGATAAAAAAGATTAATTTCAATGAGGGGGAATAAGCCAGATAGTGGCCCCGCTCCTAGCTCGGGCTTCCCGAACGGTGTCCTTTATGATCGCTCTCTCCACACTGACATTTGTGCACAGAGAATCCTTGAGCTCCCAACAAGCTCCTGGAGAAAGGCTCCCTGGTTTGCAAGCAAGCTCATGGTGAGGGCACAGATGGATAGGAACCTTGCTTATCCGGTGCCAGAGGGCGTGGGGAGGTTCTCCAACAAGCCCCATGGAACGAGGCACCGCCACAGCATTTGCACAGGCTCAGTGAACCTGCAAGGTCTGGAGTGAGGGTGCCAATTGCAGAGAGGTTAAGCAACTTACCCAAGGGCACACAGCCTGTACTCAGAGGACGGCGCCTACACTACAGCTGTCCCACCTCCCGGCCACAGGGTGCCGGTCATGACATCACTGGAGGCGGAATCCGGCCTCTCCTTTTTCAGGGCTGCAAGGGTCTTCGGAGACGGTCCAGCTGCGCTCCTGGCTGCAGAGGTGGGAGGCTGAAGCCCAGAGAGGTCACAGAGCTGTGCAGAGGGCTCTGCCTGCCAGCTCAGGGCCTTCCCACTGCCGCCGCTGTGCCAGGTGTTCCGTGTTCTCACCTTTCATGGGATGACATGGTGTCCGGTTGGGCGGGGGGCTGCAGTCAGCCTGCAGGAGGGCCAGTCCCACCTGTGTCACATACAGCACTGTGACATAACCTCTCTCTGGCTCAGTCTCCTCTGCTCTAAAGGGCAAAATAATAGTGTCTGGCTCTCGGGATTACAGAATTGAATACACGCAAAGAAGGTCAGAACCTACTGGGCACTCAGTGAGTAAATCCATCGGATCACCGATTCACTTATTTATCTCTTTATTTATGTGTTATCATTAGCCTAGGAGACATTGTCCTCCTTCCAGACACGCAAGCAAGGATGGTGTGTTTAGCTCTGTGCTCTGGGCCGTCCTCATCAACCCTGTGAGCCTGGGACCAGTTCCCCTGAGAGGGTTATCCGGCCTTCCCGCCAAGAGCCGTTGACACTACAAGTAGAAAGCCGTGAGTCACACAGTCGCCGTCCTCCTGACACATACAGAAGGATCCTGCCATTTCTGCTGTCACCTGCATCCGGATTTCCTGACCATTTTCTTTTCAGCGATTTTCCGAAATACGTTATACCAAAAGAAACCTCTTGAACACTACTGAAGGAGAGAGTCAGAAGGTAGCCACAAAGTCATAAATCCATTCCTATTCTGTCACTCTGGTCGCCCCCAGGATTGAGCTGGACATGGTAGAGACGGGCTGAGGACACAGCTCTGGGCCAAAGGGGAGCTTTCTCACCGACTCCCTCTCTCAGCTGCGAAGCGACCAAAGCACAGAAGCAGGGCACCACTCCCCAGCACCGTGTGCCTGCCTCCGGAGCCTCCTTGTACTGTAGGTAGTTTGGCCTTTGGGAAACGGGCTCCTGACTAGGATCTCCCTTCCCGGTTGGTGTGACAGTTCAAAGAGCAAAAGTGATGAACAAGGCTTGGCCTGGACTCCACGGTGAGTAACTGTCGGGACTACTCAAAGGGAACTATCCACTTGTCTCGCTTTGTTATTTAACGCCAGGTCTGCCTATCACTTACAATGACGCCATCCCTGGGGAGCATCCCATGATTGGGGAACCTCCACCCTGGCGTGGGGTGGACTGGCTACAGTGAGGAGCCCCCCTGGAAAGTTGAGGCAAAGAAGCCCCCGCGGAAATGAGCCATGATCCCTTCAGGAAAGGAAAACACAAGTGAGGAGGACTAGCGGCTGAAGGCAATGTTCACCGCGCTGCAGTTCCAGGAGACGGTACCGGAAACATGCTTCCAAAGGACCGTGGTGGGGACCGGGGCTGGCAACGCCTGGGGACACATGGGCTGGGCGAAACGGTGCTGAGGGTCACAGCCGCCTGCCGTCTCTGACACCGCTCCCCGGCTCCAGCCAAGCCAGGGACACGAGCGGGAGGCGGGGGCTGTTCTCAGGCTGCAGGAAACGGCGACCCGCAGGCCGGCGGCGCGGGGCCCGGGGCGGGGAAGACCGAAGGACGCGGGAGCTGGAGTCCTGCGCAACCCGCCAACAGGGTGGCTGCTCCCGTCGGGCACATTGGGAAGGGGCGGCCAGGGGGCTGGGACACCGCTTACCGCACGGCACCCGGTTCCTCCGCTCCAGCCGGCCCCGAAGTGGAATCGTGCGCTCGGCCCCGCCTGTTGCTCACAGCCCGGCCCAGGGCGCTGAGGGCGCTGCGGACGGCGCGGGCGCGGGCCCGGGCGCGGGCGCGGATCCGCGGGGCGCGTGCAAGGCGGGGGCGGGGCCTCTGCGCCCGGGCCGCCTCCTCGGCCTATAACTGAGCCCCCGGGCTCCTCGCTCCCACACGGCCCCCACCGGACCCGTGCAGCCGCTTCGCCCCTTGCTTTGGACCTCGGGCCTCACTTCTCCTCCAGATGGACCCCAAGTGCTCCTGCCCCACTGGTAAGGGAGCCCTGGCTTTGAGCCTTAGGATGCCCCCTTCCCAGGCACAGGACGACAAGGGAGGGTTTTGAGTTTGAGCTCAGGAGGACTCCTGTCACGGGTCCGGGGCTTTCTTGGTAGCCAGGCCCCTGGGAGCATGTCAGTCTCCCTTTGCCTCTCTGTTGACACTGAGGGCACGGAGGCTCCAGGCTGTCCTTCTTGAGGTCACCCAGCTGGTCAGGGGATTGCTAGACCGGGACCCCGTGTTTGGAGGAGGCCTCGGAGCTGCCAGGACTGGATGGGAGGAGGGGACACTGCCTCTTTGGGGTTCAGGCCATGGGCCCTGGCCCCCAGCCCCAGTCAGCCTGGGCTGGGTCTGGAGCCTGGGACCTTCCCTGTGGAGTCCCATCAGGAGGGGACCTACTCTCCTTGGACCAGAAGAGACGAGCTGGGGCTTCTCTATCCGCCTGAGTGGACACGAGCTCCCAGGGCTGCGTCCTGACGGAGGAGGAGGGTTCAGGGAGGCATTGCTGACCGTCTGCTGTAGCTCCTGCATCCCTCTCCCTGCTCACTGCTGGCCTTTCCCTTCCTGGCAGGCGGCTCCTGCAGCTGCGCTGGCTCCTGCACCTGCAAGGCCTGCAGATGCACCTCCTGCAAGAAGAGTGAGTGTGCGGGGCCTTCTCTGGCAATGCGGGGTGTGGGCTGAGTGCGAGGAGGGAGCCCAGAGCTCAGCAGGCAGGAGCAGGACAGTGACCAAACTTCCCGGCACCCCCCTCACCAGGAAGGGATTCCCAATCAGAGCTGGAATCACCTTCGACATGACCGAGACCCAGGCGCGCACTAGAGAACAGGGAGACTGAGGCCCAGACGGGTCACCAACCAACAACCTCAGACCTGTCACTAGAACTAGTCCTCCTGCCTCCTGAGTCACGCTTCTGAATCCTCCCAGGGACTGAAGCACTGTAGGGACATGAGCGAGCGACCGTGTGTGGCTTCTCGGACCTGGTGCAGCCCCTTCCTGTCGAAGCAACCCAGAGCTTCCCTATCCCGAGCGGGAGCTACTCTGTGAGGGGTTTGCCTCCACTTTGATCCTGAGGACGTGGCTCACATCACTGGTGGTGCTGGGGGCCGGCTTTCTCTTGCCCCAGAGGCCCTGCTCACTGTCTGTCCAAGGCGCTGTGCCCTGTCCTGGGCACAGATGGGGCAGGCAACCTGAACCTAGTGTCTGAGAGCAATTCTCTCAGGACAGAGGACACCGTCGTAAACTCAGGGTCTGGGCCTGAGGGCGGCTGGGGCCAGGCCTGGTGTTGGGAAGGGTGGTTGTGGACAACGCGTGGTCCGACTGCACGCTGCCCTTGCCTCCCCAGGCTGCTGCTCCTGCTGCCCCGTGGGCTGCGCCAAGTGTGCCCAGGGCTGCGTCTGCAAAGGGGCCTCGGACAAGTGCAGCTGCTGTGCCTGATGTCGCGGAGAGCCTGCCCCAGGTGTCAATGGAGGACCACGGGCCGACCTGTGTTTTCCTACAACTCTGACTTGATTGCTACATTCCCTTTCCTTTGAAATATGTGAGTTGTAATAAAAGTTGTTGACACTCTTCCGACTCGGCTCTTTTTTCTGTGCATTGGGAATAAGGGCTTTTGTGCCATCCAGGGCTGGTGTAGGAGACTGGATGAGAAGTGCAGAGACTTGGGTACTGGAACAAAATGTGAGTCCCTAACAAACTGAGTGCCTAAGACAAGCCACACTCCCTCACTGGGTTCATCTTCCGTAAAATGGAAGAGCATTAGACCAGATGCTCTAAGGGTGTTGAGCAGATACAAGGTCCCCTCCATTCTCATGGCAAGGGTTCGTGGCATGGCAAGGGTTGGTGACTTCTCAATGCCTCATTTCCCATCCTCTGATTTCCCTGGCTAACTTCACTCATAGATCTTCCTCATAGATCTTAGGCTTCATAGACTCTAAAGAAGTTGGAATCACACCTCCAGTTACCTGAATCCCTACCTGGAAGTCTCAAACTCCCTGCACTGAAAGATGTGTGAATTTTCTAGCTGTGGTTTTTATTTTCTAACTTCACAAACCTAAACTTTGGTAAAATAAAATTAAGTGAACTACTAAGAAAAATTTCAAAGGACACAAAATACAAAACCCAACTTTTGATTCAATAAATTTGAATAAATGTATGAGGATCAGAGTAATACAGGAAAAAATTAAAAAGTAAAAACATGTTTGTTCACCTGAAACTAACACAATATTGTAAATCAGCCATACTTCAATCATTAAAAAAAAAACCATGAGTTCATCAAAGGAGTATGTTGAACACGGAAAACACTTTCAAACGCCCCACTGTGTGGATCACCCACACCTGAAGTAGCTCTTCCCACCATCCCCACAGGGAACATCCGTCTCGGCTGGCCCAGTGCCAGTGAGAGGACACCTGCTACCCCTGAGAGCTCCCTGCGGTGAGTTGGCTCTGAATCTTTGGAAGTTCCTTTAGGTCAGGCTGAACGCTGCCTTCAAAATCCAGCCCTTGGCTACTGGAAACCAGCAAAGTGACTAGGAATTTGTAGGTAATGCCCAGCTATTTCCCAACAAGAGGCCGAGTACCTGGAAACTGGTTCCACATGAAGGACTTCATGTCTGCCTGTGCAGGGTAGTGTCAGATTCTGCATTTACAACGTGGTGGTGGTATTTATTAGGAAGGAGTGAGGCGCTGAGTGACCTGTAAATAATGGCGAGAGCTGGTCCTCCTGACAACTTCTGGAGGGATTTGCTATTTGATGGAAAGTCAAAGAGAAAGACGAGTCACGTGGCCCAAGAGTCAGGACCGCACTCACCCACAGGTGTCCTGTGTGAAGAGGGGATTTCAGGAGCCAGCCTGTGCTGGGTGCACGGGTGCTGGTGTCAGGCAGTCTTGGTTCACAGACCACAGTGGCACTTACCACCCGCGTATCCTAAATGAGTCGCTCGACCTCTCTAAGTCTCCATGTCCTATAAAAAGGAGATGATATCCCTGTGTGGTATTGAGAGTGGCCTAGCTCCTCACTAGGGCTTTATAAACAGTGTCTATTAGGCTGCTTCTGTTCACAGTGACTTTCCTGGGACACAATTTTGATGAATTCCAACAAGCTCTTGGGGAAAGGCTCATGGTGTTGCAAGCATGACTCTAGGCAGGAGGTTAAGGTTTGATTGCAAGTTTACTGATTCACTGGCAGGGGGAGTGCGCATGCCCTGCAATAGCCCCCCTAGAATAAGATGCTGCCACACCATTTGGAGGAACACAAAATCAATGCCCACCCTCCCTATCACTTGATCTATATTGAACCAGTAACACAGTGAACCTGCAGGGGCTGGAAGGATTGCGCCAGCTACCCAGAGTTTCAGCAACCTGCCTAAGGGCACACAGACCATATTCAGAGGTCTGAAGCTATAGCAAGGCTGTCTCACCTCCTTGCCAAAGGTCGCCGATTAGGAGGTCACTGAAGGCTGAGTCCTGCCTATCATTATTCAGAGCTGGAAGTGTCCTTTCAGACAGTCTAGTTGTGCTTCTGGCTGCAGAGATGGGAGACTAAAGTCCAGAGAGGTCACAGAGCTATGCAGAGGGATGTGACTGCCTGCTCAGTGCCCTTCCCACTGCTGAATACTCAAAGGGAAATAACCACTCTTCATGCTGTGCTCTTTAATGCCAGGTCTGCCCATCACTTACAATGATCCCTTCCACGGGGTGGGATCTCATCCTTTGGGAACCTCCATCCTGGTGCAGGGGGGACTGGCTAGGATCAGGAAATCCCCTGCCAAGTTTAGGCCAGGAGCACAGGGACAAGTGTGCCCACCCATCCATTCAGTAGTGCAGAAAAGAAGGAAGGATGGGAGGCAGAGGCCTGAGTTGGTCGCGGTGCTCTTACGGAGAAACGTTAGAGAAGCGCTGCCTAAGGACCATCGTGGGGACCAGGACAGGAAATGGTGGGGGAAGAGGGAGTCGGAGGATTGGTGGTGAAGGTCACATCCACCGCCGCCCTCTGCACACAACTCCCAGGATCCAGCCATGCCTGGGACGGGAGCGCGAGACTAGGGTTGCACACGGGCTCCGGAAAGGGGGAACCTGAAGACAACAGCGCGGGGGCCGGTGGTGGGGAAGACAGCGAGGATACAGAGGCTGGGTTGCTGGAAAATCCCGGAACAAGGTGGCTGCCGCCCTCGGGAAAATCGGGAGGGGCGGACAGGGAGGCTAGGACACCGCGCACCTCCCGGCAAACAGTCCCTACCGGCGAGCAGGCACCAAAGACGGCTCTCCGTGCGCAGAGCGGACCCACGTACTCTGGGAGAATCCTGTCTCGGCCCCAAGGGTTGCTCACAGCCGGGCCCCGGGCGCTGCGGGCGGGGCGGGCGCAGATCCGCGGGGCGGGTGCAAGGAGGGGGTGGGACCTCTGCGCCCGGGCCGCCTCCTCTGGGTACAAACACTGCAAGCAGGCTCCTAGGCTCCACACGCCTCCCACCAGCTCACGGGCCTCTTGGCCGCTTGCTTTCGACCCCCGGCCTCGCCTTGGCTCCAAATGGACCCCAACTGCTCCTGCCCCACTGGTAAGGAACCCCTGGCTCTGGGCCTTGCATGCCCGCTTCTCAGCCCAGGACACAGTGTCCCTGGGGTTAGATGAGGAAGAAGTTTCCATTCGAGCCCAAGTGGACGGCCGCGGTTCACCCAGTGCTTTCTTCCCAGCCGGGGCAGCGACAGCATTTTCTTAATCTACTTTTTGTTTTGTTTTTTGGCTGTACCACTCAGCTTGTGGGAGCTTAGTTCCCTGACCAGGGACGGAACCCAGACACTAGGAAGTGAGAGCGCTGTCCCCTAACCACTAGATCGCCAGAGATTTCCAGCCTCTATTTTTGAATGGGGAGTACAGAGGCTCAAGACTGCCTTTGTTGAGGTCACCCAGCAGGTCACGGAATTGCTAGACCCAGGGTTTGGAGGAGGCCTCGGACCTGCCAGGACTGGATGGGAGGAGGGGACACTGCCTCTTTGGGGTTCAGGCCATGGGCCCTGGCCCCCAGCCCCAGTCAGCCTGGGCTGGGTCTGGAGCCTGGGACCTTCCCTGTGGAGTCCCATCAGGAGGGGACCTACTCTCCTTGGACCAGAAGAGACGAGCTGGGGCTTCTCTATCTGCCTGAGTGGACACGAGCTCCCAGGGCTGCGTCCTGACGGAGGAGGAGGGCTCAGGGAGGCATTGCTGACCGTCTGCTGTAGCTCCTGCATCCCTCTCCCTGCTCACTGCTGGCCTTTCCCTTCCTGGCAGGCGGCTCCTGCAGCTGCGCTGGCTCCTGCACCTGCAAGGCCTGCAGATGCACCTCCTGCAAGAAGAGTGAGTGTGCGGGGCCTTCTCTGGCAATGCGGGGTGTGGGCTGAGTGCGAGGAGGGAGCCCAGAGCTCAGCAGGAAGGAGCAGGACAGGGACCAAACTTCCCGGCACCCCCCTCACCAGGAAGGGATTCCCAATCAGAGCTGGAATCACCTTCGACATGACCGAGACCCAGGCGCGCACTAGAGAACAGGGAGACTGAGGCCCAGACGGGTCACCGACCAACGACCTCAGACCTGTCACTAGAACTAGTCCTCCTGCCTCCTGAGGCACGCTTCTGAATCCTCCCAGGGACTGAAGCACAGTAGGGACATGAACGAGTGACCCTGTGTGGCTTCTCGGACCTGGTGCAGCCCCTTCCTGTCGAAGCAGCCCAGAGCCTCCCTACCCCGAGCGGGAGCTGCTCTGTGAGGGGTTTGCCTCCACTTTGATCCTGAGGACTTGGCTCACATCACTGGTGGTGCTGGGGGCTGGCTTTGTCTTGTCTCCAGAGGCCCTGCTCAGTGTCTCTCCAAGGCGCTGTGCCCTGTCCTGGGCACAGATGGGGCAGGCAACCTGAACCTAGTGCCCGAGAGCAATTCTCTCAGGACAGAGGACACCGTCGTAAACTCAGGGTCTGGGCCTGAGGGCGGCTGGGCCAGGCCTGCTGTTGGGAAGGGTGGGTGCGGACAACGCGTGGTCCGACTGCACGCTGCCCTTGCCTCCCCAGGCTGCTGCTCCTGCTGCCCCGTGGGCTGCGCCAAGTGTGCCCAGGGCTGCGTCTGCAAAGGGGCCTCGGACAAGTGCAGCTGCTGTGCCTGATGTCGCGGAGAGCCTGCCCCAGGTGTCAACAGGGCAACCAGGACAAACCTGCATTTTACCGTTTTTCATACAAGCGGACCTGACGCTACATTCCTTTTTCTATGAAATACGTGAGTTGTAATAAAAGTTGTTGACTTTATTCTGGCTCTGTCTTCCTTCTTCTGTCTTGAACAAAGAGACGCCGTGCCCATCAGGGCTGGCGTGGGGAACTGGACTGGACGTGCAGAGACCTCGGCTCTGGACCAAAGAGTACCCCCCCACCCCCCAAAACACACGCACACGGAGCGTCTTAGCCCCTTAGGTTAAGTTGAGCTTCAGTTTCTCAGCTCCAAATGAAAGCCTCGCCAGATGACATAGGGCACTGGACACACAGAGGACACACTCCCTCTATTCCCCTTACGAGTATGGATTGCAGAGAACGTTGTCCATTTCTCATTTTCCTTCTCTGGGGGCCCCTGCCAAACTCAGTCCTCGGTGATGAGAGCCTGGAAAAGTACCCAGAGGGGATGGAATCCCACACCCCTCTTGTTTGACTTCTACACGCGACTGGCGTCTAAAACACCCTGGAAAGACCTATTTGTATTTTCTGCCACCGTTTTAACCCTGGTCAGTAAAAAGAATCGCTGAGATAAAATAGAAAAGGACACGATATGTGACACCCATTTTCCCCTTCAACACGTCAAATCACCTTCATACGTGGAGGAGCAATTCTGAAAGCTGGACGCTTTCATATGCTGCACTTACATTGAAGGTGTGCCCGAGTCCTGGGAACGCTTCACAGACGCCCCACTGTGCGGACCACACACGCCTGGAGCAGCTCTGCCCCCTGCCTCCCCACAGGGAACATCAGTCTTGGCTTGCCCAGGGCTACTGACAGGACACTCGCCACCCGTGACAGCTCCCTGCAGGGCCTTGGCTCTGAGTCTTCGCAAGTTCCTCCCTAGATCAGGCTGACATCTTCCCTTCCCTCAAATGCAGCCCGTGGCTACTTGACACCCCGATAGTGATTTGAATTTGGTGGGAATTTCCCAGCTGTTTCCCTGAGACTTGCTTTCAGAAGAAGGACTTCACGTGTTCCTCTGCAGAGTGATGGTGGTGCTGCAGTGCGGAGGGCCTGGTGCTGTTTATTAGCAAGAAGTGTGTGCTGAGGGAACAGGTAATATATTTCAGGTGTTGCGCCCCCTGGCGGTCTGGGGAGGGAACGCCTAGTTGATGGGCACTCGGAGAGAAAGAGGAGACACGTGGCTCAGAAGTCAGGAGCAAGATTGCCCACAGGTGCCCTGTGTGAAGGGGGGCATTTCAGGAGCCGGCCCGTTCTGCGTGCGTGGGTGTTGGTGTCAGGCACTCGGGTTCACAGCCAGCATGCCACTTCCTGACCTGGCAAGTCACTGATACTCTCGGAGATTTCATTTCCTCCTTTCGATAAAAAAGATTAATTTCAATGAGGGGGAATAAGCCAGATAGTGGCCCGGCTCCTAGCTCGGGCTTCCCGAACGGTGTCCTTTATGATCGCTCTCTCCACACTGACATTTGTGCACAGAGAATCCTTGAGCTCCCAACAAGCTCCTGGAGAAAGGCTCCCTGGTTTGCAAGCAAGCTCATGGTGAGGGCACAGATGGATAGGAACCTTGCTTATCCGGTGCCAGAGGGCGTGGGGAGGTTCTCCAACAAGCCCCATGGAACGAGGCACCGCCACAGCATTTGCACAGGCTCAGTGAACCTGCAAGGTCTGGAGTGAGGGTGCCAATTGCAGAGAGGTTAAGCAACTTACCCAAGGGCACACAGCCTGTACTCAGAGGACGGCGCCTACACCACAGCTGTCCCACCTCCCGGCCACAGGGTGCCGGTCATGACATCACTGGAGGCGGAATCCGGCCTCTCCTTTTTCAGGGCTGCAAGGGTCTTCGGAGACAGTCCAGCTGTGCTCCTGGCTGCAGAGGTGGGAGGCTGAAGCCCAGAGAGGTCACAGAGCTGTGCAGAGGGCTCTGCCTGCCAGCTCAGGGCCTTCCCACTGCCACCGCTGTGCCAGGTGTTCCGTGTTCTCACCTTTCATGGGATGACATGGTGTCCGGTTGGGCGGGGGGCTGCAGTCAGCCTGCAGGAGGGCCAGTCCCACCTGTGTCACATATAGCCCTGTGACATAACCTCTCTCTGGCTCAGTCTCCTCTGCTCTAAAGGGCAAAATAATAGTGTCTGGCTCTCGGGATTACAGAATTGAATACACGCAAAGAAGGTCAGAACCTACTGGGCACTCAGTGAGTAAATCCATCGGATCACCGATTCACTTATTTATCTCTTTATTTATGTGTTATCATTAGCCTAGGAGACATTGTCCTCCTTCCAGACACGCAAGCAAGGATGGTGTGTTTAGCTCTGTGCTCTGGGCCGTCCTCATCAACCCTGTGAGCCTGGGACCAGTTCCCCTGAGAGGGTTATCCGGCCTTCCCGCCAAGAGCCGTTGACACTACAAGTAGAAAGCCGTGAGTCACACAGTCGCCGTCCTCCTGACACATACAGAAGGATCCTGCCATTTCTGCTGTCGCCTGCATCCGGATTTCCTGACCATTTTCTTTTCAGCGATTTTCCGAAATATGTTATACCAAAAGAAACCTCTTGAACACTACTGAAGGAGAGAGTCAGAAGGTAGCCACAAAGTCATAAATCCATTCCTATTCTGTCACTCTGGTCGCCCCCAGGATTGAGCTGGACATGGTAGAGACGGGCTGAGGACACAGCTCTGGGCCAAAGGGGAGCTTTCTCACCGACTCCCTCTCTCAGCTGCGAAGCGACAAAAGCACAGAAGCAGGGCACCACTCCCCAGCACCGTGTGCCTGCCTCCGGAGCCTCCTTGTACTGTAGGTAGTTTGGCCTTTGGGAAACGGGCTCCTGACTAGGATCTCCCTTCCCCGGTTGGTGTGACAGTTCAAAGAGCAAAAGTGATGAACAAGGCTTGGCCTGGACTCCACGGTGAGTAACTGTCGGGACTACTCAAAGGGAACTATCCACTTGTCTCGCTTTGTTATTTAACGCCAGGTCTGCCTATCACTTACAATGACGCCATCCCTGGGGAGCATCCCATGATTAGGGAACCTCCACCCTGGCGTGGGGTGGACTGGCTACAGTGAGGAGCCCCCCTGGAAAGTTGAGGCAAAGAAGCCCCCGCGGAAATGAGCCATGATCCCTTCAGGAAAGGAAAACACAAGTGAGGAGGACTAGCGGCTGAAGGCAATGTTCACCGCGCTGCGGTTCCAGGAGACGGTACCGGAAACATGCTTCCAAAGGACCGTGGTGGGGACCGGGGCTGGCAACGCCTGAGGACACATGGGCTGGGCGAAACGGTGCTGAGGGTCACAGCCGCCTGCCGTCTCTGACACCGCTCCCCGGCTCCAGCCAAGCCAGGGACACGAGCGGGAGGCGGGGGCTGTTCTCAGGCTGCAGGAAACGGCGACCCGCAGGCCGGCGGCGCGGGGCCCGGGGCGGGGAAGACCGGAGGACGCGGGAGCTGGAGTCCTGCGCAACCCGCCAACAGGGTGGCTGCTCCCGTCGGGCACATTGGGAAGGGGCGGCCAGGGGGCTGGGACACCGCTTACCGCACGGCACCCGGTTCCTCCGCTCCAGCCGGCCCCGAAGTGGAATCGTGCGCTCGGCCCCGCCTGTTGCTCACAGCCCGGCCCAGGGCGCTGAGGGCGCTGCGGACGGCGCGGGCGCGGGCCCGGGCGCGGGCGCGGATCCGCGGGGCGCGTGCAAGGCGGGGGCGGGGCCTCTGCGCCCGGGCCGCCTCCTCGGCCTATAACTGAGCCCCCGGGCTCCTCGCTCCCACACGGCCCCCACCGGACCCGTGCAGCCGCTTCGCCCCTTGCTTTGGACCTCGGGCCTCACTTCTCCTCCAGATGGACCCCAAGTGCTCCTGCCCCACTGGTAAGGGAGCCCTGGCTTTGAGCCTTAGGATGCCCCCTTCCCAGGCACAGGACGACAAGGGAGGGTTTTGAGTTTGAGCTCAGGAGGACTCCTGTCACGGGTCCGGGGCTTTCTTGGTAGCCAGGCCCCTGGGAGCATGTCAGTCTCCCTTTGCCTCTCTGTTGACACTGAGGGCACGGAGGCTCCAGGCTGTCCTTCTTGAGGTCACCCAGCTGGTCAGGGGATTGCTAGACCGGGACCCCGTGTTTGGAGGAGGCCTCGGAGCTGCCAGGACTGGATGGGAGGAGGGGACACTGCCTCTTTGGGGTTCAGGCCATGGGCCCTGGCCCCCAGCCCCAGTCAGCCTGGGCTGGGTCTGGAGCCTGGGACCTTCCCTGTGGAGTCCCATCAGGAGGGGACCTACTCTCCTTGGACCAGAAGAGACGAGCTGGGGCTTCTCTATCCGCCTGAGTGGACACGAGCTCCCAGGACTGGGTCCTGACG
Source organism: Mesoplodon densirostris (assembly GCF_025265405.1). Taxonomy (NCBI): domain Eukaryota; kingdom Metazoa; phylum Chordata; class Mammalia; order Artiodactyla; family Ziphiidae; genus Mesoplodon; species Mesoplodon densirostris. The sequence continues at coordinate 37,073,671 of NC_082679.1, read as the reverse complement.
GAGGAGGAGGGCTCAGGGAGGCATTGCTGACCGTCTGCTGTAGCTCCTGCATCCCTCTCCCTGCTCACTGCTGGCCTTTCCCTTCCTGGCAGGCGGCTCCTGCAGCTGCGCTGGCTCCTGCACCTGCAAGGCCTGCAGATGCACCTCCTGCAAGAAGAGTGAGTGTGCGGGGCCTTCTCTGGCAATGCGGGGTGTGGGCTGAGTGCGAGGAGGGAGCCCAGAGCTCAGCAGGCAGGAGCAGGACAGGGACCAAACTTCCCGGCACCCCCCTCACCAGGAAGGGATTCCCAATCAGAGCTGGAATCACCTTCGACATGACCGAGACCCAGGCGCGCACTAGAGAACAGGGAGACTGAGGCCCAGACGGGTCACCAACCAACAACCTCAGACCTGTCACTAGAACTAGTCCTCCTGCCTCCTGAGGCACGCTTCTGAATCCTCCCAGGGACTGAAGCACTGTAGGGACATGAGCGAGCGACCGTGTGTGGCTTCTCGGACCTGGTGCAGCCCCTTCCTGTCGAAGCAACCCAGAGCTTCCCTATCCCGAGCGGGAGCTACTCTGTGAGGGGTTTGTCTCCACTTTGATCCTGAGGACGTGGCTCACATCACTGGTGGTGCTGGGGGCCGGCTTTCTCTTGCCCCAGAGGCCCTGCTCACTGTCTGTCCAAGGCGCTGTGCCCTGTCCTGGGCACAGATGGGGCAGGCAACCTGAACCTAGTATCTGAGAGCAATTCTCTCAGGACAGAGGACACCGTCGTAAACTCAGGGTCTGGGCCTGAGGGCGGCTGGGGCCAGGCCTGGTGTTGGGAAGGGTGGTTGTGGACAACGCGTGGTCCGACTGCACGCTGCCCTTGCCTCCCCAGGCTGCTGCTCCTGCTGCCCCGTGGGCTGCGCCAAGTGTGCCCAGGGCTGCGTCTGCAAAGGGGCCTCGGACAAGTGCAGCTGCTGTGCCTGATGTCGCGGAGAGCCTGCCCCAGGTGTCAATGGAGGACCACGGGCCGACCTGTGTTTTTCTACAACTCTGACTTGATTGCTACATTCCCTTTCCTATGAAATATGTGAGTTGTAATAAAAGTTGTTGACACTCTTCCGACTCGGCTCTTTTTTCTGTGCATTGGGAATAAGGGCTTTTGTGCCATCCAGGGCTGGTGTAGGAGACTGGATGAGAAGTGCAGAGACTTGGGTACTGGAACAAAATGTGAGTCCCTAACAAACTGAGTGCCTAAGACAAGCCACACTCCCTCACTGGGTTCATCTTCCGTACAATGGAAGAGCATTAGACCAGATGCTCTAAGGGTGTTGAGCAGATACAAGGTCCCCTCCATTCTCATGGCAAGGGTTCGTGGCATGGCAAGGGTTGGTGACTTCTCAATGCCTCATTTCCCATCCTCTGATTTCCCTGGCTAACTTCACTCATAGATCTTCCTCATAGATCTTAGGCTTCATAGACTCTAAAGAAGTTGGAATCACACCTCCAGTTACCTGAATCCCTACCTGGAAGTCTCAAACTCCCTGCACTGAAAGATGTGTGAATTTTCTAGCTGTGGTTTTTATTTTCTAACTTCACAAACCTAAACTTTGGTAAAATAAAATTAAGTGAACTACTAAGAAAAATTTCAAAGGACACAAAATACAAAACCCAACTTTTGATTCAATAAATTTGAATAAAGGTATGAGGATCAGAGTAATACAGGAAAAATTTAAAAAGTAAAAACATGTTTGTTCACCTGAAACTAACACAATATTGTAAATCAGCCATACTTCAATCATTAAAAAAAAACCATGAGTTCATCAAAGGAGTATGTTGAACACGGAAAACACTTTCAAACGCCCCACTGTGTGGATCACCCACACCTGAAGTAGCTCTTCCCACCATCCCCACAGGGGACATCCGTCTCGGCTGGCCCAGTGCCAGTGAGAGGACACCTGCTACCCCTGAGAGCTCCCTGCGGTGAGTTGGCTCTGAATCTTTGGAAGTTCCTTTAGGTCAGGCTGAACGCTGCCTTCAAAATCCAGCCCTTGGCTACTGGAAAGCAGCAAAGTGACTAGGAATTTGTAGGTAATGCCCAGCCATTTCCCAACAAGAGGCAGAGTACCTGGAAACTGGTTCCACATGAAGGACTTCATGTCTGCCTGTGCAGGGTAGTGTCAGATTCTGCATTTACAACGTGGTGGTGGTATTTATTAGGAAGGAGTGAGGCGCTGAGTGACCTGTAAATAATGGCGAGAGCTGGTCCTCCTGACAACTTCTGGAGGGATTTGCTATTTGATGGAAAGTCAAAGAGAAAGACGAGTCACGTGGCCCAAGAGTCAGGACCGCACTCACCCACAGGTGTCCTGTGTGAAGAGGGGATTTCAGGAGCCAGCCTGTGCTGGGTGCACGGGTGCTGGTGTCAGGCAGTCTTGGTTCACAGACCACAGTGGCACTTACCAGCCGCATATCCTAAATGAGTCGCTCGACCTCTCTAAGTCTCCATGTCCTATAAAAAGGAGATGATATCCCTGTGTGGTATTGAGAGTGGCCTAGCTCCTCACTAGGGCTTTATAAACAGTGTCTATTAGGCTGCTTCTGTTCACAGTGACTTTCCTGGGACACAATTTTGATGAATTCCAACAAGCTCTTGGGGAAAGGCTCATGGTGTTGCAAGCATGACTCTAGGCAGGAGGTTAAGGTTTGATTGCAAGTTTACTGATTCACTGGCAGGGGGAGTGCGCATGCCCTGCAATAGCCCCCCTAGAATAAGATGCTGCCACACCATTTGGAGGAACACAAAATCAATGCCCACCCTCCCTATCACTTGATCTATATTGAACCAGTAACACAATGAACCTGCAGGGGCTGGAAGGATTGCGCCAGCTACCCAGAGTTTCAGCAACCTGCCTAAGGGCACACAGACCATATTCAGAGGTCTGAAGCTATAGCAAGGCTGTCTCACCTCCTTGCCAAAGGTCGCCGATTAGGAGGTCACTGAAGGCTGAGTCCTGCCTATCATTATTCAGAGCTGGAAGTGTCCTTTCAGACAGTCTAGTTGTGCTTCTGGCTGCAGAGATGGGAGACTAAAGTCCAGAGAGGTCACAGAGCTATGCAGAGGGATGTGACTGCCTGCTCAGTGCCCTTCCCACTGCCGAATACTGAAAGGGAAATAACCACTCTTCATGCTGTGCTCTTTAATGCCAGGTCTGCCCATCACTTACAATGATCCCTTCCACGGGGTGGGATCTCATCCTTTGGGAACCTCCATCCTGGTGCAGGGTGGACTGGCTAGGATCAGGAAATCCCCTGCCAAGTTTAGGCCAGGAGCACAGGGACAAGTGTGCCCACCCATCCATTCAGTAGTGCAGAAAAGAAGGAAGGATGGGAGGCAGAGGCCTGAGTTGGTCGCGGTGCTCTTACGGAGAAACGTTAGAGAAGCGCTGCCTAAGGACCATCGTGGGGACCAGGACAGGAAATGGTGGGGGAAGAGGGAGTCGGAGGATTGGTGGTGAAGGTCACATCCACCGCCGCTCTCTGCACACAACTCCCAGGATCCAGCCATGCCTGGGACGGGAGCGCGAGACTAGGGTTGCACACGGGCTCCGGAAAGGGGGAACCTGAAGACAACAGCGCGGGGGCCGGTGGTGGGGAAGACAGCGAGGATACAGAGGCTGGGTTGCTGGAAAATCCCGGAACAAGGTGGCTGCCGCCCTCGGGAAAATCGGGAGGGGCGGACAGGGAGGCTAGGACACCGCGCACCTCCCGGCAAACAGTCCCTACCGGCGAGCAGGCACCAAAGACGGCTCTCCGTGCGCAGAGCGGACCCACGTACCCTGGGAGAATCCTGTCTCGGCCCCAAGGGTTGCTCACAGCCGGGCCCCGGGCGCTGCGGGCGGGGCGGGCGCAGATCCGCGGGGCGGGTGCAAGGAGGGGGTGGGACCTCTGCGCCCGGGCCGCCTCCTCTGGGTACAAACACTGCAAGCAGGCTCCTAGGCTCCACACGCCTCCCACCAGCTCACGGGCCTCTTGGCCGCTTGCTTTCGACCCCCGGCCTCGCCTTGGCTCCAAATGGACCCCAACTGCTCCTGCCCCACTGGTAAGGAACCCCTGGCTCTGGGCCTTGCATGCCCGCTTCTCAGCCCAGGACACAGTGTCCCTGGGGTTAGATGAGGAAGAAGTTTCCATTCGAGCACAAGTGGACGGCCGCGGTTCACCCAGTGCTTTCTTCCCAGCCAGGGCAGCGACAGCATTTTCTTAATCTACTTTTTGTTTTGTTTTTTGGCTGTACCACTCAGCTTGTGGGAGCTTAGTTCCCTGACCAGGGACGGAACCCAGACACCAGGAAGTGAGAGCGCTGTCCCCTAACCACTAGATCGCCAGAGATTTCCAGCCTCTATTTTTGAATGGGGAGTACAGAGGCTCAAGACTGCCTTTGTTGAGGTCACCCAGCAGGTCACGGAATTGCTAGACCCAGGGTTTGGAGGAGGCCTCGGACCTGCCAGGACTGGATGGGAGGAGGGGACACTGCCTCTTTGGGGTTCAGGCCATGGGCCCTGGCCCCCAGCCCCAGTCAGCCTGGGCTGGGTCTGGAGCCTGGGACCTTCCCTGTGGAGTCCCATCAGGAGGGGACCTACTCTCCTTGGACCAGAAGAGACGAGCTGGGGCTTCTCTATCTGCCTGAGTGGACATGAGCTCCCAGGGCTGCGTCCTGATGGAGGAGGAGGGCTCAGGGAGGCATTGCTGACCGTCTGCTGTAGCTCCTGCATCCCTCTCCCTGCTCACTGCTGGCCTTTCCCTTCCTGGCAGGCGGCTCCTGCAGCTGCGCTGGCTCCTGCACCTGCAAGGCCTGCAGATGCACCTCCTGCAAGAAGAGTGAGTGTGCGGGGCCTTCTCTGGCAATGCGGGGTGTGGGCTGAGTGCGAGGAGGGAGCCCAGAGCTCAGCAGGCAGGAGCAGGACAGGGACCAAACTTCCCGGCACCCCCCTCACCAGGAAGGGATTCCCAATCAGAGCTGGAATCACCTTCGACATGACCGAGACCCAGGCGCGCACTAGAGAACAGGGAGACTGAGGCCCAGACGGGTCACCGACCAACGACCTCAGACCTGTCACTAGAACTAGTCCTCCTGCCTCCTGAGGCACGCTTCTGAATCCTCCCAGGGACTGAAGCACAGTAGGGACATGAACGAGTGACCCTGTGTGGCTTCTCGGACCTGGTGCAGCCCCTTCCTGTCGAAGCAGCCCAGAGCCTCCCTATCCCGAGCGGGAGCTGCTCTGTGAGGGGTTTGCCTCCACTTTGATCCTGAGGACGTGGCTCACATCACTGGTGGTGCTGGGGGCTGGCTTTGTCTTGTCTCCAGAGGCCCTGCTCAGTGTCTCTCCAAGGCGCTGTGCCCTGTCCTGGGCACAGATGGGGCAGGCAACCTGAACCTAGTGCCTGAGAGCAATTCTCTCAGGACAGAGGACACCGTCGTAAACTCAGGGTCTGGGCCTGAGGGCGGCTGGGCCAGGCCTGCTGTTGGGAAGGGTGGGTGCGGACAACGCGTGGTCCGACTGCACGCTGCCCTTGCCTCCCCAGGCTGCTGCTCCTGCTGCCCCGTGGGCTGCGCCAAGTGTGCCCAGGGCTGCGTCTGCAAAGGGGCCTCGGACAAGTGCAGCTGCTGTGCCTGATGTCGCGGAGAGCCTGCCCCAGGTGTCAACAGGGCAACCAGGACAAACCTGCATTTTACCGTTTTTCATACAAGCGGACCTGACGCTACATTCCTTTTTCTATGAAATACGTGAGTTGTAATAAAAGTTGTTGACTTTATTCTGGCTCTGTCTTCCTTCTTCTGTCTTGAACAAAGAGACGCCGTGCCCATCAGGGCTGGCGTGGGGAACTGGACTGGACGTGCAGAGACCTCGGCTCTGGACCACAGAGTACCCCCCCACCCCCCAAAACACACGCACACGGAGCGTCTTAGCCCCTTAGGTTAAGTTGAGCTTCAGTTTCTCAGCTCCAAATGAAAGCCTCGCCAGATGACATAGGGCACTGGACACACAGAGGACACACTCCCTCTATTCCCCTTACGAGTATGGATTGCAGAGAACGTTGTCCATTTCTCATTTTCCTTCTCTGGGGGCCCCTGCCAAACTCAGTCCTCGGTGATGAGAGCCTGGAAAAGTACCCAGAGGGGATGGAATCCCACACCCCTCTTGTTTGACTTCTACACGCGACTGGCGTCTAAAACACCCTGGAAAGACCTATTTGTATTTTCTGCCACCGTTTTAACCCTGGTCAGTAAAAAGAATCGCTGAGATAAAATAGAAAAGGACACGATATGTGACACCCATTTTTCCCTTCAACACGTCAAATCACCTTCATACGTGGAGGAGCAATTCTGAAAGCTGGACGCTTTCATATGCTGCACTTACATTGAAGGTGTGCCCGAGTCCTGGGAACGCTTCACAGACGCCCCACTGTGCGGACCACACACGCCTGGAGCAGCTCTGCCCCCTGCCTCCCCACAGGGAACATCAGTCTTGGCTTGCCCAGGGCTACTGACAGGACACTCGCCACCCGTGACAGCTCCCTGCAGGGCCTTGGCTCTGAGTCTTCGCAAGTTCCTCCCTAGATCAGGCTGACATCTTCCCTTCCCTCAAATGCAGCCCGTGGCTACTTGACACCCCGATAGTGACTTGAATTTGGTGGGAATTTCCCAGCTGTTTCCCTGAGACTTGCTTTCAGAAGAAGGACTTCACGTGTTCCTCTGCAGAGTGATGGTGGTGCTGCAGTGCGGAGGGCCTGGTGCTGTTTATTAGCAAGAAGTGTGTGCTGAGGGAACAGGTAATATATTTCAGGTGTTGCGCCCCCTGGCGGTCTGGGGAGGGAACGCCTAGTGGATGGGCACTCGGAGAGACAGAGGAGACACGTGGCTCAGAAGTCAGGAGCAAGATTGCCCACAGGTGCCCTGTGTGAAGGGGGGCATTTCAGGAGCCGGCCCGTTCTGCGTGCGTGGGTGTTGGTGTCAGGCACTCGGGTACACAGCCAGCATGCCACTTCCTGACCTGGCAAGTCACTGATACTCTCGGAGATTTCATTTCCTCCTTTCGATAAAAAAGATTAATTTCAATGAGGGGGAATAAGCCAGATAGTGGCCCGGCTCCTAGCTCGGGCTTTCCCAACGGTGTCCTTTATGATCGCTCTCTCCACACTGACATTTGTGCACAGAGAATCCTTGAGCTCCCAACAAGCTCCTGGAGAAAGGCTCCCTGGTTTGCAAGCAAGCTCATGGTGAGGGCACAGATGGATAGGAACCTTGCTTATCCGGTGCCAGAGGGCGTGGGGAGGTTCTCCAACAAGCCCCATGGAACGAGGCACCGCCACAGCATTTGCACAGGCTCAGTGAACCTGCAAGGTCTGGAGTGAGGGTGCCAATTGCAGAGAGGTTAAGCAACTTACCCAAGGGCACACAGCCTGTACTCAGAGGACGGCGCCTACACCACAGCTGTCCCACCTCCCGGCCACAGGGTGCCGGTCATGACATCACTGGAGGCGGAATCCGGCCTCTCCTTTTTCAGGGCTGCAAGGGTCTTCGGAGACAGTCCAGCTGCGCTCCTGGCTGCAGAGGTGGGAGGCTGAAGCCCAGAGAGGCCACAGAGCTGTGCAGAGGGCTCTGCCTGCCAGCTCAGGGCCTTCCCACTGCCGCCGCTGTGCCAGGTGTTCCGTGTTCTCACCTTTCATGGGATGACATGGTGTCCGGTTGGGCGGGGGGCTGCAGTCAGCCTGCAGGAGGGCCAGTCCCACCTGTGTCACATACAGCCCTGTGACATAACCTCTCTCTGGCTCAGTCTCCTCTGCTCTAAAGGGCAAAATAATAGTGTCTGGCTCTCGGGATTACAGAATTGAATACACGCAAAGAAGGTCAGAACCTACTGGGCACTCAGTGAGTAAATCCATCGGATCACCGATTCACTTATTTATCTCTTTATTTATGTGTTATCATTAGCCTAGGAGACATTGTCCTCCTTCCAGACACGCAAGCAAGGATGGTGTGTTTAGCTCTGTGCTCTGGGCCGTCCTCATCAACCCTGTGAGCCTGGGACCAGTTCCCCTGAGAGGGTTATCCGGCCTTCCCGCCAAGAGCCGTTGACACTACAAGTAGAAAGCCGTGAGTCACACAGTCGCCGTCCTCCTGACACATACAAAAAGATCCTGCCATTTCTGCTGTCACCTGCATCCGGATTTCCTGACCATTTTCTTTTCAGCGATTTTCCGAAATACGTTATACCAAAAGAAACCTCTTGAACACTACTGAAGGAGAGAGTCAGAAGGTAGCCACAAAGTCATAAATCCATTCCTATTCTGTCACTCTGGTCGCCCCCAGGATTGAGCTGGACATGGTAGAGACGGGCTGAGGACACAGCTCTGGGCCAAAGGGGAGCTTTCTCACCGACTCCCTCTCTCAGCTGCGAAGCGACAAAAGCACAGAAGCAGGGCACCACTCCCCAGCACCGTGTGCCTGCCTCCGGAGCCTCCTTGTACTGTAGGTAGTTTGGCCTTTGGGAAACGGGCTCCTGACTAGGATCTCCCTTCCCCGGTTGGTGTGACAGTTCAAAGAGCAAAAGTGATGAACAAGGCTTGGCCTGGACTCCACGGTGAGTAACTGTCGGGACTACTCAAAGGGAACTATCCACTTGTCTCGCTTTGTTATTTAACGCCAGGTCTGCCTATCACTTACAATGACGCCATCCCTGGGGAGCATCCCATGATTAGGGAACCTCCACCCTGGCGTGGGGTGGACTGGCTACAGTGAGGAGCCCCCCTGGAAAGTTGAGGCAAAGAAGCCCCCGCGGAAATGAGCCATGATCCCTTCAGGAAAGGAAAACACAAGTGAGGAGGACTAGCGGCTGAAGGCAATGTTCACCGCGCTGCGGTTCCAGGAGACGGTACCGGAAACATGCTTCCAAAGGACCGTGGTGGGGACCGGGGCTGGCAACGCCTGGGGACACATGGGCTGGGCGAAACGGTGCTGAGGGTCACAGCCGCCTGCCGTCTCTGACACCGCTCCCCGGCTCCAGCCAAGCCAGGGACACGAGCGGGAGGCGGGGGCTGTTCTCAGGCTGCAGGAAACGGCGACCCGCAGGCCGGCGGCGCGGGGCCCGGGGCGGGGAAGACCGGAGGACGCGGGAGCTGGAGTCCTGCGCAACCCGCCAACAGGGTGGCTGCTCCCGTCGGGCACACTGGGAAGGGGCGGCCAGGGGGCTGGGACACCGCTTACCGCACGGCACCCGGTTCCTCCGCTCCAGCCGGCCCCGAAGTGGAATCGTGCGCTCGGCCCCGCCTGTTGCTCACAGCCCGGCCCAGGGCGCTGAGGGCGCTGCGGACGGCGCGGGCGCGGGCCCGGGCGCGGGCGCGGATCCGCGGGGCGCGTGCAAGGCGGGGGCGGGGCCTCTGCGCCCGGGCCGCCTCCTCGGCCTATAACTGAGCCCCCGGGCTCCTCGCTCCCACACGGCCCCCACCGGACCCGTGCAGCCGCTTCGCCCCTTGCTTTGGACCTCGGGCCTCACTTCTCCTCCAGATGGACCCCAAGTGCTCCTGCCCCACTGGTAAGGGAGCCCTGGCTTTGAGCCTTAGGATGCCCCCTTCCCAGGCACAGGACGACAAGGGAGGGTTTTGAGTTTGAGCTCAGGAGGACTCCTGTCACGGGTCCGGGGCTTTCTTGGTAGCCAGGCCCCTGGGAGCATGTCAGTCTCCCTTTGCCTCTCTGTTGACACTGAGGGCACGGAGGCTCCAGGCTGTCCTTCTTGAGGTCACCCAGCTGGTCAGGGGATTGCTAGACCGGGACCCCGTGTTTGGAGGAGGCCTCGGAGCTGCCAGGACTGGATGGGAGGAGGGGACACTGCCTCTTTGGGGTTCAGGCCATGGGCCCTGGCCCCCAGCCCCAGTCAGCCTGGGCTGGGTCTGGAGCCTGGGACCTTCCCTGTGGAGTCCCATCAGGAGGGGACCTACTCTCCTTGGACCAGAAGAGACGAGCTGGGGCTTCTCTATCCGCCTGAGTGGACACGAGCTCCCAGGACTGGGTCCTGACGGAGGAGGAGGGCTCAGGGAGGCATTGCTGACCGTCTGCTGTAGCTCCTGCATCCCTCTCCCTGCTCACTGCTGGCCTTTCCCTTCCTGGCAGGCGGCTCCTGCAGCTGCGCTGGCTCCTGCACCTGCAAGGCCTGCAGATGCACCTCCTGCAAGAAGAGTGAGTGTGCGGGGCCTTCTCTGGCAATGCGGGGTGTGGGCTGAGTGCGAGGAGGGAGCCCAGAGCTCAGCAGGCAGGAGCAGGACAGGGACCAAACTTCCCGGCACCCCCCTCACCAGGAAGGGATTCCCAATCAGAGCTGGAATCACCTTCGACATGACCGAGACCCAGGCGCGCACTAGAGAACAGGGAGACTGAGGCCCAGACGGGTCACCAACCAACAACCTCAGACCTGTCACTAGAACTAGTCCTCCTGCCTCCTGAGGCACGCTTCTGAATCCTCCCAGGGACTGAAGCACTGTAGGGACATGAGCGAGCGACCGTGTGTGGCTTCTCGGACCTGGTGCAGCCCCTTCCTGTCGAAGCAACCCAGAGCTTCCCTATCCCGAGCGGGAGCTACTCTGTGAGGGGTTTGCCTCCACTTTGATCCTGAGGACGTGGCTCACATCACTGGTGGTGCTGGGGGCCGGCTTTCTCTTGCCCCAGAGGCCCTGCTCACTGTCTGTCCAAGGCGCTGTGCCCTGTCCTGGGCACAGATGGGGCAGGCAACCTGAACCTAGTGCCTGAGAGCAATTCTCTCAGGACAGAGGACACCGTCGTAAACTCAGGGTCTGGGCCTGAGGGCGGCTGGGGCCAGGCCTGCTGTTGGGAAGGGTGGTTGCGGACAACGCGTGGTCCGACTGCACGCTGCCCTTGCCTCCCCAGGCTGCTGCTCCTGCTGCCCCGTGGGCTGCGCCAAGTGTGCCCAGGGCTGCGTCTGCAAAGGGGCCTCGGACAAGTGCAGCTGCTGTGCCTGATGTCGCGGAGAGCCTGCCCCAGGTGTCAATGGAGGACCATGGGCCGACCTGTGTTTTTCTACAACTCTGACTTGATTGCTACATTCCCTTTCCTATGAAATATGTGAGTTGTAATAAAAGTTGTTGACACTCTTCCGACTCGGTTCTTTTTTCTGTGCATTGGGAATAAGGGCTTTTGTGCCATCCAGGGCTGGTGTAGGAGACTGGATGAGAAGTGCAGAGACTTGGGTACTGGAACAAAATGTGAGTCCCTAACAAACTGAGTGCCTAAGACAAGCCACACTCCCTCACTGGGTTCATCTTCCGTACAATGGAAGAGCATTAGACCAGATGCTCTAAGGGTGTTGAGCAGATACAAGGTCCCCTCCATTCTCATGGCAAGGGTTCGTGGCATGGCAAGGGTTGGTGACTTCTCAATGCCTCATTTCCCATCCTCTGATTTCCCTGGCTAACTTCACTTCCTCATAGATTTTAGGCTTCATAGACTCTAAAGAAGTTGGAATCACACCTCCAGTTACCTGAATCCCTACCTGGAAGTCTCAAACTCCCTGCACTGAAAGATGTGTGAATTTTCTAGCTGTGGTTTTTATTTTCTAACTTCACAAACCTAAACTTTGGTAAAATAAAATTAAGTGAACTACTAAGAAAAATTTCAAAGGACACTTTTTGATTCAATAAATTTGAATAAATGTTTGAGGATCAGAGTAATACAGGAAAAAATTAAAAAGTAAAAACATGTTTGTTCACCTGAAACTAACACAATATTGTAAATCAGCCATACTTCAATCATTAAAAAAAAAACCATGAGTTCATCAAAGGAGTATGTTGAACACGGAAAACACTTTCAAACGCCCCACTGTGTGGATCACCCACACCTGAAGTAGCTCTTCCCACCATCCCCACAGGGAACATCCGTCTCGGCTGGCCCAGTGCCAGTGAGAGGACACCTGCTACCCCTGAGAGCTCCCTGCGGTGAGTTGGCTCTGAATCTTTGGAAGTTCCTTTAGGTCAGGCTGAACGCTGCCTTCAAAATCCAGCCCTTGGCTACTGGAAAGCAGCAAAGTGACTAGGAATTTGTAGGTAATGCCCAGCCATTTCCCAACAAGAGGCAGAGCACCTGGAAACTGGTTCCACATGAAGGACTTCATGTCTGCCTGTGCAGGGTAGTGTCAGATTCTGCATTTACAACGTGGTGGTGGTATTTATTAGGAAGGAGTTAGGCGCTGAGTGACCTGTAAATAATGGCGAGAGCTGGTCCTCCTGACAACTTCTGGAGGGATTTGCTATTTGATGGAAAGTCAAAGAGAAAGACGAGTCACGTGGCCCAAGAGTCAGGACCGCACTCACCCACAGGTGTCCTGTGTGAAGAGGGGATTTCAGGAGCCAGCCTGTGCTGGGTGCACGGGTGCTGGTGTCAGGCAGTCTTGGTTCACAGACCACAGTGGCACTTACCAGCCGCATATCCTAAATGAGTCGCTCGACCTCTCTAAGTCTCCATGTCCTATAAAAAGGAGATGATATCCCTGTGTGGTATTGAGAGTGGCCTAGCTCCTCACTAGGGCTTTATAAACAGTGTCTATTAGGCTGCTTCTGTTCACAGTGACTTTCCTGGGACACAATTTTGATGAATTCCAACAAGCTCTTGGGGAAAGGCTCATGGTGTTGCAAGCATGACTCTAGGCAGGAGGTTAAGGTTTGATTGCAAGTTTACTGATTCACTGGCAGGGGGAGTGCGCATGCCCTGCAATAGCCCCCCTAGAATAAGATGCTGCCACACCATTTGGAGGAACACAAAATCAATGCCCACCCTCCCTATCACTTGATCTATATTGAACCAGTAACACAGTGAACCTGCAGGGGCTGGAAGGATTGCGCCAGCTACCCAGAGTTTCAGCAACCTGCCTAAGGGCACACAGACCATATTCAGAGGTCTGAAGCTATAGCAAGGCTGTCTCACCTCCTTGCCAAAGGTCGCCGATTAGGAGGTCACTGAAGGCTGAGTCCTGCCTATCATTATTCAGAGCTGGAAGTGTCCTTTCAGACAGTCTAGTTGTGCTTCTGGCTGCAGAGATGGGAGACTAAAGTCCAGAGAGGTCACAGAGCTATGCAGAGGGATGTGACTGCCTGCTCAGTGCCCTTCCCACTGCCGAATACTGAAAGGGAAATAACCACTCTTCATGCTGTGCTCTTTAATGCCAGGTCTGCCCATCACTTACAATGATCCCTTCCACGGGGTGGGATCTCATCCTTTGGGAACCTCCATCCTGGTGCAGGGTGGACTGGCTAGGATCAGGAAATCCCCTGCCAAGTTTAGGCCAGGAGCACAGGGACAAGTGTGCCCACCCATCCATTCAGTAGTGCAGAAAAGAAGGAAGGATGGGAGGCAGAGGCCTGAGTTGGTCGCGGTGCTCTTACGGAGAAACGTTAGAGAAGCGCTGCCTAAGGACCATCGTGGGGACCAGGACAGGAAATGGTGGGGGAAGAGGGAGTCGGAGGATTGGTGGTGAAGGTCACATCCACCGCCGCTCTCTGCACACAACTCCCAGGATCCAGCCATGCCTGGGACGGGAGCGCGAGACTAGGGTTGCACACGGGCTCCGGAAAGGGGGAACCTGAAGACAACAGCGCGGGGGCCGGTGGTGGGGAAGACAGCGAGGATACAGAGGCTGGGTTGCTGGAAAATCCCGGAACAAGGTGGCTGCCGCCCTCGGGAAAATCGGGAGGGGCGGACAGGGAGGCTAGGACACCGCGCACCTCCCGGCAAACAGTCCCTACCGGCGAGCAGGCACCAAAGACGGCTCTCCGTGCGCAGAGCGGACCCACGTACCCTGGGAGAATCCTGTCTCGGCCCCAAGGGTTGCTCACAGCCGGGCCCCGGGCGCTGCGGGCGGGGCGGGCGCAGATCCGCGGGGCGGGTGCAAGGAGGGGGTGGGACCTCTGCGCCCGGGCCGCCTCCTCTGGGTACAAACACTGCAAGCAGGCTCCTAGGCTCCACACGCCTCCCACCAGCTCACGGGCCTCTTGGCCGCTTGCTTTCGACCCCCGGCCTCGCCTTGGCTCCAAATGGACCCCAACTGCTCCTGCCCCACTGGTAAGGAACCCCTGGCTCTGGGCCTTGCATGCCCGCTTCTCAGCCCAGGACACAGTGTCCCTGGGGTTAGATGAGGAAGAAGTTTCCATTCGAGCCCAAGTGGACGGCCGCGGTTCACCCAGTGCTTTCTTCCCAGCCAGGGCAGCGACAGCATTTTTTTAACCTATTTTTTGTTTTGTTTTTTGGCTGTACCACTCAGCTTGTGGGAGCTTAGTTCCCTGACCAGGGACGGAACCCAGACACTAGGAAGCGAGAGCGCTGTCCCCTAACCACTAGATCGCCAGCGATTTCCAGCCTCTATTTTTGAATGGGGAGTACAGAGGCTCAAGACTGCCTTTGTTGAGGTCACCCAGCAGGTCACGGAATTGCTAGACCCAGGGTTTGGAGGAGGCCTCGGACCTGCCAGGACTGGATGGGAGGAGGGGACACTGCCTCTTTGGGGTTCAGGCCATGGGCCCTGGCCCCCAGCCCCAGTCAGCCTGGGCTGGGTCTGGAGCCTGGGACCTTCCCTGTGGAGTCCCATCAGGAGGGGACCTACTCTCCTTGGACCAGAAGAGACGAGCTGGGGCTTCTCTATCCGCCTGAGTGGACACGAGCTCCCAGGACTGGGTCCTGACGGAGGAGGAGGGCTCAGGGAGGCATTGCTGACCGTCTGCTGTAGCTCCTGCTCACTGCTGGCCTTTCCCTTCCTGGCAGGCGGCTCCTGCAGCTGCGCTGGCTCCTGCACCTGCAAGGCCTGCAGATGCACCTCCTGCAAGAAGAGTGAGTGTGCGGGGCCTTCTCTGGCAATGCGGGGTGTGGGCTGAGTGCGAGGAGGGAGCCCAGAGCTCAGCAGGCAGGAGCAGGACAGGGACCAAACTTCCCGGCACCCCCCTCACCAGGAAGGGATTCCCAATCAGAGCTGGAATCACCTTCGACATGACCGAGACCCAGGCGCGCACTAGAGAACAGGGAGACTGAGGCCCAGACGGGTCACCAACCAACGACCTCAGACCTGTCACTAGAACTAGTCCTCCTCCCTCCTGAGTCACGCTTCTGAATCCTCCCAGGGACTGAAGCACTGTAGGGAAATGAACGAGTGACCCTGTGTGGCTTCTCGGACCTGGTGCAGCCCCTTCCTGTCGAAGCAGCCCAGAGCCTCCCTACCCCGAGCGGGAGCTGCTCTGTGAGGGGTTTGCCTCCACTTTGATCCTGAGGACGTGGCTCACATCACTGGTGGTGCTGGGGGCTGGCTTTGTCTTGTCCCCAGAGGCCCTGCTCAGTGTCTCTCCAAGGCGCTGTGCCCTGTCCTGGGCACAGATGGGGCAGGCAACCTGAACCTAGTGCCCGAGAGCAATTCTCTCAGGACAGAGGACACCGTCGTAAACTCAGGGTCTGGGCCTGAGGGCGGCTGGGCCAGGCCTGCTGTTGGGAAGGGTGGGTGCGGACAACGCGTGGTCCGACTGCACGCTGCCCTTGCCTCCCCAGGCTGCTGCTCCTGCTGCCCCGTGGGCTGCGCCAAGTGTGCCCAGGGCTGCGTCTGCAAAGGGGCCTCGGACAAGTGCAGCTGCTGTGCCTGATGTCGCGGAGAGCCTGCCCCAGGTGTCAACAGGGCAACCAGGTCAAACCTGCATTTTACCGTTTTTCATACAAGCGGACCTGACGCTACATTCCTTTTTCTATGAAATATGTGAGTTGTAATAAAAGTTGTTGACTTTATTCTGGCTCTGTCTTCCTTCTTCTGTCTTGAACAAAGAGACGCCGTGCCCATCAGGGCTGGCGTGGGGAACTGGACTGGACGTGCAGAGACCTCGGCTCTGGACCAAAGAGTACCCCCCCACCCCCCAAAACACGCACACGGAGCGTCTTAGCCCCTTAGGTTAAGTTGAGCTTCAGTTTCTCAGCTCCAAATGAAAGCCTCGCCAGATGACATAGGGCACTGGACACACAGAGGACACACTCCCTCTATTCCCCTTACGAGTATGGATTGCAGAGAACGTTGTCCATTTCTCATTTTCCTTCTCTGGGGGCCCCTGCCAAACTCAGTCCTCGGTGATGAGAGCCTGGAAAAGTACCCAGAGGGGATGGAATCCCACACCCCTCTTGTTTGACTTCTACATGCGACTGGCGTCTAAAACACCCTGGAAAGACCTATTTGTATTTTCTGCCACCGTTTTAACCCTGGTCAGTAAAAAGAATCGCTGAGATAAAATAGAAAAGGACACGATATGTGACACCCATTTTTCCCTTCAACACGTCAAATCACCTTCATACGTGGAGGAGCAATTCTGAAAGCTGGACGCTTTCATATGCTGCACTTACATTGAAGGTGTGCCCGAGTCCTGGGAACGCTTCACAGACGCCCCACTGTGCGGACCACACACGCCTGGAGCAGCTCTGCCCCCTGCCTCCCCACAGGGAACATCAGTCTTGGCTTGCCCAGGGCTACTGACAGGACACTCGCCACCCGTGACAGCTCCCTGCAGGGCCTTGGCTCTGAGTCTTCGCAAGTTCCTCCCTAGATCAGGCTGACATCTTCCCTTCCCTCAAATGCAGCCCGTGGCTACTTGACACCCCGATAGTGACTTGAATTTGGTGGGAATTTCCCAGCTGTTTCCCTGAGACTTGCTTTCAGAAGAAGGACTTCACGTGTTCCTCTGCAGAGTGATGGTGGTGCTGCAGTGCGGAGGGCCTGGTGCTGTTTATTAGCAAGAAGTGTGTGCTGAGGGAACAGGTAATATATTTCAGGTGTTGCGCCCCCTGGCGGTCTGGGGAGGGAACGCCTAGTTGATGGGCACTCGGAGAGAAAGAGGAGACACGTGGCTCAGAAGTCAGGAGCAAGATTGCCCACAGGTGCCCTGTGTGAAGGGGGGCATTTCAGGAGCCGGCCCGTTCTGCGTGCGTGGGTGTTGGTGTCAGGCACTCGGGATCACAGCCAGCAAGCCACTTCCTGACCTGGCAAGTCACTGATACTCTCGGAGATTTCATTTCCTCCTTTCGATAAAAAAGATTAATTTCAATGAGGGGGAATAAGCCAGATAGTGGCCCGGCTCCTAGCTCGGGCTTCCCCAACGGTGTCCTTTATGATCGCTCTCTCCACACTGACATTTGTGCACAGAGAATCCTTGAGCTCCCAACAAGCTCCTGGAGAAAGGCTCCCTGGTTTGCAAGCAAGCTCATGGTGAGGGCACAGATGGATAGGAACCTTGCTTATCCGGTGCCAGAGGGCGTGGGGAGGTTCTCCAACAAGCCCCATGGAACGAGGCACCGCCACAGCATTTGCACAGGCTCAGTGAACCTGCAAGGTCTGGAGTGAGGGTGCCAATTGCAGAGAGGTTAAGCAACTTACCCAAGGGCACACAGCCTGTACTCAGAGGACGGCGCCTACACCACAGCTGTCCCACCTCCCGGCCACAGGGTGCCGGTCATGACATCACTGGAGGCGGAATCCGGCCTCTCCTTTTTCAGGGCTGCAAGGGTCTTCGGAGACAGTCCAGCTGCGCTCCTGGCTGCAGAGGTGGGAGGCTGAAGCCCAGAGAGGCCACAGAGCTGTGCAGAGGGCTCTGCCTGCCAGCTCAGGGCCTTCCCACTGCCGCCGCTGTGCCAGGTGTTCCGTGTTCTCACCTTTCATGGGATGACATGGTGTCCGGTTGGGCGGGGGGCTGCAGTCAGCCTGCAGGAGGGCCAGTCCCACCTGTGTCACATACAGCCCTGTGACATAACCTCTCTCTGGCTCAGTCTCCTCTGCTCTAAAGGGCAAAATAATAGTGTCTGGCTCTCGGGATTACAGAATTGAATACACGCAAAGAAGGTCAGAACCTACTGGGCACTCAGTGAGTAAATCCATCGGATCACCGATTCACTTATTTATCTCTTTATTTATGTGTTATCATTAGCCTAGGAGACATTGTCCTCCTTCCAGACACGCAAGCAAGGATGGTGTGTTTAGCTCTGTGCTCTGGGCCGTCCTCATCAACCCTGTGAGCCTGGGACCAGTTCCCCTGAGAGGGTTATCCGGCCTTCCCGCCAAGAGCCGTTGACACTACAAGTAGAAAGCCGTGAGTCACACAGTCGCCGTCCTCCTGACACATACAAAAAGATCCTGCCATTTCTGCTGTCACCTGCATCCGGATTTCCTGACCATTTTCTTTTCAGCGATTTTCCGAAATACGTTATACCAAAAGAAACCTCTTGAACACTACTGAAGGAGAGAGTCAGAAGGTAGCCACAAAGTCATAAATCCATTCCTATTCTGTCACTCTGGTCGCCCCCAGGATTGAGCTGGACATGGTAGAGACGGGCTGAGGACACAGCTCTGGGCCAAAGGGGAGCTTTCTCACCGACTCCCTCTCTCAGCTGCGAAGCGACAAAAGCACAGAAGCAGGGCACCACTCCCCAGCACCGTGTGCCTGCCTCCGGAGCCTCCTTGTACTGTAGGTAGTTTGGCCTTTGGGAAACGGGCTCCTGACTAGGATCTCCCTTCCCGGTTGGTGTGACAGTTCAAAGAGCAAAAGTGATGAACAAGGCTTGGCCTGGACTCCACGGTGAGTAACTGTCGGGACTACTCAAAGGGAACTATCCACTTGTCTCGCTTTGTTATTTAACGCCAGGTCTGCCTATCACTTACAATGACGCCATCCCTGGGGAGCATCCCATGATTAGGGAACCTCCACCCTGGCGTGGGGTGGACTGGCTACAGTGAGGAGCCCCCCTGGAAAGTTGAGGCAAAGAAGCCCCCGCGGAAATGAGCCATGATCCCTTCAGGAAAGGAAAACACAAGTGAGGAGGACTAGCGGCTGAAGGCAATGTTCACCGCGCTGCGGTTCCAGGAGACGGTACCGGAAACATGCTTCCAAAGGACCGTGGTGGGGACCGGGGCTGGCAACGCCTGGGGACACATGGGCTGGGCGAAACGGTGCTGAGGGTCACAGCCGCCTGCCGTCTCTGACACCGCTCCCCGGCTCCAGCCAAGCCAGGGACACGAGCGGGAGGCGGGGGCTGTTCTCAGGCTGCAGGAAACGGCGACCCGCAGGCCGGCGGCGCGGGGCCCGGGGCGGGGAAGACCGGAGGACGCGGGAGCTGGAGTCCTGCGCAACCCGCCAACAGGGTGGCTGCTCCCGTCGGGCACATTGGGAAGGGGCGGCCAGGGGGCTGGGACACCGCTTACCGCACGGCACCCGGTTCCTCCGCTCCAGCCGGCCCCGAAGTGGAATCGTGCGCTCGGCCCCGCCTGTTGCTCACAGCCCGGCCCAGGGCGCTGAGGGCGCTGCGGACGGCGCGGGCGCGGGCCCGGGCGCGGGCGCGGATCCGCGGGGCGCGTGCAAGGCGGGGGCGGGGCCTCTGCGCCCGGGCCGCCTCCTCGGCCTATAACTGAGCCCCCGGGCTCCTCGCTCCCACACGGCCCCCACCGGACCCGTGCAGCCGCTTCGCCCCTTGCTTTGGACCTCGGGCCTCACTTCTCCTCCAGATGGACCCCAAGTGCTCCTGCCCCACTGGTAAGGGAGCCCTGGCTTTGAGCCTTAGGATGCCCCCTTCCCAGGCACAGGACGACAAGGGAGGGTTTTGAGTTTGAGCTCAGGAGGACTCCTGTCACGGGTCCGGGGCTTTCTTGGTAGCCAGGCCCCTGGGAGCATGTCAGTCTCCCTTTGCCTCTCTGTTGACACTGAGGGCACGGAGGCTCCAGGCTGTCCTTCTTGAGGTCACCCAGCTGGTCAGGGGATTGCTAGACCGGGACCCCGTGTTTGGAGGAGGCCTCGGACCTGCCAGGACTGGATGGGAGGAGGGGACACTGCCTCTTTGGGGTTCAGGCCATGGGCCCTGGCCCCCAGCCCCAGTCAGCCTGGGCTGGGTCTGGAGCCTGGGACCTTCCCTGTGGAGTCCCATCAGGAGGGGACCTACTCTCCTTGGACCAGAAGAGACGAGCTGGGGCTTCTCTATCCGCCTGAGTGGACACGAGCTCCCAGGACTGGGTCCTGACGGAGGAGGAGGGCTCAGGGAGGCATTGCTGACCGTCTGCTGTAGCTCCTGCATCCCTCTCCCTGCTCACTGCTGGCCTTTCCCTTCCTGGCAGGCGGCTCCTGCAGCTGCGCTGGCTCCTGCACCTGCAAGGCCTGCAGATGCACCTCCTGCAAGAAGAGTGAGTGTGCGGGGCCTTCTCTGGCAATGCGGGGTGTGGGCTGAGTGCGAGGAGGGAGCCCAGAGCTCAGCAGGCAGGAGCAGGACAGGGACCAAACTTCCCGGCACCCCCCTCACCAGGAAGGGATTCCCAATCAGAGCTGGAATCACCTTCGACATGACCGAGACCCAGGCGCGCACTAGAGAACAGGGAGACTGAGGCCCAGACGGGTCACCAACCAACAACCTCAGACCTGTCACTAGAACTAGTCCTCCTGCCTCCTGAGGCACGCTTCTGAATCCTCCCAGGGACTGAAGCACTGTAGGGACATGAGCGAGCGACCGTGTGTGGCTTCTCGGACCTGGTGCAGCCCCTTCCTGTCGAAGCAACCCAGAGCTTCCCTATCCCGAGCGGGAGCTACTCTGTGAGGGGTTTGCCTCCACTTTGATCCTGAGGACGTGGCTCACATCACTGGTGGTGCTGGGGGCCGGCTTTCTCTTGCCCCAGAGGCCCTGCTCGCTGTCTGTCCAAGGCGCTGTGCCCTGTCCTGGGCACAGATGGGGCAGGCAACCTGAACCTAGTGTCTGAGAGCAATTCTCTCAGGACAGAGGACACCGTCGTAAACTCAGGGTCTGGGCCTGAGGGCGGCTGGGGCCAGGCCTGCTGTTGGGAAGGGTGGGTGCGGACAACGCGTGGTCCGACTGCACGCTGCCCTTGCCTCCCCAGGCTGCTGCTCCTGCTGCCCCGTGGGCTGCGCCAAGTGTGCCCAGGGCTGCGTCTGCAAAGGGGCCTCGGACAAGTGCAGCTGCTGTGCCTGATGTCGCGGAGAGCCTGCCCCAGGTGTCAATGGAGGACCACGGGCCGACCTGTGTTTTTCTACAACTCTGACTTGATTGCTACATTCCCTTTCCTATGAAATATGTGAGTTGTAATAAAAGTTGTTGACACTCTTCCGACTCGGCTCTTTTTTCTGTGCATTGGGAATAAGGGCTTTTGTGCCATCCAGGGCTGGTGTAGGAGACTGGATGAGAAGTGCAGAGACTTGGGTACTGGAACAAAATGTGAGTCCCTAACAAACTGAGTGCCTAAGACAAGCCACACTCCCTCACTGGGTTCATCTTCCGTACAATGGAAGAGCATTAGACCAGATGCTCTAAGGGTGTTGAGCAGATACAAGGTCCCCTCCATTCTCATGGCAAGGGTTCGTGGCATGGCAAGGGTTGGTGACTTCTCAATGCCTCATTTCCCATCCTCTGATTTCCCTGGCTAACTTCACTCATAGATCTTCCTCATAGATCTTAGGCTTCATAGACTCTAAAGAAGTTGGAATCACACCTCCAGTTACCTGAATCCCTACCTGGAAGTCTCAAACTCCCTGCACTGAAAGATGTGTGAATTTTCTAGCTGTGGTTTTTATTTTCTAACTTCACAAACCTAAACTTTGGTAAAATAAAATTAAGTGAACTACTAAGAAAAATTTCAAAGGACACAAAATACAAAACCCAATTTTTGATTCAATAAATTTGAATAAATGTATGAGGATCAGAGTAATACAGGAAAAATTTAAAAAGTAAAAACATGTTTGTTCACCTGAAACTAACACAATATTGTAAATCAGCCATACTTCAATCATTAAAAAAAAACCATGAGTTCATCAAAGGAGTATGTTGAACACGGAAAACACTTTCAAACGCCCCACTGTGTGGATCACCCACACCTGAAGTAGCTCTTCCCACCATCCCCACAGGGGACATCCGTCTCGGCTGGCCCAGTGCCAGTGAGAGGACACCTGCTACCCCTGAGAGCTCCCTGCGGTGAGTTGGCTCTGAATCTTTGGAAGTTCCTTTAGGTCAGGCTGAACGCTGCCTTCAAAATCCAGCCCTTGGCTACTGGAAAGCAGCAAAGTGACTAGGAATTTGTAGGTAATGCCCAGCCATTTCCCAACAAGAGGCAGAGTACCTGGAAACTGGTTCCACATGAAGGACTTCATGTCTGCCTGTGCAGGGTAGTGTCAGATTCTGCATTTACAACGTGGTGGTGGTATTTATTAGGAAGGAGTGAGGCGCTGAGTGACCTGTAAATAATGGCGAGAGCTGGTCCTCCTGACAACTTCTGGAGGGATTTGCTATTTGATGGAAAGTCAAAGAGAAAGACGAGTCACGTGGCCCAAGAGTCAGGACCGCACTCACCCACAGGTGTCCTGTGTGAAGAGGGGATTTCAGGAGCCAGCCTGTGCTGGGTGCACGGGTGCTGGTGTCAGGCAGTCTTGGTTCACAGACCACAGTGGCACCTACCAGCCGCATATCCTAAATGAGTCGCTCGACCTCTCTAAGTCTCCATGTCCTATAAAAAGGAGATGATATCCCTGTGTGGTATTGAGAGTGGCCTAGCTCCTCACTAGGGCTTTATAAACAGTGTCTATTAGGCTGCTTCTGTTCACAGTGACTTTCCTGGGACACAATTTTGATGAATTCCAACAAGCTCTTGGGGAAAGGCTCATGGTGTTGCAAGCATGACTCTAGGCAGGAGGTTAAGGTTTGATTGCAAGTTTACTGATTCACTGGCAGGGGGAGTGCGCATGCCCTGCAATAGCCCCCCTAGAATAAGATGCTGCCACACCATTTGGAGGAACACAAAATCAATGCCCACCCTCTCTATCACTTGATCTATATTGAACCAGTAACACAGTGAACCTGCAGGGGCTGGAAGGATTGCGCCAGCTACCCAGAGTTTCAGCAACCTGCCTAAGGGCACACAGACCATATTCAGAGGTCTGAAGCTATAGCAAGGCTGTCTCACCTCCTTGCCAAAGGTCGCCGATTAGGAGGTCACTGAAGGCTGAGTCCTGCCTATCATTATTCAGAGCTGGAAGTGTCCTTTCAGACAGTCTAGTTGTGCTTCTGGCTGCAGAGATGGGAGACTAAAGTCCAGAGAGGTCACAGAGCTATGCAGAGGGATGTGACTGCCTGCTCAGTGCCCTTCCCGCTGCCGAATACTGAAAGGGAAATAACCACTCTTCATGCTGTGCTCTTTAATGCCAGGTCTGCCCATCACTTACAATGATCCCTTCCACGGGGTGGGATCTCATCCTTTGGGAACCTCCATCCTGGTGCAGGGTGGACTGGCTAGGATCAGGAAATCCCCTGCCAAGTTTAGGCCAGGAGCACAGGGACAAGTGTGCCCACCCATCCATTCAGTAGTGCAGAAAAGAAGGAAGGATGGGAGGCAGAGGCCTGAGTTGGTCGCGGTGCTCTTACGGAGAAACGTTAGAGAAGCGCTGCCTAAGGACCATCGTGGGGACCAGGACAGGAAATGGTGGGGGAAGAGGGAGTCGGAGGATTGGTGGTGAAGGTCACATCCACCGCCGCCCTCTGCACACAACTCCCAGGATCCAGCCATGCCTGGGACGGGAGCGCGAGACTAGGGTTGCAC
Organism: Mesoplodon densirostris; assembly: GCF_025265405.1. NCBI lineage: Eukaryota > Metazoa > Chordata > Mammalia > Artiodactyla > Ziphiidae > Mesoplodon > Mesoplodon densirostris. Next base: position 37,050,055 of record NC_082679.1, on the reverse strand, counting down.
ACGGGCTCCGGAAAGGGGGAACCTGAAGACAACAGCGCGGGGGCCGGTGGTGGGGAAGACAGCGAGGATACAGAGGCTGGGTTGCTGGAAAATCCCGGAACAAGGTGGCTGCCGCCCTCGGGAAAATCGGGAGGGGCGGACAGGGAGGCTAGGACACCGCGCACCTCCCGGCAAACAGTCCCTACCGGCGAGCAGGCACCAAAGACGGCTCTCCGTGCGCAGAGCGGACCCACGTACCCTGGGAGAATCCTGTCTCGGCCCCAAGGGTTGCTCACAGCCGGGCCCCGGGCGCTGCGGGCGGGGCGGGCGCAGATCCGCGGGGCGGGTGCAAGGAGGGGGTGGGACCTCTGCGCCCGGGCCGCCTCCTCTGGGTACAAACACTGCAAGCAGGCTCCTAGGCTCCACACGCCTCCCACCAGCTCACGGGCCTCTTGGCCGCTTGCTTTCGACCCCCGGCCTCGCCTTGGCTCCAAATGGACCCCAACTGCTCCTGCCCCACTGGTAAGGAACCCCTGGCTCTGGGCCTTGCATGCCCGCTTCTCAGCCCAGGACACAGTGTCCCTGGGGTTAGATGAGGAAGAAGTTTCCATTCGAGCCCAAGTGGACGGCCGCGGTTCACCCAGTGCTTTCTTCCCAGCCAGGGCAGCGACAGCATTTTTTTAACCTATTTTTTGTTTTGTTTTTTGGCTGTACCACTCAGCTTGTGGGAGCTTAGTTCCCTGACCAGGGACGGAACCCAGACACTAGGAAGCGAGAGCGCTGTCCCCTAACCACTAGATCGCCAGCGATTTCCAGCCTCTATTTTTGAATGGGGAGTACAGAGGCTCAAGACTGCCTTTGTTGAGGTCACCCAGCAGGTCACGGAATTGCTAGACCCAGGGTTTGGAGGAGGCCTCGGACCTGCCAGGACTGGATGGGAGGAGGGGACACTGCCTCTTTGGGGTTCAGGCCATGGGCCCTGGCCCCCAGCCCCAGTCAGCCTGGGCTGGGTCTGGAGCCTGGGACCTTCCCTGTGGAGTCCCATCAGGAGGGGACCTACTCTCCTTGGACCAGAAGAGACGAGCTGGGGCTTCTCTATCCGCCTGAGTGGACACGAGCTCCCAGGACTGGGTCCTGACGGAGGAGGAGGGCTCAGGGAGGCATTGCTGACCGTCTGCTGTAGCTCCTGCTCACTGCTGGCCTTTCCCTTCCTGGCAGGCGGCTCCTGCAGCTGCGCTGGCTCCTGCACCTGCAAGGCCTGCAGATGCACCTCCTGCAAGAAGAGTGAGTGTGCGGGGCCTTCTCTGGCAATGCGGGGTGTGGGCTGAGTGCGAGGAGGGAGCCCAGAGCTCAGCAGGCAGGAGCAGGACAGGGACCAAACTTCCCGGCACCCCCCTCACCAGGAAGGGATTCCCAATCAGAGCTGGAATCACCTTCGACATGACCGAGACCCAGGCGCGCACTAGAGAACAGGGAGACTGAGGCCCAGACGGGTCACCAACCAACGACCTCAGACCTGTCACTAGAACTAGTCCTCCTCCCTCCTGAGTCACGCTTCTGAATCCTCCCAGGGACTGAAGCACTGTAGGGAAATGAACGAGTGACCCTGTGTGGCTTCTCGGACCTGGTGCAGCCCCTTCCTGTCGAAGCAGCCCAGAGCCTCCCTACCCCGAGCGGGAGCTGCTCTGTGAGGGGTTTGCCTCCACTTTGATCCTGAGGACGTGGCTCACATCACTGGTGGTGCTGGGGGCTGGCTTTGTCTTGTCCCCAGAGGCCCTGCTCAGTGTCTCTCCAAGGCGCTGTGCCCTGTCCTGGGCACAGATGGGGCAGGCAACCTGAACCTAGTGCCCGAGAGCAATTCTCTCAGGACAGAGGACACCGTCGTAAACTCAGGGTCTGGGCCTGAGGGCGGCTGGGCCAGGCCTGCTGTTGGGAAGGGTGGGTGCGGACAACGCGTGGTCCGACTGCACGCTGCCCTTGCCTCCCCAGGCTGCTGCTCCTGCTGCCCCGTGGGCTGCGCCAAGTGTGCCCAGGGCTGCGTCTGCAAAGGGGCCTCGGACAAGTGCAGCTGCTGTGCCTGATGTCGCGGAGAGCCTGCCCCAGGTGTCAACAGGGCAACCAGGTCAAACCTGCATTTTACCGTTTTTCATACAAGCGGACCTGACGCTACATTCCTTTTTCTATGAAATATGTGAGTTGTAATAAAAGTTGTTGACTTTATTCTGGCTCTGTCTTCCTTCTTCTGTCTTGAACAAAGAGACGCCGTGCCCATCAGGGCTGGCGTGGGGAACTGGACTGGACGTGCAGAGACCTCGGCTCTGGACCAAAGAGTACCCCCCCACCCCCCAAAACACGCACACGGAGCGTCTTAGCCCCTTAGGTTAAGTTGAGCTTCAGTTTCTCAGCTCCAAATGAAAGCCTCGCCAGATGACATAGGGCACTGGACACACAGAGGACACACTCCCTCTATTCCCCTTACGAGTATGGATTGCAGAGAACGTTGTCCATTTCTCATTTTCCTTCTCTGGGGGCCCCTGCCAAACTCAGTCCTCGGTGATGAGAGCCTGGAAAAGTACCCAGAGGGGATGGAATCCCACACCCCTCTTGTTTGACTTCTACATGCGACTGGCGTCTAAAACACCCTGGAAAGACCTATTTGTATTTTCTGCCACCGTTTTAACCCTGGTCAGTAAAAAGAATCGCTGAGATAAAATAGAAAAGGACACGATATGTGACACCCATTTTTCCCTTCAACACGTCAAATCACCTTCATACGTGGAGGAGCAATTCTGAAAGCTGGACGCTTTCATATGCTGCACTTACATTGAAGGTGTGCCCGAGTCCTGGGAACGCTTCACAGACGCCCCACTGTGCGGACCACACACGCCTGGAGCAGCTCTGCCCCCTGCCTCCCCACAGGGAACATCAGTCTTGGCTTGCCCAGGGCTACTGACAGGACACTCGCCACCCGTGACAGCTCCCTGCAGGGCCTTGGCTCTGAGTCTTCGCAAGTTCCTCCCTAGATCAGGCTGACATCTTCCCTTCCCTCAAATGCAGCCCGTGGCTACTTGACACCCCGATAGTGACTTGAATTTGGTGGGAATTTCCCAGCTGTTTCCCTGAGACTTGCTTTCAGAAGAAGGACTTCACGTGTTCCTCTGCAGAGTGATGGTGGTGCTGCAGTGCGGAGGGCCTGGTGCTGTTTATTAGCAAGAAGTGTGTGCTGAGGGAACAGGTAATATATTTCAGGTGTTGCGCCCCCTGGCGGTCTGGGGAGGGAACGCCTAGTTGATGGGCACTCGGAGAGAAAGAGGAGACACGTGGCTCAGAAGTCAGGAGCAAGATTGCCCACAGGTGCCCTGTGTGAAGGGGGGCATTTCAGGAGCCGGCCCGTTCTGCGTGCGTGGGTGTTGGTGTCAGGCACTCGGGATCACAGCCAGCAAGCCACTTCCTGACCTGGCAAGTCACTGATACTCTCGGAGATTTCATTTCCTCCTTTCGATAAAAAAGATTAATTTCAATGAGGGGGAATAAGCCAGATAGTGGCCCGGCTCCTAGCTCGGGCTTCCCCAACGGTGTCCTTTATGATCGCTCTCTCCACACTGACATTTGTGCACAGAGAATCCTTGAGCTCCCAACAAGCTCCTGGAGAAAGGCTCCCTGGTTTGCAAGCAAGCTCATGGTGAGGGCACAGATGGATAGGAACCTTGCTTATCCGGTGCCAGAGGGCGTGGGGAGGTTCTCCAACAAGCCCCATGGAACGAGGCACCGCCACAGCATTTGCACAGGCTCAGTGAACCTGCAAGGTCTGGAGTGAGGGTGCCAATTGCAGAGAGGTTAAGCAACTTACCCAAGGGCACACAGCCTGTACTCAGAGGACGGCGCCTACACCACAGCTGTCCCACCTCCCGGCCACAGGGTGCCGGTCATGACATCACTGGAGGCGGAATCCGGCCTCTCCTTTTTCAGGGCTGCAAGGGTCTTCGGAGACGGTCCAGCTGCGCTCCTGGCTGCAGAGGTGGGAGGCTGAAGCCCAGAGAGGCCACAGAGCTGTGCAGAGGGCTCTGCCTGCCAGCTCAGGGCCTTCCCACTGCCGCCGCTGTGCCAGGTGTTCCGTGTTCTCACCTTTCATGGGATGACATGGTGTCCGGTTGGGCGGGGGGCTGCAGTCAGCCTGCAGGAGGGCCAGTCCCACCTGTGTCACATACAGCCCTGTGACATAACCTCTCTCTGGCTCAGTCTCCTCTGCTCTAAAGGGCAAAATAATAGTGTCTGGCTCTCGGGATTACAGAATTGAATACACGCAAAGAAGGTCAGAACCTACTGGGCACTCAGTGAGTAAATCCATCGGATCACCGATTCACTTATTTATCTCTTTATTTATGTGTTATCATTAGCCTAGGAGACATTGTCCTCCTTCCAGACACGCAAGCAAGGATGGTGTGTTTAGCTCTGTGCTCTGGGCCGTCCTCATCAACCCTGTGAGCCTGGGACCAGTTCCCCTGAGAGGGTTATCCGGCCTTCCCGCCAAGAGCCGTTGACACTACAAGTAGAAAGCCGTGAGTCACACAGTCGCCGTCCTCCTGACACATACAAAAAGATCCTGCCATTTCTGCTGTCACCTGCATCCGGATTTCCTGACCATTTTCTTTTCAGCGATTTTCCGAAATACGTTATACCAAAAGAAACCTCTTGAACACTACTGAAGGAGAGAGTCAGAAGGTAGCCACAAAGTCATAAATCCATTCCTATTCTGTCACTCTGGTCGCCCCCAGGATTGAGCTGGACATGGTAGAGACGGGCTGAGGACACAGCTCTGGGCCAAAGGGGAGCTTTCTCACCGACTCCCTCTCTCAGCTGCGAAGCGACAAAAGCACAGAAGCAGGGCACCACTCCCCAGCACCGTGTGCCTGCCTCCGGAGCCTCCTTGTACTGTAGGTAGTTTGGCCTTTGGGAAACGGGCTCCTGACTAGGATCTCCCTTCCCGGTTGGTGTGACAGTTCAAAGAGCAAAAGTGATGAACAAGGCTTGGCCTGGACTCCACGGTGAGTAACTGTCGGGACTACTCAAAGGGAACTATCCACTTGTCTCGCTTTGTTATTTAACGCCAGGTCTGCCTATCACTTACAATGACGCCATCCCTGGGGAGCATCCCATGATTAGGGAACCTCCACCCTGGCGTGGGGTGGACTGGCTACAGTGAGGAGCCCCCCTGGAAAGTTGAGGCAAAGAAGCCCCCGCGGAAATGAGCCATGATCCCTTCAGGAAAGGAAAACACAAGTGAGGAGGACTAGCGGCTGAAGGCAATGTTCACCGCGCTGCGGTTCCAGGAGACGGTACCGGAAACATGCTTCCAAAGGACCGTGGTGGGGACCGGGGCTGGCAACGCCTGGGGACACATGGGCTGGGCGAAACGGTGCTGAGGGTCACAGCCGCCTGCCGTCTCTGACACCGCTCCCCGGCTCCAGCCAAGCCAGGGACACGAGCGGGAGGCGGGGGCTGTTCTCAGGCTGCAGGAAACGGCGACCCGCAGGCCGGCGGCGCGGGGCCCGGGGCGGGGAAGACCGGAGGACGCGGGAGCTGGAGTCCTGCGCAACCCGCCAACAGGGTGGCTGCTCCCGTCGGGCACATTGGGAAGGGGCGGCCAGGGGGCTGGGACACCGCTTACCGCACGGCACCCGGTTCCTCCGCTCCAGCCGGCCCCGAAGTGGAATCGTGCGCTCGGCCCCGCCTGTTGCTCACAGCCCGGCCCAGGGCGCTGAGGGCGCTGCGGACGGCGCGGGCGCGGGCCCGGGCGCGGGCGCGGATCCGCGGGGCGCGTGCAAGGCGGGGGCGGGGCCTCTGCGCCCGGGCCGCCTCCTCGGCCTATAACTGAGCCCCCGGGCTCCTCGCTCCCACACGGCCCCCACCGGACCCGTGCAGCCGCTTCGCCCCTTGCTTTGGACCTCGGGCCTCACTTCTCCTCCAGATGGACCCCAAGTGCTCCTGCCCCACTGGTAAGGGAGCCCTGGCTTTGAGCCTTAGGATGCCCCCTTCCCAGGCACAGGACGACAAGGGAGGGTTTTGAGTTTGAGCTCAGGAGGACTCCTGTCACGGGTCCGGGGCTTTCTTGGTAGCCAGGCCCCTGGGAGCATGTCAGTCTCCCTTTGCCTCTCTGTTGACACTGAGGGCACGGAGGCTCCAGGCTGTCCTTCTTGAGGTCACCCAGCTGGTCAGGGGATTGCTAGACCGGGACCCCGTGTTTGGAGGAGGCCTCGGACCTGCCAGGACTGGATGGGAGGAGGGGACACTGCCTCTTTGGGGTTCAGGCCATGGGCCCTGGCCCCCAGCCCCAGTCAGCCTGGGCTGGGTCTGGAGCCTGGGACCTTCCCTGTGGAGTCCCATCAGGAGGGGACCTACTCTCCTTGGACCAGAAGAGACGAGCTGGGGCTTCTCTATCCGCCTGAGTGGACACGAGCTCCCAGGACTGGGTCCTGACGGAGGAGGAGGGCTCAGGGAGGCATTGCTGACCGTCTGCTGTAGCTCCTGCATCCCTCTCCCTGCTCACTGCTGGCCTTTCCCTTCCTGGCAGGCGGCTCCTGCAGCTGCGCTGGCTCCTGCACCTGCAAGGCCTGCAGATGCACCTCCTGCAAGAAGAGTGAGTGTGCGGGGCCTTCTCTGGCAATGCGGGGTGTGGGCTGAGTGCGAGGAGGGAGCCCAGAGCTCAGCAGGCAGGAGCAGGACAGGGACCAAACTTCCCGGCACCCCCCTCACCAGGAAGGGATTCCCAATCAGAGCTGGAATCACCTTCGACATGACCGAGACCCAGGCGCGCACTAGAGAACAGGGAGACTGAGGCCCAGACGGGTCACCAACCAACAACCTCAGACCTGTCACTAGAACTAGTCCTCCTGCCTCCTGAGGCACGCTTCTGAATCCTCCCAGGGACTGAAGCACTGTAGGGACATGAGCGAGCGACCGTGTGTGGCTTCTCGGACCTGGTGCAGCCCCTTCCTGTCGAAGCAACCCAGAGCTTCCCTATCCCGAGCGGGAGCTACTCTGTGAGGGGTTTGCCTCCACTTTGATCCTGAGGACGTGGCTCACATCACTGGTGGTGCTGGGGGCCGGCTTTCTCTTGCCCCAGAGGCCCTGCTCGCTGTCTGTCCAAGGCGCTGTGCCCTGTCCTGGGCACAGATGGGGCAGGCAACCTGAACCTAGTGTCTGAGAGCAATTCTCTCAGGACAGAGGACACCGTCGTAAACTCAGGGTCTGGGCCTGAGGGCGGCTGGGGCCAGGCCTGCTGTTGGGAAGGGTGGGTGCGGACAACGCGTGGTCCGACTGCACGCTGCCCTTGCCTCCCCAGGCTGCTGCTCCTGCTGCCCCGTGGGCTGCGCCAAGTGTGCCCAGGGCTGCGTCTGCAAAGGGGCCTCGGACAAGTGCAGCTGCTGTGCCTGATGTCGCGGAGAGCCTGCCCCAGGTGTCAATGGAGGACCACGGGCCGACCTGTGTTTTTCTACAACTCTGACTTGATTGCTACATTCCCTTTCCTATGAAATATGTGAGTTGTAATAAAAGTTGTTGACACTCTTCCGACTCGGCTCTTTTTTCTGTGCATTGGGAATAAGGGCTTTTGTGCCATCCAGGGCTGGTGTAGGAGACTGGATGAGAAGTGCAGAGACTTGGGTACTGGAACAAAATGTGAGTCCCTAACAAACTGAGTGCCTAAGACAAGCCACACTCCCTCACTGGGTTCATCTTCCGTACAATGGAAGAGCATTAGACCAGATGCTCTAAGGGTGTTGAGCAGATACAAGGTCCCCTCCATTCTCATGGCAAGGGTTCGTGGCATGGCAAGGGTTGGTGACTTCTCAATGCCTCATTTCCCATCCTCTGATTTCCCTGGCTAACTTCACTCATAGATCTTCCTCATAGATCTTAGGCTTCATAGACTCTAAAGAAGTTGGAATCACACCTCCAGTTACCTGAATCCCTACCTGGAAGTCTCAAACTCCCTGCACTGAAAGATGTGTGAATTTTCTAGCTGTGGTTTTTATTTTCTAACTTCACAAACCTAAACTTTGGTAAAATAAAATTAAGTGAACTACTAAGAAAAATTTCAAAGGACACAAAATACAAAACCCAATTTTTGATTCAATAAATTTGAATAAATGTATGAGGATCAGAGTAATACAGGAAAAATTTAAAAAGTAAAAACATGTTTGTTCACCTGAAACTAACACAATATTGTAAATCAGCCATACTTCAATCATTAAAAAAAAACCATGAGTTCATCAAAGGAGTATGTTGAACACGGAAAACACTTTCAAACGCCCCACTGTGTGGATCACCCACACCTGAAGTAGCTCTTCCCACCATCCCCACAGGGGACATCCGTCTCGGCTGGCCCAGTGCCAGTGAGAGGACACCTGCTACCCCTGAGAGCTCCCTGCGGTGAGTTGGCTCTGAATCTTTGGAAGTTCCTTTAGGTCAGGCTGAACGCTGCCTTCAAAATCCAGCCCTTGGCTACTGGAAAGCAGCAAAGTGACTAGGAATTTGTAGGTAATGCCCAGCCATTTCCCAACAAGAGGCAGAGTACCTGGAAACTGGTTCCACATGAAGGACTTCATGTCTGCCTGTGCAGGGTAGTGTCAGATTCTGCATTTACAACGTGGTGGTGGTATTTATTAGGAAGGAGTGAGGCGCTGAGTGACCTGTAAATAATGGCGAGAGCTGGTCCTCCTGACAACTTCTGGAGGGATTTGCTATTTGATGGAAAGTCAAAGAGAAAGACGAGTCACGTGGCCCAAGAGTCAGGACCGCACTCACCCACAGGTGTCCTGTGTGAAGAGGGGATTTCAGGAGCCAGCCTGTGCTGGGTGCACGGGTGCTGGTGTCAGGCAGTCTTGGTTCACAGACCACAGTGGCACCTACCAGCCGCATATCCTAAATGAGTCGCTCGACCTCTCTAAGTCTCCATGTCCTATAAAAAGGAGATGATATCCCTGTGTGGTATTGAGAGTGGCCTAGCTCCTCACTAGGGCTTTATAAACAGTGTCTATTAGGCTGCTTCTGTTCACAGTGACTTTCCTGGGACACAATTTTGATGAATTCCAACAAGCTCTTGGGGAAAGGCTCATGGTGTTGCAAGCATGACTCTAGGCAGGAGGTTAAGGTTTGATTGCAAGTTTACTGATTCACTGGCAGGGGGAGTGCGCATGCCCTGCAATAGCCCCCCTAGAATAAGATGCTGCCACACCATTTGGAGGAACACAAAATCAATGCCCACCCTCCCTATCACTTGATCTATATTGAACCAGTAACACAGTGAACCTGCAGGGGCTGGAAGGATTGCGCCAGCTACCCAGAGTTTCAGCAACCTGCCTAAGGGCACACAGACCATATTCAGAGGTCTGAAGCTATAGCAAGGCTGTCTCACCTCCTTGCCAAAGGTCGCCGATTAGGAGGTCACTGAAGGCTGAGTCCTGCCTATCATTATTCAGAGCTGGAAGTGTCCTTTCAGACAGTCTAGTTGTGCTTCTGGCTGCAGAGATGGGAGACTAAAGTCCAGAGAGGTCACAGAGCTATGCAGAGGGATGTGACTGCCTGCTCAGTGCCCTTCCCACTGCCGAATACTGAAAGGGAAATAACCACTCTTCATGCTGTGCTCTTTAATGCCAGGTCTGCCCATCACTTACAATGATCCCTTCCACGGGGTGGGATCTCATCCTTTGGGAACCTCCATCCTGGTGCAGGGTGGACTGGCTAGGATCAGGAAATCCCCTGCCAAGTTTAGGCCAGGAGCACAGGGACAAGTGTGCCCACCCATCCATTCAGTAGTGCAGAAAAGAAGGAAGGATGGGAGGCAGAGGCCTGAGTTGGTCGCGGTGCTCTTACGGAGAAACGTTAGAGAAGCGCTGCCTAAGGACCATCGTGGGGACCAGGACAGGAAATGGTGGGGGAAGAGGGAGTCGGAGGATTGGTGGTGAAGGTCACATCCACCGCCGCCCTCTGCACACAACTCCCAGGATCCAGCCATGCCTGGGACGGGAGCGCGAGACTAGGGTTGCACACGGGCTCCGGAAAGGGGGAACCTGAAGACAACAGCGCGGGGGCCGGTGGTGGGGAAGACAGCGAGGATACAGAGGCTGGGTTGCTGGAAAATCCCGGAACAAGGTGGCTGCCGCCCTCGGGAAAATCGGGAGGGGCGGACAGGGAGGCTAGGACACCGCGCACCTCCCGGCAAACAGTCCCTACCGGCGAGCAGGCACCAAAGACGGCTCTCCGTGCGCAGAGCGGACCCACGTACCCTGGGAGAATCCTGTCTCGGCCCCAAGGGTTGCTCACAGCCGGGCCCCGGGCGCTGCGGGCGGGGCGGGCGCAGATCCGCGGGGCGGGTGCAAGGAGGGGGTGGGACCTCTGCGCCCGGGCCGCCTCCTCTGGGTACAAACACTGCAAGCAGGCTCCTAGGCTCCACACGCCTCCCACCAGCTCACGGGCCTCTTGGCCGCTTGCTTTCGACCCCCGGCCTCGCCTTGGCTCCAAATGGACCCCAACTGCTCCTGCCCCACTGGTAAGGAACCCCTGGCTCTGGGCCTTGGATGCCCGCTTCTCAGCCCAGGACACAGTGTCCCTGGGGTTAGATGAGGAAGAAGTTTCCATTCGAGCCCAAGTGGACGGCCGCGGTTCACCCAGTGCTTTCTTCCCAGCCAGGGCAGCGACAGCATTTTTTTAACCTATTTTTTGTTTTGTTTTTTGGCTGTACCACTCAGCTTGTGGGAGCTTAGTTCCCTGACCAGGGACGGAACCCAGACACTAGGAAGCGAGAGCGCTGTCCCCTAACCACTAGATCGCCAGCGATTTCCAGCCTCTATTTTTGAATGGGGAGTACAGAGGCTCAAGACTGCCTTTGTTGAGGTCACCCAGCAGGTCACGGAATTGCTAGACCCAGGGTTTGGAGGAGGCCTCGGACCTGCCAGGACTGGATGGGAGGAGGGGACACTGCCTCTTTGGGGTTCAGGCCATGGGCCCTGGCCCCCAGCCCCAGTCAGCCTGGGCTGGGTCTGGAGCCTGGGACCTTCCCTGTGGAGTCCCATCAGGAGGGGACCTACTCTCCTTGGACCAGAAGAGACGAGCTGGGGCTTCTCTATCCGCCTGAGTGGACACGAGCTCCCAGGACTGGGTCCTGACGGAGGAGGAGGGCTCAGGGAGGCATTGCTGACCGTCTGCTGTAGCTCCTGCTCACTGCTGGCCTTTCCCTTCCTGGCAGGCGGCTCCTGCAGCTGCGCTGGCTCCTGCACCTGCAAGGCCTGCAGATGCACCTCCTGCAAGAAGAGTGAGTGTGCGGGGCCTTCTCTGGCAATGCGGGGTGTGGGCTGAGTGCGAGGAGGGAGCCCAGAGCTCAGCAGGCAGGAGCAGGACAGGGACCAAACTTCCCGGCACCCCCCTCACCAGGAAGGGATTCCCAATCAGAGCTGGAATCACCTTCGACATGACCGAGACCCAGGCGCGCACTAGAGAACAGGGAGACTGAGGCCCAGACGGGTCACCAACCAACGACCTCAGACCTGTCACTAGAACTAGTCCTCCTCCCTCCTGAGTCACGCTTCTGAATCCTCCCAGGGACTGAAGCACTGTAGGGAAATGAACGAGTGACCCTGTGTGGCTTCTCGGACCTGGTGCAGCCCCTTCCTGTCGAAGCAGCCCAGAGCCTCCCTACCCCGAGCGGGAGCTGCTCTGTGAGGGGTTTGCCTCCACTTTGATCCTGAGGACGTGGCTCACATCACTGGTGGTGCTGGGGGCTGGCTTTGTCTTGTCCCCAGAGGCCCTGCTCAGTGTCTCTCCAAGGCGCTGTGCCCTGTCCTGGGCACAGATGGGGCAGGCAACCTGAACCTAGTGCCCGAGAGCAATTCTCTCAGGACAGAGGACACCGTCGTAAACTCAGGGTCTGGGCCTGAGGGCGGCTGGGCCAGGCCTGCTGTTGGGAAGGGTGGGTGCGGACAACGCGTGGTCCGACTGCACGCTGCCCTTGCCTCCCCAGGCTGCTGCTCCTGCTGCCCCGTGGGCTGCGCCAAGTGTGCCCAGGGCTGCGTCTGCAAAGGGGCCTCGGACAAGTGCAGCTGCTGTGCCTGATGTCGCGGAGAGCCTGCCCCAGGTGTCAACAGGGCAACCAGGTCAAACCTGCATTTTACCGTTTTTCATACAAGCGGACCTGACGCTACATTCCTTTTTCTATGAAATATGTGAGTTGTAATAAAAGTTGTTGACTTTATTCTGGCTCTGTCTTCCTTCTTCTGTCTTGAACAAAGAGACGCCGTGCCCATCAGGGCTGGCGTGGGGAACTGGACTGGACGTGCAGAGACCTCGGCTCTGGACCAAAGAGTACCCCCCCACCCCCCAAAACACGCACACGGAGCGTCTTAGCCCCTTAGGTTAAGTTGAGCTTCAGTTTCTCAGCTCCAAATGAAAGCCTCGCCAGATGACATAGGGCACTGGACACACAGAGGACACACTCCCTCTATTCCCCTTACGAGTATGGATTGCAGAGAACGTTGTCCATTTCTCATTTTCCTTCTCTGGGGGCCCCTGCCAAACTCAGTCCTCGGTGATGAGAGCCTGGAAAAGTACCCAGAGGGGATGGAATCCCACACCCCTCGTTTGACTTCTACATGCGACTGGCGTCTAAAACACCCTGGAAAGACCTATTTGTATTTTCTGCCACCGTTTTAACCCTGGTCAGTAAAAAGAATCGCTGAGATAAAATAGAAAAGGACACGATATGTGACACCCATTTTTCCCTTCAACACGTCAAATCACCTTCATACGTGGAGGAGCAATTCTGAAAGCTGGACGCTTTCATATGCTGCACTTACATTGAAGGTGTGCTCGAGTCCTGGGAACGCTTCACAGACGCCCCACTGTGCGGACCACACACGCCTGGAGCAGCTCTGCCCCCTGCCTCCCCACAGGGAACATCAGTCTTGGCTTGCCCAGGGCTACTGACAGGACACTCGCCACCCGTGACAGCTCCCTGCAGGGCCTTGGCTCTGAGTCTTCGCAAGTTCCTCCCTAGATCAGGCTGACATCTTCCCTTCCCTCAAATGCAGCCCGTGGCTACTTGACACCCCGATAGTGACTTGAATTTGGTGGGAATTTCCCAGCTGTTTCCCTGAGACTTGCTTTCAGAAGAAGGACTTCACGTGTTCCTCTGCAGAGTGATGGTGGTGCTGCAGTGCGGAGGGCCTGGTGCTGTTTATTAGCAAGAAGTGTGTGCTGAGGGAACAGGTAATATATTTCAGGTGTTGCGCCCCCTGGCGGTCTGGGGAGGGAACGCCTAGTTGATGGGCACTCGGAGAGAAAGAGGAGACACGTGGCTCAGAAGTCAGGAGCAAGATTGCCCACAGGTGCCCTGTGTGAAGGGGGGCATTTCAGGAGCCGGCCCGTTCTGCGTGCGTGGGTGTTGGTGTCAGGCACTCGGGATCACAGCCAGCAAGCCACTTCCTGACCTGGCAAGTCACTGATACTCTCGGAGATTTCATTTCCTCCTTTCGATAAAAAAGATTAATTTCAATGAGGGGGAATAAGCCAGATAGTGGCCCGGCTCCTAGCTCGGGCTTCCCCAACGGTGTCCTTTATGATCGCTCTCTCCACACTGACATTTGTGCACAGAGAATCCTTGAGCTCCCAACAAGCTCCTGGAGAAAGGCTCCCTGGTTTGCAAGCAAGCTCATGGTGAGGGCACAGATGGATAGGAACCTTGCTTATCCGGTGCCAGAGGGCGTGGGGAGGTTCTCCAACAAGCCCCATGGAACGAGGCACCGCCACAGCATTTGCACAGGCTCAGTGAACCTGCAAGGTCTGGAGTGAGGGTGCCAATTGCAGAGAGGTTAAGCAACTTACCCAAGGGCACACAGCCTGTACTCAGAGGACGGCGCCTACACCACAGCTGTCCCACCTCCCGGCCACAGGGTGCCGGTCATGACATCACTGGAGGCGGAATCCGGCCTCTCCTTTTTCAGGGCTGCAAGGGTCTTCGGAGACAGTCCAGCTGCGCTCCTGGCTGCAGAGGTGGGAGGCTGAAGCCCAGAGAGGCCACAGAGCTGTGCAGAGGGCTCTGCCTGCCAGCTCAGGGCCTTCCCACTGCCGCCGCTGTGCCAGGTGTTCCGTGTTCTCACCTTTCATGGGATGACATGGTGTCCGGTTGGGCGGGGGGCTGCAGTCAGCCTGCAGGAGGGCCAGTCCCACCTGTGTCACATACAGCCCTGTGACATAACCTCTCTCTGGCTCAGTCTCCTCTGCTCTAAAGGGCAAAATAATAGTGTCTGGCTCTCGGGATTACAGAATTGAATACACGCAAAGAAGGTCAGAACCTACTGGGCACTCAGTGAGTAAATCCATCGGATCACCGATTCACTTATTTATCTCTTTATTTATGTGTTATCATTAGCCTAGGAGACATTGTCCTCCTTCCAGACACGCAAGCAAGGATGGTGTGTTTAGCTCTGTGCTCTGGGCCGTCCTCATCAACCCTGTGAGCCTGGGACCAGTTCCCCTGAGAGGGTTATCCGGCCTTCCCGCCAAGAGCCGTTGACACTACAAGTAGAAAGCCGTGAGTCACACAGTCGCCGTCCTCCTGACACATACAAAAAGATCCTGCCATTTCTGCTGTCACCTGCATCCGGATTTCCTGACCATTTTCTTTTCAGCGATTTTCCGAAATACGTTATACCAAAAGAAACCTCTTGAACACTACTGAAGGAGAGAGTCAGAAGGTAGCCACAAAGTCATAAATCCATTCCTATTCTGTCACTCTGGTCGCCCCCAGGATTGAGCTGGACATGGTAGAGACGGGCTGAGGACACAGCTCTGGGCCAAAGGGGAGCTTTCTCACCGACTCCCTCTCTCAGCTGCGAAGCGACCAAAGCACAGAAGCAGGGCACCACTCCCCAGCACCGTGTGCCTGCCTCCGGAGCCTCCTTGTACTGTAGGTAGTTTGGCCTTTGGGAAACGGGCTCCTGACTAGGATCTCCCTTCCCGGTTGGTGTGACAGTTCAAAGAGCAAAAGTGATGAACAAGGCTTGGCCTGGACTCCACGGTGAGTAACTGTCGGGACTACTCAAAGGGAACTATCCACTTGTCTCGCTTTGTTATTTAACGCCAGGTCTGCCTATCACTTACAATGACGCCATCCCTGGGGAGCATCCCATGATTGGGGAACCTCCACCCTGGCGTGGGGTGGACTGGCTACAGTGAGGAGCCCCCCTGGAAAGTTGAGGCAAAGAAGCCCCCGCGGAAATGAGCCATGATCCCTTCAGGAAAGGAAAACACAAGTGAGGAGGACTAGCGGCTGAAGGCAATGTTCACCGCGCTGCGGTTCCAGGAGACGGTACCGGAAACATGCTTCCAAAGGACCGTGGTGGGGACCGGGGCTGGCAACGCCTGGGGACACATGGGCTGGGCGAAACGGTGCTGAGGGTCACAGCCGCCTGCCGTCTCTGACACCGCTCCCCGGCTCCAGCCAAGCCAGGGACACGAGCGGGAGGCGGGGGCTGTTCTCAGGCTGCAGGAAACGGCGACCCGCAGGCCGGCGGCGCGGGGCCCGGGGCGGGGAAGACCGGAGGACGCGGGAGCTGGAGTCCTGCGCAACCCGCCAACAGGGTGGCTGCTCCCGTCGGGCACATTGGGAAGGGGCGGCCAGGGGGCTGGGACACCGCTTACCGCACGGCACCCGGTTCCTCCGCTCCAGCCGGCCCCGAAGTGGAATCGTGCGCTCGGCCCCGCCTGTTGCTCACAGCCCGGCCCAGGGCGCTGAGGGCGCTGCGGACGGCGCGGGCGCGGGCCCGGGCGCGGGCGCGGATCCGCGGGGCGCGTGCAAGGCGGGGGCGGGGCCTCTGCGCCCGGGCCGCCTCCTCGGCCTATAACTGAGCCCCCGGGCTCCTCGCTCCCACACGGCCCCCACCGGACCCGTGCAGCCGCTTCGCCCCTTGCTTTGGACCTCGGGCCTCACTTCTCCTCCAGATGGACCCCAAGTGCTCCTGCCCCACTGGTAAGGGAGCCCTGGCTTTGAGCCTTAGGATGCCCCCTTCCCAGGCACAGGACGACAAGGGAGGGTTTTGAGTTTGAGCTCAGGAGGACTCCTGTCACGGGTCCGGGGCTTTCTTGGTAGCCAGGCCCCTGGGAGCATGTCAGTCTCCCTTTGCCTCTCTGTTGACACTGAGGGCACGGAGGCTCCAGGCTGTCCTTCTTGAGGTCACCCAGCTGGTCAGGGGATTGCTAGACCGGGACCCCGTGTTTGGAGGAGGCCTCGGAGCTGCCAGGACTGGATGGGAGGAGGGGACACTGCCTCTTTGGGGTTCAGGCCATGGGCCCTGGCCCCCAGCCCCAGTCAGCCTGGGCTGGGTCTGGAGCCTGGGACCTTCCCTGTGGAGTCCCATCAGGAGGGGACCTACTCTCCTTGGACCAGAAGAGACGAGCTGGGGCTTCTCTATCCGCCTGAGTGGACACGAGCTCCCAGGACTGGGTCCTGACGGAGGAGGAGGGCTCAGGGAGGCATTGCTGACCGTCTGCTGTAGCTCCTGCATCCCTCTCCCTGCTCACTGCTGGCCTTTCCCTTCCTGGCAGGCGGCTCCTGCAGCTGCGCTGGCTCCTGCACCTGCAAGGCCTGCAGATGCACCTCCTGCAAGAAGAGTGAGTGTGCGGGGCCTTCTCTGGCAATGCGGGGTGTGGGCTGAGTGCGAGGAGGGAGCCCAGAGCTCAGCAGGCAGGAGCAGGACAGGGACCAAACTTCCCGGCACCCCCCTCACCAGGAAGGGATTCCCAATCAGAGCTGGAATCACCTTCGACATGACCGAGACCCAGGCGCGCACTAGAGAACAGGGAGACTGAGGCCCAGACGGGTCACCAACCAACAACCTCAGACCTGTCACTAGAACTAGTCCTCCTGCCTCCTGAGGCACGCTTCTGAATCCTCCCAGGGACTGAAGCACTGTAGGGACATGAGCGAGCGACCGTGTGTGGCTTCTCGGACCTGGTGCAGCCCCTTCCTGTCGAAGCAACCCAGAGCTTCCCTATCCCGAGCGGGAGCTACTCTGTGAGGGGTTTGCCTCCACTTTGATCCTGAGGACGTGGCTCACATCACTGGTGGTGCTGGGGGCCGGCTTTCTCTTGCCCCAGAGGCCCTGCTCACTGTCTGTCCAAGGCGCTGTGCCCTGTCCTGGGCACAGATGGGGCAGGCAACCTGAACCTAGTGTCTGAGAGCAATTCTCTCAGGACAGAGGACACCGTCGTAAACTCAGGGTCTGGGCCTGAGGGCGGCTGGGCCAGGCCTGCTGTTGGGAAGGGTGGGTGCGGACAACGCGTGGTCCGACTGCACGCTGCCCTTGCCTCCCCAGGCTGCTGCTCCTGCTGCCCCGTGGGCTGCGCCAAGTGTGCCCAGGGCTGCGTCTGCAAAGGGGCCTCGGACAAGTGCAGCTGCTGTGCCTGATGTCGCGGAGAGCCTGCCCCAGGTGTCAATGGAGGACCACGGGCCGACCTGTGTTTTTCTACAACTCTGACTTGATTGCTACATTCCCTTTCCTATGAAATATGTGAGTTGTAATAAAAGTTGTTGACACTCTTCCGACTCGGCTCTTTTTTCTGTGCATTGGGAATAAGGGCTTTTGTGCCATCCAGGGCTGGTGTAGGAGACTGGATGAGAAGTGCAGAGACTTGGGTACTGGAACAAAATGTGAGTCCCTAACAAACTGAGTGCCTAAGACAAGCCACACTCCCTCACTGGGTTCATCTTCCGTACAATGGAAGAGCATTAGACCAGATGCTCTAAGGGTGTTGAGCAGATACAAGGTCCCCTCCATTCTCATGGCAAGGGTTCGTGGCATGGCAAGGGTTGGTGACTTCTCAATGCCTCATTTCCCATCCTCTGATTTCCCTGGCTAACTTCACTCATAGATCTTCCTCATAGATCTTAGGCTTCATAGACTCTAAAGAAGTTGGAATCACACCTCCAGTTACCTGAATCCCTACCTGGAAGTCTCAAACTCCCTGCACTGAAAGATGTGTGAATTTTCTAGCTGTGGTTTTTATTTTCTAACTTCACAAACCTAAACTTTGGTAAAATAAAATTAAGTGAACTACTAAGAAAAATTTCAAAGGACACAAAATACAAAACCCAATTTTTGATTCAATAAATTTGAATAAATGTATGAGGATCAGAGTAATACAGGAAAAATTTAAAAAGTAAAAACATGTTTGTTCACCTGAAACTAACACAATATTGTAAATCAGCCATACTTCAATCATTAAAAAAAAACCATGAGTTCATCAAAGGAGTATGTTGAACACGGAAAACACTTTCAAACGCCCCACTGTGTGGATCACCCACACCTGAAGTAGCTCTTCCCACCATCCCCACAGGGGACATCCGTCTCGGCTGGCCCAGTGCCAGTGAGAGGACACCTGCTACCCCTGAGAGCTCCCTGCGGTGAGTTGGCTCTGAATCTTTGGAAGTTCCTTTAGGTCAGGCTGAACGCTGCCTTCAAAATCCAGCCCTTGGCTACTGGAAAGCAGCAAAGTGACTAGGAATTTGTAGGTAATGCCCAGCCATTTCCCAACAAGAGGCAGAGTACCTGGAAACTGGTTCCACATGAAGGACTTCATGTCTGCCTGTGCAGGGTAGTGTCAGATTCTGCATTTACAACGTGGTGGTGGTATTTATTAGGAAGGAGTGAGGCGCTGAGTGACCTGTAAATAATGGCGAGAGCTGGTCCTCCTGACAACTTCTGGAGGGATTTGCTATTTGATGGAAAGTCAAAGAGAAAGACGAGTCACGTGGCCCAAGAGTCAGGACCGCACTCACCCACAGGTGTCCTGTGTGAAGAGGGGATTTCAGGAGCCAGCCTGTGCTGGGTGCACGGGTGCTGGTGTCAGGCAGTCTTGGTTCACAGACCACAGTGGCACTTACCAGCCGCGTATCCTAAATGAGTCGCTCGACCTCTCTAAGTCTCCATGTCCTATAAAAAGGAGATGATATCCCTGTGTGGTATTGAGAGTGGCCTAGCTCCTCACTAGGGCTTTATAAACAGTGTCTATTAGGCTGCTTCTGTTCACAGTGACTTTCCTGGGACACAATTTTGATGAATTCCAACAAGCTCTTGGGGAAAGGCTCATGGTGTTGCAAGCATGACTCTAGGCAGGAGGTTAAGGTTTGATTGCAAGTTTACTGATTCACTGGCAGGGGGAGTGCGCATGCCCTGCAATAGCCCCCCTAGAATAAGATGCTGCCACACCATTTGGAGGAACACAAAATCAATGCCCACCCTCCCTATCACTTGATCTATATTGAACCAGTAACACAGTGAACCTGCAGGGGCTGGAAGGATTGCGCCAGCTACCCAGAGTTTCAGCAACCTGCCTAAGGGCACACAGACCATATTCAGAGGTCTGAAGCTATAGCAAGGCTGTCTCACCTCCTTGCCAAAGGTCGCCGATTAGGAGGTCACTGAAGGCTGAGTCCTGCCTATCATTATTCAGAGCTGGAAGTGTCCTTTCAGACAGTCTAGTTGTGCTTCTGGCTGCAGAGATGGGAGACTAAAGTCCAGAGAGGTCACAGAGCTATGCAGAGGGATGTGACTGCCTGCTCAGTGCCCTTCCCACTGCCGAATACTGAAAGGGAAATAACCACTCTTCATGCTGTGCTCTTTAATGCCAGGTCTGCCCATCACTTACAATGATCCCTTCCACGGGGTGGGATCTCATCCTTTGGGAACCTCCATCCTGGTGCAGGGTGGACTGGCTAGGATCAGGAAATCCCCTGCCAAGTTTAGGCCAGGAGCACAGGGACAAGTGTGCCCACCCATCCATTCAGTAGTGCAGAAAAGAAGGAAGGATGGGAGGCAGAGGCCTGAGTTGGTCGCGGTGCTCTTACGGAGAAACGTTAGAGAAGCGCTGCCTAAGGACCATCGTGGGGACCAGGACAGGAAATGGTGGGGGAAGAGGGAGTCGGAGGATTGGTGGTGAAGGTCACATCCACCGCCGCCCTCTGCACACAACTCCCAGGATCCAGCCATGCCTGGGACGGGAGCGCGAGACTAGGGTTGCACACGGGCTCCGGAAAGGGGGAACCTGAAGACAACAGCGCGGGGGCCGGTGGTGGGGAAGACAGCGAGGATACAGAGGCTGGGTTGCTGGAAAATCCCGGAACAAGGTGGCTGCCGCCCTCGGGAAAATCGGGAGGGGCGGACAGGGAGGCTAGGACACCGCGCACCTCCCGGCAAACAGTCCCTACCGGCGAGCAGGCACCAAAGACGGCTCTCCGTGCGCAGAGCGGACCCACGTACCCTGGGAGAATCCTGTCTCGGCCCCAAGGGTTGCTCACAGCCGGGCCCCGGGCGCTGCGGGCGGGGCGGGCGCAGATCCGCGGGGCGGGTGCAAGGAGGGGGTGGGACCTCTGCGCCCGGGCCGCCTCCTCTGGGTACAAACACTGCAAGCAGGCTCCTAGGCTCCACACGCCTCCCACCAGCTCACGGGCCTCTTGGCCGCTTGCTTTCGACCCCCGGCCTCGCCTTGGCTCCAAATGGACCCCAACTGCTCCTGCCCCACTGGTAAGGAACCCCTGGCTCTGGGCCTTGCATGCCCGCTTCTCAGCCCAGGACACAGTGTCCCTGGGGTTAGATGAGGAAGAAGTTTCCATTCGAGCACAAGTGGACGGCCGCGGTTCACCCAGTGCTTTCTTCCCAGCCAGGGCAGCGACAGCATTTTTTTAACCTATTTTTTGTTTTGTTTTTTGGCTGTACCACTCAGCTTGTGGGAGCTTAGTTCCCTGACCAGGGACGGAACCCAGACACTAGGAAGCGAGAGCGCTGTCCCCTAACCACTAGATCGCCAGCGATTTCCAGCCTCTATTTTTGAATGGGGAGTACAGAGGCTCAAGACTGCCTTTGTTGAGGTCACCCAGCAGGTCACGGAATTGCTAGACCCAGGGTTTGGAGGAGGCCTCGGACCT
This sequence comes from Mesoplodon densirostris, assembly GCF_025265405.1. Taxonomy (NCBI): domain Eukaryota; kingdom Metazoa; phylum Chordata; class Mammalia; order Artiodactyla; family Ziphiidae; genus Mesoplodon; species Mesoplodon densirostris. Next base: position 37,029,102 of record NC_082679.1, on the reverse strand, counting down.
GCCAGGACTGGATGGGAGGAGGGGACACTGCCTCTTTGGGGTTCAGGCCATGGGCCCTGGCCCCCAGCCCCAGTCAGCCTGGGCTGGGTCTGGAGCCTGGGACCTTCCCTGTGGAGTCCCATCAGGAGGGGACCTACTCTCCTTGGACCAGAAGAGACGAGCTGGGGCTTCTCTATCCGCCTGAGTGGACACGAGCTCCCAGGACTGGGTCCTGACGGAGGAGGAGGGCTCAGGGAGGCATTGCTGACCGTCTGCTGTAGCTCCTGCTCACTGCTGGCCTTTCCCTTCCTGGCAGGCGGCTCCTGCAGCTGCGCTGGCTACTGCACCTGCAAGGCCTGCAGATGCACCTCCTGCAAGAAGAGTGAGTGTGCGGGGCCTTCTCTGGCAATGCGGGGTGTGGGCTGAGTGCGAGGAGGGAGCCCAGAGCTCAGCAGGCAGGAGCAGGACAGGGACCAAACTCCCCGGCACCCCCCTCACCAGGAAGGGATTCCCAATCAGAGCTGGAATCACCTTCGACATGACCGAGACCCAGGCGCGCACTAGAGAACAGGGAGACTGAGGCCCAGACGGGTCACCGACCAACGACCTTAGACCTGTCACTAGAACTAGTCCTCCTCCCTCCTGAGTCACGCTTCTGAATCCTCCCAGGGACTGAAGCACTGTAGGGAAATGAACGAGTGACCCTGTGTGGCTTCTCGGACCTGGTGCAGCCCCTTCCTGTCGAAGCAGCCCAGAGCCTCCCTACCCCGAGCGGGAGCTGCTCTGTGAGGGGTTTGCCTCCACTTTGATCCTGAGGACGTGGCTCACATCACTGGTGGTGCTGGGGGCTGGCTTTGTCTTGTCCCCAGAGGCCCTGCTCAGTGTCTCTCCAAGGCGCTGTGCCCTGTCCTGGGCACAGATGGGGCAGGCAACCTGAACCTAGTGCCTGACAGCAATTCTCTCAGGACAGAGGACACCGTCGTAAACTCAGGGTCTGGGCCTGAGGGCGGCTGGGCCAGGCCTGCTGTTGGGAAGGGTGGGTGCGGACAACGTGTGGTCCGACTGCACGCTGCCCTTGCCTCCCCAGGCTGCTGCTCCTGCTGCCCCGTGGGCTGCGCCAAGTGTGCCCAGGGCTGCGTCTGCAAAGGGGCCTCGGACAAGTGCAGCTGCTGTGCCTGATGTCGCGGAGAGCCTGCCCCAGGTGTCAACAGGGCAACCAGGACAAACCTGCATTTTACCGTTTTTCATACAAGCGGACCTGACGCTACATTCCTTTTTCTATGAAATATGTGAGTTGTAATAAAAGTTGTTGACTTTATTCTGGCTCTGTCTTCCTTCTTCTGTCTTGAACAAAGAGACGCCGTGCCCATCAGGGCTGGCGTGGGGAACTGGACTGGACGTGCAGAGACCTCGGCTCTGGACCAAAGAGTACCCCCCCCACCCCCCAAAACACGCACACGGAGCGTCTTAGCCCCTTAGGTTAAGTTGAGCTTCAGTTTCTCAGCTCCAAATGAAAGCCTCGCCAGATGACATAGGGCACTGGACACACAGAGGACACACTCCCTCTATTCCCCTTACGAGTATGGATTGCAGAGAACGTTGTCCATTTCTCATTTTCCTTCTCTGGGGGCCCCTGCCAAACTCAGTCCTCGGTGATGAGAGCCTGGAAAAGTACCCAGAGGGGATGGAATCCCACACCCCTCTTGTTTGACTTCTACACGCGACTGGCGTCTAAAACACCCTGGAAAGACCTATTTGTATTTTCTGCCACCGTTTTAACCCTGGTCAGTAAAAAGAATCGCTGAGATAAAATAGAAAAGGACACGATATGTGACACCCATTTTTCCCTTCAACACGTCAAATCACCTTCATACGTGGAGGAGCAATTCTGAAAGCTGGACGCTTTCATATGCTGCACTTACATTGAAGGTGTGCTCGAGTCCTGGGAACGCTTCACAGACGCCCCACTGTGCGGACCACACACGCCTGGAGCAGCTCTGCCCCCTGCCTCCCCACAGGGAACATCAGTCTTGGCTTGCCCAGGGCTACTGACAGGACACTCGCCACCCGTGACAGCTCCCTGCAGGGCCTTGGCTCTGAGTCTTCGCAAGTTCCTCCCTAGATCAGGCTGACATCTTCCCTTCCCTCAAATGCAGCCCGTGGCTACTTGACACCCCGATAGTGACTTGAATTTGGTGGGAATTTCCCAGCTGTTTCCCTGAGACTTGCTTTCAGAAGAAGGACTTCACGTGTTCCTCTGCAGAGTGATGGTGGTGCTGCAGTGCGGAGGGCCTGGTGCTGTTTATTAGCAAGAAGTGTGTGCTGAGGGAACAGGTAATATATTTCAGGTGTTGCGCCCCCTGGCGGTCTGGGGAGGGAACGCCTAGTTGATGGGCACTCGGAGAGAAAGAGGAGACACGTGGCTCAGAAGTCAGGAGCAAGATTGCCCACAGGTGCCTTGTGTGAAGGGGGGCATTTCAGGAGCCGGCCCGTTCTGCGTGCGTGGGTGTTGGTGTCAGGCACTCGGGATCACAGCCAGCAAGCCACTTCCTGACCTGGCAAGTCACTGATACTCTCGGAGATTTCATTTCCTCCTTTCGATAAAAAAGATTAATTTCAATGAGGGGGAATAAGCCAGATAGTGGCCCGGCTCCTAGCTCGGGCTTCCCGAACGGTGTCCTTTATGATCGCTCTCTCCACACTGACATTTGTGCACAGAGAATCCTTGAGCTCCCAACAAGCTCCTGGAGAAAGGCTCCCTGGTTTGCAAGCAAGCTCATGGTGAGGGCACAGATGGATAGGAACCTTGCTTATCCGGTGCCAGAGGGCGTGGGGAGGTTCTCCAACAAGCCCCATGGAACGAGGCACCGCCACAGCATTTGCACAGGCTCAGTGAACCTGCAAGGTCTGGAGTGAGGGTGCCAATTGCAGAGAGGTTAAGCAACTTACCCAAGGGCACACAGCCTGTACTCAGAGGACGGCGCCTACACCACAGCTGTCCCACCTCCCGGCCACAGGGTGCCGGTCATGACATCACTGGAGGCGGAATCCGGCCTCTCCTTTTTCAGGGCTGCAAGGGTCTTCGGAGACAGTCCAGCTGCGCTCCTGGCTGCAGAGGTGGGAGGCTGAAGCCCAGAGAGGCCACAGAGCTGTGCAGAGGGCTCTGCCTGCCAGCTCAGGGCCTTCCCACTGCCGCCGCTGTGCCAGGTGTTCCGTGTTCTCACCTTTCATGGGATGACATGGTGTCCGGTTGGGCGGGGGGCTGCAGTCAGCCTGCAGGAGGGCCAGTCCCACCTGTGTCACATACAGCCCTGTGACATAACCTCTCTCTGGCTCAGTCTCCTCTGCTCTAAAGGGCAAAATAATAGTGTCTGGCTCTCGGGATTACAGAATTGAATACACGCAAAGAAGGTCAGAACCTACTGGGCACTCAGTGAGTAAATCCATCGGATCACCGATTCACTTATTTATCTCTTTATTTATGTGTTATCATTAGCCTAGGAGACATTGTCCTCCTTCCAGACACGCAAGCAAGGATGGTGTGTTTAGCTCTGTGCTCTGGGCCGTCCTCATCAACCCTGTGAGCCTGGGACCAGTTCCCCTGAGAGGGTTATCCGGCCTTCCCGCCAAGAGCCGTTGACACTACAAGTAGAAAGCCGTGAGTCACACAGTCGCCGTCCTCCTGACACATACAGAAGGATCCTGCCATTTCTGCTGTCGCCTGCATCCGGATTTCCTGACCATTTTCTTTTCAGCGATTTTCCGAAATATGTTATACCAAAAGAAACCTCTTGAACACTACTGAAGGAGAGAGTCAGAAGGTAGCCACAAAGTCATAAATCCATTCCTATTCTGTCACTCTGGTCGCCCCCAGGATTGAGCTGGACATGGTAGAGACGGGCTGAGGACACAGCTCTGGGCCAAAGGGGAGCTTTCTCACCGACTCCCTCTCTCAGCTGCGAAGCGACCAAAGCACAGAAGCAGGGCACCACTCCCCAGCACCGTGTGCCTGCCTCCGGAGCCTCCTTGTACTGTAGGTAGTTTGGCCTTTGGGAAACGGGCTCCTGACTAGGATCTCCCTTCCCGGTTGGTGTGACAGTTCAAAGAGCAAAAGTGATGAACAAGGCTTGGCCTGGACTCCACGGTGAGTAACTGTCGGGACTACTCAAAGGGAACTATCCACTTGTCTCGCTTTGTTATTTAACGCCAGGTCTGCCTATCACTTACAATGACGCCATCCCTGGGGAGCATCCCATGATTGGGGAACCTCCACCCTGGCGTGGGGTGGACTGGCTACAGTGAGGAGCCCCCCTGGAAAGTTGAGGCAAAGAAGCCCCCGCGGAAATGAGCCATGATCCCTTCAGGAAAGGAAAACACAAGTGAGGAGGACTAGCGGCTGAAGGCAATGTTCACCGCGCTGCGGTTCCAGGAGACGGTACCGGAAACATGCTTCCAAAGGACCGTGGTGGGGACCGGGGCTGGCAACGCCTGGGGACACATGGGCTGGGCGAAACGGTGCTGAGGGTCACAGCCGCCTGCCGTCTCTGACACCGCTCCCCGGCTCCAGCCAAGCCAGGGACACGAGCGGGAGGCGGGGGCTGTTCTCAGGCTGCAGGAAACGGCGACCCGCAGGCCGGCGGCGCGGGGCCCGGGGCGGGGAAGACCGGAGGACGCGGGAGCTGGAGTCCTGCGCAACCCGCCAACAGGGTGGCTGCTCCCGTCGGGCACATTGGGAAGGGGCGGCCAGGGGGCTGGGACACCGCTTACCGCACGGCACCCGGTTCCTCCGCTCCAGCCGGCCCCGAAGTGGAATCGTGCGCTCGGCCCCGCCTGTTGCTCACAGCCCGGCCCAGGGCGCTGAGGGCGCTGCGGACGGCGCGGGCGCGGGCCCGGGCGCGGGCGCGGATCCGCGGGGCGCGTGCAAGGCGGGGGCGGGGCCTCTGCGCCCGGGCCGCCTCCTCGGCCTATAACTGAGCCCCCGGGCTCCTCGCTCCCACACGGCCCCCACCGGACCCGTGCAGCCGCTTCGCCCCTTGCTTTGGACCTCGGGCCTCACTTCTCCTCCAGATGGACCCCAAGTGCTCCTGCCCCACTGGTAAGGGAGCCCTGGCTTTGAGCCTTAGGATGCCCCCTTCCCAGGCACAGGACGACAAGGGAGGGTTTTGAGTTTGAGCTCAGGAGGACTCCTGTCACGGGTCCGGGGCTTTCTTGGTAGCCAGGCCCCTGGGAGCATGTCAGTCTCCCTTTGCCTCTCTGTTGACACTGAGGGCACGGAGGCTCCAGGCTGTCCTTCTTGAGGTCACCCAGCTGGTCAGGGGATTGCTAGACCGGGACCCCGTGTTTGGAGGAGGCCTCGGAGCTGCCAGGACTGGATGGGAGGAGGGGACACTGCCTCTTTGGGGTTCAGGCCATGGGCCCTGGCCCCCAGCCCCAGTCAGCCTGGGCTGGGTCTGGAGCCTGGGACCTTCCCTGTGGAGTCCCATCAGGAGGGGACCTACTCTCCTTGGACCAGAAGAGACGAGCTGGGGCTTCTCTATCCGCCTGAGTGGACACGAGCTCCCAGGACTGGGTCCTGACGGAGGAGGAGGGCTCAGGGAGGCATTGCTGACCGTCTGCTGTAGCTCCTGCATCCCTCTCCCTGCTCACTGCTGGCCTTTCCCTTCCTGGCAGGCGGCTCCTGCAGCTGCGCTGGCTCCTGCACCTGCAAGGCCTGCAGATGCACCTCCTGCAAGAAGAGTGAGTGTGCGGGGCCTTCTCTGGCAATGCGGGGTGTGGGCTGAGTGCGAGGAGGGAGCCCAGAGCTCAGCAGGCAGGAGCAGGACAGGGACCAAACTTCCCGGCACCCCCCTCACCAGGAAGGGATTCCCAATCAGAGCTGGAATCACCTTCGACATGACCGAGACCCAGGCGCGCACTAGAGAACAGGGAGACTGAGGCCCAGACGGGTCACCAACCAACAACCTCAGACCTGTCACTAGAACTAGTCCTCCTGCCTCCTGAGGCACGCTTCTGAATCCTCCCAGGGACTGAAGCACTGTAGGGACATGAGCGAGCGACCGTGTGTGGCTTCTCGGACCTGGTGCAGCCCCTTCCTGTCGAAGCAACCCAGAGCTTCCCTATCCCGAGCGGGAGCTACTCTGTGAGGGGTTTGCCTCCACTTTGATCCTGAGGACGTGGCTCACATCACTGGTGGTGCTGGGGGCCGGCTTTCTCTTGCCCCAGAGGCCCTGCTCACTGTCTGTCCAAGGCGCTGTGCCCTGTCCTGGGCACAGATGGGGCAGGCAACCTGAACCTAGTGTCTGAGAGCAATTCTCTCAGGACAGAGGACACCGTCGTAAACTCAGGGTCTGGGCCTGAGGGCGGCTGGGCCAGGCCTGCTGTTGGGAAGGGTGGGTGCGGACAACGCGTGGTCCGACTGCACGCTGCCCTTGCCTCCCCAGGCTGCTGCTCCTGCTGCCCCGTGGGCTGCGCCAAGTGTGCCCAGGGCTGCGTCTGCAAAGGGGCCTCGGACAAGTGCAGCTGCTGTGCCTGATGTCGCGGAGAGCCTGCCCCAGGTGTCAATGGAGGACCACGGGCCGACCTGTGTTTTTCTACAACTCTGACTTGATTGCTACATTCCCTTTCCTATGAAATATGTGAGTTGTAATAAAAGTTGTTGACACTCTTCCGACTCGGCTCTTTTTTCTGTGCATTGGGAATAAGGGCTTTTGTGCCATCCAGGGCTGGTGTAGGAGACTGGATGAGAAGTGCAGAGACTTGGGTACTGGAACAAAATGTGAGTCCCTAACAAACTGAGTGCCTAAGACAAGCCACACTCCCTCACTGGGTTCATCTTCCGTACAATGGAAGAGCATTAGACCAGATGCTCTAAGGGTGTTGAGCAGATACAAGGTCCCCTCCATTCTCATGGCAAGGGTTCGTGGCATGGCAAGGGTTGGTGACTTCTCAATGCCTCATTTCCCATCCTCTGATTTCCCTGGCTAACTTCACTCATAGATCTTCCTCATAGATCTTAGGCTTCATAGACTCTAAAGAAGTTGGAATCACACCTCCAGTTACCTGAATCCCTACCTGGAAGTCTCAAACTCCCTGCACTGAAAGATGTGTGAATTTTCTAGCTGTGGTTTTTATTTTCTAACTTCACAAACCTAAACTTTGGTAAAATAAAATTAAGTGAACTACTAAGAAAAATTTCAAAGGACACAAAATACAAAACCCAATTTTTGATTCAATAAATTTGAATAAATGTATGAGGATCAGAGTAATACAGGAAAAATTTAAAAAGTAAAAACATGTTTGTTCACCTGAAACTAACACAATATTGTAAATCAGCCATACTTCAATCATTAAAAAAAAACCATGAGTTCATCAAAGGAGTATGTTGAACACGGAAAACACTTTCAAACGCCCCACTGTGTGGATCACCCACACCTGAAGTAGCTCTTCCCACCATCCCCACAGGGGACATCCGTCTCGGCTGGCCCAGTGCCAGTGAGAGGACACCTGCTACCCCTGAGAGCTCCCTGCGGTGAGTTGGCTCTGAATCTTTGGAAGTTCCTTTAGGTCAGGCTGAACGCTGCCTTCAAAATCCAGCCCTTGGCTACTGGAAAGCAGCAAAGTGACTAGGAATTTGTAGGTAATGCCCAGCCATTTCCCAACAAGAGGCAGAGTACCTGGAAACTGGTTCCACATGAAGGACTTCATGTCTGCCTGTGCAGGGTAGTGTCAGATTCTGCATTTACAACGTGGTGGTGGTATTTATTAGGAAGGAGTGAGGCGCTGAGTGACCTGTAAATAATGGCGAGAGCTGGTCCTCCTGACAACTTCTGGAGGGATTTGCTATTTGATGGAAAGTCAAAGAGAAAGACGAGTCACGTGGCCCAAGAGTCAGGACCGCACTCACCCACAGGTGTCCTGTGTGAAGAGGGGATTTCAGGAGCCAGCCTGTGCTGGGTGCACGGGTGCTGGTGTCAGGCAGTCTTGGTTCACAGACCACAGTGGCACTTACCAGCCGCGTATCCTAAATGAGTCGCTCGACCTCTCTAAGTCTCCATGTCCTATAAAAAGGAGATGATATCCCTGTGTGGTATTGAGAGTGGCCTAGCTCCTCACTAGGGCTTTATAAACAGTGTCTATTAGGCTGCTTCTGTTCACAGTGACTTTCCTGGGACACAATTTTGATGAATTCCAACAAGCTCTTGGGGAAAGGCTCATGGTGTTGCAAGCATGACTCTAGGCAGGAGGTTAAGGTTTGATTGCAAGTTTACTGATTCACTGGCAGGGGGAGTGCGCATGCCCTGCAATAGCCCCCCTAGAATAAGATGCTGCCACACCATTTGGAGGAACACAAAATCAATGCCCACCCTCCCTATCACTTGATCTATATTGAACCAGTAACACAGTGAACCTGCAGGGGCTGGAAGGATTGCGCCAGCTACCCAGAGTTTCAGCAACCTGCCTAAGGGCACACAGACCATATTCAGAGGTCTGAAGCTATAGCAAGGCTGTCTCACCTCCTTGCCAAAGGTCGCCGATTAGGAGGTCACTGAAGGCTGAGTCCTGCCTATCATTATTCAGAGCTGGAAGTGTCCTTTCAGACAGTCTAGTTGTGCTTCTGGCTGCAGAGATGGGAGACTAAAGTCCAGAGAGGTCACAGAGCTATGCAGAGGGATGTGACTGCCTGCTCAGTGCCCTTCCCACTGCCGAATACTGAAAGGGAAATAACCACTCTTCATGCTGTGCTCTTTAATGCCAGGTCTGCCCATCACTTACAATGATCCCTTCCACGGGGTGGGATCTCATCCTTTGGGAACCTCCATCCTGGTGCAGGGTGGACTGGCTAGGATCAGGAAATCCCCTGCCAAGTTTAGGCCAGGAGCACAGGGACAAGTGTGCCCACCCATCCATTCAGTAGTGCAGAAAAGAAGGAAGGATGGGAGGCAGAGGCCTGAGTTGGTCGCGGTGCTCTTACGGAGAAACGTTAGAGAAGCGCTGCCTAAGGACCATCGTGGGGACCAGGACAGGAAATGGTGGGGGAAGAGGGAGTCGGAGGATTGGTGGTGAAGGTCACATCCACCGCCGCCCTCTGCACACAACTCCCAGGATCCAGCCATGCCTGGGACGGGAGCGCGAGACTAGGGTTGCACACGGGCTCCGGAAAGGGGGAACCTGAAGACAACAGCGCGGGGGCCGGTGGTGGGGAAGACAGCGAGGATACAGAGGCTGGGTTGCTGGAAAATCCCGGAACAAGGTGGCTGCCGCCCTCGGGAAAATCGGGAGGGGCGGACAGGGAGGCTAGGACACCGCGCACCTCCCGGCAAACAGTCCCTACCGGCGAGCAGGCACCAAAGACGGCTCTCCGTGCGCAGAGCGGACCCACGTACCCTGGGAGAATCCTGTCTCGGCCCCAAGGGTTGCTCACAGCCGGGCCCCGGGCGCTGCGGGCGGGGCGGGCGCAGATCCGCGGGGCGGGTGCAAGGAGGGGGTGGGACCTCTGCGCCCGGGCCGCCTCCTCTGGGTACAAACACTGCAAGCAGGCTCCTAGGCTCCACACGCCTCCCACCAGCTCACGGGCCTCTTGGCCGCTTGCTTTCGACCCCCGGCCTCGCCTTGGCTCCAAATGGACCCCAACTGCTCCTGCCCCACTGGTAAGGAACCCCTGGCTCTGGGCCTTGCATGCCCGCTTCTCAGCCCAGGACACAGTGTCCCTGGGGTTAGATGAGGAAGAAGTTTCCATTCGAGCACAAGTGGACGGCCGCGGTTCACCCAGTGCTTTCTTCCCAGCCAGGGCAGCGACAGCATTTTTTTAACCTATTTTTTGTTTTGTTTTTTGGCTGTACCACTCAGCTTGTGGGAGCTTAGTTCCCTGACCAGGGACGGAACCCAGACACTAGGAAGCGAGAGCGCTGTCCCCTAACCACTAGATCGCCAGCGATTTCCAGCCTCTATTTTTGAATGGGGAGTACAGAGGCTCAAGACTGCCTTTGTTGAGGTCACCCAGCAGGTCACGGAATTGCTAGACCCAGGGTTTGGAGGAGGCCTCGGACCTGCCAGGACTGGATGGGAGGAGGGGACACTGCCTCTTTGGGGTTCAGGCCATGGGCCCTGGCCCCCAGCCCCAGTCAGCCTGGGCTGGGTCTGGAGCCTGGGACCTTCCCTGTGGAGTCCCATCAGGAGGGGACCTACTCTCCTTGGACCAGAAGAGACGAGCTGGGGCTTCTCTATCCGCCTGAGTGGACACGAGCTCCCAGGACTGGGTCCTGACGGAGGAGGAGGGCTCAGGGAGGCATTGCTGACCGTCTGCTGTAGCTCCTGCTCACTGCTGGCCTTTCCCTTCCTGGCAGGCGGCTCCTGCAGCTGCGCTGGCTCCTGCACCTGCAAGGCCTGCAGATGCACCTCCTGCAAGAAGAGTGAGTGTGCGGGGCCTTCTCTGGCAATGCGGGGTGTGGGCTGAGTGCGAGGAGGGAGCCCAGAGCTCAGCAGGCAGGAGCAGGACAGGGACCAAACTCCCCGGCACCCCCCTCACCAGGAAGGGATTCCCAATCAGAGCTGGAATCACCTTCGACATGACCGAGACCCAGGCGCGCACTAGAGAACAGGGAGACTGAGGCCCAGACGGGTCACCGACCAACGACCTCAGACCTGTCACTAGAACTAGTCCTCCTCCCTCCTGAGTCACGCTTCTGAATCCTCCCAGGGACTGAAGCACTGTAGGGAAATGAACGAGTGACCCTGTGTGGCTTCTCGGACCTGGTGCAGCCCCTTCCTGTCGAAGCAGCCCAGAGCCTCCCTACCCCGAGCGGGAGCTGCTCTGTGAGGGGTTTGCCTCCACTTTGATCCTGAGGACGTGGCTCACATCACTGGTGGTGCTGGGGGCTGGCTTTGTCTTGTCCCCAGAGGCCCTGCTCAGTGTCTCTCCAAGGCGCTGTGCCCTGTCCTGGGCACAGATGGGGCAGGCAACCTGAACCTAGTGCCTGACAGCAATTCTCTCAGGACAGAGGACACCGTCGTAAACTCAGGGTCTGGGCCTGAGGGCGGCTGGGCCAGGCCTGCTGTTGGGAAGGGTGGGTGCGGACAACGTGTGGTCCGACTGCACGCTGCCCTTGCCTCCCCAGGCTGCTGCTCCTGCTGCCCCGTGGGCTGCGCCAAGTGTGCCCAGGGCTGCGTCTGCAAAGGGGCCTCGGACAAGTGCAGCTGCTGTGCCTGATGTCGCGGAGAGCCTGCCCCAGGTGTCAACAGGGCAACCAGGACAAACCTGCATTTTACCGTTTTTCATACAAGCGGACCTGACGCTACATTCCTTTTTCTATGAAATATGTGAGTTGTAATAAAAGTTGTTGACTTTATTCTGGCTCTGTCTTCCTTCTTCTGTCTTGAACAAAGAGACGCCGTGCCCATCAGGGCTGGCGTGGGGAACTGGACTGGACGTGCAGAGACCTCGGCTCTGGACCAAAGAGTACCCCCCCCACCCCCCAAAACACGCACACGGAGCGTCTTAGCCCCTTAGGTTAAGTTGAGCTTCAGTTTCTCAGCTCCAAATGAAAGCCTCGCCAGATGACATAGGGCACTGGACACACAGAGGACACACTCCCTCTATTCCCCTTACGAGTATGGATTGCAGAGAACGTTGTCCATTTCTCATTTTCCTTCTCTGGGGGCCCCTGCCAAACTCAGTCCTCGGTGATGAGAGCCTGGAAAAGTACCCAGAGGGGATGGAATCCCACACCCCTCTTGTTTGACTTCTACATGCGACTGGCGTCTAAAACACCCTGGAAAGACCTATTTGTATTTTCTGCCACCGTTTTAACCCTGGTCAGTAAAAAGAATCGCTGAGATAAAATAGAAAAGGACACGATATGTGACACCCATTTTTCCCTTCAACACGTCAAATCACCTTCATACGTGGAGGAGCAATTCTGAAAGCTGGACGCTTTCATATGCTGCACTTACATTGAAGGTGTGCTCGAGTCCTGGGAACGCTTCACAGACGCCCCACTGTGCGGACCACACACGCCTGGAGCAGCTCTGCCCCCTGCCTCCCCACAGGGAACATCAGTCTTGGCTTGCCCAGGGCTACTGACAGGACACTCGCCACCCGTGACAGCTCCCTGCAGGGCCTTGGCTCTGAGTCTTCGCAAGTTCCTCCCTAGATCAGGCTGACATCTTCCCTTCCCTCAAATGCAGCCCGTGGCTACTTGACACCCCGATAGTGACTTGAATTTGGTGGGAATTTCCCAGCTGTTTCCCTGAGACTTGCTTTCAGAAGAAGGACTTCACGTGTTCCTCTGCAGAGTGATGGTGGTGCTGCAGTGCGGAGGGCCTGGTGCTGTTTATTAGCAAGAAGTGTGTGCTGAGGGAACAGGTAATATATTTCAGGTGTTGCGCCCCCTGGCGGTCTGGGGAGGGAACGCCTAGTTGATGGGCACTCGGAGAGAAAGAGGAGACACGTGGCTCAGAAGTCAGGAGCAAGATTGCCCACAGGTGCCTTGTGTGAAGGGGGGCATTTCAGGAGCCGGCCCGTTCTGCGTGCGTGGGTGTTGGTGTCAGGCACTCGGGATCACAGCCAGCAAGCCACTTCCTGACCTGGCAAGTCACTGATACTCTCGGAGATTTCATTTCCTCCTTTCGATAAAAAAGATTAATTTCAATGAGGGGGAATAAGCCAGATAGTGGCCCGGCTCCTAGCTCGGGCTTCCCGAACGGTGTCCTTTATGATCGCTCTCTCCACACTGACATTTGTGCACAGAGAATCCTTGAGCTCCCAACAAGCTCCTGGAGAAAGGCTCCCTGGTTTGCAAGCAAGCTCATGGTGAGGGCACAGATGGATAGGAACCTTGCTTATCCGGTGCCAGAGGGCGTGGGGAGGTTCTCCAACAAGCCCCATGGAACGAGGCACCGCCACAGCATTTGCACAGGCTCAGTGAACCTGCAAGGTCTGGAGTGAGGGTGCCAATTGCAGAGAGGTTAAGCAACTTACCCAAGGGCACACAGCCTGTACTCAGAGGACGGCGCCTACACCACAGCTGTCCCACCTCCCGGCCACAGGGTGCCGGTCATGACATCACTGGAGGCGGAATCCGGCCTCTCCTTTTTCAGGGCTGCAAGGGTCTTCGGAGACAGTCCAGCTGCGCTCCTGGCTGCAGAGGTGGGAGGCTGAAGCCCAGAGAGGCCACAGAGCTGTGCAGAGGGCTCTGCCTGCCAGCTCAGGGCCTTCCCACTGCCGCCGCTGTGCCAGGTGTTCCGTGTTCTCACCTTTCATGGGATGACATGGTGTCCGGTTGGGCGGGGGGCTGCAGTCAGCCTGCAGGAGGGCCAGTCCCACCTGTGTCACATACAGCCCTGTGACATAACCTCTCTCTGGCTCAGTCTCCTCTGCTCTAAAGGGCAAAATAATAGTGTCTGGCTCTCGGGATTACAGAATTGAATACACGCAAAGAAGGTCAGAACCTACTGGGCACTCAGTGAGTAAATCCATCGGATCACCGATTCACTTATTTATCTCTTTATTTATGTGTTATCATTAGCCTAGGAGACATTGTCCTCCTTCCAGACACGCAAGCAAGGATGGTGTGTTTAGCTCTGTGCTCTGGGCCGTCCTCATCAACCCTGTGAGCCTGGGACCAGTTCCCCTGAGAGGGTTATCCGGCCTTCCCGCCAAGAGCCGTTGACACTACAAGTAGAAAGCCGTGAGTCACACAGTCGCCGTCCTCCTGACACATACAGAAGGATCCTGCCATTTCTGCTGTCGCCTGCATCCGGATTTCCTGACCATTTTCTTTTCAGCGATTTTCCGAAATACGTTATACCAAAAGAAACCTCTTGAACACTACTGGAGGAGAGAGTCAGAAGGTAGCCACAAAGTCATAAATCCATTCCTATTCTGTCACTCTGGTCGCCCCCAGGATTGAGCTGGACATGGTAGAGACGGGCTGAGGACACAGCTCTGGGCCAAAGGGGAGCTTTCTCACCGACTCCCTCTCTCAGCTGCGAAGCGACCAAAGCACAGAAGCAGGGCACCACTCCCCAGCACCGTGTGCCTGCCTCCGGAGCCTCCTTGTACTGTAGGTAGTTTGGCCTTTGGGAAACGGGCTCCTGACTAGGATCTCCCTTCCCGGTTGGTGTGACAGTTCAAAGAGCAAAAGTGATGAACAAGGCTTGGCCTGGACTCCACGGTGAGTAACTGTCGGGACTACTCAAAGGGAACTATCCACTTGTCTCGCTTTGTTATTTAACGCCAGGTCTGCCTATCACTTACAATGACGCCATCCCTGGGGAGCATCCCATGATTAGGGAACCTCCACCCTGGCGTGGGGTGGACTGGCTACAGTGAGGAGCCCCCCTGGAAAGTTGAGGCAAAGAAGCCCCCGCGGAAATGAGCCATGATCCCTTCAGGAAAGGAAAACACAAGTGAGGAGGACTAGCGGCTGAAGGCAATGTTCACCGCGCTGCGGTTCCAGGAGACGGTACCGGAAACATGCTTCCAAAGGACCGTGGTGGGGACCGGGGCTGGCAACGCCTGGGGACACATGGGCTGGGCGAAACGGTGCTGAGGGTCACAGCCGCCTGCCGTCTCTGACACCGCTCCCCGGCTCCAGCCAAGCCAGGGACACGAGCGGGAGGCGGGGGCTGTTCTCAGGCTGCAGGAAACGGCGACCCGCAGGCCGGCGGCGCGGGGCCCGGGGCGGGGAAGACCGGAGGACGCGGGAGCTGGAGTCCTGCGCAACCCGCCAACAGGGTGGCTGCTCCCGTCGGGCACATTGGGAAGGGGCGGCCAGGGGGCTGGGACACCGCTTACCGCACGGCACCCGGTTCCTCCGCTCCAGCCGGCCCCGAAGTGGAATCGTGCGCTCGGCCCCGCCTGTTGCTCACAGCCCGGCCCAGGGCGCTGAGGGCGCTGCGGACGGCGCGGGCGCGGGCCCGGGCGCGGGCGCGGATCCGCGGGGCGCGTGCAAGGCGGGGGCGGGGCCTCTGCGCCCGGGCCGCCTCCTCGGCCTATAACTGAGCCCCCGGGCTCCTCGCTCCCACACGGCCCCCACCGGACCCGTGCAGCCGCTTCGCCCCTTGCTTTGGACCTCGGGCCTCACTTCTCCTCCAGATGGACCCCAAGTGCTCCTGCCCCACTGGTAAGGGAGCCCTGGCTTTGAGCCTTAGGATGCCCCCTTCCCAGGCACAGGACGACAAGGGAGGGTTTTGAGTTTGAGCTCAGGAGGACTCCTGTCACGGGTCCGGGGCTTTCTTGGTAGCCAGGCCCCTGGGAGCATGTCAGTCTCCCTTTGCCTCTCTGTTGACACTGAGGGCACGGAGGCTCCAGGCTGTCCTTCTTGAGGTCACCCAGCTGGTCAGGGGATTGCTAGACCGGGACCCCGTGTTTGGAGGAGGCCTCGGAGCTGCCAGGACTGGATGGGAGGAGGGGACACTGCCTCTTTGGGGTTCAGGCCATGGGCCCTGGCCCCCAGCCCCAGTCAGCCTGGGCTGGGTCTGGAGCCTGGGACCTTCCCTGTGGAGTCCCATCAGGAGGGGACCTACTCTCCTTGGACCAGAAGAGACGAGCTGGGGCTTCTCTATCCGCCTGAGTGGACACGAGCTCCCAGGACTGGGTCCTGACGGAGGAGGAGGGCTCAGGGAGGCATTGCTGACCGTCTGCTGTAGCTCCTGCATCCCTCTCCCTGCTCACTGCTGGCCTTTCCCTTCCTGGCAGGCGGCTCCTGCAGCTGCGCTGGCTCCTGCACCTGCAAGGCCTGCAGATGCACCTCCTGCAAGAAGAGTGAGTGTGCGGGGCCTTCTCTGGCAATGCGGGGTGTGGGCTGAGTGCGAGGAGGGAGCCCAGAGCTCAGCAGGCAGGAGCAGGACAGGGACCAAACTTCCCGGCACCCCCCTCACCAGGAAGGGATTCCCAATCAGAGCTGGAATCACCTTCGACATGACCGAGACCCAGGCGCGCACTAGAGAACAGGGAGACTGAGGCCCAGACGGGTCACCAACCAACAACCTCAGACCTGTCACTAGAACTAGTCCTCCTGCCTCCTGAGGCACGCTTCTGAATCCTCCCAGGGACTGAAGCACTGTAGGGACATGAGCGAGCGACCGTGTGTGGCTTCTCGGACCTGGTGCAGCCCCTTCCTGTCGAAGCAACCCAGAGCTTCCCTATCCCGAGCGGGAGCTACTCTGTGAGGGGTTTGCCTCCACTTTGATCCTGAGGACGTGGCTCACATCACTGGTGGTGCTGGGGGCCGGCTTTCTCTTGCCCCAGAGGCCCTGCTCGCTGTCTGTCCAAGGCGCTGTGCCCTGTCCTGGGCACAGATGGGGCAGGCAACCTGAACCTAGTATCTGAGAGCAATTCTCTCAGGACAGAGGACACCGTCGTAAACTCAGGGTCTGGGCCTGAGGGCGGCTGGGGCCAGGCCTGGTGTTGGGAAGGGTGGTTGTGGACAACGCATGGTCTGACTGCACGCTGCCCTTGCCTCCCCAGGCTGCTGCTCCTGCTGCCCCGTGGGCTGCGCCAAGTGTGCCCAGGGCTGCGTCTGCAAAGGGGCCTCGGACAAGTGCAGCTGCTGTGCCTGATGTCGCGGAGAGCCTGCCCCAGGTGTCAATGGAGGACCACGGGCCGACCTGTGTTTTTCTACAACTCTGACTTGATTGCTACATTCCCTTTCCTATGAAATATGTGAGTTGTAATAAAAGTTGTTGACACTCTTCCGACTCGGCTCTTTTTTCTGTGCATTGGGAATAAGGGCTTTTGTGCCATCCAGGGCTGGTGTAGGAGACTGGATGAGAAGTGCAGAGACTTGGGTACTGGAACAAAATGTGAGTCCCTAACAAACTGAGTGCCTAAGACAAGCCACACTCCCTCACTGGGTTCATCTTCCGTAAAATGGAAGAGCATTAGACCAGATGCTCTAAGGGTGTTGAGCAGATACAAGGTCCCCTCCATTCTCATGGCAAGGGTTCGTGGCATGGCAAGGGTTGGTGACTTCTCAATGCCTCATTTCCCATCCTCTGATTTCCCTGGCTAACTTCACTCATAGATCTTCCTCATAGATCTTAGGCTTCATAGACTCTAAAGAAGTTGGAATCACACCTCCAGTTACCTGAATCCCTACCTGGAAGTCTCAAACTCCCTGCACTGAAAGATGTGTGAATTTTCTAGCTGTGGTTTTTATTTTCTAACTTCACAAACCTAAACTTTGGTAAAATAAAATTAAGTGAACTACTAAGAAAAATTTCAAAGGACACAAAATACAAAACCCAACTTTTGATTCAATAAATTTGAATAAAGGTATGAGGATCAGAGTAATACAGGAAAAATTTAAAAAGTAAAAACATGTTTGTTCACCTGAAACTAACACAATATTGTAAATCAGCCATACTTCAATCATTAAAAAAAAACCATGAGTTCATCAAAGGAGTATGTTGAACACGGAAAACACTTTCAAACGCCCCACTGTGTGGATCACCCACACCTGAAGTAGCTCTTCCCACCATCCCCACAGGGGACATCCGTCTCGGCTGGCCCAGTGCCAGTGAGAGGACACCTGCTACCCCTGAGAGCTCCCTGCGGTGAGTTGGCTCTGAATCTTTGGAAGTTCCTTTAGGTCAGGCTGAACGCTGCCTTCAAAATCCAGCCCTTGGCTACTGGAAAGCAGCAAAGTGACTAGGAATTTGTAGGTAATGCCCAGCCATTTCCCAACAAGAGGCAGAGTACCTGGAAACTGGTTCCACATGAAGGACTTCATGTCTGCCTGTGCAGGGTAGTGTCAGATTCTGCATTTACAACGTGGTGGTGGTATTTATTAGGAAGGAGTGAGGCGCTGAGTGACCTGTAAATAATGGCGAGAGCTGGTCCTCCTGACAACTTCTGGAGGGATTTGCTATTTGATGGAAAGTCAAAGAGAAAGACGAGTCACGTGGCCCAAGAGTCAGGACCGCACTCACCCACAGGTGTCCTGTGTGAAGAGGGGATTTCAGGAGCCAGCCTGTGCTGGGTGCACGGGTGCTGGTGTCAGGCAGTCTTGGTTCACAGACCACAGTGGCACTTACCAGCCGCATATCCTAAATGAGTCGCTCGACCTCTCTAAGTCTCCATGTCCTATAAAAAGGAGATGATATCCCTGTGTGGTATTGAGAGTGGCCTAGCTCCTCACTAGGGCTTTATAAACAGTGTCTATTAGGCTGCTTCTGTTCACAGTGACTTTCCTGGGACACAATTTTGATGAATTCCAACAAGCTCTTGGGGAAAGGCTCATGGTGTTGCAAGCATGACTCTAGGCAGGAGGTTAAGGTTTGATTGCAAGTTTACTGATTCACTGGCAGGGGGAGTGCGCATGCCCTGCAATAGCCCCCCTAGGATAAGATGCTGCCACACCATTTGGAGGAACACAAAATCAATGCCCACCCTCCCTATCACTTGATCTATATTGAACCAGTAACACAGTGAACCTGCAGGGGCTGGAAGGATTGCGCCAGCTACCCAGAGTTTCAGCAACCTGCCTAAGGGCACACAGACCATATTCAGAGGTCTGAAGCTATAGCAAGGCTGTCTCACCTCCTTGCCAAAGGTCGCCGATTAGGAGGTCACTGAAGGCTGAGTCCTGCCTATCATTATTCAGAGCTGGAAGTGTCCTTTCAGACAGTCTAGTTGTGCTTCTGGCTGCAGAGATGGGAGACTAAAGTCCAGAGAGGTCACAGAGCTATGCAGAGGGATGTGACTGCCTGCTCAGTGCCCTTCCCACTGCCGAATACTGAAAGGGAAATAACCACTCTTCATGCTGTGCTCTTTAATGCCAGGTCTGCCCATCACTTACAATGATCCCTTCCACGGGGTGGGATCTCATCCTTTGGGAACCTCCATCCTGGTGCAGGGTGGACTGGCTAGGATCAGGAAATCCCCTGCCAAGTTTAGGCCAGGAGCACAGGGACAAGTGTGCCCACCCATCCATTCAGTAGTGCAGAAAAGAAGGAAGGATGGGAGGCAGAGGCCTGAGTTGGTCGCGGTGCTCTTACGGAGAAACGTTAGAGAAGCGCTGCCTAAGGACCATCGTGGGGACCAGGACAGGAAATGGTGGGGGAAGAGGGAGTCGGAGGATTGGTGGTGAAGGTCACATCCACCGCCGCCCTCTGCACACAACTCCCAGGATCCAGCCATGCCTGGGACGGGAGCGCGAGACTAGGGTTGCACACGGGCTCCGGAAAGGGGGAACCTGAAGACAACAGCGCGGGGGCCGGTGGTGGGGAAGACAGCGAGGATACAGAGGCTGGGTTGCTGGAAAATCCCGGAACAAGGTGGCTGCCGCCCTCGGGAAAATCGGGAGGGGCGGACAGGGAGGCTAGGACACCGCGCACCTCCCGGCAAACAGTCCCTACCGGCGAGCAGGCACCAAAGACGGCTCTCCGTGCGCAGAGCGGACCCACGTACCCTGGGAGAATCCTGTCTCGGCCCCAAGGGTTGCTCACAGCCGGGCCCCGGGCGCTGCGGGCGGGGCGGGCGCAGATCCGCGGGGCGGGTGCAAGGAGGGGGTGGGACCTCTGCGCCCGGGCCGCCTCCTCTGGGTACAAACACTGCAAGCAGGCTCCTAGGCTCCACACGCCTCCCACCAGCTCACGGGCCTCTTGGCCGCTTGCTTTCGACCCCCGGCCTCGCCTTGGCTCCAAATGGACCCCAACTGCTCCTGCCCCACTGGTAAGGAACCCCTGGCTCTGGGCCTTGCATGCCCGCTTCTCAGCCCAGGACACAGTGTCCCTGGGGTTAGATGAGGAAGAAGTTTCCATTCGAGCCCAAGTGGACGGCCGCGGTTCACCCAGTGCTTTCTTCCCAGCCGGGGCAGCGACAGCATTTTCTTAATCTACTTTTTGTTTTGTTTTTTGGCTGTACCACTCAGCTTGTGGGAGCTTAGTTCCCTGACCAGGGACGGAACCCAGACACTAGGAAGTGAGAGCGCTGTCCCCTAACCACTAGATCGCCAGAGATTTCCAGCCTCTATTTTTGAATGGGGAGTACAGAGGCTCAAGACTGCCTTTGTTGAGGTCACCCAGCAGGTCACGGAATTGCTAGACCCAGGGTTTGGAGGAGGCCTCGGACCTGCCAGGACTGGATGGGAGGAGGGGACACTGCCTCTTTGGGGTTCAGGCCATGGGCCCTGGCCCCCAGCCCCAGTCAGCCTGGGCTGGGTCTGGAGCCTGGGACCTTCCCTGTGGAGTCCCATCAGGAGGGGACCTACTCTCCTTGGACCAGAAGAGACGAGCTGGGGCTTCTCTATCTGCCTGAGTGGACACGAGCTCCCAGGGCTGCGTCCTGACGGAGGAGGAGGGCTCAGGGAGGCATTGCTGACCGTCTGCTGTAGCTCCTGCATCCCTCTCCCTGCTCACTGCTGGCCTTTCCCTTCCTGGCAGGCGGCTCCTGCAGCTGCGCTGGCTCCTGCACCTGCAAGGCCTGCAGATGCACCTCCTGCAAGAAGAGTGAGTGTGCGGGGCCTTCTCTGGCAATGCGGGGTGTGGGCTGAGTGCGAGGAGGGAGCCCAGAGCTCAGCAGGAAGGAGCAGGACAGGGACCAAACTTCCCGGCACCCCCCTCACCAGGAAGGGATTCCCAATCAGAGCTGGAATCACCTT
This sequence comes from Mesoplodon densirostris, assembly GCF_025265405.1. Taxonomy (NCBI): domain Eukaryota; kingdom Metazoa; phylum Chordata; class Mammalia; order Artiodactyla; family Ziphiidae; genus Mesoplodon; species Mesoplodon densirostris. Next base: position 37,008,520 of record NC_082679.1, on the reverse strand, counting down.
CGACATGACCGAGACCCAGGCGCGCACTAGAGAACAGGGAGACTGAGGCCCAGACGGGTCACCGACCAACGACCTCAGACCTGTCACTAGAACTAGTCCTCCTGCCTCCTGAGGCACGCTTCTGAATCCTCCCAGGGACTGAAGCACAGTAGGGACATGAACGAGTGACCCTGTGTGGCTTCTCGGACCTGGTGCAGCCCCTTCCTGTCGAAGCAGCCCAGAGCCTCCCTACCCCGAGCGGGAGCTGCTCTGTGAGGGGTTTGCCTCCACTTTGATCCTGAGGACTTGGCTCACATCACTGGTGGTGCTGGGGGCTGGCTTTGTCTTGTCTCCAGAGGCCCTGCTCAGTGTCTCTCCAAGGCGCTGTGCCCTGTCCTGGGCACAGATGGGGCAGGCAACCTGAACCTAGTGCCCGAGAGCAATTCTCTCAGGACAGAGGACACCGTCGTAAACTCAGGGTCTGGGCCTGAGGGCGGCTGGGCCAGGCCTGCTGTTGGGAAGGGTGGGTGCGGACAACGCGTGGTCCGACTGCACGCTGCCCTTGCCTCCCCAGGCTGCTGCTCCTGCTGCCCCGTGGGCTGCGCCAAGTGTGCCCAGGGCTGCGTCTGCAAAGGGGCCTCGGACAAGTGCAGCTGCTGTGCCTGATGTCGCGGAGAGCCTGCCCCAGGTGTCAACAGGGCAACCAGGACAAACCTGCATTTTACCGTTTTTCATACAAGCGGACCTGACGCTACATTCCTTTTTCTATGAAATACGTGAGTTGTAATAAAAGTTGTTGACTTTATTCTGGCTCTGTCTTCCTTCTTCTGTCTTGAACAAAGAGACGCCGTGCCCATCAGGGCTGGCGTGGGGAACTGGACTGGACGTGCAGAGACCTCGGCTCTGGACCAAAGAGTACCCCCCCACCCCCCAAAACACACGCACACGGAGCGTCTTAGCCCCTTAGGTTAAGTTGAGCTTCAGTTTCTCAGCTCCAAATGAAAGCCTCGCCAGATGACATAGGGCACTGGACACACAGAGGACACACTCCCTCTATTCCCCTTACGAGTATGGATTGCAGAGAACGTTGTCCATTTCTCATTTTCCTTCTCTGGGGGCCCCTGCCAAACTCAGTCCTCGGTGATGAGAGCCTGGAAAAGTACCCAGAGGGGATGGAATCCCACACCCCTCTTGTTTGACTTCTACACGCGACTGGCGTCTAAAACACCCTGGAAAGACCTATTTGTATTTTCTGCCACCGTTTTAACCCTGGTCAGTAAAAAGAATCGCTGAGATAAAATAGAAAAGGACACGATATGTGACACCCATTTTCCCCTTCAACACGTCAAATCACCTTCATACGTGGAGGAGCAATTCTGAAAGCTGGACGCTTTCATATGCTGCACTTACATTGAAGGTGTGCCCGAGTCCTGGGAACGCTTCACAGACGCCCCACTGTGCGGACCACACACGCCTGGAGCAGCTCTGCCCCCTGCCTCCCCACAGGGAACATCAGTCTTGGCTTGCCCAGGGCTACTGACAGGACACTCGCCACCCGTGACAGCTCCCTGCAGGGCCTTGGCTCTGAGTCTTCGCAAGTTCCTCCCTAGATCAGGCTGACATCTTCCCTTCCCTCAAATGCAGCCCGTGGCTACTTGACACCCCGATAGTGATTTGAATTTGGTGGGAATTTCCCAGCTGTTTCCCTGAGACTTGCTTTCAGAAGAAGGACTTCACGTGTTCCTCTGCAGAGTGATGGTGGTGCTGCAGTGCGGAGGGCCTGGTGCTGTTTATTAGCAAGAAGTGTGTGCTGAGGGAACAGGTAATATATTTCAGGTGTTGCGCCCCCTGGCGGTCTGGGGAGGGAACGCCTAGTTGATGGGCACTCGGAGAGAAAGAGGAGACACGTGGCTCAGAAGTCAGGAGCAAGATTGCCCACAGGTGCCCTGTGTGAAGGGGGGCATTTCAGGAGCCGGCCCGTTCTGCGTGCGTGGGTGTTGGTGTCAGGCACTCGGGTTCACAGCCAGCATGCCACTTCCTGACCTGGCAAGTCACTGATACTCTCGGAGATTTCATTTCCTCCTTTCGATAAAAAAGATTAATTTCAATGAGGGGGAATAAGCCAGATAGTGGCCCGGCTCCTAGCTCGGGCTTCCCGAACGGTGTCCTTTATGATCGCTCTCTCCACACTGACATTTGTGCACAGAGAATCCTTGAGCTCCCAACAAGCTCCTGGAGAAAGGCTCCCTGGTTTGCAAGCAAGCTCATGGTGAGGGCACAGATGGATAGGAACCTTGCTTATCCGGTGCCAGAGGGCGTGGGGAGGTTCTCCAACAAGCCCCATGGAACGAGGCACCGCCACAGCATTTGCACAGGCTCAGTGAACCTGCAAGGTCTGGAGTGAGGGTGCCAATTGCAGAGAGGTTAAGCAACTTACCCAAGGGCACACAGCCTGTACTCAGAGGACGGCGCCTACACCACAGCTGTCCCACCTCCCGGCCACAGGGTGCCGGTCATGACATCACTGGAGGCGGAATCCGGCCTCTCCTTTTTCAGGGCTGCAAGGGTCTTCGGAGACAGTCCAGCTGTGCTCCTGGCTGCAGAGGTGGGAGGCTGAAGCCCAGAGAGGTCACAGAGCTGTGCAGAGGGCTCTGCCTGCCAGCTCAGGGCCTTCCCACTGCCACCGCTGTGCCAGGTGTTCCGTGTTCTCACCTTTCATGGGATGACATGGTGTCCGGTTGGGCGGGGGGCTGCAGTCAGCCTGCAGGAGGGCCAGTCCCACCTGTGTCACATATAGCCCTGTGACATAACCTCTCTCTGGCTCAGTCTCCTCTGCTCTAAAGGGCAAAATAATAGTGTCTGGCTCTCGGGATTACAGAATTGAATACACGCAAAGAAGGTCAGAACCTACTGGGCACTCAGTGAGTAAATCCATCGGATCACCGATTCACTTATTTATCTCTTTATTTATGTGTTATCATTAGCCTAGGAGACATTGTCCTCCTTCCAGACACGCAAGCAAGGATGGTGTGTTTAGCTCTGTGCTCTGGGCCGTCCTCATCAACCCTGTGAGCCTGGGACCAGTTCCCCTGAGAGGGTTATCCGGCCTTCCCGCCAAGAGCCGTTGACACTACAAGTAGAAAGCCGTGAGTCACACAGTCGCCATCCTCCTGACACATACAGAAGGATCCTGCCATTTCTGCTGTCGCCTGCATCCGGATTTCCTGACCATTTTCTTTTCAGCGATTTTCCGAAATATGTTATACCAAAAGAAACCTCTTGAACACTACTGAAGGAGAGAGTCAGAAGGTAGCCACAAAGTCATAAATCCATTCCTATTCTGTCACTCTGGTCGCCCCCAGGATTGAGCTGGACATGGTAGAGACGGGCTGAGGACACAGCTCTGGGCCAAAGGGGAGCTTTCTCACCGACTCCCTCTCTCAGCTGCGAAGCGACAAAAGCACAGAAGCAGGGCACCACTCCCCAGCACCGTGTGCCTGCCTCCGGAGCCTCCTTGTACTGTAGGTAGTTTGGCCTTTGGGAAACGGGCTCCTGACTAGGATCTCCCTTCCCGGTTGGTGTGACAGTTCAAAGAGCAAAAGTGATGAACAAGGCTTGGCCTGGACTCCACGGTGAGTAACTGTCGGGACTACTCAAAGGGAACTATCCACTTGTCTCGCTTTGTTATTTAACGCCAGGTCTGCCTATCACTTACAATGACGCCATCCCTGGGGAGCATCCCATGATTAGGGAACCTCCACCCTGGCGTGGGGTGGACTGGCTACAGTGAGGAGCCCCCCTGGAAAGTTGAGGCAAAGAAGCCCCCGCGGAAATGAGCCATGATCCCTTCAGGAAAGGAAAACACAAGTGAGGAGGACTAGCGGCTGAAGGCAATGTTCACCGCGCTGCGGTTCCAGGAGACGGTACCGGAAACATGCTTCCAAAGGACCGTGGTGGGGACCGGGGCTGGCAACGCCTGAGGACACATGGGCTGGGCGAAACGGTGCTGAGGGTCACAGCCGCCTGCCGTCTCTGACACCGCTCCCCGGCTCCAGCCAAGCCAGGGACACGAGCGGGAGGCGGGGGCTGTTCTCAGGCTGCAGGAAACGGCGACCCGCAGGCCGGCGGCGCGGGGCCCGGGGCGGGGAAGACCGGAGGACGCGGGAGCTGGAGTCCTGCGCAACCCGCCAACAGGGTGGCTGCTCCCGTCGGGCACACTGGGAAGGGGCGGCCAGGGGGCTGGGACACCGCTTACCGCACGGCACCCGGTTCCTCCGCTCCAGCCGGCCCCGAAGTGGAATCGTGCGCTCGGCCCCGCCTGTTGCTCACAGCCCGGCCCAGGGCGCTGAGGGCGCTGCGGACGGCGCGGGCGCGGGCCCGGGCGCGGGCGCGGATCCGCGGGGCGCGTGCAAGGCGGGGGCGGGGCCTCTGCGCCCGGGCCGCCTCCTCGGCCTATAACTGAGCCCCCGGGCTCCTCGCTCCCACACGGCCCCCACCGGACCCGTGCAGCCGCTTCGCCCCTTGCTTTGGACCTCGGGCCTCACTTCTCCTCCAGATGGACCCCAAGTGCTCCTGCCCCACTGGTAAGGGAGCCCTGGCTTTGAGCCTTAGGATGCCCCCTTCCCAGGCACAGGACGACAAGGGAGGGTTTTGAGTTTGAGCTCAGGAGGACTCCTGTCACGGGTCCGGGGCTTTCTTGGTAGCCAGGCCCCTGGGAGCATGTCAGTCTCCCTTTGCCTCTCTGTTGACACTGAGGGCACGGAGGCTCCAGGCTGTCCTTCTTGAGGTCACCCAGCTGGTCAGGGGATTGCTAGACCGGGACCCCGTGTTTGGAGGAGGCCTCGGAGCTGCCAGGACTGGATGGGAGGAGGGGACACTGCCTCTTTGGGGTTCAGGCCATGGGCCCTGGCCCCCAGCCCCAGTCAGCCTGGGCTGGGTCTGGAGCCTGGGACCTTCCCTGTGGAGTCCCATCAGGAGGGGACCTACTCTCCTTGGACCAGAAGAGACGAGCTGGGGCTTCTCTATCCGCCTGAGTGGACACGAGCTCCCAGGACTGGGTCCTGACGGAGGAGGAGGGCTCAGGGAGGCATTGCTGACCGTCTGCTGTAGCTCCTGCATCCCTCTCCCTGCTCACTGCTGGCCTTTCCCTTCCTGGCAGGCGGCTCCTGCAGCTGCGCTGGCTCCTGCACCTGCAAGGCCTGCAGATGCACCTCCTGCAAGAAGAGTGAGTGTGCGGGGCCTTCTCTGGCAATGCGGGGTGTGGGCTGAGTGCGAGGAGGGAGCCCAGAGCTCAGCAGGCAGGAGCAGGACAGGGACCAAACTTCCCGGCACCCCCCTCACCAGGAAGGGATTCCCAATCAGAGCTGGAATCACCTTCGACATGACCGAGACCCAGGCGCGCACTAGAGAACAGGGAGACTGAGGCCCAGACGGGTCACCAACCAACAACCTCAGACCTGTCACTAGAACTAGTCCTCCTGCCTCCTGAGGCACGCTTCTGAATCCTCCCAGGGACTGAAGCACTGTAGGGACATGAGCGAGCGACCGTGTGTGGCTTCTCGGACCTGGTGCAGCCCCTTCCTGTCGAAGCAACCCAGAGCTTCCCTATCCCGAGCGGGAGCTACTCTGTGAGGGGTTTGCCTCCACTTTGATCCTGAGGACGTGGCTCACATCACTGGTGGTGCTGGGGGCCGGCTTTCTCTTGCCCCAGAGGCCCTGCTCACTGTCTGTCCAAGGCGCTGTGCCCTGTCCTGGGCACAGATGGGGCAGGCAACCTGAACCTAGTGTCTGAGAGCAATTCTCTCAGGACAGAGGACACCGTCATAAACTCAGGGTCTGGGCCTGAGGGCGGCTGGGGCCAGGCCTGCTGTTGGGAAGGGTGGGTGCGGACAATGCGTGGTCCGACTGCACGCTGCCCTTGCCTCCCCAGGCTGCTGCTCCTGCTGCCCCGTGGGCTGCGCCAAGTGTGCCCAGGGCTGCGTCTGCAAAGGGGCCTCGGACAAGTGCAGCTGCTGTGCCTGATGTCGCGGAGAGCCTGCCCCAGGTGTCAATGGAGGACCACGGGCCGACCTGTGTTTTTCTACAACTCTGACTTGATTGCTACATTCCCTTTCCTATGAAATATGTGAGTTGTAATAAAAGTTGTTGACACTCTTCCGACTCGGCTCTTTTTTCTGTGCATTGGGAATAAGGGCTTTTGTGCCATCCAGGGCTGGTGTAGGAGACTGGATGAGAAGTGCAGAGACTTGGGTACTGGAACAAAATGTGAGTCCCTAACAAACTGAGTGCCTAAGACAAGCCACACTCCCTCACTGGGTTCATCTTCCGTACAATGGAAGAGCATTAGACCAGATGCTCTAAGGGTGTTGAGCAGATACAAGGTCCCCTCCATTCTCATGGCAAGGGTTCGTGGCATGGCAAGGGTTGGTGACTTCTCAATGCCTCATTTCCCATCCTCTGATTTCCCTGGCTAACTTCACTCATAGATCTTCCTCATAGATCTTAGGCTTCATAGACTCTAAAGAAGTTGGAATCACACCTCCAGTTACCTGAATCCCTACCTGGAAGTCTCAAACTCCCTGCACTGAAAGATGTGTGAATTTTCTAGCTGTGGTTTTTATTTTCTAACTTCACAAACCTAAACTTTGGTAAAATAAAATTAAGTGAACTACTAAGAAAAATTTCAAAGGACACAAAATACAAAACCCAATTTTTGATTCAATAAATTTGAATAAATGTATGAGGATCAGAGTAATACAGGAAAAATTTAAAAAGTAAAAACATGTTTGTTCACCTGAAACTAACACAATATTGTAAATCAGCCATACTTCAATCATTAAAAAAAAACCATGAGTTCATCAAAGGAGTATGTTGAACACGGAAAACACTTTCAAACGCCCCACTGTGTGGATCACCCACACCTGAAGTAGCTCTTCCCACCATCCCCACAGGGGACATCCGTCTCGGCTGGCCCAGTGCCAGTGAGAGGACACCTGCTACCCCTGAGAGCTCCCTGCGGTGAGTTGGCTCTGAATCTTTGGAAGTTCCTTTAGGTCAGGCTGAACGCTGCCTTCAAAATCCAGCCCTTGGCTACTGGAAAGCAGCAAAGTGACTAGGAATTTGTAGGTAATGCCCAGCCATTTCCCAACAAGAGGCAGAGTACCTGGAAACTGGTTCCACATGAAGGACTTCATGTCTGCCTGTGCAGGGTAGTGTCAGATTCTGCATTTACAACGTGGTGGTGGTATTTATTAGGAAGGAGTGAGGCGCTGAGTGACCTGTAAATAATGGCGAGAGCTGGTCCTCCTGACAACTTCTGGAGGGATTTGCTATTTGATGGAAAGTCAAAGAGAAAGACGAGTCACGTGGCCCAAGAGTCAGGACCGCACTCACCCACAGGTGTCCTGTGTGAAGAGGGGATTTCAGGAGCCAGCCTGTGCTGGGTGCACGGGTGCTGGTGTCAGGCAGTCTTGGTTCACAGACCACAGTGGCACTTACCAGCCGCATATCCTAAATGAGTCGCTCGACCTCTCTAAGTCTCCATGTCCTATAAAAAGGAGATGATATCCCTGTGTGGTATTGAGAGTGGCCTAGCTCCTCACTAGGGCTTTATAAACAGTGTCTATTAGGCTGCTTCTGTTCACAGTGACTTTCCTGGGACACAATTTTGATGAATTCCAACAAGCTCTTGGGGAAAGGCTCATGGTGTTGCAAGCATGACTCTAGGCAGGAGGTTAAGGTTTGATTGCAAGTTTACTGATTCACTGGCAGGGGGAGTGCGCATGCCCTGCAATAGCCCCCCTAGAATAAGATGCTGCCACACCATTTGGAGGAACACAAAATCAATGCCCACCCTCCCTATCACTTGATCTATATTGAACCAGTAACACAGTGAACCTGCAGGGGCTGGAAGGATTGCGCCAGCTACCCAGAGTTTCAGCAACCTGCCTAAGGGCACACAGACCATATTCAGAGGTCTGAAGCTATAGCAAGGCTGTCTCACCTCCTTGCCAAAGGTCGCCGATTAGGAGGTCACTGAAGGCTGAGTCCTGCCTATCATTATTCAGAGCTGGAAGTGTCCTTTCAGACAGTCTAGTTGTGCTTCTGGCTGCAGAGATGGGAGACTAAAGTCCAGAGAGGTCACAGAGCTATGCAGAGGGATGTGACTGCCTGCTCAGTGCCCTTCCCGCTGCTGAATACTCAAAGGGAAATAACCACTCTTCATGCTGTGCTCTTTAATGCCAGGTCTGCCCATCACTTACAATGATCCCTTCCACGGGGTGGGATCTCATCCTTTGGGAACCTCCATCCTGGTGCAGGGTGGACTGGCTAGGATCAGGAAATCCCCTGCCAAGTTTAGGCCAGGAGCACAGGGACAAGTGTGCCCACCCATCCATTCAGTAGTGCAGAAAAGAAGGAAGGATGGGAGGCAGAGGCCTGAGTTGGTCGCGGTGCTCTTACGGAGAAACGTTAGAGAAGCGCTGCCTAAGGACCATCGTGGGGACCAGGACAGGAAATGGTGGGGGAAGAGGGAGTCGGAGGATTGGTGGTGAAGGTCACATCCACCGCCGCCCTCTGCACACAACTCCCAGGATCCAGCCATGCCTGGGACGGGAGCGCGAGACTAGGGTTGCACACGGGCTCCGGAAAGGGGGAACCTGAAGACAACAGCGCGGGGGCCGGTGGTGGGGAAGACAGCGAGGATACAGAGGCTGGGTTGCTGGAAAATCCCGGAACAAGGTGGCTGCCGCCCTCGGGAAAATCGGGAGGGGCGGACAGGGAGGCTAGGACACCGCGCACCTCCCGGCAAACAGTCCCTACCGGCGAGCAGGCACCAAAGACGGCTCTCCGTGCGCAGAGCGGACCCACGTACCCTGGGAGAATCCTGTCTCGGCCCCAAGGGTTGCTCACAGCCGGGCCCCGGGCGCTGCGGGCGGGGCGGGCGCAGATCCGCGGGGCGGGTGCAAGGAGGGGGTGGGACCTCTGCGCCCGGGCCGCCTCCTCTGGGTACAAACACTGCAAGCAGGCTCCTAGGCTCCACACGCCTCCCACCAGCTCACGGGCCTCTTGGCCGCTTGCTTTCGACCCCCGGCCTCGCCTTGGCTCCAAATGGACCCCAACTGCTCCTGCCCCACTGGTAAGGAACCCCTGGCTCTGGGCCTTGCATGCCCGCTTCTCAGCCCAGGACACAGTGTCCCTGGGGTTAGATGAGGAAGAAGTTTCCATTCGAGCCCAAGTGGACGGCCGCGGTTCACCCAGTGCTTTCTTCCCAGCCGGGGCAGCGACAGCATTTTCTTAATCTACTTTTTGTTTTGTTTTTTGGCTGTACCACTCAGCTTGTGGGAGCTTAGTTCCCTGACCAGGGACGGAACCCAGACACTAGGAAGTGAGAGCGCTGTCCCCTAACCACTAGATCGCCAGAGATTTCCAGCCTCTATTTTTGAATGGGGAGTACAGAGGCTCAAGACTGCCTTTGTTGAGGTCACCCAGCAGGTCACGGAATTGCTAGACCCAGGGTTTGGAGGAGGCCTCGGACCTGCCAGGACTGGATGGGAGGAGGGGACACTGCCTCTTTGGGGTTCAGGCCATGGGCCCTGGCCCCCAGCCCCAGTCAGCCTGGGCTGGGTCTGGAGCCTGGGACCTTCCCTGTGGAGTCCCATCAGGAGGGGACCTACTCTCCTTGGACCAGAAGAGACGAGCTGGGGCTTCTCTATCTGCCTGAGTGGACACGAGCTCCCAGGGCTGCGTCCTGACGGAGGAGGAGGGCTCAGGGAGGCATTGCTGACCGTCTGCTGTAGCTCCTGCATCCCTCTCCCTGCTCACTGCTGGCCTTTCCCTTCCTGGCAGGCGGCTCCTGCAGCTGCGCTGGCTCCTGCACCTGCAAGGCCTGCAGATGCACCTCCTGCAAGAAGAGTGAGTGTGCGGGGCCTTCTCTGGCAATGCGGGGTGTGGGCTGAGTGCGAGGAGGGAGCCCAGAGCTCAGCAGGAAAGAGCAGGACAGGGACCAAACTTCCCGGCACCCCCCTCACCAGGAAGGGATTCCCAATCAGAGCTGGAATCACCTTCGACATGACCGAGACCCAGGCGCGCACTAGAGAACAGGGAGACTGAGGCCCAGACGGGTCACCGACCAACGACCTCAGACCTGTCACTAGAACTAGTCCTCCTGCCTCCTGAGGCACGCTTCTGAATCCTCCCAGGGACTGAAGCACAGTAGGGACATGAACGAGTGACCCTGTGTGGCTTCTCGGACCTGGTGCAGCCCCTTCCTGTCGAAGCAGCCCAGAGCCTCCCTACCCCGAGCGGGAGCTGCTCTGTGAGGGGTTTGCCTCCACTTTGATCCTGAGGACTTGGCTCACATCACTGGTGGTGCTGGGGGCTGGCTTTGTCTTGTCTCCAGAGGCCCTGCTCAGTGTCTCTCCAAGGCGCTGTGCCCTGTCCTGGGCACAGATGGGGCAGGCAACCTGAACCTAGTGCCCGAGAGCAATTCTCTCAGGACAGAGGACACCGTCGTAAACTCAGGGTCTGGGCCTGAGGGCGGCTGGGCCAGGCCTGCTGTTGGGAAGGGTGGGTGCGGACAACGCGTGGTCCGACTGCACGCTGCCCTTGCCTCCCCAGGCTGCTGCTCCTGCTGCCCCGTGGGCTGCGCCAAGTGTGCCCAGGGCTGCGTCTGCAAAGGGGCCTCGGACAAGTGCAGCTGCTGTGCCTGATGTCGCGGAGAGCCTGCCCCAGGTGTCAACAGGGCAACCAGGACAAACCTGCATTTTACCGTTTTTCATACAAGCGGACCTGACGCTACATTCCTTTTTCTATGAAATACGTGAGTTGTAATAAAAGTTGTTGACTTTATTCTGGCTCTGTCTTCCTTCTTCTGTCTTGAACAAAGAGACGCCGTGCCCATCAGGGCTGGCGTGGGGAACTGGACTGGACGTGCAGAGACCTCGGCTCTGGACCAAAGAGTACCCCCCCACCCCCCAAAACACACGCACACGGAGCGTCTTAGCCCCTTAGGTTAAGTTGAGCTTCAGTTTCTCAGCTCCAAATGAAAGCCTCGCCAGATGACATAGGGCACTGGACACACAGAGGACACACTCCCTCTATTCCCCTTACGAGTATGGATTGCAGAGAACGTTGTCCATTTCTCATTTTCCTTCTCTGGGGGCCCCTGCCAAACTCAGTCCTCGGTGATGAGAGCCTGGAAAAGTACCCAGAGGGGATGGAATCCCACACCCCTCTTGTTTGACTTCTACACGCGACTGGCGTCTAAAACACCCTGGAAAGACCTATTTGTATTTTCTGCCACCGTTTTAACCCTGGTCAGTAAAAAGAATCGCTGAGATAAAATAGAAAAGGACACGATATGTGACACCCATTTTTCCCTTCAACACGTCAAATCACCTTCATACGTGGAGGAGCAATTCTGAAAGCTGGACGCTTTCATATGCTGCACTTACATTGAAGGTGTGCCCGAGTCCTGGGAACGCTTCACAGACGCCCCACTGTGCGGACCACACACGCCTGGAGCAGCTCTGCCCCCTGCCTCCCCACAGGGAACATCAGTCTTGGCTTGCCCAGGGCTACTGACAGGACACTCGCCACCCGTGACAGCTCCCTGCAGGGCCTTGGCTCTGAGTCTTCGCAAGTTCCTCCCTAGATCAGGCTGACATCTTCCCTTCCCTCAAATGCAGCCCGTGGCTACTTGACACCCCGATAGTGATTTGAATTTGGTGGGAATTTCCCAGCTGTTTCCCTGAGACTTGCTTTCAGAAGAAGGACTTCACGTGTTCCTCTGCAGAGTGATGGTGGTGCTGCAGTGCGGAGGGCCTGGTGCTGTTTATTAGCAAGAAGTGTGTGCTGAGGGAACAGGTAATATATTTCAGGTGTTGCGCCCCCTGGCGGTCTGGGGAGGGAACGCCTAGTTGATGGGCACTCGGAGAGAAAGAGGAGACACGTGGCTCAGAAGTCAGGAGCAAGATTGCCCACAGGTGCCCTGTGTGAAGGGGGGCATTTCAGGAGCCGGCCCGTTCTGCGTGCGTGGGTGTTGGTGTCAGGCACTCGGGTTCACAGCCAGCATGCCACTTCCTGACCTGGCAAGTCACTGATACTCTCGGAGATTTCATTTCCTCCTTTCGATAAAAAAGATTAATTTCAATGAGGGGGAATAAGCCAGATAGTGGCCCGGCTCCTAGCTCGGGCTTCCCGAACGGTGTCCTTTATGATCGCTCTCTCCACACTGACATTTGTGCACAGAGAATCCTTGAGCTCCCAACAAGCTCCTGGAGAAAGGCTCCCTGGTTTGCAAGCAAGCTCATGGTGAGGGCACAGATGGATAGGAACCTTGCTTATCCGGTGCCAGAGGGCGTGGGGAGGTTCTCCAACAAGCCCCATGGAACGAGGCACCGCCACAGCATTTGCACAGGCTCAGTGAACCTGCAAGGTCTGGAGTGAGGGTGCCAATTGCAGAGAGGTTAAGCAACTTACCCAAGGGCACACAGCCTGTACTCAGAGGACGGCGCCTACACCACAGCTGTCCCACCTCCCGGCCACAGGGTGCCGGTCATGACATCACTGGAGGCGGAATCCGGCCTCTCCTTTTTCAGGGCTGCAAGGGTCTTCGGAGACAGTCCAGCTGTGCTCCTGGCTGCAGAGGTGGGAGGCTGAAGCCCAGAGAGGTCACAGAGCTGTGCAGAGGGCTCTGCCTGCCAGCTCAGGGCCTTCCCACTGCCACCGCTGTGCCAGGTGTTCCGTGTTCTCACCTTTCATGGGATGACATGGTGTCCGGTTGGGCGGGGGGCTGCAGTCAGCCTGCAGGAGGGCCAGTCCCACCTGTGTCACATATAGCCCTGTGACATAACCTCTCTCTGGCTCAGTCTCCTCTGCTCTAAAGGGCAAAATAATAGTGTCTGGCTCTCGGGATTACAGAATTGAATACACGCAAAGAAGGTCAGAACCTACTGGGCACTCAGTGAGTAAATCCATCGGATCACCGATTCACTTATTTATCTCTTTATTTATGTGTTATCATTAGCCTAGGAGACATTGTCCTCCTTCCAGACACGCAAGCAAGGATGGTGTGTTTAGCTCTGTGCTCTGGGCCGTCCTCATCAACCCTGTGAGCCTGGGACCAGTTCCCCTGAGAGGGTTATCCGGCCTTCCCGCCAAGAGCCGTTGACACTACAAGTAGAAAGCCGTGAGTCACACAGTCGCCGTCCTCCTGACACATACAGAAGGATCCTGCCATTTCTGCTGTCGCCTGCATCCGGATTTCCTGACCATTTTCTTTTCAGCGATTTTCCGAAATATGTTATACCAAAAGAAACCTCTTGAACACTACTGAAGGAGAGAGTCAGAAGGTAGCCACAAAGTCATAAATCCATTCCTATTCTGTCACTCTGGTCGCCCCCAGGATTGAGCTGGACATGGTAGAGACGGGCTGAGGACACAGCTCTGGGCCAAAGGGGAGCTTTCTCACCGACTCCCTCTCTCAGCTGCGAAGCGACCAAAGCACAGAAGCAGGGCACCACTCCCCAGCACCGTGTGCCTGCCTCCGGAGCCTCCTTGTACTGTAGGTAGTTTGGCCTTTGGGAAACGGGCTCCTGACTAGGATCTCCCTTCCCGGTTGGTGTGACAGTTCAAAGAGCAAAAGTGATGAACAAGGCTTGGCCTGGACTCCACGGTGAGTAACTGTCGGGACTACTCAAAGGGAACTATCCACTTGTCTCGCTTTGTTATTTAACGCCAGGTCTGCCTATCACTTACAATGACGCCATCCCTGGGGAGCATCCCATGATTAGGGAACCTCCACCCTGGCGTGGGGTGGACTGGCTACAGTGAGGAGCCCCCCTGGAAAGTTGAGGCAAAGAAGCCCCCGCGGAAATGAGCCATGATCCCTTCAGGAAAGGAAAACACAAGTGAGGAGGACTAGCGGCTGAAGGCAATGTTCACCGCGCTGCGGTTCCAGGAGACGGTACCGGAAACATGCTTCCAAAGGACCGTGGTGGGGACCGGGGCTGGCAACGCCTGAGGACACATGGGCTGGGCGAAACGGTGCTGAGGGTCACAGCCGCCTGCCGTCTCTGACACCGCTCCCCGGCTCCAGCCAAGCCAGGGACACGAGCGGGAGGCGGGGGCTGTTCTCAGGCTGCAGGAAACGGCGACCCGCAGGCCGGCGGCGCGGGGCCCGGGGCGGGGAAGACCGGAGGACGCGGGAGCTGGAGTCCTGCGCAACCCGCCAACAGGGTGGCTGCTCCCGTCGGGCACACTGGGAAGGGGCGGCCAGGGGGCTGGGACACCGCTTACCGCACGGCACCCGGTTCCTCCGCTCCAGCCGGCCCCGAAGTGGAATCGTGCGCTCGGCCCCGCCTGTTGCTCACAGCCCGGCCCAGGGCGCTGAGGGCGCTGCGGACGGCGCGGGCGCGGGCCCGGGCGCGGGCGCGGATCCGCGGGGCGCGTGCAAGGCGGGGGCGGGGCCTCTGCGCCCGGGCCGCCTCCTCGGCCTATAACTGAGCCCCCGGGCTCCTCGCTCCCACACGGCCCCCACCGGACCCGTGCAGCCGCTTCGCCCCTTGCTTTGGACCTCGGGCCTCACTTCTCCTCCAGATGGACCCCAAGTGCTCCTGCCCCACTGGTAAGGGAGCCCTGGCTTTGAGCCTTAGGATGCCCCCTTCCCAGGCACAGGACGACAAGGGAGGGTTTTGAGTTTGAGCTCAGGAGGACTCCTGTCACGGGTCCGGGGCTTTCTTGGTAGCCAGGCCCCTGGGAGCATGTCAGTCTCCCTTTGCCTCTCTGTTGACACTGAGGGCACGGAGGCTCCAGGCTGTCCTTCTTGAGGTCACCCAGCTGGTCAGGGGATTGCTAGACCGGGACCCCGTGTTTGGAGGAGGCCTCGGAGCTGCCAGGACTGGATGGGAGGAGGGGACACTGCCTCTTTGGGGTTCAGGCCATGGGCCCTGGCCCCCAGCCCCAGTCAGCCTGGGCTGGGTCTGGAGCCTGGGACCTTCCCTGTGGAGTCCCATCAGGAGGGGACCTACTCTCCTTGGACCAGAAGAGACGAGCTGGGGCTTCTCTATCCGCCTGAGTGGACACGAGCTCCCAGGACTGGGTCCTGACGGAGGAGGAGGGCTCAGGGAGGCATTGCTGACCGTCTGCTGTAGCTCCTGCATCCCTCTCCCTGCTCACTGCTGGCCTTTCCCTTCCTGGCAGGCGGCTCCTGCAGCTGCGCTGGCTCCTGCACCTGCAAGGCCTGCAGATGCACCTCCTGCAAGAAGAGTGAGTGTGCGGGGCCTTCTCTGGCAATGCGGGGTGTGGGCTGAGTGCGAGGAGGGAGCCCAGAGCTCAGCAGGCAGGAGCAGGACAGGGACCAAACTTCCCGGCACCCCCCTCACCAGGAAGGGATTCCCAATCAGAGCTGGAATCACCTTCGACATGACCGAGACCCAGGCGCGCACTAGAGAACAGGGAGACTGAGGCCCAGACGGGTCACCAACCAACAACCTCAGACCTGTCACTAGAACTAGTCCTCCTGCCTCCTGAGGCACGCTTCTGAATCCTCCCAGGGACTGAAGCACTGTAGGGACATGAGCGAGCGACCGTGTGTGGCTTCTCGGACCTGGTGCAGCCCCTTCCTGTCGAAGCAACCCAGAGCTTCCCTATCCCGAGCGGGAGCTACTCTGTGAGGGGTTTGCCTCCACTTTGATCCTGAGGACGTGGCTCACATCACTGGTGGTGCTGGGGGCCGGCTTTCTCTTGCCCCAGAGGCCCTGCTCACTGTCTGTCCAAGGCGCTGTGCCCTGTCCTGGGCACAGATGGGGCAGGCAACCTGAACCTAGTGTCTGAGAGCAATTCTCTCAGGACAGAGGACACCGTCATAAACTCAGGGTCTGGGCCTGAGGGCGGCTGGGGCCAGGCCTGCTGTTGGGAAGGGTGGGTGCGGACAATGCGTGGTCCGACTGCACGCTGCCCTTGCCTCCCCAGGCTGCTGCTCCTGCTGCCCCGTGGGCTGCGCCAAGTGTGCCCAGGGCTGCGTCTGCAAAGGGGCCTCGGACAAGTGCAGCTGCTGTGCCTGATGTCGCGGAGAGCCTGCCCCAGGTGTCAATGGAGGACCACGGGCCGACCTGTGTTTTTCTACAACTCTGACTTGATTGCTACATTCCCTTTCCTATGAAATATGTGAGTTGTAATAAAAGTTGTTGACACTCTTCCGACTCGGCTCTTTTTTCTGTGCATTGGGAATAAGGGCTTTTGTGCCATCCAGGGCTGGTGTAGGAGACTGGATGAGAAGTGCAGAGACTTGGGTACTGGAACAAAATGTGAGTCCCTAACAAACTGAGTGCCTAAGACAAGCCACACTCCCTCACTGGGTTCATCTTCCGTACAATGGAAGAGCATTAGACCAGATGCTCTAAGGGTGTTGAGCAGATACAAGGTCCCCTCCATTCTCATGGCAAGGGTTCGTGGCATGGCAAGGGTTGGTGACTTCTCAATGCCTCATTTCCCATCCTCTGATTTCCCTGGCTAACTTCACTCATAGATCTTCCTCATAGATCTTAGGCTTCATAGACTCTAAAGAAGTTGGAATCACACCTCCAGTTACCTGAATCCCTACCTGGAAGTCTCAAACTCCCTGCACTGAAAGATGTGTGAATTTTCTAGCTGTGGTTTTTATTTTCTAACTTCACAAACCTAAACTTTGGTAAAATAAAATTAAGTGAACTACTAAGAAAAATTTCAAAGGACACAAAATACAAAACCCAATTTTTGATTCAATAAATTTGAATAAATGTATGAGGATCAGAGTAATACAGGAAAAATTTAAAAAGTAAAAACATGTTTGTTCACCTGAAACTAACACAATATTGTAAATCAGCCATACTTCAATCATTAAAAAAAAACCATGAGTTCATCAAAGGAGTATGTTGAACACGGAAAACACTTTCAAACGCCCCACTGTGTGGATCACCCACACCTGAAGTAGCTCTTCCCACCATCCCCACAGGGGACATCCGTCTCGGCTGGCCCAGTGCCAGTGAGAGGACACCTGCTACCCCTGAGAGCTCCCTGCGGTGAGTTGGCTCTGAATCTTTGGAAGTTCCTTTAGGTCAGGCTGAACGCTGCCTTCAAAATCCAGCCCTTGGCTACTGGAAAGCAGCAAAGTGACTAGGAATTTGTAGGTAATGCCCAGCCATTTCCCAACAAGAGGCAGAGTACCTGGAAACTGGTTCCACATGAAGGACTTCATGTCTGCCTGTGCAGGGTAGTGTCAGATTCTGCATTTACAACGTGGTGGTGGTATTTATTAGGAAGGAGTGAGGCGCTGAGTGACCTGTAAATAATGGCGAGAGCTGGTCCTCCTGACAACTTCTGGAGGGATTTGCTATTTGATGGAAAGTCAAAGAGAAAGACGAGTCACGTGGCCCAAGAGTCAGGACCGCACTCACCCACAGGTGTCCTGTGTGAAGAGGGGATTTCAGGAGCCAGCCTGTGCTGGGTGCACGGGTGCTGGTGTCAGGCAGTCTTGGTTCACAGACCACAGTGGCACTTACCAGCCGCATATCCTAAATGAGTCGCTCGACCTCTCTAAGTCTCCATGTCCTATAAAAAGGAGATGATATCCCTGTGTGGTATTGAGAGTGGCCTAGCTCCTCACTAGGGCTTTATAAACAGTGTCTATTAGGCTGCTTCTGTTCACAGTGACTTTCCTGGGACACAATTTTGATGAATTCCAACAAGCTCTTGGGGAAAGGCTCATGGTGTTGCAAGCATGACTCTAGGCAGGAGGTTAAGGTTTGATTGCAAGTTTACTGATTCACTGGCAGGGGGAGTGCGCATGCCCTGCAATAGCCCCCCTAGAATAAGATGCTGCCACACCATTTGGAGGAACACAAAATCAATGCCCACCCTCCCTATCACTTGATCTATATTGAACCAGTAACACAGTGAACCTGCAGGGGCTGGAAGGATTGCGCCAGCTACCCAGAGTTTCAGCAACCTGCCTAAGGGCACACAGACCATATTCAGAGGTCTGAAGCTATAGCAAGGCTGTCTCACCTCCTTGCCAAAGGTCGCCGATTAGGAGGTCACTGAAGGCTGAGTCCTGCCTATCATTATTCAGAGCTGGAAGTGTCCTTTCAGACAGTCTAGTTGTGCTTCTGGCTGCAGAGATGGGAGACTAAAGTCCAGAGAGGTCACAGAGCTATGCAGAGGGATGTGACTGCCTGCTCAGTGCCCTTCCCGCTGCTGAATACTCAAAGGGAAATAACCACTCTTCATGCTGTGCTCTTTAATGCCAGGTCTGCCCATCACTTACAATGATCCCTTCCACGGGGTGGGATCTCATCCTTTGGGAACCTCCATCCTGGTGCAGGGTGGACTGGCTAGGATCAGGAAATCCCCTGCCAAGTTTAGGCCAGGAGCACAGGGACAAGTGTGCCCACCCATCCATTCAGTAGTGCAGAAAAGAAGGAAGGATGGGAGGCAGAGGCCTGAGTTGGTCGCGGTGCTCTTACGGAGAAACGTTAGAGAAGCGCTGCCTAAGGACCATCGTGGGGACCAGGACAGGAAATGGTGGGGGAAGAGGGAGTCGGAGGATTGGTGGTGAAGGTCACATCCACCGCCGCCCTCTGCACACAACTCCCAGGATCCAGCCATGCCTGGGACGGGAGCGCGAGACTAGGGTTGCACACGGGCTCCGGAAAGGGGGAACCTGAAGACAACAGCGCGGGGGCCGGTGGTGGGGAAGACAGCGAGGATACAGAGGCTGGGTTGCTGGAAAATCCCGGAACAAGGTGGCTGCCGCCCTCGGGAAAATCGGGAGGGGCGGACAGGGAGGCTAGGACACCGCGCACCTCCCGGCAAACAGTCCCTACCGGCGAGCAGGCACCAAAGACGGCTCTCCGTGCGCAGAGCGGACCCACGTACCCTGGGAGAATCCTGTCTCGGCCCCAAGGGTTGCTCACAGCCGGGCCCCGGGCGCTGCGGGCGGGGCGGGCGCAGATCCGCGGGGCGGGTGCAAGGAGGGGGTGGGACCTCTGCGCCCGGGCCGCCTCCTCTGGGTACAAACACTGCAAGCAGGCTCCTAGGCTCCACACGCCTCCCACCAGCTCACGGGCCTCTTGGCCGCTTGCTTTCGACCCCCGGCCTCGCCTTGGCTCCAAATGGACCCCAACTGCTCCTGCCCCACTGGTAAGGAACCCCTGGCTCTGGGCCTTGCATGCCCGCTTCTCAGCCCAGGACACAGTGTCCCTGGGGTTAGATGAGGAAGAAGTTTCCATTCGAGCCCAAGTGGACGGCCGCGGTTCACCCAGTGCTTTCTTCCCAGCCGGGGCAGCGACAGCATTTTCTTAATCTACTTTTTGTTTTGTTTTTTGGCTGTACCACTCAGCTTGTGGGAGCTTAGTTCCCTGACCAGGGACGGAACCCAGACACTAGGAAGTGAGAGCGCTGTCCCCTAACCACTAGATCGCCAGAGATTTCCAGCCTCTATTTTTGAATGGGGAGTACAGAGGCTCAAGACTGCCTTTGTTGAGGTCACCCAGCAGGTCACGGAATTGCTAGACCCAGGGTTTGGAGGAGGCCTCGGACCTGCCAGGACTGGATGGGAGGAGGGGACACTGCCTCTTTGGGGTTCAGGCCATGGGCCCTGGCCCCCAGCCCCAGTCAGCCTGGGCTGGGTCTGGAGCCTGGGACCTTCCCTGTGGAGTCCCATCAGGAGGGGACCTACTCTCCTTGGACCAGAAGAGACGAGCTGGGGCTTCTCTATCTGCCTGAGTGGACACGAGCTCCCAGGGCTGCGTCCTGACGGAGGAGGAGGGCTCAGGGAGGCATTGCTGACCGTCTGCTGTAGCTCCTGCATCCCTCTCCCTGCTCACTGCTGGCCTTTCCCTTCCTGGCAGGCGGCTCCTGCAGCTGCGCTGGCTCCTGCACCTGCAAGGCCTGCAGATGCACCTCCTGCAAGAAGAGTGAGTGTGCGGGGCCTTCTCTGGCAATGCGGGGTGTGGGCTGAGTGCGAGGAGGGAGCCCAGAGCTCAGCAGGAAGGAGCAGGACAGGGACCAAACTTCCCGGCACCCCCCTCACCAGGAAGGGATTCCCAATCAGAGCTGGAATCACCTTCGACATGACCGAGACCCAGGCGCGCACTAGAGAACAGGGAGACTGAGGCCCAGACGGGTCACCGACCAACGACCTCAGACCTGTCACTAGAACTAGTCCTCCTGCCTCCTGAGGCACGCTTCTGAATCCTCCCAGGGACTGAAGCACAGTAGGGACATGAACGAGTGACCCTGTGTGGCTTCTCGGACCTGGTGCAGCCCCTTCCTGTCGAAGCAGCCCAGAGCCTCCCTACCCCGAGCGGGAGCTGCTCTGTGAGGGGTTTGCCTCCACTTTGATCCTGAGGACTTGGCTCACATCACTGGTGGTGCTGGGGGCTGGCTTTGTCTTGTCTCCAGAGGCCCTGCTCAGTGTCTCTCCAAGGCGCTGTGCCCTGTCCTGGGCACAGATGGGGCAGGCAACCTGAACCTAGTGCCCGAGAGCAATTCTCTCAGGACAGAGGACACCGTCGTAAACTCAGGGTCTGGGCCTGAGGGCGGCTGGGCCAGGCCTGCTGTTGGGAAGGGTGGGTGCGGACAACGCGTGGTCCGACTGCACGCTGCCCTTGCCTCCCCAGGCTGCTGCTCCTGCTGCCCCGTGGGCTGCGCCAAGTGTGCCCAGGGCTGCGTCTGCAAAGGGGCCTCGGACAAGTGCAGCTGCTGTGCCTGATGTCGCGGAGAGCCTGCCCCAGGTGTCAACAGGGCAACCAGGACAAACCTGCATTTTACCGTTTTTCATACAAGCGGACCTGACGCTACATTCCTTTTTCTATGAAATACGTGAGTTGTAATAAAAGTTGTTGACTTTATTCTGGCTCTGTCTTCCTTCTTCTGTCTTGAACAAAGAGACGCCGTGCCCATCAGGGCTGGCGTGGGGAACTGGACTGGACGTGCAGAGACCTCGGCTCTGGACCAAAGAGTACCCCCCCACCCCCCAAAACACACGCACACGGAGCGTCTTAGCCCCTTAGGTTAAGTTGAGCTTCAGTTTCTCAGCTCCAAATGAAAGCCTCGCCAGATGACATAGGGCACTGGACACACAGAGGACACACTCCCTCTATTCCCCTTACGAGTATGGATTGCAGAGAACGTTGTCCATTTCTCATTTTCCTTCTCTGGGGGCCCCTGCCAAACTCAGTCCTCGGTGATGAGAGCCTGGAAAAGTACCCAGAGGGGATGGAATCCCACACCCCTCTTGTTTGACTTCTACACGCGACTGGCGTCTAAAACACCCTGGAAAGACCTATTTGTATTTTCTGCCACCGTTTTAACCCTGGTCAGTAAAAAGAATCGCTGAGATAAAATAGAAAAGGACACGATATGTGACACCCATTTTTCCCTTCAACACGTCAAATCACCTTCATACGTGGAGGAGCAATTCTGAAAGCTGGACGCTTTCATATGCTGCACTTACATTGAAGGTGTGCCCGAGTCCTGGGAACGCTTCACAGACGCCCCACTGTGCGGACCACACACGCCTGGAGCAGCTCTGCCCCCTGCCTCCCCACAGGGAACATCAGTCTTGGCTTGCCCAGGGCTACTGACAGGACACTCGCCACCCGTGACAGCTCCCTGCAGGGCCTTGGCTCTGAGTCTTCGCAAGTTCCTCCCTAGATCAGGCTGACATCTTCCCTTCCCTCAAATGCAGCCCGTGGCTACTTGACACCCCGATAGTGACTTGAATTTGGTGGGAATTTCCCAGCTGTTTCCCTGAGACTTGCTTTCAGAAGAAGGACTTCACGTGTTCCTCTGCAGAGTGATGGTGGTGCTGCAGTGCGGAGGGCCTGGTGCTGTTTATTAGCAAGAAGTGTGTGCTGAGGGAACAGGTAATATATTTCAGGTGTTGCGCCCCCTGGCGGTCTGGGGAGGGAACGCCTAGTTGATGGGCACTCGGAGAGAAAGAGGAGACACGTGGCTCAGAAGTCAGGAGCAAGATTGCCCACAGGTGCCCTGTGTGAAGGGGGGCATTTCAGGAGCCGGCCCGTTCTGCGTGCGTGGGTGTTGGTGTCAGGCACTCGGGTTCACAGCCAGCATGCCACTTCCTGACCTGGCAAGTCACTGATACTCTCGGAGATTTCATTTCCTCCTTTCGATAAAAAAGATTAATTTCAATGAGGGGGAATAAGCCAGATAGTGGCCCGGCTCCTAGCTCGGGCTTCCCGAACGGTGTCCTTTATGATCGCTCTCTCCACACTGACATTTGTGCACAGAGAATCCTTGAGCTCCCAACAAGCTCCTGGAGAAAGGCTCCCTGGTTTGCAAGCAAGCTCATGGTGAGGGCACAGATGGATAGGAACCTTGCTTATCCGGTGCCAGAGGGCGTGGGGAGGTTCTCCAACAAGCCCCATGGAACGAGGCACCGCCACAGCATTTGCACAGGCTCAGTGAACCTGCAAGGTCTGGAGTGAGGGTGCCAATTGCAGAGAGGTTAAGCAACTTACCCAAGGGCACACAGCCTGTACTCAGAGGACGGCGCCTACACCACAGCTGTCCCACCTCCCGGCCACAGGGTGCCGGTCATGACATCACTGGAGGCGGAATCCGGCCTCTCCTTTTTCAGGGCTGCAAGGGTCTTCGGAGACAGTCCAGCTGTGCTCCTGGCTGCAGAGGTGGGAGGCTGAAGCCCAGAGAGGTCACAGAGCTGTGCAGAGGGCTCTGCCTGCCAGCTCAGGGCCTTCCCACTGCCACCGCTGTGCCAGGTGTTCCGTGTTCTCACCTTTCATGGGATGACATGGTGTCCGGTTGGGCGGGGGGCTGCAGTCAGCCTGCAGGAGGGCCAGTACCACACGTGTCTGTTACTTCCAGGTTTCATAACCTGTGTGGTCATTCTCCTCTGCTGCAAAAGTGTAAAATAATAATGCCTGGTTATTTAAGAATTTATCTATGCAACAAATTATGATATCTGAATTTAATAAGATTTAAGAATTTAATTGATGCAACAATATTAAGTTTAAGCCTGGCACACAGTAAGTTACCAAAACATTAGCTATTACTTTATTATTATCCGTCATATTTTAGGCGATATTTTCCTACTTACAAACCAGTAAGACAGGGCTGCTGTGCATAGCTGTGTGTCCTGTGTCGTCCTCATCAATCATGTGAGCATGTGCGAACTCCCAGAAAGGGTTATCATCTTTCCCAGAAAAGAGGAGTTGGCACTTTAGATATAAAGCCATGATCTAGACTGTCCCTGTCCTTCAAAACGTTGCAGGAGGATGCCTAGCATTTCTGCTGTCACCTGCACTAGGATTATACTTAACATTTTGTTTTTGTTTTTAAAATAAATTTATTTATTTTTATTTATTTATTTATTTATTTATTTATTTTTTTGCGCTACACAGGCCTCTCACTGTTGTGGCCTCTCCCGTTGCGGAGCACAGGCTCCGGACGCGCAGGCTCAGCGGCCATGGCTCACGGGCCCAGCCGCTCCGCGGCATGTGGGATCCTCCCAGACTGGGGCATGAACCCGCGTCCCCTGCATCGGCAGGCAGACTCCCAACCACTGCGCCACCAGGGAAGCCCTATTTTTATTTATTTTTGATTGCAATGGTTCTTCGTTGCTGCACGCGGGCTTTCTTTGGTTGCGGCGAGTGGAGGCTACTCTTCGTTGTGGTGCACGGGCTTCTCATTGCGGTGACTTCTCTAGTTGAGGAGCACGGCCTCTAGGCACTTGGCCTTCAGTAGTTGTGGCATGTGGGCTCAGTTGTGGCGCACAGGCTTAGTTGCTCTGCAGCATGTAGGATCTTCCTGGACCGGGGCTCGAACCCATTTTGCCTGCATTGGCAGGCGGATTCTTAACCACTGCACCACCAGGGAAGCCCAAGATTTTTTATATGTATATAAAGTTCTAAAATTTTCCTTTTCCTCAGCCACAATAGGTCTTTCCCAGGGCTCCAAGGGAAGTGGGTTTGCTGACCTTTTGTCAGTGGTTTGGGTTTTTTTTAATTTTTTATTATTATTTTTTGTGTGGTACGTGGGCCTCTCACTGTTGTGGCCTCTCTCGTTGCGGAGCACAGGCTCCGGACGCGCAGGCTCAGCGGCCATGGCTCACGGGCCCAGCCGCCCTGTGGCATGTGGGATTCTCCCAGACCGGGGCATGAACCCATGTCTCCTGCATCGGCAGGCGTACTCTCAACCACTGCGCCACCAGGGAAGCCCGGGATTTTATTTTTTAATGGAGAAGTGTCTGAGCAGAGCTTGAAGCCTGCACCCTTGAGTCAGGTTTTCTCTCATCTTACTACCTGTTCTCAGTATTTCTCACGGGTCCCTGATAGAGGTCCATGAGAAGTGCCTGTAACAAGTGTGAATTCCCTGTGGGTGTGTGGTTTTAGGATTTCACACTCTCATACCCACCCACATTTGGCCTCTAGCCCTTGATTCGAGTTTTTAGAGTCATTGTACTCACACATGTGGTGGCTCCATCTTCCATCTGTCGCCAGACGGGAAGCCAGTGTTCACTTCCCATCTCTCCTCCTCCGTCTTCCCTGAGATTTCAGGGCCATTGTCTGCCCTGCAACCTCTTTGAATGAGTCAGAGAAAGTCAGGAATTTGAGGATAATCCATTGTTTTCTTTCTGTTAAGGTGGGAGTGGCATTCCTTAGAGCTTTCTATATCCCCGGAGGCAGAAGTCACCCCAGGGATTCTGAAAGAGTCAGTTTTCAGGTGACACTTCAGGGACTCACTTCAAGGTGGTCCCTGCTTGGACCTGATGTGGTCCAGGCTGCAGAAAGGGTTCAGAGGAATTGCTGGAAGAGACGGCCCCAGGGAGGGGCCTGGGAGGATACTGTGTAAGTTAAAGAATTGAAGACCTGTGGGAGGGTCAGTAAGGGCCACACAACAGTGCCACAGTGTCACCAAGGCAAGTCCCCCTCTTTCCCACTCCAGGGACATCCTCGGTCTGTGCCCCCTCCATGTCTACAGGCGGCTCCACATGGAGGAGAGGGACACTGCACTCTGGTTCCCTCACATCCACTTACTGGAGTTGTTGACGGCCCAGAGACATGGAGCAGATGCAGTGTCCCCCTCGGCCCCTCCCAGGGCCCAGCCTACTGGACTCTTCCTGTCCAGAGGCCAAGCCACAGCTGCCCGAGTCACCTTCCTGCCAGGGGTGCCCCCTCTCATCCTTCTCTCGCTAATGAGGATGACTTAATTCCAGCCCAAGACAAAGACACTGACTTGGTCTCCAAAAGAACATTTATTTCCAAAATTGAGGCCACAGAAACAGAAAGTCCCCCTCCCTGACCTCTGCAACTCCCATCAGATAATTCCCCAGCCTCCACAATAAGATGCCTCTTTGGCCCACAAACACCTTCTATAGAATACCCCTGTCTGGGGTCCCACAAGCCCCCAAGGCCAGCTGAGCCTCCCGTTCACAGCTCAGCATGTTTTAACTGGGGTGGCTTCTTTGCCGCCTCCTTGGACAGGAGCTCGTTCCAGAAAGCCACCTCCTTGTCTTTCAGCTTCTCGGCTGCCTGGGTGGTGACGCCAATCTGAAGGTACCCTTCTTTCTGGTCATACAGTGGCCAAGGGGGAAGCCCCTCCCCGTTGGGATTCCTGGGAACAGAATCACATAAATTCCCCAAAGCTACTGTGTGGCCCCAACAGCCCTCAGAGATTGTCCGGGACCCTCTGGCTTCATCTCTGCCAAAGGCTCATACGCCTCCAGAGACAGGAGGCTGACCATCTCCTGGGCAGCCTGTCCACTGAGGGAGCTCTCACGTCAGGGGTCACAGGGCGGGGAGTTTGCCCAGCACACGCTGAAGCTCCTCCCACCCAGCAGACACGCCCTGCCCCTTCCCGACCCTGCTCCGTCTGTGCCACCAGCTCACCCGTTCCGAGCAAAGTTGGCCCAAAATTTCATCACCATCTTGCTGAGATTGGTCTCCTCTTCTGAGGCGCCATCTGTGGGGAGGAGACAAAGCCATTGCTACTCAAAGTGTGGTTCAGGGGCAGCAGCAGCCCTTGAGAACTTGTTAGAAATTCAGAAACGGAGCCCTTACTCCAGACCTACTGAGTCAAAACCATATTTTAAGAAGATCTTGGGCAATTCAAGTGCACTTTAAGCTTGACAGTTACCGACCTAGGTCGGGCTCAGTGAAGGGCTGTAGTCAATCCATAAACTGGCTGGGTCACAGGGCCACACCCCAGGGTTTCTGCTACAGTAACCCCACCTCCCAGGATACTCTCCTTTGGGTCTTTTTTCAGTCTCCTACACCTACACACATTTTCATAGAATCTGAAAAATAACCAAGCTGCAAGGCCCCCAAAGAGTCACCCAACCAGAAAATGCCCAGAGGCACTGGGTGTCATGAACAGCCCTGGGGGGTGTCAAACATAAGTTGTCTGTAACTGCTGAGGGTTAAGACATTAAAGACATCTGTGAGAGGTATTCTTTAAAATATTATAATCCTAAACATATTTAATTTTAAAAGATATGAGTTTTAGATAGATAAGATAGATAGATAGATGGTTGGATAGACAGACACATATTAGTCCTGATTCAAGGTTAAGAGCAATTCTAACCTTACTCTCACGTACCTTCTGATATGCTCTTGTGAGTGCGAAGTGAGTGGTGGTATTCTAGCCCTGAGCAGGGCCCTGCAGGTGACCCACCTCCTGTCTTACTGATGCCCAGGTCTGGATTCTTAGAGTGACCATGGATGAGGGCGCAAGGATACACATTCTCCATCATGCACATTAGAGCAAGAGAAAGGTTGGGACTCTTTGTCCTTCAACTGTGTTATGGTGAATTCAGGAAACTAAGACCTGGAGAGAAGGAGGAACTTTCCCAAGGCCACCAAACCAAGACTTGAACCCAGATCCCCTAACTCCAAGTCTGTAGTCACCAAAGGGCCATCACCTTTCAAAAATGGAGCCCCGAAGACCGAGAAGAGCTCATCCCCATGGTCCCCTATCACCGTCTTGGGTTTCATGGCTGATGAGAAGCTTGGGCGATACTGGAACTCATACATGTAAGTGGGGGCTCCGGCATCTGGAAGACATGGATTCATGCACAGTTCACTTCAGCAGACGCACACCTGGATGGTATCAAGGGCTCCAGAGGTGGGTGGGAGGGGCGCTGTGAGCAATCAGGAAATTGGGGGCATGCCTGGTCCTGAGTGAACAACAATATTAACAGAAGTTGCCTGTTGTGAGAAGCAACTGTGTGCCAGACCCTGTGTGTCCCCGCAGGAGGCCTCTGGTTATCAGCATAACAGAGAAAAACAGTTTGGGAAAAGTTCTATGACTTGCTTAAGGATGTACTGGTGGTGGAGGTGGAACTGGATTTGAGCCAGTTATTGAATGAATGAATGTTGAAACTTCGGGGAAATTGATTCAAAATAACTATCGTTATAGAGGCATTGGGTCGATACATATAAACCTCTTTGCCTATTGATGCATTCACACACCAGAACATCTAGATACATAGTTTATGTACACAGAAATACCACGACATTTCATTGCTAACAGGTTAGTCTTCATTCCCTTGGAGAATACCTGCAGCCTGACAGGTGTCTTCTATTATGCCCATTTTTGAGCGTTTCTGGTGTTTTTCACACGTATTCCAAGAAGAGTGAAGTAAATCCAAGTTGCTAGTCTGAAAGTGCAGATATTTAAATACAAGCCTATGAGAAAGGGAACAGTCTATTCCTTGTGTCTCAGGAAGCCACAATTCAGCATTTCCTTTTCCTCTGTCATCTCACAGGTCTTGCTTCCTGCTTGGCCCAGGGAGTGTTAAGGTAGTGGCAGAAGGAAGAAGAGGCCGAGGGAGGGTACAGCTCCTCCCTCCTCCTCTCCCCTGCCCCTACGCTCACCACCCCCTCTCTAAGCCCCAGGAAGATGTCAGTTTTCCTGCTGATGCTTCAGCAGCATTGCCCATCTTGCTCCTTCAGGGCTAACTCACAGGCCACCCGCCTGCGGAGCTCTGTGCTTTGCACTGATCATTATGCCCAGAGCGAGTGACTCTACCCGGGAAGGGTCAGGCCCCAAGTCAGACTGGTGGGGAAATATCACACTTTTTCCCTTCTTGGGGACAGAATCACATTTGGAAAATGCAGAAAAAAGGAATAAGAACAAAAAGATCACATCTAATCCCACTGCTCAGAGAAACCTCTGTTAATATTTTAGCACTTATCTTACTTATGTATATAAAATAAGGATACTATTGGATGTGTAGTTTTGTAATGACTATAATAATTTCTTCATATCGTTAAATGTTTGTCCACTACCTAGTGTAACAATATATGCCATCCTGACAGGAGGATGTAGAATAATTTATTTAATTGCCTCCCCCCGCCACTGCACTCTTGGTTTAGCAAGATGCATTGTTTGGAAGAAGCAATCCGTCTGTGGTTCCATAATCCACTTGCTAAACAGCTGCTTCAGGGTCAAGCAGAACTCACTGAAAGGAGGGTGTTTACCTTTGCCTCTGCTACTCAGAAGTGTTAGAAAGGAACTCAGAACACAACCATACAAAGAAAGACCTAGTGTGAATGAGAGAACTTAATTATGGCAGCATGCTGCCCAAAAGATATTCTTCTTTTCATTCCTCTTCTTTTTTTTTTTTTTTTTCAGCGTTTTGCCTTAAACCACTGAGATTTATAAAAAAAAAAAATTCCTACGGGGGGACTTTTCTGGTGGTCCGGTAGTTAAGACTCCATGCTCCCAGTGCAGGCGGCCCGGGTTCAATCCCTGATCGGGGAACTAGATCCCACATGCCGCAACTAAAGATCCCACATGCTGTAACTAAAGATCCCGCATGCCATAACTGAAGATCCTGTGGGCCACAACTAAGACCCGGCTTAGCCAAATAAATAAATTTTTTAAAAAAATTCCTACAGGGCCTCCCTGGTGGCGCAAGTGGTTGAGAGTCCGCCTGCCGATGCAGGGGATACGGGTTCGTGCCCCGGTCTGGGAGGATCCCATATGCCGCGGAGCGGCTGGGCCCGTGAGCCATGGCCGCTGGGCCTGCGCGTCCGGAGCCTGTGCTCCGCAACGGGAGGGGCCACAACAGTGAGAGGCCCGCATACGGCAAAAAAAAAAAAAAAAAAAAAAAAAAAAATTCCTACAATCACAACATACGTCTTCAAAGGAAAGTAGGGCAAATATTTCAATAATAACAATTAGGAGCAACAAGAGAAGCAGGGGGAAGGAGAGAGCTAGTAATAATAATATGCGAATTAAAACAGGTGGATGTTCTTTTTTTGGTGAGGTAGGACTTATATAAAATTGGCAGCATTATTTTTATTCTTTTAATCTGACTATCCCAAGTGAGAGAGCTAAGAAATCCACACTCTCATACACTAGAAAGCAATTTCACAAAATGTATCAAGAACTTTAAAATTCTACTACAGCCAAGCTTAATAATTTCACTTCTAGAAACCAACTCTAAGAAAATTATTTGAGACTTGGTTAAAGATTTAAGCACATAAGGCTGAGTATGATGTTTTCTGTAGCATCAAAATTAGCAGCCAGGCTAAATACCCAATAGGACAGGAATACTAAAGTAAATTTTAATCCATCATACCATGAAATAATTGATATTTTCCATGAATTTTTATTGACATTGAGGAAATGCCTACAATATAGTTGTCTATGAACATAAAATTAATTTTAAAATTACGTGTAAGACATGGAAAGGCTAATAGAAAAAAAAATGTCAAAACTTTATAGCTGGGGCTTCCCTGGTGGTGCAGTGGTTGAGAGTCCGCCTGCCAATGCAGGGGACATGGGTTCGTGCCCCGGTCTGGGAAGATCCCACATGCCGCGGAGCGGCTGGGCCTGTGGCCGCTGAGCCTGCGCGTCCGGAGCCTGTGCTCCGCAACGGGAGAGGCCACAACAGTGAGAGGCCTGCATACCGCAAAAAAAAACCAAAAAAACAAAACTTTATAGCTGATACTTCTAGGTGAAGGAATTATGAGTGATATATAGTTGCTTCTTTAACATGTTCCCATATTTTCAAAACTTTCTACAATGGTAAGATTAATTTTATACTCAGAAAAATACTTTATCAAAAAGAGATTGAGAGAAATACGATGATGAAAAAATAACATTGATAAACTCTGGGAAGTGCTGGCAATAAGACCCTGAATTCAAAGTCATGGGATGTCAGATAAAAAACTCAAGTCCAGTATGGCTGGAAGCAGCATGGATGCTGAAGGGGATACTACAAATCAAGACACGTAGCAAGAGGCAAGACCAAATTTATGAAAGAACAGATCTGATCCCAGGCAGTCCCTGGCTGGTCATCAGGACCCTAGGGAGGAAGAAATGGTAACTAGTACCTCCAAATTACTGTACTGAGTGCTCGGGGACACAGTAAGTCAGCCACAGCTACGTTTTATCATGCTTATAAAGTCTCAAGGTTTACAACCCTTCTAGCACCGTTAGGCAGAGAGGTCTGGACCCCAGAACCATCTCCTGGCTTGCAGACTAGGTGAATGAGGTCTCCAAGAAATGAAGGGTCCTGTGAGTAACTCAAAAGGTACCCAAAAAGGACACCTCCTCTCCAGGTGAGCTCATCCATCCCTGACCTCACACCCTACACACAGTCTTGGGTCAATGTTGGAAGGTCCTGTGGTAGACACAGCACACACTGGGAGAAACAACAGCCGGCCACAGACATTGACATTCTCTAGCCCACGTGGCCCCACTCTTCCACTACTCACTCCTTTCAGCTTTCTTGGTCCCAGACAACATCCTGATCCTATGCTTGGCCTCACTCCACCCCCAGCTCCACTGCTTAACAAACTAGTTTGCAGATAGCTCTGACCTTGGAAACCTCCCAAGACCTATCTTCCAAGATTTCCCCTCTAGCCCCACAGACCACCGCAATTCAGGTGAGGAGCCCTGTGGCAGATGCTGTCGGTGCCTCCCCATATCCCCTGCTTCCGGGCACGCCAGCCTGAGTTCCACCTCCTGCATCCATAGCTCTTTGCCTAAGGTCTTCGGCAGCCAGAGACCACTCTGCCCATGTGTGCAACAGGTCGAAGCACCAGGGAATTAACTGCTCTTGGGAACAGCCTTCAACCAATGACTCGTCAAAGTTGGAGGATAAATACCCCAGCTCTCTTGCCACTCACTACGGATAACCCTGAGACATGTGTTCTGCTGGTTTCCCAGAGCTCCCCAGGTCCTGGTGTCCACAGTGGATGCTTTCTTGACAGTGCAGTGTGGACTGGCTTCCTCTCCATTCATGTCACTTCTCCACTCTTCTACTGGTGTTTTCTGGGATCACCCCCCAAAGAAACTCTTTGCATTTGGATCCTTTTCTCGGAGTCTGCTTCTGGTGGAAACCAAAATAGGACAGTGCCCCACCCCAGGCCAAATGCAATCAGCCTTGGATGTACAACCCTCAGCAATTTGCACATGTGTTTGTGCTGAGGGCTGGGCAGGACAGTCAGTGAAGCTGGAGCGGTCAGTGTCCCTCTCCCGTCCAATGTCTGGGACTCACCTCTGTGGTGACGGGCCACATTCACAGATGGGACACCAAACATCCCATCTGCAATCAAGTCCAGGAACAGGTCTTTCTTTCTGGCAGGGTCGTCCGTCCCTCCTAAATACTTGTCAGTGGCCACTGTGGTCAGTTCCTCAGGGATGCTCTGAAATAGATCGAGTGAAAGTGACCACTGTTAAAGGTAAATATAAAATGGAGACCAGACTTATGAATTATCTGTGCAGACAAAACCATTTAAGCCATGTAAGCAAAACTAACTCTAGCTTATTTCATGCACATAAGCAAAATCTAACTTAGGTTATTTTTTGTAAATCCCTCTAACATTCACAAAATAAACTAAGTCATCTCCCTAAAATAGTATGAGATAATCACTTTTAACCAATCCCTTGCCACCTGAAAACCTCTATTGTAATAAGCAATCACTGCAAATGTTAACAACTTCCTCATTTTTACTTTATAAGCCATCCTGTAACTTCAGGCCCCTGAGCTTCCTACCAGTCTTTGAAGTTGGAAGCCCCCAGGGCGTGAACTATTTTTTATGTACCATAAACTCTTACTAAATACTCTTCATTCATTCGGTGGTTTTAATTTAGCTATTTCTGGATTTTTTGACTTCACCACCCCTGGTGAGTGACACAGTTTCTCTTCTTGTGTTAATGGTGAACTTTTTGAGCCCAGTGCAAACTTTCCCCCTCCCCCAACCATGGGTAGTGATAAGAAAAGCAGAAAAAGTGGGGCAGAACCCCCAGCCCCAGTCTTCATTCTGCCATTAGTTGCTTTGCAATTGGGGACAAGCCTCTTCCCCTCTTGAGGGCTCAGCCAGTTCCTGTGATTCCTAGACTCTTACAAGGATGGGGTAGGACTTCCACATGAGTGATGTGGCCGTCTTCTGGTCCAGCTTGCCTTCAGAGAATGAGTAGCCCATGAACTGTTAAAACAAAGGTTAAGCAATTGTGAATCATCAGGTAATGACAGGAAAAACCAAAGTTACCAGCAAACCAAACCAATGCAGGCTGAAGGTCACTGTCATATCTTGATGGGCATGGGTCTATTTTTTTTTCTTTTTGAGTCTTTTATTGTTTATTTATTTATTTATTTAACATCTTTATTGGAGTATAATTGCTTTACAATGGTGTGTTAGTTTCTGCTTTATAACAAAGTGAATCAGTTATACATATACGTATATCCCCATATCTCTTCCCACTTGTGTCTCCCTCCCTTCCCCCCTCCCCATCCCACCCCTCTAGGTGGTCACAAAGGACGGAGCTGATCTCCCTGTGCTATGCGGCTGCTTCCCACTAGCTATTTTACATTTGGTAGTGTATATATGTCCATGCCACTCTCTCACTTTGTCCCAGCTTACCCTTCCCCCTCCCCATATCCTCAAGTCCATTCTCTACGTCTGTGTCTTTATTCCCATCTTGCCCCTAGGTTCTTCATGACCATTTTTTTGTTTGTTTTTTAGATTCCATACATATGTGTTAGCATACAGTATTTGTTTTTCTCTTTCTGACTTACTTCACTCTGTAGGGCATGGGTCTTTGATGAGTTGGGCAAAATCAATGAATCAAATGGACTTTTATATCTAGAAATCAAGGAATGCAAAGAAGATAAAGTAATTGTTAAGGGAAGCTGTCCCAGTCTTTGTGTGTGTGTATGTATATATATGTACATATATGTGTGTGTGTGTGTGTGTGTGTATATATGCGTGCATATATATATATATATATATTTAGGCTAGAGTCTCCAGAGTGGTCATCAAGACAGAGAGGGAAGGTTTCAACCAGCCAAGTGTTCAAGTAGAGGGCTCTGGGGCAGATGACACAGACCTCACAAATACCCCACCTGTGTTAGATAGCAGAGAAAGCCCCAAATTCTGCCATTATGGTTTTGGTCCTTTGGTATAACCTCTGAAATCATTATGAAGAACTGCAGAACTCTGCACATAATGACTCCATCAAAATTCTGCATTAAGTGACTTGAGCAAACTCTAGCACGGCTACAAGCAGCTTAAGGCCATGTCCCCAGGATGACCCCAGGCCCCCTTATGAAGCTCTGTGCTGCCAGGAGATTTTACTGTTTGTTCTAGCCAAAACCTGGTGATAGGCAGGTATGTCCCTGACCCTTTCTTAGTGCAGTTACTTTGGAAAGCTTGTCGTTATAAATCCTTTTTCTGCCCTTTGGGATGTAAAACCACTGCTCCAACCTGTTTTCTCAAGGACCTGAGAGCCAACTTTTATGAAAAGCAAACATTCAGGGGATAATTCTTGCTCTCTCCCCCAGTCCCTGTGGAAAGATAATGCCTAACTTCAGTGGGAGCCTTGCTTCTACTTACACCACAGTCTCCTGTCATAAAGACAGAAGTTTGTTTCTTCTCCAGATAAATGCCAGCTAACAAATCCAGGTGGCCCAGTTTCATGGACAAATCCCCCCTCCCCACGCCCGCAGCCTTAGATAGGCTCCAGCCTTTTGTTTCAGGGATTTGGGTTCAGTTTACAATTGATCTTTTCCCTATAGCAAGAGTGTCACTGAATCAAACTTATTACCAATTCAACTAGTGTCGGCTTTGTTTATTTTTGACTGAAGGGAAAGCTCTTCCTAACTTTTAGAAGTCAATTTTAACTCAGAAGGAAGCAGGCTCCTTTGAATCTTTCCAGTTAGATGAATGAGAGCATGAGGTGTGGGCGGGTGGAATTTATGGAGAAACTATGAAAGCGCCAAGCCCAGGGGAGAGGCCGCAGGTCTGAGGCCTCACTCTCCTTAACTCCCAAGCCCCGTCCCCTTTCCAGGCCTTGGGTTTCTCATCTGCCCAATCCCTATCTCTACCAGCCCTCCTGGCACTGACATTTCAGGATTCTTGGATGGGAAGACAAGCAGAGAGTGTGTGGGGATGTGGGTCCCCAGGGCCGCACCACCCAGGTGACAGCTGGGCCATCGTGGAGAAGGTTTCCACAGAAACGTCAAGGTGTATGAAGGTCCCAGAGGAGGGTGCATAGAAGGAGGGGTCCTGTGACCAGAGATGGGAGGGGTGATGTGACGGGCAGGGGAGGCGGGTCTAAGAGGCCTGCACTTTCTCACCATCGGCAGAAGCCAGCCACACTCCTGCTTGTTGATTCCCACGATGTAGGGAACGGGATGGAAATTCTTTTCAGCCAGAATCTCTTCGGGCGTCTTTGGCAGCAGCGCTCCGTCAAGCACGGTGGGCAGGAAAGGAAAGCTCTGGGGAAGAGTACAGCGTCGTGTCTGTGCCTCCCCTTCGAGGTCACACCCGCGTCCCCCTCTCCACCTGCCTGAGCTCACGGCCGGCATCGCAGACCTGTGTGCCCATGGGCGGTGGCCACACACTCAAGGTCCTAACAAAGGGGGCTAAGTCTGTGGACCCCAGAGGGCAGAACTCTGACGGGGGCCAGCAGTGGTTAGGTGATGCGGGCAAATCTTCACTCAAGTTGGTATAAACTATATAACATAATGTGTATTTAATTTGAAGGGTATGTATATCTATATGCAACTCTCGATCTATAGTCAGTTCTTGTAAGCATCTTACCTCTCTGGGGTCTCCATGTAAATCAAGAGCGAAAAATTTCTGTGAAGACAAAGGCAGAGGTTGTGGGTGAGAAGGCTTCCTGAGAGAAAAGCTGATCCTGGTGAGCTGTGCGTCAAAGGTACAAGTTCTCCCTCCTGGTGACACCCTGGATGGGCTGAAAGGAAGCGGGCAGGGCACCAGCTCCCCTGGGCATGGGCACAGGGTGGAGGTATGGGACGGGGGAGGGGAGCTCTGGAGAGGACTGTTGCTTGTGCCTGCCCTGCCCTCAACCCATTTCCTCTTCTTGTTCCTCCAGGCAAAAACACCCCAATTTTCCTTTGGGGGACTCCCTCTTCCCCAGCCTCACTCCATGATTCCAGGCATCTATATGTGACCTGAGGTGCACCATCTCCCTGAAGACAGGGATTACTTCAGGGATGGACATGTGCCCATGGCAGTTCAATAGAGTTTACCCCAAACTTTTGCTGGAATTATTGGGAAAGAGGGTTTCTAAGCAGATAGGATGTAAGTCTAGAATACTGTTGTTGTCTAACCTCCCCAGGGGACAAATCTGCCTGAGAGTGAAGCCAACACAGAGAGGTAAAAAGCTGAGGGACAGAGACAGAGCCTTAATGATATCATATGTGCATCTGGATCCGGACATGCCTGAAGCCATCAACTCCTGGACTTTTCAGTTAGTTACCTGAAGATTCTGTTACAACATACCCCTTTCTAGTTTTCTCGTCTTGCATTAGAAAATCCTGACCCATACAAGCTCACTGAAATTCACCCCACCCCACGCTTCCCTTTGTTGTGAGTTCACCAAGATTGTGCTGATTTTATTGTGACACTGCAGCTAACAGGCCTGACCAGTATGCAGGAAGTCCCAGTAAGGGTTCCTCCGTTATGGGTTGTACCCCACAATCCAAGTGTGTGTGTGTGTGTGCGTGCGCACCCGCGTGTGTTATTGGGGAGAGAGGATAATCATGGAAACACTTCCACGTGATCTCAGAAGATCTCAGAAGGATAACATGGGCTCTTGGGTTCTCTGGATTCTCCCACAGTCACCGACTCTCCCCTTATAAGCGGATCTCTTGTGCCACATGGAGAATTGCTGAAATAAATTTACCTCTTTCCAGGCATCAGAAAACAGATGTGTTTTTATCTTTGAACACATTGGTCACCTTATTTGAGCCTGAGAAACCAGGATCCAAGGCTACACTGGACTTAACCCATGGAAATAGAGCAGAGTCCAGTGCTGGAGGCTGGCCACTGGGGGTCCAGGAGCATCCTCAGGGGTCCAGGATCCAGACTCTCCCCTTATAAGCGGATCTTGTAAGTGTTGATCTCTGGGTATCTGTTGTGCTGTAGCTTCCTGTGATGACCCACTACCATAGCCATCCACCAATCCTGAAATGTCATCTTCTCTGTGAAGCATCCCTGCTTACTATAATGAATGCGTCCCCTCTCTGTATTCCCACCACACTTAACCCACTATGTATATGGGCGTGTTTCTCCTGGAATAGTTCCTTATGAGCAGGGACTATATCCAGTTATGTCTGCATCACCCACACTGTTACCTCCCCCCATACACTTAGCAAAGACAGATGGATGGGTGGATGGAATTAGTCAATATTTGGAGTATTGAATTGGGGGGATAAGTGGATAGATGGATGATAGCTAGTACATTAGGTGATGGATGGATCATTGATTTTAGAGAGATGGATGATGAAATACAGATATATGAATGATTGATAACAGATGAATGAATGTTATAGATGAGTTGATATTAGATTGATGAAAAGATACTGATGAACTGGATTCATTGGTGGATGGACAGATGTATAATAAGATGATGAATGAATGGATGGATGAATAGATGGATGGATGGTTGGATGGATGAATGGGTAGATATACGATTATGTGAGAATCACTATTGAGGCAGACATGCAGAAAATCTAGAAAACTGGGCCACCACTGGATTATAATTGAGGTGGTTTCTAAATTAACCAAGACAATTGTGGCAACCTTTCTGAAAAGCTTTGTTCTAAATAACCCCATTCCTAAAATTCAGGATGGTAATCACCTCTGAGAATGTGTAATGTTTAACTTCTTAAAAACCAATCAGATTCCACTTATATGAATGAATCTAGGATGGGCAAATTCATAGACAGAAAGTAGATTAGAGGTTTCCAGAGACTGGGGGGAAGGGGAGAAGGCAGAGTAACTGTTTAAAGAGGTAGGGATTTTTTGTCTGGGATGATGAAAAGTTTCGGAAATAGTGGTGATGGTTGCACAGTACTATGAGTGTAATTAATGCCATTGAATTGTACACTTAAAATGATTAAAATGGTAAATTATATGTGACATATATATATTTACAATAAAGAAAATAGTCACATATAAAAAAATCTATCAGAAAAACAAGATTGGAAAAAGTAAGTTTTGACAGATATGAGGAGTTATTACACAGTTGTTCATTATGTTATTTTTTATCTTTGCTAACATCTGAGATATCCCATAATAAAAAAGAAAGAAGGAAATTCCCCATTCAGATCCAGTCTGACACTGCTCTTGAGAGATGAGAAACTGTCCTAGGTAGTTTTTCCAGGGCAAGGGGACAGCTGAAATGATGAAGCCTGGGGCCATATTTACAGGGCGGGGAGCTTGTGTGGCCATGAGAGTGGATGTACTCACCATCTTCAGCGTTATCTCCAAGAGCTCGTCCTCTGTCTTCTGGCGCAGGCAGTGAACGAGGACAGCCGAGGTGGTGGTTTTACACCCAGCAAAGACAGCAATTTTCTGCAGAGATCACAGGTGACAGCAGAATTCAAGAGCCCTGTCTCTTCCCTCCATCAATAAAGAGGTGTTCTGTTCCAACCTCAATTTCTTAAGTCAACACATGGCAGCAGAAGATCCTCTAGACCAGTACGTCCTGGATCCCAGACGTGCCAATTATACCTCAGCCTCTGCTGCCTTATCTCTGTTCAAGTGGACATAATGATCTCAAAGCTGAACATCTAAAGAGAGGCAGCATGGAGTGGGGCTTAAGAGCATGGAATCCAGAATCCACTGTCTAATTTCAAATTTCGGCTCACCCAATTAATGGGTGAGTCTGGCTTCAGGCTAGACACTTGCAAAGTGCAGCCAGAGGGGAAGATGCAGAAGGAGAGAAGTCAGGCTCCATGATGGCGGGACCATGGAGAGTGCACATGGGCTGCCCAGAGCCTGGTCCAGTGCCTGACATACAATCAATGCTCAGTATGTTTTTGGTGAAAAATTAAATAAAAAGGCACATGAAAAAGTAGAGCAGGGAGAGAGAGAGAGAGGAGAGAGAGGAGAGAGAGAGAGAGAGAGAGAGAGAGAGAGAGAGAGAGAGAGAGAGAGAGAGAGAGGGAGGGAGGGAACAAGAATATGAGTC
Organism: Mesoplodon densirostris; assembly: GCF_025265405.1. Classification (NCBI taxonomy): domain Eukaryota; kingdom Metazoa; phylum Chordata; class Mammalia; order Artiodactyla; family Ziphiidae; genus Mesoplodon; species Mesoplodon densirostris. The sequence goes on along the minus strand of NC_082679.1, from coordinate 36,970,060 downwards.
TTGGATTCTTCATTCTGCCAATTTCTGGTCCTGTTTGATAGCAAAATCCAGCACCATTTCTGCCACCTTTGTTTCCTTTAAATAAACTCCCCCTTCTTGACTTAAGTCTGATCAATGGGCTTCTGCTGTTAATAGCCAAAGAATTCTGAAAAACAGTCTCAACAATTTTTAAAATTCTTGGTGTCTTATCTCCTCCCATCCTGCTTACCAGTGGCTGCTGCCCCCACCCGTCCACCTAACCAGCTCTCACAGCCCGACGAAAATGCTCCACATCAATGACTACAGCGCACACTCCTCAGCAGAGCCTCCCTGTTGCTCACCCTTCCCTGGCTTCCTAACACTCTCCAAATAAAGACAAAGTCCTCACCAGGTCCTATGCAGCATGGCCCTGCCGATGGCTCCATCCTCACTTCACTCCAGGTTCCGTCTGCTCTTTCTGCTCTGGCCACAGCAGCCTTTCTCACTCTCTCTCACTTGAGATACCTGCTCCTGCCACAGGACATTTGCACAGGCTGTTCCTCTTCCTGGATATTCTTTTCTTATCAAGTAATTTACTGCTCATCCTTCTCATCTCAACTCATTGATCACTTTTTTTCCTGAAGCCTTTCCTGGAAACCTCCCCCTATTCACTGGACTAAGTGTTCCTTTTGGATTCTGTTATAACATCAGGTATCTCTCCTCTATTGCTCTAGTCACAGTTGACATTTTGTAAGTTGTGCAATTATATAATTATTAATCTGTCTCCTCAATTATAACAGAAGCTTCATGAGGTTGCGAGATTTCAGATTATATCAAAACTATTTGTTGAGTGAATGAATGAATCAATAAATGAATTCTTCAGGAACCCACCCCAGTCACAAACCCCCAAGGAGAATCCACTCCAGGCCCACATGGTGCCAATGAGTTCATCAGATTTCAGACCCTGAGCGAGGCAAGATAGGATGACAGTTCACTGACCACTGTCCAGGCCAGCACCCCACCTGGAACACTTTGGGAAGTGTGTTCAGTGGAAAATGCATGGGGCTGGCAGTCCAGAGTCATGAGACTGAGTCCGGCTCTGCTCTGATCACTCGCAGACCTTGGCAAGTGCTTCTGCTCTCTGCCCCAGTTTGCTCAGCGGTAGAAGGTGGAGGTGGGATGAGGTGTGTCCTTGCCCTCCCTGCTCAGTCACCCTCACTTCTGTGATTCTTTGAGGATGTCAGCTGGCTCCCACAGCAAGAAAGACCCTGACAACTCCAGGAGAGCACAGCAAAGGGTGTGGGGACAGTCCAGTGTGAGACCTACCTTAGCTGCGGCCTTCATGTCCTTCTTGACCAGGATAGAAGTGAGGGCCACACCACTCTCAGAGATGGCCCGGTGGAAGAGATTCTTGGCCAGGGGAGATAACACCTGGGAGGAGGGTGGCGAGAAAGGGAGTTTATGCTCACGGGGAGGGGTCTTCAAGAGCTACCCCCATCCACATCCCTATCCTGGGCTGTTCCCCTGGAGACCATGGGGCCTGGTTTCTGCAAGAAAACCTCAGCTGGAAGGAGCCAGGAGCAGAGTGAAGGACAAAACAGGAAGTGTGTGGCACACACTGATTATAACAATCAAAGTATCTGAAAGGCAGCTCAGCAATTCCTAGCAACACTTTAAAGGCACAGTTCTGATTCCCCATTTCCATTACTTAGGATTTATTTTAAGGAAAATGATCATGGAGGCACATAAAAATCTCTAAAATGTTCGTGTTATTTATAACAGTAAAAATTGGAAATAACGCAAGGTTCTAATATATGACATTGGGTAAATAAGGTATTTTTCATTCTTACAATGAAATACTATACTATACTCGACTATACACACAAAAAATATGAAAGAATAACTAATGGTTAGGGAAATATTTGTATTATAATATTAAGAAAGTTTTTTTGTTTAAAAATTCATAGATACAGATAGATAGGTAGATAGATGATAGATGATAGATAGATAGATAGATAGATTCATGGAAAAAAGACTAGAAAAATAAAACTGTCCATGGTGACAATCCCTGGCTAATGGGATTGTGGATGACTTTTTATTTTGGGGGAGTTATCTATGCTTTTCTTTTTCTCCATTTTATAAACTAAAAACATTTTCCTCTGAATATTCAACTATGAACCCAACATATGTTTTAAAAATACAGTAATAGTGTTAACCTTCTGCTCAACTGTGAGGCAGCTGGAGGGTTTCTAACAGCTCCCAGCACCTCTAATCTGGTTTTCCACCTTTGCTTCCCTCGGTGTCTCCCAACTCCCATTCCCACATCAGCCTCCCAGGTCGTGTCTGTGTTCCATTTCCCGGGTCCCATTCCCCCTTCCATCCTCCTTCCTCTCTCTACCCCTCCTCCCCCAGCCCAGCTCCATCCTCAGTCCCAGCGGCTGCTGCCCTCCTTCCTGAGCATGAACAAGCCATCAGACCTCCTCAGAGGAGGCCTCTGACCTGTTCTTAGTGTTTGTGTCCCCTTGAATTGTAGATCTGGCTTCAAGCCAAATAATGACATTGCACCCAACTGCATGGTTGCCTCTTTTTATTCAGAATTTACACCCACCCCTACTTCCCAAGAGGAGCAAGGTGGGTACTAATGGTAAAATGATTAGGAAGGAGAGTAAGAGCTCAACCAACACAGGACAGGAGGAATGTCTCCGTTGCAGCCGTGGCTGGAGATATGGTCCCAGGATGCTAAGCTGAGCTCTGAGCTCCCTGGGGACCAAGGAAAGTTTGGCCATAACTTTTCACCATCTGACGCTGCACATAGTAGGGTCAGCCTTGAATCCAGGTCCCATGACTAGACTGGCTGGTCTGCAAGGGGTCCCATTGGTAGCCACATCAGGGCCAGGAACACTTACAAGAATAGAGACACTTTCCCCTCCTGCTGACTCTCCAAAGATGGTCACAGAGCCTGGATCCCCTCCGAAGTTGGCAATGTTCTCCTGGACCCAGTGCAGTGCGGCCAACTGGTCCAAGTGACCCCAGTTCCCCCGGCTGTGTTCATCCCCCGTGCTGTGAGTAAGAGGACAGCACTTACTGTTGAGAGCAGAGATGTCACAGCAGGGCCCTCAGGACCACAGATGGGGCTGGGGGGTCTGGGTGAGGCTTCTGGAAAAGGCTGGGCTTCCACAGCCCTGACACTGGGGTCTTCACCTGCCTCCCATCCTGCAGCATTGTTCCACTGTAGCGCTCTATACATCCATCCCACGTCTATTTATTGAGTATCTACTATTCTACAGTTCCAAAGGGAATTCCAGGCAGAAGAAAGAGCACATGCAAAGGCCCCGGAGTCCAGTGAACAAAAGTGTGAGTCTAGGACATACAGCTACAGAGGGCCCTGAGGGCCTTAGTAAAGATGTCAATGTCATCTTGAGTAAGTTAGGAAGCCATTGCAGGGATGACATGATTCCATTTATGTCTTAAATGATCACTTTGGCTACTGTGTGGATCAGACATGGTGTAAAATAGCAGGGTTATAAAAGTAGGTGTTATTACAACAATCCAGGGGAGACACACAGAGTGCTTTGAACAGGGTGACTACAAGGGAGGAGGTGAGAAGTGGCTGGATTCTGAATATATTGTAAAAGTGGAGCCAAGAGGACTTGCTGGTGACTGGATGTGGGGTGTGAGGAAAAGAAAAGAATCCAAGTGCCCACAGGCTTTTATCCTGAGTAACTGGAAGGGTGGAGCTGCCTGCAGCTGAGCAGGAGACCCTGTGGAGAAAGGAGGAGGGTCTGGGGGGAAGGGCATCGGGAGTCAAGGGTTAAGTTTGTCAGTGGAAGGGAGAGGCGCCCTCAGGTGTCCCATGGGGATGGCAGGAGGTAGTTAATGATGTACCTGCGGGTTTCAAAGGAGAAATGGGCTAAAAATAGGGAGCTTGGAAGTGCCCCCTGAGGTCACTTAGGGAACCAGTGGGACAGAGAAGAAGATGCACACAGAGGCTGAGACGGGGAGGGGGAGGGTCTGGGAAGGGCCGAGAAGGAGCAGCCATGAGGGAGGAGGTGGCCAGGAGCCAAGAGAAGGACATTTTTCAAAAAGATTTGAGGGGTGACGTGCGGTTGCTGCCAAGGCTGGGCCGCTGGTGACCTGGACCAGAGCAGTGTGGTGTCTGGTCGGGGTGAAACCCTGACATGGTACAGGAGAGCCTGGGGGAGGGGAAGGGGGAGTGTATGCAGTTATACTGTAACTGGGAGCAGCCGTGGGCCGTGGGGGAAGGAGATGAGGAGTCTCAGTGAAGGTGACACATCCCGGGACATGACTCGCCTGGGACAACCCTCCTCCAGCCCATAGGTCTTTCCAGTGAGATGACCACCCCTCCCCCAGCCCACCCACCAGCCATCTGAGGGTAAGAGGTCCTGGGGCTGGTGCATTCAGAAAAGGCTCAGTAACTGTGCCTGCAGGAAGTCCGGTTCCTGTCCCCATGGAGACTCCATGGAGGACACTCGAGCCTTCGCTCACGCATGTGCCAAACTCCACGAAGGAAATGGGGTGAGTGGGCCCTACGCTCCTCCCCATAGATGTGTCCACTGGATTCAGGTGCTCGTTACAGCCTCCAAGTTCCAGCCGCCCGTTCCTCCACCTACAAGACTTTACAGAGCTCCCACGTGAGTCCGCTCCTTCTTTACTTCCCCATGAGGTAAGACGTATAAGCCTCTAACTGCTGCGCTGCATGTTAACTGTCATCTTACAGGTATGCAACATGCTGGGCAGCACAGGTGAAAAAGAGATGAGTATTTCAGACGAGGTAACATTTGGGTTGGGCTTTGCAGGAATAATAGGAGTTTGTCAGGCAGATTAGGCATTTTACATGCAAGTAAGTGGACCAGGGTGGCTGGGGAAGGAGAAGGTAGGTAGAGCCCAATTACGAGGGGACTTGCATGTCTTAGTAGGGAACCTAGCAAAGATCCCTTTGGGGGCTTGCAGGACCAGAGTGGGGTCCTAGCACTCCCACACTCAGGGTCAATGGGCCATGAGGAGAGTCCAGTGTCTTACCTGAAGAATCCCCAGATGCCCAGGCGGTACTGAATGGTCACCACCACCACGTTTTCATGGGCAGAGAGGGCCAGCCCATCATAGGTTGATGCCCCGCCCAACATCAGACCTCCTCCGTGGATCCACACCATCACCTGGATGGGGAGGAAGCAACCGTACAGGGCATAGGAAGCAGAGCTGGGAAAGACCTCAAGAGGCTGTCTGGTTTGGTCATCTACCCGTTCTCCCAGCTGTGGCCCAGGCCACCACCCCACTCAGTGCACCCTGGCTGCCCCTGCCGGTCTCCCCTGCCTCAGTGCCACCTCCTGCCCGTGCTCTTCATGCTGAGAACATCATCACGGGAACAGCCAAGGCTAAGAGCGTCATCTTCTCCCCAACACTCCCACCGTCCTCACTCCTGGACCCCTCACGCAGCTCAGCACACTCCGCATGCAACAGCCCTTGGTTAGAAGCTTATTTCAGCGTCACCTTAGTTACCTTTTGTGGGGTGAAATAAACTTCTCACGTGAATGGTGACCATGTCAAGAAGCACACGCCCCGGGTGGTACCTCTTCTTAATAGGCCTTTCCGCTGTCTCCTCTGTTCCCCAAATCTCACCCATCCTCCAAAGCCCAGCCTAAAAGCCACCTCCTCTAAGAAGTCTTCAATCATCTGATGAATATGATCTGAAAACCTACTAGGTGCCAGGGACTGTGGTAAGAATTGAGGATGAGAGTGGACATGACAATTCATAATGCATGGTCCTGAATTTAAAGAGTTCACATAGCAAGAAAGTGAGAATGGCTAAAATAATAGTATAATGATTTTGTTAATAAAAAAATCAAAGAACTCATACATGAACTATGTGTCAAGTACTGCTCTAAGCATTTAAAAATAAACCATCCACGAGATAGGGACTACTATTGTCCCATTTCACAGACAGGAAAGTTGAGGCACTTAACCACCCTGAGGTCACGCAGCTAATAGGCGGTGGAGGCAGGACTTGAACCCAGGCAGTCTGGCTCCAGAGTCCACATGTTGAGCTGCCCAGCACACAGCAGCCAATGGCCATGGTGCAGTAGGCTGGCTGTTGGGGCAGGAGGAATTTCTTCCCTTCAACTCTCACTAATGCATCAGCAAGTCTTGCCTCATGTGCTGTGTCAGATACTGACATAAATCTTGATATTCATCATTGAACAGTTGTGTGTGATTATCCCTGATTTGAGGAAACAGAGCCAGGTCTCTCAGCTAGTAAAAGGCGGAACCAGGATTTACACCCAGACCCTGCAGTTCCAGAGCCTGTGTCCATAGTAGAGGTTCTCCAGCTTCAGGTTCCTGGAGCCCCTGCTCCTCCTACATCTCTGATCCCTGCCTACCTCCAGGCAGAGGGACTGAGTGTGCAGTCACCTCTGAGTCCAGGCTGAGCCAATGGCTGGCCAGCAGTGATTTGCTGAAGAAGCTAGTCCAGCTCTGTGCAACCCAGATGCTAAGATCCTCGAAGGCAGGGGCTGTGTGGTCATGGTTTTATGTTCTTCCTTTCTCTTAACCCCCAATTCTAGCTATGCATATGGGGGCACTGAGTATGTACTAGGGGAATGAATGAATGCATGAATGAATGAATTAACAATTGTCCCCACCTCTTTGAGCCCAGCATGTGCAGGGCTACCTTCTAGTCACAAGTTCACAGATGCCCTCCTCCACATCTGGGCACCATGCTAGGAGTGTTCCTGGGAGATGGCTGGGTGCTCACACCCCTCCTGTCTCTACCCCACTGACCCCTCCTTTCCCAGCAGACCAGCCCCACCCTCTAGCCTGAGTCTGGAAGGCTGCCCCATCTCTGGGCTTCCATTTATTCTGGAAATGCTGACTCACTGGGTCATCAGCTTCTGTCAAAGTAAATTAGGAAGTGAAATTATCTACAATAAAATCTTGATAGTTGGCAAAGGCAAAGGAAAGTGCTTCTCTGTTGCTCTAGGCTCAGCACCCTCCACCTGTGACACTGAGACACTGAGAGTTTGTCAGAGAAGGTCTTTGTGTGCTGAGGAAAGGCCACACACAGGCTCCACTTGCTAGTGTGTGTGTGTCAAAGAGCGTGACTTGAAGATCAGGAGACTGGTGCTCTAGTCCTGCCAACCCTACTCTGTGACCTCGCCTTCCCCTCACTGGGCTTCAGTTTCTCTATCTGTAACAGAAGGGTTGGGTTGTTGGCTTATCTCCAAGATTCCTTCCAGCTCTGACTTTATGGGAAATTATGTCTTAGCCACCCAGGGTATCAGATTCCTAATCTAACAATTAAGAGTAATCCTTTTGTCCATCTATTAGCATGAGAGACCTTAGACAAATTAAAATGTTCATTACAGAGGTACAGCAAACTCCCCCAGAGGCCCTATGTCTGTCACTATGGGAAACCGAGGTGCGGAAAACCTGTGTTCCCTGATGTCAGGTTTGGCTGTGGTGGTAAAGAAAGCCCTGGGGCCCCTGGGGAACAGCCTGGGGACGCTGGAACAGCCTTGGTCTAAGACGCCCCAACCCAACACTGCCTTCATCCCCTTCCGGTCTACACCAGCCTTGACCATTTGTTCCCACTGCTTACCGGCAGCCTGCTTCTCTTCCTCAAGTCAGCAGGAGTGTAAATATTTAGGTAAAGACAGTCTTCGGAAAACGTGAGGTTAATGTTCTCCTTTCTGTTGGTAAAGAGCTCTGAGATCCTCTGCCCCGCCGCTGGGTCTTGGGAGCACCTGGGAGGGGCAAGGAGAGAGAAGAATTCTTGAAGTTCAATCAGAGCTGACCAAGGAGATGTCTCCTGCGGTCAGGCCAGGTCTTGGACTGGCAGGTTTAGGGCAGTAAATAGAGTTGTTCTCACCAGTCTCAAGACATTGGGTTAGGTAGGAGGCTACCAGGGGCATCTGATGGGGGCTTCTCAGGCTCACCAAGGTCTCCCCGGACCAGGTATGGTGAGGCCTGACCCTCGTCCCTTCCTGGGGCCTTTGGGATGCCCTGAGTCAAGGAAGGAGGCTGCCTATATGCTGATGGGCCGGGGAAAGGACCATTTCCTGCATGCCCTGGGTCCAGACCAGCTCTCCGCGGGGCGCTGTATGATGCCCGCTATAGGGTGACCATATTCTGCCAACAGGGAAACATGTTCTAGTCCATGGGACACTTCCATAAACCAGGAGAAATCACTCAAATGGCAGTTATTTACGGCCTACAACAGGTCAGGGGCGAAATATTTGTGGGGCAGCTTTAGGAGAACTACGTTCTAGTCCTGCCTCAGCCTAATTTGCTGGGTTTCCTTGGGTGAATTCTTTGCCTGCTCTGGGCGCCAGTCTGCTCCTCTGTGTAAATGAGGGGAGTAATTTCCATAACGGTCCTGCAGCACTGACATGCTAAAATTCTATCATCAACCCATCACAGGCAAGAACTACTGGTTGCCCTATTGGAGATTTTCTTTTTATCATTTTAATTTAATTTTATTTATTTTTTTTATACAGCAGGTTCTAATTAGTTATCTATTTTATACATATTAGTATATATATGTCAATCCCAATCTCCCAATTCATCCCACCACCACCACCACTCCCCACTGTGCTTTCCCCAGATCACCAAGGCAAGGGGCATAATATTCATAAAAGAAGACAATCAAAAGTTTAAAAAGAGAAAAATAAGTCAATGTCACTAGTATTCAGATAAATGTAGAATAAAGAGAATAATATATATATAATGACAATGATAATAAAAATTACTGTTATTTTGCCTATTCAATAGCCCAAAATCATTTTTAATAACCCAAAACATTGTTAAAAATTCAGTTAATGGAGGTTTTCATATATTAATTAAAGGGTTGCAGTTGGAATATTTCTGAAGGGAAATTTTAAAAATACTCTTACTCGGAAATGTTATTTCTTAGAACTTATCCAAAAATATTTATGAACATGCATGAAGATTTAGCTACAGGATATTCATCATAGTGCTACTTATATTATCAAAATCATCAAGAACAGTTAATAATCCCAAATAAGAGGTGTGATAATTATGATTCAATATGCAATGTAATGCAGCTATTAAATGTCGGGGTGTGATATTTAATGACATAGAATGATGTTCATGATATACTTTCATGAGCAAAATAGGCATCTAAAGTATCTGTCTTGGGGTTTCCCTGGTGGTGCAGTGGTTAAGAATCTGCCTGCCAATGCAGGGGACATGGGCTCCAGCCCTGGTCCGGGAAGATCCCACATGCCATGGAGCACCTAATCCTGTGTGCCACAACTACTGAGCCAGCGCTCTAGAGCCTGTGAACCACAACTACTGAAGACCGCGTGCCTAGAGCCTGTGCTCCACAACAGGAGAAGCCACCGCAATGAGAAGCCCACACACCACAACGAAGAGTAGCCCCCGCTGGCCGCAACTAGAGAAAGCCTGCATGCAGCAACGAAGACCCAGTGCAACCAAAAATAAATAAATTAAAATAAATAAATTTAAAAAATAAAGTATCTGTATCGTGTAATATGATATTGTGATATAAGAAGAAATATGTATATGATCTTTGTCCAGTTTCTGCTGAAGAGCTCTTAAAACCCTTGAAATCTCCTGAGTGGTGTATACTGTTGGGTTAATGAGGTCACTTTTGGACCTCATCTAAGAGCAGGAACTGGTTGCCAGAGGAACAATCATGTGATTAGAGGGTTGGAACTTTGCGCCACAGGCCCGACCTCTGGAAAGGGGAGATGGGCTGGAGAGGAATCAATCACCAGTGACTAATGCTTTCAATCATCCTGCCCATGTAATGAAGGCTCCATGAAATCCAAAGGACAGGGTTCAGAGGGCGTTCTGGTAGGTGAACCAGAACTCTTCTAATTGCCACCGTGCTGGGTCCCAAACCCCAGAAGGATGGATGGATGCTCCTTTGTTAGGGACCTCACCTTATGGATATCTTCATCTGGCTAGTGGCTTGTATCCTTTAATATCCTTCATAATAAACTGGTAATCTAGTGAAAAAACTAATTTCCTGAGTTCTGTGAGCTGCTACGGCAAATTAATAGAACCTAAGGAGGGGGTCACAGGAACCTCTAATTTATAGCCAGTTGGTCAGAAGCATAGGTGACAACTTGGACATGGAACTGGCATCTGAAGCAGAGGGAGTTATTGTGGAGCTGAGCCCTTAATCTGTGGAATCTGATGCTATCTCTAGGAAGAGAGCGTCAGAATTAGCTAAATTGTTGTACACACATATGGTGTGTGAGAATTGCTTTTTGGTGCGGGGGAAAAAACACACACATTAGAATTGGGTACAGAAAATTATGTGATTACATTTTAAGGGAGAAATTATGCAACAGATAAAAGACTGGAAAAATAGAATCTAAAATATGAACAACAGTTCTTGCTAGGTGGTGTATGATTTTCATTTTCTTACCTTTACTTACCTATATTTTCTCACTTTTATGTAATAAGTATGTATTACTTATTACTTGCAATCAGGAAATAAAATGTATACTTGCAATAAAAATAAATAAAACATTAATTGCAATCAGGAAATAAAAAGAATGAATATTATTTTAAAAGAACGGAAGAAGTAAGGAAGGAAGGGAGTAAGGAGAGAAGAGAAGAAAAGAAAATTCAGCAAGAGGCAGGACCCTGGAAATTATTAGAAATCTCTTGCTGAGATAAATAAGGTCTGAATCAATGCTTGTAGACAGCTAAGGTGCCTTGGGGGAGAGTTTTGAGTCTTCTTGCCCAACTTGACCAGCTAACTAGAACACCTCAACCATTGTTCTGCTTGTGACTAGGTACCTAGACACATTTGGGAGTTGAGAACTTGCCCAGTCAACACCCCAAAGCACTACCCATCCACACATCTCCTGGCCCACCTCACTTCCCACTATGGTAAAGTTCAAGAAGGAAAATGAATAGAACTGTGAAAATTAATAAAAAGAACCCTCACTAAAATGGAATCTGGAGGTCAGGAGGGGGAGATCTCAGGAAGATATCACTCCACCTCAATACAGATCCCACTAGGAAGAGACATACTGTGTACCTCTGACCAGAAGTGACACGACTTTACTACAGGAAAGATTTCCTTCTTGCCTGGCAACAGCTCAGCCAATCAGAGACTACCATTACTCAGCCAATTAAAAGCCACTACATAACAAACTCCCAGTTTCCTCCAATGGACTTTTTGTTTATAACAGTGCCTCCTAATTTCCTCTTTTCCTCTATAAAAGAGTTTCCTTTCCTTTTACCAGAATTGCATGTGGTTTGCCATAGTTGTATGTCCCCAACTGCAATTCTTTGCTGCTCCCAAATAAATCTCTGGTTTTGCTGGTAAAATATCTGGTTGTTTTACTGTTTTAGGTTAACAGAATCATTACTTTCGAAACCCCTCACCTGCTCAACTTTCTATTTTTTTCCACAGCACTTATCATATTCTAACATACTGTATAGTCTATTTATTAATTTGCATATTGTTTACTATCTATCTGCCCCTGCTAGAATGCAAGCTCCATGAAGGTGGGATCTTTGTTCTGTTCACTAATAGATTACAGGAAACTAGAAAATACCTGGCAAAGTTGCTCAATAAATAGTAGTTGAATAAAGGGCTCTAGAATGCTATGAGAGTTCTGGAATTTTTTTTTTTTTTTTCGGTACGCGGGCCCCTCACCGCTGTGGCCCCTCCCGCCACGGGGCACAGGCTCCGGATGCGCAGGCCCAGCGGCCATGGCTCATGGGCCCAGCCGCTTTGCGGCATGTGGGATCCTCCCGGACCAGGGCACGAACCCGCGTCCCCTGCATCGGCAGGCAGACTCCCAACCACTGTGCCACCAGGGAAGCCCCTGGGATGTTTTTAACGATCTACAGTATCTTGAGGATTCCAGGATGAAGTATGAGCCACTCAGAGGACTGCCTTGGCTCCTTCCTGCGTCCCTTTGAGGCTAACATCCCCACTGGAAGATGCCAGAGTCACACCTTGACTTACATGGGAGGGTAAGAGGTGGTATTCTTCACGAAGATCCATGGTTCTGCAGGCTGTGGCGGAGCAAACCTCAAGGATCCAAGAGGGGGCTTGGCAAAAGGGACTCCCAGGAAAACGGCCACAGGCTGTGCAAAACCTTCTAAGCTGACATATTTCCCCAGGACTCTGCCCTGCGCGGTGTCCACAACAGGCGGTGAGGGTGGTTGCCCTGCTGGACATTGAGAGGAAATGAGGACATGTCAGTGGTGAAGGTGTGAACTGGATTCTGGGTGAATTTTCTTACTTTTGCCACGTGATCTTGAATGTCCCCTCAACTCTCTAAGCCTCAGTTTCTTCTTATGTAAGAGAGAGTGAAGCTAACTGTCCTTCTTAACTCACAGCGCTCTCTGAAGGAGCGAATTGGAATTGGAGGTATAACAGCATCCAATAAGACATAAATGCAAAACGAAGAGCCACTGGGAATGAAGAAGGCATTCAGTTTCCACACTTAGCAGCATCTAGAAACAATCACTGGACGCTGGTGCCGAGCTGCACGCTGGATGAGAGGATGAACAAGAGCAGGCTGCTCTTCTCAGAAATCTGGCCTTATGTGGAGGATGAGCCACAAACATACCCGACCCTACTGCTGGGAAGAAAGTGGTCCGTGTCCTGAGAGAGGTACCAAGTAAGGTGCAATGGAGACAGAAGAGGGAGCGAGGCCTTCTGCCTGGTGGCTTCATGGAGGCAGTGACCTTGGAGCTGGGACTTGCAGTAGTGGAAGGAGTGACAAGGGGAGGTGGAAGAGGGTGCTTAAAGGTATAAACAGAGATGAGATTGTGCAGAGGTGAGGCTCTGTGACAGCAAAGTGCAAGACCTGCTTGAGGAAGAGTGATTGGCCCATTTGGGTCAGGAAGAGTAATGGGGGAGGAACATAATCCTGGATGAGACAGGTTCATGTCTGGGAGGGTCTCAAACGCCAGACCAGTGATTTGGGCTTTATCTAGTGGGTAAATGAGCAGCGGTGAACCGTCCTGGAATAAAAGAGAGTGACACAATCAGCTTGAAGAGGCTCCTTCTGCTGGCTCTGAGCACGGTCATCCAGAGGGAGCGACACTGGGGCTCAGATTCCATCTGTCCCCTTCTCATGGAGCAGACAGTTCTTTCTCACTGAGCTGAAATGCATCTCCCTGCAGCTGCCACGTCAGTCCTGGTCCTACCTGCTCTGGGACATCCTGCACCTTCATGTGACAGGCAGCCTTAGTGACCCATGTTCATACCCATCCCTCAAGTCTTCTCTTGTCCGTCCTCAACAGCTTCAGTTTGTTTAACCATCCTAACAGGAAATGATTTCCAGCCTCTCATCCTCCCAATTGTTCCCTTTTAGATATAGACACAAGGTCAACCTCTCTCTCAAAGTATGTGGCCAGAACAGAAAAGAATAACCCAGATTTGGTCTTACAGACAAATCCGATGATAACCTTCAAGAGAGATGAAGTGCACAGATGTCCAACTGGCAAGGGTGAAAAAGAGGGCGATTGGCTGAGAGGTAACAGCAGCAGTTACCACTTGTGTTATATGTAATGTTTGTATATTGAGCACTTACTATGTGCTACGTGGGCATTCCATTTCCTTTAAACTAATCTTCACAAAAGCCTTGCTAGGTAGACATCAATATGCCCATTTTTCAGAATAAGTAACTGAGAAGATGGAGGCAGCCAGTATGGACTTTCTTTTTTTTTCTAATTTTATTTATTTTTGGCTGTGTTGGGTCTTGGTTTCTGTGCGCGGGCTTTCTCTAGTTGTGGCAAGCGGGGGCTACTCTTCATTGCGGTGCGTGGGCTTCTCATTGGGTGACTTCTCTTGTTGCAGAGCATGGGCTCAAGGCATGTGGCTTCAGTAGTTGCAGTGTGTGGGCTCAGTAGTTGTGGCATGCGGGCTCTAGAGCGCAGGCTCAGCAGTTGGGGCGCACGGGCTTAGTTTCCACAGCATGTGGGATCTTCCCGGACCAGGGCTCGAACCCGTGTCCCCTGCATTGGCAGGTGTATTATTAACCAGTGGGCCACCACGGAAGTTCCCAGTATGGACTTTCTAAAGGTGGAATTGGCATGGCCCTGCCAGGGGGTAAACAGCAGTAAGGGAATAATCTGCCCCCAATTTGGTTCTTACTCTGCTCTTACCCTCAGTTCCAGGCCTCTCACAGTGTCATAGGCCCAGGAAGAAGATAAAACCCAGTGGAGCCTGGGCTGTCAGTGCACTGACAGCCAGAGCACTGGCTCTGGATTCAGGAGATAGAGAATTCAGAGCATGATTTTCCGGTTGACCTTGGGCATGTACATTTCCCTCTCTGAGTCTCAGTTTCTCCATCTATAAAATGGCACAGATGCATTCTGAGGTCCCTTGCCGCACCTTTGTATTAACCAGGTCTTTTATGTTCTGCATTCTGATGCCTTGACATCTGGGGCCTTGCTGATTCTGGAGGGACTGCCCCTCCCAGAGTTCGCCCATCCCTAATGATAGGAATGAACTTCCCTTTCAAGCGTGCCAGAGCCTGTACCCCAACTACCTTCTTTACCAGGCCCTCCACATCTGGCCACTATCATCCTGCCCTAATCACTCCACGCCAAGTACCTGACAACTGTGCAGTCCCTAAGCCCCAGAACCTGTTGAAATTGGCTACTTTGCCAATCCCAAACCTGCTTATCCTGCCTCACCTCTACCATCCCCCCAGCAACCAAGATAAAGCCCCTCACCCCCAGTTCCTCCTTCTTCCCTGTGTCTTATGACCCACCCAGGGCTTCACCTCCAGGCCCACCATGGTAGTTCTGTACTCCTTCCTGTGGGGAAGTTGACTCATAAACCATCTTTTCAATGACAGTTGGTTCCTGATCTGTGGGCCTTAGAATACCCCAAATTGTCTACTAATACACTGTCATTTTTTTCTGGCTGCCCTGCGAGGCATGCGGGATCTTAGTTCCCCGACCAGGAATCAAACCTGCGCCCCCTGCAGTAGAAGTGCAGAGTCTTTAACCACTGGACCGCCAGGGAAGTTCCAGTACACTGTCTTTATTTAATTAATTAATTAATTTATTTTTTTTGCTGTATGCGGGCCTCTCACTGTTGTGGCCTCTCCCGTTGCGGAGCACAGGCTCCGGACGCGCAGGCTCAGTGGCCACGGCTCACGGGCCCAGCCGCTCCGCGGCATGTGGGATCTTCCCGGACCGGGGCATGAACCCGTGTCCCCTGCATCGGCAGGCGGACTCTCAACCACTGTGCCACCAGGGAAGCCCAACACTGTCTTTTAAAACAACTTCTTTATCCCTTTTTTGCACTCTCTCCATTCCAGGCACTCTCTCAGAAACAACAGCCCATTTCAACCTGACAACAGCCTAATGATGTAGATACAGCTTTCACCCCCATTTTACAGAGGGGGAAACTGAGGCACAGAAAAAGGAAGTCCTTTGCCTAAGCTCACAGTGCTAGTAAGTGCTGAGCTGGGATGCAAGCCCACACACTCTGCCTCCAGAGGCGGTATTAATATTCTGGTAAAGCTAACCTCCAGGATTTGGCCACGTCCATATTAGTAATCAAGAGGAAAAGATACGGAACTCTCCGAAGTCCTCAACTGGAGGGTGAGGTTAGCTGGTTGTCCAACCAGGAGGTTAGCTGGTTGTCCTCCTCTGGTGTGGCGGCGTGCAGCCGAGTCTAGGGTGTTTATAGTCCACTGTGTCTCCTGCTGCGTGGAACCGGCTGGGCTAGAGGGTCCAAGTCCACAGAGCGCACACTGCTGCAGAACCACGCCTGTCACTCCTTCCCCTTGTCCCACACAAGGATTTCCAAAGGTCCCCACTATTTGAATTTAGGAGGACTCACCCCAAGCCGTGAAAGTGGTGAGGGAGGACAAGACCAGAGCGAAGAGCCACATCGTGGAAGGACAGCAGCTCCTGTGCCCGCAGGTCTCGGCCCTGCTCAGAGGGGCTGTTCCAGTCCCCGCCCCCAGTCCCCGCCCCCAGCTCTCTGCACAGGCTCCCGCCCCAGTTGCTCAGTAGCCTAATCTGGAAATAACAGAAAAGCTCTCCCACCCTTCCCTGTGGGCTGCTGTTTAGGGCTGTAAGCCATGCCCACCCAGAATTTACCTTCTTTTAAATCAAGAGCCCAGACTTTACTCTCCAGTTACAGGTAGTCACCTACAGGTTCAACGATTTGTTTCATAAGTGTTTTTCCCCTCCTGGACTCTAACCTTAGTGTGCTGTGGGCTACCGAAGGTAGACACCAGCACACAGAGGCCTTTGGACAAGGGGAGGCTTTGGCCTGGGGTCCTCAGAACAACTCGAAAACTTTCAGAGCAACTCCCAGCCCCACAGCTGCCCAGCTGGGGAATTAAGGGCAAATCTTTTCATTTCCCTGGGCTTCTATTTCATAGAGTTCCATGCTCTTATTTTGGAAACATCTTAAGTCTCATTCAGTCTCCCTTCTGATGCCTAAATTAACTTCACAGTATTCCTGCTAAGTGACTCAGCCTCCTGTTGCACACCTGCAGGGTCAGGGAACTCATTACCTCTCCAGGCAGGGATCTTTAGACAGAATGTTCTTACAATAAAGGGACTCCCTCTCTCCATAGTCTTTGGCTCTATTCATTCATCCATCCCTCCATATTTCCTTCCATTTATTCATTATTTCACGCATTCATTCATTCTCCAAACATTTACCAAATACTTGGCACTATGCTAAGTGCAATGGATACAAAGATAAATTCAAGACATGTTCCATCTCCTGGAGGAACTCACCATGTAATAAGACAGATGCAGGGAGAGGTGATAGGTAGATTGCAGTGCAGTCTGAAAGCACCAAAGTAGAGGGATACAAAGTGCTCTGAGTACACCTGTGAAAGTGCCACTTACTCACTAGGGACACAAGGAAAATGCTCAAAGCCTGTTTTACAGAATTATTAAATGTTGAACAATAGGACATTCTCTAAATACATTCTGGTACAGCTGACTAAGGAAATACTATGCTTTCACTCAAACTAGTGATGCACACCTCTATTTATTTATTTATTTATGGCTGCATTGGGTCTTTGTTGTTGCGTGCGGGCTTTCTCTAGTTGAGGCAAGCAGGGGCTGCTCTTTGTTGCGGTGCGCGAGCTTCTCACAGGGGTGGCTTCTCTTGTTGCAGAGCACAGGCTCTAGGTGTGGGGGCTTCAGTAGTTGTCGCCCGCGGGCTCAGTAGTTGTAGCACACGTGCTTAGTTGCTCTGTGGCACGTGGGATCTTCTCTGACCAGGGCTCGAATCCATGTCCCCTGCATTGGCAGGTGGATTCTTAACCACTGAGCCACCAGGGAAGTCATACACACCTCTATTTATTGACAAGGAAAGGCAGTCATGATCTATTGTGAAGGGGAAAAACCAGATTATAATATAGTTATGACTGCTTTAGGAAACAGTTTGGCAATTCCTCAAAAATCAAACACAGGGGCTTCCCTGGCAGTCCAGTGATTAGGACTCCATGCTTCCATGCTGCAGGGGGCGCGGGTTCGATACCTGAGGATCCTGCATGCCATGTGATGAGGCTAAAAAAATTTAAAAATAAAAAAAAATCAAACACAAAGTTACCAGATTTCCCAGCAGTTCCACTCCTAGGTATATACCCACAACAGCTGAAAAGATATCTATACAAAAACTTGTACACAAATAGCTGCATTAGTCACAATGGCCCGAAGTGGAAAGAACCCAAATATCCAGGAACTGATGAATGGACAAATAAAATAATATCTATCTATACAACGGAATATTATCCAGCCATAAAAAGAAATGAAGTACTGGTACATGCTAAACATGGATGAACCTTGAAAATATTATGCTAATGAAAGAAGTCAGACATGAAAGGACATATATTGTATGATTCTATTTGTATGAAATGTCCAGATTAAGCAAATCCATAGAGGCAGAAAGTAGTTTAGTGGCTGCTGCAGGCCTGGGGTAGGGGAATGATGTGTGGCTGCTAATGCGTAGAGGCTTCTCTTTGAGGTGATGAAAATGTTCTGGGATTACATAGTGGTGAGTTGCACAACTCTGTGAATATACCGAAAACCACTGAAGTGTACGCCTTAGAAAGGTGAAATTTTATGGTGTGTGGATAATCTTTCAATAAATAAATATTTTTTAAAATCTAGGGCTTCCCTGGTGGCGCAGTGGTTGGGAGTCCACCTGCCAATGCAGGGGACATGGGTTCGAGCCCTGGTCTGGGAAGATCCCACATGCCGCAGAGCAACTGGGCCTGTGTGCCACAACTACTGAGCCTGCACACCACAACTACTGAAGCCTGCGAGCCTAGAGCCCATGCTCCGCAACAAGAGAAGCCACCGCAATGAGAAGCCCACGCACCTCAACGAAGAGTAGCCCCCACTCACCTCAACTAGAGAAAGCCCACGTGCAGCAACAAAGACCCAACGCAGCCAAAAATAAATAAATCAATAAATAAATTTATTTAAAAAATTTTTTTTAATAAATTAAAATAAAAAATCTAGTCATGTACAATATCCCATTATAATATAAAAAATATCTTTCTTGGGCCTCCCTGGTGGCGCAAGTGGTTGAGAGTCCGCCTGCCGATGCAGGGGATACGGGTTCGTGCCCCGGTCTGGGAGGATCCCATATGCCGCGGAGCGGCTGGGCCCGTGAGCCATGGCCGCTGAGCCTGCGCGTCCGGAGCCTGTGCTCCGCAACGGGGGAGGCCACAACAGTGAGAGGCCCGCATACCGAAAAAAAAAAAAAAAAAAATCTTTCTTTGGGGAGGAAAAATTTTGGAAGGTTATACCTCTAATTTGTGTTGCAACAGCCATTTCCTGGCTATAATACTGCGAGTGTTTTTATTAGTATTTTCCACTTGTATTCACTCAGACGTTCATTTGACAAATATTTACGGAGCACTCACAGTGTGGGAATGACCGTGCTGAGGGCTTTGTATGTAGGATCTCACTTAGTTCTCAAAATAAACCTGTGAATTGATACTGTGATCTCCCAGTGCCCAGTGAGGACAAGGAAATGGCCCACAGTCACACAGCAAGTAAGAGGAAGAGCTGAGACTTGAACAAAAGCTGCACAGTGTTATAGACCTTACTCTAAACATTGTGTTAACCGGAGTCGTGAGATGTGAAATTTGTTCTTGTCCATGGAGAGGGAGCAGATGTGAAGGGGTTGTCTCTAGGGCAGCAGACTGAAGAGGCAGCTGTGCCTTCTCCATGCTTGCACTGTTTTCCAACTGTCATCTGTCAAAACTGACCTTGTCCAGGCCAGACCAATATTAACATTAGGAAGAACTGGGCAACCATAAAGCACATGACAATCTTAGAAAAGCTCACGGGTTCTTGGCCAACGTCATAGGTTGTAGCTGAAATGAAGCTTCTGGAGACCCACATTCTAAGAGTGATGCTCATTTGCACCCATTCTAGCCACTGTGGCAGGCTGGTGAGGGCTGAGTTTGGGACAGCAGTAGAGTCAGGCCCCAGAGGTGACTGCTTCTACAAAGACTGACCTGGGCTGGGCTCCTCCCTTTTACCAGGAAAGAAACATGGGTCCTAAAGAACACCCTAATAAAGAACACCCCTATCTCTATCCACAATGAACAACCCAGGCTGTCTTCCCAAGCAGAAAACAAAGCTGTTTCTAATCACTTTGCACTCACACACTCACACACATGTGCGTGCACACACACACACACACACACACACAGCTGTTAAGGCAAAAACATCCTGCCTTTTGCCCTGGCCAGCTGGCCTTTGCAACTTGAGACAGGCCCGGCTCTTAGACTATGAAGACTGCAGGATGCTGTCTTAGCAAAATATAAAAGGTAACAGCCCCACTGTTCCATCACATGCCCTCTTGTGACACCCACAGTTCCGCAAACACGCGCAGCTACGCCCAGACCTTGAAGTGTCTGCAGCCTGCATGCCCACTCCTGGCTCATGATGACTCTGCAGAAATGGGTGAGGCATCAAGCCAGACCTCAGTTTGCTTAACCTGTGCCCCATCCCTGGGTCGCACCAGCTGTAAGTGATACAGTTCTTGTTTCAGTGGCATTTGATAGAGATTACAGCTTTTAACTTGGGAAACTGCCATATGGAACTAGTCTGAAGAGGAAAATCCTACACTGGCCTTAATGCCTAAGTAGCTGGGCAGGTCTTGGGAAAGAAGACACCTCTAAGCTCCAAATCAGACCCCTGCCGTCTCCATCAATTCACTCAGCAGATACATGGCGAGCACATACTAGAACAAGCACTGGACAAGTCTGAGCCCAGGACCATTCAGCTGGACTCTGTCCATTAATCATGGGATTAATCAGGCAGAGTCTTCGTGGTGGAGAACGCTGCACTGGGGGACCAGAGGTCTGGAAACCCACAGGGTGACTTCGGACGTCCTTTTTGGAAAGGGAGTGGTGAGAGGCAGGGGTGGTGATGGCTGAGGGGATCCCTCATGCGCCATCCACCTTGGATCAACATTCTATGAACCCGGAATTCTATGAAATTTTTCAATGCAGCCTAGACATATACAGTGTTTCTGGAATCTGTTACTCTCATGCTAACATCACATTTTTAGCCATATCAGCATACCGTCTGTACTATTATGAGCAGTTTTCTTTTTTTTTAAATTTATTTATTTTTGGCTGTGTTGGGTCTTTGTTGCTGCACGCAGGCTTTCTCTAGTTGTGGCGAGCGGGGGCTACCCTTCGTTGCAGTGTGCGGGCTCCTCATTGCGGTGGCTTCTCTTGTTGCGGAGCACGGGCTCTAGGCGTGCGGGCTTCAGTAGTTGTGGCACACGGGTTCAGTATTTGTGGCTCATGGGCTCAGTAGTTGTGGCCCATGGGCTCAGTAGTTGTGGCTCATGAGCTCTAGAGTGCAGGTTCAGTAGTTGTGGCGCATGGGCTCAGTTGCTCCGCAGCATATGGGATCTTCCCGGACCAGGGCTCGAACCCATGTCCCCTGCATTGGCAGGCGGATTCTTAACCACTGTGCCACCAGGGAAGTTCCTATGAGCAGTTTTCTTAAATGAATTAATTCTTTTTGTTTTAATGCAATTGTTCAAAAAGAAAATTTTACCCATTTCCATAAATGGAAGTTTATAAATTGTCATGAATTAAAGGTGTTAAAAAGGTAAAAATTCAACTGAGTAAAATTTAAAGCTCTTATTGGCTCTATTCAATAATTCATGAATCGGGCAGTATCCCATATAGCAGAAAGAAAGATGCTCAGAGAGCTATACAAAATGAAAGACTCTTATAGGCAGAAGGAGGTGGGACAAGGAAGTTACTAAATAAGAGTGGATTTTTTGTGGCATGGTCACCTTACATTAAGGGGTGGCAGGGGTCTATCAGGCCAATGACCTCACTGGTTCTGACCAGGCAATTCCGGATTGACATAAATTGCAGCAAGATCTTTTTTGACCCATCTCCTAGAGTAATGAAATAAAAACAAAAATAAACAAATGGGACCTAATTAAACTTAAAAGCTTTTGCACATAAGGAAGGAAGGAAAGGAAACCATAAACAAGACGAAAAGACAACCCTCAGAATAGGAGAAAATATTTGCAAATGAAGCAACTGACAAGGGATTAATCTCCAAAATATAACAACAGCTCATGAAGCTCAATACCAAAAAAACAAACGACCCAATCAAAAAAAGGGCGGAAGACCTAAATAGACATTTCTCCAAAGAAGACATACAGATGGCCAAGAGGCACATGAAAAGATGCTCAACATCACTAATTATTAGAGAAATGCAAATCAAAA
Organism: Mesoplodon densirostris; assembly: GCF_025265405.1. NCBI lineage: Eukaryota > Metazoa > Chordata > Mammalia > Artiodactyla > Ziphiidae > Mesoplodon > Mesoplodon densirostris. Next base: position 36,948,353 of record NC_082679.1, on the reverse strand, counting down.
CTACAGTGAGGTACCACCTTACACCCGTCAGAATGGGCATCATCAAAACATCTACAAACAATAAATGCTGGAGAGGGTGTGGAGAAAAAGGAACCCTCTTACACTGTTGGTGGGAATGTAAATTAATACAGCCACTATGGAGAACACTATGGAGGTTCCTTAAAAAACTAAAACAGAATTACCATATGACCCAGCAATCCCACTCCTGGGCATATACTCAGAGAAAACCATAATTTGAAAAGATACATGCACCCCAAGGTTCACTGCAGCACTATTTACAATAGCCAGTTCATGGAATGCCTGTCAATAGATGAATGGATAAAGAAGATGAGGTACATATATACAATGGAACATTACTCAGCCATAAAAAGGAATGAAATTGTGCTATTTGCAGAGATGTGGATGGACCTAGAGACTGTCATACAGAGTGAAGTAAGTCAGAAAGAGAAAAACAAATATCATACATTAACACATATATGTGCAATCTAGAAAAATAATACAGATGAACCTATTTGCAAAGCAGAAATAGAGACAAAGACATAGAGAACAAAGGACACCAAGGGTGATAAGGGGGTGGGATAAATTGGGAAATTGGGATTGGCATATATATCCTACTATGTATAAAATAGATAACTAATGAGAACCTATTGTTTAGCACAGGGGAAAAAAAAAGAAGGTACTGTTTGTAGGACATATATTAAGTTAACCTTAAAAATGCATTCCAATATACAGTAGGTGCAGGCAAATACTGTTTGGTTCCACTTATACAAGGTACCTTGAATAGTCAAATTCATGGAGTACGAAAGTACATTTGTAGATGCCAGGTGCTAGGGGGTTGGGGGGATGGGGAGGGGGAATGGGGAGTTAGTGTTTGATGGGGACAGTTTCAGTTTAGGAAGGTGAAAAATGCAGTAGATGGATGACGGTGAGAGTTGCACAGCAATGTGCCACTGAACTGTACAGTTAAATATGGTTAAAACAGTATGTTTTATATTATGTGACTTTTACCACAATAAAAAAAATTTTTAAAGGAGGGGGTCTATCAGGCCAATGCCCTCACTGGTGCTGACCAGGCAGTTCCAGATTGACTGGTTTAACATTTTATTCCTGGGAGAAGTTGAACTATAATTAAGTTAGATATTAAACCTGTTTGGTGATGTGTGCTTAGTGCAAGTGATTCCATTTTGGGGCTGTTGTCTCTTTTGACAATTTTCTGCTTTTGGTCAGAGTCTCAGCTTAACTGAGAGACGTGATAAAAATTTAAGGCATCAGTGCCATTCCCAGCTACCACTCTGAAGTTTTTGCTGATCTTCTGTGTCGTCTTCACAGGTCACGATGTTCTTTGCTGAATCTCTGTTGTATTCAGAGGTCATGATTTTCGATTCACATTTTTTTTGTTGGTTATTCTCTTTGTTCCTTTTCTGACGTTCCAGTCTTAGGGAGATTAGCTACGAATATGTATTTAAGATTTTGAGAGGCTACAACACACCAGGGAGATTACTATGATTATTAGAAGCAGGATAATTCCCAATGTCTAGAGTGTACTTTAAAGCCGTGGTCCCCAAGACCTAAAATCAATCAAAATCAAATAAGTTAAGGTAAGACCCCATTGAAAGAGTCGCTTTCTTAAGGCATGTGGCTTGCTCAGTGATCTCATGCTCAACTGATGTTCAACTTCCCCAGAAGTGTTAATCCAGGTGCCTCAAGTGTGGTGGTCCACAGCAAAGACACCTACTTGTTCATCTAAAAGATAATCAATGGCAGTTTTATTATCAAAAACAACCTGTCCAATATACACACTACCAAATGTAAAACAGTTAGCTAGTGGGAAGCAGCCGCATAGCACAGGGAGATCAGCTTGGTGCTTTGTGATCACCTAGAGGGGTGGGATAGGGAGGGTGGGAGGGAGGGAGACGCAAGAGGGAAGAGATATGGGGATATATGTATACGTATAGCTGATTCACTTTGTTATACAGTTATATATTCACTTTGTTAAACTAACACAATATTGTAAAGCAATTATACTCCAATAAAGATGTTAAAAAAACAAACAAAAAACAACCTGTCTAGAGAGTCTAAGGATTTTTGTTGGGCAACCATTATGTTAGCAGAAGATCCTGCAATACTTTTAACAGTTGAGGAGAGGTTTCAGATCACAGCCTCATTTGCACTTACTCCTACCCAGGAGAGTAGTAATCTGCCAAAGGAAGCTAATTTTTTTTTTTTTTTTTTTTTTTTTTTTGCGGTACGCGGGGCCTCTCACTGTTGCGGCCTCTCCCATTGTGGAGCACAGGCTCCGGACGCGCAGGCTCAGCGGCCATGGCTCACGGGCCCAGCCGCTCTGCTGCATGTGGGATCTTCCTGGACCGGGGCATGAACCCGTGTCCCCTGAATCGGCACGCGGACTCTCAACCACTGCACCACCAGAGAAGCCCAGGAAGCTAATTCTGAATAATGAATGCCTTGTGATAATTCCCACTTGAGTCTGTGTCTCAGGGCTGGAAAGGCATCAGCCATGGAGGTCAATAAAATTTGAGGGTTGATAGACCACACAGGCGTATTTATTCCAGTTATCCTTGCCTTGTGTCCATCTTTTTGTACACAGTTTGGGATCACAGGCAGGGAATCAGAGACAGGGAAATGGACCCCCAGGGTCACGCTGTCTGACACAGTACAGAGGGGACTGAGTTTGTTCCAGGGAAACTGAGGCACTGGAAATCAGGGTAAGTTTGTGACAGGAAAAACTACAGAATCACCACCATTGTGGCAAATCTAATGGCCATTTGGTGGTTGGATTACCATTATTTGCAATGGTATTTGAGCAATGGCATTAACTTTCCAGGCCAGAGCAAGGCAAAAGGTGGACAAAAGAATCATAAAATATTTTCATGGTGTAAGAATTAGGAAAAGGATGGTCAAATAGCAAAGGAGAAATGGAATGAAACTTTCTGGATCCAATGTCTTGGTAGGAAGTAGTCTACCTCAATGTTGGCTACTTCTTTTCCTAGTCAATTTGATTTTGAGGTCTCCAGCAGGTGTGCAGTTCCTAGCGTCTAGAGGAATCCTTTTAAGTTGAGAAATGAGGACCCAAAGGACTATCCTGGTGGCACAGTGGTTAAGAATCCGCCTGCCAGACTTCCCTGGTGGTGCAGTGCTTAAGAATCCGCCTGCTAATGCAGGGCACATGGGTTTGAGCCCTGGTCCAGGAAGATCCCACATGCCGTGGAGCAAATAAGCCCATGCGCCACAACTACTGAGCCTGTGCTCTAGAGCCTGTGTGCCACAACTACTGAAGCTCGCGTGCCTAGAGCCCGTGCTCCACAACAAGAGAAGCTCCTGCAATGAGAAGGCTGCACACTGCAACGAAGAGGTGCCCCTGCTCTCTGCAACTAGAGAAAAGTCCGCGTGTAGCAATGAAGACCCAACACAGACAAAAATAAATAAATAAAGCAAATAAATTTATATATTAAAAAAAAGAACCTGCCTGCCAATACAGGGGACATGGGTTTGAGCCCTGGTCTGGGAAGATCCCACAGGCCGTGGAGCAACTAAGCCCATGTACCACAACTACTGAGCCCACGTGCCACAACTACTGAATCCCGTGTGCATAGACCCTGTGCTCCACAACAGGAGAAGCCACTGCAATGAGAAGCCTGTGCACTGCAACGGAGGGTAGCCCCCGCTCGCCGCAACTAGAGAAAGCCCGCGTGCAACAACAAAGACCCAACGCAGCCAAAACTAAATTAATTAATTAACTAATTTTTTTTAAAAAAAGGAAATGAGGACCCAAGGTTTAAGTCCCCGATGCTTGGCTGTCATCTGGGTAGTCAGGAGGACCTGTTATAATGGGTTCCCTTCCAAGGAGATTCAAGGACAGTCTTTGTGCTTAGTGATTCCAAATCAGAAGGGTGGGAAAAAACTTGAAACTTTAGTTTGGAGAGTCATAGCCAGATACTTGAGGAAACTAGAAAAATTCAGGATCCAGTACAGTTTACAGCAACATGTCTTGGATTTATCTTTGTATCCATTACACTTAGCATAGTGCCAGGCATTTGGTAAATGTTTGGAGAATGAATGAATAAATGAAATAATGAATAAATGGAAGGAAAGATGGAGGGATGGATGAATGAATAGAGCCAAAGACTATGGAGAGAGGGAGTCCCTTTATTGTAAGAACATTCTGTCCAAAGATCCCTGCCTGGAGAGGTAATGAGTTCCCTGACCCTGCAGGTGTGCAACAGGAGGCTGAGTCACTTAGCAGGAATACTGTGAAGTTAATTTAGGCATCAGAAGGGAGACTGAATGAGATTTAAGATGTTTCCAAAATAAGGGCATGGAACTCTATGAAATAGAAGCCCAGGGAAATGAAAAGATTTGCCCTTAATTCCCCAGCTGGGCAGCTGTGGGGCTGGGAGTTGCTCTGAAAGTTTTCGAGTTGTTCTGAGGACCCCAGACCACAGCCTCCTTTTGTCCAAAGGCCTCTGTGTGCTGGTGTCTGCCCTGGTAGCCCACAGCACACTAAGGTTAGAGTCCAGGAAGGCAAAAACACTTATGAAACAAATTGTTTGAAGAATCTCTGGCTACCTGTAATTGGAGGGTTTAGTCCTGGCTGTCAGTATAAAAGAGGGCAGACGCTGGGGAGGGGAGGGTGTGTCTTAGAGGTGGCCGGGGGGGTTCGGGGGGTAAGAGCTTGCAGCCAGAGCTGGAGAGGGCAGGACTGGAGGGGGCCAGAGCTGAGGGGTGGGACCGTACTGCCTCTCCAAACTCCTAGAGACCTGTAGGCATGGGAGCTGCTCTTCTGTACTGTGGCTCTTTGCTCTGGTCCTGACCTCCCTCTCCACTTCCACAGCTTGGCATGAATCCTCCTGAAATGCAAATAGCGGGGTGACATTTTGAAATCTGTCTGGGACGAGGTGCCAGAGATGCATACAGGGCAAAAGTTCCCTAGCAATGGCTCACCCTCTGGACTTGGAGCTTTGAGCCCAGCCAATCTGGTGGCAGGAGACACAGGGGAGGGTAAACACCAAGAGACACAGCTGCACGGGCCACGTGCAGGAGGGAAATCAGCTGACCTCCCGCCTTGCTGTTGAGAACTTTGGAGAGTGCTTACTATTTTCCTCTTGATTATTAGTATGGATGAGGCCAAAACATGGAGAGTGGCACACCAGAATAGTAATACCGACTCTGGAGCCATAGTGCATGTGTTTGCATCCCAGCTCAGCACTTACTAGCTGTGTGTCCTGAGGCAAGAACCTTCCCTTTTCTGTGCCTCGGTTTTGTATTTCTAAAATGGGGGTGACAGCTGTTATCTTCCTCATTGGGCTACTGTGAGGTTGAAATGGGTTGCTGTTTCTAAAATGTGTCTGGAATGGAGACAGTGCAAAAAAGGAATTCATAAATAAAAGGGTTGTTTTAAGATATAGTGTATTAATAGACAATCTGAGGTGTGGTAAGGCCATGGATCAGGAGCCAACTGCCACTGAAAAGATAGTTTGTTACCCACAGCTCCCCAGAGGAGGGGGCGTGACACCACGATGGTGGGCCACAAGGTGAGGCACCCGGTGCATCAGGAGGCAGAGGAAGGAAGGAGGAATTGGGCGCAAGAACCTTTATCTTGGTTACTGGGGGGAAGGTAGAGGTGAAGCAGAATAAGCAGGTTTGGGATTGGCAGCCGATTGCAATGGGCTCTGGGGCTTAGGGAGTTCCCACAGTTGTCAGGTACTTGGCCTGGAGTGATTAGGGCAGGATGACAGTGGCCAGATGTGGAGGGCCTGGTAAAGAAGGTAGCTGGGGTACAGGCTCTGGCACACTTGAAGGGAAGTTCATTCCTATCATTAGGGATGGGCGAACTCTGGGAGGGGCAATCCCTCCAGAATCAGCAAGGCCCCAGATGTCAAGGCATCAGAATACAGAACATAAAAGACCTGGTTAATACAAGGGTGCAGCAAGAGACCTCAGAATGCATCTGTGCCATTTTATAGATGGAGAAACTGAGACTCAGAGAGGGAAATGTACATGCCCAAGGTCAACCGGAAAATCATGCTCTGAATTCTCTATCTCCTGAATCCAGAGCCAGTGCTCTGGCTGTCAGTGCACTGACAGCCCAGGCTCCACTGGGTTTTATCTTCTTCCTGGGCCTATGACACTGTGAGAGGCCTGGAACTGAGGGTAAGAGCAGAGTAAGAACCAAATTAGGGGCAGATTATTCCCTTACTGCTGTTTACCCCCTGGCAGGGCCACGCCAGTTCCACCTTTAGAAAGTCCATACTGGGTGCCTCCATTTCCTCAGTTACCTCATCTGTAAAATGGGCATATTAATGTCTACTTAGTAAGGCTTTTGTGAAGATTAAAGGAACTGGACTGCACATGCAATAATTTAAAAATTATTAAGAATTTCAAGATGGCAACAGCCGAGTACCACGGAGCCTGGAGGCTTCTGAGTGGGTACTGTGTGACAGCACAGGTCTCACACCCATGACAGAGCTGGTGACAGAGCCGGGATATGACCCTTGCCAGTTTGGCTCTAGAACCTGAGTCCTTAAGTGCAAAGTAATCCTTCCTTCCTACACAGAACATGGTTTAAAAATCTTTACCTGGGCTTCTCATCTTTAACATCATTGCCTGATTCTGGAGAAAGGCACCCATTTGACTGGTGATTCTCTGCTGTCCTCTTGTCCAAATAGCCACACCTCCTTCAGGGATGGAGCTGGACGACAACCCCAGGGCCAGACTCCCAGCAGTTTTCCCTAATAATGGTGACTATGCCTGAGCTGACACTTGCAGGGACACCATTCGGACTGATCCCTTGGCTCTTGCAGCCTCTAGAGCCCCAACCATGCAGCGGCTGCTTGGGTGGGAGCTTCCCAAATCTTATTCCTCCTCTTCAAACTGAGGTTTAATGCCTTCTGGTCAGGTGGACTCCCCAGCCTCCAAGATGGAACTAATCCAGTACCTGGCACCTTGGAAGTGCTAAGGAGACTTCACTCACAGAGCATTTCTCAGAAGAATATCTATCTTTTGCCTCTTACCTGGGTTAATCTAACTAGTTCTCCCTGCTGCTGTTCTCCACCCTGCAGACCCAGAGAGATTCATCTCAATGGCCACAGTCGTTTTCACATCTCTCTGTACGTGTCCTTTGCCATGTGATTTTGCAGCTGCACTCATGAAGAGTCTGGGCCAGCTGCTTGACTCGCTTTGATAATAAAACACAGCAGACATGATGGTGTGCCAGCTCTCAGCTCTGGATATGAGGCCTTGCATGCAAACACTTACTCTCTTGCGCCCCTGTGACCGCCATGTGAACAAGCCCAGCTGAGCCTGCTGGAGGATGAGACAGCACCTGGAGGCAACAAAGACCAGCCAGCCTCTGGCTGACCCACAGATGCAGACACATGGGTGAGCCCAGTCAAGATCAGCAGAGGCTGGTCCAAATCAGCAGTACTTCCTAGGTAGCCCACAGACTCGGGAGCCAAATATATGGTTGTTGTTTTCAGTTTGGGTGTGGTTTGTTACACAGCAATTGCTCACTGATACACTATATAACACCCAAGTCTGATCACATTATTCCACCAATCTAGAGCTTTTCAGTGACTCCCCACCGCCCTCTGGAAGAAGTTCCATCTCCTTATCCAGAATAGGAGGGCCCCCGTCTTCTGGATTTTATGTCCCTCTGCAGCCCTTTCACTTAGACCCTTCAAATCTGCAAATCCTTGTATTCCTTGTACTGCTTCATACTTCTGTGCTGTCACTTTTGTGACTCTCACGACCTGGAATTTCCCTCATGACTCAGCTCAAGTGCCATCGGTAATGGGGAGCCCTGTCTCCCTAGGTGGGATTCTGTGCGTGATTTCACTGCCAGGTCATGAAATGGCCTTGTCTCATTCATCTGTAAACCCAACCACCCACTGAGGGCCAACCATGTTCCAGATACTTGTCTAGGCACTGGATATACAAATAAAAGTAAGTGGTTGTGACCTCCTGGCCCCAAAGTTGTTGGTCCCCTGAAAGATCAGTTTGACAAATTGTGGTAAATGCAGTGACAAGCATAGGTTCAGAAAGGCTTTTTTTAGAGGTGACACCTTGAGGGACAAATAGGAATTAGTTTCAGAGAAATGCACAGGTATGAGGCCCAAGGGGCTGGGTGTGCTTGGGGACACACCTGCAGGTAGTACAGGATGACTGGAGCAGAGAGGTAGGGTGGGCTGAGGAGGGGGAGTTTGGATTTACCTTGAAGGCAATGGGAGCCACTAGAGGACTTTAAGAAAGCATGCAATAGGTGCTCAATAACTGTTTCCTTATTAGCACACCGTCTGTTTTCTCCATTAGACTGAGAGTTCCCGAGGACAGGGTTATTCCTTCTTTGTATTCTCTATTTCCTTCCTGGAATGGCTGGGTATGATTTTGATCAGTGAATGAAAGAGTGAATAATGCCACCCAAGATATAACAATACAAAACACAATGGGTCTTTTCATCCAAACAAGAACTGCTTTTCACTCCCCTGGTCAGGGAGGTGTTGAGGGTTCAGATAGGCTCTGAGATGGGTCCAGAGAACAAAGACCCCTAGTCCTCTGGGCTTCCCTCAGCCTTTGCTTGGCAGCAGGAGTGTGTGCTGGTGCTACCTGGTGGCCACAGGGCTCATGTTCTATTTTTTTTTTTTTTTTTTTTTTTTTTAGTTTCTGCTTTATAACAAAGTGAATCAGTCATACATATACATCTGTTCCCACATCCCTTCCCTCATGCATCTCCCTCCCGCCCACCCTCCCCATCCCACCCCTCCAGGCGGTCACAAAGCACCGAGCTGATCTCCCTGTACTCTGTGGCTGCTTCCCACTAGCTATCTACCTTACGTTTGGTAGTGTATATATGTCCATGCCTCTCTTTCGCTTTGTCACAGCTTACCCTTCCCCCTCCCCATATCCTCAAGTCCATTCTCAAGTAGATGTGTCTTTATTCCCGTTTTATCCTTAGGTTCTTCATGACATTTTTTTTTAATTCCATATATATGTGTTAGCATACGGTATTTGTCTTTCTCTTTCTGACTTACTTCACTCTGTATGACAGACTCTAGGTCTATCCACCTCATTACAAATAGCTCAGTTTCGTTTCTTTTTATGGCTGGGTAATATTCCACTGTATATATGTGCCACATCTTCTTTATCCATTCATCCGATGATGGACACTTAGGTTGTTTCCAGTTCCGGGCTATTGTGAATAGAGCTGCAATGAACATTTTGGTACATGTCTCTTTTTGAATTATGGTTTTCTCAGGGTATATGCCTAGTAGTGGGATTGCTGGGTCATATGGTAGTTCTATTTGTAGTTTTTTAAGGAACCTCCATACTGTTCTCCATAGTGGCTGTACCAATTCACATTCCCACCAGCAGTGCAAGAGGGTTCCCTTTTCTCCACACCCTCTCCAGCATTTATTGTTTCTAGATTTCTTGATGATGGCCATTCTGACTGGTGTGAGATGATATCTCATTGTAGCTTTGATTTGCATTTCTCTAATGAGTAATGATGTTGAGCATCCTTTCATGTGTTTGTTGGCAGTCTGTATATCTTCTTTGGAGAAATGCCTATTTAAGTCTTCTGCCCATTTTTGGATTGGGTTGTTTGTTTTTTTGATATTGAGCTGCATGAGCTGCTTATAAATTTTGGAGATTAATCCTTTGTCAGTTGCTTCATTTGCAAATATTTTCTCCCATTCTGAGGGTTGTCTTTTGGTCTTGTTTATGGTTTCCTTTGCTGTGCAAAAGCTTTGAAGTTTCATTAGGTCCCATTTGTTTATTTTTGTTTTTATTTCCATTTCTCTAGGAGGTGGGTCCAAAAGGATCTTGCTGTGATTTATGTCATAGAGTGTTCTGCCTATGTTTTCCTCTAAGAGTTTGATAGTTTCTGGCCTTACATTTAGGTCCTTAATCCATTTTGAGCTTATTTTTGTGTATGGTGTTAGGGAATGATCTAATCTCATACTTTTACATGTCCCTGTCCAGTTTTCCCAGCACCACTTATTGAAGGGGCTGTCCTTTCTCCACTGTACATTCCTGCCTCCTTTATCAAAGATAAGTTGACCATATGTGCGTGGGTTTATCTCTGGGCTTTCTATCCTGTTCCATTGATCTATCTTTCTGTTTTTGTGCCAGTACCACACTGTCTTGATTACTGTAGCTTTGTAGTATAGTCTGAAGTCAGGGAGCCTGATTCCTCCAGCTCCGTTTTTCGTTCTCAAGATTGCTTTGGCTATTCGGGGTCCTTTGTTTTTCCAAACAAATTTTGAAATTTTTTGTTCTAGTTCTGTGAAAAATGGCATTGGTAGTTTGATAGGGATTGCATTGAATCTGTAGATTGCTTTGGGTAGTAGAGTCATTTTCACAATATTGATTCTTCCAATCCAGGAGCATGGTATATCTCTCCATCTATTTGTATCATCTTTAATTTCTTTCATCAGTGTCTTACAATTTTCTGCATACAGGTCTTTTGTCTCCTTGGGTAGGTTTATTCCTAGATATTTTATTCTTTTTGTTGCAGTGGTACATGGGAGTGTTTTCTTGATTTCATTTTCAGATTTTTCATCATTAGTGTACAGGAATGCCAGAGATTTCTGTGCGTTAATTTTGTATCCTGCTACTTTACCAAATTCATTGATTAGCTCTAGTAGTTTTCTGGTAGCATCTTTAGGATTCTCTATGTATAGTATCATGTCATCTGCAAACAGTGACAGCTTTACTTCTTCTTTTCCAATTTGGATTCCTTTTATTTCCTTTTCTTCTCTGATTGCTGTGGCTAAAACTTCCAAAACTAGGTTGAATAAGAGTGGTGAGAGTGGGCAGCCTTGTCTTGTTCCTGATCTTAGTGGAAATGGTTTCAGTTTTTCACCATTGAGGACAATGTTGGCTGTGGGTTTGTCATATATGGCCTTTGTTATGTTGAGGAAAGTTCCCTCTATGCCTACTTTCTGCAGGTTTTTTATCATAAATGGGTGTTGAATTTTGTCGAAAGCTTTCTCTGCATCTATTGAGATGATCATATGGTTTTTCTCCTTCAACTTGTTAATATGGTGTATCACATTGATTGATTTGCGTATATTGAAGAATCCTTGCATTCCTGGAATAAGCCCCACTTGATCATGGTGTATGATCCTCTTAATGTGCTGTTGGATTCTATTTGCTAGTATTTTGTTGAGGATTTTTGCATCTATGTTCATCAGTGATATTGGCCTGTAGTTTTCTTTCTTTGTGACATCCTTGCCTGGTTTTGGTATCAAAGTGATGGTGGCCTCGCAGAATGAGTTTGGGAGTGTTCCTTCCTCTGAAATTGTTTGGAAGAGTTTGAGAAGGATGGGTGTTAGCTCTTCTCTAAATGTTTGATAGAATTCGCCTGTGAAGCCATCTGGTCCTGGGCTTTTGTTTGTTGGAAGATTTTTTTTTTTTTTTTTTTTTTTTTTGCGGTATGCGGTCCTCTCACTGTTGTGGCCGCCCCCGTTGCGGAGCACAGGCTCCGGACGCGCAGGCTCCGGACACGCAGGCTCAGCGGCCATGGCTCACGGGCCCAGCTGCTCCGCGGCATACGGGATCCTCCCAGACCGGGGCACGAACCCGTATCCCCTGCATCGGCAGGCGGACTCTCAACCACTTACGCCACCAGGGAGGCCCTGTTGGAAGATTTTTTAATCACAGTTTCAATTTCAGTGCTTGTGATTGGTCTATTCATATTTTCTATTTCTTCCTGATTCAGTCTTGGCAGGTTGTGCATTTCTAAGAATTTGTCCATTTCTTCCAGGTTGTCCATTTCATTGGCATAGAGTTGCTTGTAGTAATCTCTCATGATCTTTTGTATTTCTGCAGTGTCAGTTGTTACTTCTCCTTTTTCATTTCTAATTCTATTGATTTGAGTCTTCTCCCTTTTTTTCTTGATAAGTCTGGCTAATGGTTTGTCAATTTTGTTTATCTTCTCAAAGAACCAGCTTTTAGTTTTATTGATCTTTGCTATCGTTTCCTTCATTTCTTTTTCATTTATTTCTGATCTAATCTTTATGATTTCTTTCCTTCTGCTAGCTTTGGGGGTTTTTTGTTCTTCTTTCTCTAATTGCTTTAGGTGCAGGGTCAGGTTGTTTACTCGAGATGTTTCCTGTTTCTTAAGGTGGGATTGTATTGCTATAAACGTCCCCCTTAGAACTGCTTTTGCTGCGTCCCATAGGTTTTGGGTCGACGTGTCTCCATTGTCATTTGTTTCTAGGTATTTTTTAATTTCCTCTTTGATTTCTTCAGTGATCACTTCGTTATTGAGTAGTGTATTGTTTAGCCTCCATGTGTTTGTATTTTTTACAGATCTTTTCCTGTAATTGATGTCTAGTCTCATAGCATTGTGGTCGGAAAAGATACTTGATACAATTTCAATTTTCTTAAATTTACCAAGGCTTGATTTGTGACCCAAGATATGATCTATCCTGGAGAATGTTCCATGAGCACTTGAGAAAAATGTGTATTCTGTTGTTTTTGGAAGGAATGTCCTATAAATATCAATTAAGTCCATCTTGTTTAATGTATCATTTAAAGCTTGTGTTTCCTTATTTATTTTCATTTTGGATGATCTGTCCATTGGTGAAAGTGGGGTGTTAAAAGTCCCCTACTATGAGTGTGTTACTGTCGATTTCCCCTTTTATGGCTGTTAGTATTTGCCTTATGTATTGAGGTGCTCCTATGTTGGGTGCATAAATATTTACAATTGTTATATCTTCTTCTTGGATCGATCCCTTTATCATTATATAGTCCTTCTTTGCCTCTTCTAATAGTCTTTATTTTAAAGTCTATTTTGTCTGATATAAGAATTGCTGCTCCAGCTTTCTTTTGATTTCCATTGGCATGGAATATCTTTTTCCATCCCCTTACTTTCAATCTGTATGTGTCTCTAGGTCTGAAGTGGGTCTCTTGTAGACAGCATATATATGGGTCTTGTTTTTGTATCCATTCAGCCAATCTGTGTCTTTTAGTGGGAGCATTTAGTCCATTTACATTTAAGGTAATTATTGATATGTAAGTTCCTATTCCCATTTCCTTAATTGCTTTGGGTTGGTTATTGTAGGTATATTCCTTCTGTTGTGTTTCTTGCCTAGAGAAGTTCCTTTAGCATTTGTTGTAAAGCTAGTTTGGTGGTGCTGAACTCTCTCAGCTTTTGCTTGTCTGTAAACGTTTTAATTTCTCCATCAAATCTGAATGAGATCCTTGCTGGGTAGAGTAATCTTGGTTGCAGGTTTTTCTCCTTCATCACTTTAATTATGTCCTGCCACTCCCTTCTGGCTTGTAGAGTTTCTGCTGAGAGATCAGCTGTTAACCTGATGGCGATTCCCTTGTGTGTTATTTGTTGTTTTTCCCTTGCTGCTTTTAATATGATTTCTTTGTGTTTAATTTTTGACAGTTTGATTAATATGTGTCTTGGCGTATTTCTCCTTGGATTTGTTCTGTATGGGACTCTCTGTGCCTCCTGGACTTGATGAAATATTTCCTTTCCCATATTAGGGAAGTTTTCAACTATAATCTCTTCAAATATTTTCTCAGTCCCTTTCTTTTTCTCTTCTTCTTCTGGAACCCCTATAATTCGAATGTTGGTGCATTTAATGTTGTCCCAGAGGTCTCTGAGACTGTCCTCTGTTCTTTTCATTCTTTTTTCTTTATTTTGCTCTGCATCAGTTATTTCAACTATTTTATCTTCCACCTCACTTATCCGTTCTTCTGCCTCAGTTATTCTGCTATTGATCCCATCTAGAGTATTTTTCATTTCATTTATTGTGTTTTTAATCGATGCTTGATTCATCTTTAGTTCTTCTAGGTCCTTGTTAACTGTTTCTTGCATTTTGTCTATTCTATTTCCAAGATTTTGGATCTTGGAAATAGAATCTTGGATCATCTTTACTATCATTCTGAATTCTTTTTCAGGTAGACTGCCTATTACCTCTTCATTTGTTAGGTCTGGTGGGTTTTTATCTTGCTCCTTCACCTGCTGTGTGTTTTTCTGTCTTCTCATTTTGCTTATGTTACTGTGTTTGGGGTCTCCTTTTTGCAGGCTGCAGATTCGTAGTTCCCGTTGTTTTTGGTGTCTGTCCCCAGTGGCTAAGGTTGTTTCAGTAGGTTGTGTAGGCTTCCTGTTGGGGGGACTAGTGCCTGTGTTCTGGTGGTCGAGGCTCGATCTTGTCTTTCTGGTGGACAGGTCCACATCTGGTGGTGTGTTTTGGGGTGCCTGTGGCCTTATTATGTTTTTAGGCAGCCTCTCTGCTAATGGGTGGGGTTGTGTTCCTGCCTTGCTAGTTGCTTGGCATAGGGTGTCCAGCACTGTAGTTTGCTGGTCATTGACTGAAGCTGGGTGCTGGTGTTGAGATGGAGATCTCTGGGAGATTTTCGCTGCTTGATATTATGTGGAGCTGGGAGGTCTCTTGTGGACCCGTGTCCTGAAGTTGGCTCTCCCACTTCAGAGGCACAGCACTGACTCCTGGCTGTAGCACCAAGAGCCTTTCATCTACCCGGCTGGAGGCGGGTGGCGAACGCCTCACCCACTTTCCCTGCCCAGCAGCCAGAATGATGGTAGATCAGCTTACATCCTCTGGGAGGAAGAATGGAAGATTCCTCTCTTCGACTTTCCTGGAGTGCCTTGCTGAACTTTTTCTTCCCGACTGATTAGATGGGGGCTGTTCCGGGTCCGTGGGGACCTTGGCGAGCGCCAGGAGGGCGACACCTCTGGGATTAAAACATCCCACACTGTGGAGGCGGGGGAAGCCTCATGTTCTATTTTGATTGTCTTCCTCCATTGCCAAGGGGCCCTGTCAGGACAGAGGAGGGGAGCAGGAGCCTGGAGTGGGCAGAAATGCTCTGCTCAGCATGTAACCAAAATTTTGGTCCCCGTTCGCAATGCCAAATGATAATGAGGACAAGGTTTTGAGAATAAAAGAAAGAGAGAAAAGATTTAAATATAACAGCACTTCTTTTAACGTACACACATCATTCTCCTATCATTGCACTAGCAAAACCAGGGTCTTCAGAACTCAGTATTAATTACAATACCATCCCACATGACTATCTATAGCCTTAGAAACACTTTGTGCTCTTTAGATGTGGGGGCAGCAGGAGAAAATGGAAAAGAATAGTGGCTTCTCAGGATAGCTTCACCAAAGTGCCAGTTGACCCAACCCATTGTTTGGAGTGAGAAAAAATGTCTTATCAAGTAGTTCATCATCCTTTCCAAAGTTTCACAGAAAACCCTGTACTCTTCTGCTCTTGGTACTTAGAAACATTCCAGTCGTTTAGCTCTTTGATTATTCCTTCATTCAACAAGCATATGTTTTTCACTCACATCACAGTCCAAATGAGTTTTGCCAACTGCAACTGGCCTTCCCTCATGATCTGGTATCTGGCTTCTCCATCTTGTGATGCTGAGATCTTCCAGGGCCTCCTGAGTCACCTCTGCTGTTCTAGAAGAGTCTCCTGGAGAGGCGGGAAGCAATTGGAGCTCACCCTGGGGACACAGTTGCTGGCAGTAGCCATTTTTGGTAGCTCATTCTACCACAAGCACACTGGTGCTGGCCAGTGTCATTTTGGAGTCCTTGAGACATTTATATATATATATATATATATATGTGTGTATATATATATATATATATATATATGTGTGTGTGTATATATATATATATATATATATATATATGTGTGTGTATATATATATATATATATATATATATATATATGCACTCTCTGCAGTAAAAGCGCAGGGTCTTAACCATTGGACTGCCAGGGAATTCCCTTGAGAAATATTATTTTGCCAGCAAATGAGGAGGGTAGGAGACTAACATCTTGAAAACTACTGTCTTACTCTCTGAAAGAGGGCAGGTCTATTTAAGGAGAATTTTGAGGGTAGGGGTCACAGGATTACATGACCAAGACCTCACTGGGCTGGTGCTGTTTCTTTCGATATATCTGTGATTCATGGCCATTGCAGTGGTCTGCCTCTGGTCAAGATGTTCTGTTTTTCTTCTGCTTGATCCTACACACCTGTGACTCAAATTAAGAAGAACTAGCCAAACAGGCTAGAACTTATCAGCATAGTTAGCAGACAGAAACAGCATGTGTACATTATTTGATTTAACGCATGAGTTAAAAGAGGAGGTCAGTTGTTAAATTTTTAAATCTATATTCAGCTACATATTCCCCACTGTCAATTATAACCCTCCATATCTATGGGAGTGAGGACTAAAAAGTCATCTGGCTACTTCCTGCTGAACAGGGGCAGTGTTAAAATTGGGGAGGATTAGAAGAGAGAAAGTTCTGGACTTTCATTTTAAAGGATTCGCTTGTCCCAAAAGATGCTCTAGAATCCTGCAAGATAAGCAGAGAGGTTTTTTCTTTCTTTCTGGCCTGATGTCACCTTTTGTTATATTAACACCTTGGAGGGCATAAGGTTGCAGTCAGCCACCAGGTTCTCAGTAGTACAGAAACATGTCTGAAACCACATCCATAACAGCCATCCAGCTCTGTATTCAATGCCTGAACCACAGTTACCCTACTTTGATTTTTAAATGTATACTTTTTCTTAATGGTTAAAGCAGATGTACAAAGTATATATAACAGGACATAAACAGGCTGTTCTGGTTAGCCTGAAGTTCAAAATAATGTATAAGCCAGAATGACTTTCCCATACCTCAATATGTGAAAATTTCCTCCATCATTTTCCCTTTAGTTGCAAATCTCTCCATAGAAAGCATTGATAATCAATACATTTTTCCATTGTTGTTGGAGTGGTTTAGCTGCCTGCTCCAGGTCCATTCATGTCCCTCAGTGCTAGGCTTACTCTTCATTTATACCTTTGCCTAGTTCTCCACGTTGGGGGAAAACTAATCAGATAGGACAAACAAATATAGTGAGGTATGCTGACAGGGAAACACTTTATAGGCTATGCATTTAATCAATTGTACCAAATTGTCATTCAAACATTGTATATGTGCTTTTAGCAGTACACTCAAAGCAAGCAATGATATATGTCATGAATAGTTAGACAACTTCACTAGAGAATTTTCTTTCCATCCTGAACATTGGGGTTAAAAGTATGGTCAGAAGTAAAACAATAACTTTCCATTTTGATAGGAAGACAAACATTTGGTAAACAGTTTAATTAAATTAGTTGGATGGTTCTTCAAGGCTGATGCAGATTCTTGGGTCAGCTGCCTACCACTGCTGTTGTCTTCTTATCCTGGTGGGGTCAGCAGTCTTTTCTATAGACAGTTCAATGCAGAGGTCCTTCTTAATTGGGAAATACGAATTTAAGAGTTGATTCCCTTCAGTTTCCTTGTGCATGAGGTACTTGAGAATACCTGATAAGAAGCCTTTCATCTAGGTTGGACACAGTCCTTTAAATGATGCTTTTTCCAGTATGCATAACCCCTTTGTTATAGATCATGGGGCACCTGATCTTCATCCAAAGATAGATTACAGTGATCAGCTTCAGAAATAAGCTTAGGATATCTTCTTAATAATGCAGTTAAACTTTACAATAACGTAATATAGTAACAAAGAGCTATTTGGGAAGAGAGTTTTAGATGGTAAATACTGACCTCAATTAACAAAACTAGAATTTAACATCTATTGAAACAATCTTTTCTCTCTAAAAGTACCCTCATTTTTACCAAATATAGCCAAATTATGATTGTAGAAAGAATATCCCAAGTGGAAAACACATTTTCTAACCATTTCTTTTTTCATTGTGAGGGCATCAGCCTTGCAGTCAGGGAAGGCTTTAACCCATCAAATAAAAAATGGGGTTTGCCAGGGAGCTGGGACAATCCAAGTGGCTGTCTTGGGTTTCCCATAGCCCTGACTGTTTAACTCACAGCTATTGTTTACCTATCTTAATTTCTCTGATTTAGGAGCAGACTGTTGCCATGTTATAAAGACATCAGGATGGCAATGAGGGGTTAAGTTTCTTTGTAGAGCCAGAATGGAGTTTATCTACATGTGCTATAATCTTTATAGATTCTGTTGTTGCCTTTGCATGAAAGTCAGTTAGGGCATTTCCCTAATACTCAGGTTCAGTCCCTTTGGTGTGAGCCTCAATTTTGATGATGGATAACATTTTATGTCAGGTATATAAGATTTTAAGGAATTTCATATAATTTCTGTAACACCCACAATATATTTATATAGACATAACAAAAAGAAGGCTTAATGTTACCTTTTATTTGACAATGCTTCCCCTCTAATTTAATCTACCAAATAATCCTAGTTAGTTTAATATTTTTTCTGAGATGCATCAGGGGCCCTCTGAAGCACCTCAAAGTTAGCTGGAAGTCAGAAGAACCTTAACTAGAATTTGACTTTTGGGAAGTTTGTCAAAAATATCAAAAAGTTTCAAAACACTTGGTGAACGGAATTATAGGTCATTTTGAAACAATACTTATTCACTCAACCAAAGTAATAAAAGATTTCAAAAGCAAATACAAGTCACTTAAAGGCAAAGAGATTCACATAATCTGTTATCAAAAGCAGCATTTCAAGAAAACTTTGTTCTTTTAACAGAGAGAAAACCACTTTCTTTTTTTTTTTTTGGTACCACCTTACTGTTAATAACAAAATCCATTTATTTAATTAAATTCAATCTAATCTTAATCAATCCTGACCATTAAAAAACCCTCCTTTTTACAAGGTTCTTTTTCTGTAAACCTTCCATAACTTTATGTGTCCATGTTAATTTGTCCCCTTTTTTAAAACTATAAACAACCAGCTCTAGGACAAAATTATTCTCCTTTTTTTCCCCCATGAATATATTTCCAGTCTTCATGTCTTCTGTCACTGACAACATATATCCTACTATCTTTACATATTGAAATGTTTCCCTTATTATTTTAGTAGCTTTAGTTATATATAATAATTTTTAAACTCTTAGAAACCTTAACAAAACCAAGAAACAAGTAATTTAACTGGTTGTGATATCAGCATTCCTTGATTAGCAAACTTAAGAATTTATTTCATAACCTCGAAAAACATAGTTTCCTCATAGCATGATTTCTCTTGCATGTGGTGCAAGATGCATGTCTAATAAACCCAAACATCTTTAGTTTCCCTCTCGTAAGAAGACAAAAGTAGGTAAACTTAGATTTGTTCAGCAATCAATGTTCCAATATTTTACCTTAAAAATGATTTTGACATTTAATGTTATCATTTAATTTAATTTAGCAAAACTCTTAAATTTCAAGTTACCAGAAATCTGGAAAAACTATTTTTAAGTAGACATTTCTAAAACATAATTATTCCCAAAGTGTTCACCCAAAAGCTTTTATCCCATACCAAGTTAATTTTCTTGTTGACAAATTTTGCAATAGATATACTGGACTGGCCAAAAGGTTCGTTCGGTTTTTTCATAAGATGTCTCTAGTAGCACTTAGTTTTCTTTAACTTCATTCGAAACAATTTTGTTAGACTGTATGTGACAGCTGTCATATCAGCATGCATTTAAAAAAAGACATCAAAACTGGCGAATTTTTGTATAGCCATTTTAATATTGAAGATGGAAGAAAAAAAGCAACATTTTTGGCATATTATGGTTTATCATTTCAAGAAAGGTAAAAATGCAACTGAAATGCAAAACAGATTTGTGCAGTGTAAGGAGAAGGTACTGTGACTGATCGAACGTGTCAGAAGAGGTTTGCAAAGTTTCGTGCCGGAGATTTCTCGCTGGACGATGCTCCATGGTTGGGTAGACCAGCTGAAGTTGATAGCGATCAAATCGAGATATTAATTGAGAACAATCAACATTATACCACGCGGGAGATAGCCAACATATTCAAAATATCCAAATCAAGCACTGAAAATCATTTGCACCATCTTGGTTGTGTTAATTGCTTTGAGGTTTGGGTTCCACATAAGTTAAGCTAAGAAAACCTTCTTGACCGTATTTCTGCACGTGATTCTCTAATTAAACGTAAGGAAAACGTTCCCTTTTTAAAACAAATTGTGACGGGTGATAAAAAGTAGATACTGTACAATAATGTGGAACGGAAGAGATTGTGGGGCAAGTGAAATGAATCACCACCAACCACACCAAAGACCGGTCTTCATCCAAAGAAGATGATGTGTATATGGTGGGATTGGAAGGGAGTCCTCTATTATGAGCTCCTTCCAGAAAACCAAACGATTAATTCCAACAGGTACTGCTTCCATTTACACCCACTGAAAGCAGCACTCAACGAAAAGCATCTGGAATCAGTCAATAGAAAACGCAAAATCTTCCATCATGATAATGCAAGACTGCATGTTTTTTTGATGACCAGACAAAAACTGTTACAGCTTGGCTGGGAAGTTCTGATTCATCTGCCATATTCACCAGACATTGCACCTTCGGATTTCCATTTATTTCGGTCTTTACAAAATTCTCTTAATGGAAAAAATTTCAGTTCCCTGGAAGACTCTAAAAGGCACCTGGAACAGTTCTTTGCTCAAAAAGATAAGTTTTGGGAAGATGGAATTATGAAGTTGCCTGAAAAATGGCAGAAGGTAGTGGAACAAAAGGGTGAATACGTTGTTCAATAACGTTCTTGATGAAAATGAAAACTGTGTCTTATTTTTACTTAAAAACCGAAGGCACTTTTTGGCAATCCCAATAGTATGAACTTATTGACTCTCAGTAAGCCCAAGTACAATAAAAGTACTATATATATACTTAACGTTGATGATTCTAAAGATGTGCCTTGCTAATTAACATACTTAAACAATGAACTTAAACTGACTTTATTACTAGATATTAATTTAATACTTAATATTCCTCAGATCATGTGAACTTGAAATTTATTTAGCTTAATTTCTCTTGTATTTAGAAATGTTTGATTTGTAAGTGCTTACTTTAAGCCAATTAAATTGAGCTCATTTAGTAATTAACCTCAGCAATATTATCCAAAGACATGTAATGAGACATACATGTATCCAGACAGACACAGAGATCTCATAGTTTCTGCTTGAGGTTAAAAATGCCTCTTTGCCTTTTTTTCCTCCTTGGCTTGATGTTCTGTTGCAGCAAAAATAGAAGTGAAGTTTCCCTTCTCCTGAGAACAAGGAAAATAAAAGGAACAGTGAACAGGCTAGAGAAGAAACATAATCTTGCCTGAAAGAGTTAATCACTCCTAGTTTTTTGTTTTTTGTTCTGTTACTAGCACCTGTAGTTTCTGTAACTCGATTTGTACTTCACAAAGCTAACCTATCATTCTTTAACACTATATGGATTACATCCTGCACTCCCTTGTAGTAAATCACCCCTTGTAGGATTTGCATTTCAGAAACAAGGTCGCAGGCGGATAACCCAGAGACAAACGGACCCAATTACCCGACCGCCTGACGCCAGCTGTGACTGTTTTGAAATAATGCGGGAAGAAGAAGAATGCAAGACCTTCACTACTTTGATCCTTATCACATACCCCCCCCCCGACTGTAGCCCCACATATAAAATCTTCTCTGATTCCCGAAGGAGGGTGGGGGGCACAGTCCTTGAGGCGCTAGCCTGCTGTGTCTTCCCTTGTGCCTGGCAAAAAAATCAAGTCATCTCTCTCTTCCTCCAAAATCTCTGGCTCCAAATTTCTGTTCGGCATCGGTGCACAGAGAAGCCGAGATTTCGTCCACAAAATGGGGGCTCCTCCGTGATCTGCTTGCAGGCAGGCGGCTCCGCAGTGCCCCTCGGCTTGATCGGAAGCTTGGGGATCTCTCTCCACGCCCTTCAGGAGAGCGGAGGGTTCGAGGATATCCCTGAGTCCAGATCGCCAGGGACTCCCTGCCCCAGGGCTGTGCCCCGATCACACCCGGCCCAAGGACTTGGCTGCGGCAGAGAACGCGGGAGAGGCTGACCCAGCAGCTGCCAGGCTTCTTTTGCCTTAAGGACACCTTCTCTTCTCTTGCCCGTGCCGGCCTGGACTTCCACTCTGAGAAAACACTAAATATTGGAGGATCAGAAAGAGGGCATACGGAGGTCGCGACACACCCCGTCTGCACCTACGGTGAGTCTCCAGGAGTGCACTCCGTGACCTCCGACCGTCCCCATAGGGGAATTTCGGTTCCAATTTGGGGGATTTTCCTGCAAAGGGAAATCCTGATGTGGAATTCTCCCTGCAAAGGGAGATTCTGATGTAAGGTGCCGCTTTGGGGCAACCGTCCAGGTCGAGTGGGACTCGGAAGTCACGTTTGGGCAGGTCTCTGCCATATGTTTCTCTTTTTTCTTTTTGAGCATCCCTTTGCTGTTTCCTTTTATGGTTTATGTTTATGTGTGACTTCCAGCTGACGAGGTGAAGGTTTATGTTTTGATTTGAGCACGCTAACATCTAATGTCTGTTACCAACTGCTCTAGACAAAATGGGAAGCGCTTCCTCTAAGGTTCCACCCGCATCTGGGAACTTTTAGGGAAAATCTTAAATGACTGGTCGACCTGTAGCTATGATCCAATGACAAAGAAAAATGGCCTGAAAATGGGTCTCCTACAATTAGATCTTTATTGCCACAGGATCGGGAAAATGGACTGAGGTTCCCTTATGTTCAGGACTTTGTGCCCCTTTTATTATAATTCTGCTCTAGGTGGCTCCATAATCAAAAGCCGGAGGAGGGCTTCCCTGGTGGCGCAGTGGTTGAGAGTCCGCCTGCCCATGCAGGGGACACGGGTCCGTGCCCCGGTCCGGGAAGATCTCACGTGCCGCGGAGCGGCTGGGCCCATGAGCCATGGCCGCTGAGCCTGCGCGTCCGGTGCCTGTGCTCCGCAACGGGAGAGGCCACAGCAGTGAGAGGCCTGCTTACCGCAAATCACTTTGGCTAAGTGAATAACTACTGTTTCCCAGTGATGTATGATCTTATCTGACTGAGTGTTCTAAACGCTTTTGATTTTTTTGATAAAACTTCCCAAACCAAATGTAATGAAGTTTCTTTGACCTCTAGGTAACTTTGGGGTGCTTCAAATGGCCCCTGAAACGTCCCAAAGAGAGAGATTACACTAATTATGTTCATTTGGTATGTTAAAAGTATGTGGGAAGTATTGTCAAATGTGTAATAAATCTTCTTAGGTTATATTGTACGGTAATTGTTACTAATATAGATAGTCTAGAAATCATACGGAGTTTCAAAAAAATTCTGATATGTCCTGGTAAAATGTTATCAGTCATAATTCTAGTTATTATCTTAAGTGTCATATGTCACAACAGTAACCAAGTTACCTTGTTAATTACATTGTAATCAGATTTTAAATTTGCCTTAAGTCTTTTGTCTCTATAGACACAGTTTCACTCTGATGCCTTTGCAAAAATGCTTCCTCTTCAAGATTTATAAAAAGGACTTTTGGATAAATACAAGTTTCTGACTTTCAGACCATAATGCTAAATTGGATATAAAGAAGCTCTTCTCCTCAAGCTACTTATGGTTTACAACAATTTGGTGATTTACACTTATGGGTAAAATTAAAACATTTATCTTCTCTATCTGCTCCCTCCAGAGACTGGAAACTCTTAGGTCCCCAGCAGCTTTATCAGATAAATTAGGAAGGCTACCTCACTAACAGGTATAGGAATCTCATGGTATTTTCGGGACCTTGAAAAGGGAGGAATTCACCTACATCTGGTAAGCGAAATCTGTGACAAGCCCTTGGTGTGACTTCCCTGAGAGGTCCTTTAAAAGTTCAATCTGAGACTCCTTATAAAAGTTTCAGCAAGCAAAAAGCCTATATGATCAATTACAGTTATATAAATCATCAGGCCAAGTTTATTGATACCAGACTAAAATTTGGTTCTCTCTCTCTGTTAAGAGAACAAAGTTTTCTTGGAATGCTGCGTTAATAACAGACTATGTAAATTTCTTTGCCTTTAAGTGATTTACATTTGCTTTTAAAATCTTTTGTTACTTTGGTAAAGTAAATAAGTATTATTTCAAAGTAAATAAGTATTATTTCACAATGATCTATAAAGATTATGATGGCACATGTAGATAAAGTTCACTCTGCTTCTACAAAAATTAACCCCTCATTGTCAGACTTTTGCCATCCTGATGTCCTGAAAACATGACAACAGCCTACTCCTAAATCAGGGAATTAAAAATGTGTAAACCATAGCTGTCAATCAAACAGTCAGGGCTATGGAAAATCCAAGACTGCTTGGCTTTTTCTGGCTCCCTAACAAACCTCATTTTTCATTTGATGGGATAAAGCCTTCCCTGGCTGCAAGGTTAATGCCCTCACAGTGAAGAAAAAAAAATATGTTTTACTGAATATTAAATTCTAGTTTTGTTCATTGAGGCCTGTGTTTACCAAGACTCACTTCCCAGATAGTTCCTTGCTGTTATGTTATATTGCTAAAAAGTTTAATTGAATTATTAAAGGCCACTCTAAGTTTGTTTCTAAAGCTTATGTTAGTAATCTATCTTTGAATGAAGATCAGATGCCCCACGACCTACAACCAGAGGATTATACATACTGGAAAAGACATAATTTAAAGGACTATCTCCAAACTGAATGGAAGGACCCTTATCAGGTACTCTTAACTAGCTCATACACAGTAAAACTAAAGGGAATTAATTCTTGGATTAATTTCCACTCACAAAGGGCCCCTGCCCTGGACTGGCCTATAGAGAGGGCAGCTGACCTCAAAATCACCTTAAAACAATGCTCAAACAGAGGAGGAACTACACTCACACCAGGATGAGAAAAAGACAACATCAGAAGTAGACAGCTTACCCAAGATCCTGGACCTGACTCATATGCCCATTTATAATGTTCTCTCGACTTCTTGGACCTTTGCATATGAATCAAATGTTTTTCTATCATAGGCATGATCCTATGCTAGTTTTAAAAATCAATCCAGTTGTTGGGTTTGTGGCCAATTACCTATGTCTAGTACTTCTGGATTACCCGAGTGGATTTCTCCACTCCAAGGCTCTAATTGGTTGGCTCTTAAGAAATTAATCTTAAAAGGAAAATTATAGGGCTTCCCTGGTGGCGCAGTGGTTGAGAGTCCGCCTGCCGATGCAGGGGACATGGGTTCGTGCCCCGGTCCGGGAGGATCCCACATGCTGCGGAGCGGCTGGGCCCGTGAGCCGTGGCCGCTGAGCCTGTGCGTCCGGAGCCTGTGCTCCGCAGCGGGAGAGGCCACAGCAGTGAGAGGACCGCGTACCACAAAAAAAAAAAAAAAAAAAAAAAAAGGAAAATTATAGTCATTTCAGGCCACTATTGATATTACTAGATAAGATCCCCTCACCTGACAAATTAATAATACCTGCTCTGACCCTGACCATAAATATGAATTTTCCTCTATTACTCAAAGTTCAATCAGAGCAACAAGCAAAATTTCAGCCAAGGAATAAAACCTCCCATAATTATGGGATGGATTTATGTAATTAACACCAGGCTATGGTAATTTAAGGTTAAAGGCTTCTCTATGTTGGGAACAATTAAATCATACTAAGGATAATCATTCTAGTAACACTAGGAAGCTGGGCTGGGTACCTTATGGACAATGACAATATATAATTTCCCTGAAGAATAAGGATTAGTATAGAACAGACTAAGTCAAGACAACCTGGGATATACTGGGCTGCACCTAATGGAAGTTCTTGGCTTAATTCTTACTTATGACTTCATTAATACTGCCAGCTATGCTATTTGTATTTTGCCTATTTCAAAAAAATCATTGTTTCTTACGTTACCAAATGTGTGACTGAGCCTCTGATAATATGATGATATATAGTTCCATGGGAGATCAAATGATTACCATAACCTAACTCTAGATATGAGAAGAAGCAACAAGAGGGAATATCCTGGACCATAAGAGACTAGGAAGACAGGTGGTACAGAGACTTCTGGATACGAGTAAAGGCCTAGTCCAGTAATAGCACATGGAGTGGCCTATCAGCAAAATCTTTGCTAGACCTGGGAAAGAGCATTCCTAGTACTGTGGGACAAAATGGTCATGAAATGCCCCAAACCATGGTTGAAACTATGACCATAAAGGGGTCCTGCCGGCTGAAAACTGACACTTGCCATCTACTTCTACAAGGATTAAATCATGAGCTTCTGTAGCTGGTGACCTTCAACACCCTCTACAAGGAGTTCAGGGTGGAGATCTTAAATGAGGCCCTCTGTGCTCTGGGAAAAACAGACAGGACAGGCCTTCAGATAGTTAAATACTTTCAGGAGAAGATTTTATGAGCTCCAATTCTTGCATCGTCTCATACCTAGAGAAACACTGACATCATTAACAGTGACACTAAGGTGTTATTTTAGGCAAGTCCTTTTATTGCCAAGAACTTGAGTTTTCTGAGCTGTGTTAGATTTGGGATGTTACCAGCCATTCTCAAAAGAACATCTGCTGGCAGCTGGTAACTGCAACCTTACTTCTTAAAGGTCTCCTCTGGTAACTATTACACTTTTAGATGAAAAAGTTGCTTTAGATCATATGTTAACAAAAAGAGAAAACACATATGTAGTGACCAGTAGCTCCTGTTATTTATATGTTAATACCACATCAAAGGTTAAAACCTACTTTGATGAAACTAGATAACCGGCTACCTAGCTACAAGTCTCCCCAAAGTGCCAGGCCTAGACTGGATTTCAGGCTTATTCTCCTAAAAAGAAATGAGATCTATTTTGTCTATTAAGGTTTAGGTTGTCACTCCTCCAAATACTTCTAACAGGGTCTGTTACACCTACATCAATCACACTGGGCTAATAGAAGAGGGCATAAAATTATATATATGACTACACCAAATGACTCCATTCCTTTAGACAGGGTAACCCAAATGCTGACTCTGTCTAGACCAGGATCAAAATTACTACCGAAGGTAACATGGATCTTAGTCCTGCTTGGGCCCCCCAGCTACAATAATTCTTTTACTAATCTTTGGCCTCTGTTTCTTTTTAAACTACTTGTTAAGTTCTGTCTCTTCCACATTACAATAGGTTCACATCAAGATAATGATGATGCAAAGATTCCAGCCATTTCTCAGAACAGATCCTGCCAAAACAACAACAGAAGTCACCCCCAGGCCCTTAATAAGACAGGGTGAGAGCTCCGTGACCCCAACTAGGTAGGGTCTACGAGCCCCTTGCCAGCCTAAAGAAGCTACAGAAGACATATGGTCGTTCCTTATCCTCCCAATGAAGATTTCTTGGGGTTCACACTTCTCAGGGGGGGATATAAAATAGGAGATAGATGGGCCCCTGGGCCGGATAGCTGGTGTTTGTCAAGTGGAGCAAAACTGAAGTTTTGTCCTCAGCCAGACAAGAATGACGCCTGTTTCCCTCCCTCCATTGATATGGAGGGAATGAACTAGCAGTGGGGAATTTGTTGCAGCAAAAATAGAAGTGAAGTTTTCCCTCTCCTGAGAACAAGGGAACACTGAACAGGCTAGAGAAGAAACATAACCTGGCCTGAAAGAGTTAATCACTCCCAGTTTTTTTTTTTTTTAACTGTTACTAATCTGTAGTTTCTGTAACTAGATTTGTACTTCACAAAGCTAACCTATTACTCTTTAACACTATGTGAATTACATCCTGCACTCCCTTGTAGTAAATCACCCCTTGTAGGATTTGCATTTCAGAAACAAGGTCGCAGGCGGATAACCCAGAGACAAACGGACCCAATTACCCGACCGCCTGACGCCAGCTGTGACTGTTTTGAAATAATGCGGGAAGAAGAAGAATGCAAGACCTTCACTACTTTGATCCTTATCACATACCCACCCCCGGACTGTAGCCCCACATATAAAATCTTCTCTGATTCCTGAAGGAGGGTGGGGGGCACAGTCCTTGAGGCGCTAACTGCTGTGTCTTCCCTTGTGCCTGGCAGAAAAAATCAAGCCATCTCTCTCTTCCTCCAAAATCTCTGGCTCCGAATTTCTGTTCGGCATCGGGGCACAGAGAAGCCCGAGATTTCGGCAACAGTTCTACTCATTAACCCAAGGCTGAAGTCTCAGGCAAAGAGGGCTGCGTTTATATTTCAAGGACATGTAAGAGTTAACCTCAAGCTTTCTCCTACGCATATTTTTGTTCTCACAGGGTCAGAATTCTGAAAAAAAGTATTTTATCAAACCAGCTTTCTCTAACTGCATATGCAAAAAGAAACAGTTTTGGAATAAAAAAACTTCATCTTGGACATTTTTCTCCAGAGTCTAAAGAACACTGTGGCCATGCAGGGTTAAAAGAAACAAACAAACAAACAAAAAAAACCAAAAAAAACTTTGGGCTTCCCTGGTGGCGCAGTGGTTGAGAATCTGCCTGCTAGTGCGGGGGACACGGGTTCGAGCCCTGGTCTGGGAGGATCCCACATGCCGCGGAGCAACTAGGCCCGTGAGCCACAACTACTGAGCCTGCGCGTCTGGAGCCTGTGCTCCGCAATAGGAAAGGCCGCGATAGTGAGAGGCCCGCGCACCGCGATGAAGAGTGGCCCCCGCTTGCCACAACTAGAGAAAGCCCTCGCACAGAAACGAAGACTCAACACAGCAAAAATAAATAAATTAATTAATAAACTCCTACCCCCAACATCTTCTAAAAAAACCCAACTTCTTTCTCTTTCTAGGAGCATACTAAAAATCACCCAGTTTTGTAAAATACACCCTAGGGAACAAGTACAAGATGGAATAGAGCTCTTATTATCCATTTTCCTTTTAGACATAGGCTTATAGCTGTAAGTTGGTCATTCGGCCATAATCCTTCCCAAGGGACTTTCAGACGGAATTGAAACGGCACCTCCCATGTTTAAAAGCAGACAAACGACAAAGGAACAACAAAGGAACCAAACCCAACAAGGCCAGCTAAACAAACAGGAACCTTTCAAAACTCAAAAGAGAACAAAAGGGAACAACTTCCCCGGGTTCTCTGGTCCCACTCAACCGTGACCTCCATATCAGTGGTGCCACAAACACCCCGTAAAGGGCTGGAAGTTTCACAACCTTCCTTAAAAGTACAGAATCAAGGATCTCGGTGTGCACACCAGGGGACTTACCCAAATGGCCAAGGTGTCTCGACTCTTCCAAAATCCGTTTCCTTTTCCTCCAAGAAGGTTCAAGTTGCAGGAGACCACGTCCTACCTGGGGAGAGAGACCGGAGTTCCCCAGAGCTAAATGGGGATCCGGCAGCTGCTTCGACAGTCTTTCACTCTCTTCCCGGAAGGCGGCCCTCTAGCCGGCATGGGCTCCAAGTGCAACCTGGGGCGGGGGCGGGCCCTCCCCGCTCCGACAGTGTTCCATTGGACGTGGGTAGGGGATGAACACCACCCCACTGGGGAACGGAGGTGCCTCTGGCTGGCTCAGCCAATTTGTCACCGAAAATTTGGTCCCTGTCCCCGATGCCAAAAGAGAATAACGAGGACAAGATTTTGAGGATAAAGGAAAGAAAAATTTCTTAATGTGCCAGCAAGTGAGGAGGGTAACAGACGAAGATCTTGAGAACTACTGTCCTACTCTCTGAAAGAGGGCAGGTCTATTTAAGGAGAAGTTTGAGGGTGGGGACCACAAGACTATGTGACTGAGACCTCGCTGGGCTGGAGCCGCTTCTTTTGATACTTCCGTGATTCATGGACATTGTGGTGGTCTGCTTCCGGTCAAGGCAGACCAGACTGACTGTTTTTCTGCTGACTGCTTGATCCTACACACCTGTGATTCAGGATAAAAAGAAATAGCCAAACAGGCTAGAGCCTATCAGCATAGTTAGCAGAGAGAAGCAGCATGTGTACATTATTTGAATTAATACATGAGTTAAAAGTGAAGGTCAGTTGTTAAAATTTTAACTCTATATTTGGCTACAAGCAGACATAGCTGCCTGCTCAGCCAGTTAGAGGTGCCTCTGTAAATGCCAACCCAGGTCAGTCTGTCCTCACCTGCAAGACCTGCGTCCCGAATCCCCATAACTTGAGCCCAAGGGAGTCATTGATCTCACCCCATAGGACAGAGAAGCCCTTTATCTATGGCCACTCAGACCATGGTGCTTTTCACAAGGGCCCCTGCCATTGTCAGCAGATGATGGAATTCAGGTGAGGAAGCCACGAAAGTGAGGTAATGACTAGTGTCTTCCCAATATCCTTCTCATCCTCTTCCTAAGATCCTCTTCCTGATTCTGTCCAGAGAAGCAATGTATCCAGTTACACAGTCTTTCTCCCACCCCAGACTCTCTTACAGCTAAAGTTGCCAGGTTACATGAATCTGGCCAATGAGATGTAGATGGATATCCAGGTAGGTAGGAAATCTACTCTTCTTCAGAGTCAAGAGGCACAGATTCAGCAGGCCTCTGCCCTTTGCTCTTTCTCTTTATTTCCCTTCTTCCTGTCTGAAAGGTGGGCAAGATGTCAGCAGGTGGATAAGCCATTTTTCTCCATGACTGTGAGAACCGCATGCTGTACATGGTAGAACAGGAAGCTAGAA
Organism: Mesoplodon densirostris; assembly: GCF_025265405.1. Lineage (NCBI taxonomy): Eukaryota > Metazoa > Chordata > Mammalia > Artiodactyla > Ziphiidae > Mesoplodon > Mesoplodon densirostris. The sequence goes on along the minus strand of NC_082679.1, from coordinate 36,917,954 downwards.
GGAGTCCAAATCCTTGATGACTTTCTTAAGCCTCACCAGAGGCATCCTGGGCTTCTGGGCATGTCCAGGAGGAGATCCTCACTAAAGTCCTTCTCCAGAACCGGGGACACTTCTCCCTTTTCTTCCTGCTGAAGAACACTATTCTCTCTGATTCATTGCCTATTTGTTACAAGAAAACGAGAAAAACTCATTGTTAAGAGACCATGGTTAGATTTCAGTTACATGCAGCCACTTATCATCCTAACGCATATGAGTATAATATTTTTGCTTTTTGATAGTGAGTCCAGATGGACATAAGAACCAGAAAGCATGGGATTGGGGTGTGTATGGAGAAAGCCAGCAAAGATATTTTCCCTGAGATACAGGAGAGGTCTGTTCAAGATGAAATCTCTTACTTTGTGATCTAGGGCAAGTCATTTGCTTCCTAGCATCATGTAGGCAAATTATATTTATATATAAATGTATATAGATTTAAGTGCATGCATATATAACATGTATATAAAGTATGTAGGGCTCCCCTGGTAGCACAGTGGTTGAGGGTCCGCCTGCCGATGCAGCGGACGCGGGTTCGTGCCCCAGTCTGGGAGGATCCCAGATGCCGTGGAGCAGCTGGGCCCGTGAGCCATGGCCGCTGGGCCTGCGCGTCCGGAGCCTGTGCTCCGCAACGGGAGAGGCCACAGCAGTGAGAGGCCCGCATACAGCAAAAGAAAAAAAATAATAATAAAGTATGTATATGTGTACAAATTACAAATGTGTATACATATAAATAAATTTATTTTCATATCTAGTACTTATTTGTAATTGAAGAGGGTGTTGGAACTAGTTGAGGACCCATGCCCCTACCAGCTGGACCATGGTATGCCTGGATGGCTGGGGACCAAGGAATATGGCACATCAGCGTGGTTAGAAGCACAGACTGCAGCCAGACTTCCTGGCTTCAAATCACAGTCCCACCAGCTAGTGAGTTGTCTCTTCTCTTTGTGTCTCCATTTTCCCCACTTAAAAATGGGGATAATAATACTACCTCATCGACTCATTAAGAGGATTCAAAGAGTTGCAATTTGTAAAGCACTGGGAATAGTAACTGCGGCAGGATAAGCTAATGTGCTTGTTAACGAATATCAGCCCAGTGCAGTGGCCTTGTCCAAGGTGCTGATGCTCCTAAGGTCTCAGTCCTCCTGGGAACCATGGCCTGTGAGACCTGGATGGCCCCATTTTCTATTTTAACAAAGCCAGCCAGGTACTGCTTGTGCCATGCTCCCTTCCAATCCCCAAACTCCAGTGGGGAACTCTATACATTTAATTGCTTACCTAAAAATTCTAGTCTTGGCCCTGACACTCCCTGATCTGATTCTGCGGCTCACTTGAAATGTCAGAGTGGCAACGTCCTTCCTTATCTGTGAAGTGAGTTTGCCTCATTTGTCGGCCCTGCCCTCTCACTCCTCTCCATTGATAGGTTATTGTTACTGTCAAGTGACTGGAGATGGGAGTCAGGGGTCAATGGCAACTACCAGGGAAGTCTGGGGCGCCGTGGTGCAAGAACAGAAATGTAGCAAGAACCTGGGAATAGACTCATGGTGGGCAGTAGGCAGGTACCCTGTTGTTGGCCTGACCATGGCCTTCAAGTCTGCCCCAGGCTCACCATTGCCAGAAGCTGGGTTTTTGCTTCAGGCCTCTCCTCTTCTGACTCCACATCTTCCTGCCCTAGGCTGAGACTCTGGACTGGAGCCTGAAGCTGCAGTAGGTGGGGTGGCTGCTCCCTCTATATTCTTTGCTGTAGAAACAATCAACCGTGGCTCAAGGGCATGTTCCGGCCATGACCCCTGCTGGGCATTCTCTGGGGACAGAGATGGTTTCCCTTGATTTCCTGCGGCCCAACCCCTTACCTTCATGCCCTGCTACGGGCCCAGCTCAGCCCCTCCCAGGCCTGATGACAAGCCAGTAGCTAATAAGAAAGACATCAGAAGCCAATCACTTGCCAGCTCTTTCAGGAGCCTCTGGTTACCACACTTCTGTCTCCAGCTCTTCTGGGTCATAGCTGAGGTCAGGGCCTCCCTGAAACATGGCCCAGCTGAGGGAACATCTCCCTTGCCAGCAGCCTAATGGGGACTGACAGCAGAGGGCTTGTGAGGCAGCCAGGTCCTGCAGGAGGTTGGCTGCTGCCTGGCAAGGCTTGTGGAGGATGGTATTTCCGAAGCTGGAACTTCCTGCCCAGTGGTCACATGCACTCAGGCCCAAGGAGACTCAGATTTGGCTACTCAGACCCCAATTCAAACCTCTGGGGCAGTTTTCTAAAGAGTGGGGGGACAAGGGAACAGAGACATTGTTTCGGCTACATGAAAACACAGCAGTAGCTGGGTTGCCTTTGAAATGGGCAAAGATGGGTGAGAAGGAGAAGAAATAGATCAGCATTATGTAACTGACATGTACTAAACATACAACAACAAGCTGTGTAAACTAGCACTATTCTGAATCCAATATTAATATTTAATCCTACCTATGATCCCATGAGTTGGTGGGGTCATTTTCATTCCCATGGATCGATGATAAACTGAGGCAAAGGGAGGTTAAGTAACTTGCCCAAGTCTTCACACAATTGAGTGATGGAACCAGGATTTGGATCCAGGCAATGTGGCCCCAGAGAGGTTGCTCTTAAGTGTTCATCATCTTTATTTGATCCTGCTGACCCTCTTGGCAGTCTTATTCCCACTCTTCAGAAGCTAGAGAGACTCAGATTTTACATAACTTGTCCAGGTCTCCTCAGGAGTAAGTAGTAGAGCTGGTATTCAAACCCAGGTCTAATCTGGCTCAAAACCTTTGTTCTTTTCACTAATCCAGGGCAAACCACAGACCTCAGGCCAAATCCAGCCCACTACCTGTCTTGTAAATAAAGCTACTTTTATGCTACAACAGGAGAGTTGAGTACTTCTGACAGAGACCTTTACAGAAAATGTTTGCTGAAACCTACACTAAAAACGTAGAATGGGTGAAAAGCAGCAACTCCCACTTCTGTCTATCAGCAGCTGCCTAGAAAGGTAGTCATTCACATTTTAGTGTGAATTCACCAATCACATCTGTGGTTGCTCCCTGAGAGTATATCATAGAGTCAAAAACAGAAGGCGGGACTTCCCTGGTGGTCCAGTGGTTAAGACTCTGCCCTTCCACTGCAGGGGGCATGGGGTTCCATCCCAAGTCAGGGAACTAAGATCCTGTATGCCACACAGTGCGGCCAGAACGCCCCCCCCAAACAAACAAAAAAACAAAAAACAGAAGGGACTTTACAGAATCACCTAATCCAACCTTTTCATTTTACTGATTGGAAAACTAAGGTTTAATAACTGTTGCCAGGAAAACAGATGAGATATTGGATCTGGGGTGGATTAAAATGAAAAGTCAACATAATGCAGGGTGATGGAGATTTAGAAATGAACTCTGTTGTCATACTGATTTCATTTGGAGTGAGGACAGCGAGAGATGCCATGTACTATTGGAAGAAAGAGGCCCCCAAAGTTAATATATACCTGTGAGTCTTCAATATTTGAGTATCTGATGAGTGTATCAATTCTCTCTCCTGGAAAGGTAGACACAAACTCATGCACACAAAAATTTGCGTTTCATTTCAGAAGGTTCTTCTGATATTTCTGAAGCCTATCTATGAACACTTAGTGTTAATAACCCCTGACCCATTGCACAGATGAACAAATTGAGGCCTAGGGAGAGACTCCACATATCAGGGCCTTTTGGAAGGAGATAAAAATGAAGCTCTATCTCTCCAAACATAGGACAGGAGTGCTATTAAAATTGGGACATTTCAAAAGCCCACAAGTTTCTTAAAGTGAAGCCCACCTGTGAGGCTTCTCCAACTACATTTGTCAGCCTAGGGGACAGAGTGGCAGCCAGCCCCCCAGAAGAGCTGCCCTTTCACCCTCTGCTCCAGGCTCCCTCCTCCACTCCCGCAGGGCCCCTTATTAAATGTTGGCAGGCGTGAGGGGAGGGCTGGAAGCAACGTGGCTGCCTTTTGTTTGATTCATTATAATAAACCCTAACTCCAATTCTGGAGGTAAAATTTAAATGATCAGATGATAATACCCCCTCTGGGATGTCTGCCCAACTCCAATTCGACAAGCCAAACCCACCCCGACATCTTTGGCATAAATGTATTTGACTCTCCCAATGCTGCTGTGCAAGGTTGGGTTCATGGCTATCCAAAAGAAAATTTTAAAAAATTCCATAAGCTCCAAATGGAAGGGACCTTAGAGGTATGCAACCCCCTCTCACACCCCTACCTGACACTGAGTTCCCTCTGCAACCTCCCTAAGAGACATCACTGGGGTGCTCACTACTTCTGGCACCATCCCATTTTCTGTTTGGCCTCAATTCAGCCCTCGGGCCCACCACCCACTCCCTGATAGCCTTTACATACTTGAAGACATAGACTGAATTGTTGGTTGTCAATACCTCCCTTATATTGGTGTCACTGTCTATCTGCTTACTTGCGTTAAAAATAACAATGTAAGGTCACACCTTCCCCAAACAATACAATATAGCACTAAGGCCCTAAGCATTAGTGTATCCCTCTTCCCAGAAAAATGCACTCAAGTGTTAAATTGCACGTTCATTTCCATCCAACTGGAAGTTCTGATCCCCTTGAAATTCAGCCCTAGAAACGAAAAAGCGAAACTACTAACTTGGTATCCACTTTCTACTTAAATAAAAATGTGTCGGGCTTCCCTGGTGGTGCAGTGGTTGAGAGTCCGATTACTGAAGCAGGGGACACGGGTTCGTGCCCCGGTCTGGGAAGATCCCACATGCCGCGGAGCGGCTGGGCCCGTGAGCCATGGCTGCTGAGCCTGCGCGTCCGGAGCCTGTGCTCTGCAACGGGAGAGGCCACAACAGTGAGAGGCCCGCATACAGCAAAAAAAAAAAAAAAAGTGTCAATCTCAGAGCTAGGATTACAGATTTAACTCCCCCCCCCAGTCTTCTGTTCCATAGGTTATCAAAAGAGTTGTTTGGGTGAAAGGTGGGCCACTATGACCAGGAGCTCTACTTTACTAGCTGGAGGCTGATCACAGAAGACCCATTGGACTTAATTTGTAGCATTTTACCTTCACGCCAGAAAGAATTCCACTACCAGATACATGGCACAGGAAATATCCTTTATTATTCTGTACACTTAATTTTCCATGAAGAGAACAGCTTTTAAAATAAACGCACACACCAGATATAGAAATATGCATGACATTGGAACAGTCCATGACACAGGGCACCACTGATAGAGTCCTTATTTACATAAAAATGGAGAAACAGAGGGATGAGGGTGGGAACCCCAAAAGCTACTTCACATTCACCAGAATTTTGGTGACTTCTATGATCGCAGCTATAGCCATGCTGCACATCGCAGAGCTGTGGATTTGGGGACTCATAAGAGCATGACAACTTACCCTCAACTTCCGCAAAACAAAAGGGTTGGATTTATTTTTTAAAATACCAAGTGTTTCTAGCATCCGTTGAAGAAATATTGTCGAAAGAGGAACTACTGAATGTCCAGAAAAATCATAGTTCTGATATGTCTCTGCTCAGCAGTAGGTTATTGGTCACTAGATCATTCTGGAAAGTCCTACAATAAACCGTGTGCTTCCTTCATTGTAAATTTACAACAATAACATTGTTACGGAGACAGGAAATTTTTTTTACTGGATGGGACCTTTGATCTCTGATCCAACCCTTGCTTTTACAGACAGAGAACTCTGAAGCCCGCAGAGGTGGAGCCCCTCTCCCCAGGTGACCCAGTAAGACAGCTGTAGACCCAGGTCTGTGCAACTCTAAATGCTGTGCTGTTTCCCCCATGCCACACTCCCTCTCTGTTCTTCTCCCTTCCATGGCTTTCAAAGGAAATAAAGAAATGAAATGAGCTCAGTGGGCTTCTTACTAAGAAATGACATCTTTGGTAAGAATGTTTGGTCTCACATTAACGGGATCATTTGGCAAGAGACTGGCTCCCACCTGGGCCGGAACCCCTCTGAGAATTAAGGCAGCTTTTAGGACCTTTATTTGGCACGATATTTGGCAAGAGTTGGCAGGTCCCCTTCTCCTCTGTCTCATTCGCATCTAGAATGAAGACCGACTCACAGGTCGACATTAAATGTTATAATTAGACATTGAATAGTTGTTAATGGGATGGTATTAAACATATTTTTACACTTCATGGAAAATAATAATTCTTTTAAAAAATCTGGTAAAGTATCAAAAGTGCTCTATACAGTACACAGGAGCACCCTTATCCCGGATAACCTCTACTATCAAAAAAAGGCCTCAAATAAGAAGTCAAACATTACTTATGATAAAGCCCATGCTCCCTCTCCATCGAGTGTGGGTGAAAGGTGAACCCAGAAGGTCTGCCAGCACCTCCTCGAAAATGTCCACGGGTGTCCCGGGTCCCCCCATCTCCAGAGCCCCTCCCCAGGCTTGGGAGCCAACTTTCCCCGCAAGGCAGCACCACTGGGTTGGTTGGTGTTGGTTCAGGTAGCACCGCATCTCTGATTTGCCTTCGGACAAATGTCTGGAGGCAGAAGGGCCACGTGCAGATGGCAAAGAGCAAACGTCAGGCTCTCTCTGAAGGGTGCCCCTGATACACAGGCTTTTCTGACTCATTTCTGCCAAGTAGATTCAGCTTTTCACAACCCACTGTTCCCTAGAGTGATTATTTTCATCAAAGAGAGCAGCTAAATCATTTCCTCTCTAGCAACCAGCTAGAGGAGAATAAATGACATCCCCCCACCCCCCTTCTTCCAACGCATTGTTCTTTTGCTAGGAAATATGCCTTGGCCACTTGACCGGATGGATTTTTGTTTATGTTTAATGACAGCCCTGGGTGGGGTGAACCATATTGTGCTGGGAATTTCAAAGTGCTCTCAGCTGAGAGTCAGGGGCTCTGACCTGAGGGTCCAACTGGATGCCTTAGTAGCTGGGGAACCTTGAGCAAGAATGACTGAAATGCTGGACCTTGGTTTTCTCACCTGGAGAATGGGGACACAGAAGCCAGCCCTGCAGTACTTGCTGGGCGGATGGGAGTAAACATGGATGAAAATGCTTTGTTAAAAACAAACAAACAAACAAACAAACTGTCACACCTAGGGAGGAATTACCCTTCATGGGCGGACTCAGTCACTTGTGAGGCCAAATTCCATCAGTGACGGGTCACCTTGCTCTCATTCCCAGACCCCTACCTGCTTGTTCTACTCTGTTGGATGCTCCCAGGCCTCATCTTTTTCAGGGTCCAAGACACCTGCCACTTGGGCTGTCTCAGATTTTGAACTGAACTTTTTATATGGAAAGATCCAAAGTCTCCTGATTTTCCTACTTTTCTTTAAAGAAAAGAAATGACATAAGGACCCTGTCCCTGGGAGAAAACCACCGCCCTGCCCCCAGCCAGCCCATCTTCCACAGACTGCATGATCAATAGATTAGGTTCGGTGACACCCCACTTTCCCCAAAGCACCTTTTGGATGTGTGTCACCCTCTACTCCCAGTGGAAATGATGTGGCCTTTTTTTTTTGCCCAAGATTCTGCAACAGGGGCTCCTACAGTCAGGACAATAATCCACAACTTTAGATTGCCAACGAGAGCATAAGAAACTCAGACCATATGTTAAAAAAAAAAAAAAAAAAAATTCCAAATGGATGCCGCCGACTTACCAAACTACAAATCGCTTCTCTGAACGAGCTGAGACTAGCCACCAGCACCACCAGAGGGCACCACTTATAAGTTTGTATCAGAAATCAACCTGAAATTCTCTACAACCGCTGCTCCCTCAATTGAGACTATTCTCCCCTCAACCTGAGTGACCGGGGTGCTATACGCTTGGTTCCATGCTGCCCTCCACGGTGCAAAGTATGGCCCATGAAGAGAGACAAAGGGAGTTTTCAGGGCCCACTCCCCATCACTTGAGTCTCCTGGTCCAGGCTGGGTGGGATTCCCAGGGACAGGCTTTGCAGGTGTCTGTGAACAATACAGAAACAGACAGCCTGTCGGGCTGCCCTTGGACACCCACCTGGCCCCGTGAGGACAGCAGAGGATCCCGTAGCGGAGACACGCAGCTGGCCTTGCTGGGTTCCTGTCCTGAGTCCCCCAGGAAGGTCTCAGGAGCCACAGGTACGTTCCTGAGCTCCGTGCATCTGACAGAGCGAGACCCGCATGTGGTCTCTACAGACTTGTCTGCTTCTTCTGCAGAAGCAACTCACCGTGACACCCATAGCTCTGGGCCCTCTGAGCGCCAGAAACCAGAAGAATATTCCAGAACACACACAAATTAAACCCAGGTCAACCAGAGTGAAAACTAACTATGAAGATTTCTGCTCACGATCCCCCAGAGCTTCTATCCACGGACTTCATAACAGCGACAAATATCCCCAAGCTCCCCAACCAAGGTCCAAACAACAGAGCACTGACCGGGGCAGACGAGAGAGGCAAGATCTCTGTACCTCCCAAACTCAGCTGGGCTTTTTATTTGTGTTTTGGTTTTACAGTGTCTGACCAAAAAGCAACATCCTCTGTCTGATTTGGTGGAATGAGGATTTCTTCTGCAGCCCAAAGTACCAGCAAACGAGGTGGGGAGTCCTGCCCGAGCCCGTGGACGTCAGCTCGGGCCGGATCCCACACTGGGTGAGACTTCCTCAGAACTAAAGAGGTTCAACAGAAGTCATTTTTCCTGTTCCCTCCTCTCCTCCTCTCCCACAAGGCTTACCAATCCAAGCTCACAGCCCTCAGGCCAGGTGAACAGAAAGTGAACGAAAACCAGGTCACTAAATCAGTTGTAACTTGGAAAAGAGGAAGAGGGGGGTCAGAGAGGAATCCCCAGACAGTGTCTGGGGTGGTAGGAAACCTTTGACCTGAACGTTGGTGCAGCAGGGTTCCTCCTCGGGGTCAGATTCAGATGGCCAGCCAGTGTTCCAACTGCAGAGGAAGACGGCAAGGCTGTTAGGCCAGGGCCAGGGCGGGCAGGGACTGAGGGACAAGGGCCAGCTGAGAAGGGCAGTAAGACACATGGAGGGGCAGAAAACACAGCTGTTTCCTTCAAAGACCCGCAGAACACGCAGGCCAATCCCCTAATTGTCACTGGCACCCAGAAAGGGCAAAGGAGGCTTCACCAAGTCACACAGTAAGTCTGAAGCAGTGGGGCTCACCAGGACCCTCCTGGCTCCCCCACCCCCATATTTTACAGGGGAAAAGGGTAGGACTCAGGTCAACATGTTACTGATGTACCTACAGCGCTTCCTTCAAGATAAGAAATCCTCAGCCTAATTTGGGGATACTCCGTGGTCACAACTCAAAGAGGGAGAACCGAGTTTAGGAAAGTCTGGGCATTTGGTAACTCAGGACCAAGGAGTGGAGGGGCAGGCGAAAGCTGGTAGAAGGCAGAAGACAGGCCCCTCTCCTCCGCTGTAACCTCACACCCCCAGGGGCTATAGCCCACAGCTGCTCTGGGTTTTCTGGAGTGTGGTGTGTGGTCTTGCCTCCAATAGCACAGCAGGGAGCAGTAGGGCCCCCGCCCCATGGTCCCCATCAAAACAGTCCAATGCACCTACTTGGAACTGCCTGACGTCCCTCTGGGCCACCAGGTGATGCTCGTTCTCTGGGGTGATGCCATAGGCCAGTCTCTGTGAAAGGATGGAGAAGGGGAGGAGGCCTCAGCTTGGCCCAGGGACACCCTTCCAGCTGCCCAGAGGACACCACACATCAGGGCCACCTGCTAGTTGGCCCTGAAGTCTCACATGGACAGCAGGAGAGGTTCGTATAAGACACTCCCCACCCTGGTTCGTGGAGCTGGTTGGTTCACTTTGAGACATTCATCCAGTGAATGTTTCTTGAGTCAATGACTGTAGTCACACACTGGCCTAGGCCCTGGGGATCCAGAGCTGAAGGTCACCCACACATTCTGCTTTGGGAGAGCTTACAGCTCATGGAAGGGGCTGACACTGAACAGAAACACACAGAGGCAATTTTACAACCACGATTGGAGTCAGTGCTGCAGAGGACAAGTTCAGAGCACAATGAGAACTCAGTGATGGGACCTCAGCCCTGCCTGGGGATTGGGGCCACCTCCTTGGGCTGTAGACACAGGGTGGACTCAGGGAATGCGTCTGGAATCAATGTCTGATCACTAGAGGGGGATCCCAAAGTGCGGAGAATAAAAAGCTCAAAGCAGGTCCTGGTTCCACGTCCGGGATGAGCTCACAGAACACGGATCCTCCCAGTGACCTAGAGGTTCCTGGACTTTGGGATTTCATGGACAGGAAACATGTCACAAGGGGGAGGGGGTCCCAGCCCTGCCTAGGACCCTCAGCCCTAAGTTCCTGTACAGCTCACTCCTTTACTTCCTCCTGTGTCTTTCTGTCCCCTCATGAGAACATGAGCTCCAGGGAGTGTGTCTAGTGCTGAGGATACTGCCTGCCCCTTACAGATTCTCAGTAAATATCTGTGAAGGGAGTGGATAAAGGAATGAAGGGGTGAGATCTTTATAAGTAAGGACATGAGGAAAAGACTATCACCCTTATATATAAAAGAAAGGGCATTTACCAACCAAACTATAGGAAAGACATAATTTTAGTTAAAAGGTAGATCATGCGTATATGTATCTGCAATGTACCCAGGTCAAAGAAGAAAATGCATTTTGGAAATCTCTGGTTTAGGCTGATCAGGTATCAGGTTCACAGTAGAAGCAGGTGAAAGCCAAGATACAAGGTCACGGTGAGTTTGGATGGGGAGAGTGGGGGACATCTGGGGACATGACAAACCTTAGGAGGTGGGACACAGGAGTGGGCACAGTTAATGCAGATTAACTGCTCCTTAGGGGACTGGAGGGCTGAGCATCTCACATAAACAACGGTAGGAACAGAGTGGGAGCACACAGTGCATGTGACGTTCAACACGGTAGCAGGTGCCGCGTGGTGACCATCTACCGTGTGCCAGGCACTGTGCTAAGCACTTCCTTTCACCTTTCAAGGTCTGTATGATTACCCCAGGTTACAAATGTGGAACCTGAGGCTTGGGGGTAAATAACGTGGCCAATGTGGCAGGTCCGTCTAACTCTAGATTCCGTGTCCTTCTGTCTCCCTCTCTCACCCCAGCGGGAATGACTCGGGATGCCCCCTCCCGTGCTGTCCCCCACCCTCCCCCAGGCTCGGCCCAGAGCTCACCTCGCGAAGGGAGCCCCGCGTGCTGAGGAACTTGTAGACGACGTAGGCGGGCACCAGGACCATGGAGGAGCCCGCGATGCCCCACCCGACCCAGTTGGCCCAGAGTGGGAAGATGTAGTCATCGTAGGTGAGCGGCTTGAAATTGATGATGCTCACGACCACCACAAACTGGGGGGGAAGGGACAGAAGGAAGAGGGAGAGAGACAGGGAGAGGGGAGAGAGAGGGAAGGAGGTGGGAGAGGTGAGAGAGAGGGAAGGAGGTGGGAGAGAGGGAGAGAGAGGGAAGGAGGTGGGAGAGGGGAGAGAGAGGGAAGGAGGTGGGAGAGAGGGAATGAGGTGGGAGAGAGAGAGAGATGCAGAGAGGCACCAGAGGGAAGTGAGGACCAGCGTGTGAGATGGATGCAGGAACGGAGAAGATAAGGAAGGAGGGAGATCGAGAGAGAAAGGAGGAAGAATCCAAGTAAGGAAGGATAACAAAAAGGAGACAAAGAAACAGGAGCAATACAAAGAGAAGAAGACTAGAAAGGTGACCTTGGAACTGAGTGGTGGCACAGACAGCCCCCGGCCCAGACCTGGCCCCAGGCTGGCGACCCCTCTCATGTGCAGCCTCCTGGGAATCAACAGGGCGGAGCATCCTGAGCATCTGTCTGTGTGACCAGGGCCCTGCATCCCAACCTCCTCCCCTTAGAAGCAAAGATCCCCACCCCCACCCTCACCCCAGACACACAGCAGCCCTCACCCGAGGATGCCCAACCCCACACTACACACCAGGAGGAACGCAGGGCTGACAAACTTCCAGCAGAGTCTCCAGTACAGGCCCGGCTTGAATCCCATCATCTGCTGGATGTCGTTGCTGAACCTGTCCACACCTGCGCACACACAGGGCAGGCCCATCACAGCGGCCCCTGCAGAGCCTGGGGCCACCCCTGCTGCCTTCCCAAGAGGGTCTGTCCCCAGGTGGAGAGCAGAACAGTATGTCCTAAGACAGGGATACCCTGGCACTTAGGAGACCTGGGGACAGGCACTTGGCTGGTTCAGAACAGAGGAGAGAACACGCTCAGGGGTAGCATCCCCTCGTAGGTGCCGCCCCAATTCCTTTTTCAGAGGGAAAACCAGGGCTCGGAGAAGGGAGGGGACTTGGCCCTGGTTACACAGCCAGGGTGGCCTGACTCCAAAGCCCAGCTCTTCCCGCCCGCTCCCTCTCTCTTAAAACAATGATGGCTGTGTATATAGAGCTTTCCCCGACTTTAATCTGGTAGAAGAGACCAGATTCTTTCCAATGAGTAGAAAAGAGTGAGTGACACATGGGGAAAAAATGAACAATGACAACACATTGCACTTTCTACCATGTTCTCCCCATTCAGCTCTGGAATAAGGTTGCCAGAGAAGATAGAGGACACTCAGTTACATTTGAATTTCGGAGAGACAACAAAAGTCATTTTAGTTTAAGTAATTTCATGCAATATTTGGGACATATACTAAAAAAAAATGATTCATTATCTGAAATTCAAGTTTAACTGGATGTGTTGTAGCCCAGATTTGCTAAACCTGGCAACCCTACTCTAGAATGAATTACAGGGCTTGAGGAGCAGCAGCTTCCTCTGAGTTCCTCTCTAACAGCTGACACTGATGCCTTTGGGGCCTTTACCTCCTCCTTTTAAAGGGAGCTCATGCAAAGATGAGCTGAGGGCTGGAAGAGCTGTGTCCAATAAGCAACTTGCTCAACTCTGGGATCAGCCAGTGACTGCCCTGGAAATGGAAAGCCCCTGTGCACCTCCAGGTGAAAAGGCTCCAGAAGCACACGGGGCCCGAGGCTTTTCCACACGCTCAGGACCCAGCACGTACCATAAAACCAGGAGACGCCTATGGCCTCCATGAGCACAGCAAACAGAATGGAGGTCCCCGCCGCAAACGTGTCCAGCAGGGTCAGCACGTATATTCCACCCTGGAGCATGGATAGAGAAAGCCTGAGGCCATGATGGATAGAAATGGCTATCAACTGTTACATCCATCAAAATTTAGCTGTCCCCTGTCCCACTCAACTCAGAACTCACACCCACCCCCAACACAGGTAATGGGCTTTCTGGTGCGACTGTGCTGCTGCTATGTATTCTATGTATTCACTGGGTCTGAGGGTGGGGACTTCAGCCAGTAAAAAGCAAGATGGATTTTATCAGTGAAAAAAAAATGTTGCCTGCCATATCAGTAAACAAAAGATGTTGCAGCCATCACATTATAGCCGCCGCTCTGAAGGTGAGCTCTGAGGGAATTCAGGATAGAAACAGGATGCCCGCCATCTAGCAGTCAGCAAAAAGCTCAGATACTGGCCCTAGAGAGCTGAGGTCCTAATCAAAGGAATGACTTCAGTGAGCCCAACCTCTTGCATCTTCCCATACACGGAAAAGCACGAAATTCCTTAACTTGAGATGTCTGGTTTTCTTTAGTCAACAGTAATCTTTTGATGTAACAACTACCTGGTCTTTGTCGCAAAAACTCATGTATCCTGGATCCTCCCTTACCTCTCTGGAGCAGTCCCTCAGAGCTATCTGAGATGCTGTGTCCCAGGCTTAAGTCCTCAGTTTTGTCCACCGAATAAAACATAATTCTCAGCTTTCAGGTTGTGCACTTTTTCAGTTGGCAGTTTAAAATGGACTTTTGCTGTCCCCCCAAACCAACAAGCAGTTGAAAGATTTGTCTGGATATCCTCAGGCTCAGAAGGGACAGATAACAACGGGATGTAACCCTAGGGGACTGGACCACGGAGTTCAGGATACCAGGCACTGCCATGGTTCCCCTGAGCTCACCCTAGCCCTACCCCCCAGCTTCAAGTCTGGGAATATCTGGCTGGATTGAAATGCAGCCTCAGAAGCCCCAGGTGACCCAGAGCCCAGCCCCCCTCACCTTGGTTATGCAAAACAGGGCCAGAAGGAAGGTTCCAAAGGAGACGCCAAATGTGAAGAGTTTCCGGTGTCGTTTCAGGACCTGGAAGTCGTCGGCCAGGCCCGTGATGACCGCCTCCATGCCTCCCATCTGAAGGGAACCAGGCAGGTGGGATACAGGGGTGAATGAAAAATGTTGTCCAACATATCAGCAAACAAAGGATGCTGCAGCCATCAAACCATCAGCCACTACCGCTGCCCCTGCAAAGGTGCACCTGAGGGGGACTCAGGATGGGAAGGAAAGGATACTGGGTCTAGATAGCTCAGGTGCATATCAAAGGAATGATTTCAATGAGCCCAGACTCTTGCATCTTCCCATATAGAGAAAAGCGCTAAATTCATTAACTTGAGATGTCTGGTTTTGTTTAATTAACAGTAATCTTTTGCTGCTCTGACCACCTGGTCTTTGGTGCAAAAACTCCTACATATCCTGGCTCCTCCCTGACCTCTTCAGAGCAGTCCCTCAGAGCGGTCTGAGAGGCTGCCTCCCAGGCTTGAAGTCCCCAGAAAGTCTGCCAACTGAAACATAATTCTCAACTTTTAGGTTGTGCTTTTTTTTTTTTTTTTTTTTTTTTTGCCGCACCACGCGCATGCGGGATTGTTGGCTCCCCAACCAGGGAGTGAACCCGTGCCCCCTGCAGTGGAAGCTCGGAGTCTTAACCACTGGACCACCAGGGAAGTCCCAGGTTGTGCTTTTTTTTTTTCAGTCAACACAGGAGTGAGGGACTCTCCGAACCCCGGTCTCAGGCCTCCCGGCTCCCTTGGACCTCCCGCAGCCCTGGACTCATGAACCCTGGAGGCTGCCTTGCTTCTCTAGAGAAATCAGCAGGTCCTCCCTTCTCCCCATCCTCTCACCCCACTTCTGCCCTGTTCTCAACCAACCTCAGAACTCAGAAACCATGTGGGAGAGGGTGAAGAGTTAACTCCTGTCTCCCCCTTATCAACAGGGACCTGACTCCTGTTCACTCCCTCAGCCTGAGTGGATGCTGATGAAATACCGTGGGAAGAGTGATTGGTTAGAGAACAAGAGTTCTAACCACGCTCTCTCTGAATTCAGTTTCCCATCTGTAAAAGACGAGTATTGGGCTGGCTTATCTGAGGTCCCTTCTAATGTAGAGTTCCATGATGCCAAGTAGGTTTCTCTTGGTTCTTGGCTTTGGCCTAAATCTTGCCTTTCTGAGCGAGTACTGATTTCCTTGTTTGCATTTAAATAAGGTCTTCTGCAAACAACTACTGATTAGGGGCTTGAATGGGGTGGGGGGACTTTAGACTGAGTAGTGTGAGTGTATTTAGGGGAGGGAGGGTCAGGTTTAGTGGTGTCTGTGGGGGGATGGTATCCCCAGCAAGGTCACTCACTGAGCTGTCAATTCCCAGAGCCAGGAGCATGACGAAGAACACAACAGCCCAGAACGTGGATCCTGATAGGGTGGAAATGGCTTCTGGGTACAGGATGAAGACCAGGCCAGCTCCTGTAAGAAACATCAAGGACCTCATTAATAGCTGGGACTGTTGGTCTGAGCTGCAGATGATAGGAGAGCATTTTGAGGCCCAACAAGCCCCAGCCCAGCCCCATGATATTTGGGCAGTCATGTGTGGATGGAGCAAACCAAGGTCTAAAAATGACTGATGAAGCCAGCTTCAGCCTGAGTTCACCTATGCACCAAGGAGGTTGACCTCAAACAGCCAAGCCAGAGGGCAGTGCCTCTCCTGGACAGCTACAAGCAATGGGCCTCAAACCCCACCTCCTGCACCCCATGAGGGATCCTCTTACTCTCAAAACTTTGTGATTTTCAGAGTCCATCAGAGGCAGCCCCTCCCCAAGTCTTGGCCTGTTTGTGGCCATAAGAATATGAGAAGCAGTGGGGAAGGACACGAGCTGGTTAAACAACTTCAATCGCCTGAGTCTCAGCTTTCTGATCTTTAAAGTGGGTCTATTAACACTTGCCTAGTAACACTGCAAGAACTAACCAAGATACGTCAAGTGCTTAGCACAGGGGCTGGTACAGAGTCAGTGCTCCAAAATCTATCTGGTCTGGCCTGACTCAGAAGATGATTCTGCCTGGACTTCCTACTGATGGCCTCAAAGAAAGTGGGCAGCTGGGAAAGCTCCGTGTCCAGTCCTCTCAGTCCCACAGCCACAGGAGAACTGCTAAGAAAGAGGTGAGTTTTGCAGCCCCCTCCTCCTCAGTGGGCGAGCCTGCCCACCCACCTTCAGTGGCAACATCCTCAATGTTGACCTTGTGTTCATGGGCCATGTAACCCAGGATGGAGAAGATGGCGAACCCAGAGATGAAGCTGGTGACACAGTTGATGGTGCTGGTGAGCAGGGCGTCCCTGAGGGAAAAGAAAGCACTGTTAGTTCAAGTGGTCTGACTCTCCCCAACCCGCTTATGGACTGCTGGACCATCTACGGAATCCATGGCTTCAAATGCCAGCCCCCTCTTCAGCATCCCTGATGCCACATGGACCCCCAGCACCCCACCATCACAGGGCCAGAACCTGTAGGTGCAGGAAATAGGTCAGCAGCTTCTGGATGAAGCACTTTGATACCAGAGCCTGACATCAAACTCTTGCTGGGAAATCGAGTCACCAGCCTCCTTCCTCAACAAACTGTCTGTGGCTCCCCAGTGCCTCTCAACTTTTCAACCGGGCATTCAAGAGCTTTGCTGAGATGACCCAACCTTCTTTCCAGGCTTATTTCCCATGACTCCCCAACATGTACTCTCTGAGCAAACCAGTCAACTTGCTGGTTCACAAACACACCACCCCCCCTGGCTTTGCTCATGCTATAAGCTGTCCACTCACTCCGTGTCTGCCTATCCCAACCCTAACTATCTTCCAAGGCTCACCTCAGATGCACCTCTATGCTCTTGCTGATCCCCCATCAGATGGCTGATCATCCCATTTCCTTAGCCTCCCTAAAGCCTGTCCCACTGGTATGCATTCATCCTACTCTGTCTTGTACCAGGGAGGTTATGATTCTGTCTTAAGCCTTTGATGGAGAGGGATGGAAGCAGCCCCATCTGTGCCCGTGTCTGAAGCCCTCACAGCACTGGGGCTGCAGGAGGCAGCATTAAATGCTTACAGGACCAGATGATCTAGAGCATGGTCCTCTGACCCTACGGCACTGAGCAAACTTCTCATTCTGCTGTGTGGTCTTAAGCTCTGACCCTGCTAGGCCCTCACCCCTCAAGCAACCAGCCTGGATATTCCAACCTTGTCTGCCTGGGCATAAGATGGACAGACAGGCAGTGCTGGCTGCTCTGAAAGCCACACAGTGCCCCTGTGTCCCACCTACCCACCCTCATGATATCCCAGTGTTAGTGGCCTCAACTCTTCCAGCTCTTCACCCTGCATCTATCTGGGAGGTGTCCTGAACTGACATATGTTCATCGGGACCCCCATAGGCCATGTCGGAGTTCACAGAACATCCAGGATGGTCTACTCTGCTTCATTTCACAGGGAAAGAAACCCAAGAAGAAAATTTGACTTGTCCCAGACCGGAGCCCTCTCTCCCATCCCTGCAAGGGTTGATTCCCAGGATTTAGAGCTTTCCAGAGCCCCAGGAAGGATCTTACCTATAGCAGTTGTTGTCAAATTTGTTGTAACTAGCAAATGCAATCAAGACACCAAATCCAGCACCCAAGGAAAAAAATATCTGAGTTGCAGCATCAATCCATACCTGAAATGGGCAGATAAAGGCCATCACCCTCTGTTTCCAGAGAATTGGACTACCTCAATGCTCCAGAAGGGCTGGGAAGTCCCAGGGATGCCCTAAGACCTGAGGAAATGAGGTCTGAACTAGAGATGGGCAGCCATGCAACTCCTGCTCTCCAGCAGCCTGTACAAAATCACTGTGGAGAGAGGCTGGGGTCTCTCTAGCATCTCCCAGCCTTGGGTGGTCATGAGTGAGCTCACCCCAGAGGAACTCACTGGCTCAATTTGACATCCTGATTTTCAAAGAAAGTTAATAAACAAAATGTTCTAGGCTAGAATGTGGATAGGGCAAGGGCAAAGGGTTATGACTATCTCAGGGGTTATGGAGACATCTTCAGAAAGGGGTAATGATTCCTAGTAGCTTCTACCAACCCATAGACAGTGGTGACTCCTTGGTGGCCAGTGGGGTCTACTTCCTTCATCTTTTGGATGATGAAACTGCATGGCTGGCAGCCCGGAGATCTGAGCTCCTCTCCAACCTTTCAGCCTCATGGTCTTGCCCTGGTCAATTTCACTGTCTATATCTCAGTTTCCTCATCTGAACAGTGGGGATAATTTTACCTAGCTCACCAGGACTAAGCCACAATTCGGGATTTGTGAGACTTCTGTCATCTCCCCACTCATGCTATTCTAGACTTCCCCTGCTTTGTAAGCAAAGGGTGTAATGAGAGAAGCAATCTGACGGAGGAAGATAGATCTGCTCCCTGAGACGGCACTCAGGCTGAGCTTCTACTGTCCAGAAAGACTTAGGATATTTAAACAATGCAGAACAGATAGAACTCTGACTTGCTTCACAATTTACAAGGCTGTTTCATGTCTTAATGCTCTGTTGTTTTTCTGACAGTTACTAAGGAAGTAGGGTTTTCTCTTGGTTACTGGGCTGTAACACTGAGTTGTGCTGGGACAATGGGAGGTGTGTACTGGGAGGCGTCCGTCCTAATCCTGTGTTGGTGTTGCCTGCCAGGATTATTATGGGTTCAAGTAGAGTGTGGGGAAGTCTTTGGGGATTATGAGGGGAAATACTGAGGTGTGGTCACTGAGGCAGAGGCGAGGGAGGAGGTTGGAAATAATCTCAGCTGTGATTTGAAGATGCTCAAGGCACTAGGAACCTCTAAGATTGTCCCTGCTCCCAGCCTCACTGCGCTACTTTGGACTCCACTCCAAATTCACCCCACCTTCATTGTAATCTCTGCCTCTGGGCAGGACAGTGAGCTGGAGGGGCTGCGAGGGGAGAGTCAGCAGGGTCTGGGTCTCCCTGTGGCTGATGCTGCTCCTCATGCCAACAGCACAGATGGTATCAGAGGCCAGGGTTGGAGACCAGAGTAGAAATAGGGCTGGGGTGGCTGGGGTGAGGCTGGGGCCACGGCACAGGGCAGAGGTAAGAACCCAGGACAGGGTATTGCTTTCTTTGAAAGGAGGGGTCTGCAAAGGCCACTCAACAGAACCACAGATCCCAAGCCATCCGAGCTGGACAGGCTCACGGAGACTCTCAGGTGCAAATCAAATTGGCCTTGGTCAGGTAGAGAAGCTGCAGCCCAGAGTGGGAAGGATCCATCCCAGGCTACGCAGAGCTGGGACCAGATTTGCTTTCACTGCCTGCACCGAGAACCCTCCCCAACCCTGGCCCAAGGGTGGGTGGTCACTGGGCACTGACCGTGGCCTCTTTCAGACGGTAGAAGTCGATGTGCAGGTAGGCGTTGATGCCATTGGAAGCGCCGGGCAGCGTGATGCCGTGGACCAGGAGCACAAACAGCACGAGGTAAGGCAGCGTGGCCGTGATCCACACCACCTGGCGGTGGACAAGCTCGCAGTGAGAACCTGACTCTGCTACCAGCGGGGGGCGAGCCAGTCACACCCTCCCCACACCTTCCTTCACACAGTGCTCACGCTAAATCTTCCACCTCTAGGCCAGGCCTGGGGCACTCCAGGACAGAGTGGACAGACCAAGGCTGCACCCAATGAGAAAGTCAGCACCCTGGGGGCACCGCTGCCAAGGAAGCCAAGGGCAGTGAGGACGCAGACTCTCTTGGTGCCCAGCGCCTCCTGCTCTACAAGCTTCCTGCGCTGACTCGCCCCCGGTAGAACTAGCACCCTCACCTTTACGCCCTCCTTCCTCCCTTCTCTCCCCCTCTCATTTACCTTCATTCAAGTGTATCCTCCTAAGCTCACCGCCCAGGGAGGGATGTGGCTGGGCAGAAAGCAGAATCCCTGGCTGCTCTTTATTGGGGGACGGATTTAGGGCAAAGACAAACTGCCTCGTCCAGAAACCCATAAGGGAAGAAACTGTCCCCAGACTGAAAAGAGACACCAGCCCACCCTGCCCACGATGAAGAAACAGAGAAGAGACGCGGGGAGAGGAGAAGGCTGCGTAGGCTTCCTCGCTGTTCCTTCTCACCCCTGGCTATACATTAGACTACTCTGGGGGAAGTTATAGACAAAAATGTCCAATTTCAGACTCCATTTTTGGAGTTTCTGATTTAATTGGTCTGGGATGGGGCTTGCACTCCATGCTTTAAAAGCTCCCTCAGGTGGATGCAGGGGACAAAGACAGATGAGGATCATTTATTGAGCAATTTCCATCTGCTAGCCCAGCAGTGAGGACCTCTCACCCCATCCCAACTGCCCTGGAGGCGGGCAGGATCATGAACTGCCCTCATTTTGCAGGTGAGGACACTGAAGCTTAGGGAGCATCATTCATCCCGAGGTCACCCATTAGGGAATGATGGTGCCGGGACTCCAACCCGGGTGGTCTGACCACAAAGCCGTGTTCTTAATCACTCACGCTACTGCATATTTGAGACCCAGGTTCAAGTCCTGGCTCTGCCAAGATGGCTGTGAAACCCTGTCCCTCTCTTGGCCTCAGCTTCCCCATCTGTACAAGCAGGCTGGAGTAGATGGCTTTGGAGAACCTTCCAGTTCAACATTTAGGCATTCGGTACAGGCTTGTAGTTGCTAAGTGCTGGTTCAGCCAACGTCTATGAGCGGGGGGTGGGCAGACAGGACTCCAGGGCAGCAAGCAGCACTGTGTGCATACTTGCCCGATGCCCTGGGGGCTGACTGGCTTCCGCCCTCTACCCCGAGGTGGTCGGTGGGCCAGGGTCACAGAGTGTGTGGTCTGCAGTAACCCCTTTCCCTGATTCAGACTGTACCTCGACCCCCAATATCCCAGCTGCCGGCTGTGGAGCCATCTTCCCAAGAACAGAGCCTTCACCGGCCAAGACAGGAAGTTTGAACACTTGCAATTCATTTCAGGCTCGCTCTGTGGCTTTGGCAGCCTGCTAAGAAAAGATCTGTGTCCTGTTCCAGACGTAGTCTGGGAAGAAATAAGCAATGCTCTTGGTTTGCTCATGAGCCAGAGTATAAAAACAATTAAAGACAGGACACAGCAATGTCCTGCATGAAGTTCCTTATTCTAGAAAGCCCCTCCCTATGGACTGCAGGGGTCCTCGCCTGCTCTGGAGGCAAAATGTGGGCAGGGACTTCAGGCGACAAGTTTCCATCTGCGGGGGGCTTCCTAGGGCAACACTTCTGCCCCACTCGTCATTACACTCCTCAGGGGAGGGCGTGAGTCCTCCTCCTCCAAAGGTGACTTTGCACAAAGAAACAGAGCATGCGAGGCTCCACTCCTTTTCTCTTTAGCATCAGTCTCCCCATAGACAACTCTGGCCTGCTCCAGCCAAGTGCTAAACAAGGTGGGGCAGGCTGTACCCCTTTGATGATGGCTACAGGAAACTTAATCTTGGGGTGTAATATTAGAAGCCCGTGGTGGCCGCTCACCCAGGCCGGCAGCAGTGGTAAAGCTCATACACCTTCTGCAGCTCTGCTGCCTGCAGAGGCCAGGAAAGCCCTGCTCCTGATACCCAGGAGAGGCACAGAGAGGCTGGACAAGGCTGGCCTGGGGCTTCTGTAGTGCCCAATGCCACCTTCTCCATGGTCTTTGCAGACCTTCTCAGTCTGAAGAGCTTCCTTCTTCCACTAATGTAACATCTTATGCTTTTTGGACCATGGGAACTCATGGTAAGAAAAACCTTAATTATCGAGACGCATGGGTTGCTATAACTGAAACACAAAAATTCCACAAGACAGCTCTAACTTTAGTATGTGCAATGCACGCTGTTATTATCCAGACGATTTCATTTTGAAAAATTGTGGTGACCCACAAAATTGATTTAATGACAGTTGAAAAACCCACAGTTTGTATCTCAATTAAAGTGCAACCTACCTGATGTAAAATTGTCTTCAAGGTAAAGTTAAGTTTTTAAAAAGCAAGATCTATAATAGTGCGTATAGTCTGTGACCATTAGTGTTTATTGAAAGGGGGACACACATATGTCTTTGAACGGAGATGCAAGAAAATAATAACATTGACCTACACCTACCTGGCTATAACACACATAATACTACAATCAATTGAATCTGTCTTATTTCTTCTTGCATCACTAGTACTAGCATCAAGCCTGGCACATAGTAGGTATCCATAAATGTTTACCGAGTTGAATTAAAAAGAACACTTAATGAAGTTCCCCAAACTTATTTACCCACCTACCCTTCTTCCTACCTTCCCTTCTTTCCTCACTAGTCCGTCAATAAATATTTACTGAAGACCTACTATGTGTCAGGTGTTGGGATGGTTGTGGTCCTAGCCTGGTTTTGCCCTATCTTAGGATTCCTCCAAGCCCTGGTCTGCATTTCATTTGGGTTCTTCCTTGGGGCAGATACCATGTCTCCAATACGCTGATAGGAAGTTCCACTTCAGGCTCTTGTCAAATTTCATTCCCGTTGGCTGCTGGTCCCCTGTCACTATCTTTGCTATCTATGGCATAACCAAGACTTTAGGAGAACCAGAGAGAACCCTGATGCACCCCACTTTTCAAAATCAGTTGCCTAGGTAGGGCTTCCCTGGTGGCGCCATGGTTAAGAATCTGCCTGCCAATGCAGGGGACACAGGTTCGATCCCTGGTCAAGGAAGATCCCACATGCCACCGAGCAACTAAGCCCGTGCGCCACAACTACTGAGCCCGCGCTCTAGAGCCCGCGAGCCACAACTACTGAGCCCGTGTACCACAACTACTGAAGCCTGTGCGCCTAGAGCCCGTGCTCCACAACAAGAGAAGCCACTGCAATGAGAAGCCCGTGCACCACAAGGAAGAGTAGCCCCCGCTTGCCACAACTAGAGAAAGTCCACGCACAGCAATGAAGACACAATGCAGACAAAAATAAATAAATAAAATAAATTTAAAAAAATTCAAAATCAGTTACCTAATGAAGCTTCTCATAAATTCATGCCTACCTGATTATTGTTGCCTTGTAACCCCCAATGAACATACACACTGTGTGTTCCACACTGACTCTGGGCTTTACCTCAAGACTTATCTTGTTCATTGGGACAACAGCAAGCATGATGAAAACAGAGACTGGAAGAGCTACTTGTATATTGGGGCTTGTCTGCTTGAAACATGCTCTTGGAACTCAACCATCATGCTGTGAGATACCCAAGCTACAGGGCGAGGCTATATGGAAACCACCCAAGGTGCTCTGGTTGACAGCTCCAGTTAAGCTCCCAGCCAGTACCAACTGCCATCCATGAGTGTTAGCCATCTTGGAAGTTCCAGCCCAGTCAAGCACCCAGACATGTAGCTCAGGCAGTATCACATGGAGCAGAAGAACCACCTTGCTGAGCCCAGTCAACCCACAGGATCATGAGAGGTAATAAAATGGCTGTTATTTTACATCTCTACATCTTGAGGTATTTTGTTACACAGCGATAGCTAACCAAAACACTGGACAGAATATTTCCCAGCTACAGCCTCTTTAATACAGCCAAGCTCCACATGGACCCATAGGGTCCAAATGGAGCTGTTGTTCTCATGATATTCCTCAGGCTCAGAATCAATGTGGGCCATGACCTGAGTATACTCCACCCTGGGGTGCTGACTATGGGGAGCAGTGTCACCTAAGTCAGAATGCCAACTCTGGCAGGCTCTCCTAGGTCATCGAACCCTGTGCTCCTCTCTCCAGGAAACGTAGACCCTTGCGAGCACTCTGCACTGTGTCAGAAGATGCCCCAGGATTCATCTAGATATCTTCTGGAGCGTTCTCATTTACTCAAAAATTCAGAGGTGGGAACAATCAATTTTATAGTGAAGGAAATGGTTATATGCTAGAGAAGGCTGTAATATTTGCATACAGTTTTAGTCCAGAATTTAAGATTTATTAAACACATGTCAACAGGTTGCTTTGGACTTTTTCCAGAGACCCTTGGGGTGTCCCGTTCCCTGGTCTCTGCTATTAGGGAGGCTTTGGTGGGAAAGTGTGAAGAACTCTGATCCACTTGCACTCCCTCATCCTACTGCTGGGGAGTCCTGGGCTTAGGGAAGGGAGGGGATTCATCTAAAGTCTCCAGCAGGCCAGTGGCAGAGCTGGGGTGCAAACCCAGGTTTTGTACTTCTAGCACCACCTTTTCTTTTCACCAACTACCTGTTTATAGGTAGAAAAAAAACATCTTTTTTGAGGCCAACCTCCCAACTGAAAGAGAAACAAAGATATTACCTTTCCTGATGTCTTCACTCCTTTCCAGAGGCTAAAAAACAGGACGATGACGACGACGATCAGACAGAGCAAGAGCTGCCACTGGGGCAGGCCGATGTCATGAATCCCACTGCTCTCGTGAAGGTGCAGGACACCACGTCTGCGGGGAGGAGAGGGGAGCAGACCAGGGAAGATGGTGTCGTCAGGGAGGATGACCAAGGCCTCGACAACAGGCCAGTCCTCCAAAGTGCACATTGATAGAGACAGGCCCTCGGCTGCCCCGGCTACAGCCCTGCATCACTTGGACCTGCCTTGCACAGTCATGGCCTGTGCCCAGCACCTCCCTGCCCTGGGCCAGCAACTCATCTGGGGAGACGTCCCCACCCAAGGCTGCTTTTTAAACGGTAACAGAAGCTTTCAACATAACAAATATCTCTTGAGTGCCACCTGCAAGCCAGGTCCTGGGGAGATGGTGGTAAATAAACAGAGGAAAGGTCTCTGCCCTCATAGCACTCATGGTCTAAAGCAGTGGACACTGGAACATTTGGCAGTGTCTGGAGATGTCTTTGATTGTCACGACTGGGGTAGGAGACATCTAGAAGATAGAGAAGTGGGACATCCTATGATGCACAGGACAACCTAAACATCCTATAAGGCACAGGACAGCCTCCAAAATTCCCATGTTGCTGAGGTTTAGAATCCCTAGTCTAGAGACTGAGATAAGAGTAAACTTTTCTCCTATTTGGGAACATCTACCCCAGCTAAAGGTATGTGTATCCTCTGCCTTAGCAATTCCACTCCTGGGTGTTTGCCCAGTAGAAACATGTATGTATGTTCACCAAAAGACATGGTCTAGAATGTTCATAGCAGCATTATTCATAACAACCCCAAATTGCAAAATATCTATAAACAGTAGACTACAGGGACTTCCCTGGTGGTCCAGTGGTTAAGAATCCGCCTTGCAATGCAGGGGATGCATGGCAGGTTCGATCTCTGGTCGGGGAACTGAGATCCCACATGCCTTGGGGCAACTAAGCCCGTGCGCCTCAACTAGAGAGAAGACTGCACACTGCAACAAAAGATCCCACGTGCTGCAACTAAGACCCAATGCAGCCAATAAATAAATAAATATTAGACAAAACAAAACAACAACAGTAGACTACATAAATTATGATATATTCATAAATTGGAATATTATATAGCAACTAGTTCTGTATGGATGAATCTCACACACCTAATTTCGTGAGAAAGAAGTCAAAACCAAAAGAGGACTGCTGGGGGGCAGGTGACAAGGCTGTGGACAAGTAGGTGATGGCTCCAGCCACATGGAGCTCCTGGGTGACAATAGCTGGTGCAAACATTCCCCATCTTGAGCTATTTTCCTCTTCAGTAAAATGGCTCTCACAAGGCTTACGTTGCAGAATGTGAGACAGTGCCTAGAACCCAGGAAATGCTCAGGGCTAATGGGCATTGTAACTATCATTCTGATTGAGTCCCAGCCTTCAGGGAGCAGCGGGCATTGGCAAAGAAGCTAAGGAGTGCCCAGAAAACTCAGCCAAGGGAGTCAGTGTGGCGGGCTCCACTGAGGGGGTGGCTGGTGCCTTCTCTGTGGGCCTGTGGGAGAGCCGGTGAGTTGAGAAGGGGTGCCCAGGTGTGGTAGGGGTGAGATGGGGAGAGGGAGGTGGGTGGTGACAGGCAAACAGAGGAGTCTGCAGTGAGCGCTCAGGAATGAATGAGCAGAGCTGTGTGGCTGATCAAGGCCTACAAAGACCCGTGTCCCCATCTCCAGAACGGCCTTCATCCCCACTGCCCCCAGGCAGGATGCTGTGGCTTTAAACTACTCACCCTGCATCAACTTCCCTGAGCAATCTGTGTCTGGCCCCTCCTAGTCCTATCTCTTGGAAATCAGCTCAACCAACACCCCTGTCCTCATGGCCCTATGCCAGGCCAGACCCATATTCTGTTCCTCCAGGACTACTGTAAAAACCTCCCCATCCTCCCACCATCCCAGTCTCTCTACCTGCAGTCAGCCTCCTTAAATCCACAGTCTGTGCTGCCGTAGAACCATCCGATTCGTCTGAAGTTGTGTTCTAACTTTGTCACTCCACTGACCCCAAATCCTCAGAGGCTCCTTATCACCGAAAACAGTGGTTCTCACTGGGGGCAATTTTGCCCCTGCCTTCCCTGGACACTTGGCAACAGCTGGAGACAGTTTTGGTTGTCACAGCTGGAGGGCAGAGGGGTGTTACTGGTTTCTAGTGGGCAGAAGCCCGGGATGGGGCTAAATGTCCAAAATGCACAGGACAGCCTTCCCACCGCAATTATCCAGCCCCAACTGTCAAAAGCATCAGCGTTGTGGAATCCTGGTAGAGAGGATAAAAACATAAGTCTTTCAGAATCGGAGGCCTTTCTCAATCATCCTGTACCAAGTGCACCACGTGCCTTGCCACACCATGACTTTGGCTCCTGGCGACCACCAGCCACGTGTCATTCCCGAATTATATGAAGCTCTCCGTCACTCTGGGCCTTGGAACCGTCTGTTCCTTTATGCCTAGAACACACTTCTTGGCCCAATGTGTCTGCCTGGTGAACTTCTATCCCTGCTAGTCTCAGCTCAAAAATGAGGCCCTGGCTGAGGTCCCTCTCCTATGCTGAGAAGGAGGGAGAGAGTGGGAGAGGGAGGGAGAGAGAGAGGAAGAAGAAGGAGAAGGAGGGGAAGGAGGAGGAGGGGGAAGAGTAGGGGGAGAGAGAGGAAAAGGGAGGGGAGGAGGGGGAGGGGAGGAGGGGGAGGGGAAGAGTAGGGGGAGAGAGAGGAAAAAGGAGGGGAGGAGGGGGAGGGGAGGGGGAGGGGGAAGAGTAGTGGGAGAGAGAGGAAAAGGGAGGGGAGGAGGGGGAGGGGGAAGAGGAGGAGAAGCATGGGGTTGGGGAGGGGAGAGGGGAGGGAGGGAAATGAAGGTAAGGGAGGAGATTGGAAGAGAAGAGAGGCCGGGCATATCTAAAAAGATGGAGAACCACAATCAGGTACTGAGCCCATCTGACTCTTAATCCTGCTTCTTCCCATTTCTTTCCATACGGGCCAAGTATTGAATGGTATCAATCACCATTTGGCCAATTTGACTGTTAAAATCATAAAAAAAAAAAGGCACTGAACCAACTGTGCTTGCCCTCAAACGTGCTAAAATGACTAGAATACAATCAGATGGCCGAAACGCCTCCTAACCGGCCCAGGTGACCCACATGTGTGTGAGGTCCACTTTCAGCCTTGCAGTGGTTGTCTAGATATTTCATCAGTGAAAAAGCCAGACTCCAGAGCTGATTTCCAAGAAAAGTGAATCCAGCCTCTTCCCCCATAACAGGCCCAAGCCTTGGGGATTAGTACAAGTAACTTTGTTGTTTGTTGTAGTTTTCCAGCAGTTTAATGAAAATGAATCATCGTGGAGTACACGGTCCAGACTTTCCGAAGTCTACAGGCCAAAAGGGCTCAGATCTCACTTGACATTTAAGTGCAAAGGGTTAGTGCTGGGGTGGAGGGAGAGTTCTCTTCCGCACCAGGAACATGCAGTGGGTAGAAGTTTTCTATTCCCTGAGCGTGTTCACCAAGGGTGCCCTTTACAGATTAAGTTACAGAGCCTCGGGTTTCCTTCAGCCTTGGGCTATTTGGCTTCAGGCCTAGAGCCTGGGGAGTATCCAAGTTTTGTTCCCTTGAATGATATGTTCAATCTATCAGCTTAAATAAGTACAAGATGGCAAGAGAATCGGCCAGCAGGCTCTGAGGAAAGCAAAAAAACCAACTAATCTCTTCAGGGTTGGCCCTGGGAGTCCTACCTGCTGGGTCCCCAGACTGAGAGGGGGGAACTTTTAAAGCAGAAGCATTTAGATAAAAGGGCCATTAATAACAAATCCAGAGGCAGCTCATGACTTAGATACTGAGAAGCACACAAAAGCAGCTTCAAGGTGAGAAAGAGATGCATGAGAAGGGCTCCGATCTACCCACAGACACTCCTGCACTCCTGTCCCAAATACACCCCACTGGAGACTCTGATGGGATGGAAGAGAAGACAGGGGAGAGGCCTGTGGATGGGGTGAGGGCCTTAACTCAGATGGCCCGGGTTCGGATCCCAGCTCTGCCACTTCCCTAAAACCTGTACCACTACATTCTTATCTGTAAAATAGGAGTAATTCCCACCTCCATGAACTGCGAGGACTAAATGGGACTTGGATATGAGAAGATGCTTGGTGCCTGGCTCACGGCATCTGTGAAGCTTGGGGTGGGGATGAACTTAAAAGGGTGGAGGAGGGGAAGGAAGGGGGAGGCGGGGAAGGGATAGGAGCTCTGTGGAGCAGAAAGCTGTAGAAGTAAGTCCTGGATTCTGCTCCCCATGACATCCCCCAAGCCCCTTCAGCCCCACGCAAGAGAATGTCCTCTTCTTCCACCTTATTCTGCTCACAGCCAAGCCGGGAGGAAGTTTAAGGCTGTAATTAAAGCAACCTGGGTTTCAAAACCCAACTCACTTCTCCCTCCAGCTGGGGCAGATCTGCTGGCTATGAAGACGTCAGAGAAGGAATCAAATAATAACTAGACTAGAGACAAGGCCATCATTTCTCATTTTAATTTATAAGGATGAGGGTGGCCAAGAGCAAAAAGAAAGATCATGTTTCCTTCCTTTATCATGAGATGATAAAGGAGAAAGCACGGAACCAATTACATGTATCAGTAGCACCCTCAGCTCCACTATCCTTTACCATCTCCCAGTCCAAACCACACTTATAAACTAGGAAGGCCTAAAACCTCCGCCTGCAAGGTCCCTAACGGTTCTGGGATTGTCCGAGGCCACACCCCTAAGGAGAAGAATAAAGGAGGCCCTAGATTTTCCATGACATGGTACTGTAGGCATGTTAGCCTGAGCCCACTAAGAATCTTACTTTGTTTGAGATGGGAGAGTGCAGTGCCTAAGACAGGGGCTTTCAACCTTGGCTGGATATTAGAATCACTGGAGGAGCTGTTAATACAAATCTCCACGCCCCACCGGCTGCACCCAGACCAATGAAATGAATCTCCGGGTGTGGGATCCAGGCATCAGTGTGTTTTAAAGCTCTCCAAGTGGTTCCAATGAGCAGCCAGTGTTTAGAATTGCTGGGCTAAGAGCCTGGACTTTGGAGCCAGACTTTCTGGATTCAAACCCACTTCAAATGTCACTTCCAAATGCATGGCTGGGATATAATCTAAGCTGGATAAAGCTAGTTGTGACTATGACAGTATTTTGGAATAATAATAGCCATTTATAATGGCTAGAATCCAATATAACACAGAAGTGAAGCCTGCAGGCTCTGGAGTTTCACTGCCTGGCAAGGGAGGGGCCAGGGTGAGGAGAGTGAGGCTCGTGGCGGCAAAGTGTAAGGAGGCTCTCACTCTTGGAGTCCCGTAGCTGCAAACCATCTGGGTCCAAATCTTGGCTCTGCACGGGACTAGCCATGTGGCCATGGGCCAGTGATTTATTTATCTGCGAAATGAGGCCGCATCATGTATGCAATGAAGGTAAGAGTTACAGAAGCCTCATCAGGTTGGTGTGAGGCTTACGATGAAATAACACATACAGAGAAGTTAGCAGAAAGCTTGAGGCACACGGTAAGTGATTAGCTGTTGATGTGATGAGGAGGAAGACAGGGATGATGGTGTTACTTAGACGCTTACTTTAAGTAACAGCAGTCCTTCAGATCCGTCTGGGGCTGTAGAAGGATTTCAAATTCCATGACAACTGTGGACCCTCTCCCCACAAAATTCCCAAACCTACATAATTGTGCACATGCCTGCTGGAAGTCTGCAGAAAACACAGATGGGGGCAGGTGGACACACAGGTCCAGGACCCTTAGCAAATTCTCCGCCATGGCTCATTGAGGGTAGTTCCTGGGTCCTGAGAACCCTGACTCCGCTGAGCCCCAGGAGGCGGCAGACTTTCCAGAGGCCACCTTTAACCACACCAGGACTCCTTGGTCATGCTGCACCGAGATGGCAGGAGTGGAAGTGGTCCTCAGGAACCCCACTCTCTGGATAATCAGGACTCGTTCCAAGGTCCTTGGCTTAGGGAATACATAGGACCAAAGAAGAGTGGCCCTAAGGTTTTGGTGTTGGTGAATTTGTTGTTTTCCATCCTCTAGACCTGTACTGCCCAATATGGTAACCACGAGCTATTTACACATAAATGAATGAAAATTAATGAAGTTAAAAATTCAACTTAGTCACGCTAGCCACATTTCAACTGCTCACTAACCACCTGTGGCATGTAGCTACTGCACTGGGCTGTGCAGACGTAGGACATTTCTATCATGGGGAGTTCTCCTGAGCAGCACTGCTCCAGACCAGCAGTCAGCAAGCCATGCCCCACACCCCTGCCCCCAAATCCAGCTGTGGCCCATTGAGTTATGGCCTGTGAGCTAAGGATGGTTTCTATCTTTTTAAAGGGTAAAATCAAATAAAGAATATGCAAGAGGCCTACGTGGCCCACAAGGCCCAAAATATTTCCTATCTAATTTTTTACTGGAAAGTTTTCCAACCACTACTCTAGACCATGTGTACCTTGAGAGTGAGGTTTGAGTGGGATTTACTTGTCCTGCCCCACAGTTTGTACCAGGGACTTTCTGCTTAGCTGCTAACACTTGTGTAGGGGTTGCTAAAATGGGACTCACCCCCACCTGAAGCAGAAAGACAACAGATGCTACATTCTGAAGAGACCACCATGCAAACATTTGAAATTAGGTGATTGAAAGCAAGTTGACTATTACCAACCTCAAGGACTTAAAAGGATGGAGCAGAGGTTGAGAGGATTCTAGGGAGCAACAAAATAAATAATGATGGCTATGGGTTAAAACCACAGAATAAAATAAATACCAATGAGCCCATACTGATAGAATGAATAAATGAGTAAACAAACGAATGAATAAATAGGGGGAAAGGGACTTTTCAATTAATCTAGAGGGGATGATGGGACTAGAAATCACTTTAGACCAACACTATAAATAATGATCCTTGTTTGCAGGACTCACTGAAGGATGGTAAGAACTGTGGGCAAAAGTCTGATGAAAAATGAGATATTGGCATAACCTCAAAGTAACTCCCCAGAAGACACTTACTAATTACAGAGAATAATGCTACCTCTGCACAGGAGGAAGCAGGTAGATAGCACTTTAGCTGAGTGATCAAGGTCAACATGCCTAGTAATAAGAGACTGGCATCCTGTACCCCCTGATACGATGCACCCAGAAGGACACAATGTCATTTCCAAGTTATTCTTGCCAGAAATGTCAAACTCATTCTAATCAGGAGAAAACAATGACCAACCCACACTGAGGGCTATTTTATAGAAAAGCTGACCAGTGCTCTTCAAAAGCATCAAGGGCATGACACTCAAGGAAAGACTAAAGAACTCTCACAGATTGGAGGAGACTAAGGAGATGTGACAATTAAATGCCACATGGGACTCTAGGTTGGATCCTGGACGAGGATATGACATTAGTGGGAAAACTAACAAATTTAAAAATAGTCTTTAGCAGGTTAGTTAATCCACGTTAATTTTCTGATTTCAGTCTTTGCACTATGGTTGTATAAGGTGTCAACATTAGCGGAAACTGGGTGAAGGGTCTACAGGGGCTCTGTGTACTACATTTGCAACTTTTTTCTACCTCTAAAATGATTTCAACATAAAATGTTTCTTTTTTTAAAAGATGTTCTGTCTTCTACCACCAGTCAGTGCCTCTCATACACACAGTCCAAATAATTTCTCTGAGCTGTACACAGCTGGCCTGCCTCCCGCTTCCCAAATCTCACTCACAAACTCTGGCTACTTTCACCCACGGAAGCCCCAGAGAGACAGCAGCGCAGGGTGGAGCAGGTGAGCTTCAGGATCAGATTGACTTGGGTTCAAGCCGCAGCTCCATCATCTACCAGCTGAGCCCTTAGGTGTTCCCCTGGCTGACTTCATCAGTTCTTATGACACCTCCTCCTAGAAGCCCTCCCTGACCACCGGCACTAAAGCTCCTTTTCCCTACACAGTCACTGTGTAGCACTGGTTTTAGTTCCTTAAGAGAACTTATACTCCCTAAAATGTGTTTGCTTTCCTGAAGGGTATGTTCACGCTGTACAGCATTCTTGCTTCCTTACCTTTTTGCTAGTGTGTTGTCTCCCCACCCCCGTTCTGCGTCAGAACACAAGCTCCTCAAGCTTTGTCCACGGCTGTATCCTTGGCTTCTAGCCAGGATCAGGCCTGTGGTGGCTGCTGAGTACACATTACGGTGACTGGCGTGGCCCCCTCCCCTCCTGTGGTTTTCCTTAGCGTTTGGCTCAGGTCCTGCCCAGCACAGGTCTCGACGTGCCCGTGTGAGCAGGACAAGGGGTTGATGACTTACTCATAAAACTCTGCTGCCGGCGTGAACTTGTACTTGGAGTACGTGGTATGGTTGCCCAGCACGGAGCTGTTGAGGAGCTTGGGATCGGTGCAGTTGGGGCTGTTCCAGGCATGGCCGCAGTCAGTCCAGGGCAGGTTAAGGGTGAAGGAGGAGAAGAGGTAGTAGAGTGACCAGGCAATGATGACATTGTAGTAGAAGCCAACGTAGAGTGCAATGAGGATCACAGCGTAGCCAACTCCTGGGTGGGGGGCAGAGGGGGTCAGGCAGGGGCTTCCCCAGAACCACCTCTCCTGGGGAGTTGGCTCCAACCATTGCTCTACCCGACCTCCCACACCTCTCTTTTTTTTCTGCAGCAGATTGTTGGAGTCCTAAATCCCCTAGGGCCCCACCCCCCATTCCTTTGCCTGAGGGCTCTCTCTTGCCCCTGGAGCCCCTTCTGTTCACTCATCAGGCAAGGTAAAATTGCCAGGACCTTTAATGCCCCAGGGAGCAGCCGGGTCAGGTGTTGGAGTATAAGTATCCCAGCTCCTCCCACCCCTTGGGCAGGATAACACTGAGGCATGATAACATTCTCTCCCAGCGGAATGAAGCCAGTTGCCCACGGTGGAAAGGCACGTGATCCATTTATCATGTCTGCCATGGGAGCAAGAGGGGAGAGTAGTGGTATGTGTTCTGGGTACTTCTGACACTTCTATGAGTTTTTCCCATTCAGGAAAACAGACTCCCTCTGGTTACTCAGCTGTACAGCCTGGACTGGAACCCAGATTTCCAGACTTTCTAGGCTAAAGCTGTTCCTGACACCCCCAATGCATTCCATGTAACTTTGAATGGTGGACGTGCTTGACCTTGCCAATAACTAAATCTCGAGAGAGTTGGTCTACCGCAGATCCCACCTCTGGAGCAGATTCTCCAGGGGCACACAGAAGTCTTTTAGAACAACTTTTGACTCCGCCAGATTCCTTCTTTACCTTTGAAAAACGGGCAGATCTTCCACACGGTGGCTGCCCCTTCCCGGTTGTACTGGCCCAGAGCCAGCTCCATGTAGAACAGGGGCATGCCAGCGATGATGAGGAACAGGGTGTACGGGATCAGAAAGGCACCTGGAAGACACAGAAGCAGAGTGTGAGCCCCTAGATCCCTGCCCAGCCTTGGGCCTGCCCCTCAGAGTATGTGGACCCATGTCAGCCAGAGCTGTGAGGGTCCTCATTCCTGTCACCCGGCCACTTCTCAAGGGATGTCTTGTGGTAGGTAAATCAGAGCAATTAATACAAATAGCCATAACATAATAATAGTTATAGCAGTAGTCATAATCATAATCATAATAATGAGGGTCTGTGCTCAAATTAGTAAAATCTGTGTTCATCAAAGCTAAATAGGCTTGGGCTTCCCTGGTGGCGCAGTGGTTAAGAATCTGCCTGCCAATGCAGGGGACATGGGTTCGAGCCCTGGTCTGGGAAGATCCCACATGCCACGGAGCAACTAAGCCCGTGAGCCACAGCTACTGAGCCTGTGCTCTAGAGCCTGCAAGCCACAACTACTGAAGCCCGTGCACCTGGAGCCCGTGCTCCCCAAGAGAAGCCACCGCAATGAGAAGCCCACGCACCGCAACGAAGAGTAGCCCCCGCTTGCCGCAACTAGAGAAAGCCATGCACAGCAACAAAGGAACCAAAGCAGCCAAAAGTAAATTTAAAAAAAAAATAATAATAAAAAAGCCAAATAGGCTTGTTTCTTGCAGGATTCTCCTAGCCTTTGATACACAAGCACAAGCTGTGACGGGCTATGGGGAAGATCAGGTGCAGTCTTTACCAAATTAATTTCAACATAGAACCCTTTCTTTCATGAATCACAACTCTGGGGAATGCCAATCACCCCAAACCCTTCCTTTTATAGGTAAGGCAATTGAGGTCAGAGAGGGAGAGACAGCGCCCAAAGTTACATATGACTGAGTTTTCATTTTGCTCATGTCTGTATCAGTTTAAGGTCACCTCGGGTTTTCCCAAACATGACCTCACTGGATTGTCCTTAGTCTCACATCAGCTCACAGAAATAATCAGAGAGGGTCATTATTTCCTCCCAGGGGAAACTGAAGGCAGAGAAGGGAGTCGAATTGGTTTTGTTTGCACTGTTGCTAAGTGACAGAAGCAGGATTCGCATTCATGTCTTCCAACCATCAAGCTCACTCTGTCACTGCTGGCTGAAGGTAAACAAACACTGGAGCAAAGAGGCCAGAGGGTCAAGTCTCTGACCAGGGAAGATGCCCACCCAGAACACTGCCGAAGCTACAGGGAGCCCTTGGCAATGGGCAGCAGCAAATCCCTGGGAAAATTCCTGGTAGAATTAGACACGTCTGAGTTCCAGAGACAGTTCTCGGTATGCCTGGTAGCCTGGGGTGAGCTTAACGGGCTCTGACGCCGTGAGGTGACTCACGGGGTACTTGCCACGTCAGCCTAGGCTGCTCCTTGGCCTGGTGCAACCGGAGGTGGCCAGGCCAGATCCACACTCCTCCCGCCATTGGCCTTTGGCTGAGATGTCGTAACCTTGGAAACCAAACACTCTCTGACCCGCCCATGCTAAGAAAGCGCAGAAACCGGGAAATGCGTAACGATGATAATGTTAGGAATATAATATTCCCTACTGTGTTCCAGGCACTGTGTTCCATGCAATATCTCATTCCATCTTCACAACAACCCTAAAAGTATTACTACCGCCATTTTACAGATGTGGAAACCGGGGCACCAGGCTAGCAGAGAATTGTAGCAAAGTCGCATGCACCCAGGGTCAAACTCCCCCAGCTACTCAGATTGTCAGTCTCCACTTTCCTCCCAGGGCTTCTCCTCAGGAAGCCCAGGGCTCTTAGGGACAAAGCATGAAGTTTTGGCCGCAGTGCTCTGAGACCCAGTCCTTCTGAAGCAGGAGATGGACCAGCAGAGTGGGCAGTAGGGAAGAAACCACTGGAACATGAGTACCTCCTATGTATCAAGCAGGGCACTGGGCACAGGACATCTGTGATCCCGTTTACCCTACCCAGAAACCATCTCAGGTGGCAACTGCTATACCCATTTTTCAGAGGAGGAAACTGAGGCTTAGAGAAATTAAGTGACTTGTCTAAGTTCAGCCAACTGGTCAGTGAGAGATCTGGGATTTGGGCCCAGGTCTGCCTGACTCCAGAGCTC
The DNA here is from genome assembly GCF_025265405.1 of Mesoplodon densirostris. NCBI lineage: Eukaryota > Metazoa > Chordata > Mammalia > Artiodactyla > Ziphiidae > Mesoplodon > Mesoplodon densirostris. The sequence goes on along the minus strand of NC_082679.1, from coordinate 36,882,002 downwards.
CAGAGCCATTCCCCAAATATTCTGCTGATTCCAGAATATCCAAGCCTCGATGGAGGACATGAGTCTGCACAGAGGCTTGGTGGAGGGTGATCTGAAACTGGGACTGTGGGGCCAGCTGAGCCAGCTGGTCTGCTGGTCATGGGCTGGTCCAAGCCTCCAGCCCCTGCTCCAGGCTGGACTTTGAAACGGCCACATGCCAACCTCTCTCTTCCCCTCCTCATTTCTACTCTCAATCTCCACCCTTCTCTTTCCCCACACAGAGAGAGCTAGTCTGGCACTGGAACCCACATCTGTTCACGCTGCTGATAGCAATGCTGGTGATGCTGATGGAGGTCAGGGTGGTGGTGGTGACGGTGGAGCTGGTGAAAGTAACAAGTACCATTTATTGAGCTCCGTTATATGCCAAGCCACACACTAAGTTTTTGCATAATTATTCCTTTAAAACCATCCCTGAGAATTACCACCAATCCCACGTAAAAGATGAGGAAACTGAGGCTTAGAAAAGTCAAGATGCTTGTCCAAACTAGTAAGTATGCTTGCTTGGCTCCACAGCTGGATCTGTTGGAGCGCCACTCTGCCTTGTGGCCACCTGCCACTGCCCTTGGGGGCCTGGAGCCAGAGAGTAAGGGAAATAGATGTATTAGAGTATTTAACACGCCTGAAGACTGAAGTCAGTGGCCCAAGGGACAACAGGGAAGGAAAAAGCCAGGAGTCACGGCTCAGATCTTGGCACCATGGTTTGCCGCTGTCAACTATATATTCTTTTCTACAACCAGAGGAAAGAGCAACGTCAGCCAATTCACCAGGGATCTCACATTGGCCAGTTTTCTCAACTCTAACCCTCTGGGTGGCACTGCCAACGGGTAGGTAAATTGCCCAGTTTGAGATTCATCTCCTCTTGTGCTGGCTGGGAGTTCCAGTGGAAGGAGAGGAGGAAAGATTATGGGTCTGCACAAGCCCAAGACTCTTCCAAGTGCGTTTGATGCGGACCAGCCAAAGCTTCAGGTGGTAACAGATGGGGAACGTTTAAGAATGTTGGAACGGCTGAGTATGAATGAAAACCAGAAAGCTGCCCAGTGGCCAGTGTCTTATTCTAAAAGTGGACATTGACCAGGGAGATGGTCTAAGCCCCCTTGCAGAAAGATCTGGAGGAAGCCAGGACAGAGCTGAAGTGTCAGAAAGAGATTTCAGGGGTGCCTGAGGTCAGCTAAGGATGCTTCTCCTAGAAACAGCCCTGCAGCAGCTCCTGGGACACCAAGGCTGGTTGCAAACTTCCTAGAAGGTACTGCTCTGCAAGGCCCATAACTGCCACGTTCCCACGGCCCTGCCTTATCTCCATGCATGGCAGTGTCAGCTTCATCAAGCCTCATGCAGGGCCAGAGAGCTGAGAACCTGAGGAGCTACAGGCACAGAATCCTGGCTCTGGAATGCTCTGGCTGGGCTGACAGGGCCAGACCTCCTGAGGGTCTCAGCTCCTAGGGGTCTCCAACATCCACACACGTACACAGATGCACACCTGTACATCTTCATGCAAAGGTACACACGGATTCTGCACATCGACACACTCACGAACACAGGAAGAAAAGACTGTCAACTGCGAAAGGGACTCCAACCCGTGGCCTTTGGATGAATGCAGTAAGAAAAGCATCTGTCTGGCACACACTGCCTGATGCCCCACCATTAGAGAGGAACCCTACTGGTCAGAGAGGGGTTCTGGACTCCTCTGTGCAAATGTCAAGTCCTCAGAAAAGGGAAGCCAGTGGTCACTCAGTTCAGAGTGGGAAGTGCTGGAGCAGAACCCTGGTGGGTGAGGAGGACCCCAGGGGAGGGGACGGGATGCCTGTGGGAGGTGGCTCAGCAAGAGGAGGTGCGGGCCAGGCCTGGTGTGGAGGTGGAGAGACTGTGATCAAGGAGGGGCTGCAGGAGGGACAGGAGGGTCCCTTGAGACCTCACTGGACCAGCTTCCCAGTTGGTGGAGGGTAGGATTCCTCAAACTGGCCACATCCTGATATATTAAGAAGTGAAAACCCACAGAACTGTTCGCCTGGTGCCTGTAGCTCAGCTATGGGTTGTCACTGCCCGTGGCTTTCACCAGAATTCCAAGAAAAACTTGGTCAATGCCTACGGTAGCCAGATTTGTCCCCGCTTCCCAGGTACCCCAAGGGTATAGACATCCGGGTGCAAGAGAAGGTGAGATTTCAGTAGAGACAGGGCTGCATGCAGCAGGCCCACCCAACTTGCAGAAACGGGGACAAGAGCACCAGTGGAGACTTACCCTGCGATATCTACATATTTAAAGGTGACAACTCAGGCCACAGCTGTTAAACCAAACCTGCTCTATCATCCTACCTTGACAACTCAGCATGGTTCTATTATAAAGTTCAAATCTGGAATCTCCAGTTCTTGGAGCTTTGCGCTGGAGTGTGGAGGCCTGGGGGGAGCCCGCACCCTGCTTCATCCCCACCTCAGCTCCAACCAGCAGTGTGTGAGGCCTTTTGCACGTACGTGTGGACTCTTGTGCCCACACGTCTAAGCTCTGTCCACAGCCTCTGCAGACGGGGGCCTCTGGCTTCCCCTTGGGCCTGGGGCTGTGCAGGCCTGTAACACAGTCCAGGCTGGGGAAGCAGGGTCCAGGTAAGAGGACCTTGTAGACTGGGTTGGAGTGTTTGGGCAGGGAATTCCGGAGTCCAGGTACCTGGAGTTTGATGGGGGTTAGAATCAGCGCTCTGGGTGGGCAGGCCCTCTCAGTCCTGGCCTGGGTGAGGCAGAGAGGAGGGCAGAGCAGGGCCCAGGGCCCAGGGCAGACCCCCTGTCTCTGCTCTGGACTCCTGACACAGAACTCCTAAAACCCTTGTAACTTCCCGAGTGATGGGGGTGACAGGAGCATCTTACACAGAGCTCCTAAATCCCTGGGAATTTTCTGGGTGATAGGAGTGTCTTTTGTTCTAATGAAGCCACTCTTGGTGGGCTTCTAGATGGGGGCTGGTCCCCAGAAAGATCAAGCCGTGATTAGAGGCTTAGGACTTTCAGCCCCACGCCCACCCTCCAGGGAAGGAAGAGGGGCTAGAGATTGAGTTAATATCGATCATGCCTTTGTGAGGAGCCTTCATAAATATCCCGAACGTAGGGGGTTTGGAAAGCTTCTGGACTGAGGCACTAGTGAGCACATGCACATACTGGGAGGGTGGCGCACCCCATCTCCACGGGCTCAGACGCTCCTGCACTCAGGACCCTTCCATACCTCACCCTCTGTGTACTTTTTCACCTGGCTGTTTACCTGTACCCTTCATAATGTCCTTTAGAACAAACTGGCAAATGTTTCTCTGAGTTCTGTGAGCTGTTATAGCAAATTATCAAACCTGCAGAGGGGGTGATGGGAACCCCTGATTATAGCCGGTTGGTCAGAAGCACAGGTGACATCTTGACCCTTGTGACTGGCATGTGAAGTGAGAGGTTTCTTGTGAGACTGAGCTCTAACCTGTGGGGTCTGCACTAACTCCAGGTGGTGTCAGAACTGAACGGTAGGACACCCACCCCAAAGTTGGAGGATGGGTTGGTGTTAGGAAAACCCCCACATATTTGGTGTCAAAAGACTGTAGAATGTGTACAAAAACGGAGTTTTCCTCTTACCCCCTTGCCTCGATCTGAGGCAATCCTGGCCCCCAACCATGCTATTTATGGCTTTGTGACCTTGAGCCAACGTGACTTCTCTGAGCTTTGGTTTCCCCTTTGTAAGGGGGGGCTAATACCTGCATCACTGGTTTGCTGTGATCATTAGAGATAACGGAGGTGACGTCCCTGGCACTGAGGTGCTCTGTAGATGGGAAGCATGTCCTGCCATCACACGTAAGAGCAGCTGGGATGCGCCTTTGCAGACTGGAAATCACAAGCTAGGGATCGCCCGTGAGGTGGACGGTGGCCGGGTCCTCTGCAGAGCACAGCACGGAGGCTCCCAGCACAGAAGGATTTTGAGGCAAGTTGCTTGGGCAACTCATGTCCCCATCCCAAGTGAGGCTGGCTACTCCTCCTTGTGTCCGAACAAGATTGCTGACCATGAGGAGTAGATCCAAGGATTCCCTGAGGCCACAGCCAGCGCCATGAGCAAAAAGGGCTCCGGCGGTACTGCCCAGATTCTCCTTCAAGAATGAAGGACCTGTTCCCCCGCAGCTGGGACTGCTCAGCCCTCGGCAGCAGCCCTTTGGGAATTGCCTCGGCTGAAGCCAGCTGCCTCACCCAAGGCCACATTCCCTTCCCAGGGCAGCTGGCATCCAATGACGGATGGACCCTGGGGCATACAGTCCTGGCCCCCTCACCCCAACTCAGGACCCGTCTGAAGGGCCATCCCAGCTTCAGAGGACACCATGGTCAGCTGAGGCTTTGCTGACCCTGGCAGCCCAACCTCTCCATCTGGCCAGCTCTGCTTCCTCCCTTCTCCTCAATCCCTCTCCCTGCAGCCTCCACCTACTGCCTTCCTTCTGTCCTCCAGAACAAAACAAATCAGACTTTTCCAAAGCAATCCTTTGTGCCCTTTGGGTGCCAGGCATAGGGTCCCCCTCTGAGTCTTTGCCAGTGGCCATTTCTGTAAGGAACCATGCCAGTTCCGATAACAAATCACGCCCAGGTCATTCAAGTTTGTCAACACAGATTCTCTGCCGTGGGTAGGGTAGCTGAGCCATGTGGTGTCAACTTGTGTCTTCTCTACCCCAAGACCGACCTTCTCCTTAGGACACTCAGCGACCACTGTGGGGCTCTGCCCACTGGCCTCAGAGTTCCTGGGACCTCAGCCCAAGTGGAGTCTTGCACCTCTTCACTCCATCCCCTGCACTCTACTGAGACTAGCCAGCAGCATCTATACACGCTTCTACATAAGCCCCTGCTATTCCAAGAGGGGATTCTACAGAATGATCTATCAAGTGATGAGGACCGGCTTTTCTGGTCCCACAAGGGGTTGCTCCCTCATCTTCACTTTGGGTTCTTCCAGCTGATCTCTGGACCCTAGCTCTGAGAGAAGGACAGTTCCAATGAGGAAACATGCTTGCTCCTCTGGTAGATTAAACCCCGCTCCTCTAAGGAGGTCAGTGGGGGTGAAATTCAGGGGAGTTGGAGTTGAGGCTACCCCTCCTCCTGTGACAATTCTCCCTCCGTGTCAACTTTGCAGAATCTGACTTGATTCTTACTAATGAAGCTCCTCGAAGATTCTGGTTTCCCATCTCTTCCACCCTGGTCTCTTTAAGAGGAACAAATTACAGGGTGTTTGGAATGGTCAGAACTATATTAGAGAAGGAAATATAACTCACAAAGAACAGAGTGGAACCTCACCTCCCTGATTTGGGATATAGTACCTCCAATAACAGAATTGAAAATGACATTAACTTGTAGAATATCTGTAATAGACTATGAGTTCCCTAAAGGCAGGGATTGCCTTTTGCTCATCTCTATATTCCTGGCATATGACGGGCAGTTAGTAAGTGGGTTTTTTTGTTAAATAAATGGATCCCGGCAGTGACTCACACAGAGGATGCAGCTAATGAAAGCCCTGGGGCCTTTCTCCACTTGTGCTGTGGCCTAATCCTTACTTAGGCAGTTGGGTTTGGGACCACAGGGCAGGATGTAACATTTATCCCTATGAAATCCCACCTTGTTGAAAACAGTCCCTCTAGATCTTTTTGGCCAGCTCAGAGCAATGGGCCAAGTCATGCTAGTAACGCCAGATCGCGGTCTCCGCTCCAGCCCCTGATGAATGCCTCATTCCTGCAAACTTGTTAGCCGAAGGGCCATACCAGCTGGCTGGCTCATGTACATCTGAGCTGAACAATCAGCATCAGGCTTGGCAAGCTCAGGGTGTATATGGCTCCCTGCAGCCAGGCCCAACGTGAGGGCGATGAGTTTGCAAACTCCTGCCTTTTGTACCCGTCACCACCTCTTGCGTGACCTCAAGAACCCCAGATATTTTGGCCAAGAGGATTCCCAAAGGTCTGTGGGTACCTGAGACCCTGAGCTCACTTGAGGAAGGAAGGGAACCCCATTTGGGACCCAGAACTACATATCTCATGGGACCCCATATAGGAATGTTAATCCCCATTTTCCAGGTAGGGAAGAAACACTGGGATAAGGTTAGGCTGTTAGAAATCCCAGGCCCAAGTGTGACCACTTTCCAGCCTTATATCCCTTCTAACTTCCTCTTAGAATCAAATCTGCTCCAAAATCAGGACCCTGCCCTACTCCTGTATCTAGCCTGGGTCTAGCAGTTAAAAATCATTGAACAATAAAAATAACAGCAACAACTTCATTTACTGAGCCCCTACTATGTGTCAGACACTGTTGTAAGTACTTTGCTTATATTATCTCTAATGTCATATCACCCTGTGGGAAGAGGCAGTCACCTTCCTTTTCTGCACAAGGAAACTGAGGTCCAAACAGGACGAGTGCCTTGTCCGAGGCCACACTTCTGGGAAATGTCAGGCTCAGATTCAAACTCAGGTCTGTCTGAACCTAAAGGACATCTCTCTGACAGCTCAGAGCTGTCAGCCGGACACATCTCAGAAGCGTTCATTTACAAAGGCTAATTCCGAGTGGCCTCTTCCATGGCAAGGAGACAGACAAGGGCACACGACGGATCTGTCCATTCCTCCCTGGGGACCAACACAGGCCCGGCCCAAGACCACGGGAGCGGAGGACCTTGGAAGGAGCACCACTAGCACCACGTCCCTGTTTGAGAAGGTTCTGAACAAAGCCTTGGAATTTCCAAGAGTGGCTTTCCCGGCTGGAAGGAAGCCATGTGCCCCCGTGCATCCCAGCAGCTAGCTTATGGGAAGATGTTCGGACAGGCTGATCTTTCTCAGTAATTCATTCAAAAAATATTAGCCAAAAAAAAATATATATATATTAGCCAAAGGCCTAAACTACTGGCACCTTTATCATTTCAAAACATCCTCCAGTCTGGGCCAGCATGAACAGCTGGACTCGGAGGTTACCGTGTTAATACTGGCACCAGAAGAGAACACAGCCTGTTAAATAACAGGGTGCGTGAGTCCTGGCTTGGGTACAGTGCTGAGCCAGGCATCGGAGAGGGACGGATCTTGGGGGTCATCCAAGCTCACCTCCAGCTGTAGCGGGGAACTTGAGCTCAGAGAGAGTGACAGAGATGGGATTTGAACTTGGGTCTTTTGGCTGCTTCTAGAATTACAGGATATCCACCTGCCAACCTGCTTGCCCATCTCTAGGGCTGACTTTATAATTGCTGGATGAGAATTGATCCACATGGAGCAGCCAGGAGGTCTCAGCAGAGACAAAGCCCAGGAGGAGCCAGCCAAGCATCTCCTGGAGGGGTGCGGAGTAAGAACAGGAGCTGCCTCAGACTCTGAGATGGGGGGCTGCACCACTCCATTGTGCCAGCTGTAGACATCCTTAGCCAGAAATGGAACTTCACTCATATAACTTCCCCACCCCGTAGCCTGCCAGCCAAGGTCTCCATAGCCTGGCCCCAACTTGCCTCTCCACCCTTATCTCTCCCGGCTTGCCCTTCAGCCAGTGTGTACTCCTAATCTCAGAGACGATCCCTCCTGCATTCTTGCACAACTAGTAGACCTGCTCCCTTCCCCAGGCTTGTCCGTGCTCCATCCGTCCCAAGGAGCTGAGTTCCAACCACACAGCTCACTTCCTCCGAGTCTTTCCTAAGCAGCCTCTCCTCAGGCCTTTAGAGCACATGACACCTCTCCCATCCATCTCACGCATCATCGCAAGGATGTGAGTAAGAGGTGGCAGCTATCTTTACTAAGGCCGTACTTGATGCCAGGCCCTCCACAGCATTATCCCATTGAGTCCTCACAACAACCCTCTGAGGTGAACACCATTGTTTCCATTTGACAGATGAGGAAACAGAGGCTTGGAGAGGTGCCCAATGTCACACAGCTAGAAGCTGGAACCCAGGACTCCACAGCCAGGGCTTCTGATCTCTAGGTGCCAACCCTGCCTCCCACCAGCACAGGCTGCCTCACTTTATTAGTTCCTGCCGGTGGAGTCGGGGGTTCTGCTGTTCCTGGGTAGGCATTAGGTCTCTGAGGGCTTGAACCATTTCATTCATTTTTTTCATTCAACAGAAGTTTGTCGGGCACCTTCTACCTCATTGCTGGGATCTAGCCCTTATCTTGGGCGTTAGAAATACAGGCATGAAAAAGCCACAGCCTCTGCTCTCAGTGTGCCCCAGTCTGTTTGGAAGACAGACCCACAAAGAGACAAATGACTCAACAACTCAGGATGGGTGATGTGCAGGGCTAGCAAGCCTAGGAGAGGGAGCTTCTGGCCAACTTCAGCTAAAAATTGGAATGTGTGACAAATGTGCTGTGTTTGGTGCCCTGGGCGCCTGGTACAGACTACCTTGCATACAGCAGGCACTCTCAGTTGGTGGCGGTGGCCAAGTGAGCGGACAGTGTCAGTGAAAACCCCAGAATATCCATCTAGCTGATGTGTTCAATTGGCCATCTGGGGTGCTTTTAGTTTCAACAGATACTTACAACAATGGAAATGATGTGTAGCGCATGACAATGAAGCCCTTAGATGACTAGAGCTCCTGGCAGGCAGAAGTGGTTGTTAATACATCTAGGTGACCCCTGCAGAGCCTAGCACTGTGCCTCATGCCAAGAGGAATCCAATAAGCATTGCTGATTAATGATAGAACCTTCTGCTGTCTAGGGACACGCAGCCTCGGACAGTCATGGAGGACATGCTAGACAGGGTGTCCTAGGTTCTCTTAGTCTGTCTTTCATTCCTCATCTCCCTGTCTGCTAAAAATACAGAGAATCTGCATTTCCTCCCTCCTTGAGTCCAAAGGGCCAGAATGCTTAAACCTGACCAGAAACTCTTGAGAAGCTGCAGCGGTCAAACGAGGAAAAGTTTCACCTCTGGATCATCTGTTTTCCATTCCTCACCCAAAGCAAGTGTCCAGAGTACACACTGAAGCAATCAGCAGGGTCCCAGACCCTATGGAACAAGGTCATGAGCTTTCCCTCTAGCTCCAAACCCTCACCCTACCTCCCTCTGACCCCCTGGAGTCCTGAGCCAGAGCCCCTGCCAGGCAGATGGCCCAGTGGATAGAAAAGTGTTTCGGTTGCTGGTGGCCCCCCCCTTTGCCGACTGCTTCCTCTGGGTCATTTTCCCAGGCTCTCTACAGGGTACTCCTGAGCTCATCCCAGCAAAGGGGGCAGGTCTGGGGTGGTTTGGGCAAAAGCTCTCAGGAAGGAGTTAGGGCTTTAGGCCCCAGTATCCTGCCCCCTGGGCTGCTTCCCCCAGGACTCTGCCCCCTGAGTAGTCTATAGTTGATTTCTAGGCTCTCATCCCAGGGCAGACAGTAATCGGTCACCCAGAAGGAGGAGGGGGAGAGAGCCTGGTTGCTGGACTGGGGTCTCCTCCAGGCCTTCCTCCCACTCCACCCTGCAACGTGGCCAAGACCCCAGGAGGTAGAGGCTTCATCCCAATCACCCAGGCCCCCTGTCTCAAGGACCAGGCCAGTTCTTGGTACCCACTGATGCAATCCCGCCTAGGCTGTGTGCTCTGGTCGCTCCAGCCAAAGGACCACCAACCTGAGAGTGGAGTTCTCTCTGCCACTAGCTTCTCTTTATGCGTCTCTGTTCCAGGGTTTCTGTCCCCAAGGGAGCAGGGCCTCCCAAGTGCCTTCAGGGTACCCAAGTCCTTTATCAAGCCTGAAGCGCTGGAGTTGGGGTCACCGTGGGCACTTTTGGCGCCCAGTCAAGAGCTCTCCAGATCTCCACCTCCCTTCCTGCGGACCACCAAAAGGTCAGAATTCCTCACCCAACCTGGTCCTTCCACGCATGCGCCGAACACTGTCCAAAGTCATGCCTCGATTTCCCTGTTCCACAGGGGACTCCTTTTCCCGTGAGCCCCATCCAGTCCCTTCCTGCGTCCCAGACTTGCCCTTCTGCCTCCTCTTCTCCTCCCGCGTGTATCCCAGCTCCTCTCCCGGCCACCGCTGTGGACTTCAAGTAGCCTCCCAAGTACAAACCCCCAGCCCGTCAGGGGGCTCACCTCCGCCGTTCTTGTAGCAGAGATAGGGGAAGCGCCACACGTTGGCCAGGTCTACGGCGAAGCCGACCACCGACAGCAGGAAGTCGATTTTCTTGCCCCAGGTCTCCCGGGGCTGCTCATCGCCGTCGCGGGATGCCAGGAGGCACTGGACGCCGTTGCGCTCTTTCACCACCAAGAGTTCTGCAGCTTTGCGCTTCCGCTGGGGCTGCTCCGACCCCGGGCCCGCCCCGCTGTTCTCAGGTTGCACCTGCGGGTTCATCCGCGCCAGAAGCATGGGTGCGGCTGGCGAGAGGGGAGTCGGTGGTACTGGGAGCACGCCGAGGCTCCGCTGGAATCAAAGGAAAAGATGCGGTCGCTGGGCCCTTCCACCCTGCCCGCGCCTCCCGAGGCCTCCCGGGAGCGCCAGGATACTGTGGTCGGCGCGCGCTGAGCGGACGCAAGGTTCCTAGAAAAGGGCGCGCGTCTGTTGGAAAAATTTGGAAGCAGAGGTAGTGGGGCGCCCGACTGGGACGGCACTTCGAGGTGGAGACCACCCCTGCCGCTCTAGGGATCCTGCTAGGCACCCCGCAGCTCTTCCCTCATTCACCTGCTCTCTCTTGTCCCCAAACGGCGGAGTTTGGACACATCCAGGCAGAGGTTTCCCAGGGCGGTGACCCGGCCGGGTGCAGCTTGCTGCCCCCTACCCTCGGCTCGGGTCTGAGCCACGTCCGAGAGCCCCAGGAGTCTCCCCGGACACTTATTACCTCTGCACTTCAAACTCGCTGGCACCCTAGCTCTGCGCATCCCAACCTGGGCCTCCCCGGCACACCTAGCTCGGTTCCGCGCGCAGGGCGCACTCACGTGTTCGGCGGCGACGGGATCCCGGCTGCCGTGCGCCCTGCCTTGCCTGCTCCGGACCCGCCTCGCCGCGCCTCGCCTCGCCTCGCCTTGCCTCGCCTCGCCTCCCCAGGCTGTGGGGCGCGGGCTGGGGCTGGGCTCCGCCGCGTGGCGCTCGGGCGCGGCCCGAGGAGCGCTGAAAGCGCGGGGCGGCCGGCGGGGCGCAGGCTGGTTGGTTCTGACCGCGCCGGGCGGGGGCCGGGCTGGTAATGTAGCCTGCGCCCCAGGTAACGCGCCGATTGCATTAACCCAGCGCCGGGCCCGCTCTGTCTGGAGCCTGTTAGCGCTAATGGAGACTGACAGCGCGGCCGGGGATGGGCAGGGGCGGGAGCGCGGCGCGGGCTCGGGGGACGGCGGGAGTCCCACTCCCAGCGACTCACGGGACCCGGGCGCCCATTCTCGTTGCAGCACGCACTGGGACACCAGACTCAGCTCCTGGGGGCACCAGGCTCTGACCTCTGACCTCGGGAAGAGAGCGAGACCCTCAGAACTAGGATCTGAGTCGCGTTTGAGAGGGGACGGGGAAAGGACTGGGGAGATCAACGACGGTTCAGTACCAGCTCTGTCATCCGCCGCAGGCCACTTAAACTACCTGGCCAGAGTTTCTCCACCAACAAAATGGGAATGTTCTGTTCAGTGCCTAGGAAGGCACACTGAGGGCCTGCAGGCCATTGGGTGGGTTTTGTTTAGCTGGCTCGAATTGAAAGGTCACCACTGGGCACTTACTCCTTCGTCTGTCTGTTATGGGCAGGCTAGCAAGGGATTTGAGGTTGTGACCCCTGTTGTATGAGGCTTAGAGTCGCTATTCATTCATTTATTCACCCATTCATGCACCCCTTTGCTCACGTGTTCCTACATATGCCATTTATGTGCCAGGCACTGTTCTAGGCTCTTGAGATACATTAGTGGACAACTCAGTCAAAAATCCCTTAAAAAAAAAATCCCTGACATGATGGTGTTTACAATCTGTCAGGGGGAGTCAGGGGAAAACAAGAAACATAACAAGTAAACACATTATTATATAGTATATCAGAAGGTGATCTGTACTATGAGAGGATAGGGAGTGCTGTGTGGGGTGAGGGTGCAGTTGCAGTGTGACCAGGGAATTTGAGAAGGCGACGTTTAAACAAGTAAAGGAGTGAGCCATTTGGACCTGATATTCATTCATTTGTTTACCTATTGGTTAATTTATTCATTCATCAGTAGATGCTGATCACCTGCTATACGCCTGAAGCGTGCTGGCTGGTGGAGCTATGGAGATAGTCCTTAGCTTCAAGGAGCTCTCAGTCCAGTGTGTAAAGAGTTGATCACAAATCAGCATGGTCAGAATTAGTTGTGACCACAAGGGTGTGGAAATTGGGTGCAGCTGAATTAGCGAGTAAGGGGTGGGGTGGTGATCCAAGAAGGCCTCACAGAGGTGACAACTCTTAAGCAGGATAGGTAGGAGTTTGAATAAGCCCAGGCACACCGACCTTTCTTTTGTTTAAACATTCCAAGCTCAAACCCACCTCAGGACCTTTACACTTGCTGTTTCCTCTGCCTGAGTTGTTCAGGTCTCAGTTCAGTGGTCCCTTCCTGACCACTCAAATTGAAAGTGTATGCCCACTCTCTATCACATCACCCTATCATCCTGTTTTATTCCTTTCATTACATCACTATCCAAATTTTAAAATTTGTTTATCTATTATATGTCTCCTCTTGGTGACTTATGAGCTCCATGAGGACAGGGACCTTGGCTGTCCTATACACTACCATATTCCTAATATCTGGAACATACTAGGGCATCAGTTATATAAGGTGAATGAATTAATGGTGGTGCATGAGGGTGTTTAGAGCATTTTCATCAGGGCGACCAGCATGACAGATGTCCTCTGTGAAGGATGCAGAGAGAAGAGAAAGGGAAAATAGTGGGGTGGTGGGTCAGCCTTGGCCTTCTGGAGGCTGATGGTCAGAGAAAGGAGGAGGTTTCAGGAGGAAAGCCTGGAACCACACCCATCAAGGACGTTCATCTCCTCTGACCCGTGGAACATTTTGATAAACCTGTGAGGAAAGCAGGAATGGAATCATCTTTCCATTCTGGGGGTCAGGAAACTGTGGCTGTGAAGTCTCACAGGTTGGAAGTGACAGAGTTGAAATGAGAACCCAGGTCTCCTGGCTCCCAGCCTGTGTCTCCTCCACCAGCTTATGGATGGAGACACTCAGAATCTCTCTGGGAGTCATGTTCCCCTCCTCTCTTCTACCCCATGTCCCATCCAACTGGTCCTGAGAGTCCCACCTTTAAATCTGCTACGAAGCCCCATTCCCACTGCTGCAGCATCCCCACAGAGGGTCCCCACCCATCGCCTTCCACTGCAGCAGCCTCCTCGCTGGTTACCCTGTGTCCGGTATCTTTCCAGCCACATGATATTCACCAGCTGCCAGAGCCTTTTCTAAAACTCATCTGACCACCTCACTCTTCTGCATAAAACTCCTCTGAGAGACAACAACACATCAATGTGATTTAATTAACCCTGGATTTGAGGTAATTTTATTTTCTTCTTTATACTTCTCTTTATCTGACAACTTTTCTACAATGAGCATTTGATACTTACGCAATCAGAAAAAAAGATAATTTCTTAAAATCTTCCAACCTTTCCAAGATAATATCAAAACACCTTCAGCTGTACAGGCAAGATTCTGCCTGCCTATTTAACCACATCTCTTGCTATACCAATTCTCTCCTCATTCTTCTTAAAATTCCTTTACCATCTCCAAAATGTGCTTTATTCTCCAGCAACATGAGAGATACTCAACTATTAATGGTTCCTTGGACACCTTGTGCCTTTTTACACTTCTGGATTTTTAAGTAGGCTGTCCATCTTCCTCTTGTCTACCTGGAGAACTCCTATTCATCCTTTAAAACCTCAGATGTCACCTCCACTGTAAAGCCTTCCCCGATAACCACCTCCCACAAGAGAGTAAACTCCTCCTTTATATTGCTTTGTATTTTTGCCTAGTACTTTATCTGTGTGACCTCCCTACTAGGGAAAAGGACAGTACCTGATATATCCTGTTACATAGTTTGCACTCCAGAAATGTGTACACAACAGAACTAGGAGAGATCTCAATTGTTGGTTGGGTTTGGTGTCTTTGGTTGGGTTTTTTTTCTGTTGGATTCTTCCAGAAACAGAACCTGAAACAAAGAATCGAATTCAAGAAGTTTATTTAGGAGGGGATACTGGAAGCACTGACAGAGGAGGGGGGAGGTAAGAAAGGGAAGGAACCCAACAGAGGGGACGTTAAAAAGCAGTTACTACCAAATGTAAAATCGATAGCTAGTGGGAAGCAGCCACATACCACAGGGAGATCAGCTCCGTGCTTTGTGACCATCTAGAGGGGTGGGATAGGGAGGGTGGGAGGGAGACGCAAGAGGGAGGAGATATGGGGATACACGTATATGTACGGCTGATTCACCTTGTTATAAAGCAGAAACTAACACACCATTGTAGAGCAATTATACTCCAATAAAGATGTTAAAAAAATTAAAAAAAAAAAAGCAGTTACGGCTGTGGGCAGCTGTTGGTCCGTCCTGCTGGGAACTTCTGGGAGACAGCATTGACTGTGCCTCGGAGTTGTCCCATCCCCGGGCAAGGAAGCTGGAGTATTTATCCATGAAGGCTGCTCCCTTCAGCCTTCCCTGGAAGGATGCTAACTTCCCAGCATTCCCAGCCTGTCTGGTGTGTGGGCTGAGCGAGCTCCTGTTGCCAGAAAAAGGCTCCCATCAGAGTCCCAGGTAAGGGCAGTAGGAAGCTGGTGGGTCAGGTCTGCATTGGCAGGAATAGTAGATGACGAGTGGTGTTGGTGAGGCAGTGGAAGTGTTCGCTACAGAGATGGAGGGAGACACACTCCCATACATGCACATCACTGGAGGGGTGGCCAGCAAGTCCTGAGGGTTCCACTTTGTGGTTTCAGAGACTTCTGGAGGACAGCAGTGAGGATACCAGCCCGCGGCTGTGCTGAAGGGGAAGGCATCTCTCTCCATCTCTGGCCCAGACTCCCTGCCCTCAGTTCCAAGAGCCATGGGGCCATGTGGCTTCTCTCTGTGCCCTGCCTCCTGCCCCTCCAGGTGGCCTGAGGGCAAGTGGGTGGGCAGGCGGCTGGAGCATTATCAGAGCTAAC
The DNA here is from genome assembly GCF_025265405.1 of Mesoplodon densirostris. Taxonomy (NCBI): domain Eukaryota; kingdom Metazoa; phylum Chordata; class Mammalia; order Artiodactyla; family Ziphiidae; genus Mesoplodon; species Mesoplodon densirostris. The sequence goes on along the minus strand of NC_082679.1, from coordinate 36,866,927 downwards.
GGGATCCCTGGGGAGGCGTCACTTCTACTTACCACGGCACTTGGTGACACAGGCCATGGGCACAAGGTGATGGCTGGTGCTGTCAGCCCAGCTCTGGCCATCTCCCTGCAGACACCAAGACCCTGACACACAAAGGCTGGTCTGGAGGTTATTTGGAATCCAAGTGGCTTGGTCCTGGAAGTGTCCTGAGGATACTATCAGAACCTGCACCTCTATTGCACTGATGAGGAAAATAAGGCCAGAGAGGAGGAGAGGTACGCCTGTACATTTCCTCCCTTCCTTCTTTCCTCCTTCGCTCCTTCCTTCCCACCTTCCTTCTCTCTCTCTCTCTCTCTCTCTCTCTCTCTCTCTCTCTTTCTTTCTGATTCTTTTTTTCTTTTTTTTTCATCTTTTGATCAGGGGCATTAGACTGATGTCTTTGCCACTGACCTGCCCTGGGTCATTGGTCATTGGTATAGGTTAAACTGCATTTACAAATAGCAAAAAAGTGTCCTCAGTAAAAGACCCCTAGGAGCTGAAATCAGTCTCCTTCAGGACACCTCCCACTAAAGTCCCCCAGGTGTCCTTGAGGCTTCCAACCTACCCAGATGGGACTCAGTCCTTAGACTCTTCTCTACGGAGCTTCTACCCCACCTGGGACCACATCTGGGCACAGGCATTAAAGAGCGTCTATCCATCATTGATGATGGATACAACCATTTACATCCCCTGCCTGGATCTAAATATGGACCGACATCTCCACATGGGTAATAAACGGCACCTGGAACTCCCATGTCCAGGATAGAATTCTTGATGCCCCCTTGCTGACCTGCATGCAGATCCCGCCTCCACACCTCCAAGGTCACCACCCTGTTCCAGGCTATGTCATCCCTCACCTGGATTACTGTGGCAGCCTCTGAATGGCCTCCCTCACTTCTCCCTTTGCCCCCTGAAGTTTAAGCTCTACACAGCCAGCAGGAAGACCTCTTGGAAGCGAGTTCAGATCCTATTCCTCCCTCCCTCCAATGGCTCCCATCTCATTCAGAATAGAATCTGAAGCCCTTCCACGGGTGAGATGGATGATTGAGTAAACCATCCTTTTGTGGATTTGCCAACACAAGCCCGGCCAAGCCTCGTGACCCTCTATGGGATGGACAGAGGCACTGGCAGGTGGGGTGGCAGAAAAAGCACAGGGCTGGGAGCCAGCACCCTGGGTTCTGACTCCTGCTCTGCTGCTTTCGGGCTTTTTGGTGAGGGCCAAGTCCATCAGCAAGATGGGGAGGGACAGTAGGAAGAAGAAAGACAGACAGAAGTTATGTCAGGACTGGAACTGCAGAAGGAGAAAGGAAAGGAGATGTTCGAGGCAAAGGAACTCAGTCTCCTGGGAGGAGAGGAGGACCTCCCTCTTCTGCACGAGCCACCACATACATCCTTTGGCCTGAGGTGGTCATGTGAGTTATGGGGACAGAGAACTCACACCTGATTCATGTCCTGCTCTAAGGCAGAGGGGGGTTGAGGTCCGCTGACCAGGATGAGCCATGATCAGGCTGACACAAGGCCTCTGTCCATCATGGGAATGAATATCAGAGCAGGATAGGACCACAGAAACCTTCATGCCCAGGTGTACTCTGTTAGAAGACCAGACACTCCTTAGATACTCCGATGAATGTGGACTCTCCCAGAAATATGCACGCACACACAGCATTTTAAAATTTAGTGTGAAATTTCTCATACATAAGAAAAAGTGTATAAAAATATATGAACAATTTATAGTTTAAGTATCAATAATATGAACATACAAGAACCCACCCTCTTGGATTAAGAAATAGACCAGTTCCAATACCCTATGAGCCCCTGTGTGCCCCTCTTCTTACTACTCGCCCCCACTCCAAGGTAACCACTTTCCTGTATTTAGCAACTCATCAATTTCTTTGTTTTTCTTCACAGTATTGTCACCTATGAATCTATTCCTAACAATATATTGTTTAGTTTTGTCCTTCTTTGAACTTTATATAAAAGGAATCATACTACAGATACTGTTCTGTGACTTCTTTGGCTCGAATACAATATTTTTGAGATTCATCCATGATGATGGAGTTAGCTGTAGTTCACTCATTTTCACTGTTGTATATATTCATTCTATTGTCTGAATTATAACCATTTGTTTATTCATTCAGCTATTGAAGGACATTTGGATTGTTTCTAGTTTTTTAAATATTTTGAACAATGCTGCCTAGAAACTTTTGTACAGACAGCTCCTACACCCATGTGCAAGTTTCTCTAGGCTCTATACTTAGTGAAGTGCTGGTGTGCAGAGTATGTGTTTGTTCAGCTTTATCAGATAATGTCAAACTATTTTCTAAAGTGGTACCAGCTGAAACTCTAACACTGTTATTTCTTCACTTCCAATTTCTTTACATCCTTGCCAACCCTTGGCATTATCTGGCTTTTATTTTTTACCAATCTTTAAGATGTGATTTGGGGAATTCCCTGGTGGACCAGTGGTTAAGCTTGGCACTTTCACTGCAGTGGCCCAGGTTCAATCCCTGGTCAGGGAACAAAGATCCTGCAAGCCGCACGGCACAGCCAAAAAACAACAGAAAAGATTTGATTTTAACATGCATTTCTCTGACTTCCAATGACCTGGACCATCTTTTCACATACGTGTGGGTCATTTGTGTTTCTTTTTTTCTGTGACATGATGACATGTTGTCTGTGCAATTTTGTGTTGGCTTTTTTTTTTTTTTTAATTGATTCACAGTAGTTCTTAACATACTGGGCCTGAATTTTTGTCACTTACGTTGCAAACATCTTGTCTTGGTTGTGTTAAGTCCTTTTTCTCTATATGGTGATTTTGATAGAGGTTATTCATTTTAATGTATTTTAATGCAGTAATGCATTCAAATACATTATGTATTTATTTCAGAAACCCTTCCTTACCTGATATTTTCCTAAACTATAAATTTTGATAGTTTTTCCCTTCATATTTATATCGTTAATCCACATGGATTTGGTTTTGTGTAGGGTGTGAGGTAGGGATTCCACTTCACTATTTTTCATATGAATCACTGATAAACTGTTGTGGCCCATTCATTAAGTACTTCTATCTTTTCTGCTCTGCTTGGCAGAGAATGCTCACTCACCAACCACGTCTCCTTGTACAGTTGCGTTTGTTTCTGGGCTCTTCATTCTGCCCCATTGGTCGGTTTTCTGTGTCCAAGCAATACCACATTGTCTTAATTAACATTGTTTTCCAGGTACAAACTTTCAGTCATAAGGTGACTAAGTTCTAGGGCTCTAAAGTACGGCATGGTGACTATAGCCAACAACACTCTATTGTATATTTGAAATTTGCAGAGTAGATCTTACATATTTCATCGCACACACACAAAAGGTAACTATGTGAGGTGATGGATGTGTTAATTAACTTAATTATGGTAACCATATCATGATGTATATGTATATCAAATCATCACGTTGCACACTTTAAGTATATAAAACTTTTTGTGAATTATACCCCAATAAAGCTGGGAAAACAAACAAACAACTTTGCCATATAATAAGTTTTTCCACCTGATGGGGCAAGACTCTCCAGCTCTTTTTCTTTGGAAGTGTCTTGGCAAACTCTTCTCTGCAAATTTCAGAATCAGCTTGTTGAGTTCCATGAAAAATCCCATTGGAATTTCAACTGTGATTACATTGAATCTATAGATCAATTTGGGGGAGAATTGACATTTTTTACAGTATTCAGTATTCCTATCCAAGATAAGTATTCCTTATCTCTGTGTATTTGCCATTTTTAATGTACACAGCATTTTAAATAGAGGTTTAGGGGACTTGCAGATTCCTACATGGACTCCATCTCAGAATCCCTGACATGATTGCCCACTAGTCTCTGTGCTCTGTTTTCTTTTCCATCAGGAAACACTCCCCAGTGGTGTCACTAGTCATACATAATACATACACATACAGCTACCTTCCCACCCCCTTCCCGCTTGTCTCTCTGGCCCTCTGATATCTATTCCTCGGAAACTTACCAAGTTGACCTTTTTCTGCAGTCTGGAGAGACAGAATGGGTAAAAGCAGGAACTTAGGAGCCATATTGCATGAATTTTAATCTTGTCTCCACACTTACTATCTGTGAAATCTTGGTCAAGTTCTCCTACTTCTCTGTGTCTCAGTTTCCTCATCTGTAAAATGGATAAGATGGTGATGCCAAATAGGACTTACCTCATAGAACTGTTGAGAGGATTAAATGAATAAATACACGCAAAGCACTTAGAACAGTGCCTGGTATAGCATATGTGTTACTTCTTCTTGCTGTTGTTTCAAAAACTTTAATGTCTCCACGTCTGTGGGAGGTGGGGATTGTCTTCAGAATTTTAAGTTAGGTCTATCTGACTTCAAATTCCGAGGCTGGGGAACTTCCCTGGTGGTCCAGTGGTAAAGAATCTGCCTTACAATGCAGGGGATGAGGGTTCCATCCCTGGTCAGGGAACTAAGATCCCACATACTGTGGGGCAACCTGCACATGGCAACTACTGAGCTAGCTTGCCTCATCTAGAGCCCACCATACTGCAAACGGTCTGGAAGCCGTGCGCTACAACTACAGAGCCCACACACCTTGGAGCCTGTGCGCCACAACTAGAGAAGAGGAAAAACCCGTGCACCACAACTAGAGAGAAGCCTGCACACGACAGGGAAGAAGTTGCGCGCTGCAACGAAAGATCCCACGTGCCGCAACTAAGACCCAATGCAGCCAAAAAAAAAAAAAAAAAAAAAAAATTCTGAGACTGGGATGAAGTAGCAAATATGGGTTGGTATAACAGCTATGAGTGTGGATTTGGAGTTAAAAAAAAAAAAGCTGGGTGGGTTCAAAACTTGCTTCACCATTTACCTGCTGAGTGACATTGGTTTCTGAGCCTCAGGTTTCCAACCTGTAAAACGGGGATAACACAGCTATTAAATAAAACAATCAATGGGAAAGACTTGGTAACACTACAGGAAGGGACTCATTTATCAACGCTCAGTGACGTCAGTTACAGTCATATCCTTGAAAGTAATCTGCTTCTTCCTAGAGTTCTGTTGCCTCTTTGCCACTTTCCCAGTTCACATTAGTCTAGCAGATTGTTCAAAGTGCAGATTCCTGGGCCTGCCCCAGAAATTTAGATTCAGTGGATCTGCAGTGGGGACCAGGAATCTGCCTGTCTGTGGCATGTTTAATTCCTGTTTAAAAAATATATAATTCCAGTATTAGTGATATGTTTCATAAGTGCAGAGTCCCAGTTTGAGAGTGGCTATAGCGATTCACACTGGCTTTGCCCTGCCTGAGTGCCGTCTTTCCCGAGCACTGGGGCTTCTTCCATTTGCTCTGGCTACACTTAGCAAAAATCTCACCACTTCCAGGCCGAGCTGTCTTCTCCCTGGGAGGGGTGAACGGGTGCCCTCTAGGGCATGGAAGGAGAAGAGCTGCTTCCTGCTCATTGTCTAAGGGACAGTTGTAGAGGTACCAGGAGCAGCCATAGAACCCCCAGAGCAGGTGTGGGGGATGGGCAAGGGGATGGAGGTGGGAACTGCACCCTCATCAAGGTGACTGTCAGGAGGCCTCAGCCCAAGGAAGCCAAGGGCTGTGGGATCTGCCCCCAGCCTGGGCTGGTCCTGCTCTGCCCTCGTGCCCAGGATCCTGAATCTAATAAGCCACTTAGTGACTGCAGCACAAGCAGTAGCCACACTCTGTGCACCACAGACAGAAAATACCACCCTGAGGCACGCTCTTACGAAGCCTGTCTCCTCCTCTGCCTGTACCCTTGACCCCCAAGATGAAAGCTGAGTGGTTTTAGGGCAAGGGCAGGGGAACTAGAGAGCAGGGCTCAGGGTAGTGATTTTCTGCCCCTCTTTATGGTAAACACCATCACCCGCCCCTCCTAGTTTCTCGGGAGACCCGTGACACGCTGGCCTCCTTTATGTGACAAGCAGGCAGAGTGGCACTCAACTTTCATACTAACTGCTTGGGGCTTCACATCCTGGCTCTGTTGCTTACTAGTTGTGTCAGCCTAGGCTGATGTGTGCCTCAGTGTTCTATACAATGGCGCTCATCATAGTACTTATCTCAGAGGGTACTCATTAGGCTTAAATGCATCATGACTGCTAAACGCTTCGTGTTGGGCACATACTAAATACACAAAAGACATTTGCTATATATTTGGCAGTCTTTCCATTCATCGGTTTTAGGTACCACGCTAAGTATTATTTCATATAATACTCACTATTATTATCCCCATTTTACAGATTAAAGAATTAATGGTATTAACCAATAAAATTTTTTGAAATTTTCCAAAAAAACCCAATAATGGTGAAAGTGGTTAAATGCCTTGCCCAGGGTCACGTGGGTAGGATGGGACAGAGGGTGGGATTTGAACCTAGAACTAGGCTGGCTCCAGGGCACACGCTCTTAACCATTGTTCTATCCTGGTGGCTCAGGGTCTCCCTCTTTGGTCCCCACCTTCTTCATCCTCCTTACCTTCTCACCTTCCCTCTTCCCCACTCAAGCTCCCCATTCTCAGCCGGGCTCCTCTCGCTTTTTGTCTGGAAACCCGGAGGCTGTGGCTGATGCAGTTCTGAACCCCAGCATTGTCTGTTTGCTGCCACCATCTTCTCTGGCCCTTTCTCCTCGGAGCTGGAGTCCTTCCCTCTCCAAGGCTCACCTCCTCCCCACTCCAGTCCCTTATGTCCCCCCCACCCTCCACCTCTGGGACCTGCCCCAACACCATCCTGTTTCTCTTCTATTTCTCTTCTCTCCTCCTCTTCCCTCTGTCCTACCCAGGTCTTCTCCATCTGATGGCATCCCCCCTCCTTAGTGCTGTATCACGCTCCTTTCCCTTCCTCCCAGGTAACTCGAAGAAGAGCCCTCCACTCACAGCTTCCGTGCCTCACCCCCAACTCCCAAGGTCACACAGAACAAGCGCTCAGACCCTGACTCCTGACATGTGGTCCAGGGCTCTTCCCACATGCCACATCCTCTCTGTGGAGCATTTATCAGACTAGGTAGTCTGGGCACACCCTGAAGGGATGAAACAAGGGACAGGGAAGCTGAGATGAGGAGGCTGACAAGACTTTGAGGTCTTGGTGGAGGAGGGTCCAGGCCGGGCAAAATTCTGGGTGACAGAGTCGAAGACAGGTCATCATTAGGTCATCCCTGCTTATTCCAGGGGACACAGAAATGCACACACTAACCCTTCAATGCACTGCTTTCCTTGTGAGGAGACCAGGTAGCCAGTTCATACTGCCCAGGCACAGATGGGGGCTGTTGAGTTGAAGTCAGTCCAGACACTCGGACACCCCTGCAAATATACTGCATATTTCTGTTTGCGTGTGTGCTGGGGAGTATGAGGAGAGGGGGTGGTAAAGGGGCTTGTGGCCGTCGGAGACTGAGGGACAGACCTGCTGTCCTCATGGGGGGACACGCAGTCAGAGAGGGGAGGGGGCAGTTATATTCTCTGTGACCCAAGAGCAGGATCAAAGCCCATAAACACACACTGCAGGGAGTCAGCCCCCAGCTCCCCGGAGCACAGGAGGGGGCTTAAAGGGCTGTATTGGGGTGGAAGAGGCCCCCTTCCCAGGCATGAGGGCCCGGCTCCTAGAGGCGTCCACGCTGAGCCCCAGCGTGAGAACAAATCACATGGTGGGGATTGTTTGCCTGACAGTTTTCCAGGCACTCATGAGGCCTGGGAAGGCGGTCGCAGGAGGAAGGGGGCTCTTCCTCAAGGCTTTCCCAATTCTGCCAATCATTGCTAATCATTTTACTAATAATAATCCCTCCTCTTTTGTCTCCCTGCCTCCCAGCCCACTCCTAACAAGACCTACTGCACTCCCCAAACCACTTAGAAGGCAGGATAGCCAGGGCTTAGAGGGACCTCGCTACCCTTTCCTGAAGGAGAGCAGCACAATGGGTCGTGAGATGCTGATGATTTAGGCCCATGCAGTCCCTGCTTTAAATGGCTTTGCCTCATATAGGAAGAAAGTGTGACCCCCTCCCCACTGTAATAGAGAAGAACAAATCTAACTCCATATTAGATCTGTTTCCTCTGTTTTAACCTTTGTATTCTATTGCTTTTGCTTCCAGTTAAGAATGTTGCCTATAGCCTGAAATATACAGCACAGCCCATTCTCAAGGCCCTGACCTTTAAGGGTATAATACTTTCCCATTCATATAGAGATAAAAAGTTGCAGAACAGAGAGAATAACATTTACCTCCTTGAAGGTTTACAGGAACATCCTGACCCGACCTACATGGACAGCTACAAGAGCAAACAATTCTGACACCAAGAAGTCTGCAAGAACAAGCCACGCTCCTCCCTCACCTTGTCTTTAAAAATGCTTTGCTGAAACCCTTCGAGGAGTTTGGGGTCTTTTCAGGCATGAGCCACCTGTTCTCCTTGCATGGCCCTGCAATAAACCTTTCTCTGATCCAAACTCCAACATTTCGTTTGGTAACACCATGTCCTTTTAACCCTGACTATTGAAGTAGCACCTCTCTCTCCTTCACTGATCCCCATTTCAACAGAGGGAAGCTGGGCTCAGGATCAGACCCTTCTAGCCCAAACAGTGTCAAAGTACAACTGAATAACAGCGTTTCATCTCACTGCATATCTATTGTTACGCTTACCATCTATTTATAGCATGTGGTAGTGGTTTTTGATTTCTGATATTATATAAAGTTTCTTTCATTATTTATTACTTAGTGATTTTAAACTTATGACATACCTCAGACTTACATAAAATTATAGACACTCCTATAACAAACAACTAACTAACTTAAGAAGTAAAAACATTAGAAATATGGTCGAAGTTCCTGAGTCCCTTTCCCAATTGTATTACTCTCCCTCCCACCTGCCCGGCCTGCCGCCATCCTTATATAATGTTGATTATTCCCAAGCATGTATCTATGCTTTCACTAGACGGATGATAGACTGATAGGTAGATGGATGGATGGATGGATTAAGATAGAGATAGATATAGGGATATATAACTAAAATTGTATGTGTATACTCCTAAAATTATCTTACATATACGTGTGTGTGTCTATGAGGCTTAACACACACAGAAAAATACAGAAAAGTGCAATAATTATGAGTGCACTTTTTACATAATGAATATACTTTAAAAAAATGACCAGCACCCCAGAATTCCCCTTTGTACCCCCTCTCCATCACCATCTCCTCCCTCCTCCCCTCTAATGGTATGGACTAGTTTTGCCTGTCTAAACAACAGAAAGTATCATTTTGCATTTTTTTTTTTAGTTTCTGCTTTATAACAAAGTGAATCAGCTATACATATACATATATCCCCATATCTCCTCCCTCTTGCGTCTCCCTCTCACCCTCCCTATCTCACCCCTCTAGGTGGTCACAAATCACCGAGCTGATCTCCCTGTGCTATGTGGCTGCTTCCCACTAGCTATCTGTTTTACATTTGGTAGTGTATATATGCCCATGCCACTCTCTCACTTTGTCCCAGCTTACCCTTCCCACTCCCTGTGTCCTCAAGTCCATTCTCTACATCTGCGTCTTTATTCCTGTCCTGCCCCTAGGTTCTTCAGAACCTTTTTTTTTCTTTTTTTTAGATTCCATATATATGTGTTAGCATACGGCATTTGTTTTTCTCTTTCTGGCTTACTTCACCCTGTATGACAGACTCTAGGTCCATCCACCTCACTACAAGTAACTTTGTAGCTTTTTATGGCTGAGTAATATTGCATTGTATATCTGTGCCACATCTTCTTTATCCATTCATCTGTCGATGGACACTTAGGTTGCTTCCATGTCCTGGCTATTGTAAATGGAGCTGCAATGAACATTGTGGCACATGACTCTTTTTGAATTATGGTTTTCTCAGGGTATATGCCCAGTAGTGGGATTGCTGGGTCGTATGGTAGTTCTATTTTTAGTTTTTTAAGGAATCTCCATACGGTTCTCCATATGGCTGTATCAATTTACATTCCCACCAACAGTGCAAGAGGGTTCCGTTTTTCTCCACACTCTCTCCAACATTTATTGTTTGTAGTTTTTTTGATGATGGCCATTCTGGCTGGTGTGAGGTGATACCTCATTGTAGTTTTGATTTGCATTTATCTAATAATTAGTGATGTTGAGCATCCTTTCATGTGTTTGTTGGCAATCTGTATATCTTCTTTGGAGAAATGTCTATTTAGGTCTTCTGCCCATTTTGGGATTGGGTTTGTTTTTTTGATACTGAGCTGCATGAGCTACTTGTAAATTTTGGAGATTAATCCTTTGTCAGTTGCTTCATCTGCAAATATTTTCTCCCATTCTGAGGGTTGTCTTTCTGTCTTGTTTATGGTTTTCTTTGCTGTGCAAAAGCTTTTAAGTTTCATTAGGTCCCATTTGTTTATTTTTGTTTTTATTTCCATTTCTCTAGGAGGTGGGTCAAAAAGGATCTTGCTGTGATTTATGTCAAAGAGTGTTCTGCCTATGTTTTCCTCTAAGAGTTTGATAGTGTCTGGCCTTACATTTAGGTCTTTAATCCATTTTGAGTTTATTTTTGTGTATGGTGTTAGGGAGTGTTCTAATTTCATTCTTTTACATGTAGCTATCCAGTTTTCCCAGCACCAGTTATTGAAGAGGCTGTCTTTTCTCCATTTTATATTCTTGCCTCCTTTATCAAACATAAGGTGACCATATGTGTGTGGGTTTATCTCTGGGCTTTCTATCCTGTTCCATTGATCTGTATTTCTGTTTTTGTGTCAGTACCATAGTGTCTTGATTACTGTAGCTTTGTAGTATAGTCTGAAGTCTGGGAGCCTGATTCCTCCAGCTCCGTTTTTCTTTCTCAAGATTGCTTTGGCTATTCGGGTCTTTTGTGTTTCCATACAAATTGTGAATTTTTTTGTTCTAGTTCTGTGAAAAATGCCCGTGGTAGTTTTATAGGTATTGCATTGAATCTGTAGATTGCTTTGGGTAGTAGAGTCATTTTCACAATGTTGATTCTTCCAATCCAACAACATGGTATATCTCTCCGTCTGTTTGTATCATCTTTAATTTCTTTCATCAGTGTCTTATAGTTTTCTGCATACAGGTCTTTGTCTCCTTAGGTAGGTTTATTCCTAGTTATTTTATTCCTTTTGTTGCAGTGGTACATGGGAGTGTTTCCTTAATTTCTCTTTCATATTTTTCATCATTAGTGTATAGGAATGCAAGGGATTTCTGTGCATTAATTTTGTATCCTGCTACTTTACCAAATTCATTGATTAGCTCTACTAGTTTTCTGGTAGCATCTTTAGGATTCTCTATGTATAGTATCATATCATCTGCAAACAGTGACAATTTTACTTCTCCTTTTCCAATTTGGATTCCTTTTATTTCTTTTTCTTCTCTGATTGCTGTGGCTAAAACTTCCAAAACTATGTTGAATAATAGTGGTGAGAGTGGGTAACCTTGTCTTCTTCCTGATCTTAGTGGATATGGTTTCAGTGTTTCACCATTGAGAACGATGTTGGCTGTGGGTTTGTCATATATGGTCTTTATTATGTTGAGGGAAGTTCCCTCTGTGCCTACTTTCTGGAGGGTTTTTACCATAAATGGGTGTTGAATTTTGTCGAAAGCTTTTTCTGCATCTATTGAGATGATCATATGGTTTTTCTCCTTCAATTTATTAGTATGGTTTATCACATTGATTGATTTGCATATATTGAAGAATCCTTGCATTCCTGGGATAAACCCCATTTGATCATGGTGTATGATCCTTTTAATGTGCTGTTGGATTCTGTTTGCTAGTATTTCATTTTGCATGTTTAACGTTTATACAAATGGCATCATTCTGCATGAATCTTTCTGCAAATGTTCTTGAGATTTTTTCATATTGATACTTGAGCTTCCTTTTTAAAACAAATGTATTTAATTTAGAAGAGTGAGTTGATTTAAAGGAAAACATCAAGGGCACACAAGGACAAGTTGAACTCGGACTGCCAGAGGAACAATTGCTCTAACTCCACTGCCTTCCTCCCTTACAGATGTGAAAACTGAGGCCCGGGAGAGTAAAAGTCATACCCTCAGGTCACTTTGCAAGTTCGGGACACAACTGGGATGAGGGCCCAGCTCCAAATGCTAGAGGCCAGAGATCTTTTCTACAGTGCCATGCTGGCAAGAACTGTCTCCCTCACCCCACACCCCATGGCAACAGATACCAACACTATTTTCTAGCCAGGGTTAGTTCTTAACCTTGAACCGCAGAAACTAAACTGTTTTTGTGAGTTGATTGTTTGAGAATTAAGCCTGGGATTGGGGTGTGTCGTGTGGGGGGAACAAGACAGCTGTCCAGCCTTCAAAGTTATGACAAGCCTTCCACTTGGCAGCCCACCTCGGTGACCTATATTTTAATATGTGCTATTAGATTATTGCTAATGAGACATCTTAGGGATAAAAGAATTATGCTCACTGCCCGGGCTGTGGTAAAAGTACAATTGAATTAAGGGCTGAAATCGTTTAGGACTCTGCTAGACAACCTGTCCCCCAGGCTGGGCCTGAATGGAGATATTAAGCTTTGGAAATTACACAGGAAAAATAAGTATAATTGATCTAAGGTAACTTCACTCGTCTAAATTAAATAATGTGATTGTCACAGGCAGAAAGGATGGGGATGAGGAGCCGGACAGAAAAGGCTCACTATCTGCAAACAAAGTTATAAGTAAAAGCCGTAGGGAATTGACTTTCCCCTGATGAGCTGAGCACCCTCCTGATGGCTCCAAGTGTCCACTTGGGCATCAGCGGGAAATGGATCTAGTCTGGGCATCATAGAATAATCTGTGGTGTGGCAGGGATTCAGACCACTGTCTTTACCATCTCCTACCTAATACCTGAGCACTTCTTGCTCTCCTCGGCCTCCAGTGTGGGAAGCTCCTGCCCGCTCCAGCTCCCTAGTCAAGCTGTCCAGTGTCTGCACTCTCGGTTAAAAGAGATTTCTCTGTTGGTGGCCAGCCAGCTGCTTTTGTGTAGCACGTGTCCAGCCACATGAGTCCTGCCCTCTGGAACACCAAAGGTTGGTGCAATGCCACCTCCCTGGAACAAGGTCCCACCCCCTCCTGAACCACCTTCATCATAGCTCAGTTGTGTGTACAGTGCCCACCTGAGGCCAGCTCCTGAGTGACATACTTCATTTGCATAACTTCAGAAGACCTGGGCCCCGTCTCCAAGGACCTCATGGGCTGAAGGAGGGAAATAAATTATATTCCTCGCTCTGACCTAAATATTTGCATTCCACCAACTCTTTCATTGATTCTAGATTATTTGAGGGCAAGGCTGGTCCTGATGTTGTTTACACAATGGCAGATGCTACCATCACAAGTCTGCCAGGCAGGGCCGATCCTGCCCACCTGTGAGGGTGGAGACTTCTCCCCTCCTCCATCCACTCCATCCAACCATCACGCCCCACTGGCAGCTCCCTTTACCTCCCCAGCTCCTGTCTGTCCTCCCCTGGACCACAGAGCTGGCTGCCTGGAAGGTGAGACTGAGGGCTCCCCACCCCCTATCTGCCCCCCAATATTGCTGCTTATAATGCATTAAAGCCCACTTTTGTTTTAGCTACTACCCCCTTCAAGCTAGACACCAACTAGAATATGTAGATATAAGAGGCTTCCTTTATCCTTTCTCTTTTTCTTCTCCTTTTCTTCCTCCCTCCCTCTTTCCTTCCTTCCCACAAGTATTTCTTGAGCAACTATTATGCATCAGGAACGGTTCTATGAGCCAGGACTGTAATAATAAAGAAAACAGATGAGGTCCCTCTTAAACTCAAGCAGGGGGAAGACTAGAAACAAATAAACAAGCAACTAAATCAGCTATCAACACATACTGACAAAGCCTTGCAGACAATACCAGAGCAGTGGGTTAACTCAGAAAACCTGGGAAGGGCCCTTTAGTTGGGTGCTCGGGAACGCCTTCTCCAAGGCCTCCCCAATGAGACCAAAAGGTGAGAGGGACCTAGGTCGGCAGGGAGCAGGGAGGGATGACTCAGGTAGACAAAGCACCGTGTGGGTTGGAGGGAGCGAGCAGCAAGGGGCGGTGCCTCCCAGGGGTGTGGCCAAGGGCAAGGGAGAGGAAGTGGAGAGGTGGGCGGTGGCCTAATTTTAATCTGCTTCTTGGCCACCCTGAAGAGGATGGCATTTACTTAATGCAGTGAGAAAGCCCCTGAGGCCTTTATACAGTGAGCAGCACAATCAAAATTGTATTGAAAGGGTCTGTCCAATACTGTGTGCAGAGTGGCGGGCAGGGGTGGGGCAGAGGCCTGGTCAGGAGGTCCTGGAGTCACCGGAAGAGAAGAGGGGGCAGTGAGGAAGGGGGGCTGAGGCCTTCGTCACAGGCAGGAGGAGGAGGACAGCAGGATCAAAGGGTAGTTTTAACGACGAGTCTAAATCACACCCCAAAAGAACAGTCTGGGGACATTTTCTGATCTTGAAAAAATGTAAAGAAATACTGAAAGAGTAAATGGACCTGCTCTCTCTAGTTCCTTACACACGTGACCGCCCTGGCTCAGAAAACTGCCTAACCTTCCCAGTCCTGCTGGGAACCCTGCTGGGCCTCTCTGTGTCTTTCAAAGTGGGCCAAACAGGCTCCATGCCCCTGAACCACCCAGGGATGGGCCTGCTCTCTGGGTGGCTCTGTGAACAGGGCAGAACACAGAGCCTGGTGGTTCTTAAGAACATCCCCAAACCTCACCCTGTCAACAAAAACATGACTTTTAGTGTGTGGGACAGGAGAAATCTCTATTCCTCAAAAGCCAGTTATTGAGTTGGAGAGACTCCCATATTAATCTCCAGAGATGATGTTTTTTAACGCAGAAGCGTGAGCTCTATCTTTAGCACTGTGAACTTCTTTTCTATTAATTTAGGAGAGAACATGAATCAGCTCTTGCACATCTCAATCTTCCCTGTCGCACTTGGTACAGGGACCATTCTTTGGGCCTCCGCTTTCCCTTCTGTACGACGCGTGCAGTGTTTCCCAATGTCTACTTCTGTTCTGATGTTCTGCGTCCTTACTGAGGTGGGGGGGGGGTGATGAAATGGACTGATCAGCACTGTAACTGGACGTGAAGGAGATCACTTGCGCAAATGGTGAGCCCCTGGTCTCGTTGGGTCCTGGGGTGTGTGTGAGGGCTGCTATTGACCGGGAAGGAATCCAGTGATAGGCGAAGGCTGGAGCAGGACGTCTGCCTGCCGTGAAGGACTCCCCTAGCAGCGTGTAATTAACTTTTCCTGACTTCTCCTGTTGTGTTGGTCATCAGGGGTGTCTGGAAAGCCTTCATTACTCTCCAAGTGTCGATTTTCTTTTTTCCATTTCTTATTTTTTCCTGTTACCTTCAGACTTGGAAATTATCTCAGTGACTCAGCCATTTGACTTCTTATTAATTCCAGGATCCCGTGTCCTATCTGCCCATTTTCCTTCCTGTTTCTCAGAAGCCTGGCTTGTACTTTAACTCTTCCCGACAGCCACAAATTAAGGCACTGTCAGTGACTCCCTGCTACCTTCGCCTCGAAAGTATCGTGGTCCAGGGTCACTTTCCACTCCTCATAGTTCCTGTGCTGAGAGTTCTAAGTCCCATTTCTAGGGTGGAAAGAGAATTCTGAAGTTTCTGCCTAGCTTCTAAAACAAAACAAAATCAAACCCCAAACAAACAAAAAACAAGACCCCAAATAAAGCAGGTCAATTGAACTGTGACTAGTAAGGTAAATCACAGAATTTCTAGGATGGATGGAACTCCAGAGTCTGTCCAAAGTGATGCTTCTCTCCACCATATAATCTCCAAACAGTAGGCACTGAACATGTGCTTGGATGCCTCCCACGATGGAGTGCTCACTTCTTCCAAAGGCAAGCGACTCCACCTTTAGACCTCTCTGATTGCTAGGGAGTTGTTTCCCTATAACTTCTACCTGCTGGCCCTGGGTTTAACCCTTGGATCCTCACAAAAGAAGCTACTTCCCTCCAACTGTAACAATCGGGCGGGTATTTGAGGACAGGGGTAACTACTCCCTCTCCCTCCCTTTCACCACGCTCGCACCTTGGGTTTTCTCTTCTCTGGGCCAGGCATCCAGCCCCAATGCCTTTAAGTGTGTCTTAAGAGACTGATTCCAAATCATAGCTCCTGGAATTGCCTCTGGAATTCAGCAGCTGCTAGGGACATCAACGCTAATTGCTTAAGAGGCCACAGGGACACATTTCTTCCCCTCCCAGCCCTTGACTTTCTCTGGTTTCCTTGATCCGGTTTGTAATTATCACATCCCAGTGAAATGCAAACATTCACACTGTTTCACTGCCCCAGAGAGACCTGCCTGTTCTCCGCACCAGAGAAGGCCATAACCCTTTGTGATCACTTAGGAAGGTGCCCAAGGGCCACTAAGGCAGCTGTGGCCACACACAGCCAGATGTCAGGGTGGATGGTGGAAGGAGTTAACCTCTGTTACAGAGCGTCACCAACCAGTGCCTTTATGGGCCCACCTTGAGGTCTCAGTGTTTTACTTGGCCCACCCAGTGCTTTACAGATCAGGAAATTTCACATAAAAATCCAGGTCTCTGCAGAGAAAACAAACTTATTGTTATCAAAGGGGAAGGGATGTGGGGGGAGGGATAAACTGGAAGTATGGGATTGATAAGATACACACTACCATATATAAAATAGATATACAACAAGGATTTACTGTATAGCACAGGAACTATATTCAGTATCTTGTAATTAACTATAATGGAAAAGAATAGAAAAAATTGGGATAACTGAATCACTTTGCTGTACACCTGAAACTAACACAATATTGTAAATAAACTATACTTCAATTAAGAAAAAAAATCTAGGTCTCTGGCTTCTCATAAAGCTTGGGGAGTTATGTCTGGCCACCCTGAGTTTTGGAGAGGGCAGGAGCTCTCCAGATCACTCCAGACCCCTTATTTCTTGACGGCTGTACTCACTTCCCTCTCTGCCGAGCCTCTGTGGCTTTTGAGTTTGCAACCACGGCCCTCGGCCCTTCCACTTCTTTGTCACCAGTGTTGCCCCCGCAATGTGGTGCTGCCTGGGAAAGAGTTATCGCTTTGCCTCTACATGGGGCTTTCCATGTGCACTGACCTCCCCAGCCATCGCTGGCCCTCTGTCTGAATTCCTACCTATGTCAGTGTTGCCAGGTGATTCCTAACCAGGTCAGGTGCCTTTGGTCCATCCTCCTGGTCTAGCATTTGAACCTGACCAGATGTTCTGCTGAAATAGGCAGGAGGGATGGGGAAAAAAACATGGCTTACCAAGCTAATCTGAGTGTTAATTAACCAGTTGCCCTGAGAACGTGTGGTCACATGCTTCTCCGGTGGAGGCCTGGGAATCTGAAGGGCTGTTGCTGAATCTTGTTCAGAGCCATCTTTGGAAACAATACATTTACCAGAAAGGACTGTATGAATTTCCTAGGGCTGCTGTAACAAAGTACCACAAACTGGTGGCTTTAAACAACAGTTACTGTCTCATGATTCTGGAGGCTGGAAGTCTCAAATCAAGGTTTCTGTAGGGCCTTGCCCCCTCTGAAGGCTCCAGGAAAGAATCCTTCCTTGCCCGAGGAAGTATGAGCCGTTGGTGTGGCTCAAGGGCTGCCATGTGAGGGATCAAAGCAAAGGAGGTCTCCATTCAAGGTCACAGTACCACTTCTACCTTTATGTGGACTTCACGAGCATCCTGAGCCCTCTCCCATCTCGTCGCCTCAGCTTTCTCCAAAGGCCCTGTGTGGTCGACAAAGCCATGATGATGATTTCCTTTTAGAGAGGCAGAAATTGAGCTCAGAGGGATGGAAGTGGCTTCTTGGTGCTGTGTGGGAATCAGAGTTGACCTATGAGTTAGGTCACTAAGCCAGCTTGGTCCCCAGAACTGTGGGAACTCTGCCCCCAGAGCTGGATCCAGCAGTGACTTCGCCTCATGGGGTATCAGCTTCCTCATTTGTAAAGGAGGCCTAATGCTTCTCTTGAGACACTGCTAGTAGGATCCAAATAGGTAGCTTCATTGTGATAGTACCTTGAGAATCATTAAAAAAAACCCATCAACTTTCTGGACCCATCATTCCAATGATCTACTGATTCAATGAATGAATGGAGACAAAGTTAAGGTATATGTGTGACTATTATGAGTGAGCTCAAGGCAGAAAACAAAATCGTTCTCCAAAAATGTCCTCTGAGGGTCAGGACCCCATGATCTGGTTCCTTCACTTCTGAGCCATTTATGGTTTACATTTGAATGTTCCCACAACTGTTCTGCATTTGCCAACATTTAATGCAGGCATTGCAGGGTGATGATGGGGAAAGGGGCAGTTCTGGCAGATTTAAAAGCAGCTTACTAGCAGGTTGGGTTTCTGTTTACACACAATTTAAACAAAGAGCCAAATTGTCACTGGGGAAAGTGACAGTGCTTCTCTCTCAGGATTTCTGTGTTTTGTTTCTTCACCAAGAAACTCTGAGGTTGAGAGTATTCAGTTACTTATTTGTCCAGAAATATCATGGCAGAGTTGAGGAGATAATGCGAGGCCTATAAATGTGGCAGAATTTGGATGAAGAGGAAACGTGCTATGTAAAGACGACACTGATACAGTATGGTAGGGTTGGGAGATTATTGAACAAATGTTGGATTCTACTGCAGGTTGAATCTATTGCCTGAGAAAACACCTTTGTTCAAATAAAGTTCCTGTATCAGAAATCCGTTTCAGCCTCCTAAACTTTTCCCTGTTCATTTTATTTGACAAATCATTTGTTCTCCTCCACCCTGTGCATCTGAAAGGAAAGTAACCCTGAATGGAGTGAAAAGTGATTTCAGCAGGCCCCATCAATGCTGTTCATAAGGCCTGTGTTTACCTTTCAAAGGAAATTCCTTTTCTGTAACAACTGTGCCGAGCACAGAGATTTTGCTTCAATTATCTCAATTTAATTTGGAGCGCCTTCTAGTTTAAAACACTGACAAGCAGGTGATTGAATCTAAGAAACCTGGAAAAATTTGCAAGTTTATATTATGAATGTTTTTCACTGAAGAAAACTCTGTGTGTGTGTAAAATAAATTTAGGGGAAACTTCAGGCTATTCTACTATAGAGAAGTGGATTACAATTCAGCAATGCTATTCAAACAACCACTTTGGAAGGGATTCTTTCCTTCCCCCACCTCCAGTTCCCCAAATTATCACTCACTTGAACTTTCTCCATCGGACACATATGCTTCATCTTTCTATACGGCAAAAATGCATCCAACAACTTGTGAAGCTATCTACTGGGAAAATCAGTCTGGGTTAAAACTTACTAATGTTAAGAATAAGAGGGCTTCCCTGGTGGCGCAGTCGCTGAGAGTCCGCCTGCCGATGCAGGGGACACGGGTTCGTGCCCCGGTCTGGGAGGATCCCACATGCCGCGGAGCGACTGGGCCATGAGCCATGGCCGCTGAGCCTGCGCGTCCGGAGCCTGTGCTCCGCAACCTGTGGGAGAGCCCACAACAGTGAGAGGCCCGCGTATCGCAAAAATGAAAAAAAAAAAAAAGAATAAGAAAGTATATCATCAAGATTATACAGGCATCAAAAGGATAACACAGGAATATTAAGAACAAATTTATTGTAATAAATTCAACAACTTAAGTAAAATAAATAAATTCCTTGAAAAATGCAACTTATACTGACTCCACCAAATGCTAGTGAGAATGTAGCGCCTTCAGGGTTCTTATCTATTGCTGATGGAATGTAAATTGGTACAGCTACTTTGGGAAAAACGTTTTATAGTCTTATGCTTTTGGTGTCAAGTCTCAAAACTCTTTGCCTATCCATAGAGCCCAAAGACTTTCTCACACATTTTCCTCTGAAAGTTTTATAGTTTTGCATTTTACATTTAAATCTGTGATCATTTTGAGTTATTCTTTGTATAGGGTGTGAGGTTTAGGTTGAAGTTCATGTGATACTCTGCAAGTAAATTAACTACCTGGCAGAACAAAACTCAAAACTCTGTTAAGGATGACAGCCAAATCTAGACACTCAATACAGTGGCATCTATAATGTACAGGATATAGTACAAAATTACTTTCATAAATAAACTGTACACATTTGTGTACAAAATAATTTGTACAAAGACACGTGAAGAAGGAAAATATGACCCATTACCAGGAGAAGAATCAGCCAATATAAATAGACCCAGGAATGACAGAGATGATGAAATAGGAAACAAGGACTTTAAAACTACTATTATTAGTATATTCCAGAAGGTTAAGAAATCTATGAACATAATGAGGGAAACAAATAAGGATTTCCCATTAGCCAGATAGAAACTAAGAACCAAATGAAAATTCTAGAAGCAAAAGTTGCAGTATCTGAAATGAAACATCTGCTGTGCAGATTAGATGAAGAATCAGTGAATCTGAAATAAGAGCAACAGAAATGACCAAAATTGAAGCACACTGAGAAAGACTGAAAAAAAATCCCACCACTTGAGGTCCCACTCAGTGACCTGTGGGATAATCCAAGCAGTCTAACATATGTGTAATTGGAGGAGAGAAAAGAGAAATATGAGGGGCAGAAAAGTTATTTGAAAAATATAATAGCTGAAAAATTTTCCAATATGATGAACTCTAAACCTACAGATCCAAGAAGTTCAATAAACCCCTAGAGGATAGCATAAAGAAAATCACACCAAGGCAAATCACAATAAAATTTCTCAAAAATTTCTCAACAGTAATAAAGAAAAAAATGTTAAAAGTAGCCTGATGGTGAAAATACATTATATACAAGAGAGCTATGAAAAGAAATATTTCTAACTTTTATCAGAGACAATAAAAGGAAGAAGACAAAGGGATCTTTCAAGTACTGAAAGGAAAAAAAAAGTTAACCTAGAATTCTGTATCCAGCAAAAATATTCTTCAAAAAGGAAGGCAAAATAAAGACATATTTAGACAAAAGAAAGCAGAGAGAAATTATTGTCAGGAGACTTGCACTACAGGAATTGTTTAAGGACATTCTCCAGGCTTAAGAAAAATGATGGAAAGGTGGAATTACAAAGAGAAATAAAGAGTGCTAGGGACAGTAAATATGTACATAAATAGACCTTTTTTTCTAAATTTTTAACTTGACTATTCAGAGCAAAAATGATAAAAGTGTCTTGTGGGATTTAAAACACATAGAAGATATATTACAATAGCACAAATGATGGGATGGAGTGAATTGGAAGTACATTTGTAAGGTTCCTATGTTCTAAGTGAAAAGTATACTATTATTTGAAAGTAAACTATATTAATTTAAAGATATATATTGTAAGCTCTGGAGCAACCACTAAAAATAAATAAGTACAGCTAAGAAGGCAAAAGAAAATAAGATAATAAATTACCAAAAAATAGTGATTAATCCAAAATAAATCAGGAAAGGAGGAAAAAAGATCAAAGAAGATCAAAGAAAGTCAGACAAGATATAAAAGCAAGACCCAAACAGACCACAAAACACTTATTTAAGAGATGAATATTAAATATAAAGTAAAAAGATAGAAAAAGGTAAACATGCAAACACTAAGAAAGTTGGTGTGGTTGAAGTGGCTATGTTAACAGAACAAGTATTACTGGAATTAAAGAGGAATATTCATGATGATAAAAAGGTTATTTTATCAAAACTATATAACAATTGAAAATGATTGTAAACCAATGGCAAACTCCAGACAAACTGACAGTTGCTAAAACCACAATTACAGTTGGAGATTTCAACATCCCTCTTCAATAATTAATAGAACAAGTAGGCAAAAACACAGTAAGAATAAAGAGGACTTATACAACACTATCAAATAACTGGATCTAACTTATGTTTCTAAAACATTACACCCAACAATTGCAGAACACACATTCTTTTCTAGTACACATGGGACATTCACCAAGATATATCATAGGCTGGGCCATAAAATGAGTCTCAAAACATTTAAAAGAATTGAAAGTTTTAAAAAAGTTATCAGAGGAATTTTTCCCCCAACCTAGAACCCAGGCCAGGACAGAAAAACTTCCTCATAGTCTTCCTTTACCAGAAGATGAATTTTCGCAGTTCATTCTTTTACTGAGGGCGTAGCCCTTCAAGTGTCTTTTTTTTTTTCCTTCCTCCCCTGAGATCTCAGTTCCAAATCCCCACATCATATAAAAACCTTGTCTTTTGTTTCCCATAGCCACAAAATACAACCCTCTTTGTTACTAAGATTGATGAATGTCCCCAGGTCAACTGTAACTTATGCCTTCACACAGTTCTGGGTTCCAGCTCCCTTTTCATTTTTGGCCTTTGAGCATTTCCCTTAGTATTGTGCATGCTCAGCTACACATTTCAAATATGTTGGTGATATTTTGTTCAACATTCTAGGGGTTTTGTGGCCAGAGGGTTCTCAGATTATCTAGTTTCCACGTTTCTGGAACCTGAAGCTTGTCATATAAGTTTTTACTTACTTTATGGGTTCAAGTTACCTTGGCCTAATCAAAAGTCCCTTCACTTAGAGCCAGGCAGCCTTGGGTTTGAATTCCAGCCCTGGTACTCACCAATTATGTAACACTGAGCAAGTGACAAAACCTCTCTGAGCCTTATTTTCTATATTAGTTTTAGGGATCATAATCCCAGGTTTTCAAGTTTGTTGTAAAGATGATCTCTATTCTAAATACAATACAAGGCACAATAAGTGAAAGATAATGTTATCATTATTCATTCTTCAAATACTGAGTGTTCACTGTCAGGTACACCCTCTAAGTGCTATGAATAAAAGACAATAAATACACGAATAATACATTATATAAACATATTTTAATATATAAATATATATTTGTTTTATATATATATATATATATATATATATATATATATATATAACAACAACAAAAACCCCAGAAGTTTAAGTGCACTACCGAAAAGGATAATGAGATTGAGACTGCCCATAGAGACAGAGTGAGCTTTTTGATTAGGTGATAGGAGATTCCCATTTGATGGTGTGACATTTGATTTAGAATCTGAATGAAGTCAAGAATAAAAAATTTAGATGAGAGGTGATGGTTGTACAACTCTGTGAATATGCTAAAAAAGCTGATTTGTATACTTTACATGGGTGAATTGTATGGTGTGTGAATCATATTTTGAGGAAGCTGTTTTTCTTTTTTTTTTTTTAAGTCTGAAGGAAGAAGAGAAAACAAGGTGAAATCTCTGGGAAAGAGCACTCCAGCTAGAGGGAACAGCAGTACAGAGACCATGAGGCTGGAAGGGACTTTCATCAGTTGGAGGAAAAGAAAGATTGTGTGGTGGGAGTTTAGTTAGGGAGGAGATTGGAGATGGTGGAGATCTAGACTATGGTAGGGGACAGACCAGGCAGGGCCTCGTAGGTCATGTTGAATACTTGAGATTTTATCCAAAGTGCAATGGGTAGCCCTTGAAAACATTTAACTGGAGAAGTGATATCTGGTTTATGCTTTCAAACAATACTTGTGCTTTCTGTATGGCAAGAGGATATATAGGAGGGAAAAAATATAAGCAGGGAGACCAGCAAAGGGAATGCTTCACAATAGTTAGAACGAAGGTCCTAGATATTGCAATTCTGGCTTTGTCCTCGGTCCCTCAGACTCTCCTTTATTGATCTTATACTTTATTCTGAGAGCAGACATGTGACAGAAAAGGCCACTGCAGCAGAGGGACCCATGAGAAGTAGAGAATTCATGCTCCACCACTACCCACAAAGGAAAAAGGTTACTGTAGTACCCTGGCATTCACCTCACCTTTGGTTTACAGTAACTTGGACTATTCCTACAGGAAGGTTTCAGGGTTTTCAGTTGATCTATCCTGGGCCACAGTGAAGAGGGTCAGGAGGGTTCCCTTTTCTAGGCTGGGGTTGGCCAATCTTTTTCCCCATCTCAGCCACTGCTTGGAACCATTCTGAACTACCTCTGTCTCTCTTTAAGAACTAAGTCAAGGGCTTCCCTGGTGGCACAGTAGTTAAGAATCCACCTGCCAACGCAGGGGACACGGGTTTGATCCCCAGTCCAGGAAGATCCCACATGCTGCGGAGCACCCATGCGCAACAACTACTGAGCCTGCGCTCTAGAGCCCGTGAGCCACAACTACTGAGCCCCCGTGCCACAACTACTGAGGCCCGTGTGCCTACAGCCCGTGCACCTCATCAAGAGAAGCCACCGCAATGAGACGCCTGCGCATCACAACGAAGAGTAGTCCCCACTCGCCACAACTAGAGAAACCCCGTGTGCAGCAACAAAGACCCAATGCAGCCAAAAGATAAATAAATAAATAAAAAATAAAAAAAATAAAAAAAGAACTAAGTCAAAATTTCCCACAAGTAGAAAAATACATGGGCAGCTGCTCAATCTATAAATTTTATAAATCAGGCAGCTTTGCTGCTTTATATAAATGATTAGAGGCATGGCCTTTGGAATCAGACAAAATTAGGTTTAATTGCAAGCTCCGCCACTTAATGAGTAACTTAGGGATAGTTCTAAATTTTGTTTAGTAAAACTAGGGACAATAATACCTATGCTTCATTGAGTGTTTAAATGTGTTGATGTCTGTAAATCACTTAGCACAATGCCTGATACATAGTAAGGATGCCAGATTGGTAGTATTATTATTATTACTTATTGTAATAATTAGTAAGTCTGTTACTTTTACAAAGGGAAGAATACCTTCAAAAAGATGAAGTCTACTTACCTTTAAAAGACATGAACCTGTTAACTACTACATGAGGTTAAAAATATGGAATCAAAAATAATAATTTCAATTTTTTCCTGTAATAAAATTAGTTTAAAATAAAGTTAATAATTATAAAATCTTTAGCCAAAAAATTTTTCATTTTGGAATTCAGTAAGTATAAATAAGCCCCTTAGCAAACTATTCATAATTATAAACTATTATGGAGTATGGAGTTGATTATTTTTAATAGTGCCAAAATGAAAATCAAACTTACAGTTTCAATATTTGAAGAATGATCACATATATTATGTTATAGCTATCTGAAGGAATATTAGGTATACTTTTAAAAATTTACATTTCCAAGTAATTTTAATGATACTGGAAAATGTTACATTGCAAGTGAAAAAGCAGTATATAAAAACCATCTACATTGTTTATGATATGTATACGTGATATGTATCTTGGATATATGTCAAGAACTTTGTGAGGGCCTTCGCCTCTGTCAACTCACAGCACGGCATCGATGGAATACTCTGGTATAACAATTTACCAAAAATGGAAAAGTCCATTCAAGTGAACAGAAAAGAAAAAAAGAATTATAAATATGTATGCTTTCCTAGGGAATGGTTTCTTACTAGTGTCTTTTAATCCCCTTTAGTGATTCCTTTATAAGAATTCCACAAGGACCTTTGTGGTCGAGAGCCCACTTGTTCCAATACGGTCAATGGTGTATCAATTAACTGCCATCAAGTAACCACCTTGCATCTGTAACAGTCTGAAAGGGAGAGCTCCTGAGTCTGGGAGTCAGATATCTGTACTGCTGTGCCTCATGCAGACAGCAGACCATGTGTCTTCTAAAAGGGGCTCTTTTAAATATCCATTAGAGGTAGTACTACTAGCGATCACACTCAGCCTTCCAACACTCTAAAAGCATTGGCAAAGGAGAATTAAATATGCATAATGCAAGCAACTTGTTCTATAAGCATTCAGTATGTCGTTATCCTTCAATAGAACTGTTCTGATGGAAATTTTTATGGTGTATAGGTCTTAGGATCTAGTATTTCTCATTTCAAAGAGTAACCTCGTTTTCTCAAACTATTATATAAAACCACAGTGCATTTAACTGATTTAGTTAAATTTAATTTCTTACTTTAAATTCTAAGAGGAGAAAAAACTCTTTGAAGGAAATCTTTGTTTAGATGGCATAAAAGTAGAGGCCTCGTTGGTAGTAGTACTGACAGTCATGACTTGTGTTATTACATACACGCTACCAGTCAAAAGTCAACTTCTTTAGGAATAATAACTATTGCTGCTTTGGCTAAAATTTGAGTCTTTCATTAGGGTAAAATTACGTCTGACATTTCATAAGGCTTAAATGCAAACAAAAATGATTAATCACATTCATAAATATGCAAACTTACATTCAAACCATGATATTAAAAAGGTATATTACATTTGAGACAGAATGGCAAAACCAGAATTTTTAATTGCCAAGAATTTTATGTAGCAAGTTTGTTCAGTAACATAATAAAATAGGCATATTACATTGGCAGAAGTGGACTTAAAGAACATAAAATATTACTTTAAAACAGGAAAACAATGGGATCACTTTCAAGAGCCTCACAGAAAGCTTGTAATTTAAAATGCTACTTTTTCATGATTAATGGGATTAATATGTGGGTTTTCTATGATAAAAATCATGGTACCTGAGTAATACATACATTCAATTGCATATGACAACCAATATTATAAAGATGTACTTTCCTAATTACTTAAGAAATTGTTTTCAGCTTATTCAATGCTTTGTCTAAATAGCTTCAGATATGTAAAAAGCAAACAAACATACTGTTTCATCCTTCATACTTAAGGATGAAACTTTTTAGTAAGCATGCATGACATATAATAAAATGGCACTTGAGGGAAATTATTGCTTAACCTAAAGGAAAAAAATATCACTGTTAAATTCTTGCCTGGGGGTTAAATTGTGGTCTTGCATTAATAAAGTAGGTTTTTGGATTCCTTAGCTTTTGGTGATAATTTGGAACCTTTCGTATTTTCCCTGTAAATATTTCAGGCAAGCTCTAAAATTTGAGAGGACACTTAATAAAATAAAACTCCCATTTAGATGATAAAATATATTAATTCTAATAATATATAAATAAAGTACATCTGATTCATTTACTGGGCAAGGGCTACATTCTAAACTACCCAACTCAAATTAAACTAAACTCTGTGGCAAACAATTTTTCTCATTAGGCAGTTAATGTTACCTTCAATAAGGCAATTCCCACATAGCCTTTGGCCATAGCTGTTGTCTTTAAAACAAAGTTCTAAATCTGTAGATCATGCAAAAGGTTATGATCTCCTTAGCAGGTGGTTAAGGAAATCTACAATAGGGATGCATGGTCAAGAGAATATGAGTTTTTAAGAAGTCTCATCTAATTAGCGGAGCTCTCCCTTCCAATCCCCCCCATGTTCAGTAATCCAAGAAACTGAAATGCAAATGGAAAAAATGAATCTGTGAAGTTAAAGGTATAAAATTCTGCAACGTTCCTCAGACTCTTCATTCTTATTTCTAGAATGGGAAGGGATTAAAGCTAACCTTATTTCTTTAGAGGAAAGTAGACGAAAAATTATTTATAATTTTAAAACTTTTTGCAGCGTTGATTAATGCTCATCAGTAAATAAGGGAGACCATTTCATTCATTTGGATATGCAAATTAACCTGGAAAATCCATAAAAACATCTTTATCGCCAATAAGCCCATCAGTATAGCAAAACATAATGTAAAAGAAAATGAATATTACTTGATAAACACATGTGAATAGAAGTATTTCAATAAGAAAATCTATCTTTTTTTTATAAAAAAGCTTTCTATTTTAAACATCATTACTCAATCACAAATAAAATACTATCAATAAATGCCTTTGAAATTTCAAGTAAAAGCCACCGCATTTTCCTTATTAAGAATGTTTGCTTTCAGTCGTCCTTTTTGTCTGAGGTACTCTCTTCATGACTTTCAGGGCTGACTTTATTACTTACGACTGAGGGAGTTGCTTGGACTTCTTCTGGTAATGAAAACACATGGCACGTCTGGAGGTCTAAGTAGGTTGTAAATATCTTAGCATATTCTGGATGCTTTAGGGCAAAACTTTTAAATTCCTCTAAAAGAGGAGAAAAAACAAAATCCAATAAATTGAGGTGAATCTTCTTTTGGCATGATGCAGATTCACATATGATCTTAATAATACAATGATTGCAAAAGTCTATTACTCAATCCCTATAAATTATACAACCACTTTGGGAGATAGTTTTTTCCATTATCTAGTCAAGTTGAAGATATGCATACTTTATTCCAGGGTAGATAAGCAAGAGAATTTGTGCATATTGTGCTCTGGGAGACATGTATGAGAATGTTCACAGCAACATTATTCATAATAGGTAAAAAATGGAAACAATTCAAACGTTTGTCAACAGTTGGAATGGCTAAGTAAATCATGGTATATTCGTGGAACAAAGTGCTACACAGCAATGAAGATGAATGAATAGCTGTGTTGTAACAATACGGATGAATCTTAAAACCATAATGTTGAATGAAAAAAGCCAGATGCAAAAGAACACATGTTGTATGAGACCATTATGTAAAGTTCAAAAACTCAGGCAAAACTAAAATATATTTAAAGATGTGTACTTTTGTGGTGAAATGCTAAAACAAAGCAGGCAGAGATTCCTTTTTAAGTCAGGTCAACAGTTCCCTCCTTTAAGACAGAGGAAGGGGTTCTATTTGGGAATAGGCACGTGGAGGTTTCTAGAGTTATTGAAAAGCTCCATTCCTTGACCTGAGTGGTAGTTACACAAGGGTTCATTTGTAAAACTTTGTTGTGCTCTATGTTTATGTTTTATGTAATTTTATTATTTTTTTGTAATAAAAAATGTTAACAAAATTTATTACCCAGGACTCTCTATTACTGGCTTTTAAAACTATTTTAACCTTTAACTCTGGTAAAGAAATAAACCATCTTGAAAAGCTGAGCCCTGACTTATGATCGGTAAGGGCAAGTAGAGTGTACAATATTCACTAATCATATCACAAGACCCCTGAGTACTAGGCCTCCTTTTATCTCAGGTGTTTGAGATTTAGGAAGTGAGGTAGAGTATAGAAGGCTTACAAAATTAACCATCAGAATTTGAACCCCAAGCCTCCGGTAACCTGGAGTTTCTGAAATATGATGCTACCCTCAAGTTTGACATTTCTCTCTCCTCTTCTGTTTGGATGGAGAAAACTTTATTGAGCTTATATAGCAAAGCGAGCCTGGTCTTTGAATCAGCTTGCTATTTGACTCTATAATAAAAGGCTTTTAACCCAATATCCTATTTCTATCCATTCACTAAAAAAAAAAATCCTCCGATAACCGAGTGTCTACTTCATGGCACATTAGACTATCTAGCAACTCTTGAAGATAAAAACAGGTCTTAGTGATGAGGAAGTCACCAGATAGAGCCCAGGTCATTCTTTGCAATTACAACATTATTTTGCATTGATAGAGTACTTTATATTTCCAAATTAAGCAAGCTATTAATTGTTCTTTCTTAACATCCAAAATAAAGATTTATCTGAATGAGTCTATTTCAGTGACGGAGATACAGAGGACGTAAGTGACTTCTAAGATACGTGGGCAGGAGTGTTGATCTACTGAAACCATGAGCTTTAATTTTAAGACTTGTGCTCTGGTCAAAAGATCAAGGCTCTCTGTCCTCTTTGAGGATGCTCGTGGCATTAAAGAGTACCTCATTTCTAGAAGTGCTGAGAGCTGGCAATAAGTAGAATTTGGGCATTAATTTGGCTAAAGGAAAACCAAGAATGAAAACAATTTAAACGATTACATTTAAATAATGTAAATGGATACATTCATGATACATGTCTATACCTATTCTTTCATAAAATCATACTTAAATACCTCAAACATTCCTGCAAAAAAAAAGTGGGCTTGCATAATATTGGGGAAAGGGAGATATTCTGTGTATTCTAAAAAGAAAAAGGTTGAACTCCAAAAAACAGAGTAGATTTCCCTAAAAACATATTAAAACTGACAGGTAAAAATATGACTACCTAAAAATAATTCTTAGTATTAGCTTCCATTGAAATAGTTATTCCAAATAGTTTTTCAAAATTTGTAGTTTGGAGTAATACAGAGTATTAACTATGCAATGAAAATGGTCAGAGAATTAGTACACATGGGGTTTATGACTCTTTTTTTTTTTTTTTTCTTTTTGCGTTATGTGGGCCTCTCACTGTTGTGGCCTCTCCCGTTGCGGAGCACAGGCTCCGGATGCGCAGGCCCAGCGGCCATGGCTCACGGGCCCAGCCGCTCTGCGGCATATGGGATCCTCCCAGACCGGGGCACGAACCCGTATCCCCTGCATCGGCAGGCGGACTCTTAACCACTGCGCCACCAGGGAGGCCCGGGGTTTATGACTCTTAAGTTTTTTTTTTTTTTTTTTTTTGCGGTACGCGGGCCTCTCACTGTTGTGGCCTCTCCCGTTGCGGAGCACAGGCTCTGGAGGCGCAGGCTCAGGGGCCATGGCTCACGGGCCCAGCCGCTCCGCGGCATGTGGGATCTTCCCGGACCGGGGCACGAACCCGTGTCCCCTGCAAAGGCAGGCGGACTCTCAACCACTGCGCCACCAGGGAAGCCCAGACTCTTAAGTTTTATATCAGTATATACTTGCCATTTTATCCTTTTTTTAAAAATGAACATAATAGATAAGTGCCCTAAGCACTTAATTACCCAAAATAGAATAAGGAGAGCCAAAATGACAGTAATTAAAAACAGAAGAGTAGGGCTTCCCTGGTGGCGCAGTGGTTGAGCGCCTGACGATGCAGGGGACACGGGTTCGTGCCCCGGTCCGGGAAGATCCCACATGCCGCAGAGCGGCTGGGCCCGTGGGCCATGGCTGCTGAGCCTGCGCGTCCGGAGCCTGTGCTCCGCAACGGGAGAGGCCACAACAGTGAGAGGCCTGAGTACCGCAAAAAAAAAAAAAAAAAAAGAATAATGAAGAGTATTGATCGAATAGGCTTGCTATAAAGAATAAATGAATTAATATATATAAAATGTGTGAAGAGTGCTTAGCATATGGTAAGTCCTCAATAATTAGCTTCTACCATTACACCACTACTACTATTATTACTATCATCATCATTGTTACTATTAATTCTATTGTTAACATATTAGTGGGGGGAACAACACTCTTGTATGAGGGTCAGTCATAGTCTGGATGTACACTGTATACCGTACAGTACACCAAATCAGGAGCCAAACTGCCTACTCACCATATGAAACAGAATCCCCCTGGGCTATTTCCTTGAAGAGACCAGAAACATCAAGGTCAGGCACTCCAAGGGAAGCCTGCAGAATGGTGGCGAACTCTTCCTCTGTTATGAAGCCATCCTCGTCAACATCAAAGAGCTGAAGGAAAAAGAAAATAAAGCCTAAGACTGAGCTCCTCCAGAGCAATGGTGGTATGTAATAATCTTAAAAAATAAACCGTTTAGTAATTCAGACATTCATTGTGCTGGGGGGCTAGGGATATATGTCCATAAGTATGGTATCTGCTGCCTTCATAATACTTATAGTTTAGTGGTAGAAAGAGATAGGATTAAAATAGGGGCTACAGGGACTTCCCTGGTGGTCCAGTGGTAAAGAATCTGCCTTATAATTCAGGGGTGTGGGTTCGATCCCTGGTCAGGGAACTGGGATCCCACGTGCCGCGGGGCAACTAGGCCCTCACGCCACAACTACTGAGCTCTCACGCCTTAACTAGAGACCCCATGCCACAAACTACAGAGCCCACGCGCCCTGGAGCCTGTGCACCACAACTAGAGAGAAGCTCGTGCGCTGCAACAAAAGATCTTGTGTGCCGCAGCCAAAAATAAATAAAATAATAAATAAATCTTAAAAAAAAATAGGGGCTACGACCATAGTAAGTACAAAAGCACATGGGAGTCCTGTGTAGAACAAGATGAATCCTACCCGGAGAGGTCAGGGAAGGCTTTATGACATTTGAGTTGGGTCTTAAAACATGAAGAGATATTCCCAGAACATACAAGGACTGGCAGGCAATTGCCTGGGGCTCAAGTCAGGAGAGAGAAAGACAAGCAAGGATCAGATCATGATGGACATATAAGGCCTCATCTACCCCTGCAGGATTATGATGGGAAGGGCTGTGGTGTGATTGCCTGTGAACTGAGGGAGCTCTCTGAGGCAAAGTGTGGAGGATGGAGAGAGGGCAGAAAGTTGAAAAGACTAGAGTCATGAAAAACAATTAAAGAGTCTGGGGTGGAGAAGCAGGAAGGGCAGGAAGAGACAATTTATAAGGAAGCAAAGACAGGACTTACATATCAATTAGAGGTCTGTAGTGATGGAAAAGAAGGAGCTAAAGATGGCTGAGGGATTCTAGCTTGGGCAAGTGGGTGAAAGTGGGTTATGTTACCAAGAGTGGGAAAACAGGTTCCCAATGAGATCAAGGGTTAGACCTGGAGAGCTTACATTTGAGTCAGAAGTACCAGGAGGAAGTTAAGATTCAGCACATCAGCTCAGGAGAGTGATGAGGCTTGAGATATGAATTCAGGTAAAGATTGAAACTACGAGTGTGTTTGAGCTTCTCTGTAGAAAGTGCACAAAGTAAGGCAGAGCCCTGGGAACAGCAAGAGTTGAGGTGTGTGCAGGGAAGAGGAACCGGCCAGAAAAACTCAGAAGCAGCAGCCAGAGAGACGGAGAAGCAGAAAGAAAGAGCATGCATCTTGGAAGCTAGGGAAGGTTTTCAGGAAAGAGGAAGAAACTCGGCCAAGCAAGAAGGTTTGCTGGATTTGGCAATTAGGAGATCCTGGCGACGGATGGTAACGGGAATCAAGCAATGAATAGAGAGGTGAGGCATGGAGGCAACAGGCATGGCTCTTCTTTTAAGAAATTATGGAATAAAGCACAGGAGATAAATAGGGTAATAGCCACATACAAAAGGAGGCTGCCTTCAGGAAGGGAGAGACAATATGTTTATAGGCAGAGGGGAAAGGGTGGGATAGACTGAAAGTCAAGCAGCAAAGCAGGGGTAACTGATAGATAATTAATATGCCATATTCATAATCCTCTCCAGGGTATTAACATTTTTTCATGATATCAACACTGACTCTTTGCAGGCACTGATCCAACATGTTCAAATCACTTTACACACTCATTTAACCCTAATAATAGTCTTATGTAAGGGAGGTGTTGTTATTAGCCCTATCTCACAGATGAGAAAGCTGAGGAACAAGGAAGCCAGGTAACTTTCCCAAGGTCACACAGCTTGTAAATGGTCCAGCTGTCGCCCAAATGCAGGCAGATATCTACAGTTCCTGATGTTAAGGTATCCACTTCTGACCAAATACACGATCAAAACCAGGCATTGGATAAGGTGTGATAATCATGAAAAGAACAATAAGCAAATACTGAATAGTGTTTTAATTGCCCACTAGGGTGGGAGGAGAAAAATATAGTTCGAAGTTGTGATTTGCTGCCCCCAGATAAGAAGGCACGGACTCCTAGTCCATTTTCTACTACTCAGCCCCTAAATGGACGATAAGATAGCTGGAAAGTGCAAAGTGAATTAGCTAGCATTTGTTTTCACAACAGTACCCCCAGGGCTCTTTATGGGCCTTGGACTTCAGTCATTAACTGCCAGGATTCAGTCACAACCTCCCCCACCCTTCTCACAAATTCTAATTTTTCTGTAAAAGTCTTCCATTCCTAAAGAATTCTCACCATCTTATCAAATCATCTAAATTTGGTGCTTTGATGGCTCTTCCTTCTGTATAAGTTTCCTTCACACATCCATTCTGGGGACTTTGACTTCCTCTCCATTTGTCATTTGTCACAACTACCCCACAAAAACCCCTCCATTTCTCTCAATTCCTCATCTCTCCCAATAGGTTCCCTATTACAGAGTTCCCCGACCTAAGGTAAATCTCATGCTCTGGGCTCTGGTAGAAGGTTTAACACCTCATTTTCCTCGGAGAATGGGGGAGTGATATCTCCCCAGTGCACGGAATGCTGTGGGACTCTGCATCAAAACATCCTGTCTTTCCTAGCAAGCACATGGTCCAAGGCCATTTGGACTCTGCCTGGAATTTGAATGATGAACAGCGTTGGAGTTTGCTCACTCTAACGGCAGTGCCCAAGGGAGATGTAGAGCAGCTCCCGCAGCTGGGACCTCTGGAGCTGCCTGCTTGGGAGTATTCCCTGGAGCCTGCTTGCTGTCCTCACAACTGATTCCTCCACGAGAGTCTATGCCTACTGCTTACAACTGAAGAATGCTGACTAATATTCTACCTCTAAAGGTCACTGTGATGATGAAATATGATCAAAGATGGGAAGTTAACTGTGAAGTGTTACCCAAATAAAAGGATGTGAATGCATTCTGTATATATACAAAATGATACTACTAAATGAAAAATAGAAGCATGCCAAAATAATTTTCAAAAACATCATACAGGGACTTCCCTGGTGGCACAGTGGTTAAGAATCTGCCTGCCAATGCAGGGGTCACTGGTTCGATCCCTGGTCCGGGAAGATCCCACATGCCGTGGAGCAACTAAGCCCGTGCGCCACAACTACTGAGCCTGCGCTCTAGAGCCCACGAGCCACAACTACTGAGCCTGCGAGCCACAACTACTGAAGCCCACATGCCTAGAACCCGTGCTCCACAACAAGAGAAGCCACCGCAGTGAGAAGCCCGTGCACTGCAATGAAGAGTAGCCCCTGCTCGACGCAACTCGAGAAAGCCCGCACACAGCAACGAAGACCCAACACAGCCAAAAAAAAAAAAAAGACACTTAAACAAAACAAAACAAAAAAACCAAAACATCATACACCCCTGAGAAGGTTAAAAAAATAACCAAAGTAAAACATGACACTTGCTTTACTGAAAAAAGAGCTAATTATAGTTTTAGGTCCTTCTTTCCTCTCCCTGTCCCCCCTCAAAACCAAGGTCTAGGCTAGAGAAAAATCTCAGGACTTCTTTAAAGACAATAATTACTATGATTAAGGGCCAAATTTTCTATCAGGTCTTTCATTGGTAAACCCAAAGTGACCACTTGCCCAGCTGACCTTATAATCACACAGACAATCTCAGAACAGAAACAGAAATGTCTGGGTTGGAATAAGTTAGCTATGTGTATAATTTTAGGTTTTATGATGAATAAGTCTATAAAAGTTTTCAGCTTGGAAAGAGTTCTGGCCCTTGCCTTGAGACCATCTGCTAAGCATCAACCTCTTAGGTTCTTTATAGGCCTAGCAGTTAACTCAGTTGAAACCAATCTGAAATAAGAAGTCAACCTGGGGACTCCTCTGTCAAGGATAGAACACATGGAAATTCGTGAGGCTATCCCAGGTGGCCTCTAAGATGTGAGAAAGGACTCTGGGAGGAAGAGGGTCTTTCTAGATGATAGAGGGGAAAACATTTGTTGAGGACACAGTGGGGTATTCTTCTCAGAGAAAATCAGGAAGAAATGAGAGTAGGAAAGAGGCATGGGGAAGGTCCTCAGCTGTTATGGTGGATGAAGCAGAGACTCAAAGAGCTGTACGATAAGATTCCACATACACAGCTTGGTAAGTGAGATCAAGTTTTTGTTTTACTTGAGAGCAGATCATGTAAGATTAGAATATGGAAGGGAACATCCCATTCAAATACTAATTAGATAAAGCACGTTTCATCTCCAAAGAACCAAAACACACTTTGGGAATGTATTCTTCCCTCTCCTTTTTGCATATATAAGTGATAAAATGGAATCTGAGTTCTCATAATTCAAACTTCCATTAAGTTTTGCTAGGGATGGGGGACATGGATTTTATTCATCTGCCCCTCAACCTCCCATACTGCTGTGACAATATATGTGATATACAGGAAAACACATAGGGTGGAAACTTGAGACATTTATGATGGTATTCACCTGACACCACCACAACAAAATAAACTCCATCGGGAAAAGATCACCTAAAATATCTCTGACATACAGAGTGAGAAAATAAGGGTGGATCAGAACTTTCTGCCTGGTGAACTGGGATGACTATAGACAGGTGGCGTTTATTTATAAACCTCACTTTGGGGCTCCAAAATGGGGAGGCTGAAAAGAAATAATTTTTAAACTAATTTATGAAATCACCTGCTCTTCAATTTTAATGCTGTTAACTAGGCTGCTTCCAAAGACTTTCTTTTTGCTTAAATGGATGCTTGTCTTTTCTTTATTCTCGGTAGCGATTGTCTTAATCACATTGCCCTCGTGTACATGTCACAGCAGATCTATAAACACTCGTAATAGATGCACTGATTTTCAGATAATACACTTAGAGTCAACACTTGTTTACGAGACAGACCAAGATGATTTCAGTGTGGCTGACAGTACCTTAAATGCCACCTGGATGATCTCCTCTGTGTTGGCAGGGTTGCACAGGACAGCCAGGCCAATTACATACTCTCGGAAGTCGACACTGCCATCATGGTTCTGTGAAAGGATGGGAGAAATCAGTTAGCAGGGCCACTGGTTGAATGACTATTAATCACAGCCCACAAGGCGAAATTCAGACATGCCACGGAGCTCAGCCTCGTCATGCACTGAGCCAATTTGGAAAAAAGTTCGCACTGAGATAGAACAGCTAGTGAGTGGCCCACCCATACCCAACTCAGAAGGAAGAAAAATATATTCCTGCTGAGTGATCAGTATAAACATTTTATCACTGAGGCTCATTTAGAGTGGCTCTACGGCACTCATTGTGGGTTCTTTTTTTTTTTTTTTTTTTTTTTTTGCGGTACATGGGCCTCTCACCGCTGCGGCCTCTCCCGTCGCAGAGCACAAGCTCCAGACGCACAGGCTCAGCGGCCATGGCTCACGGTCCCAGCCGCTCCGCGGCATGCGGGATCCCCCCAGACCGGGGCACGAACCCGTGTCCGCTGCACTGGCAGGCGGACTCCCAACCACTGCGCCACCAGGGAAGCCCCATTGTGGGTTCTTGAGCTCAGCCTTGATGGGAGCCTCTCTGGGAAGCAGGATGGGGGATTTCATCCTAGGTGGGACTGAAGCCTTCATTCCACCATCGATGGTGGGCCTGCCGTGATGGCCAACACCAGTGGGTCACTAAGAGACTTTCTCCATGTAGGAGATAGAAGGGAAAGGAAAGGGGCAAATTGAGGCAATAATCACAGCTACATTCTTTCTTCTTTCTGTGCTTACTCTGCAATAAAGCAGGAGAAAGTAAGCAAACCCGAGCAACTTCAAGGGCCCCTTAGTGATATCGGACCCTGGAAGATCCTGCACTTCTTTTTTTTTTTTTTGCGGTACGCGGGCCTCTCACTGTTGTGGCCTCTCCCGTTGTGGAGCACAGGCTCTGGACGCGCAGGCTCAGCAGCCATGGCTCACGGGCCCAGCTGCTCCGCGCCATGTGGGATCTTCCCGGACCAGGACACGAACCCGTGTCCCCTGCATCGACAGGTGGACTCTCAACCACTGCGCCACCAGGGAAGCCCGATCCTGCACTTCTAAGCCTTGGAAACTAAACAATTCGTATGATGTTTATATCTATACACTTCAGCAGGTATTTCTTGATGGTATTATAAAAGAAGGGGTTGATAATTCTAATCCATGCTGACCGAATACAGAGTTTTTCCTACACATGAACTACTCACATAGATGGGAACACTGAGAAGATGAAATGGGGAGAAAGGAGAGAAAGCTTAAGGAAGAGAGGAAGAAAGGGAGAGAGAGGCAAGGCAGAGAAGGAGGGAGGATGGAAGGAAGAGATAGAAGAGAGAGAACAAGAAGGAAAGGGGAAGAGGAGAAAGGAAAAGTGAGATGGAGAGTGGAAGAGAAAGATGGAGGGGGAAAGAGAGGAGGAGGAGGGAGAAAGGAAGAGAACAATGAGCACAATGATTATGATCCCAGCTGTGGAATCATTTTGGCAGCAAGATCTTCATGTTGCCAGATAAACTATGAACTAGTAACAACAAAGCTAAGTGTGATACTTGATAGGTTAGCAGATGTTTGGCACTGATAAGAGCGCAATCTTTAACTGTGACTAAGTGTCTACATTTCAACCATCAAGAGTTCCTCTAGGGCAGGGATTGCCTTCCTCTGTGCAGTGTATTCCCATTGCCTAGCACACACAGGTAGGTGCTAAAAACGATGTTACCTTTTCCTCACCTACCCTTACCTACTATTGATACTTTGGGTTCACCTTAAGACACTTAGGCAGTGTTTTTCACTGGGGTTTCATAGATGAGCTTGAAAGGGAAGGCTGTGAAGCCCCGAAAGGGTGTGCCTTTATTTTGTTTTTTTGTTTTTGGCCGAGCCACAGGGCACGCGGGATCTTAGTTCCCTGACCAGGGATCGAACCTGTGCCCCCTGCAATGGAAGCGTGGTGTCTTAACCCCTGACCAGGGATCGAACCCATGTCCCGTAGAGTGGAAGTGTGGAGTCTTAAACCCTGGACCGGCAGGGAAGTCCCAGCCCTATTTATATGTACATTTTTCTAGGGAAAAAAAATCTTGTAGCTTTCCTCAGCTTCTCAAAGCAACCAAGACTCACTGTCACCATACTACTTTATCTTGCTGCAGGGTGGGAGCTAAAAAGGAATAATTTACCTTCACTTTCTCATCGGAGAAGGTAGAAACAGAGGATTCAAGATTTCCCTAAAGTAACAGGGTTTCTTCCTAGGATTTAAAATTCAGGTCATCCGACTTCAATTTTGTCTGATTACCAGCCTCTAAGACAGCTGTTTTCTGCCTTTCCTTTAATCGACTTTATTGAGGTATCAATTACAGTCAATAAAAAGCATCCATTTTAAGTGTACAGTTTGATGTTCTTTGAAAAAATGCAGACACCAGGGTAACCACCATCACAATTGATGGCTATGATATTTTCATGACCCCAGAAGTTTCAGAGAAGGTAGAGTTTTTAAGGGACATAATTTTCCTTGTGCCACTAACGTTTAATTTTCTTCTGTACTATGGAGGGCTGTTGTTCATTAGGCCTTAGAGGCTGAACAGCTTATTGTACCGTGAATATATGCTCAATAAAGGTAAATTTATTCTGCAATTGGTTTTCTCCACTAAGCAACATAGAAGTCTTGAATAGAAGTTCTGAAGTATAATGAACTGGTTTGCAGGGCAGAAATAGAGACACAGATGTAGAGAACAAATGTATGGACACCAAGGGGGGAAAATGGTGGGGAGGTGGGTGGTGGTGGTGGTGTGATGAATTGGGAGATTAGGATTGACATTTATACACTAATATGTATAAAATGGATAACTAATAAGAACCTGCTGTATAAAAAAAATAAAATTCTAAAATTCAAAAAAAAGAAGTTCTGAAGTATAGATATAAGAATGACCTATGAATATATTCAATATCCTGTGATAAACCATAATGGAAAAGAATATGAAAATAAGTATATATATGTATAACTGAATCACTCTGCTGTACAGTGGAAATTAACACAACATTGTAAGTCAACTATACTTGAATTAAATAAATTTTAAAAAAAGAATGATCTATGGACATTGAAGATATGGTCATAGGTAGTATGACTGGAAATACGCCTTTGATTTATTGTGAGGCATCCAATTTTTATCTATATTACTGGACCCTATGTATAATACAGGTCAAGCATTATAGCTTATTTTTCAGATGGAGAAAGACAAATGTAAAAGACCCTTAGTATTACTGCTATTCACGAATAAAGGTAATATTCTGGACCCCTGGTTTTCTTTAACAGTTTTATATGAGTGGCTTTGACCGACAAAAGAATATTAAAGCAGACTCTTGATAATCAATCACATGAGAAACTACATGTAAGTTTTCATCCTAGTAATGTGAAGGGAAAAAGGCAGCATAGAAATTATTCTGAGAGATTTCATTATAGGACTAATAAAATAATACATTTTAATGTTCCGATTTCAGAATAATAAAATTTAGAACTGGAAGGAATCTTAGAAATCATCCATTCAACTTCTTCATTTTTACTAATGAAAAATTGAGGTGTAAGTTTTACTTGAGATCACAAAACTCACTATTGCCATAATGACAATTAACATTTAGGTAATC
The DNA here is from genome assembly GCF_025265405.1 of Mesoplodon densirostris. NCBI lineage: Eukaryota > Metazoa > Chordata > Mammalia > Artiodactyla > Ziphiidae > Mesoplodon > Mesoplodon densirostris. The sequence continues at coordinate 36,827,130 of NC_082679.1, read as the reverse complement.
TGACTCCCAATCATTCAAATTAAAGCAGGCAAGTTGACAAAATATATTCAAAAACAGATAATAAAAAAGTATACAGCAAAATACACTCCTTTAATTTTTCAAATTCAAATCAGTCCCATGGTAAAAAATTATTCCTCAAAGCTGTGGTTCTTTCCTTTAAAAACCAATGGAACTCCTCAGGAAGAGTATTATTCAAATTCAATAAATTCTCAGTTATCCAGGAGAGTCAGGGAAGAGGTATTCTGTTCACCTCAATATTCTTATTAAGAGCATATTTCTACCCACCTGCATAATTGTATTATCAATTTTCTAGGAATTAAATTGTTTTAATCCACTTAGCATTAAAAATAGACATTTAAAAAGAAGTAATTCTGAAAGCACTTCAAAATTAATAGGTACATTAAGTATCAGTGCCCTGCAGGTGCCTCAGCAAATATTTTTTAAGGCCTGACTATGGGTTAGTTGTGCAATATTACTGATGAAATTTCTGATTGAAGTTGATACATAAATCAACTTTTAAATCACATGCACTATTATTCAAAAAATATTTTAAAAGTGACCTTTAAGATGATATACAAATTTTGAATGATTTTGGACATTTGCTGTTCTTAGGTACAGAACACACAGTTCTTTTTCCTGCTATTATAGCTTACAGAATTCAGTGTATTATATCACGACTAAGGTGTTTTTCAAAATCATATGGGATATTTTGAAATTTAAAAACGTAGATGTATAATTTCACATTTAAACAAAATCATAATTATTTTCAACTTACTACATTGATTGTATTGCTTTTAGAAATTTGAAAATGAGATGGAGTTATATTAATGAGAGCCCTTCATCTTAGGCTATCAGTAGTCTTCCATGTAGAAAAGGCAACATTTGAAAAAAATTATCAGGTAAATACTCCCTCTTACACTGAAGATGTGCCTTTAAAACACCAACTACAACAAACAAACAAACAACAACAAAAAAAACCATTGGATGGAAATTAAGAAATTCAATCACTTGTTAGGCTATTGGTTCTACACAATGCCAAAAGTTTGTTTACTTGGAAAAATCCAGACTTCGGACTAAATTTTCTGGGATCCACTCTAGTGCCTGGGGTTATTTGTCTAATTTTACACAAATTCAGAAAACAACAAAAGAGAAACTTAGGTAACTTCAGGATGTTTTGCCCTGTGCATGCAGGAAGAGAATCATCAAAGTAGGTAATCCCTTAACTTGAAGAGCAAGAGAAATACTTAATACCACCCCTAGTGTGAGATAATTGTCTTAACTTTCATAAAACATTTAAAATGAAGTGAGGCGAGAAAAGTGGGGCTACATTTTCTTTTCCCCAACCATCATGTGGAAAGGTTAAATTATAAACTTAATATTCTGAGACCTTAAAAGGCATCTTGGCAGATTTCCCCTTTCCTGGCTATATTACTACAGCCATGCCTAACATACTAGTGGCCGTATTCTAAAACAGGGATCCTGATATTAATGTGTGGTTGCTGGCAGCAGCCTCATTCTAATATAACCACACCTGTTTTAAGTAGCTTCCCAGACCAAGTTTAAATTACAAGTCCCTTGAGGAAAGCGGATGTGATCTCTGGGCTTGGCTCAATTCAGAATTACACGCATGTGGTATTTCATAAATATTATATGATGGTGATAATGGTGTCCACAGAGGCCAAGTGCCAACCTCTCCTATTTTCACTGGGGATTTCTAACAGGCAGCTGAGGGCTGTTAACAGGCCAGTTACATCATTTCAACAGTTACAGTTTTCCTCTAAATTAGTCAAAAAGGAAGGATTTATCTCCAAACTCAGGATGATCCTCCAAAGTAGATTGGGAGAGAGGGAATGCATTAAAAACCAGAGAAGCAGTAGGGGTAGAAACCAATTAAATAGGCAGATGAACAGAGCACTTGAAAATGCAGCCTCTCTAGCTGAGTCTACTGGCCGGGGATTCCTGGATTCTGTTTGCCCCGTTATCACCACCTGAATCAAAATGAAAAAGCCAAACCAAGGGCCATTCACAAGAAAGGCACAACTACCCCTGCTTTTTGGGTAGCAGTTTCTCCACACTCCTATCTTCTTTTTTTTGGAAGCTGGCAACACTGACTCCTGTGGGGACCTCAGTTTTCAGCTGAGACTAATATGAAAAATACAGTGAAGACAGCCTAACCTTAAAGCTGTGGCTGTCAACCTTGGTTGCTCATCAGAATCACCTGGGGAGCTTTAAAAAATACTCATCTCTGAGCCCCACCTCTAAAGATTTTTATTTAACTCATGTGGAGTGGGACTCAGCGCAAGAGTTCTCCAGGTGATTCTAAATTGCAGTCAGGGCTGAGAACCACTGCAATAAAGACTCAGCAACATTTATATATATTTATACATCTCTCTATCGCTTTAGATACCAAATAACGGGTTATGATTTGTGTACATTTTCGTTGTCTACTTTTTTTCCTGTCTGCAGTTTTCAAACAAATGAAAGAATATTCTTTGCTCTGAGGCAGGGCAAGACATGACAAGAGCTGGCTAACATCAGCAGGGCGTGCCTGAGTTTGAAGTACATGTAAGAGTGATCACTTTGATTCATTAAGGCAACCAGAGACATTTCAACTATAAGTACACTCTTTCATTCCCCAATGCCCTGATCCTTTTTACAATTATATCAAAACAAAACTGTTACATGCTTATTTTACTAGAGAAACGAGACTAAAGAATTCTAGAGTTTAGATAGTTGTTCCACCATTAAAAAAATGCTACCTTTTATAAAACTGCTTAATTTCACATTTCTGAACCTGTTTCTATACAGTTAAGCAGGTTTCCAGGAAAACACTTTTTAAAAAAAAATGTAATAGAAAGACCAGATGTGAATTAAGAGAAAAACAGATTTTGAATTTCCTGCCTCCTCACCTTTTTTAAAGGAAAAAAATATATCTCCTGAGAGCTTTCTTGATTTATTCCAGGATATTTTTCAAAATTTCATTCTTAACAATAACAACAACAGCTTTCCTGCTCTTTGAAATTCATTCACCAAATAAGAAATGACCTATTAAAATCTACTCCATTAGAGCCTGCCTTGCACTCCCATCACATATATGTCCATATAAATCCCGTGTCTCAAAGAGCCGACATACAAACCACTCAGGACATTTTTCATGAAAAATCTGTTTAATTAAGCAGTAAAGGGCAGCACAAGTTCAGAAATAGGTCGGGTTATGAAAGAACTCGGCAGAAAATGACAGCTTTGGATGGGGTAACCGCAACCGTGCAGAGAGCATGGCTAAGCTTCCAGCACTCCTGTCCCCCGGGGTAGTCCCGACTTAGTGCCCACTTTAGGAATACATGGTCAGCTGCAGCCATTCTTGGATAGACACCTGAATCAGGCCATCCACATCTCTATCCAGGGATTTGGGTGCACGAAACATGGCATCCAGGCGAACCAGGCAGCTGATGAAGTTGTTAAAATCCATACTTCTGGGCTTCCCTGGTGGCACAGTGGTTAAGAATCTGCCTGCCAATGCAGGGGACGGGGGTGCAATCCCTGGTCCGGGAAGATCCCACATGCCACGGAGCGACTAAGCCCGTGTGCCACAACTACTGAGCCTATGCTCTAGAGCCTGTGAGCCACAACTACTGAGCACGTGTGCCACAACTACTGAAGCCCAGGCGCCTAGAGCCCATGCTCCCAACAAGAGACACCACCACAATGAGAAGCCCGTGCACCGCAACGAAGAGTAGCCCCTGCTCGCGGCAACTAAAGAAAGCCCGCACGGAGCAGCGAAGACCCAATGCAGCCAAAAATAAATAAGTAAAAATAAAATAAATTTTTTTAAAAATCCATACTTCCATCCTCATCGGCATATCGGCGGACAATCATTTGGTAAAATTATTCCTTTAGCTGGAAGCCTGCTGCCTGCAGAGCCCCCCGCAGCTGAGAACTTCCCAGAGACCCAGAATGGTCCCTGTCATATTGCTTATAAACACGCTGCCATTTCTTGATGTTTCTCCAGAGATACTTAAATTCTTCGAAGCCCAGCTTTCCAGTTGTGTCACTGTCCATGATGGACACGATGCTCCGGCAGGTGTCAAGACTAAAGCCGTCAGACTTCAGATCCTTGTGCTTAGACAGGACTTTGTTGAGAATATTCATTAGGTGAGTGGCACCCACCTCCATGTCTGGTCCAGCCAGTTGTGCAAATTGTTGCCGAAACCGCCTAACTTCCTCACTTCCTCCACGTTGGTGAAATGCTGCTCAGTGGGTGGTGGTTCCGGGGTATACTGAGCAGCTGCAGCCTCACTGATAAAATTCACAATTCCTCCAACTATCCCTCCAATATTTCCTGCTCCTCTTCTTTTCTGACCGCCTCCTCCAAGAAGGTCTCCAAGAGCTTGTCCAAGACCTCGATCTTGATCTGCTCCTTCCAATAGAGCCTTTGCAAGAAACATGCTTTTGGTTTACCGAAAGGGTAAAGGGTAAAGGCTGCTGAAATCTTGGAGGTGGTATGAGAAAGATGAAATGGAGTCTAAGTAGTTTACATGGGGAAGAACTGGCTTTTCTGTACTTGCTTGCACTGTACCACACCCCGGGTGCACCTCCTACCCTAGTTGCCTGAATTCCACTAGGCCCTAGCACCTGCCATTTTTCAGAGGGCGTTAATAAAACACTCTTAAGTTATAGTATGTCTGACAAATTAGAAGAAATCATATTTTTAAGTGTAATATATTAAACTATACATTTCTATATGCTGTTAACTATTTTTAGTTCTCTTTCTCAGCACCTGAAAGATGACGTGGAGTTTCCTAACAGGAGAAGGTAAATGACTCAAGGTTATCAAGAATTTCTTTTCTAAGGAATGTTTATTGTTAGGGTACAATTGAAGAATTCTGGGGCACTGGAAAAATATTTACCTAATTCTCTTCCTTTAGCAAAGATCTGCAGCATCCAACGTTCTTAAGAAAAACTTAGAAGGGGGATTTTTTAAATGCAGGGTCCCCAGGTCCCATCCTCAGAGATTCTGATTCTGTATAGTCTGCTGTGGGGCTCATGATTTACGATTTTGGAATCTTTTGGAAGTGTAACATTCACATAGAAAACTGTACAAATCACAAATATATAGCTCAAAGAATTTCACAAAATGTATATACCCATGTCATAACACTCTGATCAAGAAATAGAACATCATCAGGACCCCTGAAGCCTCTTCATGCTTCTTTCCAGCTATTCTCCTCTCCCAAGGGTAACTAACCATTGTCCTGACATCTAACACCACAGATTCATTTTTGTACCTTAAATAAATGGAATCATATAGCATATACATTTTTGTATCTTGTTTTTAAATTTTTAATTAAAAAATTTTAAAATTGTGGTAAAATACATGTAATGTGCAATTTACCATTTTAACCATCTTTTTAAAAATATTTATTTATTTATTTGGTTGCACTGAGTCTTAGTTGCGGCAGGTGGCTCCCTAGTTAGTTGCGGCAGGCGGCTCCCTAGTTAGGCTCCTTAGTTGTGGCACATGGACTCTTTAATTGCGGCTCGTGGGCTCCTTAGTTGTGGCAGGTGAACTCTTAGTTGTGGCACGCATGTGGGATCTAGTTCCCTGACCAGGGATCGAACCTGGGCCCCCTGCACAGGGAGCGCAGGGTCTTAACCACTGCACCACCAGGGAAGTCCCCCATTTTAACCATTTTTAAGTGTACAGTTCAGTGACATTAAGTATGTTCACATTGTTGTGCAACTATCACCACCATCCATCTCCAAGAATTTTTTCTTCTTGCAAAACTGAGACTCTGTCCCCATTAAACATTCCTTCCTCCCCTTAGGCCCTGGCAACCACCCTTCTACTTCATGTCTGTATGAATTTAACTGTTTTAGGTACCTCATATAAATGGAATCATACAGTATTTGTCCTTTTGTGACTGGCTAATTTCACTTAGCATAATGTCTTCAAGGTTCATCCATGATGTAGGATGTGTCAGAATTTATTTCCTTTTTAAAGCTAAGTAATCTTCCACTGTATGTATATAACATTTTTTTTTAAATCCATTCATCCATTGGTGGATGCTTGGGTTGCTTCCACCTTTTGGCTTTTGTGAATAATGCTGCTACGAACATGGGGGTACAAATATTTCTTCAAGTTCCTACTTTCAAATCTTTTGGTTATATACCCAGAAGCAGAATTGCTGGATAAAATGGTAATTCTGTTTTTAATTTTTTAAAGAACAACCATACTATTTTCCACAGTGGCTATACTATTTTACATTCCCACCAACAGTGTACAAGGGTTCCAATTTCTCCACAGCCTTGTCAACACTTGTTATTTTCTGGGTGGTTGTTTGTTTGTTTGTTTTTTGACAATAGCCATCCTAATGGGTGTGACAGGATATCTTATAGGGGTTTTAATTTGCATTTTCCTAATGATTAGTGATGTTGAGCATCTTTTCATATACCTGTTGGTCACTTGTATATCAATAAATGTTATGCAAGCCCTTTGCCCATTTTTTGATAGGGTTGTTTGTTTTTTTTGTTGTTATTTCGTAGCTCCTTCTACATTCTGGATATTAACCCCTCATCAGTTACATGATTGGCAAATATTTTCTTCCATTCCATGAGTTGCCTCTCCACTCTGTTGATAGTGTCCTTCAATGCACAAAAGTTTTAAATTTTGATGTAGTTCAATTTATCTAATTTTTCTTTTATTACTTGTGCTTCTGGTGTCATACCCAAAAAATCAACAAGAAATCCACCGTCACAAAGCTTTTCTCCTATGTTTTTGTCTAACACAAAACATAATAGTTTTAGCTCTTATGCTTAGGTCTTTGACCCATTTTGAGTTAATTTTTATATATGGCATAAGGTAAGAGTCCACTTCATTCTTCTGCATGTGGTTATCCAGTTTTCTCAGCACCATTTGTTGAAAAGACTGTTCTTTCCCCATTGAATGGTCTTGGCACCCTTATCGAAAATCATTTGTATGTACACACACAGGTTTATTTCTGGGCTCTCTATTCTATTCCATTGGTTCATATGTCTGTCTTTATGCCAGTACCACACTATTTGGATTACTGTAGCTTTGTAGTAAGTTGTGAAATCAGGAAGTATAAGACTTCCACTTTGTTCTCGTGCAAGACTATTTTGTCTATTCAGCATCCTTTGAGATTCCATATGAATTTTAGGATGGATTTTCTGACTTCTGTAAAAAGAAATGTTGTCGGGATTTTGATAGGGATTGCACGGACTCTGTAGACCACTTTGGGTAGTATTGACTTCTTAACAATATTAAGAATTCCAATCCATGAACACAGGATGTCTTTCCATTTATTTGCATCTTTTTAAATTTCTTTGAACAACACTTTGTAGTTTCCAGTGTACAAGTCTTCTACCTCCTTGGTTGTTTATTCCTATTTTATTCTTTATCCTATATTTATTCTTTTTAATGCTGCTGTAAACAGAGTTGCTTTCTTAATTTCTTTTTCATATTGTTTATTGTTAGTATATAGAAACACAACTAAGTTTTTTTTTTTAAATAAATTTATTTATTTTTGGCTGCATTGGGTCTTCGGTGCGGTGCACAGGCTTCTCACTGCAGTGGCTTCTCTTGTTGCAGAGCACGGGCTCTAAGCACACGGGCTTCAGTAGTTGTGGCAGGCGGGCTCTAGAGTGCAGGGTCAGTAATTGCATTGCACAGGCTTAGTTGCTCCATGGCATGTTGGATCTTCTTGGACCAGTGATCAAACCTGTATCCCCTGCATTGGTAGGCAGATCCATTCATTCATTCATTCATTCATTCATTCATTTATTTATGGCTGCATTGGGTCTTCGATGCTGCATGCGGGCTTTCTCTAGTTGTGGTGATCAGGGGCTACTCTTTGTTGCGGTGCACGAGTTTCTCATTGTGGTGGCTTCTCTTGTTGTGGAGCATGGGCTCTAGGCTCGTGGGCTTCAGTAGTTGTGGCATGCGGGCTTCAGTAGTTGTGGCTTGCGGACTCTAGAGCGTAGGCTCAGTAGTTGTGGCGCACGGACTTAGTTGCTCTGCGGCATGTGGGATCTTCCCGGACCAGGGATTGAACCCATGTCCCCTGCATTGGCAGGCAGATTCTTAACCACTGTGCCACCAGGGAAGTCCCCACAACTAAGTTTTGTGTGTGGATTTGTATCCTGCAACTCTGCTGAATTAGTTTATTAGTTCTAAGAATTGTGTGTGTGTGTGTTGTCTGCAGGATTTTTTTACATATAAGATCATGTATTCTGTGAGCAGAGATAATTTTTCTTCTTCCTTTCCAGCTCATATTCCTTTCATTTCTTTTCTTGCCTAACTGTTTGGCTAGGGCTTCCAGTACTATGCTGAACAGGAGTAGTGAAAGCAGGCATCCTTTTGTGTTCCTAATCTTAGAGGAAAGGTTTTCAGGCTCAAACCATTGAGTATGATGTTGGCTGTGGGCTTTTCATATATGGTTTTTATTATGTTGAAGTACTTTTCTTCTATTCCTAGTTTGTTAAGTGTTTTTATCTGAAAGGGTGTTGAATTTTGTCAAATGCTTTTTCTGGATCGATTGAGGTAACTGTGTTTTTTCCCCCTTCATTCTGTTAATGTGGTTTATTACATTGATTGATTTTCATATGTTGAACCACCCTTGCGTTCAAGGAATAAATCCCACTTAGTCATGATGTAAAATCCTCTTTATGTGTTGTTGAATTCTGTTTGCTAGTATTTTGTTCAGAATTGTTGCATCAATATTCATATGGGGGACTTCCCTGGTGGTGCAGTAGTTAAGAATCTGCCTTCCAATGCAAGGAAGATGGGTTCGATCCCTGGTCAGGGAACTAGATCCCACATGCATGCCACAACTAAGGAGCCCATGAGCCCCAAGTAAGGAGCACATGTGCTGCAATTAAGTAGCACACGTGCTGCAACTAAAGGAGCTGGTGAGCCGCAAGTAAGGAGCCTGCCTGCTGCAACTAAGACCAAAATAAATAAATAAATAAAACAATTCATATAGGACATTGGTCCGTAGTTTTCTTTTCATGTACCGTTGACACTTGAACAATACGGGTTTGAACTATGTGCCTCCAGTTCTACTAGGATTTTATTCAATAAATACATACTACAGTACTACACTTGAGCTTGGTTGAATCTGTGGATGCAGAATCATGGATACAAAGGGCCGACTATAAAGTTATACAGAGATTTTCGACTGCACGGGGTTTGGTTCCCCTAACCCCTGTGTTGTTCAAGGGTCAACTGTACTATCTTTTTCTGACCTTGGTATCAGGATAATGTTGGCCTCATAGAATGAGTTGGGAAGTATTCCCTCCTCTTCAATTTTTGGGAAGAGTTTGAGAAGGATTAGTGTTAACTCTTCTTTAAACATTTGGTAGAATTCACAAGTGAAGCCATCTGGTCCTGGGATTTTCTTTGTTGGGAGGTTTTTAAAAAATTACTCATTCAATCTCCTTACTAGTTAGGTCTGTTCATATTTTCTCTTTCTTCATGATTCAGTCCTGGTAAGTTGTACATTTCTAGGAATTTGTCCATTACATCTAGGTTAACCAATTTGTTGATATACAGTTGCTCATAGTACTGTTTTATAATACTTTTTATTTCTGTAAATTTGGTAGTACTGTCCTCTCTTTTCTGATTTTGTGTGTCTGGATTCTCTTTGCTCAAAATTACATTTGTGAGATTTTATATTTTTAATAAGTATCTTCAGAAGTCAGTCTATGACAGATAGTCCCAGATAATACTTTGAGAAACCTCACCCTTGATACTAGGTAGAGTCAGGGTACAAGCCCTTCAGCAGTCTTTGGAAGTTCTATTGGTAAACTCAGGGAAAAGTGGCCAGGACATAACTAAATCCTTATATCACTCAGCATTTTGGACCTTAATTTTAATCTGCAAACTGATGATAATAGTATCTCCCCTGCCTACTTCATAAAGATTCCATTTCTTTTATTATGTTTCAGGACTTGGACTCAATGTTTAGGGGAGAAAGATGAAAACATCAGGATTGCTGTCCTCAAGGATCAAAGAGACCCACAGAAAACTAGGTGTTGTAACTATAATCTGAGGTCTATTTTCACATTTCTACTATTAATACTAAACTATTACATTTGTATAGAATATTCTTTGGTATATCAATTTCATAGAATTTCCCTGAAAGACATAAAAGCATTTGAAATAAGGAAAGAAAAACTCAGAGAAGTTAAGCTACTTATAAAAGGTCACACAGCTAATATATTGTATAGGATTATCAAACCAATATGGGTGTCCAAAAGGGGAACAATAAGTTCTGCTGAGGAAAGGAAAGGAGAACATTTACCTACAGAAGAGGTAATGTGTAGGCCTGACTATAGGCTAAGTCAGAGTTCTCCAAAAAGACAAGATACATATATATATATATATATATATATATATATATATATATATATATATATAAAGGGGTGGTGTAGTGAAAAGATAGAGGAACTAAAGCATGTGTGGTATTCAAGACATAATGAGTAGTCCAGTGTGATGAGAGTTTACTGCTGAGAATGATGGGAGATAAAGGCAACTCAATAGAAGAGAATGAAATTGGAAAGGACTCTGAACTGCCATGTGACAGAGTCTATCTCACAGGTTACTCTGGAAACTACTAAGGCTCAAATATGAAGTCAAAAGGAGATTAAATGTAAAATTACTTTATAAACTGTACAATTCTAGAATTAAATAATGATTATTCTAGCTATTATTCGGGAGAGAATCGTAGCTGGGAGACACTGCTCTGTAGGTAGGACATGAGAGCAATGTCTCCTGCCACACTTAGTGGTTTATAGAAAACTCTCCATCAACTGGTTTTATGGCACAATGACTCCAATAACTGGTCTCAGGGGCACCGTGAAACAGTCTCTGTAAACACCAAAGGCCAAATGTCTTCCTTTACCACACTGAAGAAGCACCACAGAAGGACTTTCTTCCCTTTAGGGGATCACAAGGGGCCATCTGGCCTCAGATAGATTTAAATCCATTCATATAAGCTTCTGAGGAAATTACATGGGCTTTGTTTTTATAATATTGCAAATTAACTTGACAGCATCCATTGTCATATAAAATGTGCCTCCTTATGACCATCTGAAGTGTTTTTCGCTGAAGTTTAAATCCAATTCCTCTCATTTATTTTCTGCTAAGATGGAAAGCATTTGGCTAACAGTTTCTCATAAGCCATCATAGAATAAAAGACTGTTATTAGATTAACAAACCTTTTCTTCTCTGGACTATTTAATCCCCTAAGGCTATTTATTAGAACATTAATAGGAACTTTGGTTGTTGTCTGGGGCAACTCTACTGTGCAGCTCTGGAGAAAAAGAGTAGGGGAAGAGGCCATATTCAATGGAAAATTTAACCTCAATTTGAGGGGGAAGAGTTATTGAACTTAAAAAGTTAGGGCTTCCCTGGTAGCGCAGTGGTTGAGAGTCTGCCTGCCGGTGCAGGGGACACGGGTTCGTGCCCCGGTCCGGGAAGATCCCACATGCCGCGGAGCGGCTAGGCCCGTGAGCCACGGCCGCTGAGCCTGCGCGTCCGGAGCCTGCGCGTCCGGAGCCTGTGCTCCGCAACGGGAGAGGCCACAACAGTGAGAGGCCCGCATACCGCAAAAAAAAAAAAAAAAGTTAACAGTGACACACGAATGCTACTAGCAACACTACTCATAATAGTTCCAAAGTAGAAACAACCTAAATATCGACTAACAGGTGAATGAATAAACAAAATGTGATAAAATCATATAATGGAGTACTATTTGGCAATAAAAAGGGATGAATTACTGATACAGGCAATGACGTGGATGGACCTCAAAAACTTACAATAAGTGGGCTTCCCTGGTGGCACAGTGGTTGGGAATCCGCCTGCCAATGCAGGGGACACGGATTTGAGCCCTGGTCCGGGAAGATCCCACATGCCGCGCAGCAACTAAGCCTGTGTGCCACAACTACTGAGCCTGCACTCTAGAGCCTGTGCTCCACAACGAAGAGTAGCCCCTGCTCACTGCAACTAGAGAAAGCCAGCGTGCAGCAACAAAGACCCAATGCAGCCAGAATACATAAAAATAAAATAAATAAATTTATATAAAAAAAGCTTACAATAAGTGATAAAAGCCAGACATGACACTGTATATCATAAGATTCCATTATATGAAATGTCCAGAAAAGGCAAACCTATACAAGTCTCTATTCTAGTCTTTATTCTAGACCAGGTCTAGAACAACGCAGGAGGACTTACCATAGTGGTTGCCTAGGGTTGGGAGATAGGTAGGTGACAGGAATTAATAGTTAATGACACAAGGAATCATAATGGGGTGATGGAAAAACTCTAAAACTTATTTATGGTGCTGGTTGCACAACTTGGTAAATTTACTAAAAAAAATCATTGAACTGTATGCTTGAAATGGCTGAATGCTATGATATGTAAAATATGCCTCAAGAAAGTTATTTTTAAAAAGTCCAGAGATGGTTTGTAGTAAAAAGAATACTGAACTAGGAGTTCCCAGTGCTGCAACTAACCAGCTCTGTAGCCTTGAGCATACAACTTCCTCTTTTGGGCTGGAAGCTTCCTGAGAAATGAGGAAGATGGGCAATCTGACATCTAGAATTCTCTGAGTCTAGATCTTCATGTGCCATGAAGTGACTGCAGCTTCGTTCTTACCTTGCATTCAGTTTCCTTCTCATGCCCAAGTATTTTTATGTTATATATGACTGTAATTTAATCTTTTTCTTGGGTCTGGTTCTACAACTTTTAAAGACATACTTACACACCCTTATCCTCACTTTGATGTATTGTATGGTTTTCAAAAGTATTCCGGTAACCTATCAAATATGTTTCTCCTCCAGACAGAACTCCAAGGTGGGGGGACTGAAGCAGGTCTCGAATAACACAGGACACACAGCTCCCACTTTCAGTGAGGGTTCTCTGTCAAGTGGGGCTTTCACCTAACTGAAACATGATCTGGACCAGACCTTCCTAATTTATTGATGAAAATGTCACATTGGATGAAATCAAAAACCTTTCTAGAGTCCATATAGATAATATCTATTTCTTCTTCTTTATCATCTTGGACTGTCACTCTGTCATAGGAGGAAATTAAATTGGTCTGACACAATTTGCTCCGTACAAAGCCCTGTTCTTTACCTCTTTATGCTCTTGGAGGAGGCCATTGCTCACTTGTTCCAATAAAAAATTGAGCTTTAATCAATGCCCTCTCCTTTCTGTTTCCTCTAAGTGTCCCCTAGGTAGACTTGCATTGAGAAGCCAAAAAGAAAGCATACAATTCTCATGCTTAAAAGGATATTTCTAGTGTAAGAACACTCAGGGAGGGAAAATATTATGCTGGACTACATGGGGGAGTTAAGTCACCCTGAGAATTGAAGAAGGAAATGGTCAGACATATAGGCCATCAAACTTTCAGGATGACTGGTACAACTGGATAGGAATGTTCATCTAGCCCACTCAGAAGGTTATAGCCTTCTTCTGTTAATTATATCATATGAGCTTTAGATTTCATATAACAAATCCTGATTAATTGAGATTGGAATCAAGATGAATTCTTTTCACATGAGCTATGAAATACTAAAGTACACATCAAACCCGAACTGGAAATTTAAAGGATAGAAGAAAGGGGAAAAGGGGGGGTGGAGGAGGGATAAATTAGGAGCTTGGGATGAACAGATACACACTACTAGATATAAAGTAGATAAACAATGAGGTCCTAGTGTGTAGCACAGGGAAAAATATTCAATATCTTGTAATAACCTATAATGGAAAGGAATCTGAAAAAGAATATATAAATATAACTGAATCACTTTGCTGTATACCAGAAACTGACACAACATTGTAAATCAGCTATACTTCAATTTAAAAAAAAGGATAGAAGACTTCACTGTTGCAACTATTCACCTCTGGCACTGTATTATGAAAGCAGCCATAGACAGTACATAAACAAATGGGCATGGTTGTGTCCCAATAAAGCTTTATTTACAAAATAGGCGTCAGACTGGATCTGGTCTATCAGCTGTAGTTTGCTGACTGTCACCTGCTATATTTCCTAAACTGATGAAAATAAAGCATGCTGGTAAAGTTTAAGGACTGATTGAAGGATTGCAGTCAGGCATTATAGCCACCATTGTTCCACATCTGATTTAAAGGGGGTCACTCTGAATCTTTATTCTCACCAAATCTGTCTACTTCTTATTGACATCCTCCCCATTTCTAACTAGTGGTATATCATTCATCTTCACAGATGAGAGAGACTGATTTCTAATCATTCAGCTATAGTCTGGCATGAGCTCACTCTCTTTTTACTAAAACCGTTACGCACACAACAGACCACAGGCTAAGAAAATTTAGATAGATGGTTACTATTTCCGTTCTCTAAAAAATGTGAAAACTGTCCTAATTTTTCCCATTTCGGCCTTCTAACTGGTACTTAGTTCTTCTGGCATTACTATGTCCTTTGTTTAAATATTAGAACAGGAAAGTGTGTGTATACTTTAGCACTTTGACAATCCAGCATTTCTGGCTATTCTGGAGATCTTTTATTACTGTTTTGCATTGTGTGGAATGAATGTGTTTCTTTATCCGAGTTCTTTCTGTCTGCCTTGTTTTTGGCATTAGTTCAAGTGTTAAATCATGAGCATATAATAACAAGCATCCTTGCTTGCCCTTCCCTGTTAGAGAAGGTAGGGTGCTGTATTTTGCAGATTTTCATGCTGAGAGTTAGGACAGGGCATTTATGTGGCTTAAGTGACTGAAAATAAACAGAGAAATCTTTCTGAGTGGGGTGGATTAACTTTTCTATTCAGTTGTACAAATTATACTGAAAGTTTAGGACCCAATGTCCCACAAAGTCAAAAACATTTACAATCCGGCTCTTTGCTGAAAAAAGTCTGCTGACCCCTGAAATACAGCTTTGCCACCAGCGAATACACATACCGTTATGGTGATGTGTGCCAGATGGAACATGACCCTGAATGTATCATGAGATGTAGTGCAGATGAGATGACTTGCAACTAGTAAGAGGTAAGAGGCAGATAACATGGTATACTGTCAAACTAGCAACAAAGATGACATGTGTGCTGCAATATTTGAGGACTTTGTCTCATAGGTATGTAAGATACTGCTGGCAGGGTAGCACATGGCTCTGCTCAATAACACAGCGTTGAAGAATGAATGAAATAAGGTGATGCTGTGTAGATATTCTTATAACTGTAAAAATGACTGTGTTATAATTATTTCTGACTTAGCCAGTGTTGTTTCTCAGTCCCATTAAGTGTATTTAAATGCCTTCAAGAATGCTGGCAAAACAATCTAGTCTTGGAAACTGAATTATGAACATAAAAAATGTTGAGAAGCCACTGTTTTAAACTACCGTCTCAGCTCTCAACTCTAACTCATGTGGACTTTTGACTAATCCCAATCAGTCTCTGATTCAGAGACTTCAGTGTACATTTGGGAAAATAAAGAAGCTGAATGAAACCTAAAGATGAAAAGGGTCTTCTTTTCCTTTTTTTCAGAGATGAGACCTCTCCACAAGAAACTATCCTAATCCAATGAGCCATGCTATGCTTTGGATCATGAATGCCACATTTCTGTTGGACCTTGAAATCATCTGCCATCGCATATCTGACAATCTAAAAGAACACATCAGATGGTCAGAAGAAACTGAATAGACAGCACATTTTTTTTTTTTTTTAGGACAGACTGAGACGAAAACCATTATGAAGTTTTTGCAGACTTGCCAGGAATGTATGTGGCAAGAAGGAGTAAGGGAACATGGAGAGATATACAGATCTCTCCCCTTCCCCAAAATACCAACCACAATTGCACCAGACTTGGGGAGAGATTGAGAGAAGAAAAGAAGGAAGGGGAAAATGAGAATAAAGTGGGAAAGGCACATGGAGGAGCCTTCTGCCCTGCAAAAATTTATAGCTACTGAAATGAAGGAGCAAGAGGAACACCCCACCCTCTCTCTTTCCCACCCTTCTTCCTCCCCCACCCCTCATAAGTATTGAGTTTAGCAAGATAAGCTACTCAGAGAGAAATAAATTATGACGTTACTGAACTTCTTTGTCTTTTCCGTGGAACATTTCCCAGCTAAATCCCTCCAAGGGAGCATGGAAGTGGGGATGTGCACAGGGCGTGGCAACGATTGCATAATTCAGTTTCTCAAAACAAAGCAAATCTTCACAGGCACAGACATGCAGGTATGTTAAAAACAAACAAAAAAGGAAAGCGAGAAAGACAGAGAGACAAAGAGAAGAGAAAAGGAAGAGGTAAAGAAAGGTCAAATGCATTGGTTGTTAATTCTCCAGATTATTTTCTCTACCTTCCAGTATGTTGGAGATCAAAAGTGTTTTAAAGCCCAACTCATGGTCTATATCTAAAGTGAAGTCTATACACTATACAAAGAAGTGAAGAAAACTTACAGTTACAATTGATACGTGAGCCGATTGAAGCAGTCCATGCAGAAGTGTGATTAACCACACTGGCCACAAAGGCTCACCAGTCTCCAAACTGCTTGGAGCTAATTGTATTCTTTCGTTCAGAGTGAGTCAATCTGGCTAACTAGGGCTTATTGTAATCCTTGGTTTACACTCCCTTCCCCACTCCCAAATCTTCCCACATATCCCAGTGCTATAGAAACAATGGGGCCACTGGCAGGTATCATCAGTCATCAAAAGACAGAACTGGTATCAAAGCAATCCTGTTATTGCTGTTATGACAGTATGACACCTGAAAGACAGGGCAACTTCTATGGAGACTATTTTTAATCTTGATTAAAAATCCTGATGAGCATAAGTCTATCATGTGCTTTGAACTTCCCTCTTGGTCCCTGTTTCATGTCACTTCCCATTTCCCCATCTCCTGTTCTTATTTGTATGTCCCTGCCAAATTCCTTCCTGTCACGAAGTTCATATTTATAGAAACTTTATTTAAAATTGCTTGCATGGTTTCCAGAGCCATACTGAAAAATGCTATACAAATCTCACAGAAATACTAGTAACAGTATAAGTGAAAAGTGCCTCTATTTTCCCAACTTGCACTGTTACATCCCATAATTTACATCTCCTTTTCCCTAAATCTTCATTACACTTTATAGTAGCACCATTGCAGTGACACATTACCATTGCACAGACAAGGAAACAATATTTGTATGCTGCAACAAGCACAGAAGAGAGGCTTGTGCATTCCATATGGAAGAATGTTGCTTACCTGCATCATGTTAAAGAAGAGTTCATCTAAGGGACTTCCCTGGTGACACAGTGGTTAAGAATCCACCTGCCAACGCAGGGGACACAGGTTCGAGCCCTGGTCCGGGAAGGTCCCACATGCCGCGGAGCAACTAAGCCTACGAGCCACAACTACAGAGCCCACATGCCACAACTACTGAAGCCCGCGCACCTAGAGCCCGTGTTCTGCAACAAAGAGAAGCCACCACAATGAGAAGCCTGCGCACTGCAACAAAGAGTAGCCCCTGCTCGTCACAACTAGAGAAAGCCCGCACCCAGCAGTGAAGACCCAACACAGCCAAAATTAAAATAAATTAAAAAAAAAAGTTCATCTAAGAGAATAAGTCACGGAATAAGTCATTAGGAATGTTAGTGACCTCTGGGTAAGAAGAAAAAGAAAAGCTCTGTCCTGGTTTCTGTCAGCAGGCTATAATTTCTTTGCAAAATATCTTTTCCCAGTGGTTGATAGAGACCTGGGACTTCTGGTGCCAGCCAGGATGGAATGAGCCTAGTTTAGCCTATCTCTCCTTCTCACTACAATTAGAAACTTTGATCAAAATACAAAAAGCACTACCTCTGGGTAAAATACCATGGCAGGAGGAACTTGAAAAACAACCAGATAGGCCTGAAGGCAGCAGGATGAAATTATTAAATTGTTGAAAGGGAAGAACTCTATACAGAATCCCATATATGTACAACAAAAATATCCCTCAGGAATGAATGTGAAATAAAAAAGGTAACAATCCTAAGTATTTACCCAACCCTAAGTATTTACCCAAGTAAAAGGAAAAACTATATTCACTCAAAAACCTATACATGAACGCTTAGAACAGTTATATTCATAATTGTCCCAAGTTGGAAACAAACCAAATGTTCCTCAATTGGGGAATGGATACACCAAGTATGGTACATCCACACAATGGAATACCACTCAGCAATAAAAGGAGACAAATTACAGATACATGCAATAATGTGGCTGAATCTCAGATGCATTATGCTGAGTGAAAGAAGCTGGACTCAAAAGGATATACTAAATGATTCCATTTGTATGGCATCTGGAAAAGGCAAACCTATAGGGATGGAGTGATTGCCAATGGTTAAAGGTGAGGGAAGGGCTTGACTATAAAAGCCTAGCTACAGGGAGTTTTTTTTTTTTTGCAGTTGTATTTCTTGAATGTGGTGGTAGTTACATGCCTCTATGCATTTGTTAGAACTCACAAAACTGTAACCAAAAAAGTAAACTTTACTGTCAACTTTATATATTAAAAAACAAATTAAAAAGAGAGAACTTGAAACCTTGATGCACTTTTCCTAAGGAAACTTTGACATTTCAATTATCTAACTCCATGTACGTACATATTCGTAAGCAGAAAACTGAATCCCCAATATAAGGACAAACAGTCAAGCTTTAATTGAAAACTTTGTTATAAATAAACTAAAATCTATTTGGTCTTCGGATGTTTTTGGGGAAGTCCAGAAACCTTCAGGATAGAATAGTACCACCCATGTCATCAATGTATGATTTTGACATAAATATTAAAATTCTTGCTAGTTATGTAAACCTTTCCAATTCCATACACAAATATGGGTATATGGTCACAATATTTATTTCTGACCTGGTGTTTAAAATAAATAGACACTATCATGACTGTTGCCACACACACACACACACACACACAATCATTATTATATTACTATTATTATTACTACGACTACTACTGCTACTACTACTATTAAGCTGAAAACAAAAGCATGCAATTAAACTATGGGCTCAGCCTTGCTTCTTCTAACATTGACCTAGCAAGTTTTTCTAATGCCTGCCATACTGATTTATACCCTGTGGGGACTCGCGAAATAAAAATATTTGTGTGTTAAAGATTAAACTTTAACCTACCCTGTCAAAGAGTGCAAAAAGTTGTCTCAAGACATCTGAAACAGGCAGCTTCAAATACTCCGCAAATTCTTCAATTCCAATTCTTCCTCCTTTACAGGAACTTGCAATAGCGGCATATTCATCCAAATGCTTACGAATCCCATCCCAATCTAATCTAAACAAAGAGTTATGAAGATGTGTTATTAGCGTTTTACAGTCCACTTGGACATTTTGTGAGCTCTGTTTTATTCATCTGTCTGAGGGAAAAATATATTCAGTGTTACATTTGAAAAGGAGAAGAAAACGAATTTTTTTTTTTTTTTTTTTTTTGTGGTACGCGGGCCTCTCATTGTTGTGGCCTCTCCCGTTGCAGCGCACAGGCTCCAGACGTGCAGGCTCAGCGGCCATGGCTCACGGGCCCAGCCGCTCTGCGGCATGTGGGATCTTCCTGGCCCGGGGCACGAACCCATGTCCCCTACATCGTCAGGTGGACTCTCAACCACTGCGCCACCAGGGAAGCCCCGAAAATGAATATTTTAAGGCACACTTTGAACATGGATACAGACTTCTAATTTTTTAAAGGATATTAGCATAACTGTAATTATCCCAAATATCTGAGGGAAAGAAAAGTAACTGGGAAAAGGAGCAATGTGGTAAGATAATAAATGACTCATGAGAAGAAAAAAAGAACTCACATTTTAATCCAAATATTACTTAGTAAGTCAACAGTACTTACTGGGTTGTTAAGAAAAAATACAATTCTTGCTTTCAAGCTTTCCGGATGATAACGAACTCACATTTCACAAAATGTTGTGATGGGGGATTCATTAGACTTTGTACACTTCCTCCAATATTAGTTATAAAACACTTTAAAAAACACTGGTGGCTTCCCTGGTGGCACAGTGGTTGAGAGTCCGCCTGCCGATGCAGGGGACGCGGGTTCGTGCCCCGGGCCGGGAGGATCCCACATGCCGTGGAGCGGCTAGGCCCGTGAGCCATGGCCGCTGAGCCTGCGCGTCCGGAGCCTGTGGTCCGCAATGGGAGAGGCCACAACAGTGAGAGGTCCGCGTACCGCAAAAAAACAAAACAAAACAAAACAAAAAAAACACTGAAAAATATACTGTAGCTTACATCACATCCTGTAGAATTAAACAGGTGACTTAACACATACTTCTACATCCAATTTCAGTAACTATCTAATTTTTTCAAATCTACTGGAATATTGTAAAAATATAACATCAAAACATTGCTATCTAGAAGATATAAATAATGTTTGCTACATCAGTTATCAAAAATATTTTTTAATATTGAACTTTAATACAGTAACTGGTTCTGCAACTCCCTCCTAGGGAGGATGCCAAGGTCTGCTGAGTTAATAAATTCTGCAGATCCCTGTCAGGGCTGAAAACAATGAACTGTAATGAGAGGGATGTGGGAGTTACACCTTCATACCAGGAAGTTCAAAGGGAATGTTCTAAATGGTTTAAACCAGATAATAAAAATCACAATATTTTTTTTTGCCTTTAAAAAAAAATTATGTACCCAGAAGGAGAAGGTTGATCTAGGGAAGTATTTAAAATTCAATGATGGTCAGAATTGCTGCTCTACAAGTCAATTCCTATTTCACATGAGGAATTCTGACCACCTTGTGCCAGTCCCATATAATTATGCCATCTTTCTCATAAGAAGGTGGCAGGACCACCTACTCAGCTGTTTCTGGGTAGGGAGGCAGATCTGCGCTGACTCATGTTTACTATCTCGTTCTCCTCTCATGACCAACGCACATATTTCTGAGTTAGCTGTTCTTGAAAAAACAAAACTAGATGAACTAAATGGGAGATAAATTCACATCCCTGGCTTTCTTAATAAACACCACATAGGTTCTAGAGTTTGAGCATTAATGAAACCAGAGAAAATAAACATAATGGGATTTCAGATCTCTTTTGGACACCTTTAGGAAAGTGTGGTAATTTAAAAATATGCTTACTTCAATTTCCGGCTGATTTTGGTAAATTCCACCAACCCAGCTTCCATAGGCAGTGTTAGCTGTCCTGCTGAAATCATCAATCTGCAGTCTTCATAGGTGTGATCTGTTACTGGAATTCTCAGAGCTCTAAAGTATTAAAAAACAAACAGATTCAACTTTTTAAAAAAGGTGATGGTTTTTCATTAGGCCTGAATTGGTCAACAAACGACAGTAAATGGAAAAGTATTTACTACTTTTTGAACCAGTGGCTTTGGCTTATTATTTGCCAAAGAGACATATTTCTCTACTTCACAGACTTATTGTGGCCTGAGTTAATCTCCTTATGTCTGTGTGCTTCTGCCAGCTAGTCATTTCTGTTCTGTGTTTTGACTACAGTGATAATAATAGTTGAGTTCAGTCCATGGAAAGTAATGAGAAGACTTAGGTTCAAGTCCTATGGAGTCTTTTACCAGCTGGCACTTAACCTAAGCCTCACTTTTCTCATCTGCACATAGGAATAATCACTTCCTCCACAGGGTTATTTTTTTTTTTTTTTTTTTCTTTTTGCGGTATGTGGGCCTCTCACTGTTGTGGCCTCTCCCGTTGCGGAGCACAGGCTCCGGATGCGCAGGCCCAGCGGCCATGGCTCACGGGCCCAGTCGCTCCGCGGCATATGGGATCCTCCCAGACCGGGGCACGAACCCGTATCCCCTGCATCGGCAGGCGGACTCTTAACCACTTGCGCCACCAGGGAGGCCCTCCACAGGGTTATTTTAAGGACCAACTAAGAATGCCTGTGGAAGTGCCATTTAAACAGATAAATGGTACCTGTACATATTATAAGTGAACAGTCTATCCATATTGCTAGCCATCTGCATCTTTCCATCTCTTAAGACTGAAGATCACCTTCTTGCTACATAGCAATCTTCAAAAAATACTAACGAGGACTGATTATAAGATCATATTTCTTCCAAACCTAAACACCCTCCATCCTCAGAGGAGTGCACAACACTGACTACCTCCCTCTTGCTCAGAGATCTACTAATGGTGAAACAGATTTGGAAAAAATACATATTAACAAGAACTTGAAAAAACACTTGAGTGGCAAGAAGAAAATCTGTGCTGTACATAAAATAATTTCCTGCAGATCCCTCTTGGCTAAATTTTTATTCACACACATTCAGTGACAATCATAAAATTATGTCATCAACTGTTATTTGATTTTGTTGAATCATGGCTAAGAACATTCAATTTTCAATGAATGCAATATGAATAAACTTTTTTTTCCCACCTGCCACTAAGCTGTTTTTGATTAATGACTATTTGGGTGTAAGAATATATAAGGAAAATAAAAATTAAAAACACTTCAGGAATTATAAGAGTAAACAGTAGAACAAAACAGTTAAGAGCTTGGGCTTTGGTAATAGGAAGTGTGGATTTGAATCCCAGCCCAGAGACTCTCACTACCTCAGAGTCTCCATTTCCTCACTTGCCTCAGAACTGCCGTGAAGAATATGTTAGGTAACACAAGCAAATGGCCTAGCACAGGATTTGGTAAATATATATTAGTGGTCGACCACCACTACTTACCTCGGCTTTGCTCTTTACCATTTTCAAATGCTTTTAACATATACTTTCCTACTTGACTCTCATAATAACCAAAACTATGAGAAAAGCCAGGCAAGGATTAGAATTCCCACTTTACACATGAGGAAAGGAGCCTTGGAGGGGACTTATCCAAGGTTGTACAGCTAACTGAGGTCTTCCTTACTCTTTATCCAAGGCCCTTCTACCTCCACGCCTCCAAATCCAGGAAAAGGCTGCTTAAACAAACCTTTCCTCTGTTTTTAGGCAGGTTTTGGGAAGTCAAAATATCTGATGTAAATTCTCTCAGTTCCTAATACTTATCTTCCTTCCTAAATTTTGGACATAAGCTAGTATGAAAACATAATGGAAGAGGGAAGAAAACAATATCAAAGCAAATTTTGTAGCTGCTCTAGAAACTAGGTAAATCAAGTACATGTAGGGACACATAGTAACAAAAGTTTTTCAGCCAAACACTTAAATATTTATTCTTTTTTGAAAATAAAGTTAGTCTCCTGTGAAATATTAATATATGTAATATACATATAATATATATAATCTTGCTTATAATGCCAAATTCAGCTATGAAGCTAAATTCAGAGTTCTCATTGCATTTTTACTAAGAGAATAAATACTGCTGGCTTATTAGCTCCAAACCTGCCATTGGGCATGACTGAGGGAGGTGGTGCTTGGGGAAAGGGTGCACACCTGGAGGGCTCTGAGGCTGCCTGGGTGGTGGGGATAGTATAACACACCCTTTCATTACAGGAGGAGAGGTGATTTATCTAATCAGGATAGTGGCCAGTTAAAACTCCTTTAAGTGCAGGAAAATACTTGCCTTATGTTTTGCAGTTTCTAAATCCTAAATTTATAGCCATCCCCTTAATGAGGGTGACTTTCCCCCTTTTCTATGCATCTATTGCATTCCCTTGCAAACTTTTTCCTCTTTGGTGCTATAATCATTAATGCCTTTGAAACACGTGGCCTTGGCAGCTATATGGAGGCTGAGGGGATAGAAGGTGGGTCACAGCAGGAACCACTCAGGCCGTCATTAGCTTTGTCTGACAGCGACTGGCCAGCTTGGGAGAATTCACCCTTTGGAGGTCACTGGCTGGTTTCTCCCGGTTCATGTACCCTCCCTGTTCACCTTCTGGCAAAGCTACGTCTCCATTAGTTTGGGGTTACGTCAGGGAAAATATTTATAGATTTTCTTACTGACCGCATTCCTAGGCACATGATTTTTCCTTACCAAAATGAGCTGGGGAATGAGGCCCTCAGACAGAAAAAAACAGACTTCAAACAATGTTAAATGCCTTTTACCAATAATTTTAAAACTATTTACTGATCATAATCACATATAGATACTTACTCTGCCATTAAATTCCGGACTCTACTGGCAAAAAGGACAGGATCACTTTTTTCTTCATCATTTGGTATTTGAACAGGCATAAACTGAAAGGCAAATATACCTTTCCATTACAATTGTGAGGCCTAAGATTTAAATGCTAAAGTAATTCATAAGCTGTCATTATATGAAATCCCCTGCCTTTCTAGCACACGGGTTATAGGATAGAATGTCAAGAGCACTGTGCTTGGACTCAAGAGATCTGAATTCAAGCTCTGGGTCTTTCTGTGTGTTAACTAGTACGACCTTTAACTTTTCTGAACTGTCTCCTCAACTCTGAAAGGAGGGCTGTGACCACCCATGTCCCGGGTTGTGGTGAGGATGAAATGAACCAATGTCTGGAATTCTGGAAGTTGTAAAGCTGAAACTACTCAGATCTTACTCTCAAAGCTGCATTTTCTCCCACCTACCCTCTGTGTGAAAATGTTATTAGTGGTAGTACTTTGTTTTTCGTAGTTTATCTTCTCTATCCATTCCTATATCAGCTATATTTTAATCACTTGATCAAGCTTTATGTTTTATCATTTCTTCTGCTTGTTTTTGAACCCTTATATTGGCTTTCTACCATGTTTTGCTTTATCATTTTAAATTTTACTCTTTTTTCTCCACTTGATATTCTGTGATACCTCATTTGTACTATTCTTGTTTTTAATTATAGTTTCCTAACATTAACAAGCTTTCAGTGCTATATTTAAGTCATTGTACATGTTTTGAGCACCCGGCAAGATGAACAGGACCCTAATTCCCACTCTAAAGAAGATCCATATTTTAACAGGATAGATTGACACAACACACACTAACTATAATTACCCCTATAATGATAGGACTTAAAAGCTTAATTAACTTACTTAAAGTTATATGGGTCACGTGACTAGCATTCAGCTCAAGGCCTGTCAGACTTTAAAACCCTTGTTTTCCCCACTAAACCATCCTTCCTGGAGTACGAACACAAGGGATAGGAAATGATTAATTTGGTCGGGGGCTGGGAAAAGCAACCAAAGAGGTTTTATAGAAGAGCTAATACTTGATCTTGACTTTCTGAGGATAAACATGATCTTGCCAATTCCTACTGTTTATTAACTGAACCAGGCACCATGCTAGGTGTTTTATATGCATTATTTCATTTTACTAACCCTCCCAATTCTGGTCATAAGGAATTGGGGATCACAAAGATTAAATGACTTGCTCAAGATTTCATGGCTCATTTCCATTCAACAAATACTGCTTAAGCACACTGTTATATGCCAGGCACCACACTAAGCCTTGAAGACATGACAAGGAAGTTCTGCCCTCAAGGAGTTCTTCATGCAGTGGGGAATAAATGTACGATACAGCGAGCTAAGTCCACCAATAAGGGCTATCATCCTTCAAGAACCTACTGTGTACTGGGTGCTTTATATAAGGGGTTTTATATGCTGAACTCTTTCAACAATTTCTTGAGGCAAATTCTACCATTTCCCTTTGATAGGTAAAGAATGTGGCTCCGAGAGGTTAAACGATATAGCTAAGCCACACACAAATGGCAGGGTCACAATTTGAAAGAAAAGTAAATATCTGTATAAATAACACCACTTTCAGACTCACATGGACCTGTTTTCAAGCTTGTTAACCATGCTTAAGAAGCCTACGGGCAACAGTGACTCAGAGATGACGTTTAAGCAAGGGAGTGAAATGACCCGGTCCAAGTTTTTGAGCAGTAACTTTGGTGTCAGGGAGTGGATAACCAAAGAGGAAGAGGCTCAGAGCAGGGAGAGCCCCTGGAGGCAACCACAATCACTTTGTGACTGATGGTAAGACCATGAATAGAGGGAGGGTGTACGGGCCAGCATGGACCCAACTGGCATTTTTAGGATAAAATGGACAGAAATCATAGGATAATGTGCTATTTGCTATTTTACTTCTCACACTTATTTTATTAACATCCTCTCCAAGAGGACAGTGGCATTCTGCGGAGACAGCACTAGGCCCGGATTGATGCCTTGGCTCTGCTGTGAGATCCTGGAAAAGTCATTTAGCCTTTATAGGCCTCAATTCCCTCTCTTGTCAAAGGAAAAAGTTTGAGTAGATGCCGTCTAAGGTCCTTTCCAACTGGACTTCTAAGTCTATCTTTTTGCTTAGTATCCAGTCATTCTTTAAGATGGAAAAATAAACTAAGCCACCAGAGGTCCCCACATCACTTATATATCCAGAGCAATGAAAAATCTTTGCAAATAAATATTTCTAAAAATTCCCTCTATCCTGTTCTAGTAAAATCTCTTATAGTTGCTTAGGATGAAATCCAAGGAAGAAAACTATGTTAAAATCAATGTTCATAAAAACCTAACAAAATAATACAATTAAAGTTTTAAATTGCCATGTAATTCTTCATTAAAATAAGCTAAATGCTCATTTATAATACACTTGATTGGTAGGTTATAAAAGTTCATACTGAAAACCCTAAAAAATAAATTGCTGTTACACCGTTAACCAAACACAATACAATGAACTATGGGTTTGGTTCCTTTTAGTGCAGGGAATATTTTCCATAAAATGATTTTTAATAATGCTCATATTGGCATGGCGTTTTATTCTTGAGAAAAATAATTCCCCTGAGAGTTCAAAACAGTTAAAAGCCTGGATTTGATACTCACTGGTCTTGGAGGCCCCCATGCCTCCTGAGAAGCAATTCAGTGGAAATTCTAATAAAAAGTCATCTCTCCTTGGATAAGATCTTGCCCTCTATATCACATTTCCAATTTGTACAAAGTCATTCAAGGGTCACAGCATGAACATATCTTTTACTTGGGAAGGAAGATCAGCCAGAGAGAGGGGAACGTGATTGTCATTATCTATTACTGAACACTAATACACACCTAAATACCCCAGTGACCCCAGGACCGCAAGTTATCCTTTCTACCTTTATCTTCTCTCCTTATCCCCAGTATCCACGTTGATGGACCATCTTGATTTCACACCCCTTCATCTGGCCACAGATATTCTTCTCAACTCCACCTTGGCCATGGAAAAAACATGCAATTCTAGTTCCTCCTCTGACAAGTTCTTCCATGAGAGTTTCCCCTCATTACCTATTAGTGTTTACTTCACCCCTAACCTGGTCCTGCAGAGACCGCAAGAAACTGACGGTCACCCTCAGAAACTATTCATCCCTCTCTACCACCCCCTGCTGACACCATCTGTCTGCCTGTCTACACTGGACTTTGAGAATCAGACACTTCTCTATGACCTTTCTGTCACCTAGAATCTGTCACTTCTGCCACAGGCAGGGCACTAATCACATACTCGGTCACCTCTCCTGATCCCGCCTCCCTAATCCTGTTAGACAGCGATGCTAACTGAGAGATGCTAAACAAAGGTACAAAATCTTACTGGCTGAGGCTACTACAAATTCATGTTCAGTTCCTTGGAGCTGCTTGAAAAACTATGTAATTTCCCAAGGTGACCATGCTGCCTCCAAACATAAAAAAATACTTTTTTGTTTCTGCTGTTGAAGATCTTCTTTTATCTTTCTAATCTCTGTAGGTGGGCCAAAATATATGATCTCAACACTGGGTCTATTTCTTTAATGTTGATGTGATGGGTGAGGATCAAGTTACTTAAATCGAACCTCACTGCTGCTTGGCAGCCCTCTTCTGTCCCTCTTTGACCTGCTGCCATCATATTTTCCTGTTTCAAACATGTTCCTTGCTTCTCAAGTTGCAATTCCACTTTCATCTCAATGATACTTCATTTCCAACTTTAGAAAGAAGACAGTGAAGGAGTTCAGGACATGCAACTGCAAAATGTGCCACTTGGGTATATCAATTATTTTGAGCTGTAGGCACTTAAAAACAGCACTGCAGGGAGAGGCTTTCTCTGAACTTCCCTTATCTGCCCAAGACAGATCCTCCAAAAAGAACTCAATTGTCCTAAATGTGCTCCTGGGGAATTTCATCAAACAGGGAAGACTGACTCTCATCAGAGGGGAGGAGACTAGAAGTCAACATCACACCCAGACAAACTTTATCACACACCATCATGTCTCCTATCTGTTCTAAGGGCCCACTGGTCTTTCTTAAAAATCATTTACTCTCCCCTAAGTGGCCTAGGCCCTCCCTCCCCTGCTTCTTTTTTTCTTTAATTTGAAACTTTTATTTCTGCTATAAACTGTGTGGAAGCTCTAATTCATCTTGTTTTTAAATTGGAGTAAAATTGCTTTACAATGTGCTGGTTTCTGCTGTACAATGAAGTGAATCAGCCATATGTATACCTATATCCCCTCTCTCCTGGACCTCCCTCCCTCCCCATCCCACCCATCTAGATCGTCACAGAGCACCAAGCTGAGCTCCCTGTGCTATACAGCAGGTTCCCACGTATTTACGTCAAAACTAATCTCCCAATTCGTCCCACCCTCTTCTTCCCCATGTCCGCATGTCCGTTCTCTACGTCTACGTCTCTATTCCTGCCCTACAAATAGGTTCATATGTACCATTTTTCTAGATTCCACATATATGCATTAATATATGATACTTGTTTTTCTCTTTCTGGCTTACTTCACGCTGTATGACAGACTCTAGGTCCATCCACATCTCTACAAATGACCCAATTTCGTTCCTTTTTATGGCTGAGTAATATTCCATTGTATATATGTACCACATCTTCTTTATCCATTCATCTATCATTGGACATTTAGGTTGTTTCCACGTCCTGGCTATTGTAAATAGTGCTGCAATCAACATTGGGGTACATGTGTCCTTTTGAATTATGGTTTTCTCAGGGTATATGCCCAGTAGTGGGATTGCTGGGTCATATGGTAGTTCTATTTTTAGTTTTTTAAGGAACCTCCATACTGTTCTCCATAGTGGCTGTATCCCCTGCTTCTTTTAATATGGTATATAAGCTCTCAAATCTCACTGTTTGGGGTATTCACTTTTTATTCCCTGTGATGCCCTTGTGCATATCATATTAAAACTTAATAAATTTGTATATCTTTTCTGCTGTTAATCTGCCTATTATCAGTTTATTTCACAGACCCAGGAATCAGACCTGGGTGGGTAGAGGGAAGTCTTTCCTCCCTGACAGCATCCTGTGTAAACTTCGTCAATTCCCTTTCCCGTTGCACCTGAGATGGGCTCCACAGCTCCAGCCCCCTCCTCACTGCAGTATCACCTCTTCCCTCACCCTGCTTACTCTGTACCATCTTGACCCAGATGAGGAGGAGACTAACTGGCCTGTCTCCCACACCAGCACCTCTAGTTTGCACTTTTGGTCCCAGAGCCTCCTACCTCTTCTTGGGCCTTAGACTGCACACAAGATAAAGCCCAAATTTCCCTGCCTATTGTTTAAGGCTTTCCATTACCCAGAACCAGTCCTTTACATGAATACTCACTACCAGTGAGTCTGGTGTATTCATTTTTTACTAACCACATCAAGCACATTCCTTTCTATTAAATAAGTGATGATGAGAGGGAAAAAGACTGACAAGTGACGACGCTACAGTCAACTTTTTCTTCTTCTAAGGAACAGAAAAGGATTTTAACAGGTGAATCTTAAGAAATGTGCAGTTTTGGGAATTCCCTGGCGGTCCAGTGGTTAGGACTTGGTGCTGTCACTGCTGGGCCTGGGGTTCAATCCCTGGTCACGGAACTAAGATCCCACAAGCCGCGCAGTTCAGCCAAAAAAAAAAAAAAGAAAGAAAGAAAAAGAAGAAGAAAAGTGCAGTTCTAGTTCTGCTCGTGATTCTCCTTTACAGTCTTCAAAAGGAGAAATGCAAAAGAAGAAAGGTTTTATGAACAATGTTTTATGAACATTAGCTCCTTCCTTTTTAAAAGAACAGGAAAATCTAGTTGATAAGGTGAATAAAGGTTAATGCCTAACTCACCACATACTAGCACACAAGCAACCTGATTAAATCCTCAGAACCCTATAAAACAGGTATTATTATCCCCCTTTGACCAGTGAGAACACAGGCTTAGAGCGGTTTAAGTAATTTGCTCAAGCAAATACAGGTAAGTACTAGCAGAACTGGAACAAAAACCCCAGCTAACGTTCTTCTTGTAGCACTCTATTTCTCCACTTACAAATTCCAGAATTCTACCAAGTTCCAGAAGAAATTACCTCTGTTAGAACAAGTACATATGGGGTGTGTTGTGTGTGTATGTATGTATGTATTTGTGTGATGGTTTTCTAAAAGGCCCGTTTTAGATTAAAAACTACACATCATTTTAGTGCATTTGTATATTTAAATAAACTATATAAATGTATTTGAAATTTCTCTAAGTAATTAGCTTTAAGAGATTTAAAAAGTGATATATTTCTATAGGTGTTGACCATAACACTCATTATTATAATCCTTTCCTACATCAGAAATTTTTTAATGAAAAAAAAACACCTCTATCACAAGGCAATGAATTACCTACCATTAAGTAATGCCAGCAGCCACTAGAAGCTCACTATAAGCTTTGCCAAGGAATTTTTCCTAAAGCAAAATATGTATGTCTACAGACAAATCATTTTTATGTATCTCTAAATACAATGGATGGCTTTAAAGTCAACATATTTTGAATGCAAACTAAGATATAGCCCATGAAAAAGGAAACTGATTGTAGAGTCAATGTGAACGTCATGTTTCCATTCAGAAACTAGCTGTTATCCACAGAGTGCTATATAGTCTCACTTTGCTTATATTCTCTCTCATGAGGTAAAATAGAAGGCTCTTAATTTATGTCATATTTTGGAATGTTCCCTACTAGCTAGCTTATTCCCTATGCCCCTAAGCCATATGCTTATTAAGGAATACTTGTGGAGTAGCTGGCTGATAAAAGTGATCACTAAAAGATGCTTTAAGTACACCCACTATGCCACATTATGATTCAAAGAATAACTTTCAATAGAACCATTCTGTAGACACACATGGCATCATTGTTCAAAGATGCCACAAGACCAATTCCATAGGGCATGAGGTTTGGAACTTGTATTTTTAAGATCCAAGAGTCAAGAAAATAATAACCTTTTCAAAAATAAGTCTTTGTGTTGGGGAAGCAGAGAAGGAGTGGGTAAGGAAATAGTCCTAAATATTATATTCCCTAGATTTTTAGATATCTGATCATTTTGGTAATTAAAGAGATTGATAATCATCATTAATGAGGGGAGACTTGTGAAACTAAAGGATACAGCCTTCAACATACTGAGAAGTCCTTGACTCACAAGAACAAGTGTGTCTAAATGGACATTTTCGTAATAATCCACTCATAGCTCATTTTAAAAACCATAAAGTTAAGGCTATATTCTTGAATAATACATCTTGAATTAGGTTTACCTAATTAATATTCAAGAAGGTCTAAAAACACATGTTAAAAATAATACCTAGGATTTCCATCCATTTTAAGAAAAAGGAAAGCAGAGGAGGTGCTTTTGAACAACCAAGACAACTGAAATTGTAGCAACTAAATGTACTGAGACTTCTGACTGAGCTGCATTGGGGCAGCTCAAGCTGGGCCTCCTCTGACGTGGTGGAAAAGCTGGAGCCTCAGAGCTAGTGCCCAGCCCCTGAGAGTCTTGAGCCAAGGTGTGGGTATACTTAGTGCCTGGCAGGCTGCTGGGATACATCTTCCAGTTACATCCCAACGGTGGGGAATTAAAAATATTCAAAAATCATAAAGTAGTTAGGAATCCCCTGGGTGAAAGGTAGACTCATAAATCTCAAATTAAATTACAGTTAAAATAAGAATACCCAGTTTGAAGCCTATTAAGTTTCCATCTTCTTACCCTGTACCACAATTCTTATACATCAAATCCCTACCTATTCAGCTTTTTTCAACTGGTTGAAAGCCATTTTGTGTGTGAAGTTATCAAGCAAAGGATATATTCTTTTATTTGCAGAAAATATTATCCAAACAGGTCTGAGAACAGGTTGGAGAATGCAAATATTGTAATTGAAAAGAAAGAAGGACAGCCATGACCTGGAAAGGAAATGTGGTAATAGTGGTCAGGGCAAAAGCATGAGGAATTTGCATACCTCTGTTGTAACACAATTTGACCACTGACACGTGTGCTAGACAAAAAAAATGTACAGTTCTATGTGCATTTCCACATCTATTGCTAGATTTCATCTTAGCTAAAGAGGGGTAAATTTAGAGGAAGGAACAGCATATATATATATAAACAGCATCTTCCAAATTTGCAGAGAAGATAGTATGGCTGTTTTAAGTATGGGTTTTCTTATTTATTTATTTTTTTTTAGAGAAAGAAAACAGGGCTTCCCTGGTGGCGCAGTGGTTGAGAGTCCGCCTGCCGATGCAGGGAACGCAGGTTTGTGCCCCGGTCTGGGAAGATCCCACATGCCGTGGAGCGGCTGGGCCCGTGAGCCATGGCCGCTGAGCCTGTGCGTCCGGAGCCTGTGCTCTGCGATGGGAGAGTCCACAACAGTGAGAGGCCCGCGTATCGCAAAAAAAAAAAAAAAAGAAAAAGAAAGAAAGAAAACAGGGCTAGCTATCTGAGCAGCTTTTCAAGAAGGAAGAGCAGTGCTCAGTCGAAGTACTTAGAAATAATAAGATATTTCTTTCTACCAGGGTTTCCCAAAATGTATTCTATGGAAACTGGCTCTAGGAGGTATCCTAGAGAAAAAAGGGGTTCAGTGGTCAAACATTTCAAAGGCACTGAGAAGTCTTGAGAAAAGAAATCTGATTCATTTTATTTACCCTGGTACTTCCTAAACTTATTAGGATACAGATTAGTTTTTTTCTCTAGAAACATCTAAGTATATTCCAAGATCTAGTGTTTTCTGGGCACACTGAGAGATACTGAGTGGGGAGGTGTGGCATATAATTAGTAAACAGGTATTTTCAAGGCAGGCAGGCAGACAACCTGCAAGTGTCAAGAAAAATTTCACTGAAGTTAAATTCACTTTGACATAATCTGCCCTCCTACATCATTTGGTATTGCTGACAACACCTAAATGGCTGAACAACCAAGCTATCCAACAAAATAAAATAGGATTCTTGTGACTTCCATTACACAGTCCTGTCACCTGGAGCACTGGCCCCCTGCTCAGAACTCTGAATTACATATGCAAACTTAAGGTTTTCATTACAAAAGCCATGGATGCAATTGGAAAATCCAGGCAAGAGTCTGGAGAACCACTATTCTGACCCTCTCTCTTCAGAGGCTACCTGAGGGTATCACTAAAGCCAACGAGATTCTGAATTCAGGGGTTCATTATTCCATGTCATTCCTGGAAACTAAGCATAGTTCTTGGAATCAACCTTCAGAGTCTTAAAAATCTGGTCAGAATTTTCAGAACATTCTAATCACTCCTCCAGTGTTACAGCCTGTTACTGTGACTTAAACTGAAAAACTGTCCTGTGAAAGATGGTATGAGCTGCCTTCACGGCTCATACAACATGATTTCCTCAGGCTTTCCATGTGCAGATTGATTCCAAAAGTGAGGGTTTCTCACTCTGTACCTCTCCCACAATCTCTCAGCTTTCAGAGAACATACTTCTCCAAGAAGTTGTGGGGTTCTACCAGCTACTGTAGTTCCTTTGGTCAGGATGTGAAGGTATATCATACAACTTGGCAGAGGTCAGCACTAAAAGGACTAAAAGATAGGAACGGATGATGCAAATCTGGCCAGCCAGGGTGGTGACATGCTGGAAGTTCCCAGAAGTTAGGAAACTGTGTTTCCTAACACAGTTCTAAGGGCTAGGGTTGACAGACTGGGTTTAGGCACACAATTTGCAAAAGACCAGGGTTTATTTTCAAGGTGGCGGATTTAACTTCCAATCTTTCTACATCTGGTCTCTCTAGACTAAAAATTCACAATGAAAGGTAAGGCCAAATCTTAGGCTCCAAGGCTACATTTTGAACCACTTACCTCAACTTCCACCTTTGTGAAGGGCTGGCACCAAGTGAGCACACAAAGTTGAATGCTGAAGAGAAAAAAAGAAAAGGCCATCTTTATGTAGTAATACAAGTACCATCTAATATTACTGAACAATCTTTTCTTTACATACAAGCAACCCTATGTCACTTTTTGTATGTATTCTGCATTTATAAATGCCACACTGTAGCTATAACACTTCTTGGGTTTAGAGAACTATTGTTGATATTCAAAAGTTAAATTGCCGAATGCAATACCAAATATGTATTTGTGGGTCAGAGCCACAGCTCAGCAGACTAAACCCCAAATTTGAAGTCTTCTTGACAGCTAAGACTCATAGGCCTAGAGAAACTAACCATGGTCACGTTTTAAGGTACATTAATGTGTTTATAGAAAAACTGCTGAGTAGAACATTACATTACTAAATTCTTTTCTAATATTAAAAAAAACCACCAGTGGGCCTTTCCTTAAAAGTCAATACTTTATCATCATTGTCCCAGTTATTAATAAATGTTTTAGCTATGGGGAAATTTTCTGAAAAGTTTCCGATTTCATTGTAAAGCTAGACAAAGGCTTTCTTTAAAGTGGTTATAATCAATCCTTTCAAAGATAATTTTTGAAATGGTTCCTACTTGCAGCTTTCCAGTGTATATTTAGACTCTCTGGATAAGATTTCTACGGGACTTTTATTTCGCCTCATGTAGACGGATGACCCAGAAGTCAGGCAGGGTAAATTAGACTACATGTTTAAGAAAACAACCAACCAAGCTTTTTTTGCTATTAAGAAATTAAAATATGATTTACCTGTAAAAACTTCTTGAAGGGACTTACTTAAGACAAGGAATTTAGGAATCCAAACAAGGAATTTACTTAAAAGAAGGAATTTAGGAAACAGGTTTATTAATTCCATAATTAATTATAAATTGTTAATGTGTCAGTTCTCATATCTTCTGTTTGAAAGGGAAAGAATCTTTTACTATCAACTCCAAGCCACAAAGCCAATCCAGATTATCTATCATTAAGTAAATTGTTCTTTAATGATTTAAATTGAGCTTTGGAATTCAATGACTTTAATACATATTTTGTTCTGAAAATTCTGAATGCTGTTAAAGAAAAAAAAAAAACACAAATGAAACCACACACAAGATCTCTTTAAACTTGACTTGTCCACACTACAGACAAACCAAACAACACTTCTTAGACTGACATAAAACAGCTTTTCCAAGGCTTTCCCTTCTTGATGGTTAGTCCCTGAGCCTCCTCTTCCCTAGGACATCTGCTTTGGTGTAAAATCCCTTCCCTAGATCCTGAGTCAGAGTAGTACTTGGAGCCAGGGCAACTGAGAGAACTGATTTAGAAGTAAGAGACATAGTGCTAAATATAACATGAAGATCAGAAGATAAAAGTGTAAACGAGAGGTTACCACACATAAGTGTGATGTGGCACTTGGATAAAACAACGTTGTATCTTTAGAAGATTTTGTGTTTGTTTATAAACCCTAAGAAATCTTTAACTCTGAAAATACTTTTTTTCCTTTCTTTGCTGAATCCTATTTTTCCCCCTCTGTCACACATTTCTCAGGTTAGAGCTTAGATTAACTCAACCACTCTATTTATCCCTGATCTCCCTTCCAGAAAAGCTTCCTATTTGACCTTCATATCCACCAGCCCAGCTGCAAAACCAAAGAAAGTCACAATGAACCCAAAGTCACTATCTCTATGAGGACTTAACTTGTAAAGGCCCCAAGGATGACACACCTCTGGAAATATAAATATGTTATCCCCTCAATTTTCAGGCACTTCTTTTTCTAAAATGCTCTCACACTACTTGTTTCTCCTACTTTTCCCTTGTATAGAAGCTGAAAACGAGGAATTCGTAATTAGTAATGACAGGAAATATGTATTCTAGCCAAGGGAATAGACTGATTTCCTGTAGGGTTAAAGATAGCATAATGTCTAGATACCTTTTACAATTTATGTTCCTTATTTTTGGTGTTGTTCACTTAACTTCAACTACGAGGGACTGAAGTATAACAGGAACATAAATGTCTCAGGCGTATCAATATTTATTAACACATGTAATTGGCCCATCTATTCTGATTTAAATGTATCATTTCAAAGCAACTTACATACACAAAAAAATGGAGAAAATAAGTATGTTGTAGTTAAAAAAATCTAATTTTCAGAAGTTGTTTGGATTGTCTACAATGTACTTGAAGGCAAACGGCGATTTCTTTTAAATACTTCCAAGTGATCGTCACCTATCCATCAATAATTTGAGCTCTGTGTATAACAGTATCAAAAGGCATTACTTCATAAGTCCTGGGAAAGTCCTCAAATCCAAAATATAAACAGGCTGTCTTTAAAAAATTTTTTTAAGTTTGGGAGAGGTTTATTTATTTTTTTTCTCTTCTGCCACCCAAAGCCAGCCAGGTTCCTTGAGGTGAACATAGAGGGATGTCGACACTCTCCATGCAGGTAAAGGACCAAAGGAGGCACGTAAACAGGCAGGGGAGCTAAACAAAAGAACTTCTTGAGAGAAAGTAAGATTCTACATGTTCTGCTCTTTTTAAAAGGTCTATTTCACTTCAGCTAGCTTAACAGTGAAACTGTATTCTTCTCTTCAACATTTATAGAAACTGCTGATCCCTAGGCTCTTAAAATCCAAGAGTGGAAGTGAAAGCTTGGTTAGCTATTTCCTCAACTCAAATCAGACACATCACAACTATTTCAGACCATATGACTAAACTGCTCTGGACTGTTTAAATGAATACAGTAAAATAAAGATGGAGACACCAGATAATGCTAAATTTGCAATGGGAATGAAACTACAAAACTTAAGCTAAGTAGGATGCAAATGAGATCACTGGAATGTTTCTTAAGAATTGGTAGATAAACACTTGAGACCCATTAGAACATGACAAACAACTAGAATTCTGCATGTGGCAGACACTGGGGTTTAATGGGCAAGATAGTTATGCTCTCTACAGAAACTTCTCAGTTACAAGATTTAAGGATCTGATTAGAAATCTTTACTTCTACAAAAACAAGGTTTTTTTTTTTTTAAAAAAAAAGAAGAACAAATTCTTTTTCTTCACTCGAATAAAATTTATATAAACTAATAATAATATAAGTGACTTACAATGTATATCCTTGCCATGTCCATGTCACAGTATCCTAGAATAACAATAGTATTTAAACTGTTAGTTCAGAGAAAAAATACCAAATAAAACAAAAATTTCATTTTGATACTGAATATACTTTCTTTCTGAATTAAAAGCAATATGCTGAAAAGTAAGACAAGCATAATATTATTGTTAAACAAGAGTCAACTGATCTATAAATTCTTGGATCACATACCTACATGGCAAAGATCTGTCTTCCATATGTAACCACCTATCTTTTTATGGAATTAAGTTGCTTTGAATTTTTAACAAAACTTGTGCATGCTTAACTATTTTTCTCCTAATATGAACATATCTGGATAATTAATTGGCTTACAAAAACCAGAATACATCAGTTCTCAAAAAAAAAAGTTTATTTGGGAAAATAAACTACAGTAGTGAGGTAGTGCACAGTGAAAGAATTTAAGTAAATGACAAATGCAAACCCACAGGTAGAAGTACACTGAGTAGAAATTTGATGAATTTTAATTTTTTAACTACAAGTGTCCAAGGTTGAGAAATAAGCCGCTGATAGAAAGTTGAATTAAGAGCTCAATCTTAAATGACATAGATCATTAATAATTACATCCCGCCTTTTAATGTAAATTCTCTAGTAAAGAAAGCTCCTCTCCGAAACAGAACGTCCCTCCCCCTGCCAAAAAACCGCTTTCTTTAGGAAAATGGTGATGCAGTCAATACCCAGAGAATGACAATGCTCCTCGCTGGGGCAGAAGAGTATTTCCTGATCCCACATGGACTTTCTGTAGGATGTTAGGTTCTTTTCAGATATTTTCTTATTTAAGCTATTTGCCAAGTGTCGCACAGCTACTAAGTACTGAGCCCGAAATTAAACACCAAGCCTTTTCCAAATTTATCCTACTACTTCAATCCTTCTCCATCAGTAATGACCATTGAATCAGGAGAAGTTGCTCCTTCTAGGCTTAATGAAAACTACAAATTTATGAAGAGTTTTCTGAAGTCCAGTCTAAGAGACCCTGAATCTGAGACTTAACCATACCATCACAGTGACTACAGGGTAGAAGCTAAGGAAATATCTTCCTATAGCTTAGTAATAGCAAAAGCAATATGTCAAATTGGTATCAACCAATATGTGCCTATCTTGCAAATTTTTAAAAACTAAATTGTAGCAAGGAGAATGAGTCTACCCATCTGCGCCCACCATTTATCTATTCATCTATTTTATTTATTCAAACAAAAGGGGTCCTAGAGAATTTGTGCTGTTTGGAATGTTGAGATTCTTCCCATAGTAAACTACGATGCTTACCAGCTTGTTTGGGTATCTGAGGAGAACTGGCTGCACTGGAACTCCTGGAATGAAGGCCCCTATAACCACATAGTGAAATTTTATAACATGCTCTTTACATGAACACAAACTTTACAGTGAATTAAAAAATTAATAATAAATGATGTAAATATGTTAAATGTTTTAAGAGCACATATAAACTATTGGTTAAATGTTGGTAAATCCCTGGTGTTAGCCAAAATGACAGATTTTTGAATTCAGAATTATGTAAGCAAAATACTAAATGTTATGCCCAAGTCACCTAAAATATTGCTTATATCTCCATTTGTTTTCATTTGCCAAATACCTATTATTCAACAGGATTAAAAAAACAGTAATGATGAAACCAAGACAAAGAGAAAATAAAGAGAAGAAAATCTAGTTGAAACCAAATGCGTGAACCCTAAACTACCACACTTGCTAGAATTGAGTTCTAACTTTGGCTGAGCATTCTAGTAGCCAATACAAAAACATTTTAAAGTATTAATAATTACTATGAAATGACATATGAAATTACAAATTACCATAAAATTCAAAACTTCATAATATTTTTAAAAGGAGTGAACCTTAGAAGGAACTGAAGGTATTTTAATGATAATTGAAGTAGGTTTTCTAACTTGATGACACAGGACCCCAAGTGTCTGTGAGGGTTATCTTTGGAGGAAAAGAAAAATCTGCTAGTGGTTTCTGCTCAAACACACACACACACACACACACACACACACACACGGGACATTCCAAGGAAGAAGGGGTTATGATACCAAAAGAGAAAGCAAAGGAGTGAGTTCTGTGGATCCACATCATTCAAAACATTTTATCAGAAAATAAAAAATGCTCCAAGCAAACTGACAAGTTATTTTGTATATTTATTAACAGATCATTGAGAAATCTTCCATACTACTTTGTCACAATACATAATTTAATTGATCTCACCTGGTTTAAAAGTAATCAAACAGGAACGATTAGTACAAGTACCTTCTGGGAAAACTAGTATCTTGGGAGAAAAGGAATAGATTTAATATTTCAGTCTAATTAATAGATTAGCTTTTTACTTGCTTTCTTAAGACTTTGCAAATAGTTGCCAATTTTTATAAAGCAAAAATAAAATAAAAGGCTAACACCTGATTCTAGTGAAAGCTAGAATCTGATTATTCGGTTTTGCTCTAGAAGAAGTGTAGTCTGACCATTAAGATAACTAGAAAATGAATTAAAGCTTTGAAGAGAGAATTCACATAGTAAATGTGAGATTTCTTAATGATGATGCTAATGATCTGAATAGGCTTCGAAGATGTAGACCCTGAATCATGGTCAAAGTGTGCATGTTAGGCAATATTAAATGCTTTCTTCTACTGCTGTACATCCTTAACCAAATCATTTCCTACTTCTTTGTTTCAGTTTTCCCATTAAATGATATTCCCTCTTACAACATATAGCTTTGGTAAGTACTGAGAAAAAAGGAGGAAATGCCTACAATATGCTTTATGCTTACTTCAATTCATTGACATATGGAATACAATTTAATGTCCTTTTTTGAGGAGGTGTTTTTAGCTTTTAATATACTTCTTTATGTTTCCCACACAAAAGATATGCAGTACAGTTCCTCATTAACTGAACAGCATAGCAGCTTCATTTTTCTGAAGCAGTTAGAATTTAGCAATGAGTAAATTGCTAGGCACATAAAACAAAAAAGAAAATCCCTGCACTAACAGCAGTTAGTAATGGGTATTTTATAATAATTAGAGAAGGAAAACATTATTAAGCTAAATTGTCACAATAACAAGTTATTTGTAAAATAAAAATTGTGAATAGGCGCAGTTCCATCCTCCAATTAAAAAAAAAACAGGTTTCCTACCCCAAACGGATACAATATCAAATATGATTCATGGAGTGGATATTCTATGAACAATAAATTAATATAAACAATAAATTAATATAGAGTAAATCATAAAATCTCAAGAACTGGATGGGGCATTAAAAGTCATATAGCATCTCTAATGCTTGAATTCTTTTTGCAATATCCCACCCAAGTTGTTGCTTAGCCAATGCCTGAACATTCCAGAAAGAGATTCCAAATCAGACCATTCTAATTCTGGACAGAAAACTTGAGATGAGCAAAATGAACTGAAATCTACCTACTTGTTAACTTTCACCCACAAGTCCTAGATACATTCCTTGGAGCCAAGAGCAAAATCACACCCTTATTCCAAATGTCATTTCTTCCCAGTGACTTTTTAAATCATTCCTTACATGCCTTGGTTTCTAAAACCTCCTGGTTGGTCATATGCCTCTTGGTACTTTAACAACTACAAATCACCATGAGTGGCCAGATCACCTCAGGACCATGAGTTCTGCTAGAGATCACTTGTTTTCACCTGGGCAAAGATAGAGGGGTACTTATCAGAATCACCCATGAGGCTCCATTTATGCAATAAATGTTGCCTCTTCCACACCTTCAAAAAGCATTCCAGGGGAAGGAGGTGGTGGAATGGTAAAATGTGAAAAAGTTCTACAGGTGATTCTGATATGCCCCTGAACTAAAAAGACTATCTAAATACACTTCAGATAAACTTAAGATTTTAATCATTTTCAAAATAAACCCACCATATTGTTGAGTATAACTGAGCTTCAGTATCTCATCTTTAAAAGGGTAAATAAATTCAGAGGTAGAGAATTAACATTTTATGACACAAAGTAAAAACCAGTTCAAAGAGTTTGGAGAATAAAAAAGAATGATACATTTAATTCCACAGAGTATCTCATGGGGAAGAGGACTTTTTAATCCTCACTCATTTATTCTGCTTCTAGACATCTAGCAGAAGGTGTCCCTCAGTATTGGATCTGTGGATCCAAATGAGTATGTATACAAGTGTACAATAAATAAACTTTCAATATATTTAAATAAACATCTACTATGTTTTACCTGGGGCCATTCCCCTCCTGATGTGGCCCGCCTTATTATTTCATTTATTGTGTTTTTTCGAGAATCCGGATCTACACGGGACACCAACACTGGTTGCAGAGCCCGCAATATTCCTTTAAAACAAATGAAAAGTCACAACTAAGTCATTTTGGGGGCTAAAGCTACTTCAGCAATGATACCAGATAAATCATAAAACAAATTGTATGGAAAATTAAAATGATAGCAAATCAAAGAGAACAACTTTAAAAAGCCCTCTAATTCAAAGTTTATTAGAACTTAGCTTCCAGTTGCAAAAGGATAGGTGGATATTTAGACCTAAAAATATTTCACTGATTTAACAGAAGTTAGCAGCAGGAATATGAAAAGAAGCAAATGCAGTTTTCTCCCTAAAAGACTTCTTCCTCAATTGACATTAAACATTTGGAATATACTATAAGATTATCTTGTTTTATTTCAGGAATATCCTGCAAACCGATTATGTGAAGTGATAGTACACGTGGGTAGGAGGCAATTATTATTTATCTTACTAAAATTTTCAGCGCAATAGTCTTTTAAGTAGGTAGCTTCCTAGCACCTGCAAAATAAACCTCAATTTACCAAAAGACTATTGCTAAACAACTTTTGGGGAAAATGTCATATTACACAAAGAAAGGTGGTTACCTTAAAAAAAAAGAGAGAGAGAGAGAGAGAGAGAGAGAGAGAGAGAGAGAGAGAGAGTCTGTCTTTCTTAGATGAATGACAAAGCTGTAAGAACTACTATTATTTCTCCAGAGTACCAAGGCAACATCAGGCAGTTTTCACACGCACTTTCTCACCACTTGATGCTTGGCAATAACCTTGGGACAACTGGTAGCAGTTACTTGGAGACTAATCCCCTGGGGAGAGAGCAAAGCATCTGGTGGGAAAAACATTTCACTTGCTTCATTATTTTTTATGGCAGGAAGCATTAATTGTTCCACATCATAATTTTCAAAGAGTTACACATTTGTCCCTCATGGAGATCTGGGCAATAATGAAGAAAACAGAGAGGAGAAAAGACTTAGTGCATTTATTTATCAGTCTAATACCCTGAAGAGAAATTCACTGAAATAGCATGTAACCAGTGCTTTCACAGACTCTTAGATTAAATTCTCTCTCCAAAAAATCTACCATGTTTGGTATTTAAAAACTTCTTTTTGGCTATATTTAGGAGCAGAAAGAGGTGATGGTGCAGAGACAGAGTTTAGACTTAAAAAGAATGATAAGGGTACAGATAGGGAAGTCTTTAATCTTTTTTCATAAATTCATTCTTGTGATATAGTACCTCATTAAAAGCAAGGAAATATGTTTGAAGTGTTTTATTATTTTAAAGTTTTTAAAAAGCCTACCAATGAACTATACATGATTTTCTAAATTGAAAGCATGAGCATGAAAATATTTTATCTCTGTTATCTTATAAAGTACTTACTGCCAATCAGAGGCACCTGCACATTCTCATATCGAGATACTATAGAAGGTAACCCAGCCACAACACAGGCAATTCCATCAAAGAATGTTGAATGAGGGGCAACAACAAAAATTGGTGCTTCCACAGGACTTGCGATCTTTCCTTTCACGGTAACTATAAATCCCATTGAAAAGAACATGGCACGGCCTAGAAACTTCAAGACTGGCTGAGTAATTTTCCTTTGGAAATAAATACAAAAAAGGACATAATTAGCTTTTCCAACTGCAGCTAACAGCAGGGTTTTACTCTAAAGCACAACGCAAAAACCAAGACAAGCTGGAGCACTTCATTTTAAAACGTGAGCTAAGAAGAATAGCTAACACTTCGGTGGAGCTCTTTCTGCCAGGCACTGTTCTAAGTAATTTATGCATATTAATTTCTTTAATCCTTAGCCCAATTTTATGAAATAGATAGCATTTATTATTATCCCCATTTTACAGACATGAAAACTGAGTCCCAGAGAAGTAATTTTCCCAAGGCCATGTGGCTAATAAGTGGCTCCTTTATTCTGTGACTATAAAGTAATAAGAATGAATCTTCAACATGCATCCACCACTGAGAAATCCAAATCAGTACTGTCCTTCAAAGGAGTCACCTTGGAAATCTATATTTGTGTAACAAGGATGCCGCTACCTCCCAAAACACTTTTAGAACCGGCATGTGGAAATTGTCCTCAGAATTATTTTAGGAGTAAAATTTTAAAAGTAAGCCTTATTACCTATATCATTATAGCCCTTAGACATCATCAAGAATCTTAAGAAGTAAATTTACCATCTCACTTCTCTGGAACAGAGCAATTTCAATTCCAGAAATTGAATTGTTTACTCTTTAAAAAGAATCTGTCATTAAAGATTAGTTAATTCATCAAATTGTGCCAGGAATTGTGTTGGACACACAAGACAAGTAAGATCCAGTCTCTGTCCTTGATAAACTCAGTTGAGTAGAGAAACAAAAAAATAGCCCTCGAAGTGCAAACACATGATAGACATCTCAGTATGTGAATAAGCATTATAGCTTTGCATGAAAAATGTCTCCCGTAAGACATCCAGTGGGAGCTTTAAAAAATGGGCTTCCTATAGAATTCTCTCAAAATTCACATAATAATATAGTGAGGCGCTATTAAGCAACTAACTCCTGAGGAAGTTTCTCTAACTTTAATTTCATGGTAAGGAGAAGTGAGACACAGAAAACCAAAGAACTTTTCCAGAGGGTACAGGGAAATGACCGATCTCTCCTTGCCCTGTAGTTTAGAGTTGAAATCTCTATTTATTTAAAGATAAAGAGCTCATCCCTTCACAGAATCTCCATACCTCCTATTTTTTATTTTTAGTGACATAGCCTGTAAAAACTATATTCCAAAATATCTTATATTCAGAGTCATAATTGTTGATCACTGACTAAACTTTGACAAACTCTTCTTTATCTTGATTTTCCTAATATTTAGACATAGTTATTTCTTACCTCTTCCAACCAGTTATTGGGTGGGTCAGCTTTTCAGGACAGCATGCTGTTGAAATTGCAGTAAATGGCCACGCCAGTAATAAAATTAATGCAAGCAACAGGGCACGAATTGGAAGCAGGATAATTCCAAGAAAGAAAATCTGAAATCAAAGTTGATTAAAAAAACAGATGACATTATTTTAATGCTGTAGTTATCAAACAGAAATACATAAGAGGAAAATCTTATGCTATTCATGCATTCACTCAAAGATGAATTGGGCATTACCCTATACCAGACAAGGATCTAAGCACAAAGAAAATAAGACATTGTACCTGACCTCACAAAGCCTACAAAGCAGCAAAAGAAACAGGGAAGAAAACCAAGTACTACCTGATCTGTATATCAGTGAATGTGAATAGGGGCTGCTGGGGGAACTAAGAAAAGGTTTGTTGGACTTAGTAGTCAGGGAAAGCTTCCTGGAGGAGTTGAAGCTGAAACGTCTTGCTTTAAGAAGCAAG
The DNA here is from genome assembly GCF_025265405.1 of Mesoplodon densirostris. Taxonomy (NCBI): domain Eukaryota; kingdom Metazoa; phylum Chordata; class Mammalia; order Artiodactyla; family Ziphiidae; genus Mesoplodon; species Mesoplodon densirostris. The sequence continues at coordinate 36,782,359 of NC_082679.1, read as the reverse complement.
CAGAAGCTGGCAAGGTAAGAGGGGGAAATAGCTTTTTGAGAGCTATAAGCAGGATGAATATTAGTAAAGGCATTAGAGTGTGAAGAGGTAAATGTATTATTTTATATACCTGCCAGTCCTTTATAACTAACAATAAGGAGATGGGGGAGGAAATACAAAAAATAATAAAAACTAAATAAGAATAAAAACTAAATAAATAAGAACTGCAAATAATACTGAGTGCTTACTACGTACCAGGCACTCTAAGTACTTGGCATGTAGTAACTTATCTGAGTCTTACAACCTTAAGCTATTTTACATACAAGAAAGGAGTGGCACAGAGGGAATTAAGTTAAACTGCTTAAGATCACACAGTAAGTGGCAGAACCAGGATTTGAAACCAATGTGGTTATAAAGGTCTTGCTCTTAATCCTATCCTATAATGCCTTTCAAGTGAAATAAACTATCCTTATATATCACAAATTGTCTTCTTTTTTTTTAGCCAATTACACTACTCAAACAGTGCTGCCCTTCTTGGCTCTATTGGCCCGTAATGTGAATCTGAGCATCATCAAATAATTTACGAGAAATGCCAAAAATATTGTAGTTATCAGATCTCTATCAAATTATTTGTGTACATGTGTATGACTGAATTAAAAATTACATACAAGGAAATATACAGATATTAAATGTGTAATTCAATGAGTTTTGATAAATGTGTACTCTTGTAAACATCACCTCAATCAAGATACAGAATACATCTGCCACTCAGAAAGTTGCCTCATACCTCTTTCAGTCAATCCTTATCCTCTTAGGCAACCAATGCTGGATGTTTATCATCATATATTATTAGTTTTGCATGTTCTTGAGTGTCATATAAATGGAGTCATACATTATGCATTCTTGTGTGTCTCACTTCTTCCACTTAACATGTTTTTGAAATTCAACTATGTTGCTTTCGATGTCAGTAAGTCATTCTTTCTGACTGCAGAGTATTATTCCACAATATGACCATATGACAGTCTGTCTATTCTCCTGTTGATGAACATTTGGGCTGTTTCCAGTTGTGGGCTATTATGAATACAGCCACTACAAACATTCTTTTACAAGCCTTTTTGGGAATAGTTGTTTTCATTTCTCTCAGGTAAATACCTAGGAGTGGAATTGCTGGGTCATAGATGTAGTTTAACTTTATAAGAAACTGGCCAAACAATTTTCCAAAGTGGCTGTATCATTTTAAAGTGTCGCTGGTAGTGTATGAGAATTTCAGTTACTGTACATCCTTGCTGACATTTGGTGATTGTAGTCTTTTATAAAAATCAATTTTACTAAGGCATAATTTACGTAAAATAAAATGCACCTATTTTAAGTATGAGGTTTTCAAATGCATAACCCTATGCAGACACCACTATAATCAAGATATAGATCATTTCCATCACCCAGAAAAGTTCCCTTGTGCCTCTTTGCAGTCAATATATCCTCAGTGTATAGCAACCACTGACAGTCTTTCTTTCACTATAGTTTTTGCCTGTTCTATATTTTCATATAAATGAAACCACACAGTATGTATTCTTTTATGTCTGGCTTCTTTCACTTCATATTTTTGAGATTCAACCATGTTGTCATATGTATCAGTAGTATAGTCTTTTTAATTGCAGAGTAATATTCCATTGTATGAATATATCACACTTAATCTATCCATTAATCTGTTCAGGGACATTTAGCCTATTATAAGTTTTTAGCTATTATGAGTAAACATTAATGTTTGAGTCTCTATGTGGACATACATTTTCATTTCAAGGGGAGTGAAGTTGTTGGGCCAGCATATGCCAAACTGTTTTCCAAAGTAGTTGTATCATTTTATATCTCCACCAACAAAGTATGAAATTTCCTGTTGCTTCACATCCTCATCAACATTCAGTGTTGTCAGTCTTTGTAGCCATTCTAGTGGGTGTAAAATGATATCTCACTGTGGTTTTAATTCATATTTCCTTGATGAACAATGACGGTGAGCACATTTTTTCATGTGCTTATTGGTCATCCCTTTAACCTGTCTTTTTGAGTCTTTGGCCCATTTTTATTGGGTAGTTAGTCCTTTTCTTATCAATTTGTAGGAGTTCTTTATATGTTCTGTTTACAAGCCCTTTTTCAATACATGTATTGAAAATATTTTCTCCCATTTCATGGCTTGCCTTTTCATTTTCTTTCTTTCTTTCCTTTTTTAAAAATTTAATTAATTTATTTTTGTCTGTGTTGGGTCTTTGTTGCTGTGTGTGGGCTTTCTCTAGTTGCAGTAAGCAGGGGCTACTCTTCATTGTGGTACACGGGCTTCTCATTGTGGTGGCTTCTCTTTGTTGCGGAGCATGGGCTCTAGGTGCGCGGGCCTCAGTAGCTGTGGCACACTGGCTCAGTAGTTGTGGCTCACGGGCTCTAGAGCGCAGGCTCAGTAGTTGTGGCACACGGGCTTAGTTGCTCCACGGCATGTGGGATCTTCCTGGACCAGGGCTCGAACCTGTGTCTCCTGCATTGGCAGGCGGATTCTTAACCACTGAGCACCAGGGAAGTCCGCCTTTTCATTTTCTTAATGGTATCCTTTGATGAGAAGAATTTTAATTCTGATGAAGACTAATTTATCAATTTTTATTTTCTGTTTAGTTCTCTTCTGCATCCTAAGAAATCTTTACCTATCTCAAGATCATGAAGATTATTTTATATTTTCTTCTTCTTCTAGAAGATATATGAGTTTTGCTTTTATGTTCAAGACTATGATCCATCTTAAATTACTTTCTGTATAGTGTGCAGAAGGGATCAAGTTTCATTTTTATCTACAGATTTATCTAGCTGTTCCAGAACCAATTCCATCCCCCTTCCTTTTTTTTTTTTTTGGCTGCGCTGCAGCTTGCGGGATCTTAGTTCCCCAGCCAGGGATTGAACCCTGGCCCCAGCAATGAAAGCGCCGAGTCCTAACCACTGGACCGCCAGGGAATTCCCCAGAACCAAGTTTTGAAAAGACTTGACATTCCCCGATAAATTCTCTTGGCCACTTTGTCAAAAATCAATTGAACATACATGTGGGCTCTCTATTCTGTTCAATTGATCTATTCATCTGTCCTTCTGTCGATACTACCTTACTCTCTTAATTGCTATAGCTTTGTAGTAATTCTTGACATAAGGTAGTGTATGTCCTCCAACTTTTTCTTTTTCAAGCTTTTTTGGGGCTAATATAGATCCTCTGCATTTCCACATAAATTTCAGAATTAGTCAGTTTCCACACAAACAAAAAGCCTGTTGGGATTTTTGTTGAGATTTCAATGAATCTACAGATCAATTTGGGAGGAGTTATCATCTTAGTAATGTCGATTCTTCAAACTTATAAACATGGTATATCTCTTCATTTTATGTAAATCTTCATTAATTTCTCACAATGGTGTTTTGTTGTTTACACTGTAGTGGTCTTACGTGCTTTTGGTTAATATATTCCTATGTATTTAATGTCATTTTATTGCTACTATGAGATTACTTAATTTCTTTTTGCAATTGTTTGCTGCTAGTATATACACAAAGTTGATTTAAAATTTTAATCTTTAAATTAAGATGACAAGATCAATTCTGAGTAACTGTCGAATTAAGAGGATTACCCATTATATTGCCATTTGGTAATATGTCATCTCTGTAGGAAGGCCTTCTTTCAACACTCTATTGGGATTATTTTCCTCTCTGGACTTACTTCATAGCACTTACTAAAACATGGAATTATATATTTCTATACTTGCTTGTTTAACTTTTTCAGTGAAATACAAGCTTTAAATAGGCAGGGTCCTTATTTCTCTTGTTCATTGCTATGTCTCCGGGGATTAACAGTGTGCCTGGCACATAGTAGGCATCCAACAAATACTTTTGGTATGGTAAATGACCCCACAATTACAACCACTCATTTTAATTCCATATTCTATTGAGGAAATAGAAGCTAGGCTAATTTTTTATACGGCACTATGTAGCAGACCCTTAAACGGTCAAAAAAGAGAAGGCGAGCAATAAAGCTAAGCCCTATAATGAGACGCAAAAGTCACAACAGTCCTTAAGCAAGACATTGATCATCATTTAGGATTAGATTTAGTCTGATTTAATCAAATCATACTTAAATGCAAGTATATCAATCTTTTAAACTGGATGATACAGACAACATTGTTTTTCAATCATGTCTATTTAAATTTTCCTTTTACCCAGACTGTTCAAGCCATTGAAACTACTTTGGGATCTCTGGTCTACATGCATTTTTAATTTTTAAAAAAATATTGAGACCATATTCATTTCCATCCAATCCAAGTGGTAAATTTTAAGTGCAGTATACAGTTGTAGATAACAAATAGCATAACTATCAATATTAAGATCAGCAAACAATACCAGATTCTTTCACACATTATCTCACTTAAATTTTAATCCCTCTTCCCTGTATTATTATTCCAATTTAATAGATGAGGAAAGTAAAGTTCAGAGAGGTTAAGTGACTTGGCCAAAGTTATACAACTAATAAATGGCAGGGCCTGAGCAGGTTTTCTGACTAAGACTAGTGATCTTTCTATCATACTACAACTCTTACAGGGTTATTTGAAAGTGCTCTCAAAATGGTTGCAGGCACGCTATTAAAAAAAAAAACCCTCAAAAACTTAATAATTTACTCCAGGTACAATATAAATACTTATAAATATGCCACTTTGAGCCTCTCTCCAAAACATAAAGCCAAATAGACGGACATGACTTTCATTTAAGTATGACCGATTTGACTAAATCAGACCAAAAGGAACCTTGAATGATAGTCCATGTATTTATTAAGTGTTTCAGAAGTTTTAAGATATAAAGGGAATATCTATCCAGTTAAAGACATGAAGATCAAATTTTTAAACATTTAGTTTCTTTACAAAGAGGTATTACTACATTCACTATCTTCCTCTTCCTCTCTCACACCTTTCTTCAACCAGACACCCATCCACCATTATTCTAACCACCACCCCAGGCTGCTTGGCCCAGCACTTAACCTGCTTCCATCGTAGAGAACAACAGTCTCAGGGCACACAAGTATGCCGTGCAAAAATTACGCTATTTCAAATCCAAAGTAAATAAATGGGTGAGATGGACAAGAAAATATTAAAGCCATTTTTTTCCATGCAGAACACAAAGGACAAACGTAGCCTGCACAGTCTATCTTGTTCTCCGATCACTAACTTCACCAAACAGGAAGTCCAAAGAGCGAGTGTAAGTGCAAGTCTGAGTTGCCTCTCATCCTTGAATGTAGAAGTGTTTGGGTGAAAACGGATTCAGGACCAAAAACTCTTGAATACCTTAAGCTGCCCCATATTATCCCTTTTCTTAGACTGTGATTTCCCGTCCTTGATGTCCCTGCTCAGCCGGAGCATCCCAGCCTTTCTTCTTGTTCTAATTCCAGACCTGGGTTCTCTGCCTTCTCCCTTGCTCTTCCCATCCCAAACTGACTCCTCTCCTTCCCTGCGGCAAAGCGAAAACTTCCCCAAACCCACTCTCCTGTGCTACGATGACCTCCCACTAGACTTTCACACACTCAAGTCGAAGTTCTTCCACAGTCGTTCCCTCTTCTCAGCAAGGAATGTTTCCTCTGCCAATGGCCTGCCTGTTCGGCCTCCTCCTGTTTAGGACCTTCCTCCAAGGCCCCCATGTTCTTTGCATCTTCTTTTCTCACACACGCCCCCAGACCATCCTCCAAGGCCCCTCAATTCTCAGTCCCGCATCTCAGTCCCCTGCAGACTCATGGCCCCTTCAAAAGCCCTCTCCTCTCAGATCTACATCCCTGCCTTCCTCAGAGCCTTGCTTCCCAGACTCACGCCCTCCTCAGCCACTTCCCCTTCACACCCGCACTCCCCTCTGGCAACCTCCCCTGACAGACCCAAGCTCCCCTCAAACTGCCTCCTCTCTCGGACCCACGTCCCTCCCCTGAATCTGCGTCCCCTGTCAGACGCCCCTCACCTGAATCTGCGTCCCCTGTCAGACGCCCCTCACCTGGATCTGCGTCCCCTGTCAGACGCCCCTCACCTGAATCTGCGTCCCCTGTCAGACCCTCGCCCCGCACCTGGATGCGCCTCGTCGCGCCCAGCCGTGTCTGCTGCACGAAGGGGTTGCGCACGGGCGGCGGGAAGAAGGACGACTGGCGGGGCACTATGGGCGGCCGCAGCCCCGCGCTCCCGACGCCCGCGCCGGGCCCCGAGGCCGCCACCGCCGCCGCCTCAGCGCACCGGTTCATGGCCGAGCCCGGCGTCTCACAGGAGCGAAGAGACCCAGGCGGCGCGTGCGAGCTGCCGCTGCCGCCAAGGCTTGAGGGGGAGTAGCTTAGGAGTCCGGGGCCTTTGCGCAGGCGCCAAAGTTACCTACCCGCCCTCCGGTCTCGCCCCGCCCCCTCTGGCTCTGAACGCGCCCAGGCCCTGGCCCCACCCCCCTGAGCACACCCCACCCTTTTAGGTTGTCCGGCTCTTCCTCTTGGGGTTAATAGCTCAGCCTCCTTGCGGGTGAATGTTTTTCCTTCAGAGCAAGGCACCCCCCAGTGAGAGACAGTTTAGGCTGAGTTCTCTGCTTTAGGGTCAGGCGGACCTAGATTTCCTTTTGCTTTTTTTTTTTTTTTTTAAGAAATTTATTTATTTATTTATTTTTGGGTGCGTTGAGTCTTCCTTGCTGCCCACTTTAGTTGCGGCGAGCGGTGGCTGCTCATCGCGGCGGCTTCTCTCGTTGCAGAGCACGAGCTCTAGGCGCGCAGGCTCAGTAGTTGCTCCGCGGCATGTGGGATCTTCCTGGACCAGGGCTCGAACCCATGTCCCCTGCACTGGCAGGTGGATTCTTGACCACTGCGCCACCAGGGAAACCCCTCCTTTCGCTTTTACTGGCTCTTTGACGTTGGTCAAATCACTGTCTCCATGAGCCTCCGCTGCCCCCTTCGTAATCGTAATCGGGGATAAATGGAACTTAGATAAACAACCTGAATCCAGCAATTCAAGGAGCAACCCCTGGGCTGTTCCAGTAAGAGGGTTAATTATCCAGGGTGGATTTGATTTCTGGTGTATGTTTTGGTTTTGCTTACACCCATTTGGGTGGGATATTTATCAGTTACCGCTGAGACTCCTGACTAATATAGAAACTGGTACCAGGAGTGGAATCTCTTTCACTCAAAATATGGACTGACAATGGGGAGATAGTTCTCCAAATGAAAACTGAAGCTGCAACTACTAGAAAATGACAAAACCACCACTGCCCTCTGCACTAGATGAGGAACCTGGCCTCAAAAAGGGAAGTGACTTGGGCTGTGGCTCCACTTCACCCTGAAGAAGTTCAAGGGCCTATCTGGCCCTTTGTTGGTGGGGGTTAGGGGGAGGATTTTCCCAGGACCTGAGACCAGTTGGTCAAGCCCTGAGTGGCTGAGAGGCAGATGGAGATGGTGAATGATTTATCTTTACTGATCAACTGCTCACAGCAGGCTGGAGGCATGATGAGAATCTGACTCTGGGCCCTGGGACCGCTGCTCCTTCCAAGGTGTCCACTGTAGAATCTCAGAATCTTCTGACCCTACCAGATAGATGCAGCCTTCAGCTACTCACTTAACCTCTCTGAGCTTGCGTACTCATCTCAGAATGGGAAGACTAATTCCTACCCCATAGGATTGTATTGGGCTGGCCAAAAATTTGTTCGGGTTTTTCCACACCACGCTACGGAAAAGCCCAAATGAACTTTCTGGCCAACCCAGTAGTATCAATTAAGTAAAATAATGCATGTGTAGTGTTCATAGAAAAGCACTCAAGAAATGGTATTAGGTATTACGTAGTGGAGTATTAGGTATTATGTAGTGGAGCAGCTGAATTTTCTCAGTATTTAACAGAGAACCTTAATAACAACATATTACAGCCGTGATATAAAGTGCCCCAGCTTTGGAGTCTTCAAGTAGAGGGTGGCAGACCCTTGTGGCTCTTTAGCACAGAAGGCAGTCTCTCCAGAGCCTTCAAGGACCTGAGCGATTGGGCAGGCCACAGGAGAAAAGAGGACTCCACCAAGGTCACCTCCAGAGAGACCTGTCCACTCCTCATCCCCTTCCCTACCAGCCCCACCATGAGAGGCCTGAAGTAATAGTCTATCGGAGCCAGAAAGGATCTCTGAAATAACCCCAGGCCTTAAGTTTCTGCTCTGTAGCAGCTCCAGAATTTCTATATAGGAAGGGATTAAAGATGGGCAATCTGCTGGAGAAGAAGGTAAGGAGCTTACCCATTAATAGAAGTTGTGTTTAGAAAGCACACACATTTCTCCCCAGCTGAGTTTACTTAGAGGGTTTTGGGGGAGGTGGAGGTTAATGCTGCTGAGGGAGATACTCAGCTTCCTGCTAAATCTCCTTCTCTAGGTCATCTTTGGCCTTGAGTCAGGATGTTACCCAGTATCTATGGTATCCTGGGAAAATCACTTTTCTCCAAGCCTTAGTTTCCTTATCAATAAAAGTTGACTAATAATATTCTCCCTTCTTTAGGTTGCTATAAAGCTTAAATGAAGTGATGCATGTGAAGTGCCTGGCATATAGTAAGCATTCTATTAATGGAAGGGGTATTACTGTTGTTCACTGTTATTAGTATTAGAATTGGTGTTATTGTCAACGAAGAAACTGAGACTCAAGAAGAGAGGAAACCTTGAACAAGGCCCTGCAATTAAATAACAGAAACGCTGCTGTTCCAGGGCTCTTTCCACGGGACAGAGGGACTCCAGCTCACCCACCCTGAGTCTCTCGCTGTTTATTTGGGCATCTGTGACTTTTCCAGCATATGTTACCTGTATGCTGCAGGGAGCGGAGGTTTAGACTTTCTAAGTTTCCTCTTCTGGCTGGGGCTGGGGTCCCTCTAGTCTCTGCTAAAACAGCCGGCCAATACGGCCACTCAATCGGTGTCTTTATTCATACTCGTTGATTTTTCCCACGGGGAAACTGCTGAAGGGAGGAGGGGAGAGCTGGGTGAGGAGCCGGGGTTTGGTTTTCCTCCATCCAGTGGAGTAAGTGACAGAGGAGGGACATACTAAATAGAGTGACCAAGGGGACCATCACCACGTGGGCTGAGATGCATCGTGCAGTGACTTCAGATAACCTGAGTCCTTCTGTCAGGAAATGCAGTTTCAAAGTGGAAAAATAAAAAAGATCAACAAACAAACAAACAAACAAAGTGCATACAAAGCAGACTGCTAATGTAGGGACGGTTCTAAGGCAGCCAGCAGTGAGAAGGCCAGGTGTCTGGCGTGGCCACCGGGCCGCGCCCCTCTCCCACTGCCCCATGCCGGGCCAGGCTGTCGGGCCACCAGTGCCCTCTTCAGACAGTCTCTGTTGGCTCCAAGGGTGCTGTAAAGCCACAGAAGACTGTGGAAGGAGAAGAGCCTGATTTAGAATATCAAAGCATCTCTTTGGGGGTGGCTCTGGAGGGCTGGTGAGGTGTGGAGGGGGAGGGGCACCTGGGAGGGGTACAATCAGCACCTTTCTTGGAGCACAGGGCAGAGCCACTCTGTGGTTTCTTAAGTTACCAGGTGGGAGTGAGAATGCTGATTAACTACAGAGCTGAGGGCTGCCAGGCCCATCCGGGTCCTTCCCTGGTGCTCGGGGCCCAGTGTGCAGAAAGTGATAGAGAGGCAGGCCCTGGGGGAGGCAGAGACAGCTCAGCAGCCCAGCCAGTCGGACTTGATGCTTCCGAACTTCACGCTCTTCAGACTTTGGTTCTCCAACTTCAGGTAATACGCACCCTTGAAGAAGTAGCTGTGACCTGGGATGAGAAAGAGAAGAGGCTGTGACCGAGCCATCCTCAGGCATTACGGCACAGGGAAGGTTCCTGAGAGCTTTACAAGTCTGCCTGCCATAGGGAAGAAGCTTTTAAATCACAGGACACCCCTGTGAGGCTGGAAGAAGGGAAACGGCTGTGGAATTATGCTCTCCGAGTCTTTGTTTCTTCATCTTTAAGATGTGGATAACGATACCACCTCTTAAGGCTTCTGAGGATTAAATGAGATGATATATGCTATAATTAAGATAAATAACAGAACTCCACTGAGCGCAAGCTCCAAACTAGGCAACTTCCTTTTCCAGAGGTGGCAAACCGGGAGGCTGCTAGCCCCATCGGGCCCACAGATTGGTTTTATTTAGTTCACACAAGTTTTTTGTTTTGTTTTGTTTTGAATAACTGGCTAACATGTAAACATCTGGAAATTTCATATGAAAATACAGATTTCTCACTTCCTTTTAAAAGAGTTAGAATATCTAATAACACTGCTCCCCTTTTCTTGCAGGGCAGAGATCACCAGAAGCCGAGAAGCAACTGTTCCCTGAAAATGAGCCATGTGCTCTCTGGTGCTCCACAGACCCCACCACTCCCTACTGTCTGCCTTGCCCGCTTCACTTATTCATGCCACCAGCTTGGCCCCTGTGGGCTTTGGGATTTCTTACTCCTAACATATATGATCTCATTTTCTTCCTTTCAAACACTGGCATATAGTAGGTGCTCAGTAGACATTTATTTCTGAAGATAATCTTTAACCTAGCACCTGATTATATCCTGCTTTTTCCTGGACATGTAAGACCTTTAGCCCCTGGAGGTCAGGGCCATGTGCTTAGCGTGTGATAGGAACTCAAGAAGCATCTTTGTGAAATTTAATTGAAAGCTCCTCTAAAAAGCCAAACTGAACTCATTTCCAGGGCCCTAGAGACTTCCCAGAAGCCTCCTCAGGAATATGGTTTCGAAACTCCAAACTCTATCCCTCGCTGGTTTGGTGTTTCGTTCAGCAAGGGACCAGGGACAAATTGAGCCGGTGGGATATCTCTGCCACATCAGCAGCAGGGCCTAACAAGGTTTGTGCTGTCTCAGATGGAGCCATCCTTCTGCTAATGGGAAGCAGTCACAAGGCCTCTTGTGGAACCCAAAAGGGCCTGGATCAAACCCCAGAAGGAATCCAGGGCACTGAGCCCAGGTTTCTCACTCCCAGCAGGCCTCCCGCCCTCCCTGCTCCCTGGCTCCAGGCTCTGCAGCTGTGAGGGGCCTTTCTGGGTCTTATTGCCTGGAGCCCGCTGAGTGAGCAGAGGTCAGGGGTCTGGATGCCTTCCCAGCACTGGGTTGAAGGGGCTGGTTTGTTTTCCCGGGGCGCCACATGCTTTCCTGCACAATAAGGGAGTGTGTGCTTGCGAGGAGCAGGGCCCTGGCTGGGGGGCAGGGAGTCCTAGAAAGTGGACAGAGGCCTGGGCAGCTCACCCCCGCCCTGCAGGTCCACCACGGCATCCAGGTTATCAGGGATGGCGTTCCAGGCATCTGCGATGAGCTTGGGGAAGCCAGGATCCATTTTCTTCTTCACCTCATTGTATCTGCAAGGAAATGGCCATGGTGAACCTGTGGGAATCCCTAAAGGCCAGCCCTTCCCCAGCCTGATGGGAGGGCCAGGATGATGGCTCCTGGGTGAGCCTGGGAAGCCAGACCTAGCCCTTCAGGGAGGCCACTGACTGGAGCTGAGGGGCAGTGAGTCAGACCTGGGTAAATCCTAATTCCACTACTCACTAATTAGGTGACTTCGGAAAGTCCCATGAAAACAATCTTGTGATTACTGCTCACGTTTAAGCAGTGTGTTACCCACCTTCCATATACTTTCTCAATCCTTTTGACAACCCTAAGACACAGTCACTGCCATAATACCCATTTTTTTGTTTTTTTGCGGTATGCGGGCCTCTCACTGTAGTGGCCTCTCCCATTGCGGAGCACAGGCTCTGGACGCGCAGGCTTAGTGGCCATGGCTCACGGGTCCAGCTGCTCCGCGGCATGTGGGATCTTCCCGGACCGGGGCACAAACCCATGTCCCCTGCATCGGCAGGCGGACTCTCAACCACTGCGCCACCAGGGAAGCCCCATAATACCCATTTTACAGACCAGAGGCTTAAAAAGGGCACCCAGTTTCTAAGTGGGAGTCCAACCCCGGCCTGTCTGGCTCAGGGCAGCAAACTGCTCTCTGAGCCTCAGTTTTACCATCTGTAAAATGGGTTATAATTAATTTAATGTATTTAATTAACATATATGTGAAACAGAGTAAAACATGCAAAGTGCCTATCCCAGTATCTGGTACTGGGTAGGTATCTGGGAAATGTTAGTTCCCTTACAAACTCTGATCCCTGCTGCAGTACAAACAGCACTGGCCCAGGAGCCCAGAGACAGGGTCCTGCCCCATCACTGCCCTTCACGGCTCAGCTTGGACAAATACTGCTTCTTCATCTGTCAAGTGGAGCTGACAATCCACATCCTGGGCGATGGTCTTGGCTGGGACCGTGAGGTTACAGTACAAGGTGGTGTGTGACCCCAAACCCCGTCAGCCACAGGGCGACTTCCTGCCACCTCAGTCCCAATCGCAGTTCTCAGGGCAAGTCGTTGTCTCGGGCTCTGCCTTTAATTTGTGTAAATACCTTGAGTATTAGTTGGCATATTCTTCTTTCTGGCTAGCAACATCTGTGTCTTTTTAATTTGGAGGGAGAATTTTTAAACGCTGGGGTTATTTTGATGCCATTGTTTCTCCGCTTACACTCAATATATTTATTATTCTGTAAATATTTAATGAGCTCCCACTATGTCACTGTGGATATGGTAATCAACAAGATAAAGTCTTGCCCTCATGATGCTGATTTTCTAGATAGATCCGTGTTTGAATGCCATCCCGGTGACAGTCAAGCATCAGCCTCATAGCTGACTCTCTTCTTCCCCACAGCCAGCCTGATGACCTCCGCCCCAGATGCCAAAAGCAGCTTCCTCTCTGAGCCCCCTTCTACAGGGGTCTTCCCCCTGTGCCCATCACCCTCAGAACTGCCAGAAAAGCCTTCCTAATCCCAGTTCTGTCATGAGACTTCTTTTTGCCAAACCTAGCATGCTTCCTCATGACCTGGGGTACCAAAACCAAGTTTCCCAGCTCAAAATTCTAGCAATCCATCCATGTCACCTGCACTGACCTCCCAAACTACATTCTCTAGAGTGATGATGGCTGAGAGCTATGTGTCCTTGAACTTGCCCTCATTTCTTTCTCACCCTACCCACGGAAGGTAGGGACAGCAGAAAGCGACCCCATTTGATGGATGAGGGAACTGAAGCTTGGAGAAGTGAATCAATTTGCTTCCAAGTTCTTTTCCTCCAGGAAGAATACAGCATGGAGCCATCAGAACATGTTGGCTCTGAACAGGACCACACCTCTTCACATTCCTCTCTCTCCCCAGAGCCTCCTCCTACAGTGTTTCCTGCTCGCTGGTGCACTCTTTTGAAAGGCTTCTCTGTGACCCTCTGAACTTCTCCCTTCTGGCTGTAGAATTGCAGTGCAGAGCAGGTGTTAAGAACACAGACATTGGGCTTCCCTGGTGGCGCAGTGGTTGAGAGTCTGCCTGCCGATGCAGGGGACACGGGTTCGTGCCCCGGTCCGGGAAAATCCCACATGCCACGGAGCGGCTGGGCCCGTGAGCCATGGCCGCTGAGCCTGCGCGTCCGGAGCCTGTGCTCCGCAATGGGAGAGGCCATAAGAGTGAGAGGCCCGCGTACCGCCAAAAAAAAAAAAAAAAAAAAAAAAAAAAAAGAACACAGACATTTGTGTCCAAGCTTTTTCAAAGGTATATCCTTGAGGCACTTCAGCCTGAGTTTCTACACTTAGAAAATGGAGCTAATAATAGCATCTACCTTAAATGAGAAAAACAGGTGAAATGTACAGCCCTGGGGTGTGGTACAGGTCCCGTCACAAGAGCCATCACTATCTTATTTGTATGTGTTTATGTCTCTTCCCTTCACGATATTGTAAGTTCCACAGAGCGACTATTTCTTGACCACTGTCTTCCAGCACCTAGGTAATTGCCTGGCACATAGGAGATATTGAATATATTATTGTGGGTTTAGTGGAAGCTTCTAGAAGCAAGGGCTGAGCACTCCCTGGCATGACCTAGGGTTTGCCCAATCTGGAAGCAGCTGCTCGTCCTCTGTCATTCTGGAGCGTTCTCTCCTTCTCCAGAAAGGAGGCCTGGGCATCGGCCGACTCCACCAGGACCAGTGTCTCGAGCTCGTTAACTACCTCTCCTGGGAAAAAGATCCGTCTCCTTGGAAACCCCACCCAGATCCTCCAATAGATGTTTCAGTTCTGCTGCTTTTAAGGAAGATTCACAGAACATCCTCTGTAGAGCAGGCTGTCCATCCCAGATCCAGGCTTTGTGAGGTGGGCTTGCTGTGGAAAAGGACTGGGAAGCAGATAACTCTGCCCAAAACCCAGCAAGGTACCACCACAGCATGAGCATCAGTGTGTGTGTGTGTGTGTGTGTGTGTGTGTGTGTGTGTGCGCACGTGCGTGCACATGGACACGTCTGTTCTCATATGTTTACACTCACCATACATGCTGGAGGGTGATTATAAATGTCCTTTCAACACCATGATTCAAAGACAAGGGTTCTATGATTCTGCTCTGTGAGGCTGGGCCTCTTGCTGTGCATGATTCTAAGATCTGGAGATTCGGAGTGCCTACTGAGCCGAGATGCCCTTCCACAGTACGTGCGCGTGCCTGAGAGTGTTCTGGAGCCTGTGGGCAGAGTGCCTGCTCCGTGGTTTCCTGGCTGACTGTTTCCTTTCTTGAGGCTTGAGATATCAGTCAGCTTAAGTTGCTAAGTATCTTAGCAATATGTCTGGAATTCCACCCTGCCACGGCAGCCTGGGACATAAACAGCTCCTGAATGCAGGGCAGCTGGGGGCGGGTGGTGGGGAGGAGACGGGAGGAGAGAGGCCTTGGGAGGGAAGCAGGATTGTTCCAGGGGTGGCAGACAAAGGTCCAGATGCAGCCACGGGAGGAAACATGGGGACGCTAGGAGGGAAGGAGGAAGACCACCCCTCCCCCACCGACCCAATGACCCTGAGGGTACAGTGCAGGGGGCCCAGGGTTAGAAGCCAGAAGAAGCGGTTATAAATCCTATGATCTGTGGCCAACACACTTGCCTATAAATAACTTAGACAAGTTGGTTCATTTCTATGGACCTCAGATTCCTCACTTAGGAAATGTGAAGATTTAAAATCAAACTCCTGAGGTCCGGGCTGCCTCTCACTAACCTTTCCTGGAGATCAGGCTCCCTGACCCTCAGGCCTGACCGTGGCCTCTCAGAATCAGACCCTTCCCTTTAGATGAGCTGGAGCAGAGAGTTACCTGCTTCCACACTGGCCCCCCGGCCAGCCTGTGCCCACAGCTACTGAGCCTGTGGCAGATGGGCCAGAAGGTGCCGCTGTTTTCAATGAGGCCAGATTTGGATGCTGGCTCCAGTGGACACCCGTCTCAGTTTTCATCCTATGTTTGCCATCTGCCATCCCTGGCTCCACCACCCCCACCTCTTGGGACCCCACTATCTCAGGTACAGTGTAGAAAAGTGAAGAATGTTCTCTGGGAGCCAGAATTCCAGGGTTTAAATCCCAGCCTGCCACTACTTGACTGTGTGACTTTAAGCTAGACACTTAACCTCTCTGAACCCCTTTCTTCACCTGTAAAATGGGAGGAATAGTAATAATAATATCCACCTCATAAAGCCTTTGGAATGGTGTCTGGCACATAGCATCAGAGTAGCAGCCATTATTTTTATTTTTATCACTCCCTTCTTCAGTGATTCACTCTAAAATATGGGGCTCCAGACCAGACGGACATGGGTCCAATCCAAAGACTTCTGAGAAGGGAAAGGAGGATCTAACCAGAATTGTACCAGTAATGTGCCCAAGAATAGTTCACCCTGTGGTGACTTTTCAGAGGGCCAATAACCCTGGCAGATTAGAGACCAGAGAGGGGGCATCCATGGTCCACCAGGCTCCAAACTTAACCCAGGAGGCTCAAAGCCAGTGTCTTCTCTCTGTCCACGCAGCTGGTGGTGCTGCTCTCCTGTGCACCGCCCTCCCTTACCTCCAGAACTTGTCTCCAGCGAAGATGTACGTCTTCTTGTTCTTGCTCCAGTTAAAGGCAGCATCCACTTTTTGGACATCAGGGGGAAGCCCCAGGCTGGTCAGTGGCTTGGGGTACCCTCGCTCCAGGGTGCTGGCTGAATAGACCCAGTGTTCATTCCCTGGGGTGGAAGAAGAGGGTGGGCTGGTGGCAGGTGCTGGAGGCTGTTCCTCCCACCATCCATCTGCCAGGGACCCCACTGTGGCCTTTCTCAGCAGGGACACAAATTCTGCCTAGTTCCGGATTCAGTGTCCGGAATCAGGGTCCACATATAAGGTTTTACAAATCGGTTATGGAAGGTCCCTGGCCAAGAAGGTAAGCGGGAGTGAGTCCTAGCCTGGCTCCACTCACCAAGCCAGAGACTCTAAGTGCCACACCTGTTGTGAATAGGCACCTTTTTCTAATTTGCACAAAGGTCCCCTGTGAGCCAGCAGCTGCCCTCGTCACTCTGGGATGGAGGAGCCGGGAAGCCGGCTGGTGGAACATGCGCCCGTGGTGCTTCAGTGCCCCCAGGAAGCCACCCCTGCGCCTCCACTGCAGCCTTTCCTGAGCTCCCTCATAACAGCCTGGTTTTCTGTCTCCCCCACTAGTTCATGAGCTCCCTGAGAGCAGGAGCTGCATCTCTGGCACATGATAGGTGCTCGAATAAAGATTAAATGAGCAGGGTTTCCCAAATGTTACCCATGTGACCCCACCTCGATGATTTTTACCACTTACAGAGTCTCCTCATATTACTTAACTCTTGAATTAACATTTTGCTTTCAAGGAATTCATTTTGAAGTCTATAGAAATAAATTTAAACATTAAAAATGAAAACAAATAGGTGTTTTAAAAATTCTAATTAAAACTGTCATCTGCCAAAGGCACTAGCATTAGGAAGGTGTTAAAGACACTAGAACTAAAGTGTCCTTTTCCCTCTGGAAAAGGAATCAGAAGGATTGAAAAGGAATTAAAAGGTTATTGAAATGGTCGTTCTGTGGGCCAATGCTAGTTGATGCTGGGTGTCTGAACCCATCTCCCAGATGATGGTTGAAAGAGTGGATCCGTACAGGAGAGCTGAGGGCCAGGCAGCTCCCCTCCCACACACCTGCAAAGAACACAGCTTTCTCCTCCTGTGGGGCCTCGTATACAGCATCGATCTTTTCCGGGAGCTCAGGCCAGAATGTGGCCACCAGCAGGGGCCCCATGGGCTTGTCACGTGGTGTCACTGTTCGCCAAATGAACCTGGGTGGGGGAAGGGGACACAGGAAACCACACCTTCAGTCACTCTGCAGTTGTAACTGCACATGCCTCTATAAACCCTCTCAGAAACATCCCTGGATGATTCCCTGGGAGGCGGGGAGGGAAGATCAAAGAAAGGGTGGAGAAGGACTGGAGAATAGGCAGAGCCCCCTCTGCAAGATGCCAGGGCTGAGAAGCAACCTTTTGCTCACCCTCCTGTTCCCTCCTCCAGGAAGCCTTCCCTAACTACTTCTGTCCCTTACTGTGTTCTCCCTCCTCTGAGCCTCTTAAAATCATCAACACTGAGTGCCCAGAAGAGTAGCTTGATTGTTTGTTTTTTTTAAGTGTCTTATCTTTCCTGTCAGATTCAAAGCCAATTCAGGCAGAGGCTGATGGCGCTCAAAAGTATTTCCTGAATTGAAATGATGGGTTCAGGCACTTTGGAGTAGTAAAGGAGTAGTAAAGAGCCATCGTTTATTGAGGGCCTACTAAGTGCCAAGCACTTTATGTGGCTTGTAAAATGTCAATTTCAATGTCAATATTATAAGATAATATGCACTCTCAGTGGTCTACCCAGCATCTATTATCTTACTTCCCTATCATCCTTCCTCACAAAATTTCCACATTTATGGCCCCGCCTTTCCTATAGGTGGACCTAATCCCCATTCTGATGAGTTTAAGCTACCGGCTCTCAAAGTGTGATCTCTAGACCAACACCTGGAACTCATTAGAAATGCAAATTATTGGGCCCCACTCAGGACCCATGAATCAGACTCTCTGGGCTTGGGGCCCAGTAATCTGTGTCTTAAGAGCCTTCCAGATGATTCTAATGCATGCCAAAGTTTGAGAACCACGGATCTAAGCCTATCGGAGCTTAGCATTCCCTGGCAACTGTTATTGATTCAGCAGTGGCCATATGTCCTATGTTGGCACAATAAGATTGAACACATACACTTATATTTCACATCTGGAGATCTGTCTCTCTCTTTCTTTTCTGCTGGATGTTTGCAAGGAAGTTTATAGCCCCAGTTGCCACTGGCAGCCATTGTGTGACCCTGAGGGACCCAGTCTTAGGATGAAGTCAATGCCAAGGAGAGCAGTGGACAAAGACATCATTGAATCAGTGACCCTCTTTCTGCCCCTGGAGGCAGCCCTACCCCTGGACTTTGTACCATGTGGGAGTAATTTCTTTTCATTGTTTAAGCTGGTTTGAGCTGGGATTCTCTGTTACTTGCAGCCAAAACATCCTGATACAGGAAAGTATCACAATCCTTACTTGGCAAATGACGCTCAGAGAGGTAATGGAATTACCAGGATTCAAATCCACATCTGACTCCAAAGTCTGAGTTTAATTATCCTACAATACTGCCTTTCTTGTCCCCCACAATGCCTAGCACCAATTTCTGCATATGGTCAGCGCTTAAATATTTACTGATTAATTCAAGGAATCCGTTAAACACTCATCAACGTCCTTTTGAAAGAAAGTGTGATGTGTCAGGCCGGTGATGGCTCTGACCTTGGCCTAGGCACTGCACCCTTTCCTAACTCTGTACGCAGATCTGCAGGTGTGGTCAGGGCTTCTTTAGGGAGAAGTGCTCCAGACCAAGGGTGGTGCTGGGGCATGGGGCCCCTGGGCTCACCCCTTCCCCAGCCCTGTCATGGGGGCTGCAGGACAGCACTGACATCTGTTGTTACATGTCCTGGTTTGGGCATCATGGCCTGAGGGACCTGACTTCTCACTGCATTTTGGGTCTCATCTCGCTCTGTATTCTTGCCCTCTCTCTCCCTACTGGCATGTGCCCCCCGGCACCTAGCCCAGTGCCTGAAGCAGAGGAGCCCCTTCACAAGAGTTTCTGGAACATCTTCAGCCTCACCAGGCTCTCCCGGGATAAGCCAGGAACTTTCACATCTCTACGGCTTTGTTCTTGCAGTTCCCTCGTCTCAAACACGCTCCCACCCTGCCAGCCCCATCACGTCCATCCGCGTCTGCTTCTCCTCTAACGTTTCCCCTTGAGTGCTGCTTCACCTGCAGAGCTTTTCCTTCACATGGACGTGTCCACAAGCATTTTGCTAATGTCCCTTGCAGTCACATCTCTTTCATTCTGCCATGTCAGTCCTCTATGCTTCTGTTCCCTAAACCAGACTGGGGGTGCTCAAACTTTAATGTGCATCAGAATCACTGCGGAATTTTTTTTTTTCTTTTTTGGCTGTGCCACATGGCTTGTGAGATCTTAGTTCCCCTACCAGGGATTGAACCCAGGCCCTCGACAGTGAAAGCTCAGAGTCCTAACCACTGGACCGCCAGGAATTCCCTTGGGGAAATTTTCTTAAATGCAGATGCCTGGGACCCATTCCCAGAGATTCCAGTCAGAGGGCCTGAGGGTGGGGATAGAAACTCACGTGTTTAACCCTCACACTCTAGGTGGTTTCTGTGTGGGAGATCCATTGACCTCTTTTTGAGGACACCGATTCAGGCATTAAACAGCCCCTCTGCCTCTAGAACAACACCTCGCACCCCCAGCTCCCAAAGCCTAGCAA
This sequence comes from Mesoplodon densirostris, assembly GCF_025265405.1. Lineage (NCBI taxonomy): Eukaryota > Metazoa > Chordata > Mammalia > Artiodactyla > Ziphiidae > Mesoplodon > Mesoplodon densirostris. The sequence goes on along the minus strand of NC_082679.1, from coordinate 36,762,634 downwards.
AGGATTTGGCACAGTAGATGGTAAGTAATTATTTGTCGATAATAACAGCTAGTACACTTGAATGCACTTAGTCTGTGTCAGGCACTGTTTTAAGCACTAAGCTCTCCTAATCCTTACAACAGCCCTGTGAGATAGGTTGGAATATTCGTCCCATTTTAGAGATGAGGAAATTGAGGTTAAAAAGAGATACACAATTAACTTGCCTATAATCGTGCAACTGGTTAGTAGCAGGTCCAGGATTCTAACTCAGCCAATCTGGCTCCAGAACCATTCTCTCAGCTATTATGCTCTATGGGTGGACAGATGGATGGATGATGAATGGCTTGATGATGGATATGGACAATGGATGATGGATGGACAGATAATAGATAGATGGATGGATGATGGACAGACAGGTGAATGGATTGATGGATGATGGATGGACCCTTTAATGTAGTCCTAGATTCTGCCTGCCTTTAGGATAGCTGGGTGAGTCTCAGCCCTGATGGATTGAGTCGGGGCCTTTTTTTTTTTTTTTTTTGGCAGTACGCGGGCCTCTCACTGTTGTGGCCTCTCCCGTTGTGGAGCACAGGCTCTGGACGCGTAGGCTCAGCAGCCATGGCTCACGGGCCCAGCCACTCTGCGGCATGTGGGATCCTCCCGGACTGGGGCACAAACCCGTGTTCCCTGCAACGGCAGGCGGACTCTCAACCACTGTGCCACCAGGGAAGCCCAGGGCCTTTATTTATAGCACGAAGTACACCACCTCTTTCTACTCTGTGGTTACTTGCTCCTCATACCTAGAACATTTTAGGTCAAGGCCATTCCAGGAGAAGGCCTGTGGTAGACTGGATTATTGTTCCTAATTCTTCCCTCCATCCCTAGTTTAGAAGTATACATCCATGTGTGTTGTCACACGACTATGCAGTACTATCCCCTAGAGTAGGCATTGGGCTTGGCCATGTGCTTTGTTTGAGCCAGTGGAATATTCTCAAACATGCGGAGACTGAAGGCTTTAAATGTGCTTGTGTGGTTTGATTTGGCCTCTTGTGCTCCTGCCATCTGCCACAAGTAGCCGGTAATCCCAGAATGAGTGACATGCAGAGCAAACCTGAGCCCAAAGTGCAGCCTGAAGCCAAGGCACCTAGTAGACCCACAGACTAGGAGAGGGCACAAGAAATGCCTGTTGTGGTAGCCACCAGGATCTATCTGACACGCAGCAAAAATGGTCTCATACAGGCCATTCTGTGAAGCCCACAGTGGGATCCTTGAGCAAGAGATGGGGGCATGAGAATAACGGAGAATGGGCAGAGGGCAAGGAGGACAGGAAGCAAGATCCCACACGTACCGGTCCTTGAAGAAGAAGATCTCCCCGCGGATCTGAGAGATGCCATCAAAGACGATGTCCTGTTTGCAGATCTCAGGAGTGATGGGGCCCAGCGTGGGCGTGGGGCCGGTGCCAATGTCAATGTCAGGGGAGGCCCCTGGGGGAGGACACCTGACCTCAGACTCTCCCCAGCTCCAGGGGTTCTCCCTACCAGGCTGAGCCCCTAGGCTGGCCCACCCAACCTGTGAAGCATCAGAAGAATAGTATTCTGGCCTTGGTGTCAGCCCAGGGAGGATGGGGGATGAGGCCTGGACTTGGAGAGAGGAGACTGAACGAAACCAGAATCCTGTGGCCCTTCGTCTTTTACAAATGCTCTTCCCTGACATCCTCAGAATCAGTCCTTTCTACATCCCTAAGAGGTAGGCATCATTATTACTCCCATTTTACAGATGAGGAAACTGAGGCCCAGAAAGGTTGTATATGACTTGCCCAAATATTTAAACCCAAAGCTCATGTTAGTAAGCCCCCAAGAGAGTCACGGCGGTCAGAGGGGATACTCGTGTGTCCAGCATTTCCTTCACTCCTTAGGATAACCAGCCACAGTTTAGAGATGAAGAAACTGAGTCGAAAGAGGTAAAGACTGGCTCCATCTCTTGCAGCTGGTGAGTGGCAGAGGCAGCACTCGAACCCACAGCCTCTCACTCTACTGCAGTTCTTCCCCAAGTCCAATGTTCCCCACACTTCATCACTCCAGAGCCAGTTTCATGATTTCAGCTTTGTCCAGGTACCACCAGTACTATCATATATTTACTTTTCTTTTTTTAAAATGGTGTTACTTTGTGAACTCTGGCCTCACTGTAAGCATTAATATAAATAAAATCCTTAGTTTCAGGTACTAGTTGTATTGATCCTATTACACGTTAAAATAGAAGAGTCGTTAGGAAGACTAGAAACTTGCACCCCAGTATCACTAAGGTCATTCCAGGCACTGGGAAACTCTACCCTGTGTTTAGCTAATTCTCCTGGATTCTAAACCTCACTTGGATGCATAAACCTGGTTGATCTTGGGCCAGAGGGTTACCTTTCTCAGACCTCAGTTGACCCGCCTAGACAATGGAGAGTCCATTTCCGCCCCGCCTGCCTCACAGCATGGCTCTGGGGAACCAAGTGGGGCACAGACACTGGTGTTCTTTGGAAAGGAAAGGGCTGTCCAAGAGCCCCCTTGGAGAGTTGCTCTGGCACACCTGGACCAGGTTAACACTTCTGCCCTTGTCTCCTGCAGTCCTAGACAAATGGGACCTGGATGGTTCTACTCCCTGGGCCTCCATTCCCAGTGGCATGACCTCCCCAGATCCCTGCCCCAGGGACCCCAAGCTGAGGCTTACCATAGAGCTCTTGAATGCCCTTGATGTCATCATGGGACAGGCGGAAGTTCTTGGTGTAGGTGTAAATGGGGGCCATTAGGGCTCCGGGATCCTCTGAGTGCTCCAGCCCCATTGCATGGCCAAACTCATGGGCTGCCACAAGGAACAGGCTGTACCCTGAGGCCCGCAGGGAGGGGAGGAGGGACAGAAAGACAGGGAGAGAGATGAGAGAGAAGTCAGGCCTGGCCCTGGCGATGGCGACATTTGAGGACATCCCCATGGTGGGACTGAGAGCGTGGAGGTGACATGTACTGATTTTTCCTTCTCCCAAGAATTCTGGGGTTAACAGACCATGCCTATTGTTTTCAAGGAGAGTCAACCAAAGTCCGCTTGTCCCTTTCCAGGTGGGCTGCATGTGTGCTATAAAGGGGAGCACGTAACATCGGCAAATCCTCTCTGTAGAGTCCCATTTGTTAAAAATCCTGTTTCCTGGCTCTTTCTCTATAAAGACTAAGGACAAAACCTGCTCTGTGGGGTCTCCAAAGAGGTAACCCCTGGGACCCCCATTTCTGCTCCAGGGGAAGCAGTAAAAAGACTCTCACTTGGAGTGGGTGCCCAAGCTCAAGCCAGACAGTGGGCAAACCCTACTGTCACACCCTGTTGTGTATTGAATTGTGTCCCTCCAAACCCCACGTACCTGTGACTATCTATTCGGTAACAGAGTCTTTGCAGATAAATTAAGATGCAAGTTAAAATGAAGCCATACTGCAGTAGGGTGGACCCTTAATCCAATGTGACCCATGTCCTTATAAGAAAAGAAGATAGGGCTTCCCTGGTGGCGCAGTGGTTGAGAGTCCGCCTGCCGATGCAGGGGACACGGGTTCATGACCTGGTCCAGGAAGATCCCACATGCTGCGGAGCGGCTGGGCCCGTGAGCCATGGCCGCTGAGCCTGCGCGTCCGGAGCCTGTGCTCCACAACGGGAGAGGCCACAACAGTGAGAGGCCCGCGTACCGCAAAAAAAAGAAAAAAGAAAAGAAAAGAAAAGAAGATACTTAGAGATGAACATATATGGCCAAATAACAACAGAGGCAGAGGTTGGAGGGATACAGCCTCTAGAGGGAACGTGGCCTTACCCACACCTTGATTTTAGACTTCTAGATGACTCCAGAAGTGCAAGAGAATAAATTTCTGTTGTTTGAAGCCACCTGGTTGGCGGTACCCTGTTATGGCCCCCCCAGGACACTAATACGCCGCCCCCCAGGTGCACCACACCTGCTCTGGAGCCTTAAACCACTCAGGCAGGTGGAGAATCCCACCTTTAGGTAGAGACTGCAGCAGGTAAAATCAGGGTATGTCTTAGCACGGCACTTGGTGGAGGATGAGAAAAACTCCTTTGGCCAGCCTCTGTCAGCTGGCGTTCTCCAAGATCCATCTCATTGAGAGTAAAAAAGAAGAAAAGTAACTTAAAGAGAGGCTGACCTAATTCTGGCTGGCCCAGGACCAGCACTCTCACCTGGCCATCTGGGGCCTTGAACCCAATGACACTGGGCCCTACAGCCTAGAGTGGGCACAGTGCCCCCAAGGATTCTGTTCGCTGCAGTGACCACACAGTACGGTCATGACCTGTCTCCTGGCCACCCTCTCGCTCCAGCCTGTGAGTCCTGGAGGGCAGAGAACTGTCCCAGGTAGCTGTGTTTTCAACACCCAGCACGGACGAGGACCCCTCCATTCACAACTTGGCAAAGGTTGGCGCCCATGGGGCAGGAGGGCTGTGGACGCTTCCCCGTGCTGCACGGAGGGTGGGGAGAGCAAGGATGAGGCTCCTCCTGTTTTCCTCTCTTCTGCCCACCTGGCTCCCTGAAGGCAGCTCTCTGCTGGAGTGCGAATGCCTCGCAGGAGAATCATCTCTCTGGGGCAGGGCTCCCTGTGCCCAGCATTGAGACATTTTGGGGTTTGACAGCCCCACCTGGAGGGGTACATATGTGGGAGGGAAAAGCAGCATCTCCTTGGGAAAGCTGGTTCCCACCCAGGAATCGGGTACTAGGATGGACGGGATCTTATTTCGGAGGCCATGTCTCTGCCCGGAGAAACAAGGCCAAGGCAGGGACACTGTCTCTACGAGGAACGGACAGCATCTCTGCCAAGTGGGCGGGTCTGTTGTGGGCAGTGTCTCTACCAGGGTAGGTGGGTGTCTGGGGGGCAGTGTCTGTGGCTGAGGTGGGTGGGGACTCTGGAAGATTCCCAGCTCAGTCGCGGGCGGGGCGGGGTGTGCAGTGTCTTTGCCCAATGGCCAGGGCTCCTACCTTGGTCGGGGCAGAAGCCCCACTTGCGGTCATCGTCGTAGTTGGCCGTGGTCGCACACCACAACTTCCCATCGCTGCGGCCGGCGCTGGTGCAGCTCTCGTGCTTGTTGCCCAGGAAGGTGAAGGGGAAGACACAGGGGGCACCTTCCGAGTTCCCGCCCACAGTGGACATGGCTGTGGGGTTAGGGACATGGGTCAGCGGGCAGCGGGGGGTCTGGGGCCACCACCAGGGAGCAATGATATGATGCGGCCATTAACAAACCAGGCTTACTGAGTACTTGCTCAGTCCGGGGCACGTGTTCAAGTGCTTTACACACCGCTCACCCCCTTGGCCCCCTCCAACAACCCTGTGAGGCTGGGACCCTAGGTTACCCCCCATTTCATGGATAGGGTGACTGGAGCTCAGAGAGATTAAGTAACTTGCCTGGGCACATGCTGCTAGGAAGTGGCAGGGCTGGGGTGCAAACCCAGGCAGCCAGATTCCAGAGCTTTAATTAGCCTCCCATGGATGGGACCACAGCGGCTAGAGGCAAAGGGGGCTGGGCAGAGCTGAAGGTGTCAACACATTTCCCGAGACCGGGAGCTCCATCACACATGGTCTCGCGGGAGACCTACCTGTGTCTCCTACAGAGAGCAGGGACTCAGCAAATGTCTGCTGAAGGAAAGGAGGAAGAAAAGAAGGGAAGGAGGGAGGGAGTCCTTATTGAAAAACAGAGACCAAAGGAGATACAGACTAAGACAAAGAAAGGCAGGCAATAGAGACATTGAGATCAGAGAGAGGAAGAGACAATTGCCAGGGAGGCTGCGAGACTGTGGGCCATTCAGAGGGTCCTGGGTGGACCTGACATTAGACATCACCAACCAATTCAGCTGAACTGGCTGTTGGTGCCCAGCGTCTGTCCTGATTTTGGTGTCCGTGCTGGACCAGCTGCTAAGCACCCTGACTAGCGCCCCGGTCCTGGGGAAAGGAGGTGGGGACAGGGCTCCTGTGGGTTTGCTATCGAAGGACAGGGAGAGGCGTGACACCTACCGGTCTCGGGGCAGAAGCCGTACTTCTTGTCGCGGTCATAGTCCTCGGTGGTGCCACACCAGCGGTAGCCATCGGTACGGCCCTCCGTGGTGCAGCTGTCATAGGATGTACCCTGGAAGCGGAACGGGAACTTGCAGGGCTGTCCGTCGGCGTTGCCACCCATGGTGAACAGGGCTGGGGTGCAGGAGAGAGGGGGAGGAGGCGAATGTGAGGGAGACCGCCCATCTGCCCACGGGAGCATCCGCTGGGCACCTGCCTGGGCGCAGAGCTGGCTTGCTGCCCACCTGCCCGCTCATACCAGGGAAATTGTAGCGTTGGTAAAATGTTAAAAAAACATCTATCCTGGCTGGTAAACTGCTGCTCCTCTGAGCTCCCAGGGGGTAATTACCCCTGCCTACATGGCCAACCCCATCCTGCCCCTGGGACCTTATGGACGGCCCCTCGACACCAGCAATAAAATAGTTAACACCTGGCACACAGTGGGGCCCTCAGATCCCTGCCCCAGCCCCAGGATCACTGTCCACTCTGGCTGGTTGTTGCCCACATCCCTGCGGATTGCTAAATATATCATCCATGGTGGGCAGGATGGCAAGAGTCTCTCCATTTGATAGATCGGGAAACTGAGGTTTGCAGAAGCTGGTTCCAGAACTGCTTATGGTCATAGAAACGGAAAAACTGGATGAGGGCTGTAACTGAAAACAACAAAACACACTGAATCGGAATCTCTCCCTTCCTCTGTCACACACGCTCGTGCACACAGAGAAAGCTTCACCTCCTTTCAACCCCAGGCCCTTTCCTGGATGCTGCAGTCCCTGCACGAGGGAGGAGGAGAGGAGATGGAGGGCAGGACAGGGAGGTGGTGTTTTGGGGGACCTTTCAAGTCACACCCCAGGCTCCCACTCTGACCTCCCCAAGACTTGGGCCATGACTAGAGAGTTCAGGGCAGATAGTGGGATTAAGAGTCTGGGCTTGTCTGGCTTGGGGTCTTCCCCTGCTCCCCTGTACCCTCATCCACCCCAAAGCTACAAAATGGTGTGTCTTTGGATTTGCCGACTAGCAAAACCACAAGTGCATAACAAGGACCATCTGTGCACTACGGCGCCAGAGGTGACCTCACCAGCCCCCGTTAACTCCGCCATGGCCAGAGTTGAGCCCAGTCCGTGGTGACCCCAGCACAGGTCTTGGGGCCCCGTACCCTCACTGCTCCCGTCTCCCCAACCAAGTGACCTTCTCCTGCAATGCCAGAAACAAGGGGATGAATGGAGGAAGAAACACTGAGGCCAGATGCCTTGGTGACCTCAAAGTGGGAAAGGCAATTGTTAAATATATCATCCATGGTGGGCAGGATGGTGTTAACCTCAGTGGAGGCCAGTCTCCACCTCTGGCCTTCCATCAGCTGCATTTCTACCACCCAGGAAGCCCCCATCTCCTCTCAGATCCTGCCCCCAAAGGGATGGAGAGAAGCAGACGCTGACTCAGCAGTCAGGAGGGGCTGAGTAACCAGAACCTCTGCCCCAAGACCCAAACACGTGCATGTCGTGCGTACTTGCATCTGGCTAAAGACCAAATCAATGGCTAATGTTCAGGGCAGGGAAAAACCCTTCCCTAACTTATGAATTCCAGCTGTTTCCACTTCTATTATCAAGACATTCTGTTCTAAACACAGGGGTTGACACATGGGAGGGTTAACGCCATCTAAATCCCTACTGGGAAATGCAAGATACATTAAATATTTTTGGTTTTAAATATTTCTGACTTATTGATGGTCAATGTCTTGAACTCTTACTTAATACAAAGTATTGTGTGCACTTTGGTACCAAAAGCGTAAACAGGAACACAGTTAACTAGGTCTTTGTTTTTTCCTTCTGTCAATATGGCTAATGCTTAGGGTTCAGTTGCAATAAAGTCACAGAGATTCACAAACATGTAAAATTACAGCCAAGAAGACAGGGAATCTTTATGGGATAGTGAATACTTTTAAAAAGTATTTTAAAAGGTTTTGGACTTTCTCCCCTTTTCCCCAAACTTTCTCAGCTTTCAATCTCTAGAATCATTAAACACGATGACTTGATAGAGTATGAAGTACGTATGCTGTCCTTTTATGATTTCTGATTATGAAGTGTGTCAAGGATAGATAGATGAAAAAGGATTGAGTGTGTATGTCAATACCCTCACCTTTTAAAAAACTTTTCCCTCTACATTGCTTCAAAATATCTGAAGCTTGTGTCTCAAGCACTGACAAAAAGGCACACACAAATACTGCGTCAAACCTAATGCCTTTGCCAAGACACAGAGATGCAGCCACAAGCAAAGACAGATGGAGACCAAGAAAGGCAGACGCAACAGCTCCCAGACACCCCCCCACCCTCGCCACACACACACACACACACATACTCAGAGTCCAAATCAGAACCAGAAGTGATGGCTGAAATTCCCTAGGTTGGCGTCCCCAAGCCAGGCTGGGTACCAGCCTTGGTGTCTGAGTCTTGCCTCCCAATCCCACTGCGAGGCTTCTCATCTACCCCCAAGCCTCTCCTCATGCCCTTGAACCTCCAATCCTGCTGGAGGGTAGAGAGTGGTTCTCTAGAGATCCGCTGGGCATTTTCATCATTCTAAGTTCCTCTAACGCATGTTAGAAAAAAATAATTAGTGCATCAAACTGGTGAGTTCAAAAATACTATTGCTCATGATAAAACTTAAAGAAAAAAAGGAATTGATTTAATGAAAGTATTAACTGAATAATGGAACAGATGAGAGGGGCACAGTGATGGCTCAGATCAGGACATGGGGCCTGAAGGAAGTTGGGGGGACACTGGTTGACTGGCAGTGCCAGGCCTGGAGAGTGTGGAGGCCGGGAAGGTGGAGGCCTGGGGCCAGGAGGACACTCACCTTCATGGGGGCAGAAGCCGTACTTGCCGTCCTTGTCGAAGTTGTAGGTGGTGGAACACCAGAGGAAGCCGTCGCTGCGGCCTGTGTCCGTGCAGCTGGTGTACTCCTTGCCGTTGAACAGGAAGGGGAACTTGCAGTACTCCCCGTCGGCGTTCCCATACTTCACGCGGACCACTGAGGGGCCACACAGGGTGGAGGGTGAACCTCTCCAGGCCTTTCTTTGGAGACCAGGCTTGTGACTCACCAGGGTGTGTGACCTCCCTCCCCCTCCCATTTGAGCAGATGGAGGGGTCCGCGGTTGCCAGGGAAGCCAAAATCTTTGTTGCTAGGTGACAGGGAGGCATGCAGAGGACCGGCGAGGAGGCTTGGGCACGTGGATGGTCACTTTCTTACCTTGCCCTTCTCCCAGGGTCCACAGCTCATCGTCGTCAAAGTGAGAGTCTCCCCCGACACCAGGGCCTGGGGCGAAGGCGTGAGCCAGAAGCCCGTCTTTGCCGTCAAAAGGGTACCCATCTCCATGCTCTGAAACACACTGGATCTCAGCTTCTAGCTACCCCGCTGGGCACTGAAACCCAAGCACATGCCATCCATGGTTGGGGCCCTTTAGCCCACCTAGCATCTGTCCCCTTCCCTTGTCCTGTTGGGTTATCCAGGACTGGGGACACAATGAGTCTAGAGTATTGCTGACTTGACTGTCACCATCCTATGGTCTCACTACTCCCTCAAGTCTACACAGCCTTCAGAATCTCTGCCACCAACCTTTACTGTCTACACTACTGCCAATGACACTACTGCTATCCACATACCTACACTGCCATACCAGTCTCCTCACCACCCACCCTCATTGTCCAGTGTCTATACCATCTACCCTCAAGTCCACACCGTTCTCCCTCAGCCGTATCACCTCCCTTCATGTCACACTATCCCCAGTGGCCACAACACTCACCCTTATAACTGCTTTGCCACCCAGGGCCACATGCCTACACTGTCTCCTGTGCCTGTGTCACTTACCCTCCTCACATACCACTCACAATGTCTACATTGCCTACCTGCGTGTCTACACTACTGCCAGTGTTCCCACCCCAACACGCATGGCGCCCTGGATCCTGGGTTCTATTCCACTTACTCTCATGTCTACACTGGTCCATCTGACCCACTCTCATATCTAGAGTTCCTCAGTGTCTCTGAGTGTCATCCAATAGAACTCCCTGCCATGATGGAAATGTTCTTTGTTCAACTTAATAGTCTGATGTGGCTACTGAGCACTTGAAATCTGACTAGTGTAACGGAGAAACTGAATTTCAAATTTTATTTAATTTTAACTAATTTAAAAGTAAGTAGCCCTATGGATCCAGGGGCTACCACGTTGGACAGGAGATGGGGAGCCATTTGCTTTCAGGTTCACACGGCCTCCAGGGAGTCACGTCACTGCCTTCCCATCAACGCGGCTCTCCAGTGTCTCATCTTCTGCCCTCCTAGCTAAGCTGGAAAGGAGTCCCCTGTGCCTCTCTAATGTCCGATCGCCCCCTTGTCTCTGCACTGACCCCCCTGCTGGCCCCTCTTCTGCCTACCCCAGCGGCCAAAGTTGATCATGATGTCAGCTTCTCCATCATGGATCCGAGAAAACCGCAGTGGAGTCACACCACTCCAGACTCGGAAGGCACGAGCGAAGGCGTCGTCCACTGTCTCAGGGTCCAGATCAGGGGTGTAGCCGATGATCCTGGAGGTGGCAGAAGGGCACGTGAGTGTGCAAAGGAACGTGCGTGTACCTATGCATGTGAGTGTGTGCATGTGTGCAAGGGTGTGTGTGTGCGCGCAAGTGTGTGCATACATGGGAGGGGTGTGCGAGTCTGTGTGCACGAGCGTGTGCATGTGAGTGTGGATGCACAGGCAGACAATGTGTGTGCATGTTGAGTAGAGCTCCCTGGGAGAAGAGCCCGCCCAGAGTGCCTTGAGGTCCGGCAGTGCCTCAGATCAGCCTGTGTCTTCAGGCCCCGCCTCAGGCGTCTCTTCCTTCCCTCTGGCCGAGGGAGAAGGATGGGGGTGTAAATAGTGCATTAAGGGACACAGCACAGAGATCTCATCCTTGGAGTCCAACATGAGCCGTACAGAACAGAGCCCGCAGCCCAATTAACAACTAATTATAGCAACTCTATAATACAATAAAAAACCCAATTAGCAACCAATCATCAAGTTCCCTTTACCCGCCCCAATGACCTCATCTGATAATAATAGTGACTAGCATTTATTACACTCTTACTACATGCTGGACACTAAAAGCGCCTTATACATATGATCCAGTTCCCAAGCCGTAAGTAAGGCTTCATTTCAACCCCATTTGGCAGATTGGGAAGCCAAGGCTCAGAGCGCTGAAAAGGAAGGAGTCCAATGCCGCACAGCCAGTAAGTGTGAGATTCAAGTCCTGGTCTGTCTTATTCCAGGTCCTAAGAATTCTGCATGCAAGCTCCTTAAGAGGCCAAGTCCTCCCAAGATAGCTCCCGGGTCCCCGGAGCGGGGAGGCAACGCCCAATGAGACGCGGTGTCCCTTGGCCCAGGGCCCTGCCTCCCGCAGCCCTGCCCCGGCACCTGTAGGTGATCTGGTTCTTGTCCCACTTGGGCTTGCGGGGGAAGAAGTTGTAGTTGGCCACGTCGGGGTTGCCGCAGCGCGGCTTCCGCATGGTCTCGATGGTGCTCTGGTCCAGTTCACCTGTCTGGGGTAGCCCGAAGAACTTCTGCATCTTCTTCAGCGTGTCCTTCAGCACAAACAGGTTACAACTCTCCTTGGGGCAGCCGTAGAAGGTGTTCAGGTATTGCTGGAAGAAGTAAGCACCCCGGCACAGGCAGCCACGTTAGGATGGCATAGTACTGATCAAAGGAGTCAGGGACCCAAGGGCACTGGGTGGAGTCCCAGGTTCCCAAACCAGCTCTGTCACCCACTAGCCGAGTGACATAAAAGCTGTAGAGAGCACGGCTTGGGAGCACATGTTGAGTGCTTACTATGGGCCCAGGCACTAATGTCAGCTTGTGTTAACTCACTGAATGCTCACAGCAACTCTATCATGTAGACAGTCCATCATACAGGAGGAAACTAAAGCACAGAGAGGTTAAGAAACTTGCCTAAGATCACACAACTCACAAATGGCAGAACTGAATTTGGACCCAAGCAAACTGGCTCCAGAGGCCAGGCTTAGAACTGTACTTCTCTACCACCCCTCTATACCTCCATTGTCTCTTTTAATCCACCAAACTGCTGATGACATAGGGATTACTTTCCTCACTTTTCTTTAAAGAGGTTCAAGGGCTATGTGCCAGGGCTCCAGCAGCAGTCAGTCCTGGGTTCAAATCCTGAATCTGCCATTCCCCAGAAGAAAACAGTCCTGTCCCTCAGGTCCTGTGCAGCAGGCTCTGCCCAAATGGAGGCCAAAACCAAACAGGCCCCTGCAGGGCATCGGGGACCAATCAGCTCATTTATTTGTTGAACAAATACTTTTTGACACGTACCAGGCGCCAAGCCTGGTGCTAGTGCTGGGGGTCAAGTGGTGAGCACGACAGATGTTTCTAGTCTCTAGGGTTTAAATCCCAGTGTGGGGAGGCTGATGGACCACAAATAAGTGGAAAATTAAATATGTGATAGGAATGGTGGGAGGAGCCAGGAGATCTCATTACTGGGGCCCTAACCTTGTTTGAGAGGGTAGTTAGGAAAGAAGAAATAAAGGGTATAATAATAATAATGATAATAACAATATAATGACTAATACTTATTGAGCACTTACCATGTCCCAGGTACCCTTCAAAGTGTCTAAGATTACCTCTCCTCGAACCCCAAGACAGGTACCATTATTACCCTCAGTTTGCAGAAGCAGTTGAGAGAAGTTAAGTCACTTGCCCAAGATTTACTAGGCCAGTTGGTTAGTGCACCCCCAGATTTGAGGCCAGGCAGACTAAGTTCAAAGCCTGGCTTCTCAAGCCCCCGTCCCCACTGCATTGCCTCTGGGCAACATGGACTTCCATATGCTGTAGAAAGCATGGGGACCCAGGTAGCTTTGTCAGTGCTCCAAAGCTCCACCCTCGCCCTCAGCCATTGCCCCCTCATTATGCAGACCACCTCCAGACCCTTGAGAAAAATAACCCCCTAAAACTGTAAGGTCTCCCAACCCATTTGTCCAGAGAAGGCAGAGACCTAGATGCTGGAAAAGGGGCAGGGGTGGTGTCACATCCAGAGAAGGGGCCCCCCAGGTGACCAGGGGGCACGAGGATCCTGTCCTGGGCAGTTTGGGGACCACGTTGAAGGAGAATAGGGGCTTTCTAAGGTGGCTGAAGCAATAACGTGGCAGATGTCTTGTGCGCTGGAAAGAACATCTTGAGGGGTCCCCAGCCCGAGGCGCTTACAGGGCGAGAGGGAGGGCCCTTCAGCTGCCCCCATCTCTGCTTGTGCAGTGTGGTGGCCTGGATGCCCCTCTGGCCAGGAGCGCGCGCGTGCGAGCGCGCGCTCGCAAAACAACATCTGAGCCGCAGCTCGGAGCCCCGCCAGGAGGGAGGGCTCCCTGGCCGCTCTCCGACCCCAGCCGGCCTCAGTCCGCCCCCGCCCCACGCGCCAGGGCCCTCGTGCCGCCCCTCCCTCCGCCCTGCCGGCCAATTCTCTCCTTCTGTCCTCCGACCCCTCCGGAGAAGTTCGAGGAAACTTTCTGAGGTCCAATCCTTGACCCTCCTTGACCGACTTGCTCATTGAGCCACTGGAAAAAGCGCTGTCCTCTTCCCTCCTGCCCCCAATGCTTGCCAAAAGGTCCCGGGGAGCGGTTCGTCCAAGGCCCCTCTCCAGATGTGTGCCAAAGGTTCCCAGACGTTTGCCAAAGTTCCGCTTTGCTCAGAGCTCCCACCCTCACGTGTGCAAAAACTTATCCAAATTTTGTGCCAAAGGCCCCTCTTCTTTAAGTCCCACAGGGGTTTAAAGGATCCTCCACCGTTTGCAAAAGAGACCCCTTTAGGCTTTTTGCCAAAGGCCTAGCAGGACGCTGGCCAACGGCCTCGTTAGCCAACCCCCCAGATGTGTCCAAGAGATGTATACAAAGCCGCCCCCCTTTGCCAAATCCCGGATACTAGACAATGTCCTTACTATTTGCAAAGGGGGCCCATTCCAGCGGTTTGCCAAAGCACCCCCCGCGCCCCCCGCTGTGTCCTGAAAGTTGCCAAATTGGGCTTCTCCTCTTACCGCAGCTCCCCAGCCCCTCCTCCCGCGAACCAGACCACCCCATGATGTTTGCTGAAGCCCCTCCCCCACGCTGTGTGCCCTCCGTGGGGATGGGGGGAGGGGTGGCCCTTCCTCCACCTCCTAAGTTTGTCTAAACTCGGTTGGATGAGGCTCGCTTCGGAACTCACCACAGCCAACTCTTTGTCCGTTTTGGGGGCGACATCTCCAGGAAACTTGATGATGGGCGACGGCGCGGCGGTGGCGCGGCCCAACAGGCAGCCCAGGACGCAGAGCGCCCGCAGGGGGCCGGCCAGCGGGCCCCAAGCCACTCGCGCCTCGGTCATTGCGCTCCCGGGTCCCGCGCGTCGCCCGGGGGGTGGCTGGCTCGGTGCGTGTGGCCGCGTCGCCGCCTGGCTGGCGCCTGCTCTCCCGCGTAGCGCTGCGCCCCCAGGGGCTGTTCGACTCGGTCTCTTCGGCTTTGCCCGGCTCAGCGGCGCATGGTCCGGCCCCCAGCCCTCGCCGCCGCCGCCAGCTCTCGCCGGTCCTGGCAAAGCCTTTGTATGTTTAAAGCCCCAGATGCGTAGCTCCAGCCACCGCCGGAGGAAGTCTGGATGCAGCGGAAACAAGGGAGGGCAGCCGCCAGATGTGGCCGGCTGGGCTGGGAGGGCGCTGGCAGTGCGGCGCCGGGTGGAGGGGAGCGCTCAGGCCCGCCCCTCTCCGCCCCATTCCCCCTCTCGCCCTCCTCCTCTTTTCTCCTTTTTTTCCCTTTCTCCGCCTCTTTTCCCCTCAGCCAGAGCTTTGGGCCTCTGCGAGAACCATCAGTGCGGCGACCTTCCAACCTTTACTCCCCAATCCGGGCGCAAAACCTATGGAACCTCTGTTGGGAAACATCTGGCGCGACCACTCTAGACACTTGACGTCCTGAGGCTGGAGAGCAGCGGTTCTTGGAGGGACGCGCGGGGGGCCGGACGGGGGGGCCGGACGGCGGGCCGGACGGCCTGCACTCCCAGGGGCGTAGGTCAGAGATGGGGAGGAAGGGTCAGGAACAGATGATCAGCTGCACCTATAGATCGTCAGAGAAAGAGATTTTAGATGATTAGAGATGGAGAGAGAGAGATGAGAGAGATAGGCAGAAATGGAAAGAGATACAGAGATGGAAACAAAGTGAAGGCCCCTCCCTCCCTCCCTCCCTCCCTCCCTTCCTTCCTTCCTTCCTTCCTTCCTTCCTTCTCCTTCCCCTCTTCTTCCTTCTATGACTATTTAAGCATTTACTTGGCTTCAGGCATAATGCTAGGTGCTAGATAAACACCTGGAAACCCAGCAGTCCTGGTCTCTGTCCCTGAGGAATGTCCCATTCCTCCCTCAGGAAGGAGAATTCATTAGGTGCTAAGCTGTGATGGGGAACTCCAGCAGGTGTGGGAACACCTGATCTCAGTCCCTAAACTAGTATAGGTGGTCAGGGAAGGCTCCCTGGAAGAAGGGACTTCTGGGCTGACACCTGAAGAGCTACAAGACATGAGAGTATTGGGGTGGGGGGAGGGATGTGGAAGGCACAGTCTAAGGAACAACATTTACAAAGGTCCAGAGATGAAGGACAGCAAGAGGCACTCTATCTGAAAACTGGGGGTGAGGGGGGAGGGTGAGGAGATGGGACTGGGGATTAGCAGGGACCAATTTGAGGAGCAAAGTCATGGGCTGAAAGGGTCAGCAACAATCTGCCTGTGAGGGCCTTGGAAGTCAGGGTGATGAATCTGGTCTGTATCATAAGAACCAGAAAAGCTTCTGCAGCTTGGGTGTCAGTGGGTTTCAGAGAAGTACAGGCTTGCCTGGCAGGCATGTACTGCTGGCTGGCCAGAAGTCAACCTGAAAGGCACCCCTTGGGAAGGACTTCGCTCCACAGGAGGAGCCCAGCCCATCATCCTGACCCAGGGAGAAGCCTTGGCTATTTGGGGGAGGGTGAGTCTGAGGTCAGTGGGAGAGGGGGTTGCCTCCTGGCTAGGCCCCATTTGGCTCAGGTCCACATCCTCTGGATAACCAGAGAGCCAAGTTGGAGAGCAGAGAGCTAGGAGTGAAAATGGAAAAAGTTGTCTCACTGAAGCAGGGCTTACAAACTCGTGGCCTGTGGGCTGAATCCCGCCTGAACAGCACTTTGAAACTTGGGACACTTCATCTAAAAATCTGACCTTCTGGTTTTCTTTCAGAAATTCCCCCAAATCTGGCAATACTGGGTGCCAATGTCCACATGGCAACAATTAGCTGAGGCATGTACTTTGGTTTGCCACAGTCCCCACCATTCTCTATTGCCTTGCATGTGACTCAGCTCAGTTTTGCTCATTTACATCACTTGTCCCATTTGAGGTTTAACATTTTCCCGAAAACCTTTGTAAGACATTGGGCAATTCTGGCACAGGGCAGCTTTGACTGGGCCTCTTCACAATCTGTGTAGTTTTGGCATTCCAAGGGCATTGGTGCCCAGTGTAGGTGCTTGGTGCCCATTTAGAGATGGTGACAACTGCAGAAACAGGTGTCCATTATACCCAGCAGAGCAGTGGCAGTGCCCAGTAGTGACTAAGGCCCTGGGGACCAGGAGAGCATAGGCAGTATCTAGTGGAAATGAACTTGTCGGTGAGTGCATGCAATACACTCCAGGACCCCTGTGTATCCCTTTAGCTCTCTCTGCCTTGGCAACCTGCCATGGTTGCCCTGGGAGCCATGGTAACCCCAGGAGCCCCATGGTGATGTGGCAGAACCACAAAACGAAAGCAACCAGTCCCACTGTAGACTTGGTAAGTGGAAAAAGAAACTTTGACATAATACTATAAACCACTGAGATCTGGGGATACAGTTGGTATTGCAGCATCTTTCAGCCAATACTAATACAGGTAAAAATTGTGGGCCCCCCCAAAAGGTATGTTCTACTCCTAACCGCCAGTACCTGTAAATGTGCCCTCATTTGGAAATAGAGTCTTTGCAGATATCACCAAGTTAAGATGAGGTCATACTGGATTAGGGTGGGCCCTAATCCAATGACTGGTGTCCTTTATAAGAGAATAAATTTGCACACAGAGATACACATGTGACCATGGAAGCAGAGTTTGAAGTGACACAGCTGCAAGACAAGGAATCCCAAGGACTGACAGGAGCCCAGAAGTTGGGAGAGACGAGGAAGCATTTTTTTCTAGAGCCTTTGGAGAGAGCTTGGGTCTGACAACACCTTGATTTTGGACTTCTAGCCTCCAGAATTATGATCGAATAAATTTCTGACGTTTTAAGCCACCCAGTTTGTGCTACTTGGTTACAGCAGCCCTAAGAAATTAATACAGGCTTCAGTTAAGTGACACCAGGATATGGCATCAGTTTCTGCCATGCATTCATTTATTCGTTCGTTCAGGAAAACTTAATGAACACTGTTCCAGTTGCTGGGGTACAGCAGCATCAAGATAAAGTTTGTATTGATGAAGAGGGAAAACAAGGATGGGAGATACCAAACATGAGAAGACTGGGCCCTGGTGGGGGGGTACTGGCCATCTGTTGTTTATTGCTTCCCAAGATCCTGTCCTCCTCCTTTTGGTAGTGGCCCCTTAATTTTCCTTTCAGGAAACCTCCTCTAACCAATTCTTGGTCTATGAGGTTCAGTGGATGTGACCTACCTCCTGGATCGTGGGTCCATGTGACCCAGGCCTGGCTAAAAAGCAGATCCAATATCACTGGCTAGATGATGGTCCAGAAGAAGGCTTATGAGTCCACTGGAGCCCATGAAAAGTAATTCTGGGACATTCACTGGAGGTATTTGGGATGTAGCCTACACTTTCAGCTATAAATGGTGTGATGCAATGGTGGAGGAGCCCTTAAGGACAGAGGCTTCCTAAGATTGAAACTACACCAAAGAGAACAGAAATGGTGATGCTGAGCTCCTGCTGGCATCGGCTGAACTCCTGGATCCAGCCCTGCCTGCAGCCAAAGTATCCTGAGCTTTTTAGTTTGTGAGTCAATATAGCCTCTCCTCCTAACTTTGTATGTGGTTTGTTTGTTTTTTGCTTAAGTCTGCTTGAGTTGAGTTTCTGTTGTTTGCAACCTGAGATTCCTGACTGATACAGTGAAAGACTTAGCTGAGAAATCAGCACCAGTCAGACCCTCTGCCTGAGGTCACAGCCCTCCCTCATTTTGTCCTGTCTCTGGTCCCAGGGACATCTGAGAAGCAGTCCTAGGGGCACAGGAGTGTGCCAACATGCTCCATCCTAGAGGAGCGTAGCAGGACCTTCTCTGGGGCCAGGGAACCCCAGGTACCTTTTGGTTTCCTGCTGGGACCCCAACCCTAGGCCCAGGCCTATAGACTCCAAGCCATGTCCTCTCCATAAAGTCAGGAGCCCAGGAGGGAGGAGGAGGCTAATTCCAGGAGTGCTTAGTGAGGAAGGGATTAAATACAAAGTGTGTGGGTGGAAGGTAGGGGGGACTAATGGGCCAGAAGCAGGACCGTGATCATCTGGCCCAGAAGGTTGACCGGAGGACGCAGTTATTGGAGAGCAGGTGCCTTTAACGAAACGACAGCCCAAGAGACCTCCTGCCGAGGGATCCAGGAATAAACACCCTCCTTTGTTCTCTTCCTTCCCTCCCTCCTTTGCGGGGCTCCCCAGCGCGGGAGGCGCTGGCCCCAGCAGTCCAAGGGGGAGGGAGGTGGAGCGCCACCTGGAGGAGAAAATGGAAATTGACCAGCACGCCCGCCATCTCCTCTCTCCTGCACATTTTATCTGCAGCTACGCTGGCTTTCTCTCTGTCCCTGAAAGATGGCAACCCTCTTGTGACAGCCATAGATCTTCTTTCAAGAAAGAACATGCTGTTCAGTGGCAAAGAGTGCAGTGAGCTGACTGCCTACAGCTGTAGGAATCAGCCTGAGCTTTTGAGCCTACACCATGCTCATTTGGCCAAAGCCCCAGACTATGACTGAGCACATAGGGTACCAGGGCTCCAGAGCTCCCCTCTGGACAGCTCCAGAGGATCTGTCTTGGAGGCTGAGACTCTCTGCCCCATCCTGATTCCCACTCTTTTTCTTTCTCTGGCCTTATCCTCCCAAATTCCTTGAACTCCTGACCCCATCCCAGAATGTACTTCCTGGAGGACCCAACTGACATGCCTGTCCTCTTGGCCTGCAGGTCTTCTCATCCGTTAGGTCTCAGCTCAGATGCTGCCTCCCCAGGGAAGCCTTCCTTGACTGACCATCCACAGAAAGGATCCACCCCCTGTGTTTTTTCCTTCCAAGCGTCTACAGCTGTCTTGAAACAATCTTGTTAACTTTAATTTCTTGTTTGATTATTGACTCCTGTACTATAATGTCAGCTGTGGCCCTAGTACCTGGAACAGGGTTTGCATATAGAAGGTATTGAACTAATACTTGTCAAATAAATGGTTGAATACGTTAATGAATCGCCCCTAGATGTGGGGAGATGCAAGGGCAGGCCCAGTAAACAGAGGTGGGAATGGTGTGGTGGTCCCCAAGTAGAAAGAAAGGCCAGAATGAGCACCTGGGGCTCTGACCTGGAGTCATTTTGGATGACTCAACACTCTGGGGCTTCTCTTGTGTTATAAAGACACAGGTGACCATCCTAAGTCTTCCCTTTTCCGCCATGTGGAGGTCAGGTGAGAACAGATTGCTTTAGGTTTTGGAGAGTCACAGGGCCGAGTTGTTCATTTGTAACCAACAACAGGAGAAACTCGGGGTAGATGTCAGGTAGACTTCCCAACAGTGAAGAGAAGGAATGAGGCCTTAAAGGGTCCATAAGTTAGGCTTAGACAACGGCTTCCCTAAGGGACCTCGGGGAGACAGAGGACAGGTGAAACCCTGTTTGGCCTAACCTAGACTAGTTGAGTGGACACAAAAACCTGCAGACAGCAAAACGACCTTGACTAGGAAGGGAAAGCCAAGTGGGCCATCGACTTCCGTCCTTGCCATCCCCACCTTGCCCATCGGCCTTCCATCCCCTCGCCACCACACCCACACGGGGTCTCTGAGTCCCTGGGTCACTGCCTCCCCTGGGGCTCTGCCCCTCCCCACTCCCCCGCCTTTGTTTTCGTCCAGATGCGTGGCTTCTGGCCATGATCATCAGGACAGAATGTAGTACTGGCGCAGCCCTTGTTTGTGCCTGCTTGGCCCCCATTCTCCTTTCTTGTTCACAGCACACTGGGTTCTCCCTGGGAAACCATACCTTCCTCCCACGTGGCCCAGGCCTGGCCAATTGGAGTATCCAGCCCTTGGGGCACAGAAGCCACTTGCTGGCTTCTATCTGGAGGGTAAATCCGGCCTCACAGTGGGGGCAGAAGAAGAAGACACAGACTGGGAGGCACTACTTTAGACCCTGGATCCAGCTTTACCTGAAATCATCTCACCTTGGATTTCTCAGTCTGAGGAACCCTTTTAGACTTAATCTGATTTGGGTAGCATTTATGTTATTTGTACCTGAAAGTGTGCAGGGGAATCCCTGTGATACCTGGGAAGGCTCACCACTGAGGTGCTTCTGCTGGCAGGATGCAGCCCCGGGGTAAGCATGTTCAGTGGATGAGACTGTGATGATATCGATTTGTCTGTCTGTCTGCACATCGCTAAGCCAGGCAGAGAACCCCCCTTCTTCAGCTCCTGGGGGTTGGTCTTCCTGTGCAGGCGCCATGTGGTGGAAGAGATGGCAGAGTGCAGATCTGCCCCGTGGGCTCCAGGGCATCTGTGAGGAAGGGTCCACATTTCCACCGCTGCTTGAATGGCCCTGAGAAGTGTGGGTTACAGGTAGGTAGATGAAAACCAGGCAGTGAGCTCCCTGTACTTGTACTTGGACATGTTCAAACAGGCTGCCCCTGCCCCCCCCACCCCATTCGGGGAGGCTGCAAAGAGGAATCCTGAGTGATACCCTGCTGTGGCCACATATTTGAGCAGCCCGTTCATTTGTCATCAGCAGCCTTTGCAGGCTGCCTTTCTGTAGGGTGGGAGGCCACGGGCGGTCCGGGGAAGGGGAGGCCCAAATTGGAGCATAGTCTGAGGTTATGGGGCTTGCCCGAGCACTCAGGGCACCCCAGATGACAGGCAGGTATAGTAGGGGGGAAAAAAGAGAAAAGGAAGTAAGAGGCTGTCAACTAAAGAAAAGACTAACCAGCATGTCAGATCTGCACAGATCCTTGAGAAGGTCTGATTACACCTTTCAGTTTAATGGAAGTCACCACTGGAAGGGAACCTGAGTGCTGACTGCACGTCAGGCACTGGGTCAGGTCTTTTATGGACGTTGAATTCCCACAGTGCTCTTTTGACGCAGGTCATATGGTTAGCATCTCCGATTTACAGTTGAAGAAATGAGGCAGAGAGAGAGGACTTTGCTAAGGTCATTGAATGCAGCATCGGCCCCAGGATACCCCTCGGGGCTCTCTGACACCAGGGTCCTCGCACCCAACCACCACACTACATGGACACCCTGGAGAGATGGGGGAAGCGGAGGCACACAGGAAGATTTGCCCGGGCCACACAAGGGAAAGAAATCGAGCCACCCCCAGGGGCTCAAGTTGTTCCAAGGGCTGAGTGAGGCAGGCACCTTCACACAGGTCACTGTACTCAGTCCTCCCAATGAACTTGTGACTAGGCTACGAATATGAGGGGAAAATGAGCCCAGAGAAGGCAAGTAGCTTGACCAAGGACACACAACATATAACGCTGGAACCTGAGTCTAGTGACTCTTTTCCCCGTAGCAGCTGCTACTCTCCCACCTGCTGGGTCCTGTCAGCCCAGCACCCCAACCCCACTGTCTTCTACCTCCTTCTAGCACCCCTGCAGCCAAACCTCCCCCTGCCCTCTGCTGCCCTCAGCTCACCGGTTTCACCCTTGCTCAGGGGTGTTCTCCAAATGTCCTCCCTCCATGACTCTACCCTACTTGTAAAGCCAGCTTGAAACTCACCCCCAGGGAGCCCTTGATTCAGAGCCCTTGTTCTGTAACTACAGTCAAGTGCTGACGATGACTTACTGACCCTGTGACTCCAGATGCCTTCACCTCATGGAGGAGCTCTCTCTTTTTTGTGCAATAGTCATTATAATCATCTCTCAGGACTGGGTATAGAATATGTTAGTGTTTATGAAACCCTTAACACAGTGTCTGGGGAATTCCCTGGCGGTCCAGTGGTTAGGACTTTGTCTTTCCACTGCAGGGGGCAAGCGTTCGATCCCTGATCAGGGAACTAAGATCCTGCATGCTGCACAGCCAAGAAAAAAAAAAAAAATATATATATATATATAAATTAAAAGAACATTAAAATAAAAGTGTCTGGGGCTTCCCTGGTGGCGCAGTGGTTGAGAGTCCACCTGCCGATGCAGGGGACACGGGTTCGTGCCCCGATCCGGGAGGATCCCACATGCCGCGGAGCAGCTGGACCCGTGAGCCATGGCCTCTGAGCCTGCGCGTCCGGAGCCTGTGCTCCGCAATGGGAGAGGCCACAGCAGTGAGAGGCCTGCGTACCGCAAAAAAAAAAAAAAAAAAAAAAAGTGTCTGGCATGCGTGTAGTAGGCACTTAATAATTGATCACTGTAATGACTGTGCTCCCCACAGGGCTCATCAAACAGGCCTCTGTGTGTGTGTGTGTAGGTGGGATGGGGAGGGTATCAGCTCAAGTGATCAAAAGTCTTTGTTGAGCACCTACTGAATGCAAGGCCTTTACACTGGGGCAAGTGCCAGGACGGGCACGGGGTTCTGATGGAACAGGCTGGGTTGGATGTTCATAACCCTGAAATAGAACTAGGTCTCCCCTGACCCCAGAGCTCCGTCTTGAGGCTATAACCCACCTCAGCAGGGAAGTTTGTACCTCTCAGACCACTGGTATCGTGTGGCCAGGCTATCCTCCACCCAACCCCGTACCGTGGAGGAGCGGCTCCTTCTGCAGACGGGCTGCGCCATCTAGTGGCTACTCTTGGTGAAGCAGCCTCAGGGCTCGGAGCCCGCTGGGTTAGACCGTTATCTACGCTTGTGACGCCATCTAGTGGCGTTAGTGAGCAATCACACTCTATCAGCTTCAACCTCAGAAATCACCCGAGGAGGTTCGTTAAACATTCCAGGACTCCACTTTAGAACTAATGAGCCAGATTTTGGAGGCGTGATTCTGAACTCAAGGAAAGTTTACGTTTGAGAAGCAGGACTGTAAAGGGACTTCTACCAATGTATTTCTACCTGCTCCCCACCTGTTCAGTAATAAAATCATCAACCCACTTCATATACGAGATTCTCATTTTCGCATTTAAAGGGGAGGAAACCGAGGTCCGCAAAGTGGCAGTCACTCACCCATGACCACCCAGCGAACCAGCAGACATCTCCCCTCCCAGTTCTAGGGCATGTGGATGAGCAGAAAGGAAGCATATCTGCCATCAGGAGACCTGGCATCTGTTACCTGCTATTTGCAAATAAATGAAGGGCTCTGCCAAGGTGAGCTGGATCACTGTGGCAGGATCTCCCGGCCTCTGGTCTTATGATGCTGCAGTTTGTTTGTCTGTTGGATTATTACTATAACTATCTTGCTTGCCTGTTCTTCATCCTGGTTGGCATGAGGGGGGGATGGGGCACTGATCTGTCAGGGATAAGGACACAGAAGGTCTAGAATAGTAACAACTTGCATTATGATGTCAGGCTCTGCCCTAAGCACCTTCTATGTATTAGTTCATCTGATCCTACAAACACGCCCCTGAGAATATATTATTATGATTATCCCTTTACACAGAGAGATATCCTTTTGCACAGAGGAAACTGAGGTACAGTTAGTGAGCACTGCCCCAGGCAATCTGCTCTGGGCTCATGCTTTTAGCCAGGGGCCATCCAGTGCCCCAGAGCAGGTAAGGTTTGGCTTCTGCATTTTTTTTTTTTTTTTTTTTCGGTATGTGGGCCTCTCACTGTTGTGGCCTCTCCCGTTGCGGAGCACAGGCTCCGGATGCGCAGGCCCAGCGGCCATGGCTCACGGGCCCAGCCGCTCCGCGGCACATGGGATCCTCCCAGACCGGGGCACGAACCCATATCCCCTGCATCGGCAGGCGGACTCTCAACCACTGCGCCACCAGGGAGGCCCTTGGCTTCTGCATTTTTGAGGACATCAATATCTTCTCTCTGATCATCCTTGGCCAAGCAACCTTCTCTGTCTGGGTCTCTTTGTCCTTATTTGTTTGTTTCCCTGGTAAATGTTTATTAAAGCCTTGCACTGGACACTGGATATACAGCAGTGATTAACTACAGTCATTGTTCTCATGGCTTACATTCTGGTGGCGGGGGAAGGGGACAGACAATACAAAGCAGACAAATTAATAAACTAATAAACAAAGTAATGTTCGATGGTTGGAAGACCTGTGAAGATGGGATTGTAACAGTGAAGAGCAAAATCTGACTCCATGTTGGCTCTGTTTCTTTTACTTTAACTTTTGCTTTTCATTGCTTTTGTTATTATAATCACTAAAAGGATGCCGTCTATAGCTGTAAACATACGTGATGGCCTGCCACAGGGATCCCTGCTCACCTGTGAATGGCTGCAGAAAAGAAGAAATTAATACATCCCCTCCCTGATGTGGGCCAAGCTAGGAGATATCTTGCAAGATTAATGGCCATTTTACTTTACTTCCTCACCTCCACCCCCTCTCTGTTCTATAAGAGAAACTGGCATCCAGACCCCTGATAAGATGGTTTCTGGGGACACTAGGACTCAGTCTGCCAGCTTTCCAAATAAAGTCATTATTTCTTATCTCAACACCTTGTCTCCCGATTTATTGGCCTGTTGTGTGGTGAGCAGAGTGAGCTTGGACTCGGTAACAGGATCAAGATGATCTGATGGGGAAAACTTGAGAATGGGTGGTCAGGAAGGGCCTTTCAGAGAAGCTGATGTGAGATCTGAGTCCTGAAGGAAGAAAAGGAGCCAGTCATGTGCAGAACCAGGGGCAGAATGTTCAAGGCAGAGAAGATGGCAGGTGCAAAGGCCCTGTGGTAGGAGCAGAGTGAAGGACACACGAGACATTCATGGGTTTGGTCTGCAAACATCTGCCCATCCCCTTTTTGGGGATACTTCTCTCCTTCCACTGAGGACAATGTTGCTGGAGAACTTCTCTCTTGCTGGGAAGACAGACTGGGGTACCTGCCTTCCCTCTTCAGAAGTCACATGGGTCCTTGGTGCCTTCTTGGGCCAGGCCCTTCCTCTGGGTACCCTTCCTCTGTTACAAGCAGGTCTGGGTTTGTGATCTGGGCTCAGCCAATGGAACACTCAGGGAATCTTGAATGACATAAATATAAACAGAACACTAGGAACCCAGGCATGCCAACTGTGGGGTCCCACGGACCTGGTGTTCCCATCTTGGTGCCTGCCCTTGTTGTCTAGTTTTTGCCACCACTGCTATTATTATTCCAATAAATGCCCACTTGTTTTAAGTTAGCCAGCATTAATTTCTGTTGCTTGCACCCAAATAGCCCTAATGAAGCAGTGTAGGAATAAAGGGAGATGAAGTTGGGGACAGATCCTGCTGTTTGGCCAAGCTAAGGAGTTGGATTGTGTTCTAATGACTATGGGATCCTGTGGATTCTTCTGACATTGCCCTTCTGAGATCTCTTGATTTTGTGTAGGTGGCTTTTTACCTGCAGGGATGACCTTTCTTCTACCAACCCTCATCCAGAATTTCTCCCTTCCCCACCCAAGCCAGGTCCCTACCCCTCTCTATAATTAGCAAGCAGCTGCCCTCAGGCAGAGAGCAGAAAGCCAATGGCTTTGAGCTTGAGATGATTTATCTGTTTCCTGTCCCCGCCCAAAAGTTCCCTCCAAGGCTCAGATAAATGCCTCTAAGACTTTATCCCCTGCCACATTCCAGTGAAAGCAAAGTCAAGTGAGAAGGAAGGAGAAATGGACAATCAGAACATCCTACATATTATAGGATCCGGGAAGGGTGCTCAGGAGGGGGTCTGGGAGCCCGAGGTTGAGCTGAGGCCCCAAAGTGCCTCCTGCCCTTGAATTCCAAAGCAGCAGGAACCAATCACTGTATCAAACAGCCAGCTGGTGACCCCAATCCTTCCGCCGCAGCAGTAAGCTCTGGCTATTGTTTTTCTAAGAATCCAGTCAATCCCCTTTCCTGTAAGTACCACCCCCTCGGGTCAGCGAAACCCTTCAAAGAGGAAAACCCACAGCTCGGCTTTTGTCTGCTGCCCTCCCAGCTGTAGCCCAGAGACCCGCAAACTGCCATCACAGGCTGGAGTCCCAACTGTGATGCCCAAGTCAGGCTCCAACTCTGGCACTTTCCCCATGTCCCATCTCCACTCTCATCAAACTCAACTGGTCCTTGGCCTCCCCGTTTGGTGACCAGCACTGAGGGGTTGACAGGGAGGTCCCTGCCCGCTCCTTCACCTGGTGGAGGCTCATTGTCACGGAATCCAGGAGAGACTTAAGGGCAGAATTGCAGGCAGGCAGCTAGGAGGGATTTCAGGAAGGCCTGGAAAACGGCTGGGGGTTTCCAAAGTGCACGTGTGAGCAGTGCCCCAGGCTCCTGAGGGAATATTCATTTTTCAAGCACATCCAGCTGTGCAGAGTAGAGGTGAGGGAGGCCAGCCTCCTTTCTGAGACTCTAGGTTCCCCTTAATTCTGATTCCCAGAGGACCCCACTTCACACCTCCCTGCCCTTGAAGGAGACTGCAGTCTACTGGGGGTGCCTGCCAGGCGTCGAGAGACCCCCAGGACAAGGCACAAGCTGATGAGGGGTGACTCCCAGGGCGTCAAGGGGCTTGGTCAGGAGAGGGGGTCAGGGAGGTCTTCCCAGAGGAGGCATCCCTGGAGTGGAGCCTTGAAGGCCGAGGAGGAAGAGCATTCATAGCTGGGGACAAGGGTCAGGAAAGCCTGGGCTGGTTCAAGTTCTGATGGATGTCATCTTGAACCAGGGGCCCTGGCTGGGGGTTGAGTGGGGCTCACATCCAGCTAAGACAAGCCCCTGACCTCCTGTGTCTGCCCACGCCTGCTGGAGGAGGCCGTTTCTAATTCCCCTGGCAGCAAAGCCAGGGTGGCAGAGTAGGATCCAGTTCGAGAGCCCACCCCAAGCCCTGTGACCACTGTCCCCTGAGCCACAAACGCAGGGCCTGGAGGGAGCAGGCTGTCTGGAGGCTGGGGGACCTGTGCAGCCTGCCCAAGGGCTTGGTGTGTCCACAGAATGTGCAAATCGTGCTGGAACTAAAATGGGAGTGACTTCAGCCTAAAATGCTGGGGGCTTCAAGCTCCTGGGGGTCACAGCCTCAGACAAATGGAGCTGGGGGTCTAGGGTGAGGAAGAGATGGCTGGATTGGGGTCTGCTGAGTGCAGGTACTACAGGTGGGGAGCTGGGTGGAGGCTGGGGGAGCTGCTTGAACAGGCAGCAGGAGGGCCTGGTGGTTGTGCACCAGTGGGGGATCCTGAGACCACGGTGGACTCCGCTGTTGGCACAGCGTCCTGTGGGAAGGACAGAGCAGGTGGCAGTGTGTGAGGTGTTCTTAGGCCTTCCCTCCTCTGCCCCATCCAGCAACTTAGAACTGAACACTTTTGGATGCTTGCTGAACAAGAAATGCTGAGTATTGAGTCTCTGATTCTTCCATTTTGGGGGGTGGGGTAGGGGGAGACATCAGCACAGAGTTCTTAAAAATACAAATTAGTTACTGTATCAGTTAGCTATGGCTGCCTAACAAATAGCTCCAAAACTTGGTGGCTTAAAACAACAAACATCGATCATTTTATATTAGTCTACAGGTTGGGGGTTGGTTCTGCTGTTCTGGGCTGGGCTTTCTCTTTTTCCAGAAGAGCCGGTGGCTCGCTGGAGCTGGTCTGGTCTAGGCAGGCCAGGCTGGGATGACATGGCCCCACTGCACGTGGTCTCCATCCTCCGCAAGCTGGTCCAGGCTTGTCCTCAAGGCCGCTTGAGCTCAGACTCAGAATGGACACACGTTCCCTTCTGTCACATTCAATGGGTCATAGCAGGTTTAGTGGGTGGGAAATAGGCTCCAACACATGATGGGAGGAGCTGGGGACTCACCCTGTGAGAGTCCTGCATAAGGAAAGAGATGGGGCTTGTTTGAAATCAATCTACCGAGTTGATGCTACTTCTAGCTTCTCTTAAGAACTCGGGGATCTGGTTCTCCCTGTCCACCGTCGACTGGAGCTGAGTAGCGGTCACCGCTTTAGACAGAGTGTGCTTTCTCAGGCTTATGCAACCTCTCCAGGCCTGCGTTGCTCATATCCATATCCCGCCTGGCTCCTGTAGACAAGTGATTGGTGATCTCTTCCCCCAATACCACCAACTCATGCTCCTTAACCATCTATGGCTCCCCATTGTCTACGGAAGAAAGTCTAAGCTCCTTAGCTGGGCATTAAAAGCTCTTCCCTGTTTCTATTCCAAGCTTACCCCCTGCCTCTAACTCTTCTCTCCTGTTCTCGTTTATACCCTAAGCCCTCATCATGCAAGTGTTTGCAAACACAAGACACGTTTTTTGTACACCTCAGAATCTGTCTCCTCCAGAGGCTGTTCCTTCTGCTGGGAATGCTTTTCCACTGCCTGGAGCAACCTACTTGTCCTCCAGGGCTTGGCTCAATGTCATGGCTACAAAGCGTTGCTTGATCCTTTTGGGCCTCCCCGATGTCCCCTCCCCATCCCCATATACGTGATTAATTCCTCCTTCCCTTTCTGTGTCTTGGGGAGTGCTATAAACACAGCCCTCCCACCCCGCTTAATGCCACTGGGACATGCACACTGCCCACCACTCTCTCTCCAGTGAGCCTGTGAGTCGCACGAGCGAGAGAAATGGGGGGCCTGGGGTGACAACATAAACATGAGAGCTAGACAGATCTGTGGTCAAGTCCTGGCTCCATCACTCAGGAACTCAGTTACCTGGGCAGGTTGCTTGGTGATGTCTCCAAGCCTCAGTTTCCCCATCTGTAAGACATGCTTACAATTTTGTGACCTCAGGGGGTTGTTCTGAGAGTTTTTATTGAGAAAACACACAGAATGTACTTAGTACAGTGCCTGGAACATAGTAGACACCCCCAAAAATGTTTGTTGCAGAAACAAATGTAGTCCAGTTCCAGGTTCTTTGAGGCCCCTGCACCTCCCACCCCACCCTCCTTACCAGCATCCACGAGACTATCTCAATTTCTTCCCTGACAACAATATTTCTGTTCTTTGATCCACATCAACTTCTTAATCACTTTGCAAGGATGGGAATGAGGGAAGTAAAACATGCCTGCAAAGTCCTTGAAATTATTGCCATTCAGGGATCAGAAGACGAAGATTAGTTGCCTGTCTCTGTCTCACAAACAAATTAACCAAGTGGCAGCTTTTGGTGCCAAATATGATTCTTGTCGAAAGGATTAGACATAGTAAATCCAGCTACAATATACTGTGATCGTGTGTGTGAGTGTGGGTTTTTTTTAAAAGCAAATCTGCAATAATCGTACATTTACAACTAATAAATTGGGTCCTTTAATTCCTCTGCAATAAGCCTTTGAAATATAATCTGTCATTTCAGACTTACAGAACACGACTTTTCATAATTATAATTCTCCAGCACACATGACTACTTATAATTAAATTCACTTTTAAGAAATCCAAAGCTTTTTTTGTGTGTGTGGATTATCTGTTTGCCTGATGTCATAATGGTAAAATGAAGGTATAATCTATTGAATAAATTTGGTTAGTTCTTTTATAAAAAACACACTTTGCTATCAGTCAAAAGCTGGAAAGATAAGATGGTGAACGAAGTATACACTATTTCTCAGCAACAGGCCTAAACAAAGGCAGAACAAACCCAAGCATGTCTTCTCATCCCTGCCTCCTTTTAGGGCTGCTAACCCCATAAAAGAAGAACATTTGAAAGAGTTGAGAAAACCCAAATGTTAAATTATGGCCAAATGATCTGCTGGAGACCCATAAATTTTCAAGGGCAGTTGAATAAAAGCCCCAGAAAACAGACCAGAAATGGCCCCAAATCAGCGAATACGTGCTGGAAACATACAGACCCATAAAAGGAAGGATAAGCACACAGGAAAAGATAAGCAGATAAAGGAAATAGGAACCTTGAACTCAGAGAAACAGACACAGAGTGAGTATGCATTTGTGGTCTAAAGGTACCATCTTGAGCTTTTAATAAAGAATAGCCTAGAAGCTATGTTGCAGTTTTGCAGCTCTTGACATAAATGACTTAATGTTTCATTCTTCAGCCAAAGACCAAGTCTGGATGCACTTGTGGAAGTGTGTGTTCCCTCCTCATGCCTCCAGAGAAGTAAACACTGCCTCAGAGATGGGATTTCAAGAATGACAGGACAGTTTTCCCCATCAGCGGAAATGTCCTCCCAGGTTGATACCTCTGCCTGAGGTCCAGGAGATCGCTGCCAAGGTAACGGTTTTTCCTGAGAGATGCTACTTGAATGAGAGTCAAATATTTAGCATGAACCTGGGTACCTTTTTTTTTTTTTTTTTTTTTTGCGGTACGCGGGCCTCTCACTGTTGTGGCCTCTCCCGTTGCAGAGCACAGGCTCCGGACGCTCAGGCTCAGCGGCCATGGCTCACAGGCCCAGCCGCTCCGCGGCATGAGGGATCTTCCCAGACTGGGGCACAAACCCGTGTCCCCTGCATCGGCAGGCGGACTCTCAACCACTGTGCCACCAGGGAAGCCCACCCGGGTACCTTTTGAGAGGAAGGGCTCCCTGGGAGAAGAGCCCACCCAGAGTGCCTTGCGGTCCCATGGAGCCTTAGATCAGCCCGTATCTTCAGGCCCTGTCTCAGGCGTCTCTTCCCTCCTTCTGGGGAGGCATTTATGGAGACGTTTCTTGTGGTTATGGTCCAGGTGGGGCACAGGGAGGAAACTGTGGCAGATTCAGGCAGGTGAGCCTATTAAGACCAGCTTAATAGGTAAACCTGTTAAGACTGAGGTGACGTAAGCACAAAGGTTAGCATTGGCCTTGGGCCTGAAATGAGGTTAAGGACCAGACCAGAGGACTTCCCTGGTGGCACAGTGGTTAAGAATCCGCCTGCCAGTGCCGGGGACACAGATTTGAGCCCTGGTCGGGGAGGATCCCACATGCCACGGAGCAACTAAGCCCGTGCGCCACAACTACTGAGCCTGAGCTCTAGAGCCCACAAGCCACAACTACTGAAGCCTGCGCACCTAGAGACTGTGCTCCGCAGCAAGACTGTGCTCTACAATAATGAGAAGCCAGTGCACCA
Organism: Mesoplodon densirostris; assembly: GCF_025265405.1. Classification (NCBI taxonomy): domain Eukaryota; kingdom Metazoa; phylum Chordata; class Mammalia; order Artiodactyla; family Ziphiidae; genus Mesoplodon; species Mesoplodon densirostris. Next base: position 36,731,346 of record NC_082679.1, on the reverse strand, counting down.
CAACGAAGAGTAGCCCCCGCTCGCCACAACTAGAGAAAGCCCACGCACAGCAACAAAAGACGCAACGCAACCAAAAATAAATAAATAAATAAATAAATAAATAAAATTTATTTAAAAAAGAAAGAAAGAAACAGACCAGAAATGGTCACAGGTGACAGCTTCAAGTATCAAAGAAGATTCTCCAGCTTGTGCTATGGGAAAGAAGAAGCCTAAAGAAGGGAAGGCATGAGCCCAAGGTCACATGCAGCTTAGGAGCCAGGATAGGCCTCAAGAACTTGACTTTTGGGACTTCCCTTGTGGTCCAGTGGTTAAGACTCCCTGCTTCCAATGCAGGGGGCGTGGGTCCGATCCCTGGTTGGGGAACTAAGATCCCACATGCTGACTTTTGATCCTTGGTCTGTGCTTAAAACACACGTGCACACACACACACACACACTATTATTTAAAAACTATATCTGGCTGCCTCCCTCTGTCAAGTCAAGATAAGACCAGAATGGGGCTGGAGATAAGATTGGACTTGGGGGTAGACTTATTTCTATTTCTATCACATTCCCTTATACCTGGGAGCATTACTGAATATTCACTGGATGGATGGATGGATGGATGCATAGATGGATGGATAGATGAATAGATAAATGAATAACTGGTTGCATGGATAAATGGATGGATAGACAGATGGATGGATGGATGGATGGATATTGAAATTAGAGAAGGGACAAAACTGAGGCCTAATAGTTGTCTCCTAGGACTGAAGGCCAAAGTTTATCCACATAAATGCTTTATTTTGGTCATAGAGGTGACCCCCACAAGGGCTTTAAATATTTAAAAATGTTAAATATTTAAATAATAAGTAGCCACTACAAAACCAGGAGATTCCACATTTAAAAAATACAGATTTCTGGATTTTCTTGAAAAAAAATCAGAAGATGTGGTGACACCCAGCTTGCATCCCACATATAAACAATCTTGAAGCTGAGCAGCAGCTGCCCCTTTCAAGGGGAGACTGATTTTGAGTTCGCCACAATCCCCAGCACTCCCTACTACCCTGCATCTTCCCCACATCCTCAGTTATGTCCCTTGTCTAGCCCCATAGGTATCTGCGTTTTCATCTTCTGAGTTAAAAACATCCCTGTGTCGCTCCTGTTTCCCTTGGTTCTCACCAGTGCTGCCCCAGTCACTCTGAGGTTGTGTTTTCTCACTTCCCTTCCCCCTGCTCTTCCACCCCGCCCCTCATTCTGCAGTTCTGGGCTATGTACCCAGGTGATGTTAACCCCTGCCTTCTAACTCGGGCAACTCAAGATACAGGGAAGCCTCAAGCAGGCACCTGCAGCCCACCTCCCTCCAGTCTCCCAAGGGGATGGTAAAGGGTCTGGACAAGGGCTCCCCCATGACAGAGAAAAAGGGTGGTTCGAGTGTCTGCTCTGAGTGCAGGCAGGCTTGAGGGAAGGAACAGCCAACCATCCAAAAGTGAAAAGGGAATGATTCCTGAAAAAGTCCCCAATGCACTTTTGTATTTCATTAACATTTTTTTTTTTTTTTTTTTGCGGTACGCGGGCCTCTCACTGCTGTGGCCTCTCCCATTGCGGGGCACAGGCTCCAGACGCGCAGGCTCAGCAGCCACGGCTCACGGGCCCAGCCACTCCGCGGCACGTGGGATCTTCCCGGACCAGGGCACGAACCCGTGTCCCCTGCATCGGCAGGTGGACTCTCAACCACTGCGCCACCAGGGAAGTCCACCAGGAAGTATTTTTAAAGTTAACTTAATCTATGTCCTGCAAACAGATTGTACCTTTTTCTTCCCCCCTGTGCTATACAGTAGGCCCTCACCAGCCATCTACTTCATACATAGTAGTGTACATACGTCAATCCCAATCTCCCAATCCATCTGCCCCGCCCCCTTGGTGTCCATACGTTTGTTCTCTACGTCTGTGTCTCTATTTCTGCCTTGCAGATAGGTTCATCTGTACCATTTTTCTAAATTCCACATATATGTGTCAATATACGATATTTGTTTTTCTCTTTCTGACTTACTTTACTCTGAATGACAGAGTTTCAGTTTAGAAGGTGAAAAATTTGGGAGATGGATGATGGTGAGAGTTGCACAACGATATGAATGTATTAGTGCCACTGAACTGCACAGTTAAATATGGTTAAAATAATATGTTTATATTATGTGACTTTTACTCAATAAAAAAGTATTAAAAAAAAACCCAGAAAGACTTTCGCGTAAAACTCAACAGTTCCAGCTTCCTCGAAGGGGTGGCAAGAAGGAATTCCTGGTGGTCCAGTAGTTAGGACTCCACACTTTCACTGCCGAGGGCCCAGGTTCGATCCCTGGTTGGGGAACTAAGATCCTGCAAGCAGTGCAGTATGGTCAAAAAAAAAAAAAAAAAAAAGTGGTGGAAGGAGGGCCAGCCTTTCCCCACAGTGCCATTGGCATGCACCCCTGGGGTGACAACTGTTGAACTCTGAGAGGCCCCTGACCCCTTGGAAGGGCCTACCCTCTGCAATCTGGCCTGGTCCCCACTGCTGTGCACCCATAGCCCAAGATCAGCCAAGGATAGAGAAGATTCGGACAATCCTCTTTCAAGGCGTGGGTGTGGGGTGGTGGTAGGGACTGTGGCAGCCTGCAGTTTCCTAATGTCATTCCTGGGTACCTCTGTCTCCCTCAGGCCCACTGTTTGTCATCCCTGTGAAGCTGTGGAATCCTAAGAGCAGAGCTGGACAGTCTCTTCCACTCGCCAGCATCAGTTCATATCACTGTCACAACAGCCCTGGGCGAGCGTTATTCTATCCACTTTCAGGTAAAGAGACAGGGGGTCCAACATACTCTGTGTCTTGCCCAAGGCCACGCCCTTAGGAAGCGCCAGGGCTGGAGCTGAGAGCTTCCCTTGACCATCATCTATGGGTCAGTCTGGAGAAGTGACTGGAGCAGGGGACCCCCTGACCTGGTCCAGGTTTGAAAGGAGGGAAAGGAAGAGAGTCAGTGTCAGGAAAGCCCCAAATTAGAGTAAATGGAGGATGTGAACGTGAAGAGCCTTCCGGTTGTTTGGTTCAATGCTCTTGTTTTCTCCATGGAAGAAATGGGGGACGTGGTGGCTTAAAGGAGACACAGTAGGCTGGGAATAGAGGAAAGGGTCATCGTCGTCGTAGTAGGGACCTTAACTCTGGACTTTGCAATTTAATATCCCTCTCCCCCCGCAACCTCTTTAACTTACTTAGCTAGAGAGAGGGGAACTCTGGTCTGTCCATCCGTCCAACCGTCCATGCCTGGGGGTCTTTGTTCTTTCGCCCCCTCCTCCAGAGCATGCCCATGGGTGATCTTTCCATGTCACTTTCCCTCTTTGGACTTTGAGAAGTAAAAACCGAGCCCCTGCTGTTGTGCAGCCACACTTGAGCCTGGAGGAATGTTAAAATTCAGCTGGAGAGGCGCCTAGTGAGATAGAAGCATAGATTTAAAAAAAAAAAAAAAAAGGAGATTTCAGGCAAGAGGAAAAAATAAAATAAAGAGGCAAGACTTAAAATGTCCTGTGAAATGGGGAGCATTGGCCCCTCAGCACAAACGTCCGTGGGAGATGACTCCTTTGGAAAGCAGTGAGTTTTGTGTGAACACAGATGCATTTTGTTTTCCTAGGAGGAATAGATGATTAAATTATCAGAAACCAAGCTCAACACCAGGCTGCTTGCATATTCCCCCATACCTCCCCAGTGTCTCCTGCTTATGAGGTGCCAGCTTTATCTCGGAAGCTTTAGTTTAAATGCCCAACACATCTTATTAATGAAAGTAATAAGCTGTTGTTTATATATGTCATAATGGGGAATATGACTATTTAATATAAATCTGACATTTAAATTCCACTTAGTTCTGAGATGTGGACCATATCAAGGCGTAACTCTTTACCCTGGAGTAAAAACTCCCTGGGTCTGCATTTTCCAGCATTGAAGTTTTCAAAGTAATCAGGTTCCTTTTTTTTTTTTTTCCAGAGGAACCAAATTGTGAAGACATCTGTTCTGTTATTAATTTCACATAAATCTTAAGCTCCTCAAGGCCAGAAATGAGGCTTCATTCACGTCGAATTAATGAAACATGATTGTAAGTCCCTTGCATGGAAATGCTGTCACACAATTCTGAGCTGCTTAGAGCACTGAGTAATCTCAGAAACTGCCAGGGGACAGCCACGTGAAATCCGCCCTCCCCTCCCCCCAGCCACCTGAAAACAATATCTGAAAATATCACAACACTAACCATATCCTGAAAGATTAATAGAGAGATGAAAATTTCTGGGAAATGAATCAGACTTTCTCGGTAAAGGATACACATATCCTGGGCAAAAGCAGATTGCACAGTGTAAGAGCTCTTCAGATACAGTTTAATAACTGTGCCCCGGGAGGCCCTATGTATACCCGAAAGGAGGGGGGTTCCTGAGATGCCCTGCAAAGATGTCTTTGGAGAGGATGTTGGAGATATGGGTCAAATCTAGGTGGCATAGATTTGAGATGGGAAACCTGGGCTGGCCGAGGCATGATACATGTGTTGGGTGTGAGAATGTGTGTGTGTTTATGTGTGAATGAACATGTGTGTGAGTGCGTGTATGAAATCAAGTTTGTGTGTGAAAATGTGTGCGCTGTTTATGAGTGTGCATGAGAATATGTGTGTGGGTGTCTGTGTGTAGGAATGTGGGTGAATTTGTGTGACAGCGTTCATGATTTTGTGTGTGTGTGTGCATGTGTTTGGTGTATGTGTGAAGGTGTGTGTATACAGAATGTGTCTGTATGAGTTGGTGTGTGTGTTGTATGTGTGAGCATAAGTGGCGCATATGTCCGGAGAGCACCCGTGTGTGTAGGTGTGTGAGTTTATATGAGTGTGTGAGTGTGTACATAGGAAACCTCTCTGGATGGACATGAATTTGTCAGTGGGAGATGCATCTCAAATAGCTCAGCACAATCTTGTACCCGGATGAGCTATTCTTGAAAGAAACTTGCTTCTGAAACTTGCTTCTGGGCTTTTGCTTGTGTGGGGCATGATTTTTTTGGTCAAATAACTGAGATTTGCCAGCAGAAAGAGTGTCTGGAGGGAGACAGGGAAGGGGGGAGCTGAGATTTCTTAATCAAACTTCCAAGTGTTATTTTTGGTCTTCCGTTGAGCTGGGACCCCAAAAAAGAATCTGCATATGATATTTACATCTCAAATCTTCAGAGCCTCATTAGCTTTGATATTTATTTATTTATTTATTTGCAAAAAGGAATTTAAATCAAACAGAGAGGCACAAAAGCAAAACCTTTGAATACAGGGCAAAATTAATTAAAACAGGCAGCCAATGGGTAGAGTGGAATACAACAGAATTCAGAGAAAGGACAATGAAAGTAATTAGACTCTGATGGGAAAAATCCCTCCTTTAGAATCTCCTTTCTACCACCACCACCTCCCCCCCGCCCCACTGATGTTTTAGTGATCATATGAATAAATCACCAATATTGATATTGGAAGAAAAGTTCAGAATTTGAAAACCTGTTTTTCTAGAAATTTCCTTCTTCATTTCCCTAAGACTCTGATCTTCCAAACTAAGCCAATCAAATTATTGGAGGTTGTGTTTATTATGTTTTGGAGAAAACAGCCTAGTCTGTACCAGCAACCGTCCATCCCCAAAATAGCATGTAGGTGGGCTGAATTTAACTGGCAGCAGAGAAAGCCACATTCAAACGCAAGGGATGTTGAACTCCAGCAGTTAGCATTAGCCCAAGTAGTGGAGCCAATTTGTGTATATGAACAGATACAGTCCCAGCCACATTTTGCCCCTGGATGTTTTGAGGCTTTTTTGTACCATCCATGCTTTGTAGATCTGTGAAAAACATTTCCAACCATCCAGTTGAAAAACCCTTGACTCTAAGAAAGACTTTTAGCTTTGTTTAGCATAAGACTACATCAAGGGGTCTGGCTTTCTTGTTGGAGTTCTTTTGAATGAAATAATCAGTCAGTATTTATGCATTTTGTCCTTCTGTATTATGCAATAGCACAAATGTACAACTGTCATAGTGGGACAATTCAATGCATAGCCAGGCTGTTACAAAGTTTTAAAGTTGGCCACATGTGTCTTTGACAAGTCCTAGGTCCCATTTCAGCTTCATTTAGAATCTCCTTTCTACCACCCCCCTCCCCCCAAGCCCAGCACTTAAGTCTCTCTGGTTGACCCTGGGTCATTTCCAGCTTCAAGAGAGTGGACTTTGAGAAATATCATGATAATTCTTAGTTCAATTTTAAAAGATGGCAAAAATGCTAATGGGGAAATTCTAGGCTTTGTGGTCATTGGATGAAAGAGATATTTTTGAACAAAAAAATCGCTCCAACGATTCCTGAAAACAATTATTCTCCAATGCATAGAGATAGGCTTGTTTTGATAAGTCAGTAAATTAAACCAGATCTCAGTTTTCCTCTGTGTAAAGTGGAAGGAGTTGAATTGGAACTAGAATGATCTTTAAGATTTCTCAAAGCAGGTATACTTAGTGATTCTGGCACACACACATACACATATATATGTATGTGTGTATATACACATATAAATACATATAAATTACATATATATAAATTACATATATATATATATATATATATACACACACAGAGAGAGAGAGAGAGAGAGAGAGAGAGAATAACTTTTCTATGTACAACGAAAATCAAGGGTCTCACTTATAAATAGTATACAGATTCATTCATCCATTTATTCATTCATGTGTGTCTGTCCCCCATGGGCCAGGTCCTGTATCACACAGTTCTTCTACATTATTTCATTTAATCCTACAACAACCTTTTGAGCTGGGTTTTCCTAATGGGAGTGATAGTCAATCTATTTAACTATCAATACACTACAATAGGGGCCAAACAGAAAGGACACGGAGCCAAGCCCTTCTCTGCGTTAGCTGTTCATTGCAAGATGAGAAGAGGTGCAGCTTTGGAGGACGTAGGGGGAGTCAGGGTGGCTGGTAAGATGGAGGGGGGCTTGGGAGGCTATTTAACAACTGACCTGGGAAGGGCTTTCAGTTTTAAACAACCAGGACAAGCTGGACCACTAACCATATCTGGATATGGTTGAACATCAGTCCTGATTTTCAGTCTCCAAATTCTGCAGAGGACAGAGATGAAGCTCTGGGGGGCCAAGTAACCTTCTCAAGGGCAACCCACTAGGCAATGACAGACTTGAGTTGGAAGCCACTTTAAGTCTTTAAGAACCCAAAGTTCATGTTCTTAACCATCGTGCTGACTGCAGAGATGTCTGTAAGCTGACCTCAGTAAGTCCCAGGGTGGCCCAGTGTTTCTTTCCCAAGATCCCAAGGAGATGTTCCAGAATCCAGTTTGAGTCAGTGTAGAGCTGCCAGATTTAGCAAATAAAAATACAGGACACTCAGTGAAATCCGAATTTCAGAGAAACAGCCCTAATGTTTTTGCATATTTTAGCATATTGCACGGTACAGAGTTCTACTAAAAAATTATTCATTATTTATCTGAAATGCAAATTTAACTGGACATCTTGTATTTTATCTGGCAAATCTAACTGGGGGGTGAGGGAACAGTCACAGGGATGTCAAGACATTTCAGTGCAGAAATATTTTCTTTTCTAGGAGCTCCCTTCTCAGAAGCTGATAGGTCTCAGGGCAGTAGGAAATCCTTCTAACCTCACTCCTTGTACCTTCTTGATTCTGAAGTCAAAATGCCAGGGCAGAGGTCATGTAAGCTAAGACACTGCCTCTTCCGGTCCTCCCTCCACACAAGAAGGCAGAAACCACGGCACGGTGGCTTGGCTTTGAAGCCAGGGAACATTGTCCACGAGGCGTGTCCTCCTCTCCGAAGCACATGGAAACTATTGCCTTCCAGAAGGTCTTCATGGTTAGTCTGCTGGAAGTCTCATGGTTTTTCAGCTGCAGTTATAATTTCTGTAGCACCCCCTGCCCCAGCTCAGATGGTATTGATTAGAACACATTGCTTTTGAAAAGAAAACTGCATCTTAATTAAAGGTTGGCAATCCAAAGCCTGTTTGCAGATGAGAAAAATTAAACAACTACTATGAAGGGGGCAGCGCATCTCCTCTGTCGGTTAAAATCCCAGTCCACATGCTGAGGCTCTCCCGTGTTTCAGGCCATCCCCTCATCTTCATCGGATGCTGTATGTACAGCAAATAGAAATGAACCACAAGACTAAAGGGAGGAGCTTTCAGAGCAAAAACGGGCTTGTCTTCTCTGGTAATCATTCCCCTTCATGGGCTGCAGCCCAGACACAATGCCTGGGGTGGGAGTGGGGTTAGGGAAGGTTGTTTGGTGTCCAGAAATCAGCCCCATTGTGCACCCCAGTGCATCAGAAACTGAACCACTGGTGTGGATAGTGGGCCTGTTTCTGGGGCTAGGTGGAGGCTGGAAGGATCTGGCCTTTGCCTCACTTCTGAACCAAGATGGACATAAGCTGGTGGAGAATAAAAACACCCCTTCTCTGGGGTAGAGGGCTTCTTAACTTGGGTCCCATGGAGCAGAAGCCCCTTAAAGGATCCATGGGGCAGAATTCAGGGAGTCTGTGAACTTAGATGGGAAAAATTTCTACACACACGCACACATACACACACATACACTTTTTTTTTCTAATTCCTAACTGAAAGTTAGCATTTCCTCAAATTTTGAATGTAAGTAACAAACCATAACCATATTGGCACTACACATGTGGCTTCTGTCATCAACAGAAATCATAGATATTTAATGTCACATTTATAGTTGCTCTAGGATATCTTAAAATAGACTCATTATATCTTGAAATTATAATAACTATTAGATCCACCTCTATGTCTTGCTATTTAAAGGTTAATAGAAGCACATGAATGCCTATATCTTTTAAAATTATTTGAATAACTGTCATTTAATATGTTTTTTCTTTGTAATCCTATGTTAAAATTTTATGCCTGTAAAAACATTATCTGTAACAAACTTTGACGATGTTAAGTGAAATAAGCCTGTCACAAAAGGACAAATACTATATGATTCTACTTGTTTGAGGTACCCAGAGGAGTTGAATCACAGTCAAACAAAGACATTGTTCTGTAAAGGGGTTCATGGGCCTCACCAGGGGTGTCCATGGTACAAACCAGGCTAAGACACTCTGATTCTGGGGGAACTGCCCCTCTTCATACCTGTATATCTTCCCAAGCCTGCTCTACCTGGAGGAATCTTCCTCCCTCTTCAGGGCTCAGCTCAAATGCCACTGGCCTTGTGGCTCTTGTTCTGTCCCCAAGGCTCACCTGGGGATAAATTCTTCATATTCCTCTAAGGATCCCTCTAGCATCCCAGTTGGACCCTGCTGCCTACCAAGAGCCTGAGGTTTTGCTCTCTGCTTTAGTTAGGGGTTATTAGGCAAGTATCAGGGAAGTGTTTAAGCCGTGTTAGTACCAGACTGAGACTCCTCCTTGGTGCAATGAGGAAACTTGCTTTATGAGTCAATATCACTTAATGCTTTGTCCACATACCATCCACATACATCTCAAGGTAACTTCCCACATGTTGTGAGACATTACATAATCTTAGTGAATCTATAGATCCTAGGAGGTGTGTACTATCATGAACAGCATTTTACAGAGGAGGAACTAAGACTTAGAAAGGTGAACTTCTCTGACCCCAGACATTTTTTGCATCAAACATCTTTCTGTAGTGATGTTCCTTAGAAGAAGCCCAGGGCTGCATTAGATGAAGATCACTTCTCATCAGAGAATCTGGCTTTGAACCTGACAGAGAAAAATGACGGACTAAACAAGCAAGGATTGTCAGATCCTCAGAGTGGGAAGGGCCATCTAGTTTGTCCTACTTGTTTTAGATGAGGACACTGAGGCATGGGGAGGGCACACAGAAGAGCTGAGGCCAGGCTGGTGAGCCCCAGTGCCCTGGCACCAGCTCGAGTGCTGGTCCAGGCTTCCATCCTCACACAGTTTTATACAAACTATGGTTTCTTCTTCAATCTGCATCCTGGTGATGGAGGGAATGGGAGAGAGGGTCTGGATTTGGATCACGTCCTGCTTCTCAGAACCCATGTCACTTCTTGGGTGGACACCAAAACCATGGTCACAATCACTGTGCTGGCCCCTTGATGTGGGTTTTCTCAGTGATTCCAAACTTCCATCACTTGTGGCTCCCTTTATAACTTCGGCCATATATGAGTGTCATTGAAACTTTTCTACTTAGTGCTCCCACCCCCCTTAAGTGGACCTGCTTTTACTGAAACTTAAATCCATTTACTTACAAAGTGAAACTTATAACACCAGTGTAAATAGAAAGCCAATAACCATATAAATTACTTCCATCAAAAATTTTTTCTTAAATTCTACCTCGGTATTGCTGCCTAGAATAGACTCAGCACCTTAAGTCTTCTCTCTCTTTGTTAAAACACAAAGAAAACACTGGTTAGGAGTTAAAGACACACTAGCATCAAATGGAGACTTTCTTGATGTAATTAGGAGGGTCAAAGGGAATTTACAAAGACATAACGTACTAACTGTGTGAATCAATGATACTTACTGTCTTACCTGAGCATCATCTAAAATCCTTTTGGGTGTCATCTGTGGTCTCTATGCATCTCCAAATACTCCATTATCCCAGTTCCTCTTCGAAACAACCCTATGCTGTTAGTACTAGTACTAGTTAGTATTACTAGTAGTACTAGTAGCAGTTAGTACTACTAGTAGTTAGTTAGCACTAGTACAAGTTAGTACTACTAGTAGTTAGTACTAGAACTAGTTACTATTACCCCATTTGATGGATACAGAGAGGCTGCTCAGTTAGCCCGAGGTGGCACGGCCAGCAGGGGCAGCCCTGCTCTCTTTGACTCTGCAGCTGGGGCTCCTCTCCCCCAGGCTGCCTGACCACAGTGGTGTTCTGTTCCATGGCTACATCTGCCCAGGAAAAGAGCATCTGGCAGCATTCTGTGACTCCTCAGGAGCTGCCTAGGCCAGGCGTCCATCCAACACAACCTCCACTGTACAGGGCCCCGTGCTGAGACAGAGTGCCTACCCACAGCCCCGTCTGTGCAGGACAGAAATGCACGTGCACAATGCTGGACCTCCTCAGACTTAGCGAATGAGGATGACACTGATGCAGGAAAGGAGGAATGGACAGAGGGGGAAGGAGATGAAGGCAAGGGATGGAGAGGAGGGGAGGAGCCTCAGGGTCTTCATCTGGAAAACGGGGATAATAAATCCTACTTCACGTCTGTTCTCTATGTCTGTGAGTCTGTTTCTGTTTCTTAGATAAGTTCATTTGTGTCATATTTTAGATTCCACATATAAGTGATATCATATGGTATTTGTCTTTCTCTGTCTGATTTACTTCACTTGGTGTGATAATCTCTAGGTCCCTCCGTGTTGCTGCATTTGGCATGGTATCATTCTTTTTTACGGCTGAGTAATATTCCATGGTGTATATATGTACCACATCTTCTTTATCCATAATGGAAAAGAATATGAAAAAGAATGTATATATGTATAATTGAATCACTTTGTTGTACAGCAGAAATTAACACAACATTGGAAATCGACTATACTTCAATAAAATAAATTTTAAAAACTCCCCTACTTCATAAGATCGTGATTGTCGGGAGGATTTGAGCACATAGTAGGTGCTTCACTCTCCCTCTTCCCTCCCTTCCCCTCCCCTCCTCTCTCTACGTACACACAAAATACGCACATGAGTGTGTATATTGTTTTAAGTGAAAATAGGGATTTTGTAGTTGAGCACGTGAGAATAAACATGACACGTGGGACAAGAAAGACACAGGTAGATACAGCCCCTTGAGTTTTAGGGCAACCTTACCGGAAGGTGGAGTAAGGGGTCCCTCAAGAGGGATCGTCTGACATGGACCAGGAAGTCCCTCATGGCCAACAGCCTGTAATTCCACCATTGGAATCTCACGCCTTTGAGTCTGGCTCTGGCCTCGCTTCTGTAGGTTCCCTAGAGAAATGCAAGAGCCGACACATAAAGCAGAAATGAGTATGTCAGGTGCCTTCTTTCAAAAGAGACTCTGGGAAAGGGGGGGCCCCAAGAAATGGAAGGAAGGAGCAAAGGACTGGACCTATCCAAGGGGTGTGCCTTTCCCTCCCCCGTGGGCTGAGAGGTCCTGAGGCTTCGCACGTGCCTAGGCGTGGGTTGGGTGGCCAAAGCCCGCAGATTGTAAGAGGGCAGAGGAAACCATTCTCAGGGTGCGGGGTGCGTGCTTGTGTGTCAGTTTCCTCCACGTCGGCCTCTTATCTCCTGCAGGCAGAAAGGCGAGGCTGATGTGAAGTGTCGATTACACCCAGACCAGGCCTGCTTCTCATCGCTGGCAAACCACTTCCTCGGGCTCCCTTGAGCTCGGCACATCTGGCAACCTGGTGGGCTTTTTCTCAGGACCAGGGAAAACAAACACAGCGGCGCGGGTGTGCACGCTGTATAAATACAGCCGCGGTGCGCCAAGAAGGGTTAGAGAGGGAGCCTGGGATCAGATGTTCTAAGTTGCTCTGTGCACTGCAGTAAGCCTGTCTCCTCCGCGGGGCCTCAGTTTCCTGAACTGTAAACCTGTGGAGGGGCGACAAGGCTAGTTGATGTCTAAGAACTCTTCTTGTTCTTTAATGATATGGATACTGCTCTTGGATAAAAATACAGATACACAAGAATGCACAGAGAAATACTCGTGAATTTTAGTGCATACTGAAGCCCCATCTCTGCAGGGCTAAATACCTAGACAGTAAGAAAAATCCAACTCGACAGAATCTCAATTATCAGCCAAAAGGAGGGAGTCATGCAGACTTAAGGGTCATATTTTTTTGCTCTGAGTTAATGAGCTTAATCTGAACCCAGACATCAGAGTTCAGCCACTGGAGGCCTTCTTTCTTTTGCACTGTATGGTATTTTTTAAAACCGAATAAACATTTGAATAACAAGATTTCCCATGAAAATTCCAATATCTGACATCTCTACAAAAATCAGCGGATCTGAGACCATCAGCTGGAATTGAGTCAGCCTGTCACGGACATAGTCTGTTCATCCTTGTCCCTACTAGGTGACATTAATGTCACCTACCCGGCCTAGGGGTTTGAGTTTGAGACTTTGTTTTACAAGGAGAGTGTCTGGATGCTCAAGGCAGAAAGAGAGACACCCCAGTTGGAAGTGTTATTCTCTTCCCTGGTGACTGATAAGGGCACAGCCCTGAGTGTGCTCCGCCTTATCCTGGCAGGCTTACCTGCCCCATCCCAGAGCCGGCCTTGCCCAGTCCCCTCTCCCTCGTTGGCTGTGAACAAGTCTGGGGACATGCGGCTGTCTGAGCCCTCTGGAAGACTGGCTGCCCCGCCCCTCAGAAGCAAGTATCAGCCTGAGCAGGGCTGGGGCCCATATGCGTCCCAGAAACAACCCAACCTCCCATTTGATATGGGTTTCCTGCTCAACCTTGCAGCACCTACTGCCAACTCGTGGCTTTCATGTCTTCTGCTCAGGGCCTTTTTCCAACGTGTAAAATTGCATTCTCTTTTTTTCCTCATGTGGGTCTCCATGCTTGCTGAAGGCGTTTTGAGATTGAGGCTTTTGCAAAAAATGACTTTCTGGGGCTTCCCTGGTGGCGCAGTGGTTGGGAGTCCGCCTGCCGATGCAGGGGACGCGGGTTCGTACCCCGGTCCGGGAAGATCCCACATGCCGCAGAGCGGCTGGGCCCGTGAGCCATGGCCGCTGGGTCTGCGCGTCCGGAGCCTGTGCTCTGCAACGGGAGAGGCCACAACAGTGAGAGGCCCGTGCACTGCAAGAAAAAAAAAAAAAAAAAAGAGAAGAGCCGGTGGCAGGTCACTGAGGTAGGAAAGTGTCAGACATATTCTGTGGAGCATTTGGTTGGAGGAATGTAAGGCACGTGCGGGCATCTGTTTTAGGGGCTTGTGGACTAAAGGATGGTGAAGGAGGAAGAGTATGCAGGGCCCAGAGTGCCAAGGGCCGTGGATGTCATGCTACACTTTGTCCTGCTGCCAGTGGAACCACTGGAGGTTTAAAGCCACAGAGCAATGCAGTCAGATCTGGGTTTTGGAAACAACAACGGACCGACTGGAAGAGAGACAAGGAAAGCAGAGAGAAAACAACAGCAAGTGTGCACACAGGAGACAGTGGTCGAACTGGATGGTGGTGGCCTGATGGCGGGCAGTGGGTGAGGACACCCGCTTGATCGCAGGGACACATCTCTGGATCGAGCGTGGAAGAGGAGGAAGAGGGGAGGGTTGGAGGTGTTCCCAACATGCCTGACCTAGGCTCCTGGACATCGTGACTCCAGCAAGACTAAAGAGGGCGAGTAGCTCAGGGGAAAACCCAGTGAGTCTGGTTTTACACTTAGATAAGTAATTCGTATATAAAACAGAGATGCAGTTTTGGATTTGTGGTACCAATTTGCACACTCTCCAAACTATTTATGGGCGTGCATGCGTGATGTTTGAACTCATGAAAGATTCATGCTGTGTTGGCACACAGAGCACTTTGGTATCAAGGAAAAGTCCTCTTCTTTCTGCCCTTGCTGCTAGGGAGCATCACTTCAGCCTTCCAGGCCTGGTTTAAATGTCATCTGTTCCAGGCAGAACTCCTCCTTCTGATTTCATAGCAGCCCTCATTCCATGGACCTAGAGTTCGCTGTCCCTGACTCTCTCTCTCTCAGTGCTAAGCATATTGCTTTAATCTTTAAACCTGCCATCTGGCACAGTGTTAAATATATAGAAATTGTCACTAAAAGTTGAAGAATGAATCCGTGATATTTTTTATATCCTTCTTACAGCTTTGGATTCAAGGCACAGAGAAATGCAGCCACTGGTCCCAGATCACACAGTGATCTTAGACCAGATCCCCAGGGACTTTTCTCCAGCTTTGGTCTTTCCCAGTGACTTCACATTCATGTTTTACAAAACACTTATCTGCCCCACACAGTTATTTAGAAGTTAGAGCCCACATGGAAATTGGGAGTTTTCACAACTAGGTCTGAATTTTTTGTTTCTTTGGATAAGTCAGACAATCTGGAGACATTGAACAGGCTCCTCTTCCCAATTTTCCACACTCCCCACCATTCCCCAAGATTCCCCCAACAGTAGGAAGGGAAGACAGTTGCTATGTAGTATTGCGCTTGTATTGTTGTTGTTTTTTCCTGCATAGAGGAACATTATTATACAGTCATGTCCTTAATAAATGTGGATGCAAAATGAAGCTGGAGTGGGCCTTTTGTTTGGAGAGGATGAGAGAGGACATATTTTTTGGTGGAAGTAATGACTCTTTCTATGTGCTATCTTTAATATGCAAACGACCCCCTATTGCCCTCACTTTCACTGTTACTCCTGTGCCTAAGGACCCAAGCATCAAGTCCCCTCCCACAGAGGCAGTCGGGCACAGTGGTTAGGAGCATGGCTTTCTGGGTGACCTTGGGCAACTTCCTTAAACTCTCCCTGCCTCTGTTTCCTCATTGCAAAACGGGGTGATGATGATAATCGTACTTCTTGGAGGTGGTTGTGAGGACTGAATGAGTCAAGAAGTGCAAGGAACTCAGAAGAGCCCCTGATCTTTAGCAAGTGCACAGAAGAAAGGAGCTATTTTTGTCACTCTGATGCATGGTAACATATTGACATTCACTTACTAGTTAATTGGCTTGCTAAACATCTATTGGTAGATGCTTTTGAAAAATGCCAGACTATAAATTTTAAAGGTTTCTTGGTCTCGGTCTGTAACTCAGTGGTTCTCAATCATGATGTTCATGGACTCATCTGGAGAATTCTGGCAAAATACTGATGCTGGGGGCCCCACCTAAGACCAAACAGCAGATACTCAGGAGGCAGAATCCATGGCTCTCATATTGATGACAAAGTATGTCAAGTTATGGTCAAGATGGGGCACTGTCTTCAAGCCAGGGCCAGGTCATACATGACCCTGATAGTGGGTACTTCCTTAAATTTTGCACCCTGGTGCCTCATTTGCCTCGCCTGACCCTGGCCCTGCCCCAGACCTCTAGAACAGGAACTCCATGAGGGCAGAGATCTTTTTTTTTTGGTCTATTTTCTTCCTCCTGCTCTATCCCCAGTACCTGGAAAAGCAGCGAACACAGTATGCCCTCAATAAATATTTATTGAAATAATAGATGAATGAATGGGCCCATCATCCTAAAGTTCAAGTTACAGCTGCCTCTTTGCTGGAGACAGATGCATCTGCTCTACACAAACCAGAGGAGCATAGTTCCGATGCTGAGCGTTTCTAGAGGGAAACTTGGAGGTCAGTTGGAACACGAGTTCCCAAAGCAAAGGCGTTCGATCTCACTGTCAAGGTGTTGACTTACCTGCATCCCTCTTGAAATATTATTTCTTTACATTAATCCATGTTTTCTTATCTATGTTTGTCTGATAAAGAAGCCTTAAAAAATCAGTTCTGTAAAGGAAAAACTATTTTTACTTGCCATAAATGGGTAACTGTAAAAATAAGGACAAAAGAAAGAATCGTGTTATTAACTTTAGTTGGATGCCTTTGCCTGTGGAGGGATGGGAGCCTGAGTCGTCCTCTCTTACTACTATGAAGGGAGGTCTAAGAACATAAGAGAGGTGTTAAAGACATACTAGTTTTGGACTGGTGACTTTCTCTTGGGGGGAAGCAGAAAGCTTGAAAGAGAGCTCAAAAGTGATACCTTGGGCTTCCCTGGTGGCACAGTGGTTGAGAGTCTGCCTGCCGATGCAGGGGACACGGGTTCATGCCCCGGTCCGGGAAGATCCCACATGCCGCGGAGCAGCTGGGCCCGTGAAGCATGGCCGCTGAGCCTGCGCGTCCGAAGCCTGTGCTCCGCAATGGGAGAGGCCACAGCAGTGAGAGGCCCGCGTACCGCAAAAAAAAAAAAAAAAAGATACCTCTCTCCCTCTGTGCATCAGTATGATTTAATGCTGTATTCAGGTTTATCACCCAATCCCATCCATATGGTACCCAACCATCATTGTGCCCATCCCACTGGGGAGATCCTCAGTTAGTCCAACCCTCTCATTTTACAAGACTTTTAAGCTCAAAGAGGAGAAGAGTTTACCCAATGGCACATTCATTTATTCATCCATGCATTCATTTGACATCTATCTACGGAACACCTCCAATATGCCTGGCGCTGTGAACAAGACAGGCCCAGTCCCTGTTACCATGGAGCTACCATCCTAGGGCCAGAGGAGGGACTCTATCCCACGTCCCCTGATTCCTTGTCTAGCGCTCCTTCCCTGCCCCTTCCCATCCGGTAGGAGGTGTTTTCATAATTCCCGTCCATACCCTGCCTGCATGGATGACTGGACCCTCAGTGTTGCATTAAACATCTTTTCATTTTAATAAAGCAGCTACATTTTCACTCCATCCCGGGCTCCCTGTCCCTGCAACACACACTTTGAGAACGCTGCTAATTTCAGCGTCTGGCTTCCAGACCCAGACGTCAAAACAACTACCTTTCATCTCAGGTTTGTAACACAGAAAACCTTCAATATTGGGAACAGATAGCCTCGAAGGTGGGTTCATATCTCTCAGCAAGATTGCTGTAACTTAACTCGCCCGCGCCCGATCAAGGCTTTCTCTCTGCCTCGTAGGTATTTTAATACAAATGTTCCTTTCATTTGACTGATTGAAGGTCTTCAACCTGCAGTAAATGAAACATCTGATCCCCTTGAATCCAAATCACTTTTTCTTTGATTTTCTTTTACTTCTATTTCTTCGTCCTTTGTTCTACAGCTCGAGTCAAATTTCCCTTTAGAAATTGAAAGAATGTGTGTGGCGTTTGCCTGCCTTTAAAAAAAAAAAAAAGCAACACCAGGCTCTAGTGAAACTGCAGGCTCATGGACTAGAATATTAAGATCGGATTCAATGGCTGCCTGTCGCCACAATGTGCTTTACGTGCCATTGTCCCCCCAGTTTCGGGCAACGGCCACACACATTGGCCTCTGTGTAGGAGTCACCAAGGCTGACTTCTTGAGTAACCCCTAGGTTTGGGAGAAAATATGACTAAAGATTTTTACCCCTGCTCAAAGAGCTAAGTTATCCATGCACAAAGGCCTACATGTTGGCATCTAGCTATGGAGGTGAGCATTTAATTGCCTTTATAATGACTTATCCCTTCCCCATAGTAACGGGTCCCCAGTTTCAGGCAAAGCATGCTCGTACTTAGGTACATCAGCAGCTGGAGACCTTCACCTTCCAGCTTTGCTGGCAACATGGACAACACTGATAAGTACAAGTTCAGGCAGGTGCCAAATCCAGGTTACTCTGATCTTATTTTCAAGGAACATTTAGGCTCAACATGACTCTGCCTTCACAAATGGCCCGCATGGCCATTTTAAGATGAATATGTGTGGATATTACCTGAAAGGGCTCAGGCTTTAAAATCAGACAGCTTGGGCTGGACGTCGGGCTCCATCACTTTGTAGCATGTGGTCCTCGGACAAGTCAGCTAAATTCTCTGAGCCTTTAGTTCTACCATCTATGAAATAATGACAGTAGAATTGTTGAGATATTATGATTTTTTAAAAAAATCATGCCATAAAGGATTCAACTAAGAAAAGGGATCTTACTTCATTCCCCCCTCTCTGGAAGGAAAAAGCTACTGCGATTTCTTGTCTGGATACATTTCTTCCACGGTTCCTAAATAATTTTTGGTGGCAATGTGGTGAGTGAAGGCAGGAAGGTGTTTCAATGCTATAGGACCTTTGATCTTCAGTTGGTACCTTGGAATGGCCCAGAATTACTAGTGCTACAGGATAAGCCCAAGGTGATTTAGACAGAAATTAACTACCCACCTCATTGTAACAAAAAGTTTGAGAGAATGAGAAAGTGAAGAGAGAGAAAGAGAGATTGACTGGTGCTTCACTAAGTGCCACCACGACGGGCACATGTCCCAAGCTGAACCACAGATACCTGAGTTGGGCATGAGGGTATCAAGGTATATTTACAGACCCAGCGCCATGGCTGGTGGAATTGACTATGTGAACTGGAGTCTAAACTCTGGCCGGTGGCAGCATCCTGGCCCTGGGCTTTTAGAAATCCCAGCCTAGGGAGGAGGCCTTGGCGTCCCCATCCTGAATGGGCCCAGCTGAGCTGCAGGAAGGCCGGAGCTCAGGCTGATTTCCCTGTTGATACATCCCTAGGAGCTCAGCCCAGGGCTGTGTTGGGGAGTGTTTGTAAGCTCTTTAACACATGCTGTCGTTAGTTTTAAAGGGTCTCGTTGTCCTTAAAGCTCTCTCAGCAACCATGTCTCTCTCTTCCTTCTTTGCTCCCTTTCTTGGTTTTTCATCTCTGGTTTGTTTCAAGCATGATTGGAAACCTGATGTTGTGAGTTTGCATGGAGGAGGTGAAGGCGTCTCCCGTCCTTCTGCTTTGCCTTCTTGCAGGAAGGCAAACATCAAAAGGCCCTGCGCCGGCTCCCCACGAGGCCCAGATCTTCCTGTATAATGTGGAGAGGAAATTGGGGCCTTTGTGCTTCCCTTGCTCAGATCATATCAATTCAGTTTTCCCCTTCACTTAATTTGTAGTTGGAGTCGTCCTTGCAGGCAGGGCAGCGGTGGGTGAAGTGGAAGGTCAGGAAGGGGAGAGGAAACGGGCTGGATGCTGGGGCTGGTAGACTCCCGGAGAGTTTGGAAATAAGGGTGGAGCAGAGGGTAAACCTTTGGTCAAGGGATTGGCGAGGGGCTGCGGTATTAACCCCGAGTGTCCCCGGCCTCCCCGGGACTTGGCTACTTTGTGTTCTGAATCCATAAAACAAGGAGCTGGGAACAGATGAATGTTAGATGCCTCTTCAGCCATGATTTTGTGATTCTACACCAGTTCTGTCTCTTAAAATATGACTTTGGCCATGTCGTTATCTTAGGCCTCCTTTTAATCATCTCTATGCTGGGGATTGTGAGGTGACTCAACAAGGTAATATCCACGAAGGTGCTTAGCTGGCGCCTGGAGCAAAAGAGGAGCCTGATGGATGCCACTTAAACATGCATCTCTTCTCTGTGACTCCTGTGTCCACATGGGGAGTGCCCAGGGAATTCTTAATTTGATATATTTATTCTCTTAAACATTTGAGGCTTTGTGGGCCACGTATGGTCTCTGTTGCACACTTTTTCCCTCCGTCTTTTTTTTTTTAAGTCTTTATTGAATATGTTACAATATTGCTTCTGTTTTATGTTTTGGTTATTTGGGCCTGAGGCACGTGAGATCTTAGCTCCCTGACCAGGGATTGAACCTGCAGCCCCTGCATCGGAAGGCGAAGTCCTAACCACTGAACCACCAGAGAAGTCCCTCCCTCCAACTTTTAAAAAATGTGAAAACCCGTCCTAGCTCACAGGCTATACAAAAACATATAGAGGACTGGAGCTGGGCTGTGAGCCATATTTTGCCACCCCCTGCCCGAGAGAGACAGACTGTTGAGGTTCAAATGCCAGCTTAGTCACTTATTAGCTGTGTGACATTGGGCAAGTGATTTAACCTCTCTGATCAGCATTTTCTTCATCTATCAAATAGGGCTTATAACTACCCTTCTCATAGTAGTACTATAAGAATGATGTATACAGATACAACACTTAGCAGAATATCTGGCATACAGTTAGCCCTTAATAGTGGTTTATTATTAATGTTATTAATTTGCAGCTGGGAATTTAGGGCCTGCTTGGATAAGAGCTTGGTTGGGGATAGAACTTCATTTTTTTTTGCCACAGAGTCAAGGGAGAAGGGGGTCTCTGAGCACAAAGCCCGGGGCATCTCTGGGCCTAAGATGCATGCATGCATTCATTCATTACCTCACTCACTCACAAACCTTTATTGAGGGTTTACAACATGCCAGGTGCTATAATAAGAACTGAAGACACAGGCAGAGTACAAAATGGACCAAATCCCTGCCCCCAACGGGTTCATATTCTAGTGAAGGGATATAGATGACACACATACAAATAAGGACATAGCTAATATGTCAGAATGTGAACAGGACTGTCAGGAAAAATAAAGCAGAGGAGGGAGGGTTAGGAAATGCTGCAGGGGTTGATTGTTTTATGTGGGGAGATCTGAGAAGGCCTCACTGGGAAGGTGTTCTATGAACAGAGACCTGAATGCAAGGATGGAGGGAGTCAGCCACGTGGATGTTTGGGGCAGGAGAATTCCAGGCACAAGGGGCCACAGGGGTACAAAGGCGTTGGGGCTGGAGCATAGTTGTCCTGTAACAGGAACACAGTGGGAGCCAGAACACCAGGAACATGTGATGAGGCCAGAGTTAAGCGTACTAAGGGGAGATGGTAGAACAGATATCCGCGAAGGGCGAGGCTGGGGAAGGCGTGCAGACCGTGTTAGGCCTTGTAGGTCCCTGTAAGGCCTTCATGCCCGAGGATGCTGGGGAGGCAGCCGGAGCCTTCTCTCATTCCCTCTGCAGTTACTTCTTCTTTCATCCAGTATTCATATCCACACAGCACCCACTCTGTGCTAGTTATTCTCTCCGTGGTGTCAGTCACACACCACACCCTGTGCTCTCAAGGGACTCAGAATCAAGTTGGGGTAGACAGGCATTCATTCAGTAAACCCTCCAAAGTCAGACCGCTGCCCTGGAGGGTGATGGAGAGAAGAGGCTTTAAGGGACACTGCGCTGGTCTGGCAATCAGGGAAGGCTGCCTGAGGAAGGAGTGGAGGAGAGAGCTGGGCGTTTGGCAGGTGGCAGCATGGCCCCTTCTAGGAGCTCAGAGAAGCCAGCGTGGCTGCAGGTCGGAGAGTGAAGGGGAGCATGGCGGGCATGTGCAGCTGGAACAGTGGGCTGGGGCTCCCCACACCTTGTGGGCTGGGTGGGGCTCCTCCTTTCTCCTGAGTGCAAGGAGGCCTCAGAAGTGGGCAAAGCAGGGAATGACACAATCATATACGCAATTGGACTGGATCACTTTGGCTGCCCCCATGGAGGGGGCATCAGGGTAGATATGGGGCCACCTGTTAAGAGGTTATTATACAGTTATCAAACTGAAAAATTATAGTTGCTTTGCCCTATTTACCATAGCCAAGACATGGATAAAGAAGATGTGTTTTATATATATATATGTGTGTGTGTATGTGAGTGTGTGTTATATATATATGTTATATATATGTGTTATATGTATATATATATATACTACCCAGCCATAAAAGAGAATGAAATAATGCCATTTTCAGCAACATAGATGGACCTAGAGATTATCATACTAAGTGAAGTATATCAGGCAGAGAAAGACCAATACCGTATGACAATACTTATATGTGGAATCTAAAATATGACACAAATGAACTTATTTACAAAACAGAAATAGACTCACAGACGTAGAAAACAAACTTATGGTTGCCAAAAGGGATAGTGGGGGGAGAGATAAATTAGGAGTTTGGGATTAGCAGATACAAACTACTATATATAAAATAGATAAACAACAAGGTCCTACTGTATTGCACAGGGAACTATTTTCAATATCTTATAATAAACTATAATGGAAAGGAATATGAAAAAGAATATATATATATGTGAAGCACTGTGCTGTACACCAGAAACTAACACATTGTAAATTAACTGTACTTAAATTGAAAAAAATAAAATTGTAGTTGCTTTGATGAGAGTGGAGGAAGGGAGGCCTGAGGTTGGTGGCTGGACCCAAGAATATTTTGCAGGTAGGATTGAGAAGACTTGGTAGGAAGATGAGGCAGGAGGTGTAAGGGAGAAGAAGGCATCTAAATGCCTCTGAGGTTTGGCATTTGTGTCCCCAGATGAAGGGCAACCAGGGTGCTGGCAGGAGGGTGAAAGCCTTGGCAGTTCACACTGCTGGGACCTGCTGGAACAGGCGCCTTGTTGGTAAGGACCACAGCTTAGCTCCCTCCCCAGCGCCTGGCTCCTGACCTGGTCGACAGCAGGTGCAGGGTCAGTGCAGCATTGAGGGTCCCTTCAAGCCAGTCTCCCTCAAGAGGGTCAGGAGAGAACCTGACAACAAACAGAGCTGGCGAAAGTGGAGGGCCATCCAAACTCAGTTTGGAAGTGATGAGAATAAGGCTTAAAATATCTGGGGTGGGGTGGCATTTCTGCAACGAACAGTGAAAAAGTGGCCATGACTTTACCCATCAACTTCTCAAGGGGACTTTTGACTGCCTGAGTCCCCCTCCTCCTTTCACGCCTTCCCTCCAGTCTCTCTCTTGGTGATGAACCCTCCTTTCCCTCTAAGAGCCTGTTTCCAGAGTTCACTTTGGAAGGGACCCTCCAAGCTCCTTCCTACTTAAAGCCTCTGCACATACTGTCCTTTGTGTTGTGAGTGCCTGTCCCTCCACCCTGCCCCACCTCAGTAACTCCTTCTGTCCTTCTGTGCCACATGTCACCTGCTCAGGTAACCTTCCCAGAGCCCCTGGCCTGAATTATTCATTCCCACAGCATCCTGTACTTGTCCTGTGTGGCCCTTCTCACCGCTGTCATGAATTCCATATTCTTGTCCTTTTCTCTCCCTCTCAGTAGTTTATGGTCCCCTTTTCCTGGAACTGGGCCAGCACAGAGATGTGTTCAATGACCAGTGACTGAATGAACGAATGAATGAATGGGTTGGGGTTATCCAGTTTTAGGGCTGGATGAGCCACCAACAAACTCATATTTTCCAGAAGTGTTTCGGACAGAAGAGCTTTTGCTTGACACTCCCTAGGCATATCTGCATTTTATGAGATGAAGTAAACCTTGGGCTAAAAGAATGCACCTCTTGTAATGGAGAAAGTATATTAAAAATATTAAATACCTGTGGTTTTCATCCAACTCCTCTATAAATAATGTTGTCTACAGCCATTCTCCCGTGATTGCTCCAGTGAAGGGTGAATGTCACCTTGGGAACGAATATGCTATGAGGTAGGAAATGCCCAGACTGGACAAGAAGAGGAAGGAGAAAGCCCCTTCCTGGCAGGTGAGAGGTGAGAGGAGAGTGAAGGGCGTGGTCGTGTAGGGGATGCGAGCAATGTGCCACTGGAGGACCACCCTCCTTAGGGCTGGGACAACTGCCTCTACATAAGCGACAGCTTGAATGTACAGATGGGATAGATCATTGGGAGGCTGTGGTTCTGGGAGCAAAGCAGACACCAGCAGCTGCCTTGCAGAAGGCACTAGCGAGTACTCAGAAGGCACAGTGTGGACAAGGGGTCCCCTCTCCCCAATGTCATAAACACGAAGACTAGACAGGACTATTTGAACTCAGAGGAGATGCTTCAAACTGAGGAGATGGAGTCATCTTTAAATAACAAGCTTAAAATATCCATTCCTGAACCCACCACACAATATGCATCCCCAGTGGCAAGAGGTTTGGGGGAAGGAGAAGATCAGTTATACAAAATAAAGCTGCTACATTTTCTTTGTACATCTGAGTAGCAGTGTGATTGAAATGGCGACCCCCCTGCCTCCACACCCTGTAATGGTAGAACCTTAGGCTGGCCTTAATATTACACCGAAAGATGTTTGCCTGTTGGCACCATCCCAGCCACCCAACAATTCCAAGCCTGCTTTCTTCTCCATGATGTCTTTTGCCCGCTCATCCTCTTCCATCCCTTTTGCAATGACGATGCCCAGCACTGAATGACTGCAGTAGTCCAACAGCAAATATGAAGTGGGGGTCTTGGGGCTGAGCTGGACAGGTTCCTAGTCTTCCAGCTCAGCTTCCCAGGCCCCCAGACTCTTTTACCTGAGACAGTGATGCACAGGAAACACCAGCCACCACGGGTGTGTGTGTGTCTGCATCCATCCATCCTTCCTTATGTCCAAGATGGGCTGTCTCAGCCTCACCTGTCCATGTGCAGATGCCAGAGCCTTGGCTGCATCCAACCATCCCCTCACAGGTTCTGTACTCTTAGTCTCTTTAAGTGAGTACACTGACTCCACCATTCTCTTATGTGGACACCCTTGCCTACAGATCTCACTGCTAAAAATTAATACCCGGTCTTTCAGTTCCTGGCTCATCCTCTGGTTCACTTCAATTACTCTTTGCTCCTACTAGGAGTTAAATATTCCTGTCATGGCTTGACCCCTTTGAAAATGTCTGATGGTCGTATCATAAAACAATGGCAAGGCAGTTTAATTGAATCCTTTTTTTTTAACTGAATACTCACATCTGATGCAGAATAATAATGCTTAGCACTCACATGAGAACTTTTCATCTTCAAAGCGCTCTGCTACCATTAAAGGCCACATTTGCTGAAGATAGATTCGCTTTCCTTTGTGTCATACTGAATCACATCAGATTGAATTTAGAGGGGACAAGGAGAAGGGGACTGCCTTAAAGTGCTGAGTTGTGCTTGAAAACAGGCTGAAAATAAGCACTGGAGAGATCTCAGGATAATTGTCATTTCCATCTCAATTCCTCTCAGTTGTGTCCCAGTCATGCCTTCTTATTTCCTTTTTTGGGCAAGATAGGGTATATGATGCTGCAGTAACAAACAGTCCTCTGATTGCAAAGGCTTAAGATGTCAGAAGTTGATTTCTGACTCATGCTACATATCCAGTGGCTCACCTGGGGCTTTGCTCCATTTCTCCTCTGCACAAGGGACCCGAGATGTACGTGTGGCCAGCATTTGAAATGATGACAAATGTCATTCAAAGGAAAAGAGAGAGTGTGGGCAATCACACACTGGTTCTTTAAAGCTTCCACCTGGAATTGGCACATGTCACTTCTGGTCACAATTCATTGGCAAGCAAGTCATATGGCTGCATCTCTCATAAGCCTGAGACCTGTCACGACCTCCTAAATCTCCCTCTGATCACTTTCCTTCCTCTTCATTTCTACCAAACCCACCAGCCTCTCTCCTTGCCTAGACTTCTGCAGGAGTCCCTATCTGATTTCCCTAAATTCATTCTTGTTTCTTTCTCTTGATCTGCTGTCCATACTCCAATCTGAGTGAATTTTTCAGTATGCAAATCTGATTTCATTGCCCTCACCTCAAGTTAAACCATTTCACTGGCTTTCCATTGCTCTTAAAACAGAGACCCTCTCACCCAGTGTCTGACAGATAAATGGATAAAGAAGATGTGGTACATATATACAATGGAATATTACTCAGCCATACAAAAGGAATGAAACTGGGTCATTTGTAGAGACATGGATGGACCTAGAGACTGTCATACAGAGTAAGTCAGAAAGAGAAAAACAAATATCGTCTATTAACGCATATATGTGAAATCTAGAAAAACGGTACAGATGAACCAGTTTGCAAGGAAGAAATAGAGACACAGATGTAGAGAACAAATGTATGGACACCAAGGGGGGAAAGAGGGAGGGTGGATGAATTGGGAGATTGGGATTGACATATATACACTAATATGTATAAAATAGATAACTAATGAGAATCTGCTGTATAGCACAGGGAACTCCACTTTGCTGTACAGTAGAAACTAACACAACATTGTAAAACAACTAACTATACCCCAATTAAAAAACAAAACAAAGCACAGACACCCCCCACCACTCCCTGCCAGCCTCATCTCAAGTCACACTTCCTATCACTCTCCTTCTATGGCCTTGAATTCCAGGATCTTTGCCCTTGCCATTCTCTCCATCTGGAGAGATCCATCTCCCCTCCTCCAGGAAATACCCTATCATCCTTCATCTCCTAGTCAGGCATGCCTTCTCCAGAGAAGTCTCTCTAAAGACCCTTGGCAAGCCCACCATGAGCCTCTCTTGTATAACACTCCCTGCAGTCAGAACTGTATTTGTATATACAGCTCATGGACTCTAAGATCCATAAGGGCATGGGCCTCGTTTTGTTTTTGTTCAGCTGTGTATTCCCACAGCCTAATCGCATAGTGCTTGGCACTCCATACATATTGATTGATTCAACGAACAAAGGCATGCATGAATTTCTCTCAAGTTTGTCTCCCATTTCTCTTTGCCCAAATATCCAGTTCAGGTCAAAGACAAATCCCTTTGTGTACTTTCCTTATGACGTTTATCTTATGCTTCCTTAGTCTACAATCATTGTGAATTTGTCTCTCCTTCTCCTGGGGTGCCTAGGACTTTCAGAGCCTGGCCCATCATAGACACTTAGCATATGGTTTTTAAATAGACCTGAAGTAGCTAAACTCACCCTTTCTGGTTTTGATGCAGAAGGAAGTCTGCACGGTGTCCCTGTCATACCCCATGGGGTCTGGCTCTGCCCATCTCCCTGACCTCATCCTCATCTCTGCCTCTTCACCCCATTCATCCCTCTCTAAAGGACGCTCTAGCCCCAGGTCTTTGCATGATTGTCTCCCTCAGTCAATTCAGGTAACTACTCAAATCTCTCCAGAAAAGTCTTCCTAATCAAAAATGGCACACCCTTTTTTCTATTTTTAAGTCATTCTCTCTTTCTAAATTGTTTATTACAGCTTTTATAAGGGCATGTTATATAAATATAAGTAAATACATATTTATTTTCTGACCCTTCATTGGCATGTATAGTCCATGAAGGTGGGAGCCATTGCTTATCATAACATCTTCAGCCTCTGGAATGGTGCTTGGCACAGAGGAGATCAATGAACACCTGTGAATGAATGAATGATTATTAATTACGATGCCAAGTAACTGGCTAGTTTTGTCACTGCGGGAAATAATTAAGAGATTTACCTTGATGGTTTGATATTTTGGTTGTAGTGTAGCAGGTATTTTCTAGTTGTTCTTGTAGGAATAGTTGGGATTGTCTTTCAAATTTCAATCTATTCCTCTTTCCACTCCTGTGTCTCTTTCTGACTCTGCCTCCTGCTTTCTCAACCAAAAGTCTTCCACAAATATACACATACATCTCCTCAGAACAACTTGATTAGATCATTAGCTGAGGTGATGGAAATTTGACGCTCTTTGATTTCATTCTTCATGTGTTGTAGATTTCAAGTAAATTAAGCTCATCCCAAGAAAACACAGTATTTATTTTGCAGTTTTCTTAGAATTATTGGAACCAGGTCTTCAACACGAGATACGAGTCTATAAATATTTCCAATCCTTAAAGCAGTAATTACATTTAGGTGCTGATTCACACGTAAATGTTTTCATATTTCCACCACATGCATGTTGGAGTGTACATATTTTTCTTTTTTCTTGTTCTTTTTTTTTCTTCAGAAAAGCATATAAAATACAAATCTTTCCACTTCAAAGTGGCAGCAGAGGAGTTAGAGTTCTAAATATTCTCTGATTTGGAATGGTGTTCCACTAGCTTGAAACCAACATTTCATCAAAGTGGTTTGCTTCAATCAGGGTTGTACCAGTGAGATATAAATTATAAATCATATCTTCTGTTTTACATGGGAAACAGGAACTCTGAGGTGGATCGTGCTCGAACAGATGGACTGGAGGTGGTTTCATGTTTTCTGCTGCTTATGTTTTGCTTCTAATGTCGTTTTCAAAGATTCCATCATTAACTTCAGAGGCGCCCAGGCAAAGAACTTTCAACAACTAAATATGGGTTTTGGCAAAGGTTCCAGCTGCCAAACAAGGCAGGGTGGCGTGGGGTGCCTGGGAAGCACAAACAGACCAGAGGGGTGGGCACAGGGAAGGGGGAACAGCAGGGGACAGAGAAGGGACATCCCCCCCACTGCATTCTCAGTTCCCCTCAGGGAAGTAATGTGGGACTGACTTTGAGGTCCAACTTTATCTGCATCCCATTGATTACACTGGGCTCCAGTTTCTAGCTATTCAGTATTCAGAATTAGTAACAGGAGGAGTTTGGACCGAATCGGGGCTGATATGCTGTGATTCTGCTGTAGAAGGTGTTGAATGTTGAAATACTATTTGTTAAAAAGCCCCCTCTAGGGACTTCCCTGGTGGTCCAGAAGTTAAGACTCCGCACTTCCACTGCAGGGGGCGCGGGTTCCATCCTTGGTCTGGGAACTAAGATTCCCACATGCCTTATGGTATGCCAAAAAAAAAAAAAAAGCCCCCTCTCTTGGTTTCCTGGAGCTGCTATAACAAATAACCACAGGCTGGGAGGCTTAACACAACAGAAATGTATTCTCTTACTGCTTTGGGGGCTAGACGTCCAAAATCAAGGTGTGAGCAGGGTCACGCTCCCTCTGAAGGCTTTAGGAGAGAGTCCTTCTTTGCCTCTTCCGATTCCTGGTGGCCCCAGATGTTCCTTGGCTTGTGGCAGCATCAATGCTGTCTGTGCCTCCATCTTCACGTGGCCTTCTCCGTGTGTCTCTGTGTCCCATCTTCTTCTTATAAAGGGCACCAGGGCTTCCCTGGTGGTGCAGTGGTTGAGAGTCCACCTGTCGATGCAGGGGACACGGGTTCGTGCCCCGGTCCGGGAAGATCCCACGTGCCGCGGAGCGGCTGGGCCCGTGAGCCATGGCCGCTGAGCCTGCGCATCCGGAGCCTGTGCTCCGCAGTGGGAGAGGCCACAACAGTGAGAGTCCTGCGTACTGCAAAAAAAAAAAAAAAAAAAAAAAAAGGGTACCAGATGATTTCATCTTGTGATCCTTAACTAATAACATCTGCAAAGACCTTATTTTCTAACTAAGTTTGCCTTTCTGAGGTTGTGGATGAACATGAATTTTGGGGAGGGCACTATCTAACACAGGACACCCTCTGGATGCCTCTGCTGTGCTGGCTTTCTTGTCTCTTTCCTTGGACTCCCTGAACCTACCCTGCATCCAGCAAGTAAAGTATTATTTCCTGGCACAGCAGGGCACCTCAGGACCCTGCTCCATGCCTCTGGATAGGACTAGAGGATCTGAAGGGCCCTGTCTGCTCTGGCATCCTGACCCAGTCAACAGCACAGACAGTACAAGGCGAGAGCAGAGATGAGCCCGGGGAGGACCAAAGAGGCTTCACACGTAGGTGGAGGGAAGACGTGATTGGGGAGCATATTCTGGGAAGACTGGGACCCAGTGCCGTGG
This sequence comes from Mesoplodon densirostris, assembly GCF_025265405.1. Taxonomy (NCBI): domain Eukaryota; kingdom Metazoa; phylum Chordata; class Mammalia; order Artiodactyla; family Ziphiidae; genus Mesoplodon; species Mesoplodon densirostris. The sequence goes on along the minus strand of NC_082679.1, from coordinate 36,701,486 downwards.
TGTGTACATGTGTGTACGTGAGTGTGTGTGCATGTGTAGCCGGGGTGGAGGTGTGTGCTGAGAGCAACCTCTGCTTAGCCAGACTGGATGCCTTCACTATGTGACCGGGCAAAGAAGGTTCTCGTACACCGAAACTTTTACCTGTGTTGCTTCTTTGCCCGGAGCATTCTTCTTCCTCTTCTTAGGCTGTATTCCTCATCCTTCAAGGCTTTCTGGAATTTGGTTCATAATGATTGTGCTGAGGATCCATTCCTTATATTTCCGCTGCTCTGAACTACAAGGCATGGAGAGGTGGGGCCAGAGCCCTGCAGGCTACATTTCCCAGGTCCTGAGTCAGCTGGATTCAACCAATGGGAGGCACTGCTGGGCCCTGGAGGGTGGGAGGAAGGGAGAAGCCAGGGTATTTCTCCCCTCCCTCTCTGCCTCTGGTGGGGTCTCCAGCAGCAGCTGTGTCTCCTCTAGAGTTCCAGTTTCCCTGGGGCTGACCTTCAGTAGTTCCATCTTTCTCTGGGTCATGCCTGGCCCCGGTTCGCATAACCCCCCCTCCTCCCTTTGTCTCTCCAGCTTAGGGGTGGTAGCTGCATCCTGCTATTGTTAAGATCTCAGCTGCCTCACAATCCCATGTTTGACTTTCTCTACCATTGGTAACCAGTTCCCTGTATTAAATTCCTTCTGTTTTAAATACTCAGGCTATTTGACTGAAGTGCCTTTGTTGTAGCACCATCCACACTGTTTTGCCGTTCAGCGATTTACCTCTCTGCCTCTCCAACAAGATGATGAATTTGAAATGAGCAGGACCTGTGTTTTCCTGATTTTTGGACCCTCTCCCAGATTAGAGCCTTCTTCTCTCATCCTGCCCTGTCCAGGGCTTTTCACAGAGTAGGTTTCCATTACCTGTCTGTTGGTTTAATGAAGAAATGGTAAACAAGATCAGCTTTCCACAAGCCTGAAAACTGGAGAGATTGTCTTCTATTTCCTTGACACAATTTACAGGAGTCTCTTCTTTGCCTAGCACTTGTCACAGTGTATCATTGTAGCTCTTTGCATGTTCATTTGATTAAGGTCTGTCTTTTCTCTTATCCTCAAGGAGCAAAGCATGCAGCAGTTGGCTGAGCCCACTACATTGTGCTAGCACAGGGCCTAGCAGATAATAAGTGCTCATGAAAACTTTATTAAATGAACTATGGATAGTTCAGGTGGGCTTTCAGAATTTCTAATTGCTTTGATCTTAAAAGAGAAAACTTTGCTTACTTTGGAATAAAAGGGAAAATATATTGGAAATAAATAAAATTGAAAGACAGAGAAAGTATTTTAAAATATTTTTGCTTGCATGACCAAAATAATGTTCCCTTTCACTCTTACTGACTATTATAGATTTTATCTCAGTTGACTTTAGAGATCTCTGTTAAACAGGGAAAGAGAAAGATTATTTCCCCTCCTGCAGCTGCAGAGACATGGGCAGGGCCTCTCTTCCCCATCATCCCATGACTCTCAGGGTGGCCCTTTGCTGAACCCTGCACTTAGCAGACTCCAGTATTTTGTAGGTTACACATCTGAGTCTCTCACAAGCAGGAGGGCAGGGACTGTGTTGGGTCATTAGTGCTGATCACAAACGCTCCAGTTCTTCCCTTCTTCCAGCACGTGGTAGGATTGCATTTCCAGGCCCCCGTAAAGGTAGGCATGGCAATGACATGTGAGCAGAAGGGACACGTGTCACTTCCAGAAGGAAGCTTAAAGAATGAATGCGTGAGTTACTACATCCTTTTCCCACTCCTGCAGAAATGCAGAAGCTCCTGTCCAGCCTGGGTCCCTGAGAAATTAAGAGGAACAGAGCCCCCTGCTGACCTGTGAAGTCAACTCCCGGTTTTACCGTTCTGAGATGCTTGTTTTTGTAGCATGATCCAACATCTCCTGACTGATAGTCATACCTTATTCACTTTTCTAGCTCCTGGATCCGGGGTAGTACCTGACATATTATGGGCCCTCAATAATTATTTGCCAAATTAATAAATGAATGAAGACAGAGTCCTTACCTTCCAAAGGAACAGTTTTCATGTGAGTCAACTGAGTAGGAAGGAGGTGAGGGTGGGAATAGAGAAAATGCCAAAGGTGAGTTGGTTGTAGAAGTAGACGGATTAATTCCCATACTGGAATGCTAGCACCTGTCCAATCCTGTCTCCTTGGCAGGCTTAAAGATTAAAATATAACTCTCTTGATATTGACTTTAGCAGTGCCTTGGTAGTTAAAAAAATTTTTAAAGGCAGAAAAAAGAATTAATACTTGACTGCTGAGCTAAAACGAGACAGAGGAATCAGCAGGTGGTGAGTAATCCACTCCCCTCCCCTCATTTCTTTTCTCATGGCTTAATTAATTAATTTTTAAAAATTGGATTAATTTACAACATTATATTGGTTTCAGGTGTGCAGCATAATGATTCAGTATTTTTGCAAATTATACTCCATTAAAATGTATAACATGAGAATGGCTGTAAATCCCTGTGCCGTACAATATATCCATGTAACTTATCTATTTTATACATTGTACTTTGTATCTCTTAATCCCAAACCCCTACCTTGCCCTTCCCCTATGCACTCTCCCCACTGGTAACCACTAGTTTGTTTTCTTTATCTGTGAGTCTCTTTCTGTTTTGCATATACATTCATCTTTAAAAATTTTATTTATTTATTTTATTTTATTTTTTTGGCTGCGTTGGGTCTTCGTTGCTGCGCACAGCCTTTCTCTAGTTGCGGCAAGCGGGGGTTTCTCTTCATTGTGGTGCGTGGGCTCCTCATTGCGGTGGCTTCTCTTGTTGTGGAGCACAGGCTCTAGGCGCGCGGGCTTCAGTAGGTGGGGCACGTGGGCTCTGGAGTTGTGGCTCGCAGGCTCTAGAGCGCAGGCTCAGTAGTTGTGGCGCACAGGCTTAGCTGCTGTGCGGCACGTGGGACCTTCCCAGACCAGGGATTGAACCTGTGTCACCTGCACTGGCAGGCGGATTCTTAACTACTGCGCCACCAGAGGAGTCCCTGTTTTATTTTTTAGATTCCATATATAAGTGATATCATACTGTATTTGTCTTTCTCTGTCTGCCTTATTTCGCTAAGCATAACATTCTCTAGGTTCATCCATATCAGGGCTTAATTTAGATGGGCTAATTTATCTGCTCTCCATTGCTCTTATCTATTCACAGATTCCTCCTGCAGTTTAGTCTGCAGATATGGTGAGTAGTTACTAGGCGCCAGCTCCTGGCTTAGGTAATAGGCGATACAATGTGATCTATTCTCTTTAGAAACTCACGGTTGCATAGGGAGAAAGGCCCAAGGTAGGTGCTGTCACGCCCAGGCCCAAGATGCTTGGGGGAACCCCACTCAGCACCTGCAAGAAGTAACTGTGCATTTTCTCCTAAAGTCCTTGGAACTTTGATTCCTTACTCCTCCAAAGTCCTTTAAATTGCTGCCCCATCCTTGACCAGCACAGCAACTCTTGGAAGGAGCAAAGGCAAGTCGTATTCTCTTTATTTGCAAGATGGGGAAGCAGAGGCACTGAGGGAGTCGGACATTCAGCCAAGGTCAGTGTTGGAGCTGGGGTGGGGACTTTGTGGTCGAGATTTCTAGAGTCAGAGGCGACCCACCCCTCATTTCTAGGCAAAGAAACCAGTCCGGCACAGACCAGTGGCTTCCTCAAGGCCACTAGAGTCAAGACTATGAATCTAGTTCTCTGGGTCTGCAAGATTCCAGGAAGTGTCTTATCCAAGCCACACAGGCTATTTAAAAAGCCAGGTTCATGTTGATTGGTTTTGCTTCAAATCAAAACCAACTAGATACAAGAGTCAGAAACATCAGGCAGACAACTGCCTTCTCAAGACCCTCCTCGCCCTGACATGTGTGGGGGAAACAGACCCAATTCTGGCCCACATGCTGAGCGGACTTCCTAACAGCCCGGTATGCCAGTTGCACATAATCAATGTTGTTGGTGTTTGTGCCAGGGTCCCTTAACACCAGAAGCCGAGGAGGCAGGTGGATAATTTTGCACTGGGGGAAAGCAGGCCTACCAGGTATCTGTTACTCAGAGAGAGATGAAAGAGAATCAGCAGGTTCTTTTCAAAGCTGAAAACCGCCCGCATCATGCGGATGGCCGGCCGGCTGGGCGACAGGAATTTCTTCCACTGTGGTTGACCGGACCAGGAAAACTTCTCCGGGCTGCTTGTGTTAATAGGTTGTTAATGATTGATGCGGGGGTCTTTTATGTCACCAAATGAAAGGCAGAAACAAGGGGCCCGACTTTGGAGTTGATGACTAGACCAGCACTTGTTCCGTGCAAAGGCGGAATTTTAAAACATTTATGTTGGCTGAGCTTGAGCTGGGCTACACAACAGCTCGTTGGAGGAATGAAACGATCTTCTCTAGTGTTCGCCTTCCTTTGTTCTTTCACTCAGACATTAAAAATACAGCAGGCTAAAAGGAGAAAATAAATTTCAAAGATCCTGCTAGATGTCAGGTGCAAAGGGGAGGCGAGATGCAGGGTGAGTTTGCTAAACAGATAAAGCAAGTGGGTAGGGATGCATAGTAGATTCTTTGGAGACAGAGACCTCACGCTGTCCATCCTCCTTGGAGTATTTCTTATACACGGACCTAGTGCACCTGCTACCCTATTTCCTGGGTTAGGGTTTTTTTACAGAACATTCTAGAGTGCCATAGTGAAATAGCTTTTTTCTGTGCTCTTGTCTCTGAGAGTGGCTTGGATACTTCAAAACAATAAACTTATTTATTGATGTATAATATAAATACAGAAAAGTCATTTCTGGAAATCACAAATGTGCACCTTTATATATATATATGTGTTCACTAATTGAATACACCCGTGTAACCCCCACTGGCATCAGTGAACAGAACATTAGTTTGGACACATATTATTGCTTTGGAACTCTCTTCCCATTGCAGATCAGATTCTCACATACTTTGATAATAACTAGGGTGACCATATAATTTATCTTCCCAACTGGGAAACCTTGGGGAGTAAAAATGTACAACAGGCATACATTGGAATTGTCCCAGGAAGCTAGTATATGTGCTCACTGTACCAATAACAACAGTACACATTTATCAAGCACTGTGTTCTTGAGTCTCCATTTGGTACTGCTGTGCTCCATCCTTTTGCTGCCTTCTCTCCCTGCTCTGTGATCCAGGACGTGGACTCTTGTGTACCACATATCTGCATTTCATCGCCCTTTGGCTTCAGCCAGTGGGAAGTCCAACAGGAGATCATAGGTTGGGAGGAGAGAGAAGTGGGAGTATTTCTTTCTTGCTCCCTCCCTACACTGGCACAGCATCTCTGGCCATGGCTTCCTCCTTCCATGTCTACAGCTCTTGCCAGGTTGGCCCTCCTCCAAGCCCCAGTCCTCTCTGGCCTCCACTAGCACAATTTCCTCTCCTTGACTTTCAGGGCTAAGAGATGGAGCAGTTTTTCTCTACTGCTAGTCTTTAGGTGCTTCATCATCCCACCTGGGTTCCTACACCTGCCCAGACCTCTGTGAGTAGTTCCTTCATTGTAGCTTTCTCATTGGAACCTCCCAAGTGAATTGTTTCTTGCCAGGATCCTGACTGATACAACTGCTTGCTATGAGCCACTACTTTATCCACATCAACTCATGATGTCCTTACAAGAGTCCATGAAGTGATGACTATTGTTATCTCCTTTTCGTAGATAACAGACTAAGGACAGAGATTTTAAATCATTTACTAAGATGTACAGGGAGAAAATAGTGTAATCGATTCTTATAGGAGTGACTGGAATCTAGGTACAGTGAGATAGGTCTTGCTCAGAACGGCACTCAAACTGATGACTTCGGGGCCTCTGACCACATCTCATAATGACCAGGCAGCTCTTAGCAGTTCAGTGCAAACCCTGCAATTCAGAGAAGAGACTCAGGTAAGAATAAGACTCACGCTGGCTTTCATCAGACAGGTAAAGCATCCACCGTCTACATTTTTGTCTTTTTGAGCCATTGCTTTAATATTGTAGAGCAGTAAGGTCACCAGACCTGCAGCATCAGCACCTCTTGGGAATTTGCTAAAAACGTGAAATCCTGGGCCTCACCCCAGACCTACTGAATCAGATTATCTGCAGTGGGGTCCAGCAACCTGTATTTTAAGAAGCCCCTCGGGGGATACTTATGCCCTGGCCCTTGGGCTCTTGTAGCTTCCTGCCTGAAGCCTGGCACTATCTGGCTTTCAGAGTTCCTTGGGATTTCCCAAATTCTTTCTTTGTCTGATGGGGTTGAGAATAAGTGAGTAGATGACATGAAACCCTCAGTATCCCTGCCTTCCTGCTTCCCCTGTGGACCCCATCTCTATTTGTGCAGCTGTTAAAATCATTGAAGAAGCTGTTCATGAATATTTCAGGGCCTCAGACAAATCCCGAGTCTGATTAGAAGAGCACAGAGGGAAGAACCCCAGAACTGGCTGCCCTTACAGGCTGTTGCAATAGAACTAGTATTTATTCATTGAATCCTTGTGGGGCCCCCAAATCTGGAAGGAGGAGGCCTTGGTCAACCTCCTTCTGATGAAGGGTAGAGGTTATGAAGGGTAGAGGTTATGGCTGACCTCCTCCATGCCCAGAAGTTTCTAGAGGAAGACTGATGGGGACTTTCTCAACACTGTGATTTAAGAGGGGCTCCATTACTTGGCGATAAGTAACAGAAACTAAATTAAAGAGAAACAAAAGAAATCTATTAGAAGGTGTATCAGTTAGGGTTCAATCAAAGAAACAAAACCAGTAGAGGATATATATTAAGAGGTTTATTGCAAGGAATTGGCTGGCTAGGCAAGTCCTAAATCTGTAGGATAGGCCATCAGGAAAGGCAGACTGGAACTGTCAGGCATGGGCTGAAGCTGTTGTCCACAGGAAGAATTTCTTCTCTTCTAGAAAGCCTCCATTCTGCTCTTAAGGCCTTTCACCTGATTGAATCAGCCCTGCCCACATTATCTAGTATAATCTCCCTATCAAAAGTCAACTGATTAGGGACCTTAATCACATCTACAAATTCCTTCATAGTAGCACTGACCTTAATATTTGATTAGATAACTGGAGACTATAGCCTAGCCACATGGACTCATAAAACTGACCATCAGAGAAGGGCATGGAATAGTTCCAAGAATAAAGGAAAAGCCACACTAAAAGAATTGAGGACTTTTCTAAAATCCAAGTAGCAAGTGTGCATGGAATTCTTCTGAGAACCATATTTAGGGAGAAGAGTTCCAAACGATTTTGACTTCATATGATTTCTCTCCCAGTTACAATTCTTGGATTGATGTGATACCTTCAATTCAATTCCTTCATTCCCTCTATACATTTGCCCTCTCTCACAAGGAGAACACTGGCTCCCAACAATATTGATATATTAACTCATTTGCCCTATCTTACAATACACACAAAATCATTTCAGATTTACTACATGGATACTCCTATGGACAAAAATGCTTTAAGTAAAGTTCAAGATTTCTTTATACTTATTTTGTTCTTAGACTATATCCCACTATATGTGAACAGTCAGAATATTATGTTCGGAAGTTGCTAGAAGTACTTTTTGTGTGGTTATATTATCATTGTGATATATAGTTCAGTTCATTCATTTCTCTTTGATTTCAATGTTAGGGTTTGCTTTCTAGACCCTTTTAAATTTAATTCTGTTCTTTTAAAATATTCACAAGGTTCAAACGTCAGAGCCTTATTTAAAAGTGTGTATTCAGTAAAGTCTCCTTCCCATCCCCCTCTCTTTTGCCCTTTTCCAGCCCATCATAATAAGAAACCATTTTCATTCATTTCTGGTTTACCTTTCCTCAGTTTCTTTTTACAAAAACACTATATATATATGTTCTCATTTCCTCATGTTGCTTACACAAAAGTTAGCATTTATATACATTAAATTAAAAAAATGGTGGTAAAAAATACATACACAAAACTTACCATCTTAACCATCTTACGTGTATGTTCAGTACTGTTAAATATATTCACACTGATATGCAACAAAGCTTTAGAATTTTTTCATCTTACCAAACTAAAACTCTATACCCATTCATTTCCCTCTCCCCCCAGCCTTTGGCAGCCACTGTACTTATTGTTTCTTTCTTTTTTTAAATTCAAACTGATCATATTCTTTATTTTATTTTCATTTTTTAATTTTTGGCCGTGCCATGCGGCTTGTGGGATCTTAGTTCCACGACCAAGGGTTGAACCCGGGGCCCCGGTGGTGAAAGCACTGAGTCCTAACCACTGGACCTCCAGGGAACTCTCCATGCTTATTGTTTCTGTGAGACAGACTAGCAGTCCTGTTGAGTCAAAGGAGGGGAGACCAGTGAGGGTGGTTGGCCTTCAGTGTCTCAATTGTCATAGCAACAGGCAGAGTGGAAATGTTATCATAATGATGCAGATGAAGAAACAGAGACTTGGGCTCTAGTTGGGGAATCAGACCCAAAAAAGTAAATAAATGAAAACACGGCCAGTTGTCATAAAAGCCATGAGAAAAGATAAAATCGGGTTGACATGGGAGTTGGGGGAGAACCTAGGGAGGACTCTATTCAAAAGAGTGAGAAGGAGTTAGCTAAGAGAAGAATGGAACAGGAGGGGATCATATCGGGTGGTGGGAACAGCATGTACAAAGGCCCTGAGGCAGGAATGTGTGGACTATGCTGGAGAAACCGAGGGAAAGAGTTTGGGTTTTACTCTAAGTAGCTCCCTCTGTTTATCTCCCATTTCACATTGCATGTGCTGCGTTAGCTCCAGTTCAGCTGTTCCGCTCTTTGGGGTAGAACGTGGAGCCATTTCTTAATTGCTCTATATTTAGCTTTGTTTAAAAATCTATAATTTAAAAACCGCCAAGGGTTGGGCTGGTAATTGAGTTTCCATGGTCCATTTACTCCTTGGCCTTTGCTCCTGAGCTGGCCTACCAAGGTGACAGCGTGTGCCAGTCACAATGGAAGTATTTGTTAGCAGAACATCTGCTCCCCAAGAGCTGACCCGGGTCTAGTTGCCAAATCCCAAAACTAATCTTAGGGTCTCTTAGTTTAGTTTCCTACAAAGGGGGGCTGGAGAGGGACAGCAGAATAGCTGGGGCTTAGTGGAGTGGGTGGCGAATAGCATCACAGGTCCGGTATCAATTTAAGCCTAGGCTATGCTATTTATAAACCACATCGCTTCCTCTCTCTGGGCCTCAGTTTCCTCACCTATCAAATGGATTAGATGAAATCAGGTGCCCTGAATCGAGAAGGTATTCTTATTTGCTATTAGTGGGATTGTCAATTGGTACATCTTGTTGCAGGATCGTTTGACAATATCACAATTTTAAAGGCACTTTCTCTGTTCCAGCAGTTCCACCTCTAAGAATGTTTCTTCCAGATGTGCTCACACGTTTGTACAGATAAGCATGCACAAGGATATTCATATTAGCACTGTTTGTAAGAGCAAAGGATCGGAAACCACCTAAATGTCCATCGTTAGGGAACTGGTTATATAAATTACGGTGCATCCGTACAAAGGAATATTATGCAGCCTTTGAAAAGAGGGTGGCGGCTCTCTTTATATGGTTAAGGTAGAGTGCCTAAAATATATCATTATGTAAAGCGGCAAAATATTAGTGCATTTGTGTTTTTTGAAAAGGTAATGATGTAATATGCTTGCCTGGCCTATTGTATCCCTAGAAAGAGAAGGAACTGGTAACAGTGGTTGTCACAGGAGCCTTCAGGACAGAGTGGGAGGGAGGGTCCTTTTCACTACATATGCCATTGGTACAACTTGAAGTATTTTCCAAATGCATAATTAATCAATTAAATAAAAATTTTTAAAGTTTTAAATGTCTATAGAACCCAGATAGGTAACATAAGCGACTGAAACAGGCTAGGAGTGAAACACCAGGGAGCAGTGGGGATGTTGGTGGCCTGGAGTGCTCAAGTCTGCCCAAAGGGACAGCTGTCAACCTCACTCGACTGTGCCCATGGGGCAGGGGACCAGTGTAGCCAGACCTGATTTCCCAAGAGAAATAGAAATTGACTTTTTTTTTTTTTGCGGTACGTGGGCCTCTCACTGTTGTGGCCTCTCCTGTTGCGGAGCACAGGCTCCGGACGCGCAGGCTCAGCGGCCATGGCTCACGGGCCCAGCCACTCCGCGGCATGTGGGATCTTCCTGGACCGGGGCACGAACCCGTGTCCCCTGCATCGGCAGGCGGACTCTCAACCACTGTGCCACCAGGGAAGCCCCTATTACATGTTTTGAATTTTTCTCCGTCACATTTCGCCCATCAAATGTTCCTGTGAAAAGGAGGTAGGAGAAAGCATTTCCCCAGTTTTTATAGATGGGAAAACAGGAAGCTATAAAGGCTGAGTGACTGATTTAAAGATGAAACAGCATAGAAACAGAGCCCTGAGAGGATCTTTAACTTCCTAACTTTTTGCCTTTTCGTTAGATTACAGGTCTCTTTAACAGCACTCCTGTTCTTATTCTCAGAGAAATAATACTTTTAATGACTCAAATTCAGAAAGCTTTTAGTGAGTATGTACTTTGCACCAGAAAGAGATTCAACTGTTCGGGCTGGCTCAGGGAGCCTTAGTTTATTAGTTTCAGCCCAAGAGATGGAGCTACAGTAAGAGCTTAGAGAGGAGGTAGGATAGACCAGTGGTCGGGCATGTGGGCTGCCTGCCCCTTCGTCCACAGCACCACTGACCAGATGGGCAACATTGGGCATGTTGGTTACCTGCACATTGTCTCAGTTTTCTCATCTGTTAAAGAGTATCCCTGAAGTCTTTATACTTGTAAAGTGCTCAGAGCAATGCCTCAATTACTACTACTGTTCCATTGCACAACAAATATTTGATAAATGCCTACAGGGCACTAAGCATTGTTCTAGGCACTGGGCATACAGCAGTGACCAGAACAAAAAGTCCCTGCTCTCATGGGGCTTATAGTCGCAAAGGCAGGCAAAAATAGACACATCAATGAATACAAATATTTTAAAGTCATTTGGTTAGCTTTTCTTACAAACTGTCATTTTATAGATTATTACCTTTTTCACTTGATTTTATTGGCAGAGAATGTGAACAGTTATTGGGTCATTGATTCTAGACTTCTAAAGACTCATTTTCTAAAGATCCTGATTTTATATTGGTGCTTCATTGCTGATTGCTCACTGGAAAATAGCCACCCAGGAGACAATCCTACTGTAGCCTGGAACTAAAACCAGTTTTGTTTTGTTTTTTTTTTTTTTGTGGTATGCGGGCCTCTCACTGTTGTGACCTCTCCCGTTGCGGAGCACAGGCTCCGGACGCGCAGCCCCAACGGCCATGGCTCACGGGCCCAGCCGTGCCACGGCATGTGGGATCCTCCCGGACCGGGGTGCGAACCCGTGTCCCCTGCATGGGCAGGCGGACTCTCAACCACTGCGCCACCAGGGAAGCCCCAGTTTGTTTTTTTGATACTAAATGGTATAAACTCTGGGTTTGTTTAAATTGGGACTCGCAAACTTAAATTACTGCTGAGGTCAGGTGAGTCACATCCAAAGAGGCAGCTGGCTGGGCCTGGGCCTGGGAGACCTGCTGTCACATGGGGAAGTGGACCCAGTATGGCCAGATCTTCTGATATTTTTCTGAGATGGGACGATTCAGAAATTTTTGTATGAAATTTCCAGATTTTTATTTACTGGAAGCACATTCACCTTTAAGATGAAGCTGTTGGGGCCTCCCTGGTGGCGCAGTGGTTGAGAGTCCGCCTGCCGATGCAGGGGATACGGGTTCGTGCCCCGGTCTGGGAGGATCCCATATGCCGCGGAGCGGCTGGGCCCGTGAGCCATGGCCGCTGGGCCTGCGCATCCGGAGCCTGTGCTCCGCAACGGGAGAGACCACAACAGTGAGAGGCCCGCATACCGCAAAAAGAAAAAAAAAAAAAAAAAAAAAAAGATGAAGCTGTTGAATTAGGCCTAGTGTGGATTAAACAGAGCCCTTCTGTAGGCCAAGTTCAGCCTGAGAACCACCAGTCTGCAAAGATCCTTGGTTTATATCATTGCATATGATTTTCAACTTTGTCCTAAACTGCCCTGCCTTTTGAAGACACTACAGTTTCCTTCCTTTTGTCCGTCTCTTTCCCCAGAATCCTCTGTGGCAGCAGTCTGTGTAAATAGATTTTCTGTGCCAGATCATTGCAGCACCGGAGAGGCTGGTGAGCTTGGGTAGTGGAATCCTCTCCATGGCGGCCTGTGTTTTGGAGGGTCTTAGAGTCCATCTGAGCTTGGGGAAAAGAACCCAGTCCTGCTTTCCCAGCTTTAATAATCACTGACTCTTTGTACTTTCCATCTTTCTGGTGATGTTTGTTTTCTTTGCATATTAATATGTCCCACAGAAGAATGCTTAAATCCAAGAGGGAGCAGGCATGGGGAATGTGTACAGACACATTCATAGTCCTTCTGGCATAGTACAGATGAAACCGGAACCCCTTGGGCCTCCTCTGCTTACCCCAGACATCCAGGAGACTTTGGCTCTTTGTTTTCCAAAGATTACAGGATTAGAGTCACTGGTCACCCTGTCCCAGAATATAATCAGCCGCATGGCTAAGCTGGGCTCAATTCTGCGCCAATGGTGAGTGACTGGCAGAGAATTTGGGGCCAGGCCTCTATATGAGTGTGAGTGTGTCTTTATTCCTGCGGTCTCAGAGCCAGGGAAGGCAGCTTTGAATCATAACAAGCTTTTCAAGGCTTTGGACTCTGGCCTTCACTAAATGGAATTCAGCGGTGATGAGTATGAATTTTGACTGATATTTTGAAGCAGCCCTTTCAGCAAACCCACAAAACACCATCAACTTCGATGGGAGCGGTTCTGAAAGTTGAACATGCATCGGAATCACCTGGAGGGCTTGGAAACACAGGTTTCTGGCCCCTCTTCCAGATTTTGATTCAAAAGGTCTAGGATAGGACCTATCCTACCTCTGGGAAACTTGCATTTTTGGCCAATTTCTAGGTGATGCTGATGGTGCTGGTCCAGGGATCACACTTTGTGAACCAGTACTCTAAGGAATTGGCAAACAGGTGTCTAAAAAATCAGGAAATGCTTCCCCTTAAAATACCTGCTTGTCTTACTATTTAGAGGCTGCCAGTCCTAGTGGAAATCAAGTCAGGAAACCTGGGTTCCAGCCCTGACCCTCTGTTACCAGCTCTGTGGTCTTGGGCAAGACACTTACCTTCTCTGAACCTCGGTTTTCCCACCTGGAAACTGAAAATAGTAATTCCAGTCATGCTTCCTTCCCAGGGGTCTGGGGAGATGCCAATGACCTTGGGGGTGCATGTGCTCGAGACCCTCCATTCAGGCATGAGGGACTCTTACTGAGAGTGTGGAACCTTAGGAATTAGTTTTCCAGTCTGTTCTTGTTTTTCACTCTGGGGAGACCTCATCTGTAAGACTATTTTAAGGTGAGAGACCCTCAGAATTTGGGATCAAAAGGTTATTTTCCTGAAGAATGAATCCTTTCTGAGAGAAAACACTGTAACTTCCTCCATCTCCAAGAACACTTTCCAACCTGAGAAATGGGTTTACTTAGTGGAGTAGGCAAAGCCCTCAAAACGATGGCAACTTGTGGATGTTCTAAACAGACAGCATTCCTGTCATGTTGGGGATTCATTTTAAAGATTATAGACATATAAAAATAGATTGCTGACTTGGAAAATTTAGCATCAAGGAAGAGCTTAAATAGGCCAAGACAATAAGTAGATGTTAAAATGGTGGAGACAGAATGGGGTCTCTTCAGAACGACCGGGACTTGCCTTGCTGAGCGCAATCTCAAGCCTTCTTCCCCAGCCCAGTGGATAGAAATTCTCCCACAATCCACTCTGGATTTCTTTCCTGATTACAAACAAACTTCTTTCACCTGTTGGCCCAGTCCATACCCATACTGGGCAAAACAAGAATATTTACTCTTATATTGCCCAGGCTTTTTTGCAATATCAAAGCTAAATCCTGTGCTGAGTTGTCAGTTGACTGGCAATCTGACAAGGGCTGCAAAAGGATAACAGTCCAGATGAAGAGGGCAACCTGGGGTTGTTAGATAAGATGAGCGTCCCACCTTCCCTGTTCCTAGGCATGAAATCCCAGCATCTTCCAAAGAAAGACTAGAGAGACCTTATCATGCAGTTTTAAGCTTTCATCCAGTTTGTTCCTTAACCGGCCAATTGATTACAAGCATAGTGTATGCCTACCATGGGCCATCTGTAAAAAAATCTAGAGCCAGATTGATGATAAGTTTAATATCATCCCTCAGCTCTCAGCTGTGAAGTGGGCAATTTCATCAAAGCAAAGAGGAAAAGAATGTGAGATGACCCCCACTTTGTTTCCCCCTGCCACCAACAGTCCCACATCCAGTGTCAGCTATTCCTTGAATCAAAGATTAGTGGTGTGATATTGTGCATTCAGAGTGAGCCCAAGACTTCCCAAGGGTCTGATAGAAGTTGGGGCAGGAAGGACTGAGTTGCAAAAATGAAATCATGGCATGTTGCAGTCAAAAGAATGTTTATAGAGCATCAGGTCCAACTTTACAGATGGGGAAACTGAGGTCCACAGATGGGAAAAGACATGTCCAAGTCACTTGGGTTTTAGTAAAAGAATTATAGAACTGAAAGTCAAAGCCGGAAGGTCCTTAAGGTCATCCAACCTATCTACCCATTCAATGGGTACCTATCAGGAGACAGAATTCCCCTCTGCTGCTGGAATACCTTCTGTGACAGAGAACTTACCGCTCTCAGGGCCATCTCATTACTTCTTCCCGTAGCTGGGAGCAGTAGAAAGTCAGTGTCTTCTTTCTGTCTTCCTGTGGCTTCCTATTTCTCTCCTTGGGGATATGTGATTAAATCCCAATCTTTCCTTTAATTGCCAGTCCTGTGGATATTTGAGGTCATCTATCATGTTTTCTATAAACATTTTCTTCTTTTGGCCTGTGACGAGCATCCCTCGTGCCTCTTGTGATTCACTCTCCAGGCCTCTCACCACCTAAACACTGCCCGCATTTATCCGAATCCCTCTTGAAAGTATGATGTCTCAAACTGAATGCAATCTTCCTGTGTCTAATTTACATGATTATGTCCTTTGCTCTAAAGACTTCATATCTATTAATTCATCCTAAGATCATATTGACTGCTTTCAGAATAAACCATTTAGGGTTCCTTTGGTTGTAAATGATGAAAATTAAATTCTAACCAGCTTAAGTAAACGTGGGAATTTAATAGCTCACATAACCAAAACATCAGGGATAGAACTTCAGGGATGAATGGCTCAGGCAACGTTTGCCTGAGGTGGGCATCTCTGTAGGTATTTGCCCAGCTTTTCAACTGTTGGCTCCATTGCTAAGTAAGATAAATGCCTGCCATGCTCTCTTAGTCCGTTCGGGCTGCCATAGCAAAATGCCACAAGCCAAGTAGCTTATAAACAACAGAAATTTATTTCTCATAGTTCTGGAGGCTGTAAGTCCGACGTCAGAGTGCCAGCAAGGTTGGGTGAGGGATGTCTTCCAGGTCAGGCTTCCCATTGTGTTCTCACATAGCGGAAGGGGCTAGGGATCTCTCAGGAGCCTCTTTTATAGGATGCTAATCCCATTCATGAGGATTCCACCGTCATGGCTTAGGCACCTCCCAAAGGCCCCACCTTCTAATACCACCATCTGTCGGGGTTACGATTCCAACATGTGAATTTTGGGAGAACACATTCAGACCATAGCACAGGCCAAGCTTAAATTTCAAAGTACCCAGTACATGGGAATAAAAGAGAGTGGGCCTCTGTATTAGGCTGCTAGGGCTACCGTAACAAAGTACCATAAATCGAGTAGCTTAAACAACAGAAATTGATTGTCTCATGGTTCTGGAGACTAGAAGTCTGAGATCAAAATGTTGCCAGGGTTGGTTTCTTCTGAAGGCTGTGAGGAAGAATCTGTTCCATGCCTCTCCCCCAGCTTCTGGTGGTTTGCTGGAAATATCTGGTGTTCTTTGGCTTGTAAAAGCCTCATCCCAGCCTTTCATCTTTACATGGCGTTCGTTCCCCTATGTGTGTGTGTGTCTGTGTCCAAATTTCCTCTTTTCATAAGGATGCTAGTCACAGTGTATTAGGAGTCCCACTTACTGCGGTAAGACCTCATTTTAACTAATCACCTCTGCAACGATCCTGTGCCCCAGTAGGGTCATATTGTCAGGTATTTAGAGTTAGGACTTCAACATATGTATTTTGGGGAGGACACAGTTCAAACCATAACAACCTCTTTCAGAAGAGTACTGCCAAGAACACCCAAGGCTGCATTTCATGGGCTCTAATGAATCACACACCCATCCCTGAACTAATTAATCACAGTGATGCCAGGACAGAGACACATGTCTTTCCCTAGAACCACTGGTGAAGCCAACACAACCTAAACCACAGGGACTGAGGATGGGGGAGGGGAGGGTCTCGAGGAAAATGAAGGTGCCCTTAGAAGAGGCAGTAATGGGTGCTGGATGCACAAAACCGGTAGACATTTACTACACAAGGGAAACTGAGCAAACGCGAAACCATGGCCCAGGACTTGGGCAACAGCTGAGGCTCCAGAAATAGGCAACTTCAAGGATGCTCTTGACTCTTGCCCATTAAAAAGAAATCATTGTGTGTGTTGTCATGAATCAAGCCGGGAAGTTGAGCAGCCAAACTGTTTTCAGTTCTTACAAGGCATCATGGAAGCCGCTTCGGCTTCTGGTAGTTTTGTGTTTTGCATTCATTTCTTTTCATACTGGAAGATTAAAACAATAGCTTCTGGTTATCATCCCACATATTATTGATTAAAATCCTTGCCTGAAGACCTTCCATCTCACTTTCCAGCGTGGCATGATTTACTTTTCTTTTTACTCCCTGTAACATATGATTAATGCTGATCTCCAGAGTCCCGGTGAGATGAAGCTGGGTGTCAGGTACAATTTGTCAGCTTGGAAGTATAGATTATTTTATGTTTCTCGAACTTTGTGGCCAAGGGAACACAGCTCTTGATGGTTAAATCCATCCACACTTTCCCCTGGGCTATGAAATGCCAGAAACATTAAATAGCCCACTTAATACATAACCTCATTCTGTATGCTTGACTATTTTGTTTTTAATTTTTCTTCCCTTTCCCGGCTGCTCACATGAAATGGGATCAAAGAAAAAAATTATCCTCACTGGATTTTGTTAAAATATTAATAGGTTAGGGTTGACTGGCTAAATTGAATATCTTTGCTGATCTCACTTGCATGTTTAACTTGTGCTTAGGAAAATATGTTTCCTAGGTGATAACCTTTTATGTACCAGCCCGACTTCATTGAAATGCATAGAGATAAAAATATGTCACGCTCAGCGGCTATGCTATTCTTGTGTGGCACTGTGATTATTCAGATGGTAATTGACCCCCACCTGTAGACAGCTCCGATTCTGTAGTCAATCATTTCATTTGATGTTAAAATATGTGAAAGTACAATTATATAATTTACATTACAAATCATGCTGAATGCTAGGGGTCTCTGAACCGCTGACATATGCAAAGGAATCGGGGTTGGGGGAGAGAACTCTGGTCAATAAATGAAGTGAATCACACCAGGCAAAGGGTTCACTTTTCTTATTTGTGTCCATAACAAGAGCTTTTGTGCATGCGTCATTGAAAGAGTAGCTATGGCCTTCTCTCTGCGCCATAAATGGCAACGTTTTGGATGCCTTTCTAAGGATGTTTCCCCTTTTTCTGGCAAAGAATCACTCCTCCCATTAGCTAAAGAAGTGAAAGCTTGTCCAGGCCAGAAGGGAAAGCAGAGAATCTAATAAAGGGAAGACGGCGTCAGGTCTGGGAGGTTGCGGTGGCTATTTGGTGCCAAAGCCAACACAGGTGTGAGTGGTAGACTGTAAATTACGCTTGCACGTTTCCAGACTTCAGATCTCGGCCATCAAACTTGAAACATGTACTACTATTATTAGGAGTCATGGCTATTATTTATCTAGTATTTCATATGTTCCCCAACACTGGGATAAACATTTTAGATACATTATCTAGGTAACCCTCCCAACACAGACATAGGACTTGGATCTGCCATCACTGCCGTTTTTAGATGAAGAGAATGGGCACAGACTCGTTAGCAGGCTTGCCCAGGGCCATTCAGTTAGAAGATGGAAAGCGGCTTGTGGCAGAACCTGGGCCGGTGACCACCCTCCCAGTTCTGGATCAGGCATCAAATGCTTATGGTGGCCATGCAGGACTGGAAAGGAGCACAGGACACGGTTTCTGCCTCAGTGGGGCTTTTGGGAAAGCAGGTGGGTTGGGGTGGGAGTGGGCATCCTTGGTGAGGGTGGTCCAAGTAGGGAACTCACCAGCCATAGGGTTCCGATGAAGATGGACTAGCCACTGATGTACAGTGGAGGATTGTTTCCAGTCCTGCTGCGGCGCTCTCGTAGGTCAGGGGAGGCGGCATGATTATGTCTCCTGTGGATGCGTGATACTTCCTGCATCAGAGCCATCCAAAGCCAGACTCTCAATCTTCCTTCTACCACATTCCAAAGCAGCTGGGCTGGGCTGTCCCTCGGGCCTCTGGCTTCTAGAGTGGGTACAGTGCTGGTCTGGGCACATGAACGAGAAAGCTTCACTCCCCGCAAAGTGATTTTGGGCAACTAGAGCTGGGTTGGTTTCCGATGTGGACACCTGATCCTTGAAACGTGCTGGGAATCGCGCCCTGTTGGCTAAGGAGTGCAGGTTTTCTGCCAGTGCCTCTCACAGGGGCAGGGGCCAGCTTCTGCGCCACATCCCCAGGCAGCCCTCGGGAAGAGTACGTTCGTACAACATCGCCTGGAGCAGATGCCGGACAACAGACAACTGCCTCCATCATGTTCATATCCCGTCCTCCTATCCCTTAATCACTTCACTTTGTTATACGGCAGCAACTAACACGTCATTATAAAGCAGTTATACTCTGATAAAGATGTAAAAAAAACAAGTGCACAGGTTGGAGATAAACAGCTGGGTTCCAATCCCCGCTCTGCCATGTGCTGGCTGTGAGATCTGCATAAGTTAACCTCAGTTTGCCTCAGTTTCACTAATTGTAAGTGAAGTGAATAATAGTACCCACCTTATAGAGTTGTTCTAAGAATTGAGTTAAAATGCAAAGCACTTAGAACAATGCCTGATACATAGTAAGAGAATATGTAAAGTGTTAAATAAAATGTACTTTGTTCTTGAGTAAGGATGATTTTTTTTTTTTTTTTTTTTTTTTTGCGGTTCGCGGGCCTCTCACTGTTGTGGCCTCTCCCGTTGCGGAGCACAGGCTCCGGATGTGCAGGCTCAGCGGCCATGGCTCACGGGCCCAGCGGCATGTGGGATCTTCCCGGACCAGGGCACGAACCCGCGTACCCCGCATCGGCAGGCGGACTCTCAACCACTGCGCCACCAGGGAAGCCCCCAGGATGATCTTTTTTACCCGATTGTATATGAGAGCTAAATATATTTCTAATAAACTTAAAACATACACATAACTACTAAATATTGTTTTAAAATCTGTTTATGGACTCCAAGTGGTCTGGGCACTGCATTCTGTGAACCCCCAAAGAGTCAAGTTCAAACCCTTGGGCCTGGCATTCTAAGTGGCCCCCCAAATTGTCCCCCACTCATCTTTGCAGCACTGTCTTCCCTAACAACTCACTACATACGTTGTTTTCTGTTGGGTTTTGTACTTAAACAGCGTGAAGTTGGTACATTATTTTATCAAGAGACAGTACAGCTTAGTGGTTATGCACACAGCTCTGGTGTGAATGACACGGGTTTGAATCCCAGCTCTGTGCCATCTTGGCTGAGTAATATCAGTTACTCATCCCAGCTTTCACATCTGTAAAATGGGAATGTAAATAGAATCTACTTCCTTAGAGAGTTAGGAGAATTAAGTGAGTTGATTCATGAAAGCATTTAGTACAAGGCATGGCTAAAGTGGGTGCTCTTTAAATGTGAGCTCAGCTAGTCATTGGTATTTGGGTCACATTTTATGTTACACAGAAGTCCTTAAGCCTGCACGAAGGCCCAAAGAATGAAGCAGCGGCTTCCTTGTCCAGGCTCTGGGACTAGTATTTGAGGAGCTCGAGGCCCTTTCTCCCCGACTGGAAGCTGCTGTGCTGAGGAGGGAGGGAGCTGACCTGGGGGGAGAGAGCCGGGCTGTTCCTCCATTCAGTCAGAAATCCCAGCAACAGAAATCACCCACTTGGTGAACGGAGCCAGACGGCTCTGGCCAGGGAAAATTTCCCAGGTGCTTTCTGGAGGCTCATTTTGAAAGTGAATTGAGACATTATTTTTAATTAAAGTGGCAATCTGCCCCCATGAGTTTCCAGTCCCTCCTTGCTCAAATGATGGCCTCTGTTTTGTCCCCTCCCTGCCTTCTCTTCCTCCTTTTAATTTCAAGCCCATAAGATGGCCAGTTTACTAAATTGGTTTTAATGGAAATTTAGCCAACACGAATAATAATGAAATGTAAAATTATTCCTTAGCTAATGAACAGCCAGTGGCTTTGGGGTTAATCGTTTGCTTCTGGTGTCAGCTTATTTATATTGAAATAGAATTGTAATAGGATTCCAAGCTAAAACTGTTTCATCTTCTCAATCATCACTTACCTTAGGGTTTATTCTTTATCATTTGTTATTGTTTAGCAATCGCTCTCACTTTGGTCCTACTTGTGAATTAATTAATTACCTAGTTAAACTTGGGTGATTTTTTTTTTCCTTTGAAAGATAGAAAACTTGTCTTATTTTACCTTAGCATTGTGCTTTTATTCCAAAGCTCTCCATACACATGGTAACATCTTCTTCATTGATTTTTACATCAACTGGTCATCTTGACCAGCCAGGAATCAAGGGGTTCTCCCTTCATCAACCATGGCTGATCCCCTCAGGGATCTCCAGACAGAGTATGAAGGGGCAGGCAGCAGAGAGAGCAGCCACTTCTAGAAACTCATTTTCCTTCCCTAGGACTCAGTGTCCCATTTAAAAAGGTGGGGGGTTCGATCCCTAGAACAACGGTTTTTAAACCTGTGTAGGTTCTTCTGAAGTTATTGCTGGGGGATATTGGTGGACTGGGGATCAGGTACTCATTTGGAAGAGAACTTCATTCAAGAAGTTCTCTCTTTTAAAGGTAGATTTTTCTGAGTGAGTTTTTGTTTGGAAAAACCAAAAGAGAGGGAGGTGAGGGTCACACTGTCTAAATTAAAAAAATTTAGACTATGGACCAGATTTAGGGTTCCCAAATTTGGCTGCATCAAAATCACTCAAGCTCTTTTTTTTTTTTTAATTTTTTAAATTTATTTTTGGCTGCATTGGGTCTTTGTTGCTGTGTGTGAGCTTTCTCCAGTTGCAGCGAGCGGGGGCTACTCTTTGCTCCGGTGCGCAGACTTCTCATTGCGGTGGCTTCTCTTGTTGCAGAGCACGGGCTCTAGGCACGCAAGCTTCAGTAGTTGCAGCATGCAGGCTCAGTAGTTGTGTCATGGGCTCTGGAGCGCAGGCTCAGTAGTTGTGGCGCACTGGCTTAGTTGCTCTGCGGCATGTGGGATCTTCCTGAACCAGGGCTCGAACCGGTGTCCTCTGCATTGGCAGGCGGATTCTTAATCACTCTGCCACCAGGGAAGTCCCCCAAATCACTCAAGCTCTTGAAGTGCAACAAAAGCACAGGCAACAAAAGAAAAACAGAAAAATTGAACTATCGAACTTAAAAACTTCTGTGCATCAAAAGACACTATCAACAAAGTGAAAAGGCAACCCATGGAATAGGACTGCAAATAATATACCTGAGAAGAGATTACTGTCCATTATATGTAAAGAACTTCCACAACTCAACAACAGAAAAAAACCAAACAATCGATTCAAAAATGGGCAAAAGACTTGAATAGATATTTCCCCAAAGAAGATATACAAATGGCCAAATAAGCACTTGGAAAGATGCTCAACAGCCCTAATCACTGGGGAAATGTAAATCAAAACCACAGTAAGATGCCACTTCACACCTACCTACCTAGATCTAAGGATGATTATGAAGATTAAATGATAAAATACATGGAAAGTAGTTAGCACAGTGATATCTAAATAAGTTATTAATATATGGATTAGTTCTCCTGACACATATTGAACACCTTGCCAAGGTGCAAGTTGCTCTAGGTTATACGGACCATGTCCTACCAATGAGTTTGAAAGAGGAGTAAGAAAAAAGTTAAATGGTACTAAAAGATTAAAATGTTTAAAAGTAGGTTGGTTTCTGATGACAGGTATTTATATCAAGCAGTTCTTAATTTTTCCTTATTTAGAAAGAGCAAGACATTAAAAAAACAAACAAAACAATCTTATTTTTCAGTCTTTAAGGCTGTCTAGTTTCTAAAACGCCTGCCTGTGAAGTTAACACCGGCCATCCTGGATTAGGCCTGCTCCCGTTACACCCATCTGGAATTCACTAGAAGGCCAAATCAAGGCACTTTACCCAGGCCCTTCCTGCAAAGCAGAATTAGGTTAGACTTTCCAAGGAGAAGTCAGGACCAGCCCAGCCAAGCTGCCAAGTGTTATGAGCTGTAATGTCAGAACCTGAAGGTGCCTTTAGTGTCTAGTTCAACTACTGCATGCTGTAGTCTGTTCAACTACTGCACTCTGACACCCAGAAGGGGGAAGGACCCCTGCATCAGTCAGGTCTTAGGGCACAGAAGGGGGTGCACATGTGATATTCTAATTGTCTCTTGGTCTGTCTTTGCACCGTTCCCTACTGAGCATCCGTCCCCCTGTGGGGCCTCTGCCTCTCCCATCCTCAGGTGACCTTCCACCCAATCCTTGTTAAAACTGTTGAAAATGATTAAAGAAGACCATATAGGTGATACAAACAAACTTGAACGCTCCATGAACTGGGCAGTGCCTGTTCCCAAGGGTCCAGAGAACTGCAGAATGGGGCAGGAGGCAGGAAGCTTTTATAAGGTAAAGAATAAGGAACAAGGAAGAGATAGATAGAAAACAGAAAAGGAACAAGCAAGTAATTATAGAGCCCAGAGTTGGCTTGGCGTCTGGGGGCTGGCTGACTGGATATCCTGTGTTTCTGGTCCAGCGCGGCATTTACAGGAACAAAGAAGTTGCCTGAATTTTGGTTTGCTGACCTGGCACCCCGGGCAGGAGTGGCTCCATCTTGAGTCTAGAAAGTTATTTCAACACAACCCTTGCTCATTCAGCATCACATTGAAGGGTGAACTGTGACCTTGATGGGGACGTTTGCAGCACCGTGGTAGACTGGTTGAAAGAGCTTTCTTAGGCTGGGGACCTGTGATTCCTGAAGTAGCCCCACACAGGGAGCCCCTGCCTTCTCCCGCTTTGCACTGCTTCACAGCAAGCCTGGACCTGAGTCTGTCAACAGCTGTGGAACTGGAAGGTCCAAAGATGTCAAAGTAAGTGTTTACCAGACTTACCGGGTACAGGATTCCCCGCAGTCCAAAAGTACATTTTGTACTTTTGTATGAAGAAGCAATTACTTCGTGACACATCTTTCTAACAGATGCACAAAATAAATCGAGATAAAGCACAGATGCTCACAGATACGTAGTTCATACTATGAGTTCATAGCTCATGGTTCAAAGCTATGGCAGCCTGATGCTGAAATGCTGAGTGTAGTTCTTGGGAAGGAGCCTGGCAGCGGCACTCTCACTCTTCCACGTGTCTCTGTACTGGCTCCTGCAAAACAAACTCTGAATGTTACCTTCACTTTTTGCCTTTTTTTCCTAAAGGCTAAAACCTTCTTTGAATTTCTTTCGGTTAGTGAAAACAGGTACTACTGGAGGTCTTTCCTAAAAGCCAGGTGGTGTTAAATTCGAATTTTCGAATAGTGGGGGAAGCCTGTACTCAGGACCCCCTAGTGTGCTTTCATAAAGGGCAGAATTCCTAAGCCCTTTCCTTGGAAACTCCAATTCAGTAGATCCCACATGGAAACTGGGAATCTGAATGTTTAACAGCATCCAGGTGATGTTAGGATTTATCCAGCTGAGTCAATATTTCCTGCCTTTCCTTCCTCCATGGATCTTGCAGATAAGAAAATCGAGTCTCAGAGATAAGAAGTAATATTTTCAAGTGTGGAAAACATACTTCTAGAGCCCACCTACCTTTTTAAAAATAATTTGTCTTTGTCCGCAAAAGCTTGGAGGAAGACCTTAAAGGGATAACCGTTCCTTTGTTGTTCACAACCTTGACCGTGGAGCAGCTCTTTCTCATCTCACCTTCAGGATAATCATTGTCATTTTCCTTTAGCAATGACTTCAGAGTCACCCCACCAGTGAGTCCTCTATAAAAACACCCCCATGTCAGTTCACAGAGAGGAGTCACAATGTGCCTGGGAACAAATCTCTCCTAAAATTATAAAAGAAAAACATCAGCCTCTAAATATATCGACTACGATGAGCCTTCTATTTTTGATCCATTATTGTATGGCTTGAGATCCTGAGCTATTAGCGTGCTAAGCTTGGCCAAAATTAGACCGGAGATATTAAAAGCAATTAATGTTCTTCCCTTTCATTTTATTTATTTATTTTTCAGTTTCACAATGCAATTACTTAAGAGGCTTTCAGGAGAAACCCTGAGAATCATTTTCAATCAGCAGAATGAAAACGTCGCCTTTTGTGATTTGGCAAATAAACGACGGGGTGAAATGACGCCCTCCTATGTCACTGTGTACTATTCATTAAAGGCTAATTGCTGCGGTCTCTAAATGAAATACGGCAAACTGTTCCACCTCTATGCCAGTTTGTTTAAAATCTGCAAGAGCTTTATTATTAGCACTATTTAATTATGAGAATGTCAGCCATGGAAAATTCCAAACCCACACTTTCCCTTCATCATTAGTAACAGGGCAAAAATGAAACACTTTCAACAATGAAGCGTTCATATTTCAAGCTTATACAGTAGCTGCTAAAAGGCTATACTCAGAAAATCAATTTTATTAAAGTCCTTCCAGCACTAAAGGGACTTGCATGCAACTAAGCAATTTTAAAAACATGTCCAGGAGTCGCGACTTTTTGATCCATGTTTTTAGTGGGGTGATTTTGGACTGTTTTCAATATTGTCTCCTAACAGTGGGGTCAGGAGTGATTTGGGGAAGGGCTGAGCAAGGCAAAGGGAACACGTTCTCACAATTCCTCCCTGCCTCAATTTCCATCAGACACAGGGGTCTATGGACTATGCAATCCAGGAGAGAGAGACGTGACACCTTGCAAGACTGAGAATGGAGGAGGAAGGGCAACAGGGGAAAGAGACAACATCTTTCCTCTTTTACTTTGTTTTTCATTTTAAACTCAGGAAAATAAGATTATATATGGATCTAAGTCACAGATATACAAGCTTAGGCCCTGAAGCCTGCATGAGATCTCCCCAGCTTCCCAACGTCCACTAACCCTCCCCGTATCATGTTTTGTTCAAACTCCTCATTTGGCAATTCATTTACTGCCTTCCTACCATCACCTACATTATTTACTTCTGTCTTTGAACTTGTCTCTTCATGGTTTGTGTGTGTTGCCTCCTCAAAAAGGTCCTGAGTGTTTTCAAAGCAGAGACCACCATCCATCTCTTGGAACCATGAAGGCAACCAACTCTTTTCCCAAACTATTACTTTCGTCTTTAAAGACTACTTATCCAGTTGTCTAATTATGTCTCTTTTCCCCAGCCTTTTTGCAAACTCTTTGGTGTGATGTGGCTATGTCACCAGTGTCCAGAACAGTGCTTGGCACACAGCAGGAATCAACATCAGTTGGTTGGATCCATTGGTGTATTAATAATCAACAGATCCATCTCTGTGGTACCCAGATAGCTTGGCCTGGTGCTTTTGTTTTTGGGTAGGCTCACAATGATTTCTTTCAGCATTATTGTTTTAATATTTTAATAGCATTTAGTATTTCAGTATTATTGTTTTTGGGCTAATTGGCAGAATAACATGGGAACGAAAGTACAAGCCCCCAGATCAGACAGACTGGGTCTGAATCCTGGTGATGCCTAGTCTCAGGGGTGGTATCTTCCCAAGGGACTCCCGACCACTTTAAGGCAAGAACTGGGCCCTTCTGCTTCCCAGTTTCTCTCCTGGTTTAGAGAAATGGCAAAGAACCTGGGCTTTGTCATCACAAAGGCCTCCACTTGAATAGGGATTTTGTTCTGTTCCCGTATGACCTTGGGCTTGTTATTTAACTCTTGGTTTCCTTAGGTATAAAATGTGCACAGGAATGTCTAGTCACAGGATTGTTCTAAGGATTAAATGAGATGACATGTGCAGCATTAGCGCTGGATTGGGTGCATAATAAGCTCAATAAATGGGGGCCTTTGATGCCAAGAACAAACACCATGGCTATTGGTAGTTTGGTTGCAGGGGGACAAGGTAAAGGTTTCAGTGTAAGGGTATAGTGGAGAAGCCAGGATATTTGAGCTTAACCCAAGTCTTTGTGGCTGTAGGCAAAGCCTTCCACATCTCAGTTTTATCGTCTTTGAAATGGGTACGATCATATTTACTCTGTTGGCATCCTAATGGTTTTGTGAGGCTAAAATAAAAGAATAGATCTCAAAGTAATGACGCTATACACAATTACTCAGCTTCTATCTAATATATTTCTTGAGGGCTTGATACTGGCCCAGGACCTATCACTGTGGTGAAGACATGTATGATCTAAACCCTGTCTTCCAGGATAAGGTAAGGCTAACCCTAGCCTAATAATAAACTTACCATTTATTGAGCACTTGCTATAGAGCTGGCACAGTTGCCAGTACTTTGCAGGTTAACTTAGCAGGTTAACTCATTTTATCCTCATAACAAATCACTAGGACAGTGTTAGTTCCCTCTTAATTTACAGCTGAGGACCCTGAAGCTCAGAGAGGGGAGGTGATTTGCCCAAAGTCACACAGCTAATCAGTGGCAGAGCTGAGCGTCAAACCCAGGCTGTCTAGCTCTCCCTTACAAGCTATGTGTTACTAGATGAGCTGCTTCCTTTCTCTGGGTCTTTGGTTTCCCTTTCTCAAGATGAGTGAGTAATTTTACCCTGGTGTTCCTTGGAACCTGGAAGGCCTCGGGGACAGAAGGAAGGAGTGGAAAAGGGATGTTAGCAGTAAGAGTCAGGGAAGGCCGTGAGTAGCACGGCCCTATTTTAATTAAAACAGAAAAATATTTCATCAAATCATTAGTATTTTCATATACAGCTCCCTTCCTTGTGTGGATATTTACAATGATCCTCTCCAGTTCAAGGTCGGATAAAAAGCTCCCTATTATTTGGTCTATTTCTTGTATTATTTTAGTTTTACATTTCTGTGTTTAATTGAAATGGAATTCATTTGAGCAGGGAGAGTGAGGTGAGGCTTTAACTTTGTACTTTCTAAATAGTTAATCAATTTCCTTGGCACAAGTTCATCAAATCATTATTAATTTCCTAACTGATTGGAAATACCTCCTTTATCAAACAAATGAATATGTAAATTTGAGTTTGTTTCCGAACTTTTTCTTAATTTGTGGATGTCTATCTACTCCTGTTTCAATACCACAGTGGCCGTTGCTGGCTGATTAAAATAAATCCATACCCGATGACTGCACATTAATAATATTTAAAAACTGAGAACTTTGGATGTGAGGTCAAAGACAACATGGACCCATTACCATTAGGACTTTACAGCTGGGCAGCCTTCCATTGGAATAGTGCAGTGATCTATCAAGACTCTGATTGGAAACATTGTGTTTGCCAATTAGTCATTTGACGTATTGTCCACATGGTCGGTGGGAAGTCTTGGCAACCATCTTTGAACATTTGTAAAAGATAAGCACAAACTAGTTGGTCATGTGAAGTACGAAGAATATGGTGAGCTTTCCTTGTTTCCTAGAGCCTGCAGAGGCACTTAGAGATGGTTTTCCATGTTCACTCAGGATCAGCCCATTATACCCATCTGGGCAGAAGAAGCCACTGCAGTATGTGGAAAAATCCACTCCATGCAGGGGAAATGTCCAGGGAGAAATTGTCTGGCTCTCTGGCTCACATCAGTGCTGTGTGCATCCATCCCATAGCAAGTACGCATTTGGAAACATTGGGATCCCTTCAGAGTTTAGAGCCAGAAGAAATAATGCTGTGTGAAGGGTCACCATTTGCTTTCTAAGTAAATTTGGACCAGTCTCTACTCTCTCTGACCCTCCATTTCTTGTTCTGTAAAGTGGAGATAATTGTCCTTGTCATCTTATATAGCTGTGAAGATCCAATGTGATGATGCATGTGAAAACACAATAACTTGTAGTCTTTTAAACAAATAAACAATGAGAGTTATGACTACTACACTTGGGTCATGATTTTTTTTAATAGATGAATTGTTGAAGACCAGATATTTTTCTTTCCCTGTTGATTTGGAAAAAAGCCAGATTGTCCAATAGTCTCTAAATGTTTAAGTGAGAGGAACAGAATCCTCCAAACCTCAGTAATAAGGAATGTGTCCAGTAGGGGCCATTCACTGGACAGCTATATGGTTAGTTTCATTTGTGTTATAGGATTTTTTTCCTACTGAAAAGAGGGTGCTAGAGACACTGTACTTTATATAAAAGCCCATCTTTTTTTTTTTTTTTAGTACTTGGGACGCTTGGTAAATTCTCAAGTGTAGGCATGCGGCAATGCAATGCCTAATGAGCAGCTGGTGTCTTGCACTTCCATGGAAATCCATGTAGGCACTGGGTGCCTTTTCATCACCCCAAGCTTTAAGGTTATGGAATTTCACAAACTAATTATTTCTTCTCATTATCTTCTTCTACTTCTTCCACTCTCTTTTGAACCTGGTTCAATCAAGCTCCTCTCCACGGAGAAAGCTCTTGTCAAAGTCATGTTGCTAAATCTCACGGTCAAGTCTCAGACTTCATCTTATTCAACCTCTCAATATTGTTGATCATTCTCTCCTTCAGGAAGCACTTTTTCTCTTGGCTTCTAAGATACCACACTCCCCTGGATCTCCCGATACTTCAGTGAAAACCCTTTCTTAATTGGAGGTCTTCCATATCTCTCCAATCTTTATTTTATTTGTTTATTTTTTTGCAGTATGCGGGCCTCTCACTGTTGTGGCCTCTCCTATTGTGGAGCACAGGCTCCGGACGCGCAGGCTCAGCGGCCACGGCTCACGGGCCCAGCCGCTCCATGGCATGTGGGAACTCCCCGGACCGGGGCACGAACCCGTGTCCCCTGCATCGGTAGTCGGACTCTCAACCACTGCGCCACCAGGGAAGCCCTCTCCCCAATCTTTAAATGTTGAAGCATCTCTGGGCTCGGCCCTCAGATTCCTTTCCTATCCTTCTCTTTCCTCCCCTTTCCTTTCATTCCCCTTCCCTCCCTTTCCCCTCTTCTCTGCTTTTATTCATGCCTTTGGTGATTTTTCTTCTCTGGCTACTCATTTAGTCTCATGGCTTTAAATATCATCATAAAACGTATCTCCAGATGAGACCTCTCTCTTGAACTTCAGACTCTCTACCCACTTAAGTGTCTAAAAGGAATCTCAAAATTAGCATGTCCAAAACCAAATTCCTAAGTCTCCCACTCCTTATGACTTGGTTCTTTTGTAATTTCCCCATTTTGGAGCATACCTCCATTTCCCCAATCTTGTAAGCCAAGCCTCTCCTACTTCTTACTACCTCCAAGCTACTAACATGGTCCAAGCCACCAATATCTCTTGCTTGGATGACAACAATGGCCTCTTATCTGGTTTCCTTCCTTCCATTCTTGTCACGTATTTACTGAATTAAGTCTGAGTGATTCTGTCAAAATCTGAATCCAATTACGTCATTCTTCTTCTCAAAGCCCTCCAATAGCTTCTCTTACTTGAAGGAAAAATCAAATCCTTACAATGGCCATAAATAATCTCCTTTCCCAATCTAATTTCCCATTTCCCCCCTCACTTATCCTGCCAGACTTGCATTTTTGTTACTCTGGTCTCAGGACTTTTGCACTTTCTGTTCCCACTGCCTGGACTGTTCTTCCATCAGATAGCTGCATGGTCTACACCCTTCCTTCCTTCTGGTCTCTGCTCAAATGTCACCCAATCAGTGAGGTCATCCTTGCTCACCACTTACACAATAACAAATCCTCCCCCTTGCCTTTGTTATCTTCTCTGCCTTGTTTTATTTTTCTTTCTTGAGCTTATCATTACCTGATATATGCTTGTGAAGGCACATAGTTGGTCCTTATGAATACTGCCAAGTGAATGAATGAATGAGTGAGTGAGTTCTGGCATACACACATTCCTATGAAAGTACTGTCTGTTCAGTGGGCTTCTTCCTTCTGGGGTGGAGGGATATCCACTGGCCCCCAGTCCTTGGACCCTCATGTAAGAGGGGTTTGCTCTGTTCCACGAGTCTCCAAGGAGCGGGGAGGGAGGGTGAAGCTTTGCCCAAACCTCTGAGGTCCAGATCCTGGTGATGGGCCAGGCTGGATGGGAAGGATTGAGGGTTTTGTGGGCGTGGCAGGCATTTGGAGTCTTGAAAACGAGACAGAGCTACTTCACAAGGGAGACCAAAACCCAAGCCGTCTCCCATCATAATCTGCCGCGTTTGCTGTCCTAGGTTTGTAGAGGATTTGCCTGGACTGATTTCCTCCAGGGAAACAGTAATGTGTGTCAGCAATTACTCTTTCAAGTCGAAGCACTATCTTTATCAGAGGGCACTCAGGCACTTGCTCCGAGGGCTGTAGGACAGGGAGAGGGGCGATAAGGAAGCCAAATGGCTTCGGGAGGCCTCCTTAGTCCTGTGGCAGGGATGGGGGTGGGAGCGGACACCTCCCCACCCCAGCCGCCTGGAGGGACCCCAGCCTGGGGAGCTCGCTTGAGACTCCAGAACACCCCTGAGCTGGAGCTCGGGAAAGAGAGCCAAGCCACACAGGGCCGGTTTTACGCTTTTACTTCTGAGATAGTGATCGTGGGGGAAGATTCCCTGCGTTTGTGGAATCATAAATTTTTTAAAGTCTCTTGGCTCCACTTTTAAATTTAGTGCCTGAATAAAATGTTGGCTGAGCTCCATATTCGATTATTAAAAATCATACTCAGGCCTGGGAGATGAGTATTTACACATCTTCCTGCTCATCTGAAGACCCACATATCAAAATATGGCTCGCATCAGAGTGCGGTTTGCTGGGAAAAGAGGCTCTCGTGAGCTGAGTGACACATTTGTTAAATGAGGGAGTTGCACTAGAAAGCCCTTAAAACTCTTTCTTGTTCTAACATTTGTAAGTCTTCTTGGCTATGCTTTCACCAAATTCATTTTTTGTTTTTTCCTTGATTTTTAAAGAAGAACATGAATGCATATGTATTTGTGTGTGTGCACACGCGTGTGTGTGTAAATTAATAAAAGATAGTTCTAGAAAGATACAGACTAAGCTGATAACAGCGGGTTACCTCTAGAGAGGGAGCCAGGGTGGGAAGGGATAGAGGTCAAAGGATTTCTTTTTTTTCAAGGATTATATGTATTCACATATTATTCAATTATTTTTTAAACTAGCACATGATTGCTGTAGATAATCCAGAAGCCATAGAAAAGTATAAAAATGAAAATAGAAATTTATCATATTTCTCAGACCCCGAAGATAACATTGTTGGTATTTTGGCATTTTTATTTTAGGAAAAGTTTTCTAATTACAGGTCCACTCATACCAGGTGTTCCCATCAGGGTTACAAGGACATAGCTTTTAAAGACAGGCCGTAGCTTTGGTTTCATTGCCAAAAGGGATGATGCATCTTTTCCCCTAAATAAAAATCAGTAATAAAATACCCTGAGGAGTGAGATATGGAAAATGTCCATTTTGGCCCATTTGAAAAACATCTGTACTTTTTATTTTTGGTGGATTATGGATCATAAGAGTCCCAGGCATGATAAGTATTTACCCAAATGAGGGAGAGGGGAAAAGTCACTAACAGAAGAAGGAGAGAGGAAAGATGCTGAGATAAAGGGAAAGCTTCTCATTTCTTTTTTTAAAGGAAGTTTAGTAAAAAGATAGTTTCCTCCCAATGGTTCTATTAGACCTACAGAAAGGTCATAAAAACACCTGTAGTGCAGGTATGGCTGACACGGCAAAATAAATAGATTCTTTAAAAAAGAAGGAGCCTATAAACAGCTAATCTGTATCTTGGAAATTTTTTTTTTGCATGAACTTTTTAACTGGACTTGAACAATAGCAACAAAGTATGCATGTACAAGCACACACTTGCACACACACACTTTAAAAGTATCAAAATGGAAAAACAAACACCAGTAAGTAGAAAAAAAAATTTTTTATTATTAAGTGATTCTCAAAATAATGCCCCAAATATGAATGTACAATATAATGGTAATCTATACTATTAAAAAACTAACAAAAACCTGAAAGAGACATAGAAATGCCACTTGTGTTAAGAGCACGTGAGGGTGAATGACTCAGCTTCCATTTTTAAAAAGAACAGGTGATTCTGGCTTGAGAGGAGGAGAGAGAACAGCAGTGGGATCAAGAATCCCATATTTAGTAGGAACTGACCAAGACAAGAGCCCTTTAGCCATCGGAGCTTCCTGACACCCAAGTAAGGCAAACCTTGGTGCAGTGTCCAGATATCAACCCTGCCCCCCCCATCTACCCAGCCTGCAAATCTGGGTCTCTGGGAGCTAAGTTCCTTTTCGGGGAGCCCCCTATTGTGTGTGTAAGTGTTGGGTAACAGGAGAAGTTGGCAAGGGTTTGGGGTCGGGTGTAGGAGCCATACTCTTAAGGGCAATTTCTGTTCCTTGCTTTATGCATTGAATCTGTCATTTTAATCATCTCCATAGCATCTCTCTACCTTCAAAAACATAATTTCCCTGCAGGAAAAGCTGGGTCACAAATGAGGAAGACCTGATTCAAACACCAACCTCTGCATCCGGGAAACAGATGCATCATGGCTCAGGGTTAGCAGGAACGTCAAGGGTATCTATCAATAGTTCAACCTGCGTCTGATCCTTGAATCTCTCCAATGACATCGTATTAGGCACTCTCCTCTTATATGCCCCCAGGGGAGAGGAACTCACTACCTCCTCACATCTGAGAGTCAGTAACTTTTCCTCATATTGAGTTAAAACCCAGCTCTAAAAATCCTTCCTCCAATGGTCTATGCTGTGGGGTCTCCATGACAACAGGCTGTCACATCTCCCTGGAGTCCTCCTCTGCTTTCTTCAGCTATTCCTCACATACGTTTCCAGGTCTCTTTCCTAGGAGCTCACTGGGCTACCAATGTCCCCCACCCCGCCCACACACACACTGAACTGGGACGTCCGGAACCTCGTCTGGGTTTGGGTTAATGGATATCTACAATTCAGTTGTTCAAGGCAGAGATGCAACTGATGGACTAGATTGTATTACTTAGGACTCCTTCCACAGTCAGTGATCGAAACCCAACTCAAAATGGCTACTTTTAAAATAAGGAGTTGAGTGGCTCACATCACTGAAAATCTAGGCGTGGCTTCATCCATGGGTTCACTAATCCCCACCTCTCCCTTTGGCTTCTCCCTATGGGCTCCCAGGATGGCAAGATGGCCACCAGCAGTGCCAGGCTTTCAGAGCTCTGAGCCCTGAAGGTTTGGGCCGGAGTGCCGGGCTTGACTCTCATTGGCCTGAATTGAATCCTGTGCCCATCCTCACACAGATAGCTGAGACCACAAGTATGGCACAGCTGTGGCTGGCCAAGAGTGGGTCAAATCCCCACCCCTCGAGCTGATTTTGGAGCCAACTTTCCCTCAAACACATGAACCAAGAATGGGATTTGCCAGAGGGAAATGGGAGTCCTGTCACTAGAAGGAGGGAGAGTAAAGCTGGGGGCGTGAATGTCCATCACATCAACTAAAGTCATGACATGGTCCTGTTCAGAGGTCACCCATGGGGCCGATGAGGAGATCCTTGAAGGGTTAAGGAAGAGTCATGGTGCGTTATCCCTGCAGGCTGGGGAGGTCCTTTGTAAGCACAGAAACAGTCAGCTTCCCCCTTGGGCTTTTGATAAAAGCTTTTCCTCACAAGTTCCTTAGCTTTAGCACCATCTTTCACAGCTTTCAGGTTGTTGCCACATTGTTCAGAAAGAAAGTTGATTTTCTCACTTAAATTAGTTTGCTTAAAAAACCCCAGCTGTTACCCTTCCTTTCGTCCCCCGCTTCCCCCGCTTTCTTCAAAGACAATATCCCTTACCTGGGACCCACCAGAGCCTTTGGATGTTAGATGTATATCCTGGGAATAGGGAATGAGGAGTCCAAGTGCAGATACCACCAGGCCCTAAAGATGGTCTTTGCCAGAAGGTGGGTGGTGCTGGGGCTCCAGGGGATGCTAAAGAGAACTCAAATGGTCTCCAAAGTGGAACCCTATTGGAGTGACTCCTGTCCCACATGGATGACAGTTTGGGGAACAGGAATGAATGGGAATGAGATTGTCTAGTCACCAATGACTAGATATCAGACCCAAATGCACATGATGCCAAGCTTTTGTTCTTCCAAAGTTTTGATTAAAATACTAAAAGCCTACAGGCAAAATACAGCAGAAATAGTTCAGTCAACACTGTGACAGAACATTAGCACCCCAATTATACAACATCCTCTTACAGACTGGTTCAACTAAGGTGCATTAGTTCGACTAGTAGAAAAATAGGTAAAAGACTTAACTAAGAAGTTCCTAAATGAATCAATACAAATGAAAGTTCAACCTTCATAACTTCATAGCAATCAAGAAATTTAAAACAACAAGATG
Organism: Mesoplodon densirostris; assembly: GCF_025265405.1. Taxonomy (NCBI): domain Eukaryota; kingdom Metazoa; phylum Chordata; class Mammalia; order Artiodactyla; family Ziphiidae; genus Mesoplodon; species Mesoplodon densirostris. The sequence continues at coordinate 36,666,742 of NC_082679.1, read as the reverse complement.
CAATATTTGGGGCCTATCTAAAAGGTAAATGTATTTAAAGTGATGCTACCCAGGGTTGGTGGAGATGTGAACATAAACTCTTGTACCCTGCTTAAGTGGGTTTGAAGTGATCCAAACTTTTTGGAGGGTGCTTTGACAATTTCTATCCAAAGCTTGAAAAATATGCATGCCCTGTGACCCAGCAAGTCAACATTTAGGGATTCTCCTGAAGAAATTACCATAAATATTTATAAAGATTTATGTATAAGAATAACTACTGAAGCCCTATTTGCAATAGCAAAAAGTTGACAAACCTGAATTACCAGTGATAGGAGATTGGTTAAAAGACCCTGGAAAATCATATTTTTGCAAGAATTTGATGACATGGGAAATGTTTATTATATACCCGAGATTCATGAGTAAAGTATGAAATCGTGTATATATTATGTGTAACATATATATGCTTATATGTCATATATATTATGTAAGCTTGGAAGAAAGACTAGAAAGATAATCTCCAGAGTATTAACTATGGTTATTTCTAGGTTTGGGATAATGGGTGATTTTTTTGTATGTGTGTTTTCTATATTTTCTATGATTAAAAAAAACCCCAGAAAACAATGTTGACAATGGCTACTATTTATTGAGGACTTAATCACATGCCAGGCATCGTGATAAACTTTTTGTAGATTAATTTACCACACTACTACCTTGTAAAATAGGTATTGTAATTATACCCACTTTACAGATGAGGAAACTAAGGGGGTGTGCCCACCCAAAGCTCATGCCCCTCTTCTAGTCCTTGCCCTAGAAATCCCATACCCTGGAGTTTCCTGCTGAAAAGGCCCTGTTACGGGACTACAGATCAGGGCCAGTGAGGAAAGTGAGAGAGATTTCTACCTGCTGTTCAGGTCCTCCTTTGTTAGTTAATGCTCACAGGTGTATGTTCTCCATCAATTTCTCTTGCCCTTCTTTATCCTAAAAGGAGGAAGCAGAGCACACTGGAAGGAGCACAGTGTAGAATTCCAGTCCTGGTTTGGCTGTGTGACCTTGGACAAGTCACTTCCCCTCTCTGGGCCTCAGAGTTTTCAGCTGTGGTTAGACTTGGTGCTCTGATGCTTCGTGACTCCACTCACTAAAGAAGATCTCTAAATAACTCAGGGGAATTGCTGAGAGCTGGAATAAGGGAATCCTTGTTCTTCAGGTAGCAAAGCTGGATATCTAGGCCCAAAATTCTTGACACCTTCCGAGGCGCAGATGATGAAATCCATCCATTCATTTGCTCATATATGTAACGAATCACTCATTCATTTGCTCATGTATGTAACGAATTCCTGTGTACTACTTTCACACATGTGTTCTTATTCAGTCCTCCACGGGGGCTATACTTGGGTGGTTATTAAATGACTCATGATTGGCCTTTTGATTTCTGGAAAGAAATACATTTTTATGTGCCTTCGTCAGCTATGGGATGAGAGAAGTCAAAGACAATTAAGGTTTTGTTGGTGTCTTCTTTGAACCCTCCAGGCGAGTGTAGTTTCAGAATCAGCTCTCATTTTATTTGTCATCATCCACCAACCTGCTGAGCATAAGTGAGGTCTGTGGGTAGCACCCAGAACAAGTGGGTGTTCACAGTCTGCGTATTCACCTAAATCTTGACGCATTTTCAGTTCCGTGCACCTTGATGAGGTGGCTGCTATGGGTGTACATTGCCTGTAAGCACCAGGTCAGAGGTGAGAAGGCTGGAAAGAAGGGCCCCTGTGAATACACACAGTTCTGTGCAAGTAAAGGATCACATCAGCTCCATGCTTACAACCCTCCAACAGAGACCCCAATTCCAACTCCTCACCTGGAGTCCACAGATCCCAAGGGATGAAGCTCCACCCACCTCTCTGATCTCACCCCCTGCTCCACCCTCCAGCATCCTCAGCTCCAGTGCCCTGGCCTTCTTTAGCCTACAGAGTTACACCAGCCTTACGTCCACCCTGGGAACTTGGCCATTACTGTCCCTTCTGCCTCGAGGCACTTCCTCTGGATTTTCACATGGCTGGCTCCTCTGGACTTGACATTTAGGTGTCCCCAAAAAGGTATGGACCTGATTTGTTTCAGTCACCACTGAGAATCTCCAGCACCTAAAACAACGTTTGGCCATAGCAGGCTCTCCATAAATATTTGGTACGTGAATAATTCTTCCAGGAGACATCCCTGAGGTCTGCCTGGAGGAGGGGTATGTGAGCTGGGCCCAAAACACTAAGTAGCTCATTGGGCCTCCCTTCCTCTGGCCTGCTTCACATTTTTTTCCATGCGGACACACAGTCTTTCCCAGGATGACTTCATCCATGCGTATACTCGATTTCAGCTACTATCTTTGCTGAGGCCTCTCACCGCGACGCCAGTTCACCGTCCCTCCCTTCCCCTCTCTCTTGGCTCTTCTCAGCTGTCCTATTTCTGGTGCTTAATTACAGTCCTGCTATGCAGACAATGACGATGCCATCATTCTCAAAAGATGATTGTGTCTGCTCGCTCTTTTGTCCCAAACAGAAAGACGGCAAGACAGTCTAGGTCATAAAAATGAGTGCAGTGTTAGTTAGAAACCATTTCAGAAAGCACTTGTGTGATGCTGTCTGTCACCACCATGCTCATGAGGCTCACCCAAATGGCACACAGAGCTTCTGAGCTGCTTTGGGCAGGATGTCTTATTAAATTAATTACAATTTTTAGACCTGAACTCTTTTTTTTTAGAAGCTTTTAAAACAGGTTTTGTTTTGGTTGGGTTTTTTTTTTGGTTTGTTTGTTTGTTTGTTTGTTTTTGGTTTAAATGACAGGAACTAGAGTTCTTCCAGCCAGGAGCAAATTTAGATACTAAATAGTTTGGGTGGGAAACATGCTTTTGGGTTCAAGTCCAATTTAGGTTTTGGTAAACAGAGCTGTTGCCTTCACTGGACAAACTAGGCAAAAGGCCAGAGGCTCAAACTTTTCAAGGGCCTTCGAAAATGTTTGAGACTTGGGGAAAAAAAAATCACTGGCTGCAAAAGGAGAAAAGAACACTATCCACTGAAAATGAATAAGTAATGTTATACACAAAACTAGAAACTTCTTTCCCATTTTGTGCAGCAAAAGAAAAAAAAAAGTACATCTAAGGTGGCATTTGAGTGTGTTTTAGTATTTGATACAACATAGGAAAGAGCAAAGCAAAGTAGAGAGGTCCAGCCTGTGGAAACTTTTCGAAGGCCTTGCTGCTAAATACGGTCACCATTTTCTGCCTCTCTACCTCCCCAGAAGCTGCTTGAATGCTCGGGGGAGAAAGCTTTTGTGGGAGAGGCTTTTTATTCTTCTATCATAAATCGGAGAGTTTAAACTTGACTGGCAAGAGGAAGATTTAAGAATTAAAACGATGAAAACTTATAAAATCTTTCCAACAGGACGGTAATTGCAGTAATAATCCCCTTTGTTATAGAAGCTACTGTATTATGGGTGACCTTGACTTCTATTATGTAGTGTTACCTTTAGCTCAGAATCTATAACTCAGGGGACTATTAATTATCTCGCCATAAGTGCCGGCTGGAGTGGGGGACTTTGTGGAGAAGTAAATGCCACATCAATATGAAGTGGAGCCCCTCGGTTGCTTGATGGCTGTTATCAGTGATTAGGGCTCAGCAGCCCACGGTCAAAGCCAGGAGATTATTCCTGCTTAGGCTCCCAGGCCGCCTCAAACTTTTCTCATCGCTGTGACCTCTATCTGTGATTTACCCCAGCTTGCAAAACAAGACAAGTTTACATATAACATTTAAACACTCCTACTTTTTCATCAACCACATCCTTGGGGTGTGCTCTGCTGCTAAGAGTTGCACAAAAATAAAACACTGTCTTCAAATATTTTCTTCCTTGGGGTATTTTTTTTCCAGTTTATGGTTTGATCTGTGGAATTTGGTATTCTCATCTTCCATCATTTATGATCATCAGGATAGAGAACATTAAGGAAACCTATATCTAGCTCAGTAAATGTTGAATATGCTATGTTGGGGGAGACACAAAGAAGAGAGTTTTTAAAATGAGCTAGAAATCAGGTAAAAGGAGGGCATTTCCTTTGCCATCTTTTCCTTAAAAGGGCGAGCCCGAGCCAATATTCTGACTACTCGGCATCCGCTGGAAATTGTATCCTTCGATTTCAATCTTCGGTTACAGCCAAGGAACTATTCCGAGAAGTTCTCAGCAGTCTTGACTAACCCCAGAGCAAAATTTCCATTTTCCCCCCTAATGCCCTAATTGAATTTAGGGGGTCGGTTATGTTTTGGATAGGCATCTATCCCACATCAATGGCATACATTCAAAAAGAGTCTTATGGAGTGGATCAGATAAATATGGGCTGCAAATGTGCTGATTTACCCCAGCTTGTAAAACAAAACAATTTACGTATACAATTTAAACATTCTTTCTAGTTTTTCATAAACCACATCCCTTGGGTGTATAATTGAGATTTCCTTGCCACCCAGAAGATAGCAAGATAGTCCGCTGGGCTTTGTTCCTCTTCTGCGGGAGGGTGGCTGGAGCTGTGAGCTGCTTCTTAGAAAGGAGCTGCTGGCAGTTTCAGATTGGAGGCTGTCAGATGCTGGACCTGGCCGGCGACGCTAGGGAGCAGACTGACACAAGGATTATGGATGCGCTGCAGATGCCCCGTCTGAAGAGGCAGAAGCCGCTGCAAATAAAAGCCTTGTCTGTTTCCTTCTTTATTTTGGTTCTGCCTATTGCCACAGAGTGGGAGAGAAAAGAGGGAAGGAGGGCACGTTTCATGCTCAAAGGCTCCTGCCAGCTTGAGCCAAAGGGATCGGCGTCCTCGCATAAAATTCAAGAGCAGTGGCCAAGGAGGAGGAGGGGATATTTTTGTACCTTGGATCTCCCGTGGTTGAGCCGTGGAGGAGAGGATGTAGATCTTCCCATAGATGAGGCTGTGTGGCCTGTCCTAGGACCTGAATGAAATCGACATCTATAACCAAGGGATGTGGGCACCTTTCTCCTAACTGATGACAGAATAACCTTAGTAGGTTGGCTCCTTCCAATTGCCTGACAGTAGAGGAATGAATGGAGGAAAAATGAATAAAAAATTTAAAGAGTCACAAATTGGAATATGAAAAGAGATGACTTAGGGTGTCAAGTGGGAAAAGCCAGTGGTAGAATTTCACAAACACATCCAGTGATACTGTGCTGACTTATGGAGCCCTATATATTTAACAAGAGTACAGAACTAAGGGCAAGAAGGAAACACACAACATTCAGCCCAGCCTCTGGGGAAGGAGGAGGAAAAGAATAGAGGTTGAGACAGAGAGGGGGACAAAAAACACTTTTGTTTTATGTGCATTGATTTATTTGTATTAAAATAATCTGATGCAAATCTGACGTTAACAAATATTTTTTTTTCTTTTTGGGTTGTGAGAGCTTGTTTTTATTATTCTCTGCATTTTTTTTTTTGTATTTAAAGCAATATTTTTTTTAGGGGTTTATTAATTAATTAATTTATTTTTGCTGTGTTGGGTCTTCATTTCTGTGCGAGGGCTTTCTCTAGTTGCGGTTAGCGGGGGCCACTCTTCATCGTGGTGCGCTGGCCTCTCACTATCGCGGCCTCTCTTGTTGCGGAGCACAGGCTCCAGACGCGCAGGCTCAATAGTTGTGGCTCACGGGCCTAGTTGCTCTGTGGCATCTTGGATCCTCCCAGACCAGGGCTCGAACCCGTGTCCCCTGCATTAGCAGGCAGATTCTCAACCACTGTGCCACCAGGGAAGCCCAAGTAATATTTTAAAAAGAAAAATAATTGGAAATGTGAGTGTGGAGACCACAGACAGAAGTCCACTTTCAGCATAGCTCAGGCCTTGGTTCCATAAGCCCCTAAGTCAGAATATAGCTCAAAAGTTGTAGAAGTCAATCACCTTTATAATTTTAAATTGCACCATTTGGGTGTAATTGAGTCTCTCCTCCCCTCCCCCTCCCCCCGCCCCCCATCTCCTTTTAGTCAAATTAAACTTATTGATTAGAACCCATTAGTATGTAATGGATTGTTAATTTGACTCTTTTTACAAATCATATTTATCTGCACCAATAAAATAGTTGGATTTAATATTCATCTGTCACATTTATGGTGATGTTGATTGAGGGCCAGGCAATTTGAAGTGAAAGCAGGCAACTTGTCCTTTACTCACACAAGGGAAAATGCACAATTAGCTCCATGAACTCTCCCAAAGGTGGGAAGCTTTAATATAAAGGAAATCTGAGAAAAGGAGAGAGAGGCCCCTCACTCCTGCCTTTTCCTGTAAACTTGAAACTCCATCTCATGTTTGCATACTCCTCAGCAATAGAGCAGAATTGGGGTACCCCATTGCGGTATTTGATTTATTTGTAATGTGGTTGCAAAGTCTCTGTTAGGAACAAGAATCAGATTTTTGGTAAACATCAGTAGAACTGTGGCCTCTTGTGCTCATTTTGCCTATTAAGGAAAACAGAACCCAAAGAAAGATTGACTCCTTGTCTTCTTTTGCTGGCAGAAGGCACTTAGCAGGCAGCTGCTCAAAGGGAAGACATGAATATATTTTCTGTATATTGCAAATATATATTAACTGAATACTGCAGGTGATATGGCTGCTGGGAATGCAGGACAAAAGTGTTGAACTGCTACCATTAATCGAGTGCCTCTTCTCTCCTGGCTCCTGGGGTGATGATAAAAATATTTAACAACTAGTACAGCATGAGCACCCACCAATTGGAGAGGAAGCCAGCTGAAAACAAAACAGCTGGTTAGGTCTGGTAAGTCATTCTGGTATCCCAGCTGAGTTTCTGTCCTGCTTGTTTCTTGAACAGGAAATACTACATCTAAGTTCATTTAATGCTCAATTATAGGAGCTGTATTTGCCTAGGCTAATAATGTGTTAGATTATTTTCTTACCTTCCTTTTTTTCTTGCTTTTAAAACATTTTATTTTTATATTCGTACCAGTCTTAATGTAGATAGTTTTCCGTTGTGTACTGGTTTTTGTTTTTGCAGGAGACCCTAAACCTTTTGAGAAGCAGGTAGGCTATATGTTTTAAATAAATAAAAAATAAATACATGCTTTTCCTGATCCTGGCCAAATCCCATTACAAAGAGAACCAAGGCACCATCAGAATTCCTTTGTTGCCCAGGGGTTGCCCTATCAATATTGTATAAAGCAAGCAGGTCATTGGCTAGGCCTCGGAATTCTTTTTGTTATTTCAAGGGTTTGGGGTGATATTTGTTGTAATGAGAGCAAATCTTTAAAAATAAAATTTCTTTTTGCAAGGCGGCAACAAAAAAGGCTTGCACAGCCAGTCCGGGCTATGTCAATGTTTGGTCCATGGTCTTTGCAGACAAAGAGCTTGGCTGGTCATCATTAATGATGGAATGCATGATTGCTACAACTTTTTTGACAGCCAGCTTCGGTAGAAACTCTACACAGCCTATTGTCAAGTCATTTTACTGAGCTCGGGAAATTTTTCCATTTGTCGCTTAACAGGCATGTGTCAGAAGTAGGATGCTTTGAACACAATTGTGATTTTTTTTCAGTATCTCTTAAAAATGTATGTTCTTTCACCAGTATGAAATGACCTAGTTTTTGAAGCAGTAACCTTTATTAAAAAAAAAAAAATGAACTATTAACATTTGAGTTTTCATATTGAATACCAACATAGTTTTTTTTTTCTCTAAGAAACCCAACCCCCTTCATAAGCAGTCATTATTCTAGATAAGTTATGTGGTGAGCCAGGATATAGAGAGGAAGTGGGAAGTTTCCCTGGACTCAGCAGAAATTTGGTGTCAGAAGCAGAAATAGCCCCTTGTAAGTGCTAGGTTAATAGTCGTGTAGTTCTTCCTTTACTGACCAGGTTCTAGGGGATAGATTTTTTACATGAAAACATTATGGCTCCAGACTGAACTGTAAAATCCTAGAGGACAGGGAATGGATTCCATTTGTTTATTTCTCTCTGCAGGCCCTAACAAAATAAGTATTTGTTGATTATATGGTAGACTTGGGGATGAGAAATGTCCTTAAAGTCTTGACCCAGTTACTTCAAACTCTGGCAATGCTGAGATAGTAATATTTTGGACTGAGATAGTAATATTTTGAGGATTATTGAAATGTTGGGCAATTCTTGTGCTATTTGGCTGTTGTAGGAACTGAGTAACAAGGCAAAAACATTTATAAAATACATAATAATGATTTATATAGTAAGTTATACTCCGTTAGGCAAAGATGTTATATAAACCACAAAGTATTTGGCCACTGCAGCTTTTAAGACATCTTAAGATGCTTAAATACCATGAGATTTATAAATATTTTAATAGTTAAATGAATTTAACTTTGAAAGTTACTTAATATTCTATGAGGTTTGAGGTTGGAACTTGTTTTTCTTTTTTGCGTTTGAATGTGCTTCATTCAGGTTGATGCGAGCACGTTAGTTTGGGTACTTAATGGCATATCATAAAGGATTTAACTTAATTCCACCATAATGAATTAATTCTCCCAGTGACACTGTTTTCATTATAGATTTAATGACATCACCTTGGCCAAGATTCAGGAATTCAGAACTCTAAGTTCCCTGAATTATCTGAAAACGAAAATGGAAAGATGATTCTGCTTTGTGCCTATGTGTACTCTAACTGCGGATAAGAGTACATGGGGAACGGCTATTATTTTGAGTAGTTGAGTTAAAAATAAAACTCCTAACACCAGTGAGGAAATTGGATTCCACATTCTCTTAAATTGTCTTCGGGGACATTCATTTTACAAAACATGAAACCCAGAAGAAGAAGAAAGCCCGAGTGTTTCTTTTCATTTGCTTATGTCATGATATTTGTTGTAAACATAAAAGGATAAATTCACAATCTGAAATCATAATTCAGGAACAAGTTTTCACCAGCTAAGGAAAGGGGGAGTGGGTGCAAAAAATATGCGTCTTCAAGGACTGTGTTTGATTTCCTTTTGGATTTGTTTATTTTGTGGAATTAGAGGGATGGTGCATCCTATTTTTACAGGCTTGTACTGTTACCCCAGGAATGTTTTGGCAGATGCGAAATTAGAAACAAATTTTGCATGTTCTCCAGTGCCCTTCAGGCCTTAAAGGACAGGAACAAAGTGTGGTGGTTTGTCATCAGAACTCCAGGAAGCCACAAGAAACAGATCTTAGGAACCAAATTGTTCAAAATGGGAAAGAAATGAAAAATGTACAGCAGATGCTCCCAGCCCAGAAGTGTAAGCCTCAGGAAGAAGGGACCACCAGTAATGCTAATTGGTCTTGAACAATGGCTATTTGCATGGAGACACGAGAGAGAGCCCTGTTTCCCTCTGATTCTGTTCTATAGACGTCGTTCCAGGATTTGAAATTGATAATTGCAGACACAAAGATACACTTGGCCTAATTTGCCAGCCTATTGGAGTCATGGGTGTCGCCCTGCATGTCTGCATGTGTGCAGATGGTTCCTGCCGGCTCCAATAAAATTGGAAAACACAGAATCTGTATTTTTTTTTTTCCCTTCAGACTATTGAAAGGGGCTGGTTGTCAGTGCCCTGGGTGTTGAAATGAGAAATGTTATGCTGATGTTTTAGAAGTGTTCCTTATGCTTTTAGACCAGCAACACCGTCAAATCCGGTTATTTGGGCTAAAATCAGGGGTAGGAAAATAGGGCCAATCAGTAGATCACTAAATAGAAAATAAAGTCAATCACTAAATCAGATCTGAATTAGTGAATGCTTTAGCAGAGCAGATATAATTTCTAAATTCCATTTGTGAACAGGCCTTCTGCTTTAATCACTTAAGTATTTATTAACTCAGTGATTTCCAAACATCATTCATTCAGGTTCCAACTTTATGCTTTTTGTCTGATCCAAATACAGCTTATCCTATCATTTACCTATTCTTCTATTCAAACAGACTTAATTTTAAAATTAAATTTATTTTTAAGAGGAAGTTTGTATCACTTCTATAAATGGAAAAAAAACCCACTAACTCCACCACTTACCACCAATACAAAGTAACCATCAAAATAATTGTTGCTTGCCTAAGGCTTTCTGAGCCCCAGGCCTTCTCTTTCTTCATTAAAAAGGGAGATTATGCTGTGTCCTTTGTCAGAAAGGTGCTGAAGATGTGCTAGTACCAGTGGACACCATTTCTTTGATAATCAGAATGATGTAAAAAGCAGTGAAAAAAGGAATAAATGATTTGACTTCACTCAAAGGGCTCACAGTGGTTCCATTCCTCTGGGTTAGAACCAGAAACTGGTTTTGCTTTCAGAATGCTTGTCTGGGGCTTCCCTGGTGGTGCAGTGCTTGAGAGTCCGCCAGCCGATGCAGGGGACGTGGGTTCGTGCCCCAGTCCGGGAAGGTCCTACATGCCGCGGAGCGGCTGGGACCTTGAGCCATGGCCGCTGAGCCTGCACGTCCGGAACCTGTGCTCTGCAACGGGAGAGGCCACAACAGTGAGAGGCCTGCGTATCGAAAAAAAAAAAAAAAAGCTTGTCTGTTGGGTGAGAAAATACTTGCCCATCAGAATGATTATCTTACCTATGTATTATTTTTCTACATAGGTGCTGAATTTTGTAGTATGCACTCTTAAGTTGTGTAGGAGTTTAGAATATGCTAGGCTAATTAACAGCTACCTTTTATTGAGTGCTTGTTATGTGTGGGCACTGTGTTAAATGTTTCTCATGCACTCTCAGATTTAATCCTGACAGCCAATCTAATTACACAGGCATCCCACTTAACAGATGTGGAACCTGAGGCCAAGAGAAGTTAATTGGCTCCAAACCATAAAAGGTGACAACACAATTTAGGCTGCCTGCCATGTAGGAGGTCTTAATGTCTATATTTTACAACAAATAAAGCTTATTTTTATTTGGTATTTTATTCGTAGGCAAATATAAACTCCCTTCTATAACAAGCTCCCTTCTGTATTGGTTAGCTATTGCCACAGCAAAGCTGTGAAACAAGCCATGCCAAGACTCAGTGACTTGAAACAATAATCATTTATTATTGCTCACACATCTGTGGGTTGATTGGAGAGATTCTGCTTCAGGACACCACAGCTGCGACAGCTCTGATCCACGTGTCTCTCTCTCTCATTCTCCTCTGGAACCAGCAGGCTAACCAGGATATGATCTTAGAATGATGGCAGAGAAGCAAAAGAGCAAGTCTATCTTTGCAAGCACAATCACTCAAGCACATTTCAAGCCTCCAATCACATCTGTGAACATCCTGTTGGCCAAAGCAAGTCACAGGGCTGAGCTTAAAGTCAAAGGGCAGAGAAATGTACAACAAATATGTGATGAAGGGCATGGACACAGGGAGGGGTGACGAATTTGGGCCAATAACATAGACTCCACTCCCTCTTTTTAAGCACAGGAATATATCCCTTTCTGTGACTCTATCGGTTACCTGTTTATCTTCTTAGCTTCAAGGAGCATCTCAAGGCAATCCGAGTTCAATAGCAAGAATATCGAACTACAGAAAGGAGGAATGTCCTAGTTCTAAGTACCTAATATAGTCCTCTTGGTTTTCATCATGAAGAAACTAAAGTCCAAGGAGGGAAAATGCCTTTCCCAGGTCAAAGAATGAATGGATGGCAGAGGGGGCAGTGGACCAAGATTTCTCCACTCCCATCTAGCGAGGCTCCCTCTCTGCAAAACAATAAGGTCAGAATCGGGGAGGTTTTCTTGAAGATTTTTTTTAAGTAAACGAGGGAGGTATTTCACCCCACAGAGAACAAGATGTGTTATTTGAGTTAAAAGAGCAACACAATAAAAATGTTTGGAAAAGTTATCATAGAGATATTTTGGATTCATCCTTCCATTGTCTCTAAAATCAGATGTTACACATGAACGTAAGCTTACATTTAAGCTGATAATTTGAGATTGATTTGTACTGCTTTAAAGTATTTTAAAAACAAAAATATTAGTGAAATTTACATCATGCCATTTCAAACATGTTAGTTTTGTTTACCCTTGGGCATGGAAATATTTTCATTTTGGGTCTTGATGGTATAGCCTTTTATTTTCATAGATGAATAGAGTTCAATTTTACTTGGGTAGGATTGACTACTTCCAAAGCTAGAAAAAGAAACAGCATGCCCATGAGGGAAGAGACACCTGTCTCCCCCAAGTACTGAGTCTGGCTTTGCAGAGAAAATCATGGACCGAGAGTCTGAACATCAAGTGTGTCCTTGCCCAGGCAAACCCTCCGCACTGTATGGTGGCTCATCCCAAGTCTGGAGCTGTCAGAAGGGTCATTGGCCTGCTCTGCCCACTGTACTCTTGGTCCCATCTTTCACATACCCGAGCACTGAGTGCTCAGTCTGCGCAGTAAAGCTCTTTGGAATCCCTGCTAGAAGACACAGACTACAATCTGGGGGAGAATCAGAGAACTGCCAGAGCTGAAAGGATCTAAGAGGACATCTGGTGTGAGATTCTCATTTTTGGGTGGGAACAGAGGCCCAGAGAGATGAAGCGTCTGGCCCACGTTAGCACAGCTCCCAAATGGTTGGGCAGAGGCTGGATCTGCTGATGTTATTTATGAAGATATTGTTCTGTTTTCCATAGTGAGGGCTCCTTGAGGGCTGGGTTTCTGCTGATTTCATCTCTGTCATCCCTGTTAACTTATTCGTGTCTTTAGGACTGACACAAGGATTCTCCGCTGCTCTGTGAGTTATTCCCGGGGTACTGAGGACAGTCCTGTGCCTGTTGCAGGAAAAACTTGAAAATATGAGCTGTAGCCAGTCCTTCCACTGCATTACATTGTGTGGTTTTAAATAGCATTTTACAAAGTGGAATTGTGTGCTGTTGACTCAGTAATTCCATATTCCCTGGGAATTACTTTAAAAGAAACGAAAAAGTACAAATATATTTAAAATAGTAAAACTCAAAGATGTTCATGACAGTGATTTTTATAATAGCACAAGGTTTGTAGCAAAGCTGTGTCCAACAATAGGGGACTGTTGGAGTAAATGGTGGTCTTGTGTAGCCATTTCAAAGATGCAAAAATACAAATGGGATAATATTAAATAGAAAATAAAGTGTAAAACTGTATGTACCCTATGTTCAGAACATGAGAATCAAAATTTTTTCTTCAAAAAGCCCAACCCCAAATCATGAATGTTAGGAAACTAGAAAAAAAGTCCATATCGCTGTCTTGGACTGGATAGATTATAGGTAACGGATTTTAAAAACTGTATCTGGGAGTTTCTCTGTTTTGTTTAATGAGCATTTATTGTAGAAACAGCCTCTATGTCAAAATGAAGATCATACTGACATTTATTATCTCATTTGATCACTGCAGCCTCCTAACAGCCCAGATAAATCACCCCCCATTCAATATAAACAATGAAACTGAGGTTCAGAGATGTTTTTAAAAGCTTAATTCTTCTAGTAAATGTTGGAGCTGAAATTCATGATGAGATTTCCAGACTCCTGAACTGATGTTCTTACGCAGCCCCCTCTGCCGGCTTGGCATATGCTTTTCAGTTTCGCCCAGCAGCACAGTGCACCTTGTGGCAACTATGAAAAACCAGCAGTTGGTTCTGTCATATTGGTTGGGTAAGAGGACCCTGTTCTGTTTTCCTGTTCCTTTATATGCTGTATTAACATGCCTTTCTTAGTAGCAGGAAACTAGCTGTCTTGGCTAGGGAACTCACTAGGAAAGCTCTTTCTAAAGATACTTTTCTCAAAACTAAGACTCTAAGACAGAGTCTTAGAAACCCTAGGAGGTAGTGATTATTATTATTCCCATTGCACAGATGGGGAAGCTGAGGCCCAGAGAGGTTAAGAAACTCTCCCAGGGTTACCACTTAGGAAAATCTAGCACTGGCAACCCCGAAGTCCACTCCCTTGGCTATTATGTCAGGGTCCCCCAAACTCATCTGATAGTAAGAAACCCATGTGGTCATGTAAAAACATAGATTTCCACACCCAACAGTCAGCAAACTCCAGTGCTGGATGCCCCATGCCAAACAACTAGCAAGACAGGAACATAACCCCACCAATTAGCAGAGAGGCTGCCTAAAATCATAATAAGTTCACAGACACCCCAAAACACACCATTGGACACGGTCCTGCCCACCAGAAAGACAAGATCTAGCCTCATCCACCAGAACACAGGCAGAAGTCCCCTCTACCAGGAAGCCTACAAAACCCACTGAACCAACCTAACCCACTGGGGGCAGACACCAAATACAATGGGAACTATGAACCTGCAGCCTGTGAAAAGGAGACCCCAAACACAGTAAGTTAAGCAAAATGAGAAGACAGAGAAATACACAGCTGATGAAGGAGCAAAGTAAAAACCCACCAGACCTAACAAATGAAGAGGAAATAGGCAGTCTACCTGAAAAAGAATGCAGAATAATGATAGTAAAGATGATTCAAAATCTTGGAAATAGAATGGAGAAAATGCAAGAAATGTTTAACAAGAAACTAGAAGAACTAAAGAGCAAACAAACAATGATGAACAACAGAATAAATGAAATTAAAAATTCTCTAGAAGGAATCAAAAGCAGAATAACTGAGGCAGAAGAAAGGATAAGTGACCTCGAAGGTAAAATAGTGGAAGTAACTACCACAGAGCAGAATAAAGAAAAAGGAATGAAAAGAATTGAGGACAATCTCAGAGACCTCTGGGACAACATTAAATGCACCAACATTTGAATTATAGGGGTCCCAGAAGAAGAAGAGAAAAAGAAAGAAACTGAGAAAATATTTGAAGAGATTGTACTTGAAAACAACCCCTAATATGGAAAAGGAAAGAGTCAATCAAGTCCAGGAAGCACAGAGTGTCCCATATAGGATAAATCCAAGGAGAAACACGTCAAGACACATATTAATCAAACTATCAAAAATTAAATACAAAGAAAAAATATTAAAAGCAGCAAGGGAAAAACAACAAATAATGTACAAGGGAATCCTCATAAGGTTAACAGCTGATCTTTCAGCAGAAACTCTGCAAACCAGAAGGGAGTGGCAAGACATATTTAAAGTGATAAAAGGGAAAATCCTACAACCAAGATTACTCTACCCAGCAAGGATCTCATTCAGATTTGACAGAGAAATTAAAACCTTTACAGACAAGCAAAAGCTAAGAGAATGCAGCTCCACCAAACCAGCTTTACAACAAATGCTAAAGGAACTTCTCTAGGTAGGAAACACAAGAGAAGGAAAAGACCTACAATAACAAACCCAAAACAATTAAGAAAATGGTAATAGGAACATACAGACTGATAATTACCTTAAATGTAAATGGATTAAATGCTCCAACCAAAAGACATAGACTAGCTGAATGGATACAAAACCAAGACCCATATATATGCTGTCTGCAAGAGACCCAATTCAGACGTAAGGACACATACAGACTGAGAGTGAGGGGATGGAAAAAGATATTCCATGCAAATGGAAATCAAAAGAAAGCTGGAGTAGCATTTCTCATATTAGACAAAATAGACCTTAAAATAAAGACTATTACAAAAGACGAAGAAGGACACTACCTAATGATCAAGGGATCAGTCCAAGAAGAAGATATAACAATTGTAAATATTTATACACCCAACATGGGAGCACCTCAGTACATAAGGCAAATGCTAACAGCCATAAAAGGGGAAATCAATAGTAACACAATCATAGTAGGGGACTTTAAAACCCCACTTTCACCAATGGATAGATCATCCAAAATGAAAATAAATAAGGAAACACAAGCTTTACATGACACATTAAACAAGATGGACTTAACTGATATTTATAGGACATTCCATCCAAAACAACAGAATACACTTTCTTCTCAAGTGCTCATGGAACATTCTCCAAGATAGATTATATCTTGGGTCACAAATCAAGCCTTGGTAAATTTAAGAAAATTGAAATCATATCAAGTATCTTTTCTGACCACAGCGCTATGAGACTAGATATCAAATACAGGAAAAAAAACTGTAAAAAATACAAACACATGGAGGCTAAACAATACGCTACTAAATAACCAAGAGATCACTGAAGAAATCAAAGAGGAAATCAAAAAATGCCTAGAAACAAATGACAATGAGAACACGATGACTCAAAACCTATGGGATGCAGCAAAAGCAGTTATAAGAGGGAAGTTTATAGCAATAAATCCTACCTCAAGAAAAAAGAAAAATCTCAAATAAACAACCTAACCTTACACCTAAAGCAATTAGAGAAAGGAGAACAAAGAACCCCAAAGTTAGCAGAAAGAAAGAAATCATAAATATCAGTTCAGAAATAAATGAAGGAAACAATAGCAAAGATCAATAAAACTAAAAGGTTCTTCTTTGAGAACATAAACAAAATTGATAAACCATTAGCCAGACTCATCAAGAAAAAAAGAGAAAAGACTCAAATCAACAGAATTAGAAATAAAAAAGGAGAAATAACAAGTGACACTGCAGAAATACAAAGGACCATGAGAGATTACTACAAGCAACTATATGTCAATAAAATGGACAACCTGGAAGAAATGGACAAATTCTTAGAAAAGCACAACCTTCTGAGACTGAATCAGGAAGAAATAGAAAATATAAACAGACCAATCACAAGCACTGAAATTGAGACTATGATCAAAAATCTTCCAACAAACAAAAGCCCAGGAGCAGATGGCTTCACAGGTGAATTCTATCAAACATTTAGAGACGAGCTTACATCTCTCTTTCTTAAACTCTTCCAAAATATAGAAGAGGGAGGAACACTCCCAAACTCATTCTACAAGGCCACCATCACCCCGATATCAAAACCAGACAAACATGTCACAAAAAAAGAAAACTACAGGCCAATATCTCTGATGAACATAGATGTAAAAATCCTCAACAAATTACTAGCAAACAGAATCCAACAGCACATTAAAAGGATCATACACCATGATCAAGTGGGGTTTATCCCAGGAATGCAAGGATTCTTCAATATATGAAAATCAATCGATGTGATACACCATATTAACAAATTTAAGGATAAAAACCATATGATAATCTCCATAGAAGCAGAAAAAGCTTTAGACAAAATTCAACACCCATTTATGATAAAAACCCTCCAGAAAGTAGGCATAGAGGGAACTTACCTCAACATAATAAAGGCCATATAAGACAAACCCACAGGCAACATTGTTCTCAATTGTGAAAAACTGAAACCATTTCCACTAAGATCGGGAACAAGACAAGGTTACCCACTCTCACCACTATTATTCAACATAGTTTTGGAAGTTTTAGCCACAGTAATCAGAGAAGAAAAAGAAATAAAAGGAATCCAAATTGGAAAAGGAGAAGTAAAACTGTCACTGTTTGCAGATGATATGATACTATACAAAGACAATCCTAAAGATGCTACCAGAAAACTACTAGAGCTAATCAATGAATCTGGTAAAGTAGCAGGATACAAAATTAATGCACAGAAATCTCTTGCATTCCTATACACTCACTAATGATGAAAAATCTGAAAGAGAAATTAAGGAAACACTCTCATTTACCATTGCAACAAAAAGAATAAAATACCTAGGAATAAACCTACCTAAGGAGGCAAAAGACCTCTATGCAGAAAACTATAAGATGCTGATGAAAGAAATTAAAGAAAATACAAACAGATGGAGAGATAGACAACGTTCTTGGATTGGAAGAAGCAACATTGTGAAAATGACTCTACTACCCAAAGCAATCTCCAGATTCAATACAATCCCTATCAAACTACCAAAGACATTTTTCACAGAACTAGAACCAAAAATTTCACAATTTGTATGGAAACACAAAAGACCCCAAATAGCCAAAGCAATCTTGAGGAAGAAAAACAGAGCTGGAGGAATCAAGCTCCCAGACTTCAGACTATACTACAAGGCTACAGTAATCCAGACAGTATGGTACAGCACAAAAACTGAAATATAGATCAATGGAACAGGATAGAAAGCCCAGAGATAAACTCACACACATATGGTCATCTTATCTTTGATAAAGGAGGCAAGAATATACAATGGAGAAAAGACAGCCTCTTCAATAAGTGGTGCTGGGAAAACTGGACAGCTACATGTAAAAGAAGGAAATTAGAACACTCCCTAACATCATACACAAAAATAAACTCAAAATGGATTAAAGACCTAAATGTAATGCCAGAGCATAAAACTCTTAGAGGAAAACATAGGCAGAACATTCTATGACATAAATCACAGCAAGATCCTTTTTGACCCACCTCCTAGAGAAATGGAAATAAAAACAAAAATGAACAAATGGGACCTAATGAAACTTAAAAGCTTTTGCACAGCAAAGGAAACCATAAACAAGACGAAAAGACAACCCTCAGAATGGGAGAAAATATTTGCAAATGAAGCAGCTGACAAAGGATTAATCACCAAAATATACAAGTAGTTCATGCAGCTCAATACCAAAAAAACAAACAGCCCAATTCCAAAATGGGCAGAAGACCTAAATAGACTTTTCTCCAAAGAAGATATACAGATTGCCAACAAACACATGAAAGGATGTTTAACATCACTAATCATTAGAGAAATGCAAATCAAAAGTACAATGAGGTATCACCTCACACAGGTCAGAATGGCCATCTTAAAAAAATCTACAAACAATAGATGCTGGAGAGGGTGTGGAGAAAAGGGACCGCTCTTGCACTGTTGGTGGGAATGTAAATGGATACAGCCACTATGGAGAACGGTATGGAGGTTCCTTAAAAACTAAAAATAGAACTACCATACGACCCTGCAATCCCACTACCGGACATATACCCTGAGAAAACCATAATTCAAAAAGAGTCACGTACCACAATGTTCATTGCAGCACTATTTACAATAGCCAGGACATGGAAGCAACCTAAGTGTCCATTGACAGATGAATGGATAAAGAAGATGTGGCAGATATATACAATGGAATATTACTCAGCCATAAAAGGAAACGAAATTGAGTTATTTGTAATGAGGTGGATGGACCCAGAGTCTGTCATACAGAGTGAAGTAAGTCAGAAAGAGAAAGACAAATACCATATGCTAACACATATATATGGAATCTTAAAAAAAAAAGGTCCTCATATATACACTACCAAACATAAAATAGATAGCTAATGGGAAGCAGCCACATAGCACAGGGAGATCAGCTCTGTGCTTTGTGACCACCTAGAGGAGTGGGGTAGGGGAGGTGGGACGGAGACGCAAGAGGGAGGGGATATGGGGATATATGTATACATATAGCTGATTCACTTTGCTATACAGCAAAAACTAACACAACATTGTAAAGCAATTATACTCCAATAAAGATGTTAAAAAATATATATAGAGAGAGATTTCCAGGTCTCTCCCTTGTCAATTATGATTCAGTGGTTCTGGGGAGGGTCTGGGAATCTGGATTTTTAACATGTGCCTCTCATGATTCTCTTGATCATGTAACTACACTGTCTCATTTTAAGACAGCAAACATAGAGTCTGCCTGGCAAACAAAAACTATTCCTGTTTCTCTTTTCTCTATTCTTACACCTGAACTCAGGTCATGCCTTTAAAATGTGAACTTAGCTAAACACAGCCCCATCTTTATGTCCTGGGGGACAGCATGGTTGCTTTCTTCTCAATCAAAGAAAATGGTAGGTTGGGAATGCCCTGTGATTGGGTTTTTTTGAGAATACATATGAAAAAAAAAAACCAAACAAATTAAACCCTTGATTCATAATTGCCATTGGGCATCATTAAAATTCTACTCAAATATATCAAAGTTTCGGAACATTCCTTAGCCCTCATGTCTTAGGAGAGGGAATGCTGTTATTGGTGCTGCTGTCTTTCATTTAAAAAAAAATTCTCATCATAATACCAGGATTATGATAAATAACTTGTCTGAGACAACACAGTGTGATAAAAAAGTGCTGGACTGAGACTCAGGAGATCCTGGTGCTCCTGCAAAATGGCTATGTGCCCTGGAAAAAAGCATTCCCCATTCCCTGGCCTCAGTGTTCCAGTCTGTAGAATGGGAGGTAGGTGGACACAGTTCTCTCTAAAGCCCCTGATATCCATGAATTAAACAAACAAACAAAATAAAACAAAATAAAAAAAATAAATAGAACCAATAACACAAAAATAAAACCAAAGACAGCTGTTCTAACTTGCAGCATGCCCAGCTCAAAAACCCTTCCTCGTGGGTCGGTGCTGATATATTTTTCTGATAAGATATTCAACAAATGTTCTTTGGGCCCCTGTTCTGTGCCAGGCAATTGAGACAGGAGCTGGGGATAAAATAATAACCCTCCCTAATCCCACTGAAAACCAAACCAAACCAAACAGAATATTCTGACCTTAGAGTGTTTACAGTCTAGTGGAAGAGAAAGACAATTAATGAATTGCATAATAATGATATGCTTTATAATATACAATATTATATATTATACCAATAATATACTGATTATTTATATAATATCGGAACAGGGGCAAGTGCCATGAGGAAGAGGGGTTTCCTGGAGGAGGTAAGGATGGATCTGAGAATAAAAAGTGAAGTAGGAACTAAGGGCTCACTGGGCCTTAAACCATAATGGTTGTCAGTCAAATCTGATTTTAAATAAGTGGAAAATCGAAAAAGAAAAAAATAATCCCAAACAGCAAAAATCTTTGTTTATAATCAGTAAACTTGCTCCAATTCCAGAAAATCTGAACAGTTGCACTGGCCTGAGCCCTGTACCAACTCATGAAAACTAATGGCTACATTTTCGGGAATTTTGCAAGCTGTTTGTTAAACGCAGCCGTCATTAAAAATGAAACAGTTTAACCTTTCCATTAAGTAAATCATATTCAAAACAAAGGTAATATACTTATAAAGGTCATCACTTCCTAATTATTGTTACTGTATTGCTGATCATGAGATTATTTATACATCTGCGGGATGGAAATGCTATGTTGTATGTACTATTCCAACTATGCCTCTTTTCCCAACTTCATGTTCTGTGATATATTAGTAGCTGTAAATTGACTAGGGTAGGAGTGTTTACCCTCCAGAAATCAGCCAACATGAGGAATCAGAGCTTCCCTTTTCTCCACCCTGCCGAGCCAGCCAGTTGTTAAACCAACGCATCACCGCCTGAGGTGCCCTTTAGAGCAGCTCCCTCCAGGTGGCCATTGAGTCCATGAAGTCCAATCAGTCCACCCACTGCTGTGGGAGGACCAGGTGGAGGAGCTCGGTCCCCAAGGACCCACAATTGCATCAGGTTGCCTTAGGAAGGCAGAGCTGAACCTCGGTAAGGATGAGCGTAGGACTGAGATCATTGCTGTGCCTCCAGGGCATTTGAGGCTCTGTCTGACTCAGTCGGAGCTGGCATCACTGGACACTTTGCTGCATTGCAGGCGGCCCTGCCACAGAGGTGAATGAATGAATCAACGTTTCCTCTGTGCTTGGACGCCAACGGATCAGGGGCAAAGAGGAGGGAGGTGGAGAGTCTGTAAGGAGGGAGAATAAACGGAGATGTCTGTGGCAATTTCCTCCTGGGGAAGTTTAATAACTAGTATTAAAAAATGTAGTAATTCATTGTCATGATTTAAAAAATTTGAAACCAGGATTTATGAGGAGTGAAAAGGAGAGTCACCTTCCCCATCCACTCCCCAGCTGTGGTTTCCTAGGTAGCCTTCCAGACATTTCTATGCAGATGCTAAATTTCCTGTTCTCGCCCCACACCAGCTCTCTGTGTGTAGTTCAGTACCTTGTTTTGTTGTTGTTGTTGTTACTGCTCACTTAATGATGTAGCTGGGCTCTGCAGAGAGGCAGTGCAACCTAGTGTTTAGAGCATCACTCTGGAGCCAGACAGCCTTCACTCACCAACTAACAGCAATATAACCTTGGACAAGTTACTCCCCTTTCTGACTCCATTTCCTAATCTGTAAAACTAGAACAGAGTAAAAACATCTGTCTCGGGACTTTGTGAGCCTTCTGTAATGAATATACATCAAGCATAAGAGAGGAAGTGACTGTGTTAACTTTCTATATCAGATCATTTCTCTCACATTATTTTTTAAGTCACCTACTATTCCATTCTATGAATGTACTAAACTATATTTAAGCAGGCTCCTTTATATTTAGGTTATTTCCAGGCTTTTTTTTTTTTTTTTCTTTTTGCGGTATGCGGGCCTCTCACTGTTGTGGCCTCTCCCGTTGCGGAGCACAGGCTCCGGACGCGCAGGCCCAGCGGCCATGGCTCACGGGCCCAGCCGCTCCGCGGCATATGGGATCCTCCCAGACCGGGGCACGAACCCGTACCCCCTGCATCGGCAGGCGGACTCTTAACCACTGCGCCACCAGGGAGGCCCTTTTTTTTTTTTTTTTTTTTTTTGCTGCTACAAACAATGCTGCAATGTAATCACACAAATATATTTGCACAATTGTGTGAGTTTATGCATGGGAAAAAAATTCCTGGGAGTTAAACTACTGAGTCAAAATTTGATAGCTATTACCAAAATTACTCCAAATCAGTTTGCAACAAATATATTCTCTGCAAACAGAACATCAGAATGTCTGTTGAATTTCAAAGGCAATAACTGTAGACATTATCCAACCTTCTCATGTTTGTCAATGCAGTGAGTGAAAAGTGGTATCTTATTGTTTACATTTTCCAAATTACTAATATGTTTAACCATCTAGTCATATTTTTATTACCCATTAGTATTTCTTTAAAAAACATGAAATGTTTACCTTTTTTGCCCTTTTCTTTATATTTTTGCAGTTTGTCTTCTGATTTTTTTTTAGCCACACAAAATATTTTTATGCAGTCAAATTTATCAATCTTTAACATAATAGTTTCTGGGTGCAATGCCATATATGGAATAGACTTCTTCTTCCCTTTTATTAAAATGCAATTATTTGGCCTCACTTTCAGTTCTTTCATGGCTTCACATTTTATATCTAAATATTTGAGACATCTGTAATAGTTGTAAAGTGCATTAATGATTAATTTCATTTTTTCCCAAATATTTAGCCAGTTTTCTCAGCACCATTTATTGAATAAGCCAGTTTCTGCATCAATTTATTTTATAATTATTATTTTTTAACATCTTTATTCGAGTACAATTGCTTTCTCCATCAATTTAAAATGACACTTTTATTATATGTAAGCTCCCCATATGTATTTAGCTTGAATTCTTGTAATTCACTGATCTGCCTCCCTAGCTCTGCAGCAGGATCATACTGTTTTAATTACTGCAGCTTCATAGTATGTTTTAATATAAAGTAGTGTTAGTTCCCCTCAATATTTTTTATTTTCAGAATTTTCCTGGCAATCTTATAAGATTGTTTTTCTGTATGTATTTTGATACACTTATGACAAGTTGCTCCCCAAAATCTCAGTGAATGTTTAATTAATTATCACCTCCTTGATGCATGTAATTAACTCAACGGGAGAGGTCCTTTTACAATGCATACATATATTAAATCATCATATTGTACACTTTAAATATCACAATTTTTAAATGTTATACCTCAACAAAGCTGGTGAAAAATAATCACCTCCTTCTTTGAAAAGTTCTTCCTGACTCATTTTCTCTTTTATTTCTCATAATAATTCTGGGAATCCCTCTTTACAGGTGAAAAATCTGAGACTCAGAGAAGTGATGACATTTGCCCATGGTCACCCAGCTGACACAGGGGCAATGTCCTAAGACTCAAACCCAGGTTTCCTGATTCTAAATCCAATGCTCTTTCTATCACGCCCAGAGAAATATAAATGAAGGAGTAAGTTTGGAAAAGTGAGGAAAAAATACAGTTATCTTTATCAAGAGCCTAAAAAAGAATCGGCCAACTTGAACTCACCTGGAATCCAGGTGTATGTTGAGCTGTGCAATGTGTAATGTCAGCTGAAGCCCCTGGTCCACCTACACTGTATGATTCTGACCTTCCTCGTACTAGTGCCTATGGCTGACTGTGGAGAAATAAGTAACAGAAAGTGCTACAGAACTTCTTGCTAATATTATGTGTTAAGTACAACCACACTGCTGCTTTGGGCTGCTTCCTTAAGAATGCAGAAAAAAATGCTGACACTTTGATCTCATGTTTTAAATAGATAGAATTTCAGCTTAAATATACTAATGATTTTTTTCGCTATGCAAATTATATTGGTTCCTTAGCAACAGAATAAATAAGTGTTTCTCCTCTAATTCTGTGTATGTTAGTTTAGAGAAGGCACACAATAAGTTAATTAGAGAGTGGTTGGGGGTGATTTGTAAATGTCATATTAACATGCTACTTGCTTTGTAGCGCCTGAAGACTTTAAAATAAACAGATGCCATTTTCTGGCATGGTTGATTTTTTTTTTTTTTTTTTGTCTTTGGAACCTTTTCCCAACTAGTATTTGGAATAAAGATTTAGAAGTTAACATACCTTTGGTTGCAACTTCTAATTACATATGTGCTCAGTTTTGAGAAAAACAGATATATAAAAATCTAATCTGAAAAATGAAGATAAACGGAGCATTATTAGAATCCTAGTGTATTAGAGGTAGTCCTTATAGCCCTTTCATTTACCGAGGGGACGACTTGGGCTTAGATGGGGGCAAAGGCCCAGCATCTGTGCTTGGCTGTGAGATAATAGAAAGTATCTATTGGTCTCCGCCCCTGGATCCTGACACAGATCTCCTGAAACCCTTGTGATTTCCTGGGTGATAGGAGTGTCTTTTGTGCCAGTGAAGTGACTCAGGTGGGCTCCTTGATGAGAGCTGGTCACTGGAAAGACCAAGCCATGATTAGAAGTTTAGAATTTTCAGTTGCACAGCCCTCTGCCTCCATTCTCAGAGAAGGGAGGAGGAATGCAAACAGAGTTAATGATTGATCATGCCTACGTGATGAAGCCTCCATAAAATCCCCAAAATATGGGGTTTGGAGAGCTTCTGGATTGGTGAGCATGGGGAGGTGCTAGGAGAGTGGTGAGCCTGGACAGGGCGTGGAAGCTCTGTGTCCCTTCCCACTTGCCTTGTTGCCCTGTACATCTCTTCCATCTGGATGCTCATCTGTATCCTTTATCTTATCCTTCAGTAAACTGGTAAACATAAGTGTTTCTTCGAGTTCTGTGAGCTGTTCTAGCAAAATAATCGAACCCAAGGAGGGGGTCAATGGACCCTCCAATCTAAAGCCAGCTGGTCAGAAGCACAGGTGACAGCCTGGGCTTGCAACTGGCATTTGAAGTGTGTGCATGGGGGACAATCATGTGGGACTGAGTCCTTAACCTGTGGGATCTAATGCTATCTTCAGGTAGGGGGAGTTCAGAAGTGAGTTAAGTTGTAGGATACCCAGCTGGTGTTGCAGAGAATCACTTGTTGTGGAGGAAAAACATATTGGTGACCAGAAGTGTCAGAAGTGAAGTGTCTGTGTGAGCATGGCATTAGTGTGGCATTAGTAAAGGGGACACACAGGAAAGAAATACACAGTAAGAAAGAACTGGGTTTTTCCCCCACAGGTGGGAATTTGAGTTTTCCCTTTACACTGGTGAAGCTTCAACTCAAACCCAGGACTCCCTCTTCTGTCTGCCATGTCCCCTCTCAATGCAAGGCTTGCCCTTATAGTCCTTAAATAACCAGCTCTGTACTGTTTGTTGCTACGGCTGTGCTTATATTTCTGTCTGTTTTGGACTCGATTTCTGCCAAAAGTTACCCTTCTGTCCCTTCCTCCCACCATGGCTGAGCTGTATTATATCTGATTAATGGACTGTTTGCAGGGAGAACAGAGGGTGGTGGGTGTGCTGGGGTGAGGAATTCTGTAATATCCAGGATAAGTCGTGAGGCATAAAAGCTGAAAAGAGCATTGAGAAAATACAACAAATTAATTCATTAAAATAACAACTTGTCTCCTATTTTGATTGTTTCAATTGCACAATCAAAGATTTGTTAAGTCTCAGCATATTTTTACATCGGTTTAAACCACCACCCTTATTCTGATTATTAAAAAAAAATGTAAAGGACTTACCTGGTGGCACAGTGGTTAAGAATCTGCCTGCCAATGCAGGGGACACGGGTTCGAGCCCTGGCCTGGGAAGATCCCACATGCCACGGAGCAACTAAGTTCGTGCACCACAACTGCTGAGCCCATGTGCCTAGAGCCCGTGCTCTGCAACAAGAGAAGCCACTGTAATGAGAAGCCTGCGTACCACAACGAACAGTAGACCCTGCTTCCCCAAACTAGGGAAAAGCCCTCGTGCAAAAATGAAGACCCAATGCAGCCAAAAATAAATAAATAAAATAAATAAATTTTAAAAATCTATTTAAAAAAATGTAAGGAAATTCCCTGGTGGTCCAGTGGTTAGGACTCTGCACTTTCACTGACAAGGGCCTGGGTTCAATCTCTGGTCAGGGAATTAAGATTGGCAAAAAACAAACAAACAAAAAACAGGTAAATGGACAATGATACAAACTTCGTATTCTGAGACAAAAGCAAATTTTGTGTCAGTTAAGAATGTATTTAGCTGCAAGTAACAGAAAACTCAACCAGTAGGACAGTCATTTTTTACATTACATTAAGTCTGGGTATATGCAGTTTCAGTATTCTTCCAGAATATAAATGATGTCTGGGTTGAAAATGTGGTCCCAGTAGGTGCCCCTGCTCCACGCCTCATGACCTCACATGACCTGTCCAAAGGCAGGAAACACATGGAGGCCCAGCAGTGAGTAGTCTCCTTGTAAATCTCTTTCCTTTTAACAGGAAAGAAAAATCTTTCCCAGAAGCCTCTAGGGGGTGTTCTGTTACCTCTCCTCGGCCACAAGAAAGCCAACCTTAGCTGCAGAGATAGCAAGGAAAGCCTCTTTGCTGGGAGGTGGGCAAGGATGAAGGGATTGGGCGTGGTGCTGACTGGCAGCTGTGGTGCCTATCATGTACTGGTTATGCCAGCAGAATCCCCGTGGCACTCACCTTTCCATACATGCTAATTTTGTTCTACTGTGAGGGGCTGAGGGCTTCCTCTTGCCTGCAAGTTGGCAATTCCTTGGTGCTGGGGAGTTACACCTCTGAGAGCAAATTGGACATGGACATTGAGGATGGAGGACTCATACCCCAGCTCCGTTGCCCTTGAGTGGGACAACCCTAAGACATATTTCATATCAGTTCCCAGTGGTTTCCTGTGGGATTGAGCTCCCGTTGCCCACAGAGGTAACTTGTTTGTCCATGCACTCCGAATTGGCTTCTTTGCCTTCTCTGTCTTGCTTCTCGACCCTCGCACTGCTATTTCCTGAGACCATCTTCCAAAGAAACCACTTGTATTCAAGCCTTGCTTCTGAATTAGCTTCCAGGGGGAATCCGGTGTAAGATACTAGCTATGTGAACTTCTTTAACTTCAGTTCTGCTAACTGTAGAAAGGAGACAATAATCTCCACTCGGGTAACCACTTGTGAGGGTCAATAACAAAACATATGTGAAAATACATTGTGAACTATAAAGCATTAAATGGACACAGGGATAATGTGGGCTGGAAAACACAATGTGTTTTTCACCCAAACCCTCAGTTTAGATTCCATTTCTGTAATTTCACCCAAACTTGCCAAGAACTGAGTCTTTGGGCAGAGATCCCTTCCTTTGACAGGCAAAGGAAGTGTAATTGCTAAAGTGGTACTTCCCCTCAATCTCAGCTGAGAGTCTTGCTTTTATGCCTGTTACTGCACTAGGATTCCAGTTAGCTCTTACTCTTTAGAGTTGGGGGGTTGGTGATAAAATGGTCTTCACAGTTGCATTACAGTTTTCAATATTCAGTATGTTGACAAAGATAAACAGTTAATTCTCTGTTACAGATACTCCATTGGGAATCTGTTGGGACTACCTCAAAAAACTTTACCCTTGGCTTCATTTCTCCACGGGGGAAAAAAGGGCATCTTGATGCATTGAATACAATCACCCTAATGAAGCCGCGCTTTTAAAAATAAGAAGCAAAGTCATCTATTTCCATGTAGTGGAAACCCTCATCCTTTTTAAAAAAAATATTTGTTTAATTGAAGTATAGTTGCTTTACAATATTGTGCTAGTTTCAGGTGTACACAAAGTGATTCAGTTATACATACATATATATTTTTTCCAATTCGTTTCCGTTATAGGTCATTGCCAGATATTGAATATAGTTCCCTGTGCTATAGAGTAGGTATAAAGGTGAGAGCCATGGTCCTTTCAGGGTAGGGTTGAGGTAAATGTACACTGTATGACCATCCATGCTGTGACCCCCATCAGTCTGATTATATTAAACCCTAAAAGTCAAACCACTGTTTGAATTTAAAGCTGAGAGAGCAGGGCAACTTTGGTGATGTGAATACTACAGTCAAGAAGCCGCAGATACTAGGAAAACTATGCCAAGAGGAAGCACATCTCTATCTTCATGATACTGTGAAGTGTCATGTAGACTTTCAGTGTTTTATAAATGTCAAATTTGACCCCAGAATTTTGACTTCTTATCATGGAACTTGGCCCCTGCTCCTTGGGGGTTAGTAGGCTGGGGAATGGGGAGATGGGGAGCTCCTTATTAATTCTAGAAGTGGTTTTCTCCAAAAAGTGCTATCCGGGGGAGTTGGAAATACTCCTTTGGGATATGGGATGGAAATGTTAAAATAATCTTACTTTCTATATTTTTAATGACTATTTTATATATACTTAGGTTGTATATATTATATATACTTAGGTTGTATATATATAACACATGCATGTAATTTACAAACAAACACACCTATATTTGGGGTGCACCTTTAAAAAATTTTTACTACTAATAATAGACATTTCCTGGTCTAGAAGAGAGGTCCTTTTGGGAGATCACTGGCGCCTCTAAGAATCTGATGAAAAATGAGGATGCCCTCTCCCCAGAACACTGCACATGGACACAGTTCTACAGACGGTTTGAGGGAGGTTCAGAGCTCCCCAAAATCCAACTGTGGATCCCAGGGAAAGAGTTCTTGCTTCCAAATTTCCTCATCAGGAATTATTCCAGCGTGTCTTTAGGCCACTGTAACATCTGGTCACCCAGCAGGGCCCTCAGTTCAGGAACCTGCCAGCCAGCTCTGCAGAGCCTCTGTGTTCATGCTCTTGCAGACTTCCCAAGCCAAAAGTAAGGGACCCATAATAATGGGTACTCTCTTATCACCCACCTCAACAGGACAGCCCCAGGGAACACAACCGTCCTTTCTATCCATCTCTTATTGTTCACATTTGTGTATGTACACACATACACACACACACACACAGATTTATTATGTATTTTTCATGATAAAGCACAATCTTGCAGAAAATTTGGAGATATAAAAATGTAAAAACCAGAAAAGTGAAAATACCCATAATCTCATCTTCCAGAGAAAACCACTGTTCTCATTTTGGCACATGATCTTGCGGTGTCTTTTTCTCTGCATGTTTGTACTTATGAAAAGATGATTTTAACAGCTTTATTGAGGTATAATTGATACACAAAGTGGCATATATTTAATCTATACAATTTGATGAGTTTGGACGGATGCATACACTGGGGAAACCATGACCACATTCAAGGTAACAGATATGTCCATCACCTCCCAAAGTTTCCTTGTGTCGCTTTGTGTGTGTGTGTGTGTGTTTAAATAAATTTTATTTATTTATTTATTTATTTATTTATTTTTGACTGCGTTGGGTCTTCTTTGCTGCACGGACTTTCTCTAGTTGTGGTGAGTGATCTTCTCATTGCGGTGGCTTCTCTTGTTGTGGAGCACGGGCTTCAGTAGTTGCGGCACACAGGCTCAGTGTTTGTGGCTCACGGGCTCTAGAGCGCAGGCTCAGTAGTTGTGGTGCACGGACTTAGTTCCTCTGCGGCATGTGGGGTCTTCCCTGACCAGGGCTCGAATCTGTGTCCCCTGCATTGGCAGGCGGATTCTCAACCACTGCGCCACCAGGGAAGCCCTGTGTGTTTGTTTTTGTTTTGCGGTAAGAAGACTTAACATGAGATCCACCCTCCTAACAGATTTTCAAGTGCACAATGCAGTATTGCTAATGATGGGCAGGTTTCTCTTGAACAGGAATGAGGCAGGTAAATCACACTTTAGCCAAAAATCAATAAGCAGATGCCTATATACTGAGATTCCCAGGATCTTGAACTCAAAGGCAGAAATCTGGGCTCTTTTCTTTTCATATGCTTTTGATTTACTCTCCAACTCTCTGTAAACCTCCCTTTCCCCTTGCTTTGTCCCTCTTTTCCTTTTCTGGCCTTCCTCTCTCCTTCCTCATTTATTCACCTTTCCAGGTTGGCTTTTTAGGCATCTACCTCTGATGGGTCACTGAGCTTGGTGCAGGGAGCAAGGTGGGCAACACTGACTCCCTTCTGTCCCTCCCTCCTATCCCCCGACTCATCCCGCCATCTCGTTTTTTTCTTTTTTGTCCCGAGTCACTTTCTATCATTCTATGCCACCTGTAGACATTCATTTTTCTCTTTATAACTTACCCCTCTAGAAACATTCACATATTCGAGTGCCTTCTCTGACAGTCAGTATTCCATAAGCTGTCAGCCCCACACAAGAAGCCTCTCTCTGCTGAATTTATGGCTTTGGCAAAGCCATTTCATAAAAAATGATTAATGATAATTAACATTTTAACTTCAGGCCATTTAATGGCACCCAACAAAGGGGTCAAGTGAAACTCATGGGTGTCATATGTCAAATGTCACAGTGAAGGGATGGGGCTGAACAGGAGCTGAGAGTTAGGTGAAGAGAGAGTGGGAGGAACTGCAGACAGGGCTTCTGCCTCCTTGCCCACCGTCAAAGGGCTACCGCCTTCACCCCACATTAGAAGTATCTCTCCTTCAGTTAGAATGTATCTCTCCTTCAGTTAGAATGTAGGTTGGATTATTTGGTTTTGCATAGAATGTAATAATAGCCCATGCCCTTCTGCCGCATGCGTTCAATGCACAGCGTGTTGCACATTAAGGGAAGTCTGCTGGATGCCCAGCATTGAGGGACTTCGTTTCTTGAACATCCCAAGCTTGCTCACCCTACAACTGGCCCCTCACTCTCTGAAGTCTCTGGGCTGACATCCTCCACGCCCATTCATCTGCACGTTCCCATTTCACTTCCTCCCCCCCAATCCAGGCTCCATCTCTGCTTCTCCCCCACATATTACTCCCCCCTCTCTTTTATAACAAATTTTTATTGGAGTGTAGTTGATTTACAATGTTGAATTAGTTTCATGTGTACAGCAAAGTGAATCCGTTATACATATACATATATCCACTCTGTTTTTAGATTCTTTTCTCATATAGGCCATTGCAGAGTATTGAGTAGAGTTCCCTGTGCTATGCAGTAAGTTCTTATTAGTTATCTATTTTATATATAGTGGTGTGTATGTGTCAATCCCAATCTCCCAATTTATCCCTACCCCCTCTTACCCCCTGGTAACCATAAGTTTGTCTTCTACATCTGTGACTCCATTTCTGCTTTGCAGATAACCCTCCCCCCTCTTCTTGCTCTTGGAAAGTTTACCCATCAGGGCTTGGGAAACCCCTCCCCGAGGGTGGCCTCATCCCGCTGCTCTGCCCTCCCCCCACAGATGGGACCTAAACACCAACCACTACCAACAAAATTTAAGCATAAAGTGAGGCCAAGAACCAATGCATTTCAACAGTGGAAGGTTGGAGTCCTCCTGGAAGGTAATGAGATGAATGATCAAGGACTAGGCAACATGGCAGACACTAGGTACTAGATCTGAAGCCCTGGGAGGTAGGAGCTTGGTGTTGAGATAATAGCTGGTAATGAACAGGAACACTCTCTTGGGTCAGTTCCCAAGAAGGAGAAAAGTGTGGTAGTGAAACAGTGCTCCCGTCCGAGGGTGACATCACACGCTCAGATCCCATCTTTGGGGAACGGCCCTTTGTCGATGGAATTGGGACCTCACAGTGGGGTGACACATGAGATACTCAGGACTACAGTCTATATCATGATCATAGCAGGGACATGTATGGCAAGCTAAGGCAGTTTGTCACTTCCCTAGGGAGCCCAGCTACAGTGGAGCAAGTTAATTCCGTCATAACCAACATTTACTGAGCATGTGTATCAGCCCCCGAGCTATACACTTAACATTTCTCAGCTGAGTTCACCCTCGCCATCACCCCACGAGCTAAGCTCAAGTTCTATCCCATTTTACTGACGAAGAAGCTGAGGCTCAGAGAGATTAAGGCAGTAGCTCACCATCACCGGGTACTAAGTGCTGGGGCCAGAATGTGAATCCAGCTTACCCTGCCTCCTGTATCTATGCTCTTCATCACGCTGCCACGCCACCTCTTGACCGGCTGAGTGTGTCACGGTGGCCACACTGCAGGGGAAGGGCAGACATAAAGAGTGGGTAACCACACAATGTTTCCTTTTCAAAACCATTTAGTTAAAATGTAAAAGTGAATCTATTTAAAGAAAAAAAATCAAGAGAAAACAGTACAAGTTTGGCTATGGCCTGAATCTTGAAGGTGAAATGAAAACTAGCAGAGGCTGATAGCTCTGATATGGACAGAGCGGAGTCCAGTAAATGGTGCTAGTGGGGTGTGTTTAAGGAACAGGAGGAAAAAATAAGGAGTTTTCCAGTGTCATAAAAAAAAAGTCCCCACTGTTAGGCCCAGTGACAGTCCCTTGATCGGCAGCGTTCTGACCTTGCCTCGCGTGTCAATGTCAATAGCTGTTGTCACCAGTCAATGGGCCTCCCGTTTGGTGCTTAGAGATTCTCTTTATGCACTTAAAAGGCATCATTAGTACCAAGTGGCTATTAAAGCAGTCTTGCTGTTCAGAACGATTTTCTGAAGCAAATGCAGAGGAAACACGTTGAGGGTTGAAGTCATTAGCTGAGACCACAGAAGGACTGACCGTGGGCAATGGTGCCATTAATCTTGATAAGGGGAAGTGTGAGCAATTCATAAAATCTGCTGGGTGAGGTTTCTCCCTAAATGGACACCCGAGAGAGTGACCCCATGTCTTTGTTCCAGGTAAGAGGGACATGTGTGAACTGTGACATCGACTTGGTAGAATGAGCAGGGCAGGCAGGACTGCTGGGGGTGGGGACACAACAGTGATTTCAGGCTTCACTGGAGAGGCAGGGACTGCTGGGGTGCAGTAGTGGGAAAAGAAGTTGCAGCTGGCATTTTACATAATGTATACTATGGACAGGGCACACAATTCTAATGCTTTACATATTAACTGTTTAATACTCACAACAGTCCAGTGAGGCAGGCACAGGCACTATTATTATTCCCATTTTAGAGATGAGGAAACTGAGGTCCAGACAGGTTATGCTACTTGCTTCAGGTTGCACAGCTAGTAAATGGCAGAGTTGGGATTCAGACCCTGGTAGTCTGGTTTCAGAGGCTGTGCTCTTACCACTTTGCTCTACAGCATGATCTTAGAGTGGAGGTACTCAGCCTCCTTCTGTCTTCCCTTGGAGGACAGCAAGGGCTTTGGAGTCACACAGACCTGGATTGGAACCCCAACTCTGCCATTTTCCAGATGGGCACCTTGGAAAAAGGACTTTGTTTCTTAAGACTCAGTTTCTTCGTTTACAGAGTGTTATGAAATCATATGCAGTGTCAGGCACTTAATGGCTCTTGAATATATGTCACTGCCTTCTTCTTCCACATTGAGGTTACAGACACATTGCCAGGGCAGGACATTTTAAAAAAATATATTTATTTATTTTTTTGGCAGCACTGAGCCTTAGTTGCAGCATGTGAAATCTTAGTTGCGGCATGCAGAATCTACTTCCCCAACCAGGGATTGATCCCGGGCCCCCTGCATTGAGAGCACAGAGTTTTAACCACTGGACCACTAGGGAAGTCCCCAGGGCAGGACATTGATGGGGGAATATGATGGGCAGCTAGATGCCTGCCCCAGCCAGCACTTCTGTGGCTAGGGGCTGGCCTGGACCATTGGCAAGAGAATCAGCACCCTTTTCTTGGTCACCTACTTACTAACTGACCTTGTCCATCTTGAGTTCTGGGTTAGGGTCTGTTATGAACTAAATGATAATGGCCCTCCAGAATTCCTATGTTGAAGCCCTAATCCCCAATGGGACTGTATTGGAAGACAGCGCCTGTGTGGAGGTGATAAAAGTCAAATGAGGTCATAAAGGTAGCACCCTGATCCAATAGGGCTGGTGGCCTTATAAGAAGAGGAAGAAACACCAGAGCTCTCTCTCTCCACCGCGTGAGGACACCATGAGAAGGCTGTCATCTGTGAGCCAAGAAGAAAGCTCTCACTAGGAACCACATTGGCTGGCACCTTGGTCTTAGACTTCCCAGCCTCTAGAACTGTGAGAACATAAACATCTGTTGTTTAAGCCACCCAGTCTGTGGTATTATGTTACGGCAGCTCTAGCTGACTAAGACATAACCCCAAGTCCACACCTTGAATGGGAGAGTAATAAAGTCTGGAACTGCATTCAGAACTGTGCCTTCAGCGATGATCTCAATTTGGGTAAAGATGGCTACAAACCCTACGCTATGCCTCCCATTAAATGGTAGAGTTGAATTCCTCTCCTGTCTCTGGACAAGCTTAGCGACTTGCTTAACCAATGGAATACAGTGGAAGTGAGATCCTGGGACTTCTGAGGATGGGTCATGAGAAACCTTGTGACTTCCACCCAGGCCTCTTGGAACATTTGCTCTCAAAACCTGGCTGCCATGATGTAAGGAAACTCAAGCAGCCCATGGCAAGGGTGGAAACTTTCTGCAGGGGCTGGAACCCCACATCCTCCTTGGAAGTGGATCCTCCAGCTCCAGTCAAGATACCTCTTCTAACACCTCACAGACCAGAAACAAATCATTCCCACTGAACCCTGCCCAGATTGCAGATCTGTGAGCAAAATTAATGACTGTTGCTGTTTTGAGCCATTAAGTTTGAGGGTGATTTTTCCCTCTGCAATACATAACTGGAACACCAAGAAACACTTCCAAAGGGCTCTTACCCCAGCTCAGGGCCACCTCTGAGCTGTCCCAGGGATGACTTGGCTCATGTGCCTAGGGTCTTTCACTCTGTGTATAGGCAGCTGGTATATGAGATGGGCAAGGCCCAAGGAGGTCTCCCTGGCTTGACACTGGCCTTCTATGTCCAGAACAACATCCATCTTTGGGTTCCTTTGTGAATGATGTGATAAACTGTAACTATCATATCTCATTTTATCCTGGGGAAAATGTGAAGTCCATAGACTCCAGGGAGAAACCACAGGCTTCTAGATTTTGTCTGCCAAGCCCCATCCCTTACTCCAATACCCTTCTAGAAAATACTGGGGCTGGAAGGAGAAACAGCCTAGTTGTAGTTCACTGGTTCTCAACCTTGGCTGTACATTGGAATCACTTAGAAGCTTCAAAAATACTGCTGGGGCACACCCCTAGAGATTGGATTTAATTGGTCTGAGGTACAGCTTGGAGGTTGGTATGGAAAATCAAAACAAAGGCAAACACCTCCCTGGATGATTT
Organism: Mesoplodon densirostris; assembly: GCF_025265405.1. Lineage (NCBI taxonomy): Eukaryota > Metazoa > Chordata > Mammalia > Artiodactyla > Ziphiidae > Mesoplodon > Mesoplodon densirostris. The sequence continues at coordinate 36,631,358 of NC_082679.1, read as the reverse complement.
GATGCCCCACCAGGGTTGAGAACAAATACTCTAGCCTCATCCTCATTATCATTGTGGACATTACTGTTCTAAGGCAGGTTGTCTAAGACTTTAAATAAAGCCAAGTTGGAATTTGGAGACAGACCCAGGCAATGAGGGAAGACCTGTCTCTGATGATCTCTTTTTTTTTTTTTTTTGCGGTACGCGGGCCTCTCACTGCTGTGGCCTCTCCCGCCGCGGAGCACAGGCTCCGGACGCGCAGGCCCAGCGGCCATGACTCACGGGCCCAGCCGCTCCGCGGCACGTGGGATCCTCCCGGACCAGGGCACGAACCCGTGTCCCCTGCATCGGCAGGCGGACTCTCAACCACTGCGCCACCAGGGAAGCCCCTCTGATGATCTCTTGAATAATAATCACCCTTTACATTCATACAGATTAACTCACCAAACAGTCGAATGTGTACAAGCCGTGGTGTGAGCTGGTCATGGCGTTAAATAACGCTGAATCTCAGTGACACAGATGACTCCCTCTTCAACTTTCTTTCAATCCTCTGATTCATAAAGGAGAAGCCTCCGTTGGTGCTAGCTTGTCTTTAACATCTCTCCAACTCTTGGCAAAAATTAGGGGTGTTGCTTTGCCACTGACCAACATTCAAGTAACACTGATCTAAATCTTTGTCTCCACGGCAGCTAGAGCAATTACGAAAGAGCTACATGGTTTAACACGATCCCACATACCAGGAGAAAGCTGAATCTCAGAGGCATTTGGTGACTTGCCCAAGGACTCAGGTCACTATTTCTCCACCCTCTCCAACTTAGTGTTTAATGAAAATCATGCCAACGGAGGGGGTCCTCCACCATATAACTGGGAGACAGCCGTTGGACTCCATTCTTACCCTGATCTCAGAGGAAGGACCAAGCAAGTCCCACTGAGAGGACGAGGGGAAGAGGAGGCATAGAGGGTAGGACAAAGAAGAAGGAATCATGGAGAAGAGTAAGACTTGTTGGTTCAGGAAATTGATTTCAGAAGAGATGTGGAGAAAGAATTTGGTTCAAAAAAGAAAGAACTTTCTATTGCAGCCAAGGCTGCAACAGGAGACAGCGAGAGACCCACCCCCTCCATCACTTTTTTTTTTTTAGCTTAAGATACAGTCTTCCCTTCCTGGTGTTGGCTTTCCCCAAATATGTAGTGATTCTGGACTGCATGCTTGTGTTTGGGCACAGAATTCTCTTACATGCTGAAGTGCAGGGGACTCCAAAGATGCTTCCAAACCTGGAATCCTAGTTAGTCTTCAGGCAAGTTCGTCTCCTAGGTCACCTTCTCCCCCTCCAATAAAAACAAATCTTTGAGCTTCAGGATGGGGCGTGGGGAGCCGAACCAGATGAGGCGATTGCATGCCAATCCAGATTAAATCCTGGAGGAAATGTTTGCGCCTGTTACTGGGATGTGATTTATTCGTGGCCAACAGCAGGCATCCTAAGGTCTCAGGCTGAATGTAGGGTCTGGCCACCTGAGGGTCAGCCACTGCTACTCAGATTAGAGGCCCATGAGGCCTCCTAGGGTGCTTGTCACACAAGCAGATCTTCCAGGCAACCTCCAAGTGGGATTCTTTAGTCATGGGCTGACTCTGATGGTGGAGATCCATGGGCTACATTTTGCCAAACACTGACCAGGTGTGTCTCAGACAGCCATGTCCCAGGGAAATGTGGGCTGTGGGATAGGGGGTGCTCTCAGCCAGGATATGGGGGCAGGTCCAGGAGGCACCAGAAGTCTTTTTCCACTGGCTATTCCTGAGAAGGAAGAAGGGCAACCTGGAGTTCCAGAGGCATAAGACAATAGACTCATAGACAGAGTATCAAAGACATAGGCTCTTATTCATAATGGAATAAAAGAATTTTAAAATAAGACAATGCATTAACAGTAGAGCTTGGTGGTTTAGAATCAGTCCTACTTGGGGTCTGACTTCTTTACTTGCTAACTGGATAACTGACATCAAGTTATTTTACCCCTCTGAGCTTCTGTTTCCTCATTCGGTAGATGGACACACTAGTAAGTATAATATAATGGTCCCTGGGACCCTTGAGACATATAGATGAGTCCGTGCATTTAAAGGACATGGAATTGAGTCTGGCACGTGGTAAGGGCTCCAGAAGCTCTTATCATCATTACCAGGGTCATAGGATGTTTGAGCCAAAAGTGATCATAGAGATCATCTAGTGAGTCCAATGCCAATGTCGTGACTCCTGGCAGGAAAGGAATCAACAAAGGAAAAAGACACGTATTGTGGCTCCCTTGGCTCAGCTTCTTCTCTCTACCCAGTCCCCTAATGGTTCTCCCCAGCTGAGGGAGGGAGCACGTTAGCCATCAAGGGAGTTTGGAGGGCCACTCCTACAGGCTCTCCAAACCTGAGAAAGTCACCTTGCTGCCTTGACTGCCACTCACTTTGCAGGGCTCACAGGCCAGCTGCCTGCAGGCCACAGCAGGCTCAGCTGAGGAGAGCAGGGTGCATCCTCCCTCCCCTTGCTCTGGTGTTTAATCAAAACAGTATTCAAAATATGATTCTGGGAGATTATATTGGGAGATTTGCTGGAGGCTCTCAGTGCGGGCAGAGATGGTGGGAACAGATTGCCGCTGGGGGCCGGAGGCTGGGATAATCACAGGCTCAGACTCGCCATTCTCAGGCCTTCACCTGTACTCCTGGAGCCCACCATCAGCTCCGGAGTGGACACTGAGCACCAGGATGGAGAACTAGATCATCTCTGTACCTGACAGCTGGGGAAACTAAGAGAGGGGAAGGGGGCTGTCCACGGCCACATAGCAAGGTAGTAATGGGATTGAGGTGGTCAAGCCATTTCCTGGGACTCAAGGCTACTATTTTTGGCCCTTCTGACACGCTTCTGCTTCCAGCCAACCAGGCCCAGGTCTTTGGGACAACCCCGGGCCGCAGGCTCCTGCTCTGGGTTGTTGGGGGGAGAGGCTGGACCTCCCAGACAAGAGAGAGAGACAACCTCTAGAGGTCCTGCTTGATAGCTGGGCCTCCTTTTGCAAGGCTCAGTGTCCTCTAAAGGCTGAATGGCTGGAGGCAGGGTGCAGGTAAACCCTCCGCCCACTACCATCCTCCACTCTCTGCATCCTAGGCCCACATGACCTCGGGCTTAGGTGGGTCCCTTCTCTCTGGCCTTCACTTTCCCATCTGGAAATCTGACTCGATGTGATGCTAAGGGCCCCTCTCCTCTCCACTACATGGTTAGCGGGAGCCCCGCTCCCAACTGGAGGCCCGAGGAACAAGCTTCTGCAGTCTCAGCAGCCTCTCGAGGGGTTTACCTGGCCCCCTAGGAGGGGCTGGGGTCGAGAGCGCCTTGAAAGAAACCTCTAGCTAATGCGCTTTATTACAAGCGTTAATCCCGCAAAGCCGACTGGAAATAATGTTTATCTTTTCGCAGTTTAATTTCCCGGACCCTAAGCCGCAGGTCAGTGAGGGCGACTGGAGGGTCCCCGGGGAGGCTGGGGGTAGAAGCAGCTGTCGCCCAGAAATAAAACGAAAGCAGAGAGGTGGTTTCCCAATAGGAAGCCAGGGAGAGGAGCCAGAGCTAAAAGGGGCCTTGAACCCTCAATGGAGAGCTGGGTCCGTCTTCACCACCTTGAGCCAGTCCCTGCCCTCCCCTTTGGCCTCAGTTTCCTCATCTGAGGAAGGGGTTTGTGCTTTTGTAATTCATTATCTCTGACTATTCTATAGAAAAGAAGGCAGGGTGTGGGGGAGGAGGTGGCCTGTTCCCTTCAGTTTTTTTAACCCCCTCTTTTCCTCTCTGCAGCCTTCAAGGTTCTTAAAATCTCCTCCCAAGGATGCGGGTCCTTCCCGTCCCAGACTTCAGCGGCCCGTCAGAAGGCAGGGCGCTGGTCTGGAAGGCTGTCACTCAGCCACCTCCGGCCAGGCTGGAGCCCAGCAGTGGAGACACAGCTTCCCGAGGATCCAGCCCCTAGGCGCACACCCCAGCTGCCCTCCCTCCTGCCTTCTCGTCCGCATCAGCTTCCCGGACCTCCCCACTAGGGCGCTGTCCCGGGTTCGCCTCCATCTCTCCCTGTGTGCAGCGGCGAACGCACTCGCTGGCTAAAGCCGAAGCCACTGCGCCGAGGACAGGAACTCAGGGCTGGCAGCGGCATCTTTAAATCTCTCATCTCCGCCCCCGCACTCCCCAGCCCTACTCCAGACGCTGCTAGCCAGGGGGACAAAGCCCCCTTCCTCGCCCGTCAGCTCCCATTGGTTGGGCTGTACCGGAAGTGTTTGCTGGCACTAGATTAAATGGAAAGAATGCCCCCTCTCGCCTCTCATCGACCCGGCAAGCTGTCACACTTGGCCGCTGGGGCAGAGGGGAGGAGCGCGGGGTTCCCAGCGGTGCGCCCAGGGACGGACAAGAGGATCCCCATCGCCCCTCCTCACAGCAAACTTAAAACCCAAGTACGAACCCGGAAACAAATGCAGCATCCACACAAATATCCTGACGGCTCCACGCCGCCTCTTCCCTGCCCCCAGTTGCCGCCCCCCTCCCCAACTCCCAGGAATCAGCCGGGCGTCTGCCGGGCTCTGCGAGTTGGCTGGGGCCGCAGTTCAGTGGGCTAAGCCGCAGGCGCCGTGGCCTTGACCATTCCCTTGTCAGTTTCTCTCCCAGCTCTGAAAGGGACTGAAATCTGCATCCTGTCCCCAGAACCACATTTCATCCTTCCCTCCACCCCGACCTTATCAGGCTCCCCTGGCGCAAAGAGGCCACACAGCTTGGGTTGGGCTGGATTATTTTTAAGGACACAAGGGGTGGGGAGGGGGAGAAGACCCACGTGGTCCTTAGGGGCCAAGTCAGCATTGAAGTTCCAAAGTGAGGGTGATGGGAGTGAGCAGGAGAGGGAGTGGCTTCAGACCCTGAATCCAGAGGGGAGAGGGAGACTTGGATACTGAGTCCGTGCTCGGTGCAGACTCGCCAAGCCTTCCCACTTGACCTTCCCCAAGGTGCTCTGCCACCTCCTCCGTGGGATCTGACAAAATGCACGCCTGCCAGCCACTCCCAGCTCTGCGTGCGAGGAGGGCTGGTAGGAGGGTTTCTGTGTGGCTGTCTCTTAAGCAAAGTGAGAGCCCCAGACCCTGGGAAGGTCTCTCAGCTGCTTAGTGTGGAGGTGAGTTCCAAAAAGTAGGGCTTATTTCCAAGATTCTTCTGCAAATCGCAGCCATTGCGCTAACCTGCTGAGAGAGGAAAGGTTGATTAAAACCGGGGGGGGGGCCACTTGGTGGTGATTCCTAGGAAATCTGAGGTGAGTGGTGTCTCATCCAAAGGGAATCAGAGGTCTAGAGGCAAGCTGCTTGCCAGAGGTAGCATTTGGACCCTGTTATGTGTAAATTCAAATAACAGTGTAACCCAATTTTCTAAACCAGTAGCTAATCCTGAGAGAAATTACTTCAAAGAGCAGAATCTGACAGTAATTGCTGGAGGCTGCCAAATGCTTCGGGAATGTCCCTTTGTAGGGTGAAATTCCCTTCCACCAAACACAGCCAGAGAACCAGCCAGGGGCAGGAGACACTGATTGGCAGTCCTGCCCTGCTTGGGGGTGAGCTCTTGGTGGGGGGCGTGGGGCTTTCCAGGGACAGCACCCACCTGAGCTACGCCCCTAGGGATTTAGTGGGTGGCACAGAGGGCTGCAAGCTGAACTTAAGCACTGGCCTTGAACCGACTGTAGGTATCTGGCCCTTCCCTCAGACTTCCGGGAAAGCCCTGGTACCTGCCTAGCGCTAGCAAAGTCTTGGTACCGGAACAGCAGGAGCCAGCTGGCTTCCTCTGAAGGGCAGGCAGGGGACAAGGGTGCCTGTGCCGGAGAGGGTCATGGTGGCGCCCACCTGGCACATTGGGCTGAACGTGGGAGAGATATTAGCTGTCCATCTCTTCAGTGACATTCTAAGGGTTTTCTAGGCAAGTCACTGTCTCATTCTGAGCTTAGTACTATTATTTGGTTTTAAGATTCGGTAACTAGAACTTTTATCTCTAAGCTTCTGTTTCAAGGAGTGCTGTGAGACAATCTTGCGCTAGGTCTGAACCTGGGCATGCTGGAGAGGCAGAGAGAGTGTGCAGCGGCTGGGCACCCGGGGGGTGGGTGGATGGATGTGTGCGTCGGGGGAAGGTGTCTTTTGGACAGACACCCCCAGCGCCGTTGGGGGCCCACTACCTTCTGCTCCCGACTGGAACTGGCACTGCACTGCCGGTGCCCTCCGCCGCGGGCACGGCGCACAGTCCAGAGGCAGGCCCTGTTGGGCAAACGAGGGGTTTCCAAAGGCTTTGGCTACTCGGGAAGACTCTTCGCACGCGGAGTCTCTGGGGACCGCGGGTCGCGCGCCGGGACCTGGAGGCTGTCCGGGAATCAGGTGGCACTCAGGACTTCGTGGCCTGGACGGGTTTGGGGGTGCACCTTCGACGCCGCTGGCTGCCGCAGTGTGCGCCAGAGACCAGATGCGCGGTTTCTCGCTGCGGGGGTAGTGCATGGTCAAAGTGGGGCCTCCTGGCTCGGCCCGCAGGAAGTCGGTTTCTCCCGACCTGGGGGACTCAGTGAACGAGAAGCGGGGCGCCGCCAGACTGCACTCCCTGCGCTCCAGCCGGCCCTCTCGAGTTGCGGCGCACTGTGCCGCCGGCAGCGACTGAGTGTCTTGATGGAGCTCAGCCAGCCTGTCCGTAGCTGTGGCCACTGCCTCCTCTTCCTCCGCCTCCTCTTCCTCTTCTTCCTCCAGGTCTTCCAGGTCACTCAGCCCCCGAGCCTCCTGGCTAGCAGAAACGTCTGCGGGAAATCAGGAGCGAGTGAGAAAAGCCCCAGGCCCCAAGGGAAATCCTCGGGAGTGCCCATCCCTGGGAAGCTTTTAGCAAAGGCGCTCTGCACTCAGGGCATTCTCGGTGTAATTCACCAGGATGGCCACACCGTCTCCTACATTTGCCCCCGGGCTGCCGGCGCGCAGCAGGAAAAGAATTCCCCGCCCCTAGACCTGCCCCCACCCTTTGGAAGACTCCTCCCCTCCGATACCCCAAGGAAATGTCCACTGTTCGCTGCCTAAGACCTGGATCTCAGTTCCTCAGCCTTAAAAAAGCGAGGGAAAGTTTTTACCCAATTCCAACACCCACAGGTGGCTGGTGTGTATTATTTAATTGAGAAAATATTTACTGAGTACCAACTATGCTCCAGACATCATTTAGGCATTTAGGTATTAGGAACTTAGAGAATACGGCAGTGGATAACACACTTTCTAGGGGAGTTGACATCCCTGAGGGGGTAAGTATGGCACATAACGTAGGCTGACGTGATAGAGAATAACTTGGGAAGCTAGTTGGCGTGGGTGGCCAGGGAAGGCTTTTCGGAGGTGGCACTTTCAAGTCCAGAAGAAGCCGGCTCTGTAGGGAATTCCAGGCAGAGGGAACCACACAGGCAAAGGCCCTGAGGCATGCAGGGGTTGCACGTGCAAGGGTAAGCAAGGGGGTGCCTTCCTAAAAGCTACCCCACGGGGTGGTTGTGAAAAGCCAGTTAAACTGCTTGATGGCTGGAAATCCACGCAGGTTGGGGCAGTGAACATTCGGTACCTTTGGTGTCACCATTTAGGCAGCCCAGCAATTGCTGTGCTCCACCCTCCTCCTTCCTCTCCTCCCCGCCTTTGTTCTTGGGCGCCCAAGTCATCTTGTTCTCTTTCTTGAGGCGCCGGCGCGCGTTGGCGAACCAGGTGGACACCTGGGTGAGGGTCATCTTGGTGATGATGGCCAGCATGATCTTCTCGCCCTTGGTGGGGTAGGGGTTCTTGCGGTGCTCGTTCAGCCAGGCCTTGAGCGTGCTAGTGGTCTCCCGGGTGGCATTCTTTCTGCGCCCAGCGCCACCCAACTCCACCGATCCGTACCTGGGGGAGAACTTGGCTCACAGTTCTGGGGTGAGGAACCTGGGGCTGCAGTCAGGAGACTGTTTACGTCCTGGAAGTGAGGTTCTGCTCCCCATCCTAGCACACAGCCCCCCACCCCCATGCTCTGTGGATTGGTCCTACCTTGGCCAGGGAGGGGGGAAAGGACTTGCGATGCCAGCCACCAATGCTCCATGCCTTACCGGTCATACTGGTACTGCCCCAGGCTCTGCTCATAGGGATAATAGGCTGCTGGTTGCGCCAGGCCGGGTGTAAAGTTCCCTGCAGCCTCCTTAAATTCATACTGTGGATTCTGCTGGGGGAGGAGGGAAGAATTCAGAACTACATCTGGGGAGGAAGAGGGGTGGGGAGTTGCTGAGGGTGTGAACTCTGGAGTCAAGTCTGGTTCCAATTGCAGTACCATCCCTCGCATTGGCTGTGTGATCTTGGGCACAGTTGTTTAACCCCTCTATGCCTCAGTTTCCCGTGGCTAAAATGGGATAACAATAATGCCTAGAGGTTATTGAAGAAGAATGCTTGAAAGAGTTCCTGGTGCAGAATAAGCAGTAGTTAAATATTAGCTGTTAAGATTACTGTTACTAGTTGTCCCCCACCCAGCCTCTCCCCGCTCCCACCAGCTGGGGAACTTTCTTTACTCCCCTTCCAGAGCTATTCCCTGACGCTTTCTATCTCTGTGACTTTGGGTAAGGTTATTCGGGCCCCTCTGCACCCCAGTTTCCTCATGTGTACCCTGAACCTAGTGATGACTTGTCTACCTCACGCAATTAATAGAGGTACAGATGCTTTCTAAACAGGACGGACTCCTGTAAACTGTAAAGATTTTTTTTTCTTTATATACAGTCCTAACCTTTTCCTTTCCTGGGAGTTGTGCATCCTTCCTAGATGGAGATATCACACTGGATTTCACCCCTGCCGCTCCTGCCCCCAGGAGGGTAGGTTTTGACGCACAGACCCAGGCTCCACCCCAGCTACTCACCAGCGCCCCGTACAGCGTGGGCGGCTCCGGGCTGTAGGGCAGGTAGCCTGCGTAGCTCTGGGCAGCTGCAGCGGCCGAGTAGGGAGCTCCATAGATGCCCAAGGCCGCGCCCAGCTCGGGCCGCGCACTGCCCAGCAGCCGACTGTCGTAGGGTGCGAAGCAGAGCGCGGCCGCCGGGGTGGAGCCTGAGGCCACATCTGGGACCGAGCGCGGGGCGGATTCGCAGCAAGTGGCGTTGGAACTTGCAGACACCAGAAACTACGGGAGCGAGAGAGGGGGCACCGGAGGTCAGAGACCGGCGCCTCGGGCTGGCGGGAGCCAGCGGCGGAACTGCCAGATCATTCCTTCATTCAATATAAACTAAATGCTACCTTGTGCTTGTGCTGAGCGTTCTGCTGAGGACTGGGACAGGAATTATCCGTAGACGCAATTTATCCAAACTGCCTTTATAAATACTCCTAAACCTTTGCTAAAGCTCCAGGGTTCCAGGGGCTCCGGGTCATGGGAAGGTTCTAAAACCCAAATTACAGAAGCCAGCCTCGGCCAGTTCCCTCGCGAGCCCTCCCTCTCCGGAGTCACAGGATCTTACAAAGGCCGAACTTGAAGGTAGTCTTAGAGACCACGTCTCACTCCTGCTCCCATTTTATAGATAGGGAATGAGGGCTAGAGAGAGTCGGAGGCTTATCCTAGATCACAAATCAGAGCAGAGGTCAAGTGGGACTAGTCCTCTGGCACTCTGCAGAGAAACTGAACAGGGGTGGGCTCTCCAGAATTTCCCCAGGAAACCCTGTCACTGTACAGTACACACCCAGGTCTGGAAAAATCGAAGGAACCAGAAGCAGAGCGCTTGGACCTGCCCATGGAAAGGGAAGAAAAAGAACAGAGGACAACAAACGAACAAGCCCAGAAAAACAGTGAGACGGACAGGGCTCTGGACTGGAAGTCTGAGATTCTCCTGGCCACCTCGGAAATCTGTACAATAAGGAGGCCTCTCTGTAAGATTCCCGAGATCCCACCCACTTCACGGAGCTCGTGGCCAGAGTGCCCAAGTTTCGGGTCCCACGATTTTCCAGCTTACACTGGGGGAGTTGAACGTTCTCAGCCAGGGTTTGGGGCTGTCAGAGGGGTCGGTGGTGCATTACCCAGGTGCCCGCTCTCTCCGACTTCCCCGGGGACTCGTGGGAGAGGGGGGCGTTTACGAGCAGGCTCCTGCACTAGGCGCTCCCTCCTTCCAGCCCGCCCCCATCCCCCAAGGGGGCGGCTCTTACCTGGGAAGCGCTGCCATAAGGGTGTCCAAAGTGCGGGAAGGACATGGTGGCTGTCCGTGACCCACCTCCCTCTTCTCTTGCGAGTTCCCGCCTCTGTCCCGCGGTTCTGCGCCTCCAGCCGTCCTCGGCCTCGGTTCCTTACACGGTTGCCGGTGCCCAGCGCCGGGTCCTCCGCCCGCTTGGCGCGACTGGAGGCAGAGCCGAAGGCAGCCCGGCTGCCGAGCCCTGCGCTCCAGAAGGCTCCCCTCCGGCCCGCGTGGTCCGGAAGACAGAAGGGCCCATCGATGGGCAGGGGAAGGGAGAGGATGCGGGTTCCCAAAAGCGCGCGGTGGCGAGGCAAGGTGAGGCGCGGCGCGGGGCCGTGCAGCTCCCGAGGTGCCCCAGTCCAAGGTGGCCAGAGGCTCAATGTGACGTCACGGTAATCCCGGGCTGCCAGGCGGGCCCCCGAGCCCTGGGGCCCCGGGCCACCAAGCCTGCCAAGCGCAGCCAGCCCGTGCGCGCGCGCGCACTCACCACACTCACACTTGTTCCGGGAGGTTTGTGCAGCTGGTGAGGAAAGTCAAAGACCCTGACCCTCTCTGCCTGGCGCAGGATCCTACCGTTTTCGCCTTAAACTCACGCGCGCGCGCACGTACAATCTCACCAAATTACCCGGGAGAAGTAGCAGAAACGCCTCCCACTGTGCCGCGCAGGCCCCGGGCGCAGCGCGCTTACCTCCTCCCCTGCGGCCCGGAGGAGGAGAGAAGTACCGGGCAGCGAGAGAGGAGAGAATACAAAAGAAGAGACAGGAGAAACTACAGGAGAAAAGTGGGGGAGAAAGGCTAGAGGGAGAAGGAGGAGGGGAGAGGAGAGAGATGAGGAGTCTAAGTGAATAGAGGCGCGCGGGGGAGGGGAGGAAACAGGGGTGGGCGAAGGCTGGGCGGAGGTTGAAAGCTGGCAGGTGGAGGAGAGCAGAAGCTCGGGGGAGAAGCCTCCAGCCCGGCCCACCCCCCCCACCCCGCCCCTCCGCTGCAGGAAAGTTTGTTCGCGCCACAGGCCCCGAGCTCGTTGGGGCGGCGCTGGGCAGCGTCAGTGGATCCCACTGTTCCGGCCGTCTTTGTCCTCGGGGACCTGGCTCCCTGCCCCAGTCTCCCTAGGACTCTAGCTCGATGCAGGCTCTCCATGCCCGAGGTTTTGCCAGGGCCTTGACCCCGGGGCTTCTCTGCGGGTTTCAGGCCCTCCAATAGGCCGAATAGCGCCCCCTCGAGGTCAAGGTTCAGATCCCCCCCTTCGGACTCCGCCAGGAAAGGCGCCAAGTCTGACCCCTGGCATCTGCAGGCCACGGGCTGAGACTCCTGGGCGTCTCCTCCGAAGCCGAGACTTGGCTGCCTCGTGCGCACGCGAGCTGTGTCCACGGGGGAGCGGGGAGCCGCAGGAAGGCGCTGGGGCCGAGCTGCAGCCGCCGCGCTCCGCTGGGGGTGGCGCTGGCGAGCCGCGGTTCAGCGCGCGGGGAGGGCGGCCCATTCCCTGCGCTCCGCTGGGACGCCTGGCTGGGCCTAGCGGTCTGACCACCCCCTCCATCCCAGGGGCTCTCAAAAGGGCACCGATGGGCGGACGAGCTCGTTGGTGCCTGGGAGGGGGCCGCGTCCTCCAGGCCTGGCTCCCGGGCAAGCGGCCGCCAGTTTGCAAGCACCGTAGATCCTGCACTCCCAAAGGCTCAATCCCCAGGCCCGGAGCCTCCCCGCTGAGGGCCTCTGACCTGCGACGTCTGGGGGCGTAAAGGGGCTGCCGGACTGGTGGTGGTGGTGGGTGGCGTTTCGGGGGATGCTACCGGGATCGAATGCCTCGCCTTTCACTCGCGGGGTCACCGCGCTTTACGGTTTACAAAAACGTTCCCCCAGGCCCTCTCTGCACCTCCCCGGAGGAATCGGGGCGGCGGGGTTGGTTCAAGGGCCCGGCTTTCTTTTCTAGTTGAAACGCAAGAACGTGTGGCGCAGAGGTTAGGAACAACCCGGATCTCTGCCCTGGGTTCTGGCGAGGCAAGGAGGAAGCCCAGGGGAAGGAGAAGGTTTGGGGCCCTGGCCCGGAATCCCTGGCCGCGAGCTTTCCCCCGGCACCTTTCAGAGGAGACGGGTAGGCCCGGAAGCCAGCGACGTCTTTAGAAGGACATCGGCTTCCTTTTTCTTTACATATTCTGCAGAACGCTCACCGAGCTTGGATAAGCGCAAACCGAAGACTCCTCCGCCTAAAAGATTATTAACATGAGGACAAGCTCCATTCTAAATACGAACAAACCCAGCGACGTTTCCTGGCTGCTGCTACAGTGTCGTTACCTTGGAGAAACCTTGCGTTCAACCCGGGAAACTTCTAGTTAGAAAAAGAATTATAGTTATCGCCGGATTGATTTAGTGATAAAAATTCACCGTAATAGATAAGATCCCTCGATTTTTCAAAATGCACTTTGGAGCCATCTACACGTTTGCAGCTTCGATACATCTAAGCTATTTTTTAAACGTAAGAATTGGAGAGAATTCATTAAATTAGTCCCTTGGGGAAGGTTACTGCTAATTAATTAATTGCAAACATTTCCAGAGGGAACGTATGTCAATTGTAAAGTAATAAAATTAGGTAGTTGAAATACTTACTCAGCAACTTGGATTGCCCATTCGTTCCTAAGCAGATTTTTTTTTTTTATGACAGAAAAATGGGGAGGGTGGTGAAGAAAAAGCATTAGTTCTGTCCCCTGGCAATCTGATTGCAAAGGAGAAACTACCATATAGAATTTATTGATTTTCAGCTGATTTATAAGACCTCTGCGGTATCAATGCTGTGTGCAGGGCCTGCAGGCCTACCTCTTGTCTTTGCTCTCTAGGATTCGAGAAAAGCAACAAGATTTTTCAAGAGAAAGAAAAGAGGAGGAAGAACAGTGGTGAAGTGAATTGGGAGGTGAGACTCTGAAGATGCTTCAGCATTTTTCTTCATCTGCAGAAAAAGAAAACAAACAAAAGAGCAGGTTTTCTGTTAAGGCATCTTTCTATTGTGTCCAAAGTTGCTTTAAGGTATCAGGATGTCTTGGGGAGGAAGGCTGCAATTTCCAGGCATGGGAGACCCTGATTTAACATTTCTTTCCTGGGGAGAGGCTGCACCCAAAGCAAACCTACCTGGTGCCGCTGACATTTGATTGTCACCACCTTAAAAAGGGGTCTATGTTCCCTAAAAAGGGGTCCTATGAAGGGTGCCTTTTCCCATTATTTTGGGGCCCTCATTACAAAACCAAACCATCAGGTTCAACCAGTATCAACCTCTGACTGGCAGAAACTTCAGGTGAAAAGAAGCCTTTCCTGGAAAGTGCTTCAGGGAAGCTGCCGTGGAATTTGCTCAGGTCCTCCTGACTGTCGACAGACACTCACCTCTGCAGCCAAAGTGCTCTGAGCTTCTCCACCGTGCTGGCTTTTCATTGCTTTATTCAGCGCTGTCTAATTTAGTTTTGGGAAAAATGCCCAATTGTCTATGTGTACGCATTGAATTTTACTGAAGCAAGTAAATAAGTCTCTGAAATACAGACCCTCCCAGTTATAGTTAAGGGAGTCATTCCACCTAAAGTGTTTTATACAGATGATACAGATTCTTTTGCTGTATTATGCCACATGCCCTGATAGTTCCTCTAGCTGCTCATTAAAACAAAGTCAACAGTCAAAGGCCTATTTGGAGGAGGGAGAGCACTAATCCACATCGTTTATTTGAAGTTCATGTTGCTTTGCTTGAAATGCACTGAAGGTCCTGAGCAGGCAGAGTAAAGGATGTGTCTTGACAGTAAACCTGAGTGCAGGTACCATACACACAAAAAATCACATTGCACTATTTTGAGTTAGATAGCCATCATTTCCTAATGATTTAGAAAGACAGCACACTTTACGGGGAGGGGATGATAACTCCCAAATGCCCCAAATCAATTTCAAATGCCTCAAATCATAGATGGAATGCGTAAGTCTATGGATAAAATAACACCGATGAAAATGTGCTAAATTATATTTTTTAAGTATGAGATTTTTAGTGACTGTTTTTGAACTGGGAAGAATGAAATTTCCTCAAATCTATGCATGAATGAACAAGTGCATCTGGACAGAAGCATCTATAATTTATACTGATCAGTCACCGCAGGTCTCCCCGAGTAAAACCGAAATGAACACTAATTGTTTTGACGGAAGTAGTGTGCATGGCATCTGATTGTGAAACACAGCGAGCCCCTTGCCTGAATACATACTGTCAGCAGCAACTCTGGCATCAGAAGGGGAAAATACAAAGGCAATAATTCCCAGATGAGGGTGTTGATGTTGCTTGTCAGGAAGGTGGCAAATAGAAAGAAAGAATGAACTTCTGGATAAAGTAAAAAACGAGACAATGCAGCGATCCTGGTGTGTCAGTGAGCCAGGTACAAACCTGAGCTTAGAGTTAAAAATCATAACTTTTGCTATTTGCTATTCGTTTGCATTTGTAGCATGCTTGGGAGCTATCCTAAACACCCCTTACATTTACCTTACTTAAGGTTCATGATAAGCAAACAGGAGAGGTGGGAAGCAAATCTAAGATTACATAACCCAATAGATGAGAGAGGAGGAACCAGAATTCAGACCTCCCCACTTTGGGTCTTTCCACAAGACCTTATTTCAAACATACATAAAGCCAGATACAGCTGGAGATGTCATGCCCTGGGATAACACAGTGTAATTTAGCAGAGAAAATATCTTAAGAGATGCTGCAGTAAGCACACTAGTTCAGGGTCTCTACTATATGCTTTTATATCAACTTGTATTATGAAAGAGCTTCTGTAATACTTTGGGAGTTTTAGAAATTTGATGATGGTCATTAATTAAAATAGAAAACAGCAAACAGACCCAGCTGTGATGGATAAGAATATTTAAAAAAAAAAAAAACTAAAAAAACAAAAAAACACAAAACCAGCAACAACAAAAAACCTCTAAAAAATTCAGCCAAGATTATGTCTATATATCTATGACAGTTTATAAAACAATTAATGGAATTTGGTTAGTGACTATTTTCAGAAAGATATACATATATATGACTGTATATATATAGTCACTAACCAAATTATATATATTTATATATATATTTATATACATATTTTAATCTTTGTTCTTGCATCAGTAGACTGGGGGAGGGGGTTGGTGCATTAACTTCTCACTTACAAAGCAGGTTTTATGTATAGAAATTCTTGATTATTTTTATCTTCTGGATGGTGATATCTTTCTAATGATAAGCTCAAGGCATCTCAAGGAATTAAAATTGAAAGTTAATGACAGATGTATGGATTTGAAGGCCAGGGAACAGATTTTGAAGCCAAAGTCTTTGGGGAAAAAATGCATGTAAAAAATAAAGACCTGACAGAAGCCACACATAAGGACTTGCTAGGATAAGATGCCATGTCTTTCTTCCCCTTTGCGACAGGGCCAAGGAGCAGTCTTGAGTGTACACTTAGGGGACAGAGTCATGGCTTAGACAAGTGGGAAAGCGAGCTGATTTGGTGCTGGCTCTGACTCTAGCCAGGGACTGTGCGTTTTTGCATACAGCAATCTAACTGGACCGTTGCTAACAGGCAATTTTTAAAGATGCTATTTTGTTATTCTTCTTCCCAAAGGATTTCACTGTCATAGACTTTAAGGCTTCAATTAAAATATGAGCAGCTTCAAGCCGTATACATTTTGTCTGATTAGCTGCATTCTGCTGGTATTCTCTTTCACTGTGGTTTCTCCTACTTTTAAAGCTGAGCATTAGAACTGGCCAGGAGCCTTCTTTTTTTGTGCCACCTGGGGCCCACTACTTTAGGGAAGCTGGGACCATTTGTGATGTCACGTGCTGGCCAGAGTAATTTATGACAAATCTTCACAAATCAATAAAAATATGGGAAGTATATCATTTCTAAAGGGGGGAAAAAGAGAAACACATGAGACATGCCCATTAAGGGCATAGCCATTCTAATACCTGCATGTCTGCTTGGGTCTGCAATTAAAAACATTCTGATAATAAATCTCCTTGCAGTCTCTTTTAATGCTTTTAACTTTCCTGAAGGTTCAAATTGGTATCCCAAAAATGTGCCAGGACCGTCACAAGGTATTTTATAGACTCATAAATAAATACGGCAATTAATCTCTGCTATATTTCTTTCATATTTGATGGCAATTTATTATGGCATTCACCCATTCGGTGTACAAAAACTCTAATGCACTTAAAATCGGATTTCAAACCAAACATTTTATGGGAAAATATAGTATTGATCATCCATTTAAAGATATCATGAAGATGATTCATAACCTGCTGTAAAAAAAAGATCTCATGAGAATCTTACAAATGAGTGGGGTGGTGGAATCGTCTATTCATAAAACCAGAGCTGTTGGATCTGTTCCTCTTGTTTTCTTCATCTATCTTTGAGCTTTCCAGCACTGATTGCTTTCATAAGTTGCTGTTTTATAAGAAAAATCCTTTTCCATGTCATTTTTCATAGTGACAGAGGTTGTGGAATTTCTCAGTGAGTATTTTCTCGTGTAATTTTCTCTCAAAATTCTGTCTGCAGGAAGAGTTTCAGGGGTAATAGAAGATGTTTCTATTACTTGGAGTCAAAACTATTGTAGAGCCCCCATGACACGTACGTGTAATTGACAGATGGTGGTGGTTCTAAGCAATCTTGAGCCCCTGTTAGTCTGCAGTCCTCCCATGCTATGAATGCTTGAATATCTTTTGTGCACACACAGTCCGGGTGAGAATATAAGAAAATCCCGGTGCTGGTCCTTCTCTTCAACTAGCACGTGGCCTGCCTGGGAAGAACAGCCCATATCATTCATTCAACGGATATTTACTGAGTGTCTACTGAAGGCTGGGCATGGTTCAAGGAGGTGAGGATTCAACACGAAATGAAACAGGTTCCTGCCCTCATGCATGCTGCATTTGAATGAGTTAAATATTCTAGCATCCTCCTGAAATCACTTATCTAGCACCATAATAATTTGGGAAAGCGGCTTAATGTTTACTGAATGCTCACAAGACGCTAGGCAGGAGGTTAAGCACTTTTTATGTTACCCTTCCTTCATTCCATCACCAAGCATTCATTGAGCGCTTGCTATTTAAGAGCACTGACTTAGGGGCTGCGGATTTACTGCAGCGAGACAATGAAAATCTCTGTCCCCGTGGGGTTTACAGTTGAGCTATAATGTATACCTGAAATTAGATATCATTTGTTTTGTTTTACAGAAGTTTGAGCCTAAGAGAGCTTAACTTGCCCAGTGTAATAGAGCTAGTTCTGAAAATCTGGGGCTTGAACTGAAGCTGTTGGCTTTAAAGTCTGGGGAAAATAACATTTCCAATTAAATGCTTAATGGTTGAGATGATGCAGTTTCAAGAAATAACCACCTCATCTAATAAACAAATGATCTGAACTGCTGCTATGTTCTTTTTTATAGCAGGTGGTTGGCTTTCCCTATGTTTTTAAGTCTATGTAATACCAAATATCTGCATAGAAATGAAAAAAAAAATGGAGCAGCTAAATAGATATTTTGGTCCTGTTGACACCAGCACCTTGGATTCTCAGCAGATATTTTTCACATTTGCCTTTGACTAAAGACTAGGGCCATATATAATGTCTAAATGGCTAGGAAAATACATCTCTTATAAATATTGGCTGATGGGCGTAGGGGAGGGAGCAATACAGAGCTGGAATTTTAGGGCACCTATGACTCAGTTGCTTCAAATCTACCCATATTACATGGGTATTACATTACCTATATTACCTGTATTACAGGTTCATAAGTTGCTTTCTTCCGTTCTCCCAGTCACTCTGGAGGTTAAATAGGGGAGGTTTTCTTATCCTCTTTTCATAGATGAGCAACTGGGGTTCAGAGGGATTAAGCCTCTGGTTCAGGTCACATAACCGATTAGCATTTGAGACAACCCGGGAACCAATGGGTCTCTGAATTGATGCTTGTTCCTCTCAGGGGTTCTAGCACCTTTTGCAAGAAAGCATGAAGTCTGACCTTGGATTTCTATACAGGCTTTGGGAGGTAGCCTGACAGCTCTTCCCATCTCTGTGAAGGGGGTACCTTGCTCTTTCATTTGGGTTTTGCTATATCAGATTTCCCCTGGCAGTTTTAAAGTCACACATGCTTCTGCTTTCTGATTGTTCAGGTTTATTCTAACAGAGAGCTCAGAAGAGAAAGTTTGCACTGTTCAGAGCAATCACACAGGCACGGCGCCGAGTATGAGGCATTTAATCAACAGTAATAAATCCACCAACAGGACCTTGGGTCTCTTCACCTGCATTTCTGAAACCCTCTGCCCCAAAGCTGTAGTCCTTCAGAGGGGGGCTGCCTATATCTGCTCCAGGCACATGCTGCTTTGAGTCCACGGAGATGGAGACATTGGGCACAGTAGCCGAGAGAAAATGGACTTGACGGAGACAGCATGGAATACACAAGCAGGATTAGACTGTCAGTGTAGACCGGAGAACATAAACCATTTCTTGTGTCACTCTCTGGCTCAAGGGCAGGGTCAGAGCAGAGGGGAAGCCTGCAACTATAATTATGAAATATAAATTTATACATATATAAAGGGGAAGCCTGAGAGTGGATATTAACCACTAAAACTCCTTTTACATTATAAACACCACAGAGATATGAAAAAGCAGTGTGGGGATTAAGGGTATCTTTTTGCTTGGGGACTAATTTGTTACTGTAGATTATGCAGTTAACGGAGAAAGAGAAAGTTGATACTTGATTGTTTCTCTGTAAAATTTAAATGTGAATTATGGGAGGATCCTGCCCCTGGCTGTAAACACTTGATGATGGAGAAAAAGGTGGCCAAGAGTTTATGGGAGCAAAGCACTGGTTTGACAGACAATGCTGGAATCTAGCCCTGGCCCTGCCACTGATTGCCTGGGAGGCTTTAGACAATTCTCTGTCCCTCTGGAAGCCTCAATTTACTCAGCTGCAAAATGGAGAGCCTCAGTTCCATGATCTACAAAGGTCCCTTGGGCTCACATCTCTCTGGGAGTCAGGTCACATTTCCTTTTCCAGCACTTAAAAACTCCTCTGCTACCTATGAGCACAGACTCCCTGGAAAGTTCTTTTTATCAGGGATCGTGCATCGAAATCTTTTGAGCATCTTTAAAAAGCACACATGCCCAGCCTCGCCCTCTGAGAATTTGAGCAAGCCTCAAGTGTGGCCTGGACATCTGTATTCAAGAAGAATGTAAAATATAGCAGTGTGTACATGTCAATCTCAAACTCCTAATCTATCCCTCCCCCCACTCTCCCCCTTGCCGTAACCATAAATGCGTTCTCTAAGTCTGTGAGTCTGTTTCTGTTTTGTAAATAAGTTTGTCTGTATCATTTTTTTTAGATTCTGCATATAAGCGATATATCATATTTGTCTTTCTCTGCCACACTTACTTCACTTAGTATATGATAATCTCCAGGTCCATCCATGTTGCTGACATGTACACATTACTGTATTTAAAATAGATAAACCAGGGCTTCCCTGGTGGCGCAGTGGTTGAGAGTCCGCCTGCCGATGCAGGGGATGTGGGTTCGTGCCCCGGTCCGGAAAGATCCCACATGTCGCTGAGCAGCTGGGCCCGTGAGCCATGGCCGCTGGGCCTGCGCGTCCGGAGCCTGTGCTCCGCAACGGCATAGGCCACAACAGTGAGAGGCCCGCGTATCACAAAAAAAAAAAAAAAAAAAAAAAAAAAAAAGATAAACCAACAAAGACCTACTGTATAGCACAGGGAACTCTGCTCAATATTCTGTAATAACCTAAATGGGAAAAGAATTTGAAAAAGAATAGATACATATATATGTATAACTGAATCACTTTGCTGTACACCTGGAACTAACACAACATTGTTGACTATGCTCCAATATAAAATAAAAATAATAAATAGTTAAAAAATTAAAAAAGAAAAAAAATTGAAAAAGGAATATATAAAATTAAAGTAGAATATTCATGTGGTAAAAAGCCAGACTACCTGTGGGAGATGTGATTGACTGTCTAATTGATACCCACTCTTTGCTTCTTCCTGGCTAAGCACGTCCTGATGTTGGCTGGGGTGGCCATGTGAAGTTGTAACCACCTACTCCTGGATTCTAGCATCTTTGGATGGGGAAGAGGAGCATGCCATGTGAACCAATTCCGGCCAATAGGACGTAGAGGAAGTCTGTGTGGAGGATTCTGGGAAAGCACTTGTTTTCATGATAAAAGAGGACAGAAGCAATGGTGGCACTTGCCCTCTCTTTTCAGTCTTGAACATGAATGTGATGACTGAAGCAGCAACATTCATTCATTCATTGGTTCAACAAATGTTTATTGAGCACTAACTCTGTACCAGGTAGGATTCTAGGGCGCTGGGGTACAGCTGTGAACAAAAAGAAATTCCCATCCTCATAGAGCTGACATTCTGGTGCAGGAGACAGACAATAACCAAGGTACACAGGTAAAATATAGAGATGCTAGGCGAAGATAAATGCTGTAGAGGAAAAAATAAAGCAAGGAAGGAGAGTTACCAAGAGTGTAAGGTCAAGATAATTGCACAAAAGTAGCCCTGTTATCAGGGAGCCAGTAAAACACTACCTCTGGACTTCTGGTTATGTCAGACAAATAAACTGGTTTTGTTTAAGTCTCTGTTAATTGGGTTTTCTATTACTTACAGCTGAATGAATTCCTGAGAGACAGTGTAGTGGGGTTGCAAAGAGACAAGTAAGTCATCTGATTATTTCATCCCCACTCTCCAGAGGCACAGACGCCTAACAGTTTCTTGGCTGCCTTCCAGAAATTTTCTATGTTAATATAAGCCATATAAGTATAAACTATATATAATCTCTCAATCTCTGTCTGTCTCTCTGTCTCTCTCCATCTCTCTCTCTCTCTCTCTCTCTCTCTCTCTCTCTCTCTCTCTCTCACACACACACACACACACACACACACAATTAATGACAGTATAGCATGGAGGTTGGAGGTCTGGATGTAGGCAGCCTATAGGTATTGCATGATATACAGGCTGCCTATATTGTGGCTCCAACACTTTCCAGCCATGATTATCTTGAATAAGTTTCTTAATTCCTGTTTTTCAATTTCCCCATCAAGAAAATGAGAATAACAAGCTTACCACAGTTTCTTCTGATGATTTAATAAATTATTAGGTACAGCACAAAGAGCTGTCCCTGGTACATTGTGACCACTCAGAAATGTTTGCTACTTTATACACAGTGAGAATCCTTCTATTCACTTGACCATCTACTTGTACCTCTTTCCAACATGCACATAGGTATTCCTCTTTTGGACACGTGTGTATTATTCCTCAGTACAGAGATCAGTAGTTTTTTCTCTTAATGTCCATGGGACATTTGAATGAGCCCTCCTGATGGAAGACCATGTTCTAAAAGGACTTATGTCACACAGAAGCTGGCTAACAGCACAAGGAGAATCTACTGAGATTGACCTTCTTTCTTCTTTGCTAGCCTTCCCTTTACACGGCTCTTCATCCTCTACTCTCTCTCATCCCAACTCTGTACACTTTCCCGTTTAGTTATGTGCAGAGCTAGGCACACTTACAGGGCAGCATTTATGATACATTCTACTTGAGCATTTAAGAACTGGACCTTTGCAGACTTTTCCTCCATGAGGTTGCCTCTCTTGTTTTAGGATGGATGGAGAAAGAAAGAAAGAAAGAAAGAAAGAAAGAAAGAAAGAAAGAAAGGAAGGAAGGAAGGAACCTAGAAGTCCTCTATCTACATAGACACATAATAGGTAATTTGGTGGCATTAATCCTATGAAGGAAGACGTATTTAAATAACAACTAGTCCAATGGGGGCACAGACATGAAATAAATCAGATAATAATACCATAACACGTTAAGTGTAATGAGGGAGAATAGCATAAAGGGCAATGGGAGTGACTAATCTTAAGTAATTGTGCCTTATAGCTTGTGCAGAAGATCAGGAAATGATCTGGCTGTGACAGGCAAGCTGGGTTTTTGATCAGAGAAGGAGGAAGGGGCATTCCAAGTAAGAGAGGAAATCAGCATAGGCAGAGCCATGAAGTGAGATATCGGGGATCATAATAGGGTATATGGGAAGGCATGGATGGGATGGGGCCAGAGAAGGTGATGGGGGCAGACTGAAGAGGGTGTTGGGTCCCACTGAGTCTCTGATTAGCTGCTCTGGGATCTAGCAGTGTCATAAGTGACAAAGCCGATGAGATGCAGCATCTTCTAGAGCTCTAACCCTTGCCCAGTACACACTGTCAGCTTCTTTCCTATCCCACCCTCCAAGCGGTACCATTCTGTAGGGGCTCCAAAAGAAAGTGACTAAAGTTGCTGAGTTTGGGACAGAAATACAGAAAAGTAGGTCATGGGCAGTGGGAAGGCTGAAGATGATTTGCCTCTGTCTTGAGGGTGGGTGCTTAACACAGGTATTAGTCAAAATTCTTTAGGTTGCTGCAACAGATGGAGCCTGGCTCAGTTAAGAACAAAAAGGTAAATGAGCAGTGGATGAAAGGATGAGTTAGAAATCCCACTTTAGGGAAACATATCCAGAAGTCTCAGCAAGAGGCTCAAAGACTTTCTCTCCAGAAGGCTGCCATTAAGCAGTCTCGGACTCCAACAGCTATGTCCCTTTTAATCAGTGTCATATTCCTGAGAGAGAATCTGATTGGTCCATTTTTGGTCTAGTATTATTATGGCTGGATCAATCATCCATGGTCACAGAATGATGGGGTGATGGTCCAAACTTGGGCACTGAGGCTTGAGGGGTCACCTGTTATGAACCAAGCAGCACCACCCTCCCCAATCCAAAATGGTGGGTCAAAGAGTAAATCAGGGCAATCCCCAGGAGTGAAGCAAAGCTGTTCTCCATTCAGGGCTTGGAGAGGGGCAGCTGGAACTACCTCTGCTGGATCCAGGCCCCAAGAAATTTGGAATTCATAATTTACGAAGGCAACAGGGAGCCAACAGATCCATTCAGCACACATGAAATATTTCAAGTGAGGCACAAGGGACCTGGAGCAGGTCTTAGAGAAGATGGATTTACATCTGGCAATAAAATCCCAACTCCAGTAACCTTTGCACTTAGGTCTGGATTTTGTCTGGATCTTAAAGCTTTTATAAGTGTTTAAGAGCATGAACTCTGTAAGGTTTGGAATGTCTCTTGCCTTCTCTCCCCCCAGTGATTGGGCTGCCATGATAAGGTTGGGGGGTGCCTACCTTTCATTCTCCCAGTCCTGGAACTCTTGGGTGATGTACTTAACGTTGCTGAGCTCCAGCATCCTCACCTGTGAAATGGGGGTGCTCCTACCAACCTTACAGGACGGTCATGAATACAAAAGCCAGAACACATTTGAAAGCATTTTGTAAAGCAACAAATGAGTGAATGTGATTATTTTATGATCTTGCTGGAGTTTGATTTTAGAGGTAGAAAACCCATTGCTTTGGGTCTCAGCTTTGCTTAGGAAAGTCACCTTGCCTCTCTGATCCTCAGGTTCCTCATCTAGAAAATGGGGACAATAGTGCCTATCTTGTGATGTTATTGTGAAGGTTAGATGATAATGCATGCAAGTGGTCTTGAATGGGTCTGAGCACAGGGTCTAGGCACAGCACGTGATAATCCTCCCTAGCTCCCATGGAAGTGTTCAAGAAGTCAAATCTAACATTCATGGTGAACGCGGGTCTCTCCAGGCACCAAGAGGCCTTTGGAGTCCCTATTTGTGTTAGATATTTCTAGCACTCACCTATATACTTCTCCTTTCCTTCTTGGTATACTGGAGACAACACTTCCAAGCCTCCTTGCCATTAGACAGTGCCATGTTATGAATCTGGACCACAGAATAATGAGTAATGTGAGTCACTTCCAGGCTGAGGAAATGAGAAGTCTCTGTATGAGATGCCCATCATTCTCTTCCCTTGAGTCTGCAAATATGCAGGCCTCAGGTGGACATGGTGGAGCTGCTGGATCTCTGAGTCACTGCATGGAGGAACATTGGCCTTAAGATTCTCAGACCTGTCACAAAAATTAAGCCACTGAGATTTGGGAGACATTTGTTATTGAAGCATATTCTAACTTATCCTGATGAATATACGATTCTATTGCTTACTACCTATATGATCTTGGACAAGCAACTTAACTTCTCTGAGTCTTCCTTTGTCTGTAAAATAGGATAAATAATGGCATTAACTCATAAAGTTATTAAATGAGATGATGCATGTAAAATGCTTAGCTCTGGGTTTGGCCATAGAATATGCTTGATGATCATGGCAGTAGTGATGGTAATAATGGTAGTGGGGTGATGGTGATGATGGTGGTGATCCAGAAGCTGGATATAGTAACTGGATTCAAACCCTTTTACTTAAGTAGAAGAACCCAGATAATCTCCAACTCTAGACAGTGGGCAAGCATTTTCTTTGGCACATGCTGGTGCATGGCTTATTGTATCATGTGAAACCAATTAAGTGTCAATACCTGTGGTGGTCTATGCAACTGCCTAGTCTGTATATAAAAGGAGAATACAAAAAAATGTGCCTTATTTGGAAAGCTATTAACCGGAGAGCTCAGACGACAATATGCTCTTCTATTCTTAGCGTTACTACTTTTTCCATTTGACAAGAATGTGAAGTGAGGCGTTGTACTGAGCGTTGCCACTGTAGGGATAAGTGAGAACTGGTATGTGCCCTCAAGGAGCTCATAGTCCATATGACATTTATAATAGCTACACTGAGATACTATAAGAACAGGAGTACGTGTTTTATATCTCCATCCCCACTTTACCCCAATACCAGGTTGCACACAATGTGATTCCATGGAAAGAACTTGGGCTTTGTAGACAAAGAGACGTGAGTCTGAATTCCAGCTCTGCTACTTCCTGGCTGTGTCATTGGGTAAAATCCTTGACTTCTGTTAGCCTTAGTTTCCTTTTCTTTGAAAAGGGGATGATAATTGCTATCAAGTTGTGAGAATTAATTACAATGTAGGTAACATACCTTCAGCAGAACTTAGCATTTAATAGGTGCTGAATAAATATTAGCAGTTCTTAAGTTCCTTGAGGTTCTACATTATTCTGTACACCCAACATCACGACCATAGAAAGTGGTCCATATGTATTGATGGAATGGCAGGCAGAGAAAATGATTTTCAACAATAAAGCACTACTTGAGGTATTTGTATATTTTGAATCCATTTTCTGTTTATACAGGGACTTTAATTTATTTGTTTTTAATTAAAAAACTCTTAACCAATTATTATCATTGTTTGAGTGAAACCCTTCTTGCTAACTTTATTTCCTTCTTTTTTTGTGATACCCATTTCCACTCCCCTTAGTATGTAAGGATAAGTATGATATATGTAAAATATGTAATTTGGTTTTGTGTGTGTGTGTTTAATTTATATGAATTGGATTGAACTAAACATGTTTTAAAATTATTTATTTATTTATTTATGTTTGGCTGAGTTGGATCTTGTTGCGGCACGTGGGCTTTCTTTAGTTGCAGTGAACAGGGGCTACTCTTTGTTGTGGTGCATGGGCTTCTCATTGCGGTGGCTTCTCCTGTTGAGGAGCACGGGCTCTAGGTGCGCAGTCTTCAGTAGTTGTGGCTCGTGGGCTCTAGAGTGCAGGCTCAGTAGTTGTAGCGCACGGGCTTAGTTGCTCCGGGGCATGTGGGATCTTCCGGGATCAGGGCTCGAACCCGTGTCCCCTGCATTGGCAGGCAGATCCTTAACCACTGCGCCACCAGGGAAGCCCTGTACTGAACATTTTGCTCTCCTTCCTACTTATCTCTTGAAGCCTTCTGCTTTGTGACCTGTCCACATTATTTTATGTATGTCTAGTTCATTGTTCCTTACTACTGTATATATATTCCATGTCGTCCCTTTTTATTAGCCAGAACATTGGATTTACCAGAACACCTTTATTCCCCAGCCAAGACTACTCTACTAGAAATATTGTCTTCATTTTCTACTGAGTAAATCAGTCATTAAATTATGACCTTATGATGCAATTATAGCAATAACGATGGCCGTGCCCACTTGCCCACATTGAGAATTATAGTAGGAAAGGACTGAAAGCAAGCTCTTTGATTTTATGTCTCACTGTTATGTGTATGCTTGCCCATGTGTGTGTGTGCTTTTGGCAATATGTACTTTCCTGTGTTTTAAATAAATATTCCAATTTCCATAATTTTAGCGAATTTCCATGGTGCATGAAAATATAAACTCAGGGCTATGATGTCAATTAGGACAATTCATATCCCATAATAAAAGCAGCCTTGAGTTTAGAGGCAGGCGATCTACATTCAAGTTTGGGTTCTGCCTCTTGTTAGCTGCGTGATTTCAGCCAAGCTGCTTAACCTTTTCTGTAAAGTGGAGAGTAATAAATACAGGGTTGTCATGAGGATAAATGAAATGACAGTTGGACATGCTATAGAACTGCAGCATCATATCATATTTTTTTGTTTCAGATATGGAGTTTTAAAACTGAATGTAACTGGCAAACATTCAAGGGCCTGCTCTGATGGTGCCCCTTTCCCATTTGTGCCTATGAAAGATGTTTCTAATTGAGCTGGATGAGGCCTCACAATCCTTTTCAACTTAGCACTCCTGGAAGACTACCAACTCATTAGGGATGACTTGCACCCCAAATTTTAATTTTTAGTTTTTGCCATTCCTCCTTTGGGCACTGTGTTGAGTCCACTAGGGAAAAGGAGAGATGAACATGTCCTAGGCTTGTCTTCAGAAAGCCTAAAGTTATGCAGGGGCAGCAGGCATAATTAGGTCCAAAACAAGACAAAGTATAATCTTATGATGAATCACCCAAGTGCTATGGATACACAGAAAAATGGGAAATGGATTCTACGATGGACATCATTGAACGTTTCTTGGAGCTGATAGCATTTCAGCTAAGGCTTCAAGATCAGAGATGATTTGGGAGGTGCACACGTGGTGAAGAACATTCCAGGTAGGAGGAAGGGTCTAATCAAGTTTAAGATATAAGAAGTGCAAAGTGTGTGTGGAGAGGAACTAAATCTGGCTTAATCTCCAAGCTGAAAGGACCTGTCATTCCCAGGACTCATGCCACCCCAGCATCCCTACATGGCAGCTACCATTGGCTGAGCGCTCCAGAGACTGTGGAGAATTAGCGAGGACCTAGCATCCCAGTCGCCTCACTTGGCATCATTCAGAGATCTGGGCATGGTAACACGGGACCCTTCCTGGAGCCAGAAGCAAACCTGAAATCTAACCTTAATCAGATGTGGGCTTCAGAACTGGATACCTGCTAACTCTGGCGACTGGATGTTAAAAGGCATAACGTGGCTTGATTTTCTCCTAGGTCAAGTGCAAGAGACCTTTCATAAGTAAAGTTCTTCAGAGATCACAAATTCAGAGCCACAGTTCCCATTACCATTGATTCCAGGTGGCCATCTGCCCAGGAGAGTCTGTGTAGCTTAGTGGGAGGTTAAGAGCACATGCTTTGCAAAAAGGCAAACTCAGGGTCGAATACTACAGCCCATTTCCTTTCTGTGAAGTTCCTAGACAAGGGACTTAATCTCTGTGGGCCTTGGTTTCCTCTTTATGCAATGAAAATGGTAATATCTGCTTCTCAGGGTTGGCATCACAATTAGGTGAGCTGGTGAAGACCTCCCAATGGCCGCTCTGATCAAGAGCAGGGTTGCATCATCGGAAGAGGGAAATCTGAAATCTTGCAAAATCACCTAGTAAGAAGCCAAGTACATGCAAAGAATCTGACCATTCCTCTTCCAAGCCTTGATATTCATAATTAACAGTTCTGCCCACTACTAATGTGCTCTGCTTGACGAGACCCTCTGTATCAGTGGTTCTCAAAACTGGCTGCACCTCACAATCACTTGTGGAGCTCTCAAATATCTCAATGCCCAGGTCCATTGCGAGGCCAGTTAAATCAGAACCTCTGGGATGTGGCCCAAGAATCAGTAGTTTTCAAATTCCTTAGGGTAGGAAGTAGGGTAAGGTACGGGAGCTGCCTAGTGTGCAGAATTTAAGGAGGCACCCCCGGTCAGGTGCCAGCTCTGTGCTTGCAGGACCCTGAGAGGCAGTGCCTCCTTAAATGTTGCACACCAGGTACCTTGCTCTGCTCACCCTGGTCCTGGCTCTGTTCCGAAGGTGATTTTAGTCATCAGCCAAAATTTTAGGAATTGTTAAATCTGTGAACTTATGTCATATATCCATGGGCCACAAAAGTGACCCTGTTCCATTCTGCTTTCTGGTTCTGTCTTCCTGCCTCTCCTCCACCCCCTCTATTACTCCCTGACAAATGGAATGAATTATTTGCCCCAGACTTCCAAATCACCAAAGTGTCCAGCAAACACAGGGTCCTTTAGTTAAAAGGACTTATTCTCTTAAGTGTAGAGTTGAGCACATTTTTTTTTCTTCATCATTTTAGGGGACCCCCCCTCACTGCACCCTAGTGATTTACCAAGAGTTTTAATAATTGATGTATAACTAACACTGGGCTTTTATAAGAATGGTCTACTAAAACCCCCCCAAACCCTCTTTATGTTACAGCCCTGATTGTTACATTTATTATGTTATGTTGTAGTAGGCTCTCCCTGTGAAAATAAAAATCAAGTTCATTCATTGTTAAGACACCTCATCACAAAGAAAACCACCTGGCACATATAGTAGGAGCATTCAAAAATGAATGAATGAATAGTCCAATGTTTAGACTCCATTTTATCTTTTCCCTTTGGACCAAGTGGTCCAATTTCATCATTGTTCTCTCTTGGAGCTGCTTGAGGGAGGGGATGGATGGTCAGAATCATGTTTTGCACACAGTAGGAGGGCAGGAAACATGTAGTACAATGAGACAAAGCACCAGTGCCCCTGGAATCCATGCCCTCTCTCTCGGCCGGGGAGTAGCTTAAAGAAGCTTCCCAGAAAAGGTGCTGACAATAGCTCAGGATTCTAAGAAGACAAAAGCCTAGCGCTGGCAACAGGAGCTGCTCCTGACCTGTAGTGGGGAAGCCTGGCCCAGGCAGTGGCTTGAGAGCGGGCCAGCAGATGGGGGCAGCTCTGGGACTCTCCTGCTTGGGGAAGGCAAGCCATGGCTTGGAGAAGAAAAAGGAAACCTCTTCTTGGCTCCCCAGCTGGCATCTTAGGGTCTGAGGTTGAGTTTGGAGAGGAAGGGCTGGAGGAGAGGCCCTGAAGCTCAATGTAACATCAGCTATGCTCCCAGCTGCCTCTCTTTGAGGACATACATCTAGGAAACAGGCCTGCAATTCAGACCGGTGCAGCAGCCAAAATCTTTTTTTTATTAAAATGCTTTGTGCTGCAGGATACCGGGGAGTTAAGCTGATCTGTCTCTGAGAGTGTGTTTGCCTAGAGCGCACTATTAGATACTTTGTCTTCTTTAAAATAATACTAAGAGATGGGCTTTATGAAGTCTCTCTGTTCCTGCCCTATATTGCCATCTGCAGAAACGGGGCCAGGAGAAGAGACCATTGGCCCTGCTGGGAAGGGCCTTGGCGTACCACGAAGTGAGGGCTTTCCCACTGCCTGGAGCCCCAGCAGTGGGCAAGCTGGAGTAAACAAATTGGTTTGATCCTGGAGACGTAATTTGTGAAAACACAGCGTTATCTGCCAGGACAAAGATAGTGCTTCAGCGTCTCCACCTCCTGTTACAGATGCTATCAAATCGTTCATAGTAGCATTCCTCTTGGATAAAAGATTTTATCGAGATCATTTATTTATAAAGAAAATAGTGCCTATAATGGCATCATTACGTCCCCCGTTAATCAGCCCTCTTGTCTTTCACACTGTGTTCAAGCTCATTAGTATTTGGAAGATAAAATACATACACTTGGTTATCCTTGGGCACCTCATGATTTAAAAAGGAAGAAGAAGAAAAAAAACACTGACAGCAGATCCTTGAAAGTGATTGCTTTTTACGGGCTCTGTGCACGGAGTTTTGTGTTTCTCTGAGCATGTAAAGGCGTCTCATAACACATATTACACTGGTAGCCTCGGCAGGTTTTAGTCATAAATATAACCACTCTCTTAAGTGGTGCAATATGTATTATTTTTCTCCTGTGAACTTGAGGCCTCACAACATTATTCTCCAATTGCAAATAATAAAATGTGGGAGAGATCGGTATTCCTAATTCAAGAATCAACTAGAAGAAATGTCGTGTTTAAAACTGCATGAACACAGAGACAGACTGATACACTGGTGGGTAGCAAGCGACTTCTCTTTCTGCCCCAATTTGAAGAACTGCCTAAGCCCTGCATTTCTCCATTTAAATATCTCTTGCTTGGGTTGCCACAGAGAGCCTTTGTACTTTATTCTGAAAAGCTGTAGGCATAGGATTATGTGTTCTCCCACATCTTATTTTAGGTACCAGCAGCAAAGTATACCAAAGGCAAATTTATGTTTAGGGCTATTAATAAAACATAACCGAGAGTCTGCTAAATTAGTAATCATGAAAAACCTAGCCAGATCACTCTCTCGCTTCCTCTCTCTCTCTTTTTAATATTACAAAGCAACTTTTAAAGTATTTGCCTTTGGTGTGAGGGAGGTCTCCTAAGACAATGTATACTTAAATATCTCAGAGGTACCTGCAGGCCTTATTTTTGGACTACGGTATCAAGGGAGAGCTAAACTAAAATCTAATAATGGTTTTAAGTTAAATGCCTTCAAGTACTGCCAAGGGCCTTTACTATCAGATGTCCATCACGAGAGGCATAACTTATCAGCAAGATGGAAAAGATAGTGTTTGTCAGCAGTTGTTATTAACTCAAATGAATAGATAGTTTTGCCCGGGCCTCTAAAAGCTCTGTTTCAATCTCACGGACACCAAAAAGCTACACATGAAACCATTTAGCCAAGAGGGAAAATTACTCCCCATCTTACCACAATGACTCTGGATTTTCTGAAGGGAACATAAACAGTAAAGCAGAAGGGAAGATGCCCGCCATGAGGCAGTGTCGGGGAGGGTGAGGTCCAGCCCAAGAGAGAAAGCTCTTTCTTTATGATGGGTTTTATATCCAGAGGGAAAGCTTTTCTCGTCATCGGGGGTCACAGAGCCATCTGGTACCCCGAGAAGGCGGCATGCAGACAGGAGTCTGGGTGTGGTTTCTTTTTGGTGCCTAAATCATTTGCAAGAAGTCGAAGGACTAGAAAACACAGACAATTATCTCTCTCGGCTGCTAGGATATGAGGGCTGGAAGGCCTCTGTGATCAGCTGGCAGAGTGGTTTTCATTTTCTTTTTAGCCTCAGAACTCTTTCTTCTTTCAAAATATCATACGGAACTCTGATTATAAAAGAGATAAAAGCAGAGTGCTCTGGTTAAGGTACGGATGGGGGTTCAAAATCCCACCCCCTGAGCCCCAGACCCTCCTCCTACAATAGCTTCTGTGAAGTGACTAAAGGCTCAGCAGAACATAAATTTAAACCACTGCTTTATTAGCTTTGCTCGCTCCCAACCCCAAGACTCAGAGAGGGGAAGGGACTTGTCCAAAGTCACACAGCTGACGCAAAGGGCAGAGAAGAACCGAGTAATGCCAGTCATGGGCTTTGCGTGCTTTAGTTACTAAGATTCAAAAGCAGATAACTTGGACTTCCCTGTTGGCGCAGTGGTTAAGAATCCACCTGCCAAAGCAGGGGACACGGGTTTGAGCCCTGGTCCGGGAGGATCCCACATGCCACGGAGCGGCTGAGCCTGTGCACCACAACTACTGAGCCTGTGCTCTAGAGCCCGCGAGTCACAACTACTGAGCCCCCAAAGCCACCGCTATGAGAAGCCCACGCACCGCAACAAAGAATAGCCCCTGCTCTCCACAACTGGAGAAAGCCCACGTGCAGCAACGAAGACCCAACACGGCCAAAAAAAAAAAAAGCAGATAACTTGCTTCCTTGGTCACACCTTGCCTGTAACATGCTTTGCCAGCTTCAGAAGCCGTGCATATCCATGTGGTTCTGTCTTGCGCATTTCTTGCTTTATTCTTCCTGGCAGTGAGCAGGCAACCTTATCATCGAGCAGTTTTTTTTGTTTGTTTGTTTTGTTTTTTTGCGGTACACGGGCCTCTCACTGTTGTGGCCTCTCCCATTGTGGAGCACAGGCTCCGGACGCGCAGGCTCAGCGGCCATGGCTCACGGGCCCGGCCACTCCGCGGCATGTGGGATCTTCCCAGACTGGGGTACGAACACATGTCTCCTGCATCGGCAGGTGGACTCTCAACTACTGCACCACCAGGGAAGCCTCATCGAGGAGTTTTAAAGATGACATATAACCCTAATGATGATTTCCACCTCATCATTTTTTTTTTAACATTGGAGGCTTGCATGTACATTTCATCTCTTCAGTTTACCATAACTCTAATAGAGAAGCTGGGACTTTCACTACTGTTTGGAAATCCATGGTCTGTAGGTTCAGTACCTCCCAACAGTTCTACTCACTTCAGCCACATGGCTCCAGCGGGAGCAGCCCGGTTTTCACACAACCCCACCCCACTGACCTCCGTGGATCAGCATTGGATGCTGAGTGGAACCGTACGATACGAAGCGCAGAAGTTGTGACTCAGCCATGTTCCTTAACAAGGGGGATTCTCATTTGCGGTGAGGGTTTGGGGTGTGGAATCATGTAAACATGGTGACTAACGCTTGATCTAGAGCAAATCAGTTAGTTGCTCTTTCTGTCTCAGTTTCTTTATCTATAAAATGAGGAAGATAATAGTACCTGTCTCATAGAGTTATTGCAGCTAAACACTTGATAAGAATGCAATTTCTAGGACTTAGTCCCAGAGAATCAACTTTCAATTCACTCAGTGTATTAGTTCAGGAATGTGTTGGTATAAGTGAGCAGGGAAGTGGCCAGAGGCTGCAAAGAGTCAAGGAAGATGAGAGCCAGAAGGGTATTAACTATTGACCTTTCTCATGAAAATTAAAATGGAAATCCTTCATCCAAGCAGGTGGTTTCAGTCTGGGGCCCCGATGGGCACATGCTGTTGTTATCTTCTGCTTGGTGTAGCATGTCTGTAAATTTCTGAGTCCCTTGATAGGATAAAAATCTTAATATTCTCTGAGCCTGTGAGCATCTTTCCATCAATAACATCCTCATCCCATTGTGACAACAATACTCCTATTCTCTTCTTGCCATACACTCCGCTAGCTAGTTTGAGTTGAGATTTTAGCCCTGGCAACCAAGGGGCCCACACTTTTAGATACATCTAGGCCCTGATTCCAAGCCCAAAGATTGAATTCCCTCCTGTTGACGCATGTCTTTTACTGAAGTACCACGATTGGGTTGATCCACAGGCAGAATTTAATACATTGTCTCAAACATTTTCTAAGTACCTCCTGGGAAATAAGGGGTAAATAGCATTATACTGTGGTAAGGGTTTCAAAAGAGAGAGGAGAAAAAGATCTGTGGGAGTGTGAGGCCAAGGGGGATTGCTTCTGGCTTGGGGAATTGGGAAAGGGCTCACAGAGAAGGTGGCTTTTGCTCTGGGTCTTGAGGAGAAGGGGAACATCAGTGACAGAGGTACTGGGTCAAGACAATGTGAAGTATGCTAGAGGCAGCAACTTGTCCTTAATGCGACGCATCCTTGAAGCCACAGCTCGAGGTCTGACAGTACCAAGTGATAATAATAATGGATAGCATCTTTTGGATGCTTCCTATTGGCCAGATTTCTTTTGTGTGCTTTACAGATATTCTTTCACTGGATGCTCACAGCACCCTGTGATATATCCTGAATTATTCCCACTTTGCATAAGAGTTCCCATGTGTCAGTGGTAGGGCTGGGATGCAGCCTCCTGCCAGGTCATTGGACAATTCATATCCACTAACTATACTTAATGGTCCCAAATGCATAGTTCCACACCCTGGGGAGATGCTGGTGAGTAGGAGAAACGTGGTCTCTGTCCTCTTGGAGTTCACAGTTCAGTGTGTGTTGGTAAGAATCCAGACTCATCTATTTCTCATGTCATTGTTTTTCTGGATACTGGTTAGATATGGCAGAATCCTCACCCTTTAGTGTTGTGTTTGTGTGGCCTTTAAGTTTGTCTGAGGACCTTGGTGGTTACATCTCTAGCATGTACTTTCCCACCATCCCCCACTTTCCCAAGAGCCCCTGATTTTTGTGATTCTGGGCAGGCTGATGGCACCCCTGGCCCAAGGTGGAATGTGAGTGAGACCAGGCTAAGCCAGTCAATGCATTCCCTCTACTGGCTCCAGTTATTGGGTCAGGAGTGGAAGGGTGAATTCAGTTGGCCCGATTATATTGGTTTTCAGGTCTTTGGGAATACTGAGATAAAGGTTCTCTTTCTTCCTCTCCAGGACATGAACAAAGAAATAGGAAGCTCTCTAAACTACTGAAAGCCATCTTAGGACTGGGTGAAGAAACTCTGGCTGAGGTTAGAGTCATAACCAAGCAAATGGAGCTGAAAAATCAAGAGAGAGAAGCTGGATCCTGGTGACATCTCTGGGCTCCTGGATCATGCCTCACCTGAAGCCTCAGTAGTTCCACCTCTGGATTTTACAGTCATGGAAGACAGTTTGAGTCAGGTGTCAACTGGAATCCAAAGCCTACAGCTTAGGCGGCTGTGGGGGCCACCGTTGGCATGGAAAAGTCTCCTGTGAGTCCCAGTCTGCTACCCGGTCTTCATGTGACCTCTGTTCTCCAAGTCTCAGTTTCTTTATCTGTAACTGGAGAAGACCAGATTGAAACAACAGCAGTGATGAGGATGGTCGTGATGGCCGCCACTTATCAGGCACTGTCTGCTTCCATCTGCTTTGTTGAGGGCTTTTTTACACAATGTCTCATTTACTTGGTCCAAGAGCCTCATGAAGTAGTAATATAGGGAAGCTGAGGTTGAATTACAATGCAATTAATAAGTGACAGAGCTGAGATGTGATTCAGGCATCTAACAATGACTTTTTTTTTTTTGAGACCAGCTTTTTCACTGCAAAACTCTGCAAAACTCCTCGTATGTCTGTGAACATCTAGGGCTACTGCTATGTTATTCACACTTTATTCCCCCAGCACCAAGCATAATGCTTGTCAAAGAGTAGACATCTAATTCATAGTGGTTGAATGAATGAATGAATGAGTGGCCAGAGGAACTCCAAGAGCCCATTCAGCTCTAAAGTCCTTTGAAATCTGCCTTGCGCTCTTTGCCTAATGAGGGTTCCCAGAAGCATTTCTCGAGTGAAGGGCAAACTCCTTTCTCCTCCTCTGAACTAGTATTTGCTCCACTGTCTGTCTCCCACTAATGAGGGGACACAGCCCAAGGGGACCGTGTCTCCAGGCTAATGATTTTGTGGTTGCTCTGACCACACAATTCAGAATATTCAGGCTATTGTTGGTGTTTTACATCTTGCCACTGTTGCCCTTGTCAACTTCCAAGGGCATGAAGCCATGGCCCAGTGGGCTGGCCCTTCCAAGGTCAGCTTGATGGCAAACACGAACTTAATTGAGCTGGAATAATAATATTTTTCCTTTGCTTGATGTGCAGGTGACAATACTTAAAATATCGACATGCCTTAATACTTTTAAATTCATTTGTTTGCTGATCAGCCGCAGCTACTTAAATTGACCAATCTATCTTGCCCAGCTGGAGATCAAGGGATCAGCACTTAATTTCATTCCCTGAATAAAGAATTTTTTTTTTATATCCACATGGAAATATCAGAACATGAAAGGTTAAATCAATATGGAGTTTTACATTGCTTAAAGGGCATTTGCATCAAAGCAGCCCTGAATGCAATTCACTTGTTTAATGAATTTTTTATGCTTATTTAATGAATTTCACAAAGGTTTGGTGTTTTTCATAAAATGGATAAGGACTTCCAGTTTTATGAAATAATAAAAATGGAACTGAAGTTATGAAATGAGCAATCTCATTAGTTAGGCATGATATATTCATATGAAAATGTACATGTCTCTGTATTATTGCCTGGGCACCATTATGCGAACAGTGGCTTGTTATAATAGCATGGCAAATATTCCTGTAGTTAAGATATCAAGAAGTGACAGAAGGAAATTGCATTTTCTCCCCATTTCTAATAATGACATAATTAATGCTCATTTAAAATAATTACCTGGGCATTGTTTCCCAAGAGTGCTGAGGCCTAACTCAATGGTAAATGGGTCTTGAGATACTTTTGAACCTCAATAACTCAAATGACATGCCTTGCTTTATAATTTGTTATTGGTTGAAGTAAGAGTGATCTCCTGACTTTCCATTTTGATGTCCTGGTGCACAAATAGAATATTCCAGACTAAATTGATCAAACTGTCCACATACAGAGGAAATATCTTGTGTCCTAATGGAGAGAGAGGGAGAGAGAGAGAGAGAGAGAGAGAGAGAGAGAGAGAGAGAGAGAGAGATTGATTGATTGTGTAACCAATTTCTCAGCTTTTTTGGGGGGGTTGTATATTTCCTTGGATCTTAGGATTTTTACTGGGTGTCCAGAGTTTGGTGAACTGGTTAGGTACTGTCTTATTGACTCATCTTTGATTTTCAGAGGTTAGAAAGCATATAGTTTACCAACTGAGGCTTTGAAACACAGCTCTGTGCCTTACAGCTATTTGACGATCAGCCAGTTACTTACCTCTCTGAATCTCAGTCATAAAATAAGGATCATACTTGATATGATCCATGGTAGTTCCTGCCTCAGAAGCTTGTGGGCAAGACTAAGAAAGCCTATGCATGAAAACTTCTTAGCATGGTGTCAGGCATCCGGTAGCCACCCTGTAATATCAGCTGTTGTCATAGAAGCTGTTGGTAAGAAGCTGCACCTTGAGTTTGCTGCCTGTTCTGGTGTGGAGTCTGAACAGAAGTTATGAATCAGTGCTAGGCAGGCCCTCAGTGGGGAAGCTCGAAACTGTTTCATCACTCTTTCTTTGCCTATTCAAGAGGACAGGCAGCTGGAATTCTCCTCTGGCATTCAACACTGGCATCAATCTCAGCAACATTAATAATACAGTGCAACCGAATTAATTCTCACTCCTCTGATTTCACAGAGTGGATAAATTCAAATGAGCACGTCAGTGAGCGTGTCTGGGGCACTCACTGGGTGCTGGGCTTTCCCTAAGAAAAGGGGAAGGCAGAGCTCCCCATTCTCAAGGAGTATGTAATCTTGATAGGGCAACATGGGAGAGCCAGGATACAAGTTTACTACCAATAAAACGTCTTATATCTGTATAGCACTTTGTAGTTTTCAAAAACCTTTCAAGGCACCAGCTTACCCCTTATGACAGTTTTGACAGTAGGTTGAAATAATTTCATTGGATGCAGAGAGGTATGTAGCACTGTGGTTAGCAAATTGGTCCCTGCAGTTAGAACTGAGTTTTGGAACCAGCTCTGCACAGTTCTAGCTGTGTGGTTTCCCGCTAGTCACTTAACATCTCTGAGCATCAGTTTCTTCATCTTTTAAATGGAGATGATAAGAAGACCCAGTAAATTTGTTGGCATTTAAGACACATTGCCCTGACTTTCCTCCACAACCTGAAAATTACTGTGTGTCCAATGTGCCCATATTCCGGGGGGGAAATGAGTGTTAAAGAGAAAAAGTAATGGAAGATACTACCCCCCAGTGGTGGAGTTAGGGAATTCAAAACCTCACAGCAAAGGTAAGAGTACCATTGCCTTTTGGTAGTGGGGACAGATGGTAAATATTTACTTTGCAAAATTTTTAAAATAAAATTAAAAAAGCACAGGTCACATGAATGATTAGAGTTTGAGTTATTTCTGCTGTTTTCTAGATACACTGACATATTAATGTGTATGTATACATATATATATACACAAACATATGCACATGTGTAATTTTTAAAGCTGTGTCATTTTATACTCTTTCAAGAGTATAAAATGATTACTGAATATCCAGAAATTATGACTTTCTACTGAATTCCATTAAGTACAATAAGTCTATTGTACTTATAATAATAAATATAAAATAGTAAAACTATAGAGTAATATTCTTTCCCATATAAAATCACTTTAATATCACCTTTAATATAGACAGTAAACGTACTCAGCTTCTTCCTCTTCCTCCACATTTTCTTCTGGTATTCGGGGGGAATCTTAGTATAGAGTGTTAATAATAATAACCCTAATAATATTTCTTTAAACTCAGGTCTTAACCCCCAAGATCAGAGACCCTTCTAAGACAGGGCACTCTCTCTCATCTTCACATGTTTGTATCTTCACTGAAATTTTACATCTTCAGTTCTCCATCAGAGCACACCTGGAGATCTTTGTGACCTACACAAGCCCACAGCTCTAGCCAGAGAACTCATAGGTCAGGGGCAGGCCCAGGAATTACACTCTTCATCTGTGTAATGAATTACACCCCCCTCGTAATTCTGATTTGTCCCTTTGATTCGAAAGCAATAGGTAAGAAACCCTGAAAGAACGCAACACAGATTCCAAACAAAAATGATGAAGGAATAAAGATAACCTTTATATAGCAAGGCTAGGTATAAAATCTGCCTTCACCCACATCTTCTTACTCATCATTTTAGATATCAGCCCCTCAAGTTTGACAATGGCCTCATTTTACTTTACACGAGAAGATGCTTAGGTTTACAGGTAAGCTCACCTATCTCACCCCACACCTCCGTCTCCCACACTGGCTCTCCAGGTGTTCAGACCCACACTGGGGAGTCACCCTTGACTACCCTCTGACTCTCATCACAGTCAGATGGGGGCTTCCCCTCAACACCCCCGCGCCACCCCGAACACACACAGCCCACGTCAGCAAATCCTGCTGGCTCTACCATCGGTATCTACCCGGAAACTGACCACTTCCCACCGTGTCCATCACTCCAGGTCACCGTCACTCGCAGCCTGCGTCGTGCAGCTGTGTCCTACCTGCCCTTCCCTTTCTTACTCCTGCCACCTCAGTCTGTGTCCCAGAAAAAAAGCCAGAGTGACGCTTTTAACATGTAAACCAGATCCCATTGTCCCTCTGTTCAAAACCATCTCAGAGTAAAACCCAAGTCCTTCTGGAAGCCTGGCCATCACACGGGTCTCCTTCCCCAAACTCCCAGGCCCTCTTCACCTCGCACTGGCCTGGCGCTCTGCCTGGAGGTCTCTTTCCCGCTATCTGTAGGTTTCATTCCCTCCCTGAGAGGCTTTCTTAGCCCCCTCTCCTCTAAGGAACTCTCTACCCTTACTCCCTCAATCTGCTTGATTTTCTGCAGTTCTTAGGGTCACTTAACATAGCACATGTTTACACGTTTCTTCCTTTGTCTGTCTGCCTTCCTCACCAGAACTTGGGGGCTTAGTGCTATATCTTTACTGCCTAGAGCAGTGTGTATAGTAAGTGGTGGATGAACATTTGTTGAATGAATGAATAAATGAATGAATGAATGAATATCTAGGCCCCAGGACAACCTATGTTCATTGTCTGAAGCTATCCCCCTGTCTCTGCCCCAAACATAATTCGGGGACAAAGGGGAACTCACTTCAATCATGCCTTCATCTGACTTACTCTCCAGGCCTGGGGAGGGGAAGTACCCAGTGTGGAATGAAACATGTTCAGACCCCAGGCCAGCCCTTAAAAATGCTTGAAAGACAAAAACCCAAACAGAACAGAAACCATCTAATCCTTGAGCTTTTCCCCTCCTATTGGCCTTGTCCTCCTTCGAGGAGAGAGTCATTTATAAAATTCAGTTCAATGAGGTTTCCAGCTAATTGAGGCTTTCCTGAATATCGCATTTGGTGCATTGATTAAGCACCTCTCTGTGCTTTGTGCCACAGAAGGCTGGGAAGTAAAACACTGAACAAGACGAGGCCTGTGCCCTCCAGGTGCTGACAACTCCAGCGGGGAGGGAGACAGACACACAGGCACTCATAACCCAGGGCAGAGAGAAGGGCAAGTTAAGCAGAGCTGACAGCTTTGTGCTTGGGGCCAGGAGGGTCCGTTACATCAACTCTTGTTCGGTCCAATTTATTACCACCGCTATTACTAATCTAATAATAATAATAATTTCTAGTAGGCTTGCCTTCTTTGATATCAAAGGGTAATTTTTCTACTGCCAAAATGAATGATAAAAGAAAACAACTCCTTGGAATTAAAAGCAGTTGTGCTTGCTGATGGTGGAGAGGGGCATGGGCTCTTTCTTCTTGGGAGAGTGGGGAGGGGGGGCTGGTGACTATCTCTTTAAGGACCCACTCCCCCCAAGGACTTCCTCTAGCAGAGAGAGTATCATGGCGTATGCAAAAATCAAAGTCACATTGGGTCGGTCTCTATCAGCTCTGCCATTTAATGTTTAACAGCTGGGAGAGAAAAATGTCCTGAAGCTTTTCAAAATAAATGAAGACATGCATTCCAGGTTTGTGGTGAGAATGGCGACAGGGCTGGCATCTCACATGTTCTGGGGTCCCGAGTCGGCCAAGTCGGCCAAGGCGCACGGCGGTATCCAGGAACCCCATGCTACCCACAAGAAGACCTCAGGGGGTATTTCTTGGGGCCTGGCTTGCCTGGGCATGGTTCCTAGATTTCAAAGACTGCTTGACACAGGGGATGGGTCAGCATTTTCCAACCTCAGTTTCTGTCGTATTCCTTTAGCCCTGGATCCACATCACCATCTTTGTCAAAACCATTCTCGGTTGTTGGGCGTGATGGATCCGCTCTTAGACATTAGGGCAAACGTTGAAAATAACTACGGATAGACTAGAGTAGAAGGCAGGCATTTGTCCTCCCCTGTGACTCATGAGTAGTGTGGGCATGTTATATTTCAGGTGTACCAAGTGCAATTGGCCACGGGACAGTCAAGTAACGTGCGCGAAGTGGGCCAGGTTTTAGCACACGCACGCATTTTGTGAGAGGTGGAGTGTTGGCCGAACAGCAGGCCCTGTCTCCACAACAGAGAACAACCATTACTCAGCCCCGTCAGCTGCTGCCAGGCAGGAATGCGGTGGGCCCAGGCAGGAATTTGGATTTTCATGTGATCCAACAGCCCGGGGAAACATGCCTTTGGGCCACTAGGGCTGCAGTTTGCAAACACTGTCATATATCAGTCAAAGCTA
The DNA here is from genome assembly GCF_025265405.1 of Mesoplodon densirostris. Lineage (NCBI taxonomy): Eukaryota > Metazoa > Chordata > Mammalia > Artiodactyla > Ziphiidae > Mesoplodon > Mesoplodon densirostris. The sequence continues at coordinate 36,590,175 of NC_082679.1, read as the reverse complement.
TCTCTAAAAGCTTGATTATGATCCTCAGCACCCAGTAAGATAGGTGGCATTTCCATCTGTGAACGTTCTGCCTTGTTGGGTTATATGTGGGGCTTTTAACACAAATAATCCTTCATAGTTGTGCAGTATTTGACCATGTAGGAAAGTACCTTCATAATGATTACAGGTCCCACTTTACAGATGAGGAAGCGCTTCTTTAGTGATGTCTGTGTGGTTAAGAGGTGAGACAGAAATCCTGAGCCTAAGTTCTTTCTCTAAGTATAAAAGGCTTTGGTTTTTTCCCTGCTGTTTAAATATGCCATCATGGGGTGTTAAACATGGCCACAAATTTTTGGACCCTTCTCCTGTCAGAGATTGGTCTGTTTCCCCTCACTTTGCATCTGGGCTTGTCTGGAACTCTTTGACCAATAGAATGCAGAGGAAGTGACATTCTGCCCGTCCTGGGTGTAGTCTTTAAGAGGATTGGTGGCTTCTACTTCCTTCTTCTTGGAGTCTTGAGCTGCCTTGTGAAAAGTCCGACTAGCCAGCTGGAGAAACCATGTGGAAACCCTGAGGCTACACAGAGAGGGAGCAAGCCTGGCTGAACCAGCCTTCCAGCTACCCGACCAAAAGACCAGACTGTGAGTGAACCTTCTTGGTCCCTCCAGACCATCCAGCTGCCAGCTGAACACCATGGAGGGACCCTTCCAGTCCATGGCCTATGGAACAGAAGCATCTCTCATCTGAGGTCTGCTCGAATTGCTGACACATAAAATAATAATCACATTAAATAATAACTTGGTTATTGTTTTAAGCCATTAAATTCCAGGGAAGTATGTCATGCAGATAACCAAAACTTACCTGCATAACTGCCACAGCACACCTCTGAATGCGGTACTATTGTATCTATCATCTATCTATCTATATCTATCTATCTATCTATCATCTATCTATCTATCAATCAATCTATCTATCCCTATCTATCTATCAGCTATCTATCTATCATCTGTCTATCACCTATCTATCTCTTATCTATCTATCTATCTATCCCTATCTATCTATCAGCTATCTATCTATCATCTGTCTATCACCTATCTATCTATCATCTATCTATCTCTCATTTACATAATATATCAATATAGTAAATTTGAAGAGGGCAGAAAAGCACAAAAAAGAATTGAGCTATCTGAAGATTGTCACCAGGAATATCTAGCCCTTCAGACCTTTTCCTTTTTCTTTTTTTTCTTAACAAAATTGAGATCATACTGGGCTTACTGGTTTGTAATCTGCCTTTATCACTTAGTATGTTGTGACCATTTTCCCATGTGATGAAACATTTTTTCTGATGTGATTTTTAATGGCTGCACAGAAAATTTGTGTGATGGATATACTATGATATATGTAACCAATTTCATATTGTTTGAATATTTAGATTGTTCCAAATTTACTGCATTATAAATAGTGTTGCAATCAATGTCCTTGACCATAACCACTAATTCATATCACTGATTATAGTTTAGGATGCACATGTGCAAATGAAATGGTTAGGTATAAAGTTTATGTATATTTTTCAAGCTTTTGAACATTGGGAAGTTGCTCTGTGGACTAGCAGTACTTGAAAAGGACAATTTTTTAAACTGTCTTTTCAAATTCTGAGTCTTATTATTATTTTTTTTTTTTACAAAATATTAAGTAGAGTTCCCTGTGCTCTACAGTAGGTCTTGTTGTTTATTTATTTTATATATAATAGTGTGTATATGTTAATCCCAACCTCCTAATTTATCTGTCCCCACACCCCCCTTTCCCCTTTGGTAACCATAGGTTTGTCTTCTATATCTGAGTCTCTTTCTGTTTTGGAGATAAGTTTATTTGCATCTTGTTTCTTTTTTTTAGATTCCACATATAAGGATATCATATGATATTTGTCTTTCTCTGTCTGGCTTACTTCACTTAGTATAATAATCTCTAGGTTCATCCATATTGCTGCAGATGGTTTACTGCACTCTTTTTTATGGCTGAGTAATATTCATATATATATATATATATATATATATATATATATATATATATATCTCACATGTTCTTTATCCATTCATCTGTCGATGGACATTTACATTGCTCCCATATCTTGGCTATTGCAAATAGTGCTGCAATGAACATTGGGGTGCATGTATCTTTTCAAATTATGGTTTTCTCCAGATATATGCCCAGGAATGGGATTGCTAGATCATATGGTAGCTCTATTCTTAGTTTTGTAAGGAACCTCCATACTGTTCTCCATAGTGGCTGCACCAATTTACATTCTCACCAACAGTGTAGGAGGTCGTCTCTGTTCAAAACTGCACAAATTTGGATCCTTGATTCATACCGAGCAGCACTCCCACAAGATATTCCATGAAAAAAGTCTTTCTGGGTCAAATACATTTGTACAGTGATGCATTCTATACTTCCTTCTTACAGACTCGCTACACCCATTAGCTTACTTAAGGTTCTGGAAAGTTTTGCCTAATGAAATCTCATTTTATTTAATTCAATAGCTTCCAATTATATTTGACTACCAGAACTCTTTTGTTTTTCTTTTACATAATGCTGTAAAATACACAAATTTCACTCAAGCCACAGGCTCAGGTTGTGCAAAAATGTAACATTCAAAGATGTCTTGTGTCAGTCTAATTTATACCTTGATCCCTCTTTCATTTAATAACACAAAACTTTATTTTTCCTAAAAGATTTGTCACTGATTTTTAATGCATTGAATAGATTATCTTTATATAGCAATACAGTCATAGATTATAATTTTAAAAATACAGTGAAAAGTTTTTCTCTCACCCTTTCCCCAATCTGCCCAGTTTCTATCATTACTCTGAGCATCCATTTTTGTTTTTTTTGTTTGTTTCTTGTGTGTCCCTTAAAATATCTTCTTGCACACTCAAACAAATACGAATTTATTTTCTTATTCCCCTCCTAATAAAATACTGCACCTTGATCCTTTTCACTTAATATATTTTGACAATCCTTCTGTATCAGTGCATAGGAAAATTTCTGAGTTTCTTACTGATGCATAGTATTTCCTTGGATTATAAACACTTGCATTGTTTTTACTCTTTTGCTGTTATGAACTATGCTGCAATAGATAGCTTTGCTTTTATGTCATTTCTCTCCATGAATTTATATTTGCAGGATAACTTCTTTGAAATACAATTGCTGGGTCAAAGGATATCTGCATTAGTAATTCTGATAAATCCCGCACTCCTCTAAGGGTTGTACGATTTATTTTCATCCCAATAATATATGAGGCATGCCTGTTAACCACTGTCCTTGACAACAGAACGTGTTTTAAACTTTTGAGTTTTTGCCAATATGATAGCCGAGTAACAGTAGCTCAGGGCAGTTTCAGTAAAAGTCACTTATATTAATCTTGTCTATTTTTCTATTGGATGGCTGACTTTTTTCTTATCTAGTCCTGTAAATAGTTATTATTTGTATTTTGCTTTTTTGGGGAACTTTCAGGATTAAAAAAAATTTTTAATCAAATTTATCAATCTTTTCTTTTATGACATCTTGGTTTTGAGCCATCCTTAGAAAGATCTTTGAGCTTCCCAGGTGATAAAGAAATGGTTCCATGTTTTCTTCCAGAACTTTTACAGCTTAACTTTTAAAATTTAAATATTTGATCGTTTTAATTGTCTAAGTGTGAGGTATGAACAATCTTACCCTTTTTTTCTTCCCATTTTCCGTACAGTTGCTCCAGCCTCAAGTGTCAGATAGCCCATTGTTCCTCCGCTGATTCCAGATGTGGCAGCAGCCATTAGTCAAGTGAGGGTAAATTCGGTCAATTCATATTTTCCCTGGGAAACAATAAATGCCTTGCTCTCTCCCTGGTCTCCACCCAGGAACAGAGCCACAGGGACTCCCCTCTGGGGTCCTCATCCCTCTCTGGGGATCTATTGTTCCCCCCCAACTACCTCCACCCCTCTCTCCCCAACTCTCAGCCCCTGTCTTGACTTGCTCGGGGCTGGGGGATGGCCCTGGCTGATCTTGTTTTCTCTTAAAACACTTATCAGGCCATTTAGGGCTGCACTTTTTGATATTCAACTTGAAAACCTCAGGTTTCAGAGACTCAAGACTTTTCTCTCAAACTATTGCTTTTGTTTTGCATTTCCAGTGTCTATTTTGAAACTCAAAAGCTGAGAATGTTCTCTTTCTCCCTTCTGCCCCGGGAGGCCAGTCCCCTGGAATGCTGGTCACTGCTGTCATGGTGTGGTAGGGTGGGCAACCGGAGCGGGGACAGGAAGTCCTGATCAAGGAGACCTGGGTCAATATTTCAAAATACGGCTTCATCGCGCCACCACACGGAGTAACTTGGTATTTGGGGAACGAGGGTTGGAAGTTTGAGATGCTTCTGTCATTTGAACTATATTAAGGGGAGCACTGCAGGCCCCATTCTCATTCTGGTTCTGCCAGCTCACCCTGGGGAAACTGTGTGACTTAACCTCTTTCTGCCTTAGTTTCCACGTCTGCATTGTCCTTCCCCAGGCTCCGCGAGAGACTCCAAATATGTCACAAAGCCAAAGCACTTTGTAAACTTAAACACACCATACACATGTAAGGCATTACTACTATCTTCCTCCTCATCGAAAACATTTTTCCTGGGCCCCCCTGTGTTCCAAACGCCATTCCGACGCATGTGTTCTAACACATAACAAATACCTCTTTGAGATGTTTTTAATTGCATGTTAGCTCCCTTTCAGACCTGATTCATTTCTGATCTGAACAGCAACAAAGGGAGCTTTTATTGCTGAGGTTCATTTCTGGAAATTAAATTTCCATTTTCAACACTAATGCTACTGTAATTCGCAGTGGTTTCTGTCTCTTTTTATTGTGTCTGACAGCGACCAGCCTATCAGCGTAAGTGGCTGAATACGAGTATGTAAATGTACAACATAAAAAGACATTTTTGAAAAGCGGGAGAAAGAAAAACATTTAAAGTAGGAAATTAGAGCAGTTACTGGATCCCACACCATGGTTAATGAGTGTGCAGAAAGCAAACAGTTTCTGGCTCGGGGACCTCAAGCGTTACAGCCAGGGCAACGCTTCTCCTGTTTTTGGAAGGAAATCAGTAATAGCCTCCACACATGGGAAGCCTTCAGTTTGCATTTTTTAATGCCTCCAGGGAGGACAGGGTTTCTAGTTTCAAATCTGTTAAATTTTTCTTTAAAAGACGGGTTTTGTTCAGAAACCAAAACAAAAATTAGCATATTAAGAATATATGCAGGTCACGCATTTGCACCGGTGCTGGAAGATTTCATCAAGTGTGGCTTGCCAAACATCAGTGGGTTCCCGAGAAGCAGGGTGGGACTCGGTCACTTTGCCTAATTAGGTAAAATCTCTTAAAAGCCCCACACCCCATTTTTATTAATAATTAAGTATGTAAAATCTGGCCAAATGCCCGTCTACGCATTAAAAGTGGCCATTCAAAGGTGTTGAGTTGGGAGAGATTTTCATTTTCTTCCTCTTGTTATCCGTGTTTTCTAAATCTTTTAGAATGGAAGAATATGGCTTTAGAAACAAGAAAAATAGGAGGTACTTAGGACAAAGCAAAATGAAAACTCACAAGCAGTTTTGCTTTTTTATTTTGTGCCTGGAGCCCAGGATATAACCTGAACTCAATTCCAATTAATAAAAATCCTTTCACTGAGCACCTAAGTGTGACGTGGTGCTTTCCTTCTGTCTCCAGTATTCAAATTTGTTTTTCCTTTTACAAGGGAGTCTTTCTGAGTAACCCCTTATGCCATCCAAAGACTGAATGGCTATGAGAAAGTTTGAAATGGCTGGCTTGAAAGTAACAAAGAAAATTATGAAAAATAAGAAAACTTACTTCCCTTATGTAAATACAGGCTGTTTTGTGCCTTATTTATACTATTCTAAGTGTTGGAGATGTTACTCTTAAAAACTGCCTATTCAATTAAACTTTGGAGCATGGCAGTCCTGGAGTCAGGATTGAGTCCCATCTTGCTGTGTGAACTTGGGCAAATCATTCTTTTCGCTGTGGGTGGACATTGGCTTAGTTGTTGGGTTTAGGTTCCGAAAACTGGAACCTGGAGTGGGAGTGTCCAACTAGGAAAAAAGACAGGAGTGAGTCAAACCGAGTCACTAGGGAGGGCTGAACCTCTGCCGGAGGTTGCTTGCTGTTCACCCAAAATCAACTTTTCTTCTTTTCCTCTTCCCCCTCCTCTTTTTCTTCTTCTCTGTTATTATCATCTCCATCTCCTCCATCATCAACATCATCATTATCATCATCATCGTCATCACAGAGCTAGACCCCATTCTCATTCCTCAGTGTCCCCTCCACTTAGGTCTGGCTATGTGACTGAGTCTAAGCCAATGGAATATAAGCAGAAATGCTCTCTCCCCTTCCTCCAGCTGTATGTTGATGATGACAAGACCCTCACCCCCAGCAGTTGGTAGAGCCACACAACAGAAAGAGATGAGGTTCCTGAATCATGACACGGAGGAAACCCCAGTGTTTAGGAATATCTGCCTAAAACTATTACATAGGGACTATTATCAACACATAAACGTCGATGGTATTTGAGGCATCATGTTTTGGTGTCCATTGGTTACGACAGCCTGGATTGCTTAATGGACGCAGAATCAAACACCACCACCAAGAGCCGGAGGCAGGAGCAGTAGTGTAGAGGCAAGAGTTGGATGCATGGGGTCTGAGTGACCCACTATACTGACATATATGTCAATAATGAGTGAGGTGAGGACAAGACTGTCAGGGCTCCATGGCTGACCTTTATTAATCTGTGGGGATTCTTTTTTTTTTTTTTTTTTTTGCGGTACGCGGGCCTCTCACTGTTGTGGCCTCTCCCGTTGTAGAGCACAGGCTCCGGACGTGCAGGCTCAGCGGCCATAGCGCACGGGCCCAGCTGCTCTGCGGCACGTGGGCTCTTCCCGGACCGGGGCACAAACCCGCGTCCCCTGCATTGGCAGGCGGACCCTCAACCACTGCGCCACCAGGGAAGCCCCTGTGGGGATTCTTAAGGGTCAGGGGTTGCTTGGTACAATTAGCTTCTCTGGGCTTTCTTTTCTTATCTGTAAAATGGGGAATGTTGGATGAGATTAAGAACAGCAAGAGTGCTTCATTTTAAGGGCCAGTTCCTATAGATTGGGCAGGGCTGCTTGGAGCACTGTGTTGAGAAAGATTCTGAGGTTGAGTCATGGATCTGCAGGAGAGTACCACAGCCAATTATTGGTGCAGGCACAGGAAGGGAGAGAAGGAACCCGCACACCAATGGCTGCCATGGCACGTTGTTCTTTGACATCTATGAGTCTCATCATGGCAGAAATTTCAAGGGCTGCAGTAGCAAATGTGTCCAGCTGAGGGTGACCTCAGAGACTGGGCAGCTGGAGTCAATTCATCGCTAGTGAGTCCTTTAGTTTAGCAGTTTTAACTTCAAAGATACCAAGCTGTCTGCCTTACGGATGCCCGGAAATTCTATCCAGGTTTTTCATTTTCTTTCTATTTTGTGTGTGTGTGTGTATGTGTGTGTGTGTGCACGTGCACTAAGTTATTCTAAAAGACCTCAATAAAGAAGAAATACCAATGAATTTGACCCTGGCAAAGAGTTCTAATTGGGTTCTTCCCAGGTCAGACTGATTCAGACAAAGACTTTAAAAAAATTGAGATGATGTGGTAAGAGGCCTGGGAATGAGCAAGTTTCCTTATAACTTGTAAAGATAAGCCATTCCATCAACATGTCCCAGAGGAAGGAAACTAACTCATCTTTTCCTGCCCAGGCAGAGTTGTATCATGCAATTAGGCTTGGTAACCAGGGATCTAGGAGGCAGGATTCCAGTTCCAACCTTGTTGTCAATTTGCTGTATGGCCTTAGACAAATGACATTCCCTCCCTGAGCCTCAGTTTCCTCATCTGTAAAATAAGGATTTTGGACTAGAAACATGGTTTTCAATTGAGTCCCTTGGATCCCAAAGATTCAGAGATGATGTTTGGGGGCAGGAGGGTGCTGCTGAGCTTGTGGGGTCCTGGGGCCCCCTTTCTCATTTCCGTCAGAGTGACCTTCCTTGTATCTATTCTATACGTGGACCAAAGTGGCGCTCTGGTGATTCCCTGCCTGCTCCCCAGCTAGGTGTGTCCTCCCTGTTGAGAGGTTGACCCGTCTGGCTGCAGCACACTCCAGGGGGCCAGGAGGAGCTGAGTGGAGGAGGGAGTGAGCTGGGCGCTGCTCCAGCAGCAGGGGCTGCCATCTGAACGCTGTGCAGCTGCCTAAATATTTTGCCTCCAGATTCTCCCTGCAGCTGCCCATGCTCTGGTTCATCTTAATTAAAGGGGCCTCTCTCATTCTGCCTCTGGCTTTTTGTCAGTTCTTCCCCACCTCTTCGACTTAATGTCAAATCTCCAAGTTTGGCTGTGGTTTTATTTGGACTTGATTTTATTAGTGTAATAGTAGTGGTAGTAGTCACATATTCATCATAATAATGAATATCGTCCTAGGTTTATAAACCACTTCAACTTCGAAAACTACTTTGACCTACAATAATCCATTTACAGACAGAACCCCACCCCCATTCTGCCTTTTCTTTTTAAATTTTTTCCTTGCACTGCAAATGTGATAAACAGTTATGTTTCATTAAGAACACCCACTTTGGACATAGGCTGACATGGTTTGAATCTCGGCTCCATCACTTACCAGCTGTGTGAACTGGGGCAAGTTACTTACCCTCTCTGAATCTGTTTCCTCATCTGTAAAATGTAGATTATACAGGACCTACTTCATAGGATTTTATGAGAATTAAATGATAAACATGTATAAAGTACTTAGAATAGTGCCTGGTATGCAGGAAGTGTTATATAAGTATTCATTACTATTTTTCAATTAAAAAATTTTTTATTGATCTATAGTTGATTTATAATATTATATTAGTTTTAGGTGTACAACATAGTGATTCAAAATTTTATAGACTATACTCCACTTATAGTTATTATAAAATATGGGCTATAGTCCCTGTGCTGTCCTGTAGCTTATTTATTTTATACATAGTAGTTTGTACCTATTAATCCCCTACACCTATCTTGCCCCGCCCCCCTTTCCTCTCCCCGCTGGTAACCATTAGTTTGTTTTCTATATCTGTGTATCTGTTTCTCAAGATTGTTTGGTCATTTGGGGTCTTGCAGTTCTCTACAAATTTTAAAATTATTTGTTCTAGCTCTGTGAAAAATGCCAATGGTACTTTGATAGGGATTGCATTGAATCTGTAGATTGCCTTGGGTAGTATGGTCATTTTAACAATGTTAATTCTTCCAGTCAATGAACACTGTATATCTTTCCATCTGTTTGTGTTCGTCTTCAATTTCTTTCATCAGTGTCTTGTAGTTTTCTGAGTGCAGGTCTTTTACCTCCTTAGGTAGCTTTATTCTTAACGTAGGAAATCAATTCTTGCTTTGGTGCGTCTCTGGCAAGATGTGGTTCCTGGTCGTTCTGCGTTAATGTTGAATGATTGACTGAAAGGCGAACTGACACCCTCTGCTTCATGTTTGAGGCTCCCTGTTCTGCAGCACCTGCCACAATCCTGGGGAACGTCATGGATGAAATTAGGTGGCAAATGTGCTTTAGCATCTCAGCACCAAGAGTCCATATGGACTCAGGCCCGCGCCCTGGGTTCTAGCCCTGGTCCTGCCTGTTACGAGGCTGGGGGACCTTCTCCAAGTCCCTTGCCTTCTCTGTGCCTCAGTTTCCTCGTGAGTGAATGAGGGGCTGTGACTGGGTCTCCTCCAGCCCTAACATGAATGGGATTCCAGGTGACTGAAGACTTCGAAAGACATCATGTGTAACTTTATATTGAAAAAGGGACAAGTAGAGATCAGGGCTTAAATCCCATGCCGAGTGAAGAAGCAACCATAAACACCTGGAGAAAGATGTTTGAAAGTCAAGGAGTGAATTCTTGGAAGGATATTCGTTTCTAGCAAATGGTCATGTAGAAAATGAGCCGTCACGTCTAATGCTGTGCCGTGTTAGATCTGTTATTCCTTTTTCTTTTTTTAAATTTATTTATTTATTTATTTATTTATTTATTTATTATTTTGGCTGTGTTGGGTCTTTGTTGCTGCATGCAGGCTTTCTCTAGTTGCGGTGAGTGGGGGCTACTCTTCGTTGCAGTGTGCGGGCTTCTCTTGCTGTAGAGCATGGGCTCTAGAGTGCTCGGGCTTCAGTAGATGTGGCGTGTGGGCTCAGTAGTTGTGGTTCATGGGCTCTAGAGCGCAGGCTCGGTAGTTGTGGCACATGGGTTTAGTTGCTCTGCGCCATGTGGGATCTTCCCAGACCAGGGCTTGAACCCGTGTCCCCTGCATTGGCAGGCGGATTCTTAATCCACTGCACCACCAGGGAAGCCCTGTTATTCCTTTTTTTTTTTTTTTTGCGGTATGCGGGCCTCTCACTGTTATGGCCTCTCCCGTTGTGGAGCACAGGCTCCGGACGCGCAGGCTCAGCGGCCACGGCTCACGGGCCCAGCCGCTCCGCGGCATGTGGGATCTTCCCGGACCGGGGCACGAACCCGTGTCCCCTACATCGGCAGGCGGACTCTCAACCACTGCGCCACCAGGGAAGCCCCTGTTATTCCTTTTTAATCTAGCAGACCTTGAATTACCCAAGGCAAGGCTCCCTCTGTATTTGTTAAATTTGGGGGCAACAGCAATTATGAGCAAATCAGGCAGGCCTGAGATGGAATCTGGATTATTTCAGTTCGTAGCTTTGTGACCTTGAGAAACTGGCCCACCCTCCCTGAGCCTCTTCCACTTCCTTATGTGTAAAATGGGACAATAGGAGCTTAGGCGCATTGAGTTCTTACTAAGGGCCAGGACTGGTTTTAATCACTTTGCTGGAATGAAGTGATTTGGTCCTCACAACAGCCCATGGAACAGATCACTATTTATTACCATCCCCATTTTGCAGATAGAGAAGCTGAGGCTTAGAGAAGTTAAGTAACTTACAGAAGGTTGCACAACAAGCAAATGCTGGGGTCTGAGCCAGGACAGCTCTTAACCACTACCCTGCATTGTCGCCTCATAGAAGGCATAAGGTTAAGTGGCTCCACAGAGCACCTGATACACAGAAAGTACTCAGAACATCCTAGGAAAAGACCCAAGTCACAAAAATCAAAATCACTAGGGGAAACTTCACCCATTTCACAGCCTTTGGGTCTTGTACACATCAGCCTAACTGGGAAGAGTGTCTTTTTGCCTCTCTCTGAGCTGATACAAAAGACAGAGAACTGGGGGTTTCCTTGGTGGCACAGTGATTGAGAGTCCGCCTGCCGATGCAGGGTACACAGGTTCTTGCCCCGGTCCAGGAAGATCCCACGTGCCGCGGAGCAGCTGGGCCCGTGAGCCATGGCTGCTGAGCCTGCACGTCCGGAGCCTGTGCTCCGCAACGGGAGAGGCCACAACAGTGAGAGGCCCGCGTACCGCAAAAAGAAAAACAAAACAAAACAAAACAAAAAAACAAACAAAAAAACCCCCAGAGAATTGGGCTGGGTTTTGCTCTATCTTTTTTTTTTTTTTTTTTAAACAACCAAGAATGACTGAGTGACCAGGGAGTTTCTGTCATCTGTGATAATGAATGCCCCCAAAGGGCAGAAATAAAGATAGACGCCATGATCAGTCCTGGGTCCTTAGAGGAAAGTTGTTAGATGGTGGCTGGTACACAGCAGGTGCCCTGTTGGGGTGCAGTGCCTGCAGTGGAGATCTGGGTACCCTCTCTGGCTTCACTGCAGGTGTGAGAGATAAATTCCCGAGAGACATGTCAGTTGTCTCATGGTGGTGGAGCCAGAACAAAGAGATGGCAAAGCTGAAGTGGCTTGATTTGAGGGCAGGGAAGAGCAAGTTCTCTGCCGTTTCTAAGTGTCACAGGAGACTTCCCTCCCTTGTGTAGGGAGGCTGCCACGTGGGGAAATCTGCACTGAGCATCACAGAGGGGTCCAGCTGTGAGCTCGAGTTTCCGGGTCAGATGGTGAGTTGGGAAGGACTCATATCCAAAAGTTAATTAGATTAAACTGCTGTATCATGGGAATGAAAGGGTGAGTATCAAGTAACCAGTACCTCAAAAACAAAACAAAACAAAACAAAACCCACTGGAATCAGGCTAATGCTGAAATTAAGAGAGGTGAAAGAATAGTAAAGTGTGATTTAAAGGTCAGTTTCTCTTTATTACCCCAGACTCTTGTGTGCTCCTTCATTCATTCTTATATTCATTCATTCAACCGGTGTCAGATCACCCACTTGTAGACTAAGCGTGTTTGGGCACCAGCAAGTAGGGGAACTCCCTCACTCCAAGGTTCAGCTTCAGTAGACTTTTCCTGAATCTCATAAACTGAAAATTTAGAAATATGCTTTTAAAAAATTTTAGCACACATATATATTTTGTGTTTTGTGTCTTATTCTTTTTTTTTCTTTTTTTTTTTTGCAGTACATGGGCCTCTCACTGTTGTGGTCTCTCCCATTGCGGAGCACGTGCTCTGGACGTGCAGGCTCAGCGGCCATGGCTCACGGGCCCAGCCGCTCCGCGGCATGTGGGATCTTCCCAGACCGGGGCACGAACCCGTGTCCCCTGCATCGGCAGGTGGACTCTCAACCACTGCACCAACAGGGAAGCCCCCTGTGTCTTATTCTTATTATTAATTTGAATTACATATAGAGAGCTGGGGACTCCACTATCTTTACAAGGCTCAGAGTCTCAAAAACATCTAAATCTGGTCCCACATTCCATCAGCATTGAATGCTAAGTACCAAGTATTGTGCTAGGTCCTAGGATATAGCTGTTGTATTAGTCAGGGTTCTCTAGAGAAATAGAACCAATAGAATACATATATAAAGACATCTATTATAAGGAATTGGCTCACACGATCGTGAGGGGTGACAAGGCCCAAGATCTACAGCTGGTAGCTGGAGACCCAGGAGAGATGATGGTGTAAGTTCTGGTCTGAAGGCCAGCAGGCTGGAGACCAGGAATAGGTGATGTTTCTGTTAAAGCCCAAAGGCTGGAAAGAACCAATGCCTGAGTCTGAAGATAGGCAGGAAGAATTTCCCCTTACTCATGGGAGGGTCAGCCTTTTTGTTCTATTCAGGCCTTCAACAGATTTGATGAGGCCCACCCAGACTTGGAAGGGCAATCTGCTTTACTCAGTCTATCAATTTGCCCAGAAACACCCTCACAGACACATCCAGATTCACATTTGATCAAATATCTGGGTACCCCATGGCCCAATCAAGTTGACACATAAAACTGACCCTCACAGCTACGGATACAACTGCTTATTAATCACGTGATGTGGTTGTCCAAGTGAAAGGTAGTAGAGGCCCAGATGAGGGTGCCCCTGGGAGAAACAGGATGAAGGACACATCTGGGGAAAAGAGAGGCAAGTGAACGGGTCTTGCCCAGTGAGATGGATGCAGACAGAGAAGGGGAAAGATTTGGAGCTTTTGGAGTCAGAGGATTGTTGGTGGAAGTTTGCTGATGGCAGGAACAGAATTATTTCAAGCCAAAAAGTGGGTTAAGGAGCAGAAAATCATGGTAAGTCTTCAGTAGGGTGATCACCATCCTGGTTTGTCCAGGATAGTCGCAGTTAACACCTGGAACTAGACCTGTGGTCTTGATGTCCCACTTGTTTACTTAGCTTCTGTCCCCAACACAAATGGGTCCCAATTCAGATGATAATTTGTACTGTCACCTCCAATCTTCAGGTAGGTTGCTTTTGAGCTGCCAACATATTCCTCACTGTTGGAAAAGGTTGCTTATTGTCTAACTTCTATCCTTCCCGCTGTAATGAAAACCTGCTCTTATAGTCTGGAGGTCAGTGACATCAACAACCACAGAACAGCTAGTGTTAAGTTGTTCCAGAAACTACCATGTGCCAGGGGCTATCCTGGGCACAGCGTGGGTGGTGAGCTACAGCGGTGAATAAGACCTAGCCCTTGCATCTGGGGAACTCTGTTCTGAGGGAGTACAGACAAGTAAGCAGATAATTATAGCACAATGTAATTAGAACTTTGAGAGAAGTGACTCAGGGTCTGAGGAAGCCCCACTGAGAAGTCTTTTTATCACTGGCCATTGCTGCAGGCAAGTCTTTCCGAGGTGTTCAATATTAATTAATGAGCTGTAATTGAGCACCTGGTGCCCTGCTTTCCACCCTCGCTCCCTGCAGCCCTTTGCACAGCCACCGAGAGAGATCCATTTAGAAGAGAAACTCATGAGATTGCTGTTTCTTCCAATATCCCCATGCCTCCCATTATATGAGACTAGCATCCCAGTCTTTCGTCATGGCCTCTTCTCCCAGCTCTGGCCCCTGGCTTACTCTCTGAGCATTCCTTCCTTGCTAGTGGCGTATAGATAGAGCACCCTCCATCTCCTGGGGCTTGGAAGGCAGAGTTAAACCCAATGGGCAGAAACCAGAGGGAAAAACTGGTGCCCAAGTGAGGAATGAGCTGACCCATAAAGTAGTGAATTCCCTGTCACCGGAGGTGTGCGAGCACAGGGAGGATGCCTGTAGTAGCTGAACTTTTTTTTTTTTTTTTTTTTTTTTTGCGGTATGCGGGCCTCTCACTGCTGTGGCCTCTCCCGTTGCGGAGCACAGGCTCTGGACGCGCAGGCCCAGCGGCCACGGCTCACGGGCCCAGCCGCTCCGCGGCATATGGGATCCTCCCAGACCGGGGCACGAACCCGTATCCCCTGCATCGGCAGGCGGACTCTCAACCACTGCGCCACCAGGGAGGCCCTGTAGTAGCTGAACTTTAAGGTCCCTTTTAATGTTATTCGATGCTAAAGGTCTTTTGCTTATAGGTGGGAGAAGTTCTTCCCTCCTGTCTCCTCAGTCTCCCCCCAGAGAAGGGAATATGTACTGATCTAAATTGTCTGCTCTCAGGACCTCAGTGGGTGATGGAGCAGTGGCCAGAGTTACAGGGCTGGCTTACTCTCAGGCACATTGTTTCCCCAGACTGGAGAAAGGGCCATTGGAGCTCCAGGCTGGCTTGCCATCTGTTCTCTCTCTCCTATGTTATTTATTTATCAGATTCGCACACAACACTTACTGTGTACTATGTACACAGCACTTACTAAGCCCTTTCCAAACATTAACTCGAGTAACCAAGTAAACTTAAGTAAAAAACTCTAGATGGTAGCTACTGGTATTATCCCCATCTAACAGAAGAGGAAATTAAGGACAGAGAGATGGCGGAACTTGCCCAGGGTTACCCAGCTAGTCAGTGATCAGTCAGGATTTGAACCCAGACAGTGTGGATCTAGACCATGCTTTGAACTACTGCAGCCACGCCACCTTCTTTTTTTCCTGAAAGCTTCAGTTTTTAATGTCTTGCTGGTGGTCAGATTAGGTCTCATTGGAGAACGAGTGTCTCCCTTTTCCAAACAGCCCCAGCCATAGGCTAATTTTGTCAGCCTTTGGGACGAGGCCTGCAGGGCTCACTTCTGTGCGCTGTGCTCTCTTACCTGGCATCAGCCAGTGCAGAGACCGGCACTGGATCACAGGAGACCAAGAGAGAGATTGTGGATGACTCCAAGCAGCATATCTACTTTCTCCTGTACAGTAAACGCCTACTCATCCTGGAAATTTCAAATGAATTACCACTCCCTTGGGAAGTCTTACTCGACCCCCTGCCCCATCCCGCCCTAGGGGTTTTAGTTAGGCTATACTGCATTAACAACCAACCTCAAAATCTCAATGGGTCATCACAGCTAAAGTTTACTTCTCAATCATGTCAGGTCGTTTGCAGATCCAGGCAACTCTTCAGAGCCCTGTTCCTCCATGTGTGACCCTAAGTTATTTCCATCTTGTAGCTTCACCTTCTCAACACGTTTGCCTCAAAGGGGAACAAGAGGCTGGAGAATCATGGAGAGGTGTTCCAGTGGGTCATTTATACCTGTGTTTTTGGCCAGAACCAATCACATGTCCCCATTGGGTTGGGAAGTTAATCTCCTGAATGCCCAGGCAGGGTGAACACTCGTAACATCCTCCACACTAGACCAGATTTCCTTCTAATTGCTCTTATGTCCACATGTACCTTCCTTTCATATATCAGTTTGTAATTACAAATTTGTGCAATTATATGATGGATGTCCAACTTTCCCCCAGCCTCTACTGGAATGTAACTTAGAATGTTGCTTATTGTTAAATGAGTGGATGGATGGATGGATGGATGGATGGATGGATGGATGTTTGGATGGACAGAGGGATGGTTGGATGGTTGGATGCATGGATGGATGGATAAATAAATGGTTAGATGGTTGGGTGGGTGGATGGATGGATGGATAAATGGTTAGCTGGTTGGATGGATAAAAGGGTAGTGAGCCCTTTGTATGAAAGACGACAAATTCACAATTCAGTATTACTTGGATGTGTCTGATATTTCCTCCCAAGTTTCAGGACTAGTATAATCCTAAGAAGGGTTAATTAAGATTTCCTAGGGGATTTACATCTGAGATCTTTCAGAGAATTAATTAGTTTGGTGTTAAAGTTGCAACCAAAATCCCCAGGAACAGTTGTAATCCCTGAACTGAGACCCTGCTTCATTCTCTGTTCCCAGGCTTGCTGACCTGTTGGTCCTCGCCATGGCAGTGAAGGGTGATGGGAGTATGTGAAGTCAGAGCTGGGAAATGTTTGTTGCCTCAGTCATATTATAGCTGCAGCTTCCTTAGCTCATAATCTCTGAGCATAGATGGGAAACAAAGAGACACTAGGACATTAGCAGAAAAGGTGCCTACCACTCTAAAACAGTACATGGTATTGAAATGTATCTGCTTTTTTGATGACTGAGCCTCCAGGGGGCCCACTCCAGGGCAGAGCTGGTTTTGCAATATGTTAAAGGGGGCCCTTCAGAAGGTGGAAGAAGATGCTAAGCTGTCATCATCCTTTTTCCTTCCAGGACTTCAGGTTTCTCTTCAATCTCAGCTAGAGCTCCATTTAAATAATCTACTTGTCCCTATAGCTCTGACACTAAGAAATCACCACAGAGAAAGATTTAAAATTAGTCATAATAGTCTTGCCGATTGCGTGACACACCTCTTTCTTCTGCTGTCCCACCGGAAACATGGCTCCCCTTGTCATGTCTTTACTAAGGAGATTCGCAGGCCCAGGCACTCGGCTCAGGAATACCTTTTCTCTGCTTTTGTTTTCACATCCTTTTCTGGAGGCAATGGATGCCATATGGTGGAGCTGCTGAAAAGGTACGAAGGGGTCATGGGGTAACAGGAAATACCAGGGAAAAACAATAATTGGTAAGTATTTAAAATTATCACCCACATCATTAGCTATTACTATAATTGTTATTACTATAATCACTATAGACATATTGAGTTATGGGTTCTTTTATTCATAAGTGAACTCCCTTCACCTTGTGCCCCCCTATCCAAATAATGCCCATTTAATTAAGGCTTAACTTTTGCTTCACTGCCTCAAAAATATTTCCTGACCTCCAGCCCACACGTTTCTTCCCTCCTCTCAACTCCTGTCCTGACGACCCTCTGTGCTACATATCCACGTATATTTTCTTTTTTTTTTTAAGGCTGCGCCGGGTATATTTGCACCATGCGGGCTCTTAGTTGCAGCATATAAGACCTAGTTCCCTGACCAGGGATCGAACTCGAGCCCCCTGCATTGGGATCATGGAGTCTTAGACACTGGACCACCAGGGAAGTCCCTCCAGGTATATTTTCAGTGAACTTTTCATGTGTATATCTATCTCATTTTGCTTTCTTGTTCTGGTAACCTATTGCTGCAAATACTCCGAAATTAGCACCAAATGCAATCATCATATTATGTTTATGGAGTTTTGGTGTCAGGAATTAGGCAATGACAGAACTGAGATGGTTTGTGTCTGTACCAAGATGTCTGGGGTCTCTTCTGGGAAGACCCCCAAGGGTAGAAGTGACTTGATGGCTGGGACAGGAATCACATGGAACTGTCTTTACTCATATGACTGGCATTTTTTTTAAAAAATCATTTATTTATTTATTTATTTATTTATTTTTGGCTGTGTTGGGTCTTCGTTGCTGCACACAGGCTTTCTCTAGTTGAGGTGAGCGGGGGCTACTCTTCGTTGTGGTGCACGGGCTTCTCATTGCAGTGGATTCTCTTGTCGCAGAGCACGGGCTCTAGGCGCACGGGCTTCAGTAGTTGTGGCATGCGAGCTCAGTAGCTGTGGCTCGCGGAGTCTAGAGCACAGGCTTAGTAGTTGTGGCTCAGGGGCTTAGTTGCTCCGCAGCATGTGGGATCTTCCCGGACCAGGGCGTGAACCCATGTCCCCTGCATTGGCAGGCAGATTCTTAACCACTGCACCACCAGGGAAGTCCCATGACTGGCATTTGATGCTGCCTGTTGGCTGAAACACCTACACACGGCCTCTCCATGTGGACTGGGCTTCCTCCCATCATGATGGCATCAGACCTCTTACATGACAGCTCAGGGCTCCAAAGGCAAATGTCCCAAGGGAACCGAGCAGAAGCTACTGCCTACTATGAGCTTGCCTGGATGTCACATATCACTGCTTTAAGTCCCAAGCCTGCTCAGATTCAGGGGGGAGAAACATAGACCCCACCTCTCAGTGAGGAATGTCACAGACATGCTGTAAGAGCATTTGGGGTGGGAGGTACTGTTGCAGCAATCTTTGGAAAGTATCACCTGCCACAGTCCTAGAAACATTCCCTCTGGGATGGAGACCATGACTTAATTTTCTTTGAATGTTTTCCAGACCCATTACACAGTATCTTGAAAAAATACATGTGTAACAATATTTACTGGTTGATTAACTGGCCTGTGATGGAGGCAGCCACATGACTATTATGGATTAAGTCAATGGGAATAGAATAGCATTTTACGATGGACAAATCACTCATACATATGCGTCATTCAAATATCATTTAACTATCACAAAAGCCCTGTCAAGGAGGTGTGGGTAGCCTAATTCATGAGTTCACAGGTGCCTCAGAGGGTTTAGACAACGTGTGTAATGTCAACACAGCTGGTGAAGGACAAATTTGAGTCCAGGATCTGCTTCCCAGTGTAGGACTCATCCTCAGAATGGCAAATGCCCAGTTGAAACACAGGTGAAAAAAGAAGGCAGGCAACTAAGACTCTCCAAATGTTTGTCTTGAAGGTTTTGCCAGTCTCTAATCCAGCATCTACAGGCTGTTTCTACTTCCTGCTGTGCCCCTTTCCAGGAGGCTCAATCAGGAAAGGACTCCAAGTTCAGCATCGAAAGCCAGGCTCCTGGTAACCAAAGATGGTTGGCAAATGGTCTTTGAACAAACTTGTCTCGTGAAATGCTGGGTCGGTTTCACAAGTACATAAAATAACAACGGAATCAAAGACATAAACAAGAATAAGCCTGTAATCGTCACAGAGCTGGGCAGGCATGGGGGAAGGAAGGCGGCTTCTGATGCCTTTGCCTCTCCTGCTTTCTTTGCAGGCGATTCCAGCGCTTTGGCCATCTGTTCCTTGTTGTGGGTGGTTAAGTGAAATGGGCTGCCAATACAAATAGCCCCACTTGAGGTTTGTTTGCATAAATTGTTTTGAAAGCTTCATGACGAATTTTCAGGATTACTTGCAGTGGTAGGGACCTCGGCGGAGGCGGAAATATAAATTTAGAGACGCCAGTTGGAATCTATTAATTTGCTTGCAGCCCATTACCCTAGCTCTGTTGCTTAACTGGCTGTGTGACCTTGGGCCAGTGAATTAACCTCTCTGGACTTTAGTTTCCTTATCTGTTCAATGGGAGGTGATAGGCATAGTAGCTACTTTATGGGATTATGAATTGGAAACAAGATGATGCATATAAAATGCTGAGCATAGGGATTGGCATATGGTATGTACTTAATAAATGGAATCGATTAGAGTTTTTTTGCTGAAATGAGAGGAAGAACAGCCCCCCATTTGATGCTCAGAGTCAGACAGCCCTGGGATTGTGTCCCAGCTAGGTAACTTGCTACCTGGGTGAACTTGGGAGAGTTATGTTTTCTCTTTGAGCCTCAGTTTTTAAATTTGGGGAATAGGACTAATAACAGATCATGAAGACTACTTGAGGCAACATATGTAAAGCACGTAGCTCTATGTCAAGTGCTCAGGATGGCTGCCCTCGTGATTATTCCATGCCGACTGTGGCTGAGCTACTTCTGGATGAGTTTGAGCCCTTTACTGTCTATGTCTGGGATGGCACATCCATCCTGTCTCCTGTGTTTCCTGTGTTTGTTCTGATCTTGGCTGGAGCTGCCTGGAGCAGTTTCTCAGAAGGAGCTACGTGGGAAAGAGCGATTGGTGCTCTCTGCCAAAGGCGAGGAGTGAGGAATAGGGGCACCCGAGTGAATCCGTTAACCTTGCTCTAGACTCTGGCAGGGAAGACATTAAGACCACTGCCTGCACATATGCAGCTGGTAAAGAAAGAAGATGCACAGAGTGAAGGCGTCAGATGGAGAGATGCCATAGCCCATGACTGCCCGCCACCAAATGTTACAAATCTTGAGCTGGAGGTTTGACTCCCCTGTGCTGCTAGTATCTTGGGGAACATGTTGGGGGAATCCCCAGGGAAATAGTTTATTTGGGGTTGATTCCCTGGGGCTAAGAGAGAGAACGAGACAGAAAAATGAAGAAGAGAGAAGTAACAAAAGCATGGGACTAAGAAGGACAGACAGAGAAGCAGACAAGAGACAGAGAGAGAGAGAGAAAAGAGAGAGGGATGGGAAGACGAAGAGACATACAGTCGGAGAGACATGAAGGAGAAGGAGATAGGGATGGAGACAAACAGAGAGACAGATAAGGAGAGACTCAGAGAAGACGAGACAGAGACCAAGATGGAGACATGGAGAGACAGAGACAGTCTACAGGGAGAGAGGAAGAGAGATACTCCTACAGAGAATGGAACAGAGGCAGAGAGAGATGGAGAGATCAACAGAGACAGAGAGAAGAGAGAGGAGGAAGAGACCAACGGCTACCCCTAGCTCCCACAGCCAGAAGCAACAGGGAATGGCGTCCGGTTTCTTCCATCTGGAGGGTCCGATCTGCACACCCAGGGACCATCAGAAGTGTTGGTGGCCCCCATCTTGTTCCCGGGATACCAGCTGCCCATCAGCCCTCAGCCTCACACACTGGCAGGACCTTTCCAGCTCCCAGGGGCCTGACCCGGTTCTTTCATCTTCCGGCTCCACGGTCCCATCTCATAAATGCAGACCAGGCGCTGCCCAGATGGAGAGATGGGCCAGGACTTGTGGCCATGCCCGTCGAAGCATTTCTGTCGATGACAGTTAAATTGTTGAGGCCTCTGTTCTTCATTTACATCACAGACACGAGAGTCCTCTGACGACCTACCCCAGATGAAAGCCAGCTGCCCCCCCCCAATCTCATCCACCGTGCGCTTGCTTCACTTCAGACGGTCTTCTGACTTTCAACTCAAACCTGCCGTCTGCCTTGACAGGCTATAGCACTTAATGATATTTTATTGTGTGATTTCACCAAACCCTAGAGTTTTGCACTTATTTTAAGCTAATGGACTAAATCTGGACCCATTTGCTAAAACAAGTTCTCTTTTAGTAAGGAGTAAAGTGGTTACACATAAATCAGGGTTTCAGGTAAAATATTAGGTTTCTATTGCATCAAACTTAGCAACAGGCTGTTCTTTTATGTGATTGGTAAAGCAGCTGACACAAGGCGTGTTTAAAACTTGCTTTCCTACTGGGAGGGAGGGATGCACGGAAAACTATTTTGTCCAATGCCCTCAGTCATTTGATAAATGTTTGCCGAACTTCTATTATATGTAAGTCCTTGAGGCATATGCAATTGAAAACCATGATCCAAAGGAGATTACATGCTGGGTGGAAATAGGTATGAAGAAGAAAGGGCTCAGGGTCTTATGGTGGAACAGAGGGCACAGTTCTCCGTATATTCCCTGGCAAGTGAATATACTCTCAGCTTTGTGGAGTATGTGGCCTTGAGCGTAAATCTTCAAATTTGGGTAAGATTTTAGAGCAGTGGCTCTCAAACCAGAGATAATTTTGCCTTCGATGGGACCCATGACAATGGCTGGAAACATTTTCAGTTGTCACATCTGGGAAGATGGGGTGTCAGGGATGCAGCTGAACATTGGACAGTGTACAGGACAGTTCTCCATGACACAGAATGATCTGATTTAAATGTCAATGGCTCTGCTATTAAGAAATTCTGCTTTATTTTAATTTTTTGTGTTGTGATTTTGTTTTCTTAAATTTTTTTATTAAAGTATAGTTATTTACAATATTATATTTGTTTCAGGTGTACAGCATAGTGATTCAGTATTGTTATAGATTTTACTCCATTTAAAGTTATTATAAAATATTGGTTATATTCCCTGTGCTGGACAATATATCCTTGTAGCTTATTTATTGTATATGTAGTAATCCCCTATCCCCACTTTCCCCTCCCCCTTCCCCTACTTTCCCCTCCCCCTTCCCCTCTCCCCTCTGGTAACCCCTAGTTTGTTCTCTATATCTGTAAGTTTGTTTCTATTTTGTTATATTCATTAGTTTGTTTCCGTTTTTAGATTCCACAATAAGCGATAACATACAGTATGTGTCTTTCTCTGTCTGACTTACTTCCAAAAGCATAATACCTTCCAGGTCCACAGGTCCATCCATGTTGTTTTAAATGGCAAAATCTCATTCTTTTTAATGGTTGAGTAATATTCTATTGCATATATATATGCACACACATATATATACATACACATATATATATGTGTATATATATCACGTCTTCTTTATCTGTTCATCTGTTGATGGACACTTAGGTTGCTTCCATATTTTGGCAATTGTAAATTATGCTGCTATGAACATTGTGGCGCATGTATCTTTTAGAATTTGTGTTTTCATTTTCTTCAGATATATAGCCAGGAATGGAATTGCTGGGTCATATGGCAGCTCTATTTTTAGTTTTCTGAGGAACCTCCATATTGTTCTACATAGTGGCTGCACCAATTTACATTCCCACCCACAGTGAACTAGGGTTCCCTTTTCTCTGCATCCTTTCCAATATTTGTTATTTGTGGTCTTTTTGATGATAGTAATCCTGACAGGTGTGAGGTGGTATCTCATTGGGATTTGGATTTGCTTTTCTCTAATAACTAGCAATGTAGAGAATCTTTTCATGTGCCTGTTGGCTATCTGTATGTCTTCTTCAGAAAAATGTCTATTCAGGTCTTCTGCCCATTTTTCAATCTGGTTGATTTTTTTTTTGATATTGAGTCATATGAGCTGTTTATATGTTTTGGGTATTTGCTGCTATCAGTCATATCACTTGCAAATAGAGAAATCCTGCTTTAGATAGAAGGAAATGGGTGTGGCGGTATATATGATCCAGATGGGCAGGTGGTCAGGTGTAGCTGTGCAGGCTGTTCACTGACCAAGTCCAATAGATGCTAGTCACATTGCCTCTGATGAAAGTAGGCCTCTTGGAGTTGTGCAGTGCAACAGCCTTGCAGGTAGAGGGAAAAGTACAAGCAAAGACCCAAAGGCAGAACAGTTTGTGTGAGGTTTGGCTTGAAGATAAGGTGCTTGGAGGGGATTGGAAAGGAGTGAAAAGTTAGGGTTGGTTCTAGGATCTAGGACTTTGTTCTGTAAGCACTGGGGAGCCATTGAAGGCTTTGGAAAATAAAATGAAAAGATCTGGGATGTGCTTTGGAAAGACACAGATCATGAACTGAGCCCTCTCATCTTTCACGTGCCCAGGCTACCCTGAGGCCCTGTTTTTGTAACATGTAATAAATGAAGCATGGTTCTTTAACATTATAATGATTTTTTCATTTGCGGTGACAATGAAACCAAAGGAAGGGAAAGGATTGTAACCTGGAAAGCTCTCTGAGGATGACTCTCTGAGAGCAGAGAACAGAGATTTAGGTATTTGCTGTCAAGGTGACGGGACCATGATCCGGAGGCTGCTTTGGTGAGTACCTGGGTGGCTGACAGGCAGGGTCAAGGGCATTGCACTGAGAGTTAGCTGTGCTGGGCCCTAGTCTCTCCCTGCTACCTCTTGTGGCTCTGGGCAGTCCACACCCATACCCTGGCTCCCAGGCTCCCCAGCTTTAAACTGTGTATTTCCCCATCTTGTTGTGGTGAAGTCCATATAATGGGTAAAAGTGATGATGGACTAATCAGTTATGGGGTGAGGAGCTGCAGGTTTTATTTACTATTAAAATGGATTTCATTGGTTGATGACTTAAAAGGCGGTGCAGGGCTTCCCTGGTGGCGCAGTGGTTGAGAGTCCGCCTGCCGATGCAAAGGACATGGGTTCGTGCCCCGGTGGGGGAAGATCCCACCTGTCGCAGAGTGGCTGGGCTCGTGAGCCGTGGCCACTGAGCCTGCGCGTCCGGAGCCTGTGCTCCACAACGGGAGAGGCCACAACAGTGAGAGGCCCAAATACCGCAAAAAAAAAAAAGGCGGTGCAGTGTGGCTGTCAAGCAGGTAGCCTCTGGAGTTGCCTTCCCCATTAGAAACCAACACTGCTCCCTAGTAAGTGGGTGACCTTCAGCCGAAGAATGAACCTCTCTGTGCTTCAGTTTTCTAAACCTTTTTCTTTTTTTTAAAAAAATATTTATTTATTTATTTATTTGGCCGCACCGGGTCTTGGTTGTGGCACATGGGATCGTCATTGAGGCATGCAGGATCTTTAGTTGCGACACGTGGGATCTTTTCATTGAGGCATGTGGGCTCTTAGTTGTGGCATGTGGGATCTATTTCCCTGACCAGGGATCGAACCCGGGCCCACTGCATTGGCAGCGTGGAGTCTTAACCACTGGACCGCCAGGGAAGTCCCAAGTTTGCATCAGTGGGGATAGTACCACCTTGTAGAGTTATTATGAAAATTAAATGAGTTAATAAATGTAAAATACTTAAATAGTAGCTGGCAGAAAGTAAATGCTCAATAAAATATTTGGTATTTTGATCATCATCATCGTCATTATTTTCATTAGTCTCTTTTTTGTGCTTATCCTTTAGGGTTTGAGAGGTGACCCTTGAGAATCAGTTGGTGTGTCCTGTGTAAAAGATAACAGATTAAACACAGGGAATGATTCTGACCTAGTCTCTGAAGAAGGTTTTTTCTTTATCTGCTGTTTTTATTCATCATCACCATTGTGCATCTTCTCTGAGTGTTTATTGAACACGAGGGTCAGTCTCTGGGAGTTAATGTTTCCCTGAATCGAACCCATTAGAGATGAGCTGCCCTCCCATTTCTGCATCTGGCATTGGGGGTGCAGCAGGGGGAACCCAGTCAACTCAGAGTGGAAACAACCATTGGCAGTTGAGTCCCACCAGGCTGGAGGGAAATGTCTTTGGTTATGCCCAATAAGTATAAAAAACTAAAACAGAAAAAAAACCCCTAATTTGGACAAAGTGATTTAAATTTGTGTGTTTTGAAGGGACCTGGAATAGGTTAGAGGAGGGAGCTGACAAATCTGTGTTTCTAGAAAATATGAGCAGAAGCTTTATCCACAGCTGTAGGCATTCACAGCGCTCCCTGCAGGAGGAAGCTTGTCACCTCGTCTTGCTGTGCTTAAGTCCATGTATAATGGATAAAAGTGGTGCTGGACCAACCAGCTGTGTGTGGGGCAAGGATCTGCTGGTTGTATTTACTACTAAAGTGTTTATTTCATCAGTCGGTGGTTTACACGAGCGGCTAGAATACAAAGCA
This sequence comes from Mesoplodon densirostris, assembly GCF_025265405.1. Classification (NCBI taxonomy): domain Eukaryota; kingdom Metazoa; phylum Chordata; class Mammalia; order Artiodactyla; family Ziphiidae; genus Mesoplodon; species Mesoplodon densirostris. Next base: position 36,564,459 of record NC_082679.1, on the reverse strand, counting down.
ACTGACAAAAACCATCTCTCCCCCTCAAAGATGAAATATTTGAACCCATTGTCCAGAGGTTTTGGTAAACCCTGGGTGACCAACTGGAGTTGTCACCTGTCTTGGGTGAAGTGTAAATGAGGCTGAAGGGAGTTCATCACATGGACTTTGGAATTGCCTCAGTAAGACCCAGCTGTTACCTGGCCCTCCACTGCTGTATCTCATTTAAATCCACACAGGGCAAACTCCCCTGCCGCAAAACTGGGTCCTTTCTGGCAAATCTTGTCAGCATTCGGATGGCAAGATAATGCCAGATTCACCCTGGGAAACTCTCCCGGGCTGGCCTTCCTTGAGTCAAGCCCTATGTGACCTCACCTTGGGGCCATGACCTTACATGGCCACTGGGTGTCGCTGTGCCACTGAGCTGGGCCACAGAGAGCATTTATCTGGCTGTTAAAAAACCCTGCCTCTTAAGGAAAACAGTGGAACGTGACAGTTGGGTAACTACTCAGATGGGTCTTAATTATAATGCAAACCTTGTCAAAAATATGATGTTTACTGTAGGAGGCATTTTACATGACTAACTTTCACATGCTAGGAGATATTTTAGATCCAGTTTCAAACAAAATAAAAAGAAGAAAAGAAAGGCAAGAGAAAAGCCAAATGAACATTCCTGATTCCTAATCCCCCAAATTATGATATTCTGATATATTATGTGGTTGTATTGTGGGATGATGAACACCAGGATGGACTTTTTTCCTTCTATTTTTTTTTTTGTTTGTTTCTGACAGCTTTTATTCCCCGCCCCCCACCAGCCTCTTCCAAGAGCCACAGAAAAATGTTTTTCAAATGAACACAGGCAAGGATGTGTCACCCCGTGATGGATTGCTCACTCCGGTTCAGCTTTTGATAATTAAGTTCTACTCTTCACAGACGAAGCCTATTCTGCCAAATCCGAAATACCCTGGAAAATGTAGAATTCGAACCTTATGAGAGAAAAGATTAAAAGAGCTAAATATATATGCATGTCGTTTGGCTAGGCGGTGGGGTGGGCTGCAGAGAGGGGGTGTGATTCGATATACTAATCCCTATAGGGACACATGGCGAGGAAAAATGGGGAATATTTACACACAGGGACAAGGTTGAATTAAGAGTAAGTAGATGACTTAAATAAAAAAGAAGAACATTTAGGACAAACATCACTATAATAATCCTGACTGATGGGGGCTGTACTTCAGTTAGGGTCTCAGGGGAAATATTAGATACTCCAAAGCTTGAGACATTTCATATAGGTTTATCCTAAACACAGGTTGGCAGTACTATACAGAGACTAAAAAATCCCTCCTGGTTCCCTAGGGGTGGGGCAGGTTTTCTTAAAACTCTGATTTCTCTCTATATAAGTCTTTCGTTTGGTGCCTCAAGGTTATACACCATTAAATACAATTTGCTAACTGGAATCTTCAACCCCTGAAGACTGGTTCTGAATCATGAGCTGGGGAATCCATGTGGCTGCTCCAAAAGTCTCCCATGAAGTCCCGGCTGAGGTTGAGGGAGCCTGTGCAACCCCATGCGGACAGCATCGCATGCACGCACATTGGCCTGGAGGCCACCATCTTGTTTTGCTGCATTTGTGGTTCAGCGGCTACACTCAGGCTGTGACTGGTGGAGACTAGCCCATCCTTTCACCATGGATCAACACCACGGACCACAACAAGCAACAGGAGTGGCTGAGTGATTTATTAGAAGAGACTGCAAAAGATACTTTAAAAGCAAACTCCCTCACTCCGCAGTGTAATGTACCAAGGGGGGGAGCAGAAAGGCCAGTAACCCATGTAGCCATTACATTCTTGGCAGGGAACTCCCTCTTAGTTGGCTCGCTCAAGTGGGCAGGAGCTGGGTTTCACAAACCATTCCTATCTTGAGGACTCCTGGTGTTCATTTGATCGCCCTGAAAGCTGGATCCTTATCTGCCCCAGTAATTTATCTCTTTGGAAGGAGAAAGCAGGGGCAAAGACAGATACAGTTGATAAATACACTATTTTGCAGTGTACAATTAGCCTCAGTTAAATGTTAAAGTGCTACTGATGGGGGCTGCCTTTTTGCTGTGAAACAGATATTTTAAACTAACCCCAACTGGAGCTAGTTCTCCGCCAACCCAACCACTTTCTGCCTGCGGTAGTGGTGGAGAGACACTTACGTCTGGCCAATGGGAAATTTCTCAAGTCTGGAGGGAGGATGAGGGGGATAGAGATGAAAGAGGGCACGGTCAGGCCAGGTCTCTTTTCCTCTTTGCCAAGAAGCTCTTGGATTTTGTATCCAATTTTTTTTTTTTTTTTTTTTTTTTTTTTTTTTTTGCATCCGATTGCAAACCTGGCCTTAAGGGCAGTCTGGCCTGACCCTGGGCTCAAGGAGAGTGAGATAGCTTAAACCTGCTTTCTGTCAGAACTCCCTCCCCACCGAGATGGCTTGGTGGGAACCCAGAGATAAAAAATGGGAACTGACTTCTTGCATGGGGCAGGAAAACAGCAGGAGGAAAAGAGGCTTCCTGCCCCTCTCTGTCAGCCGATAAGCCTAATTGGCCAGGTCTGCTGCTGCGTGTTGATTACACCTCCTAACGAAACACCATTGATTGGCACATAGTGTAACAGTGGCCCCCTTGGGCAGTGTTCCCACCCCTGTTATTTGGACAGCAACCTCTTCCTGTGGTACGGCTTCCTAGCATTATAAATTGGGTCAAAGGTGGGAAACGTGCACTCATCTTGGGGACATCAGAGCAATTTCTGACCACTTTAAGACCCAGCACGTTACCTCTTTTGAGCAGAAAAGATGCCTTAATTGGATTCAGGAAGTACTGAGTTACTAATACTATTCTGATGGTGGTTTATGTTTTCATTAAGCCTCAGAATTAAGACCAAGGCTGTTCAGGGAGCCCAAGCCCATGTGGCCAGGCTGGGGAGCAGCCTGGGCTGGCACAAGACACACACACAGGCTCTCAGGGCTAAGATGGGAAAGCAGAGGAGGGGATGTTCAGTGAGCTGTCTCAAGCCATAGAACACTGTGGTTCTAGCTGGATGAGCCTGGGCAAGTCACCTTACTTCTCTGAGCCTCCATTTCCTCATCTGTAAAATGGAGATAGTAATGGTACTTACCTAAAAATACTGTTGCAAGGATTAAATTATACCTCCCCGTGTCCCCTGCCACACACACATAAGGCTTAGAAGAGTATGTGGTCCAAAGCAAGTGTTCAATGTATTTTAGCAAATATTAGGATGCTATTTCCCATTGTCATCCCTGTCATTCCTCAGCTCAAGACCAGATTTTGATCTATGGGGGCACAAACATTGAACATATGATGGATATGGGGACTGGAGAGGGAACACAAAGAGCTTCTTGCCATGTCTTGAGATCATTCTGAAAGCAATATGGCACCACTTGGTCAACTTAAGTATACGTATAACCCAAGGCCCAGTTGTTCTGACCCTGTGTATATGCCCCCATGGAAATTCCCACACAGGTCATTGTAAAGAGCTATCGAGAGGAAATCCATGGCATTGTATTTTCTGGTGGTGGAGACTTGTGGGCAATCTGGTCTCCCCCTTAGGAAAAATGAGAATGCCCACCATAGAGAACTGAGAAATAGGAGCAACAGACGTAGTAAACACACAGCAGAGGGGCTGGGGTTTTAGTGCACAGTGTTATGGTGAGAAAGTAAGAAATATGATGAGAATATGCAATGTGATGCCATTATGTAAATTAACTACACATCCACACCAAGAATACATGTGTAAGGGCACATGCAGTCATGAAGATACACTTTTTTTTTTTTTTTTTGCTGTACGCGGGCCTCTCACTGTTGTGGCCTCTCCCGTTGCGGAGCACAGGCTCCGGACGCGCAGGCCCAGCGGCCATGGCTCACAGGCCCAGCTGCTCCGCGGCATGTGGGATCTTCCCGGACCGGGGCACGAACCCATGTCCCCTGCATCGGCAGGCGGACTCTCAACCACTACGCCACCAGGGAAGCCGAAGATACACTTTAGAGGGGCTGACTACGCAAAAAAAAAAAAAAAAAAATAGAGGGGCTGACTATAGGGGCATAGGACAATGGATATTAATGGGAATAATCAGATAACCAAATAAATACAATGAAGTGGGTCTTGCCCAGATGGATAATGGCAATGTATGGTAACCGAGGATAAATAAAATTAGCTCACCCCTCCACCCTGCCCCTCAGTTTCAAATAGAAGATTGATTACCCTTACATGTTATGAAAAGTAAAAAGATTGTATATTCTTACATTATACCACATATGCAACAATGTAACATATTATATATATATATATATATATATACATTAAACTATGAACTAATTGGAGAAAAGTTTAATAAAGTTGTGCTTTTTCCCCATTTAAAAGACTTTTTTGGGAATAATTTTGGAATAATCCAAAAGATTATTTTGGAATAATTTTAGATTAATAGAAAAGTTGCAAAGAAAGTACAGGCACTTCCTGTAGACCCTTTATCCAACTTCCCCCAGTGATAGCATCTTACAGAATCATGGTATATTCGTCACAACCCAGAAACCAACATCAGTACATTACTATTAACTAAACTCCAGACTTTATTTGAATTTCACCATTTCCCCACTAATGTGGAATACAGGAGACTGCATTACATTTAGTTGTCAAGTCTCCTCCAATCTGTGATAGTTTCTCAGTCTTTCCTTGTTTTGCTCGACTTGGCGGTTTTGAGGAGTACAGGTAAGGTAGTTTGTAGAATGGCCCTCACTTTTGATTTGTCTGATGTTTTCTCATGATTAGACTGGGGCTATGGGTTTTGTGTAAGAATATCACAGAGGTGAAATACCCTTCTGTAACATGATGTCAGGGGCATACAATGTCAACGTGATTTTTTCACCCGGGACACTAACCTTCACTTGGTAAAGGTGGTATCTGCCAGGTTTCTCCACTGTAAAGTTAGTATTTTGCTTTTTTTATACTTTATTCTTTGGAAACAAGTCACTGAGTCCAGCTCATACTCAACAAGGGGGGAATTCAGGTCCACTTCATGGATAGGGGCAAGTTTCTACCTATATTTCTCAATGCATTTTTTTCTTTTTTTATTGTGGTAAAATACACATAACACAAAATTCACCATCTTCATCATTTTTTTTTAAAAAATATTTATTTATTTATTTATGGCTGCTTTGGGTCTTTGTTGCTGCATGTAGGCTTCCTCTAGTCACAGAGAGAGGAGGCTTCTCTTTTTGCATAGCATGGGCTCTAGGCATGCAGGATTCATTAGTTGTGGCATGCAGGCTCAGTAGTTGTGGCTCACGGGCTCCAGAGGGCAGGCTCAGTAGTTGTGGCACACGGGCTTAGTTGCTCTGTGACATGTGGGATCTTCTCGGACCAGGGCTCGAACCCGTGTACCTTGCATTAGCAGGCAGACTCTTAACCACTGCGCCACCAGGGAAGTCCCCGTCTTCATCATTTTTAAATGTACAATTCTCTCAATGAATTAAAAAATAGCTTTATTGAGACATAATTCACATACCATAAAATTCACCCCTCTAAAGCTTTTAAATCAATGATTTTAGTATATTCACAGGGTTGTGCAACCATCACCACTAAATATCAATAAGTTTAGAACATTTTCATCACCTGCCTCCCAATGAAGCCCTGCACCCATTAATAGTCACTTTTCATTTCCACCCTCCCCCCAGATCCTGGCAACCACTGACTCTAGATCTGTCTGTTCTAGACATTTTATATAAACGGAATCATCATTTATCAGTTGATAGATATTTGTGTTGTTTCTATTTTTTGGCTATTATGAATAATGCTGCTATAAATGTTCACGTATAAGTTTCTTTTTGGGGAGTTATGTTTTCATTTCTTTGGGGTATATACCTAGGAGAAGAATTTCTGGGTCATAAGATAGCTTTGTGTTTATCATTTAAGTAACTGTCAAATTGTTTTCCAAAGTGGTTTCACCATTTTGCATTTCGACTAGTAGTGTATGAGGGTTCTGATTTCTCCACATCCTGGTTATGATCTGTCTTTTGGTTATAGCCCTCCTAGTGGGGGTGAAGTGATATCTCACTGAGGTTTTAATTTGCATTTCCCTGATGGCTTATGATACTAAACATTTTTTTCATGTGTTTATTGGTCATTTGCATATCTTCTTTGGAGAAATTTCTTTTGAAATCCTTTGCTCATTTAAAAAATTGGGTTACTTGTATTTTTATTATTGAGTTGCAAGGCTCTTTATATATTCTGGATACCAGGCCCTTATCAGATATATGATTTGTGCATATTTTCCCATTCATTTGATTGTCCTTTCACTTTCTTGCTGGTATTATTTGCAGCACAAAAGCTTTAAATTTTGATTTGTCCAATTTATCTATTTTGTTGTCATGGTTGCTTGTATTTTTCAGGTCGTATCTAAGAAACCATTGCCTAATCTGAGGTCATAAAGATTTACTCCTATGATTTCTTCTAAGAGTTGTATAGTTTTAGTGTTAACATTCAGGTCTATGATCCATTTTGAGTTCCCTTTTATGCATGGTGTAATGAAGGGCTACAACTTCTTCCTTTTGCCTGAGGATATCCAGTGGTTTCCATACATTTGCTGAACAGACTATCCTTTCCCTCATTGAATTGTATTGGTACTCAATGCATTTCTGAAATGTCAACATTTTTCCAAAAAAAATTGTTGGGTGGGTGGGTGCCTCCACTTTTTTTTTTGTGTGTGTGCGGTATGCAGGCCTCTCGCTGTTGTGGCCTCTCCCATTGCGGAGCACAAGCTCCGGACGCGCAGGCTCAGCGGCCATGGCTCACGGGCCCAGCCGCTCTGCGGCATGTGGGATCTTCCCAGACCGGGGCATGAACCCGTGTCCCCTGCATCGGCAGGCAGACTCTCAACCACTACGCCACCAGGGAAGCCCCAGGTGTCTCCACTTTGCTTGCCCTAAGCCCAAGCTGTCCAGTCAACCATTGCTTCCAGCAGCATTTTAAAGATATTGTTTCATGGAAGAGCACGTGTGGGAATTCCCTGGTTGTTCAGTGGTTAGGACTCTGCACACTGCTGAGGGCCCAGGTTCAATCCTTGGTTGGGGAACCAAGATCCCACAAGCCTTGTATCGTGCACAAAAAAAAAAAAAAAAAAAAAAAGAAAGAAAAGAAAGAAGAAAGAGCACTTGCTTTTGGTGGGTCAGACAAACCTGAATTTGTTTTCCACCCCTACACTTACTGACCTCACCTCTCTGGAAAGTCACTGAACTTCTCTGAGCCTCATCCCTTTATCTGAGAAATATGCCAGGTGGACTGCAGGTGGGAGTGAGAGGACCTAGGAAAGTGCTTTGTAAACTAGAAAGTGAAGTGTCCTGTGTATTTTTTACTGATTGCTGCATAACAAACTACCCCCAATCTTAGTGGCTTAAAACAATAAACATTTACTATCACAGAGTTTCAATGGGTGAGGAATCTTGGCATGGCCAAACTGGTCTCCTTGGCTGAAGGTCTCTCCCAGGCCATGTTGGAGGTATTGGCTGGGTCTGTGGTCATCTGATGGCTCCCTTGCAGAAGCATCCACTTCTAAACTTGTTGGTGTTGGCAGGACTCAGCCCCTCATAGGCTGTTAGGTGGAGGTGCCTTCAGGTCCTTGCCTGTGCGTTTCTCCACTGAGTCACTCCCAACATGGCAGCTCGCTTCATCAGGGCAAGTAAGGAGAATCGTAGGGTGTGTGCACAATGGAAATCAGCCTTTTATAACTTAATCTGGAGTGATAATCCATACTTTTGCATATCCTATTCGTTATAGGTCCAGCCCACACTTGACAGGAAGGGATGATACAAGGGTGTGAATACCAGGAGCTAGGGATCATGGAGGGTCGTCTTAGAAAGCAGGCTACTACATCCTGTCAGGGTAGCAGGAACAAGGCATTTCTAGATCTCAGAGCTCAGAGTTGTGTCTTGTACATAGTGAGTCTTCAGCCAATGTTTGTTGAAAGAAGAACTCATTTCTGTAAAACTTGTTCTAACCAGCTGCTTTGTATCATCAACTTCAACTATTAGAAATTCAGTTCCATGTGTAGTTAGGCAACTAAAAACATAGCCCTGGTCACTTGCCTGCCTCATTTCCCATCCTTCCCCTGAAAACTACATTTTCCAGATTCCCTTGCCAACTGGCTTCTGGTTAGGGCAAGCCAATGGTCGGGGGGGCACTGGTTGAGACTGAAGAATAGGAGAAGGGGAGAAGCTAGGGCATTTTTCTCCCACCCCCTCCTGCTTTGGGTGACTCCTCTAGTGGGCTCCGAGGCTCCAACTCCTGCCATTTGGGCTCTTCCTGTGGTTCCAGCTCCCAGGCTTGGTAACACTGCCTTTGCCCTTCCAGCACTGCTGTTGTCATCTTTGAGCTGCTTCACCTTCCCCTGTCTGCCTCTTCAGCTCTCCTCCACCTTTGTACCTAATTCTCTGCATCAAATGCCACTGATTAGAGACCCTGGAATGGGCCCAGTTTCCCGAGTCAGACCCTGACCCATGCATCCCTTTAAAGTTTAGAATATCCTGTCTCCTTTGATGACTTGATCTCTTTAGGTCCTAAAAACATCCTTCTGATTGGGTGGGAGAGGTAGCAGATGTGTCTTCACTTTACAAACCCTCATCTGCACTACAGCTCAGTTTGGGAAGGGGACCTACGTAAGGTGACACCATAGTATTTTTTTTTTCTTCCATTTTTTTTTTATTAGTTTCTGCTTTATAACAAAGTGAATCAGTCATACATATACATCTGTTCCCACATCCCCTCGACACCATAGTATTGAGACCCAATCTCGAATACCACACCCTCTGCCCTGGGCCCCTTCCAGATGTCACTCCAATTTTTGTCAAGATCCTCTGGTGCCCAAGTGCTTTCATGTCCCCTTATGAAACCCCTGGCCCACTTCACATTCAGCGGTGGTTCTTAACCGTATTTTTGTTAAGGGAGCTCCGGGGTAATGACCCTATAACTTCCGCCCAGTACAAGAGCTTAGGAAGAGAGTGAGGAGGGGCTGAAACCAGCTCATGCTCTGTTTGCTAAGCTGGGCATCTTGGCTCGGGGCTGAGCCTTCCCAGAGGAAGTGGCACCTTTTTCTAACTCATTATCCCAAAAGGAGTGCCTTTTTCTAAATTTCCTGAGGGCATAATATAGATTAGCAGCAGCTCTGGTCAGAAACCCCTTTCAGATGAAGTGAAAGCAACATGACCTCTCCTCAGAAAAATACACATATTCATACAAAACTGTGCATGATTTTAGGGGTTCACAGGCTCCCCTAAATGTCATGGTGCAGACTCTAGGGATCCATGGAATTAAGCTTCATACCGACCTGTATAGTGTTTCAGGATTTCCCAAATGCTGTTCTCCACCTAGAAAATGTTTCACACATCGCCACACCACTTTTACTATTGTTTATTTAATATTTCCTTTATATTAACTTCTTATAGTTTAATTTAACTGTAAAAGCATACGTGATAGCACTATCATGATATCTGTGAAGTCACAGGTTTGGTGTAGTGGTTAAGAGCTTGGGTCTGGAGCCAGACTGCTTGGGCTGGCATCCTGGCCACCACTTTTAGCTGTGTGACCATGAGCAAGTTAGTTGACCTCTCTGAGCCTTGGTTCTTTATTTGTAAAATGAGGCTAATAAGACTACCTTCTACATAGGGTTGTTGTGAAGATTAAATAATTTTATGTATGGAAAGTTCTCTGAATGGTGCCTGGGACATAGTAAGTCCTCAATAAATGCTATTATTATGACACCAATATATTATACATTTTCCGGTACATTTAAAAACAGACACAAAATATAAGATAAAAAAGCATCATGTGTGTGTCACCCCAAATGATCTTATGTACCCCAGTAGCTGACACATTTTACGCTTTGGAAAATGCTGTTGAATAGTCGTGATCTCTCAAGAGAAAACATGCATGTGTGCACGGGTGCATGTACACACACACACACACACACACACACACACTCCAGCAAAAGAAGCAGGAAATCCCAAAGAGGAGATAAAGTAACTGATAGTGGCTTTGGGAAGATACTGAGAGGGCATCTGAGGGTGTGTTTGTTTCTGGATTACGGTGACAGAGCAATAAGGAAAAACAGACTCTGTTTATCCTGCTCGATGCCACCTTCCAGAGAGGCCAGGAAACACATCCGCCCCGATCTAGTGACTGTTGCCATGGGGCCCCCCTTGGTTCCTATCCTGCTAGCTGGCTGCTGTGAGCTGCTGAAGGCCTTCCGCTCGGGTGTGGGAGGTTCTGCTCTGCCTTTCTCCGTGGGGGGCACTCGCCCCTGGAGCCTGGATCTGTGCACAGAGAGGTCTGCTTTAGCAGGAGGGGGTGCTTCTTCTGTGGCCTAAAACACCTGCCCACAGTGGCGAATGGGAAGAATTTGGGCCAAGCCTAGGGGGATTGTAATTTTGTTCATAATTTCTTACATCTTCTTCAAAAGCACCCTGATTTTGTTCTAGGGAGGCTCACCCTACTTCCCTAAGGGTTCACGTGCTTCAAGTTCCAGGGGAGGACCTTGTGACTGAAGCTAAACCAATCAGCTCTGCCCATCCCTCCTACCATGGTGTTCAGTTTAGGAATGGGCACATGACCCAAGTGGGTCCAACCAGAACCAACCTGACTCAACACTGGGACCTTTCTCTGAGCTATCAGAGAAGGAGCCTCTGTTCTTCGGAACCAACAGTAGGAATAGAGGAGCCTGAAATGGCCAGAGGTGCCTGAGGATGGAGCCAACCCATGGGGAACAGAATCAAGGGAGGGATCCTGCTTATATTGTCTGAGCCTGAATCACACTGTGCCAGAAGTCCACCTTCCTCCTAGATTTGTCTTTTACAAATGAAAAATACAAAACCTGATCCTCAGACTCAGCCCTGGGAAAATTAGCCATTAAACAGTTCCAGCTGGGCAGTTGGGGACTGCTGGTGGGTGCGACTTTAAAAGTTGGAAACCAATGTTATTTGCTTCTTCAATCTGTGGAAGAAATTATGGTCACGAGCTATACGTATGTCACCTTTATTCAAGATGACCATTCAACCTTAGTCTGGGCCATTCCACAGGAGTAACAATCTCTTATATTCATTTGGTATCCCCAGCTTGTAAAGAACCTTCAATTGCACTGCCTTTTTGGATGTCCCTGTAGTGACCCTTGGAGGAAAGCTGAATGGGAATTAGTAGCCCCAGTTTATAGATGGACAAACTGAGTGTTAAGAGTTGAAGGTCCCTGTCCAAGACACACATCTGATTAGTAACAGCCAGGACTTGATTCCTTGTTCTACCATGAAAGCACTGCTTTTCCTAATTCACTAGTAGGAAAGCTAAGTATACTTTGCTCAGGAGGCCACACTGCATGGGTGGTGGGGGGGCAAGAGGGTGGACACTGGACTATACAAGCTCCCAGCTGCTTACTAGTGATGTGATTCCAATACTAGTTTTCCTTTTGCATGCCGGTTTCTGCATTTGTCAAAGGGGATGGTAATAACACCCACAACATAGGTATCATACTATTTTTGACAATGTTAAACCGCATTGTTGTGAAAAGTACAAGAAATGATCCATAAAGTATTTACAGGATAAATAATCCAAGTGAGTGCTTATTGGACCAAGTGAATCAGAGCGGTGTCATAAAGCCTCAGGTTTGGCTGGAAAACAGCGGAGGGACAATTCCTTGGCAGGGTAGGGGAGGCGATGCCTACAACTCTTGGCAAATCCACTTTTGTCCAAAAGACTTGATGTAGAAAATGATACTCTAAACTGACTGGTGATCAGTTTTGAAGGAGAGATGATAACTTGTTGGTGTGACAAGGGAGGAGAGGGAAAAGGAGGTGTGCGTGACCAGGGAGGTCTGAGCTCCAACGCTAAAGATGGTGTATCTGTCAGTTGTATCCATCCCCTTTCCACTGGGGATGAGCCCTCATCCAACTCACCTGCAGGGCTCGATAAGACACAAATTGCTGAAACCCACCCCCAGAATTTCGGATTCCATAGGACTGATTCCATAGGGACCTGAGAATCTGCTGCTGGTTGGGGGGCCCTGCTTCAGAACTTGCCAGGGATACCCCATTTTTTATTGAAGTATAGTCGATTTACAATGTTGTGTTAGTTTCAGGTGTACAGCAGAGTGATTCAATTATTTTTTTCAGATTATATACCATTATAGGTTATTACAAGATGTTGAATATAATTCCCTGTGCTATACAGTAAATCCTTGTTGCTTATCTATTTTATGTAGAGTAGTTTGTATGTGTTAACCCCATACTTCTAATTTGAGGGACATCCCATTTTTAGCATTAGAGATGGTCCGGAAAATTTGGTGGAATTAATTTCCCACTGACCTATATTTTAATTTTAAGATAATATTTTGTTACTCTTGGTAATATTTTAGTAGGTATCCTGATTCTTAGAACTAGATGTTCTCTGTTTTCTTTTTCTTTTTTTTAAATTTAATTAATTTACTTTTGGCTGCGTTGGGTCTCTGTTGCTGTGAGCAGGCTTTCTCTAGTTGCGGCGAGCAGGGGCTACTCTTCGTTGCGGTGCGTGGGTTTCTCGTTGTGGTGGCTTCTCTTGTTGCGGAGCATGGGCTCTAGGCATGCAGGCTGTAGTAGTTGTGGCACACGGGCTCAGTAGCTGTGGTGCACAGGCCCAGCAGTTGTGGCTCATGGGCTCAGTTGCTCCGCGGCATGTGGGATCTTCCTGGACCAGGGATCGAACCCATGTCCCCTGCACTGGCAGGCGGGTTCTTAACCACTGAGCCACCAGGGAAGTCCCTAGATGCTCTCTGCTTTTCTAACTCACCTCACTTAACTGATGCCACATGCCAGGGGAGAGGGTGTATTCTATGTGTCATGTGTGGGTATGAATTGTTTTGGGGAGGTCTCCCTGAACCTGGTCTAGGCTTGCGTCTCCTACTCAACACACATCCTCCTTCCCAGACAAGTCCAAGATCGCCCTCTGGACTTCCTCTGGCTTTTCTGGAAGAGCGTCTCTGTGGCTGCTGGTTTTTAAAAAGCCCCGGTAATAGCTCATGATTATTGAGCTCACAGGTGACACCAGGCTTGTGCCGTAACTTTACCAGCATCACCTCATTTAAGCTTCAGGCAGTCATGTGAGGTGGACTCTAACACTACTCCCATTTTACAGATGAGGAGACCGAGTCTGGGAGAGGTTAAGTCACTGATACAAGGACATACAGGTGGTGAAGACAGGAATCAAGCCCAGGTACTCTGATTTCAGAGATATAAAGTCTTTGCTGGCTTTATATTGCCTTTATTCACCAAAATATCACCAAGGAATATTGCCTTGCATTTTAAAATTTGATTTTAGTGCTCCTTCACGTATTACCACACTTGACCTTCAGTATCACTATAGGACACGTGACTCTATCCTCATTTGACAGATAAAGAAACCGAGAGGCCTGAAGTTTAGGCAACTCAAACATGGACTTGGAAAGAGTAGACGAGTGGGGCTGAGGTCTCTGGTCTTCTTCAGGGCCCGAGGGTTCGAGTTCATGTGACATTAATTATGATTCACTCACATGTTTCCAAGGATTAGTTGGGGGTTGTGGTACGGTTTTCCACAAACCACAACTATAAATGGACTGTTCGAGTACAGATTAGCCTGGAGAAACCATCACAGATTCCATCTGAGTAAAAGCAATCAGCCTTTGAATATCTCCAGGGATTCCAAGAATTTGAAATATAGGTAATAATAAACATAAGAGTATTCACAACAATAACAGAACAACCAGCACACTAGGTGCTTTTCTAGGAGTCATGAAAACTTGACCCCAGGAAGTGCATACAATGGGTCTCACACCCATTTTAGAGATGAGGAAACCAAGCCTTAGAGTTGTCAAGTTATTTGTCTAAGGTCACACACCTCACATGTGACAGATCCAGGACTCAAACCCTTGCTCCACTTTCTCGGCACTTACTTGGGCCTATGCTGCTTCCTTCCATTCACTTCATCCCTTTAACCTTCCTGACCTCCAGGACACCCCCTTTTGCTATGGGGTATCTTGGCTGAGGCTCCCCTCACCTTTAAGTGGTTCTATTCCCTGCCCATTAATCCTCATTATCACCTTCATAATAACATCTCTTCATAAATCTTTCACCACTTGGCACTTGATTATAATGTAATAAAGGACCATAATCTAAATTGATATCTTACATTTATTGTTGTTTAAATGATGAGAAAGAAGAAAAAGTTCATACAATATTTAAATATTTCTTTTCCCTCGAGGGCTATGAATAGAAAGCTCTTTCAACTCCACTGTCGGTAATTTTTTTTCCCCCAGTTTGAGGCATAACAGGCAACTGAGAACATTCCAGTGTTGTTGGTCTATCTGCAGATACCAGCATGCTATGAAGTATGGTCTCATTTCTATACGGTCCCTATTGATTTGGGCAGCAATTGCTTGGTTTACACTAACTTAATCCAAAAAACAGGGAGTTAATCTGAAGGCTGTGGAGGTGTCTTATGGGACCTGTATCGGTCATCTGTCACTGCAGTAATGCTGCATAACAAAGCAGCTAAAACATGATTTAGTTTAAAACAAAAAGTGTGATTCTGGCAGATGAATTTGTGGATTCTCGATTTAGGTGAGCTTCAGTAGGGGTGGTCTCTGCTCAGCTCACTTACGTGTCTGGGGTCAGCTGCAAGGCAGTTGATCTAGAATGGCCTTGGGTGGGCAGCCTGGGGTGACCCAGCTGTGCTCCATGTGTCTTATTCCCCAAGAGGATAGCTTGGACACGTTCTCATGGTGAAGGCTGAGAGGCAGTAGCATGCATGGAAATGCTCCAGAGCTTTCTCAAGCTTCTACTGTGTCATGAACTAACGTCCCCACAAGTGTTTCATGACTTAGTCCAGAGTCGAGGGGGGGGGCAGAATACCCGACCCAGATTGGGAAGTCACTACAAGTTACACAGCAAAGGGTGTGAATACTGGGAGGGGCCATTAGTACAACTGATTTACCATGGAGCCCGAAGCAGGAAGGAGAAGTGGGCTTGTGTGGATCAGGGATCAGACGGCAAGTCGTCACACACCAAGGCAGCGCTGTCCCCCAGCAATTACTCAGCATCTCACTTGTATAGCTCTCTGAGCATCTTTTCCCTCTTGCCTCCACTGAGTGCTTTCTCTGCTGCCTTTGTCCATGTTATCGTGTGTCTTTGTGCCTTTGCTGGAACATCACTGCCCTGGCTTACAAGACTGTCCACATCAGGCACTAGCCCAGTAGCGTGTGTCCTAACCTCACATTCCTGGGACAGACAAGCAGTTGATTCATCCCAGCCTCTGGAATCAAGCCCCTGTGTTGGGAATCTTGATTCTTCCCTGCATTATTTTGTCAGGGCTGTTGTCACAAAGTACCACAGGCTGGGTGGCTTAATCAACAGACATTGATTTTCTCACAGTTCTGGAGACTAGAAGTCTGATATCAAGGTGTCCACAGGGTTGGTTTCTCCTGAGGCCTCTCCCTTTGGCTTATAGATGGTCATTTTCTCCCTGGGTCGTCACGGGATGTTTCCCTCTGAAGACGTTTGTGTTATAATCTCCTCTTCTTACAAGGACACCAGTCATAATGGATTAGGGACTATCCTAATGACCTCATTCTAACGTAATCATCTCTGCAAAGCCCCCTATCTCCAAACAAGGCCACATTTTAGGTACTGGGGGTTAAGGTTTTAACATATGAATTTGGAGAGAACACAGTTCAGCCCGTAACATGCCATGAAACTTGTTCTTTTTCCTTCTTCCCCAGTTTGGTCAATGGCACCATCAACCATACACGGGTCCAGGATGAAAACTTCAGAGTCAACTTTCATCCTTCTTACCCCCCGCCTCTCTCATCCAACCCATCCTCAAACTCAGCAAATACTACAATCAAAATATTGGTCAGGGCTTCCCTGGTGGCACAGTGGTTGAGAGTCCACCTGCCGATGCAGGGGACACGGGTTCGTGCCCCGGTCGAAGAGGATCCCACATGCCGCAGAGCGGCTGGGTCCATGAACCATGGCCGCTGAGCCTGCGCGTCTGGAGCCTGTGCTCCACAATGGGAGAGGCCACAGCAGTGGGAGGCCCACGTACCGCAAAAAAAAAAAAAAAAAAAAAAATTGGTCAATTCACTTCTTCCCATTTCCACCATCCCCACCATCTGTGTGCAAGTCACCATCCTCCTTCTGGATGCCCATAGTTGCCCCCTCCTACCTACCAGTCACTTTCAATTCCATTGCCCTGTTTCGTTTTCTCCACAGCATTTACTACTATCTAAGATCATCTTCTTGTACACTTGCTTATACCTGTCCCGTGGTAGCAGTTGGTAAACTCCGTGAGGACAGGGAACTTTGTCTGTTTCGGTTAGTGCTGGATCCCCATGCCTAGCTGTCTACTGTGATGGGTGACTGGTAGGTGCTCAGTGTCGAATGAATGAAAAGGGGTGAATCATGTAATACAGACATGGCGGCAGGCTCCCCACCTCCCCACTGCCTCCTTGCTCTGCGTTGGCGGGCGGTTCTGTTAAAAAAAAAAAAAGGAAATGAGAAGAGAGCACCCACGAAAGGCATTGACTACAGCCCCAGATGCCATGTCTGGGTTAAGAACCCTGGGCCAAGAGGCTGCCCTGGCTGAGCAGGGCCTTAGCTGAACCCATGAAGTCAGGGTTGCTTGAGGCATGCCCTGTGTGAACAGGACGAGGAATGAGGCAGACCCTGCTTCGACCTACTTAACATGAATAGCGAGGATTCCTCTGTAATGAATACAACTGCTGACCTACAATTAGTATGGAAGGCTGTCCTCTAATTTAGTCCACAAAGCGGTCCCAGCAGGACCTCAACTTAGAAATAATTTGTCAGCAGTTAGAGTCATAGAATGGCAGCACCCAATACTTAAGAGTAATAAAGCTGCATCCACTTAAAAAATATTCTGTAATTCTGCCTTCTTCCTGGACTGCTCCCCAGTTAATCTAAACGTGTTTATTTATGATGTCTAGGCTTCCTACTTCCCAAAAGGATTTGATGTGGCTTCCATTAAAGGCGCATTTCAAATAGGGAGAATGATTTAAAGAGAGAAGAGATCAAGACAACTCTAAGAGGCTGCCCTGCAAAGCCAGAGGGGCAGTAAAGGGGGCCCTCTGACTGAGGGGTGGAGGGAAGCCAGGAAGCGGGGTGGACATGGGGGTAGGAGGTGCAGACCTTTGAGATCTGAGGATGGGAAAGGTCTAAGCCCATCCCCTGCCCCCAGGCATGGCGGGGAGGATGTACCTGAAATCTCTATTCCCCGGATTAATGCTTGATGTTTCCAGTCTGTTGACCTCTTCAGCTTCCTTCTCCAAAGTCATGTTCTCATTTTGCCAGTGAGTAGAGCCTGTCCTAACCCTCTGGGCATATGTTACCAGGTGCAGGGGGTGAGGAAAGGGAGTTGAAGCGGGTGTGTGTGTGTGGAGAATGGGGGTCGATCAACACCAAGCAAAGCTAATACTTATATAGACCCCACCCTGTGCTAAGTACTGTTCTGAGCACTTTGTATGAATTAACTCAATCTTTAGATAGTGATCCTATTATTATCCCTATTTTATAGACAAGGAGTGGAGGCATGGGGAAGTTAAGAAACTTGTCCATGGGCAGCACACAGCAGAGCTAAGATAGGAACCCAGGCGGTGTGACTCCTGGATCCCAGGGCGCAGTAAATGTTGTCCACCGTGACCACAGAGCTTTTGGATTCTACATCTTTCCACTGTGAAGAAAGGACTTTGAAATGGTCTGTTTTTCTGAGAATGTGACATAATTATAATCATGGCAATACTTACTCCTTTTCCTCTCTGCACTCAGACCCATAACATAATAAAACATTTCCCAACTTTCTCTCTTCCTTCAGTTTCCCCTTGTTAGCCCTGTCAATGACCCCCAATTCCCCCCCCCACCACATTCTAGGTCTTCTGAGATTCCTGGAGCTCAGCACAGATTGGCCATCTGAACTTGGGAAACTTATTTCAGTAATCTGTGCCTCAATTGCCTCATCTGTAAAATGGGGATAATAATAGTCCCTAAGTCTTATGGTTCCTTTGTGACTTAAATGACTAATATGTACAGAACAATTTACAGGGCAGCTGGCAATCAGCTGGCAATCAAGAGCTCAATAACATTAGCTACTACTGTATTAATTGTATCAGTTCATTGGGGCCATGGAGATTTCAGATAGGGTTCTGGAACCCGAATTTTAATAAATGCTCTACAAGGGCATCCAAATGACAGGGAAAGTTGGGGAACACTCTTCTAAGGCAATATATATATATATATATATATATATATATATATATATATATATATATATTTTTTTTTTTTTTTAAGATACGAAGGCTGAGACCCAGAACTAGGAAGTGGCCTGAGAAAGGTTACCCAAAAAGAAAGTTCTAATTGGGGCTAGAATTCAAGTGACCTAGCTCCCTTGTGGCCAAGTGTCTTTTCCAATATACCTAAATGACTAGAAGTTTCTATACCTCAACCATGTCACCAGAGTCCTGGTGGGATTCAGTGTCTTAAGAAAAATAAAGTCGATCTTGGTTTAAAATGGCCCTTTATTTACTGTCTCTTTTGAACAAAGACTCTCAGAGATCAAGTTTAACATATGATAACATATAGATACCCTCTCGTGACATCTTGAGGGGTTGTGGTGGGCTTGGAAATGTGCTGCCTAGAAGTCTCTTCCGGGGCGGACTTGCTGCCCAGTTGTGGGAAGTGAGGTCAGCAGGCAGCCTCCAGCTGCCTTTAGGGTCTACCTGAACTGCAGACCCCTTCGCCCAAGGTTATGCCCTTCCTGGTAGCTAACTGGGTGAGGTAGGGGTACCAGGGTCTGATGCCCCCTAAGGGGCAGTTCTCACTCCAGAGCTCCCTTCTTGGTTGCCTAGGTCTTTGTTGGGCTGCATCATAGTTCATCTTCTTACTGTGCCCGGTCCTGTTTCCTCTCATTCCCTTCACAGGTGTTGATTCTTAAAAAAAAATCTTGCACCCCAAACACCATCTCTGCAGCAAGAGTCAACAACAACGGTGGCAGTGTGGAAAGGGGGATTTTGGCCGTGGTGATGAATTTTGCCAAGGGGCACACGATGGGGAAACAGACGGGTGTATCACATAAAATGCATGCTTTTAAGGAAGCCTTGGCCGACAGAAGTGCAGGAGACACCTAAACATTTAAATCACCTTTTCCTATTGATTAAGGTAAATACTTTACTGATGGTTTTAATCAATACCCCTATAAATCCTCCATCTGTGATGGGTTTACTGTGCATTTAATGTTTCTGTCTTTAACTGACTTACATCCCCCTCAGCCCAAAATGATGAACTGAAAGTTAGAAATCATCTTGGCTCTGACAAAAGTGGGGAGTATTCTCTTTTTTCTTTGTTTAACTTGAAGAACTAAACCCTTTGAACATAAGTCAGCAAGCCTGATTTGGTCACCAGTGACTGGTCTCATTTCTTTATCTCTCTGGGTCTCAGTTTTCTCATCTGGAGATGGGGGAAGTGGGTGCTCTGCCCATGAAAGATAACAGCTGAGAAAGCCCTGAAGCTGAAAGGGAGTCTTATTATAAATGACTCAAGGCAGGGATCCACAGGAAAACTCACAGAATCTTCCACGGTATCCACAGGGAGTGGCCATGGTGGTCTTGGACTCTGTTAATTCCTCCCACAGACCTCTTTCTCCACTGCCATCCGCTGATTGATTTGCCCATTTAGTCAGCTGAGTGTAAATATCCACCTGTCAATCACTCCATTATGCTAAGTGCCCATCGAGCCCGGAACGGTGATTTACACCCCTCTGTGGAAAGCCCTGGCCCTCCTGGCAGCTGTGCCGTGTACACGGTTAGGTGGAGTGGGGCACACACAGCATGTTGCATCCCCAGGTCTACACTGCAGAGCATCAGAGACATGGTCTTGTCCTCAAAGAGAGATCTGGATGACAGATGTGACCTATTCTCACATCTCTTTTCCATCCCCAGTTCTGCTGAGGGGATGACGTTAAGGCAGACCTCAGAATCTAAAGGAACTAATTTCTGCCCCCAGAGAAGAAAGATCTGCAACAGTGGTGCTCAACTAGAGGCCACTTTGACCCCCAGGGGACACTGGCAATGTCTGGAGATGTTTCAGAGGCCACAACTAGGGGTGTGTCCCTGGCATCTACTATGTAGAGGAGGTTAGGGATACTGCTCAAAATTCTATGATGCACAAGACTGGCCCCCATAAAGAGAATTATCCAGCCCAAATTGTCAACAGCCCCACTGTTGAGAAGTCCAGATCTACAGGGAAGAGAGAATGTTGAGCATCACTAGGCATTAGGTAGCTCAAGGAAATGCCCACAGACACAATGATTTGTTGCAAGATTGCTTTGGGACAGGCAGGAGTTAGGGGGATGGATGAGCACGATGGTGATGTTAGGAGAAGAAACAGCTGGTCAGAATTTCTCAGAGCTGGTACAGTCTTCCGTAATCTTCACTTTACAGAGGTGGGTTCTGAGGCTCAGATTGGGGACCAACTTTCTCAGGTTGGCAGCAGATCTAGAATAGGAATCCTTGTCTTTTGGTTAGCACTTCAGGGCTCTTTTCAACATCAGACAAGGGAAATCACTTGAAGTGATTGATTAGTAGTGGCTTTCCAGATTGCTCTTGCCTGCTGAGCATCTAAGCCTAACAGATGCTGGGACTGATTTGTGATGTCTGCCACAGGCATAGGAAGGGAAAGTAGCACTTGGGCAAAATAGTTACCTTCCTTGCACTTTACCATTTTTCTTATCCTCAATCATCACAGTTAAGGGCAAACACATATAAGGACACTTAAAAATATTTAGAATCTTGTTAAGCTAAACAAAAAGAGATATTTTAAAATATCCTACTTGCTTAAAAATGTATTTTTCTGGTTGTTTTAGTAATACATGCTTACTTTGGAAAATAAGAATGAATAAAGAGAAAAAAATAAAAATTCCCAATATTCCAAAGATAGCTACGGGGATATTCTGATAGATGCTTTTAGACTTTTATTGTATACCATATGTATTCTTCCCCTAAGTTTTCCTAAAATTAAATTTATCATGATTCATTGCTGTTTTTAAATAATTAACACTAACATATGTGTGTTATTCATTTCATTAAATATATTTGTAAGCATTGTTAGTTCATGGCTGTAATGATATACCACACTATGGATGTGTTAATATTTTTTAAATAAATATTCTGTAGTTGGATGCTAGGGTTTTTTCTAGCTGGGTTTTTAAAAAATTAATTAATTATTTTGCTATTTTTACATGGTAAACAACCCGTATATAATTTTTTCGCATATGATGATTTTTCCATAGAATTAAATTTTGTAATGCAGTAATGACTGGTTCAAAAGTTATGAGAATTATTAAGGTCCTTGATACATTTTATTAGATTTCTTTCAGACAAATGACTCTGGATTTACTTCTCTCAGTAAGGAATATGAAGGCCAGTTTCTCTGAATTTTCATCAAAAATGGCAATTTAAAAATGGTTGTATTTTTAAGCAAAAGCATAGTGTCTTGTTTTAAAATTTGTATTCGTTAGTGAGGTTGAATTTTTAAAAATGATTTCAGTTATTTGTGTATTTTTCTTGTATGAATTATCTGTTCACGTCTTTTATCCATTTTTTCTTTGGGAAATTTTTTCTGTTTCCCTTTTGTATAAATTCTTTAGATTATATTAGCCTGTTAAAAGATTTGTATCTTTGTTATAAATATTTCCATCAGTCTTGTTGAACTTTTATATATGTGTGTATGTATGTATGCATGCATGTATGTATGTTTACATTAAGAAATTTTAGTGTGTTTTTTCAAATACTATTTTTTCTTTTGGAATTTATCCCACTGCTTTTAAGGTCAGTTATTTCTTTTCTATCTTAATCATATATAAATATGATTAGTATCCATACATGCACACATATGCAGAGAGAAGCTTTTATTTTAATTATATAAATATGATTAAATATACAGATATAGTTACATGTACAGAATTTCCTCTACTGTTTCAAGTTTTTGTTTTTGTATATTTAGCATCTGAAGTTTATTTATGGGGCAAGGTAAGAAACTAATTTTTTTTACCTCAAATATTTACCAGTTTTCCCAGTGGTTTTTAATACCTAATTCTGCCTTCTCTCCCGGACATGATGCCATCACATATGGTATTCTTCTACTTAATAGAGTTTGTTTGTGGGTTAGTTGCTCCTTTGCATTTTTCTGCCAGTATATGTAGTAATTATTAATGCTATTCACCAACATTTCTGGTTTTCTGGCTACCAGGAGTATGGTTAGATTGCACTACCTAGCAACTGTATTCCTTAAGGTTGCATGGAGTCATATGACTTGCTCTGACCAATGAAATATGAGCAGATATGAGGTGGGTCTTTCTGGGCTGGAACATTTACTTGCCAGTGGGATATCTTCCAGAACTGTACTGATTCCATCAGCAGGAGTACAGAGAAGTGGAGCAGAACCCCCAGTGAACCTCTAGTGAACATGCATCAGAAACAAGATATAAATCTTTGTTTCTAAGACACTCATATTTTGGGGTTGTTACTACAGCAGAACTGGGTGTGTGCTAACTGAGATGTATTCTACTGTTTTAATTATTGTATTTGTAATACAATACATAGTCAAGTAAATCAGTTATTGTTGCTTCTTACCCACCGTCCCAAAATGTTCTGAATAATTTTACCTATCTGTTTTCCTAGAAAGCCTTTTGATTCATTGCATCAAGTATTATTACCTCTCCTTGCATTCCCAGATGAAACAATGAGACTTGGTTTGAACTGTATGAAATATATTACTAAATTTAGAAATAATTGACATTCATTCAATATTTCATCTTTCCATCCAGAAACATGGCATCTTATATTTTGTTTACAAATTATTTTATGTATCTCCATAAAATATTTTTATGGATAGTTCTGTATATTTATCATAAACATTATTCTTAAATTTTTACATACATTGTTGCTTTTCATCTGGGGTCATTGTATCATTACTATTTTCTAACTGGTTTTTGCTGTTATTTAAGAGCACTTTTTATTTTGTACATTTCGTTATGAATTCAGCTACCTTACTGGATTTTAATTGGTTTTAATAATTTTTCAGTTCATTGTTTTAGATTACTTTTCAACAATTTTCAAATTTAAATAGTACATTCTAATTTAAACAGCTAAGTTTTATTATACCAAATAGAAATAACTGTGAATAAATCAAATAAGACAAATTATTTTTACAATTATTAATTTGGAACTATAATTTATATACTATTAGGTTTTCTCTAAACTCATATTCATTTTTCACATTTTATAGAGACTAGTATAGTGAACTTACATATACCCATCTCCCAGCTTTAAAAATTTTCGAACATGATCAATCTTGTTTTACCTGTACACCCCAATCCCTATCCACTCTACACACACATTACACACATAAACACACACACACACTTTTTTCCACTGAACTATTCTGAAGAAAATTCCACAATATCATACCATTTCACCCACAAGTGTTTCATATATTCTAATTTTTAAGCTAAATCATGACTTTTCCCTCTTTAATTTTCCAAATTATACATATTGTACTGAAAACCTGTTGTTGGCTTGCCCCAGTCTGGTTCCATCTTTCTTTTTAATTGAACAGATAATACCTGCTTATGATAAACAATTTTTTTAAGTTCTCAAGCAGTAGAAAGGGATATACAATGCAAAGTGAATTGTTGTCTCTTCCCAGGTCCCACGTACCTCTTCCTCAAAAATGTTGCTCATATTTTTCTCTTGAATATTCCAGGTGGACATCATGTCATCTGCAAAAAAAAAAGTCTGATTGAAGCTAGAACTTTCAGCACAATCAGGATTATGCTGTTTGTCTCTAGTGAGTAGGGGATGCCAGGATGCATATCCATGAAATTTGGTACCAGAATATATTTTTAACCACTCTACCAGACTTTAACACAGTAAAGAAGTGTGCTTCTTTTTCCAGGTTATTAAGAACTGGATGTTGAATTTGATCAAATTCCTTTTTGTTATCTATTGAAATGATTGGATGGTTTTGTCCTTTGATTTATTGATGTAAAATTTCATCTTAATAGATGTTAAAGCCATTGTTTAATTCCTGAGATAACTAAAATTTGGAATTTTATTTGGTTAGTTATATTTTAACATGTTGCTGGTTTCAATTTGTTAGGTTTTTTTTTTTAATTTAGAAAATATTTGTATCTATATTTACAAGTGTGACCGGGCTATAGATATCTGTGCTATTTTTGTCATATTTTGCTATACTATCAGTCAGAAAGCTTTCTAACTTCTTCTAATTTTGGAAAGATTTTGGAACTAATTTGACCCCCTGGAAGTATGAAAGTATTCATAGTAAGACATGATAGTCCTGGAGATTTTTTCAAAGGCAACTTTTTGATAGTTTTGAAATGTCTTAAATCAATTTTGATCAATTATATTTTCTTAGAAAACATCCATTTCATTGACATTTTTCAGGGAAATTTACTTAATATTTACTTCTATAAAAGATAGTAGCTACTTTTAAACTTGATTTCAAAGATAAATATGTGTTAATTTTAGAACATTGATTTGAGAAACAGAAAAGCAAATTTAAAAAACAAAAATCACATGTATTTCAAGTTCCTTTTAACATTTCAGTCTATAAACTTTATATCTATTTGTCAGGCTAGCTTCCCATTTTGCTTAATGAAACATGAAAGATTTTGTATGTCATTAGTTTTCAAAAATGTAATTTTAAGCACTGTAGAATATCCTATGCTACAGAGGTAATGTAATTTATTTATCCAATTTCCTACTGTTAGACATTTAAGTTACTTCTATTTTTCCTATGAATAATACTGGGATATATAGCTTTGTAAATATACATATGTATACTTATGTGAATCTTTCCTCAGCATATATTTCTGGAAATAGAATTAGTAAGTCAAAGATTATGAATATGTGAAAGCTTTTTGGTCCTTATTTCCAAGTTGTCTATGCTTTTATCAATTTTGGCTATTATATTTCAAATATCTTGTTTTATTTTTTATCTTTTTCATTACTATTCAGATTAAACATTTTTTCAAATATGTATTGGGCATTTTAAATTCTTATTGTCCATTCTGTTTGTCTATTCATATTTTTTCCTATTTTCTATTAGGTGCCCATATTATTCTTATTAATTTAGGTGATTTGTTAACTCTATACATCTAAAATAGTTTTTCCTAGATTGTCATATACTTTTTTTTTTTAAAGGTTTTTTTTTAAACACTATTGAAGAAATGAGAAATGTTTGGTACTAGGGACTCACTCTAATTTTTCACAAGTGTTTCCTGACTTTTTATTTTTCTTTTTATTTATTTTTGGCTGTGTTGAGTCTTCGTTGCTGCGCGTGGGCTTTCTCTAGTTGCGGCGAGCGGGGGCTACTCTTCGTTGCGGTGTGCGGACTTCTCACTGCAGTGCCTTCTCTCATTGTGGAGCACGGGCTCTAGGCACGCAGGCTGCAGTAGTTGCGGCACACGGGCTCAGTAGTTGTGGCTCATGGGCTCTAGAGCACAGGCTCAGTAGTTGTGGCACACAAGTTTAGTTGCTCCACGGCATGTGGGATCTTCCCGGACCAGGGATCGAACCTGTGTCCCCTGCGAACCTGTGTCCCCTGCATTGGCAGGCGGATTCTCAACCACTGCGCCACGGGGGAAGCCCCTGTCATATACTTTTGATTGTTAATTTCTTGAGAGTACAGAAACTTTTCTTGTTTATGCAGTCTATTAATTTTTTTTCCCTGTATGCTTTCTTCCTTTGCTTTTATACTTAGAAAGGACTTCATTATTTCATTTTATAAAGCTCTTATCTCTTGTTACATTCCCTTTCTCATTTCTCATTTTATTTGGGTTTTTTCCTTGCTTTCCTTTTTATTATTAAATTTGCCAGAGTAAAGCCTGTTTTCTTATAGCTTTAATGAGTCATCTCAGACATTTATACTCTGCTTCTCTTTCTCAAATCAATCATTTTTTGTTTTTATCTATTTAATTTTTGTCCATCTTTCCTTAGGTTTATTTTGCTGTTCATTTGCTATGTTCTTGAAGCAAATATTTATTCATTTATTTTTATTCTTTCTCGTTTAATAATAACACAATTTATGGCTTTACATTTCTTTTCTCTAAGTGTAGCTTTGGCAGCTTTCCATGATCTTTGACAAAGCGTTGTTTTGTTCTCATTTTATTATTTTCTAAATAGTCCGTAACTCAAGTTTTTATTTCCCTTTTGACTCAATAACTATTTATGAGAATTTTTCAACTTATTTATTTATTTATTATCCAGGTTTCTATTATTTTCTTTGTGGCTGTTAGAAAAGTCTCCATTTATTTTACTTCTATCAGGAAATGTGGTCTGTAAACTTCTTTTTTTTGGTTGAGGTTTTCTTGACAGTACAGTACGTGGAAAGCTTTTGAAAATGTTCTACTAACACTTGAAAAAGTATTTATAGGGAACAAAGTTGGGTATACTATATATCTCCAGTCTTATTAACTCTATTATTCATGTTTTCTTGGTCTCCTTGATGTACTGAAGGCATTGAGGTTTGTTAACCCTCTGACAGCTATGTCTCTGTCACTTCCTCCTGACATTTCTGAAACAACTGAAATATTTCGGAGGTTTCATAAAGGTCTATTATATCTTCATTGGAGATTTTATTTTTATCATAAGAAGATGACACATTTAAATTAAAAGACTCAAGTTATCATTTGCTTTCTTTTTGCATGAATTTGTCTTGTTTTTCTCTATAACACCTCTTCTAAACCCAGTCTCACTTTTTAGTCATGATCCATGGAAGTAGAATATAGTCAAATTTTACTTTTACTCCCATCTGTGAGTCTTTTAATAGGGGATTTAAAGTCATTTACATACACTGGGAGCCATGGTTAGCTATAGCTGGGTTGAGGCACACCTGCACCCTAGGGTGTGCTTTCAGAGGACTGAGGGATGCCCTGGGGACACAGTCCCTCTCAGGAAAAGAGAGTCACTCAGGAAAAACTACCTACAGGTAAAGCCACAGAGGTTGGGGAGGGGAAGTTGTTTTATTTAGGACAGTATGATCTCTCTAACTCGCATATTTCTCCATCTTGGCCCACTGTGGGTCATGTGTGATACAGAGAGACAGGGGAGGAAGGGATGGAGTTAGAAGACAGAGGTGGGGCACTAACATCACTACCAGCTCTTTGGGTGCATAACTCCTCAGACAGCATAGTCTCAGAGCCTGTCTAACACTTCGTAGCTCAAAAGAGAAAAGATGAACCTTCTCCCATTGTTGTCATACCCACTCGGTGGCTCAGACACCTCAAGGATCTCAGTGCCTCTGAGGTCCTTGATGGATGCCTGGTGGAGAGCTCTGGAGCCCAGGGCATGTAATCTGGCAGCTGGTTGGACTTGGTAATGAGCCCACGAGGGACTCCCCCAGAGGGTTCAAGAAAACTTGACAACCTGAAGGGTACATTTCTGGAACCTAGGACCCTGCATGTGGAGACAGAAGCAAACAAGTTGGAAAGTTTACTTTTTTTCTTTTTTTAAAAAAAGTTAAGTTTTTACCATTCAATTTCCAAGAAAGAGCTCTAGCTTGAGTTCGAACCACAGGCTCTGCAGGGGTTCACACAAGTCTGGCGAGCTTTAGGGAGGCATCTGCCAGGAATCTGTTTTTGTGTGAGGCTGAGGAGTTTCCTGGGAAAGAAAAATGTGTTTTCTCCACATTTATCACCTTCCTTGCATCATTTTCATCTATTTTTTCTTCTCTTCTACATTCTGGAGAGTTCCTCCAGCTTATCTTTAGCCTATTCCATGACTTGATATTCACGTATCAATTTTGCTCTTTTTTTCTGTATGAAATCTGGAAGTTAATTCTGTGATTGCATTTTTAGTTTCCTTATGGTTCTTCTTGATCTCATTTATCTTTATTTGTATCTCATTCTGTTGGTCTTAACTTATCGTCCTCTTTGGGCTCTCGTGCTGCTTTTGAGAATATCAAACATTGCTCTGTAATTATTATCTCCTTCTTGTAGGTTGTGTTTTCAAAGTCTGGCTCATCCTCTGTATCTTCAGGATTTATTTATTCTCTTTCCCTCTCCACAACATAGGTTTTTCTCTCCCTGTTTTTCAGGAAAGTTCTCACCAGACATAAGGACGTATTAAATACGTCTGTCCAGTTCTCTGTTCACCCGCCTACTGGTCCAATCCCATTCCCAGTCCAAGCTGAATGACCCATTGAATTTTAGCCTGACCTACCCTAAGTCACAACTCCAGCTGGCTTTCATCTCTTAAGGCTCCAATGAATCAAGATGCGGCTGTCTTCTCCTCCTTCTGTCTGAGCCTCTCTCCTGATCTTAATGTCTGCAGAGTCCTTCTTGTCTCCAAGTCTTTCTCCCACACTCTTAGGAGCTTCATTTCAACAGGTAGATATGAAGTTCTAGGACTGGGAAAACAGATGAAGAAACAGTCACTTGATGAATAAATGAACACACTTCCTCTGCAGAGAAGTAAGCATAGGAGTTCAAGGGAAGAGCTGATTACAGGCAAATTCCACTCCTTTCTCTTTCCTAATACAAAACTCTTTTATAAAAATTAATTAATTAATTAATTAATTTCTGGCTGCGTTGGGTCTTCATTGCTGCATGCAGGCTTTCTCTAGTTGCGGTGAGCGGGGGCCACTCTTTGTTGCGGTGCATGGGCTTCTCAGTGTGGTGGCTTCCCTTGTTGTGGAGCAGGGCTCTAGGCATGTGGGCTTCTGTAGTTGTGGCATGCGGGCTCAGTAGTTGTGGCACGTAGGCTCAGTTGCTCCGCAGCATGTGGGATCTTCCCAGACCAGGGCTAGAACCTGTGTCCCCTGCATTGGCAGATGGATTCTTAACCACTGCGACAACAGGGAAGTCCCATAATACATAACTCTTTACCATAGGCGAAGGTTTTAGATGCTCTTGTCTGCATCTTTCTGTTCATCACTCCTGAGCACATCATGCTACATCATTTCTCCATGCCTTTGCTTGTGCTGTTCCCTCTGCCTGGAATGCCCTTCTCTCTCTTGCCCATCACACAGTACACTTGTTAAAGTCCTCCTTATCTTTCCAGGCCCACTTAAATGTCATCATCTTCCCTCTTTAAACTTTCCTCCTATGTTCTCATCCCTGTTTGTGCACCCGTAGTGCTTACCCAGGTTTCATAGAGCTTATTACCTTCTCTCTTTTAGTTATCATTTAGTTGCCATCTATCTCTCTGAAAGACGGTCAGTTCCTCAAAGACAAAGGGTTGCTTTGTTCACTCTTGTGTCCCCATCCCGGGCAAGTGCAGACCTGGCACAGCGCCTGACACAGACTAGGTCACATATGTGTTTTTTGAAGGGGTTGATGATGCTCTGGTTGGATCTTGCAATTGACCAAACGGCCCAGGGTCTCTTATCACCTTGGTGTCAGAAGCACATCTCAGGTCAAAAGATTGCAAATGTCATAAGACCAGGCCTCGGTGTACTTGTTTGTGGTTTGTTGATGTGAGGGTGATGCTGGCACACTCGGGCCATGTGGGTGCTATCTATCCCTTTGGATAGCTCCTTAGATGTAGTCTCTTTAGCAATATCAGTGGTGTGTTTCTGGGGAGTCTTGTGAATCACAGAAGGCCTTGAATGCAGCATTCCAGAGTTTGTGTAGCCTAAGAATGCACCACTAACTCGTTGTGTGCTTCTGGTCCTATTTATTTACCTCCCTGTTCCCTGGTTTTCTCCTCTTTAACATGGGGATAAGAATAGTACCAACCTTGTAGGGTTGCTGTCGGGATTAAATGAGTTGCTACATGGAAAGCACTAAGTACAGTGCCAGCTCATCATAGTCACTGTATTAGGGAGACATTTATTGTTATGTTTATCAATGAAGATTGATTGATATTACCTACCTGTGTTAAGAAGGATTCTGAGGCCTCGTCTTGGCTCAGTTAGAAAAAATACTCTGTCCAGTGTGCAAGAAGAAGAGGTAGCCCATATGGCAAGTATTTGCTGGCTTTGTTATAGGCACTAGAAAATGGAAAAGTTTTTATGTTAGTAGGTACTAGGGGAATATGGTGTAGATCTGGCAGCTTCTAACACTTTCCGGAGTTTAGTTCCAAGGAGAGGTCAAAGGAGTTCCTAACCCCTCAGAGGAGAAATGACTGAGTGTACGTGCACAAACACATTCACACACCTCATGCATGCATGCAACACACAAGGGGATGAAGACATCACCTTTAATTTGTGACCCATGTTTTCCTACCCTCTGTGCCCTTTGCCAGCTTTCTGTGTGGTGAAGTAAGGGGTTAAGTGTCTCTAGAAAGGCTTCTGGGCCCCTTTTTGCATACGAGCATTTCCATGTTAATAGAACATTTTAGAGAAAACGCTCTCTGTCAATTGATTGTATAAATATTTTATCTGGAGTAAGTGGCAGCCAGGAAGGTCTTTCTAAAGACTTTCCCAGAGAGCCACGTGAAGGATAAAATTAGGGTGTTATTGTGGAAAGAAATAAGACACAACAGGGAGTTATAAACACTTGATCCAAAGTGTAAAAAATGGTCCCCTCACCTCTGTGCAGCCTGGAGCCTGGGCCGATTAAATCCATAATGGAATGAGTAAGTTTGGGCCACATAAATTTGTCTCCCTTCCTCAGGAATCCTGCCCGCCGACCAGCTAGATTAATGGCCAGGAGCCTCGCACAATAATGAAGTGCGCTACCCTGGCATCCGCTCATGAATTTATTATGGTGTCCACAATTGGGCTGGATGGTGGAGACATCTTTATAAATCCTGCATTTAGCACGGCCGAGATGAGCACTTCACTCCTAATGGCGAACTTGATTTATCACCAGGGGCCCTGCTCCTCAGCCAGGCCCCTCCCTGGCACTTCTTGAAGGAAATCCAGGTCATCTTGCTGATGGAAATGAAATGTGAAGGTAATTAGAGAATGCCAAATGGAGATGGGAAAGGGGGCACCATGGTCGTTTTAAATATGTTGGTCATCTTTTTTCCTTGGAGCAATTATATCAGGCTGATTTATTTTTACAGTTTATAATCACTTAACTACCTGTGGCTAGGGATTTTTTTACTTTAACCTCGAGCTTTGGAACAAGAGACAGGCTTTGGATTTCTCTTTCTTAGGATGGTATAAGGGGAATTCATTCCAAGTGCCTCGGGCTCTGAGTTCCTTTGCAGTTCTGTAGTCAGAGCAGCTGGCTGCTGGGAGAGTCCTAGTCAGTCCCTCTCTGGGGTACCCCAGCTGTGCATAGCCCTCAGCAGCTTTCGGGACCCATCTCCAGGTGAAGATGTAACAATATCTACTTTTTCTGGAAGGTCATGGGGACTGGTCCATGACAGGTGGAAGAAGAGTGTTGTCCAAAATGTCACGGACTTCAATCCCGGCTCTTTCACTTCCTGGCCAGCTGACTCTGGATGTCTTTCTTCTCTAAGCCTCGGTTCCTCTATCCATAAAATAGGTATCATAATCACGGTAATATCTTCCTTAGGCTGCTATGAAATTATCCGGGAAAATGTTTGCAAACTCTTAGTGTAGTGCCTGGCACATACTAACCACCCCAAAACATTCGATAATTATAAAATATTCAGGGCCACCACACTATAACTAGGTCGGCCCATATTTACTTTGAGAATTAATTATGTTTTAGATACTATGAATATAGCCTGAAGGCTCTACCTGCCACCTGGGCCTCTCTGTTAGTGGGGAAGGTAGTGCAGTAAAGATGATTTCAGTACAGAGTGGCAGGGACAGGGACAGTAAGAACAGGTAAGATGGGAGAACCGTGGAGGAGTCCTAAACCCTAAGAGTGGTTTCAGAGGTGCTATATCAGGAAGGGCTTCCTGGAGAAGGAGAACCTTACCTTTAAAGCATGAATTACAGTGTACACAGCATTTTTATATGTAGTGTCTTACTTAATCTTCATGACAGTCTTGTGGGGTAGACAATTTATAGGTGAGGAGATGGGGAAGAGAGAGGCAAGGTGACCAACAGAAGGCAGCACAGAATACCAGAGAGAGCACTGGACTCAGGGTCTATCACCTGGATTTGAATCTTGGCAGGGTGTAGGCTTCATACTAGTTGGTGGTGCCCTTGCCACATAATATCATATGTATTAAAAGGCATTCTCATTTTCCATTTAATATAAATTAAATATAACTGTCTAAGAGTTTGGTTGAGATGCAGTTGACTGGGTGACACAGTGTGTGTTTGTGTGTGTGTGTGTGTTTATCACCCAGATGCTTTTAAGATTTTTCTCTTCATCTTTGGTTTTCAACAGTTATTTTATGATATGTGTTTTTCTTTGTATTTAATCTGTTTGTAGTTCACAGCACATCTTGAATGTATCTCTTGATGTCTTCTGCAGTCTTGCTAGATTCTCTGCCATTATCTTTCCAAATATTGTTTTCTCTCTATTCTCTATTAGTCTCCCTTTCTGGATCTTTTCAGACTGGATATTTTCTACCCACATACTTTCCAGAACATCAATCCTCTTTTTAGCAGTATCTAATCTTCTGTTAAATCCATTTATTAAGTTCTTAATTTTTGTTATTGTATTTTCCACCTGTAGAGTTCCTATATGATTTATTAAATACAGATTCTAGTTCTTTGGTCAAATTCTCCATTTCTAATTCTATTTTCTTTAACATAGGAATCAAAGTTATTTTAAAGTCCATATCTGATAACTCCAATATCTGGATTACCTGTGAGTCTGTTCTATTGTTTTTCTTATTCTTTTGGTCCAGCCTCCTGTATGTCTGGTTATTTTTTAATGAATTATCAGATATTGTGTGTTAAAAATTGTAGAGGCATTGACTGCTGTTTTCTTCTTTAGAAAGTTTAGCTTCTGGCAACTAGTTAGAGTAGAAGCAGATCACCTTGGTCTAATAAAGTACTGAGATGACTTGAGGTTGCATCTCAGCCTCTCCATCCCTGCCACTTGAGTACTAGCTGATGCCTTCAGGGGAAAAGAAGTAGAGAATGTAAATGTGGTAGAGTTTTGCCTCAGTGGGTTTCTCTTCTCCTTAGATCATGATCCCTCAGGTCTTGGGTGCTTGGTGTTTCTCTGAATCCTTCAAACAGAACTTTAAAAAATATTTATCCAGTTTTTAAAGTTATTCTTATGGAAGAGTGATCTGCTACAAACTCATAACTAGAAGTAGAAGTCTAACATATATTAATTATGACTGCAGTTTTCTTTTTACATTTTGGTGCATACAATTTTAATTTTTGTCTAAACTTATTTTCATAGGCTCTTTACAAGCTTGTAAGGCCTGTACTCTGTAACTGACCAACCCAATAGATTAATAATGATAATAACAATAACTAATGTTTATTCACTGCTTATTATATTCCAGAAACTATTCTAACTGCTTTAATATATTAACTTATTGGATCACCACTAAGTCCATTTCATAGTTGAGCAGTGAGGCACAGAGAATATGGCAGCCAGCCTCCAAGATGGCCCCAAATGCTCCCTGTCTCCTGGCTGTCACACCGCTGTGTAGTTCCCTCCCACACTGTAACAGCCTTGATCTATATGACCAATAGATGACAGCAGAGGTGATGGTATGTCACTACTGAGATGATGTTATAAAAGACACTGTGGGTTTTGTCTTGATTGCTTGCTGACACCCTCCATATCTCACATCACTTGCTCTCTCTCTGGACCTCTTGCTTTGAAGAAACCATCTGCCACATCACAAGTAGTCCTATCTTATGGAGAGGCTCACCTGTCAAGGAAATGAGTGAGGTCTCTTGCCCACAACCAATGGAATGAGCTTAGAAGCATGTACCCCAGCCCCAGTCAAGCTTTCAGATGACTGCAGCCCTGGCAAACAGCCTCAGAAGAGACTCTGAGCTAGAACCACCCAGCTAAGCCACTGCTGGATTCCTGACTCTCAGAAACGGGGTGAGAGAACCCATGTTTGTGGTCTTTAACAGCTAAGTTTGGGGATAATTTGTTATGTAGCAATGGGTCATTAATCCAGAGAGGTTTAAAAAAGTTCATAGTATGTGGCTGAGTGGGATTACCTTGGGAAAATCAGACAAACTATTGTGGAAAAATAAAAGACTACAATCTGAGCATTTAAATTGAAAAAATTTAGAATTTAAAAACAAGATTCCATTGTTTTTAAGGCTGAATTATGGGAAGGAAGAAGGGAGAGCTCACCCACCAGAGGCTGGGGACTTCCTCACCCCCTTTTGGACATTTTCTTTTTGGACAACATAAGATCTCCTGAAAGACACCCTTGGCTGACAGCCAACAAGAAAACAGAGACTTCACTCCTATGACTGCAAGGAACTGAATTCTGCAAACAACCTGGACCGGTGTGGAAGAAGACCCCAGACCAAGCTGGGGCCAACACCTTGACTTCAGCCTTGTAAGACCCTGAGCATAGAACCCACCTATGCTGTATCCAGACTTTGGAGCCATGGAAGTTGTGAGATAATAAACATGATAATTTAAACCATTATGTTTGTGGTAAGTGCTATGTAACAATCAAAACTTAATACAAAGTTAAAATGCACCACTTAATTTTTAAAAATCAGTCAGCTAGTATAATAAGTTTCTTTTGATGGATTCCTTTCCCCATTTGAAATAATAGATGGTGGCTGAAAATAAGTTTTATTGTAATCCCATGTCTAGTTTTGTCCTGAATATTTTTGAGTCTCAAGGATATCCAGATTCCCTTAGATAAAGTAGTTATTAATAGCTCAGTTTGCAAATTCTGGGTGCTCTTCAGTTATACAGAGCTGGAAAGAGAAGCTTAACTTCAGGGTCTGTCCTGAAGTGATTTTGCCTGGCAGCACAAGTTAATGATCTGGTGGTCCTGGGTATATTAAATTTGCTATCCAACATCTTGAGAGTTGTAAGGATTTCTAAAACTTACAGTCTTAAAAATATCCAAAACTGTGTTTTAAAAAGAATTTTAAGTGAAATGTTTAGGTAACCTTGAAGGGCTTCTCTCAAATCCAGGGCTCCAGAAGACACAGGCAAAATCCCAGATTGGCAATTTACCCAAGGACCTTCCAGCTGCACGTTTTTAATTGATCTGAAATTATTTTAGTCAGAGTACTTTGGCCCTTCTTTCACACTACCTTAGAAAGTCATTAGGTTACCAGTATTTATACACACACACACATATGTGTGTATATATATATATATATTTATATATGGTATTACATATGTGTATGTGTAAATATATGAGGCATTACATATGTGTGCATATGTATGTATGCATATGTCATATATAGTATTATATATGTATGTGTATTTCTGGAAAGGGAGCCAAGGTCTGAGTAGGAGGCGGAACTAAAGACACTGAGGGGCACAGGTTAATGTGTGTGTCTATATCTAATTATTTGAGAATTTGTTACTCTATTTAAGTTAAACTTTAATCCTCTGCTGAATTTTCATTTTGTATTTGGTGAAGAAGATCATCTCACCAGGGAGGCCAAAGAGGTTTGCTATCGGTTACAGTTGGCCTGTAAACCTGATTCCAGTTGTGCAGTCTGAGAAGGGGTCTAGAACAGGGTCTTTCAACCTCGGGATTACTGACACTTGGGGTCGGATAACTCTTTGCTGTAAGGGGGCTGTCCTGTGCGCCGTAGAATGTTTGGCAGCATCCCTGGTCTCTACCCTCTAGATTCCAGTAGCACTGCCGTCACCCTCACCTCCACCCCACTCCCTAGTTGTGAGCATCACAAACACCCCAGATAAGAACTTCTGCTCTAGGGAAAAAAACCAAGCTTCAGGCTTATAGCAGCTGTTCTAGAAATAACAAATTTTCTTCTTATCTTAGACCTGTCACCTGGCTCTCAGTATTTAGGAATCTTCAGTTCTCTTAAGCAGGAAAGTTTTGTTGACCTCTAGACTACAGTAGACATATTCCAGAAATCAGATGATTTCAACAATTCCAATTTCAGGAATGGAGAAACTGAGGCCCAGAGAGGGGGAGGAACTTACACAGGGGGACACAGAATCAGGGACTGGGATTTGAACCTTTCCGTGGTAGATAAGTTCCTCCATCTTCTCTGTCTCTCTGTCTCTCACTCTCTCTCTCTCTCTCTCTCTCACACACACACACACACACACACACACACACACACACCCATACTCTCCTTGCCACCCCAGGAGTCTGATGGATTGAGGCTAGCACACATTCAAAGCAAGAAGGGAGGCGCTGTTCCACTGACTAATCAAATACACATAAAATCTCCTTCTGAACTATAATTACGTTTGTTCGCTCCTTGGGTTGATTTATTTTTTATTTTAATTGTCAGCCCTGCTCTACCATGATGCTAATAGAAATGTTATTGAAGCCAATATGTGCTAAAATGATGTCTAAAGATTATTAATGAGAGCAATAAGAAGGTGTCTTCATAATAAGTCAGCATTAACAGAGTAATTCATTTTACCTGATGTAATTGGATTGTAGCATTTCAATAGCCTGGGACTTCCTCCTAATGGGGATTAGCTGCAGCTTCCTCCTTTTAGGAGGACATTTAACTCTTCCTCTTCTACTTTCCAGTTTTTTATGAAGTAATTCAATGTGAACTGTGGGCCATTTCTGAAGAGGGAGCCAAGATCTGAGGAGATGCTGGGTGGAGAGGGGACGGGGTAGAGCTGAGAGCATGGACGGATGGCCGTTGGCTGAGAACCTAGTCCTCCCTGCCTTCCCCCTGCTCTCCTCTCTCCCCTCCTTCCTTCCCCCTCCTCCTCGCCAGCTCTTCCTTCTCTCCCTCCTCCTCCTCTGTCTCACTTACCTCTTTTTCCCTGCCCTTCCCTCCTCCCCTTTCTTCCTTCTCCCCTTCCTTCCTCCTCCCCTCCCACTTCCTTCCTCTTCCCCTCCCCCCTCTCCTTCCTTCCTCCTCCCCTCCCCCTCCTCCCCTTCCTTCCTCCCCCCTCTCCTTTTCCTTCCCTCCCCCTGTTCTCCTCCTCCCCCCACTCAGTTTCCTCAGCTCCTCCTCTTCCTGCCCTTTGGATCTTCCTCTTCCTTCCCGAGTGAGTCTGGGGATCTTCCTCTTCCTTCCTGAGTGAGTCTGGGGTCTTAGAGCATGGGGCAGAGAACTGAGGCTAGCACTGTGCTGAGAGAGACAGGGCTTAGCCGTAGTAGCTAGGAAACGTGTTGCCCGTGAGGAGGGAAATTCATCCCTAGGTCCTACTTGGTACCAGGATTCAGGTCAGACCCTCTGCATTTACTATTTCACTGAATTGTCTCAATCACTGTGGAAATTGCTCAGTGTCCTTGCTTTTCTGGTGAGGAAATTGGGACTCAGGGACAAAAACTGTGCCACCCAGCTACACCGCCTGCTCAGGGATCCTGGAACATGGTGGCACATTTCCCCAGATTGTGGGCCTCCTGGTAGCAGGAAAGGACTTTAGGGGGTGCCAGCCAAAGAGTTTTTACTGAATAATCATGTGTGACTTCAGTGGGAATTAAGGAAGAAAATGAGAATTAGCACATCAAACCCTTTCAATGCAAATTCATTTAAGTAAAAATGTGAGTCAAAAGGTAAAAACTAAGGAAATCTTTAGAATGTATGGTCTTTAGTTAATAATAATGTAATAATATTGGTTCATACGATTTTAACAAGTTTACATTTTAATTTTAACAAATGTACATACTAATGTAAGATGTTAATAGGAGAACTGAACGTAGGGTATACGGGAGCTCTCGGTACCATCTGTGCAATATTTGTAACGTTGAAATTTTCCTATAAATCTAAAACTTTTAAAATTAAAATTTACTTAAAATATTTAAAAAGTACTTATGATTCAGAAAAGAAAAAGTGAGTCAGTATAAGGAAGAGCATTATGTAAATATATAATATATGTAATATATGGGCAAATCTGTCTCTTCATTGGGGACCTGTGGGTGCCATACAGCCTGACATCTTTCATTGGATCCATCTCTGTTCTCTCAGTTGCATCAACAGAAACCAACTCTACCTTGTTTAAGGAGTAGAGGGATAATTGGAAGGATATTCGTGACTAGGGCCATGTACCCCTTTGCACTGAGCACCACGGTCAGGGATGGGGCCTCAGGGCCCCCAGAGATCGTCATCAAATGACTCTACAATGAGCAGCAAAGCTAGTGGCAGCGAATCATCACAGTGATAACAGTCATCTTCATCCTCATCATCTGAATAGCAACCAACACATACTGGGTTGTTATCATGGGCCGGGCACTGAGCACCTGACATTTAATCTTTACAGTCCTTACAAAAATTATCTTTATTATCTGACCTTGATCATGTCCACTGAGGCACAGAGAGCATAAGCAAGTTGCCCAAGCTTACACAGCATTGCCAGGCAGCCTGGAGAAACAGGCTGGGATGATGGCTCAGAGCAGGGAGGCCAGGTGGCAGCCAGGACATATAGCTGAATCATGCCACAGCCCCAGTCCCGGTCACCATTGCAGCCCCATGGCCTCTGCTGACCTTTGATCAGGATGTGGCTTCCACGATCAGAAGACCTCTTTACTCTGTACCCTATTTGGGATCATGAGCACCCCCTCCAAGGATACATCTCTGTTTGGCTAGTCCTAAATCATATGGTCACATCCTAGCCACAAGGGCAGCTAGGAAAGTGGATGTCCAGCTTCTACATCGTGAAGCGTGCATAAGGTGCAGAATTCCTGAACACAGCTGTTCTCAAACTTTTTGGTCTCAGGACCCCTTGGCACTTGAAAAACTTGTTGTTATTGTGGAGCCCAAAGATCTTTTGTTTAGGTGGTATCTATTGATATTTAGCATGTTAGAAATTAAAAATGAGAAATATTTAATTATTATTTAAAAATAACAATAATGAACCCACTGTATGCTTACATAGATAAGCTAATTTAGCGAGTCACATTATTTTACATTTTTGCACATCTCTTAACTGTGTGGGTTAACGGATTCTCATTTTCTTCTGCATCGATCTGTTGTAACATCCCAACATCGTGTAGCCTGTGGGAAACTTCCCTGTATACTTATGAGAAAATGACAATTTAAAAAGGCAAGTAATGTTTTAGTATTATATGAAAACATTGGCTGGGTTTCAGGAACCCCCAGGGGTTCCCTGACCTCACTTTGAGAACCACTGCCCTAACACACAAAGCAACTCCAGTGATCAGACAAAAGCTAATACTTAGGTCATGTCCCCTGTACCTATGACCTTCCTGAGGCTCACCTCTTCCCTCCTCTCTTCCCTAAATGTGGGCAAGGCTTTCACAGTATATAACCCTGATATTCTGGGGAGTTGTCAGCAGAAAGTACTGGACAAGAGGAGGATTTTCCTGATCCCTTGGCCATTGGCCTCCCATTAATGCTGGGAGGAAGCTTGTCTTTTATTCACTGTGGTCCTACTGTGTTCTGGGCACAGAGCTGGCTCTGGGGCCAGAATAATGGATGTGGCATTGGTCCGTCCTCTTCAAGCAGACAACTGACCTCACCTTTAACTGCAGGGTCTGCAGTTAAAGCAGGGGGTGCTGGAACCCCAAGAAGGGAGGGGCTTGTTGTGCATGGGGAGGGGCACAGGCTCCCTCTGTGGGAATACTCTTCCCCAAGGCCCCCTTCAACCTCAGGGCAGTCCCAATGTCCCCCTCAACCCAGACAACCTCATCCCCTCTGCATGCAGCAGGCTGCTTAAGCATCACTGATTTCAAGTCCACCAGATGAGGGCAAGCGAGAAGGGCAGGTGACTCAATGCTCCAGGGAGCAGCCCTCCACCAATGACACAGGGGGAGCGGATCCCTTAGCCCCCTCCCCCTGGGGTGGGATAACTGATGAGCAGCCCCTAGAGGTCCCTAGAGGACCTCAGGGTCACTTGCTGGATTACACACTCTTGGTGGGGTCCCTCCCTTCCCTGCCTCACTTCCCACTCTCCTGTTGGTACTTCCTGGGACCATCTCTTAAATAACTTCCATTTGAACCTTTATCTCAGGGTCTGCTTCTGGGGGAACCAGGAGGTCCAGTTTAATAACTTTATGAATTCTCCAGTACAGAATGCAGCTGAGTTTAGTGCAGCACATTTGCGTGATGATTTGTTTAACATCTGTGCCCCGACGAGGCTGTAAGTACCTTGGTGAGGGAACCGAGACTCTGCTCATTCTCGAATCATAAGTACTGAGCACAGGTCTTGGCACATGGCTGTCCCTTGAGAAATGTTTGTTGACTGACTGAATAAGCGAATGATTGAACGGATGAAATCTTTCACACCATATGCCAGCTGTCCTAGAAAAATCCAGCCACTGTTGTTACAGAAATATTGTTTCTAGGTCAGGGGTTGGCAGACATTTTCTGTAAAGGACCAGATAGTAAATACTTCAGGCCTTGGTGTCATACATTCTCAGTTGCTATCATACCCACTCAATACTTCTGTCGTAGCATGAAAACAGCCATAGGCAATGTGTAAACAAACGGACATGCCTGTGGTCCAATAAAACTTTATTTACAAAAACAGATAGGCCTGAGGGCCACAGTTTGCCGATCTCTAGCGTAGGACAAAAATGTTAATTGTTCTCTGTGGGGTAAGTCTTATGTTTGGTTCTCGTGGGGAACACTTGTCTTCCTTTTGAGAACCCACCCCCATCCCACTTGGGAACCCCGCCTTTCCCCTCCCTCCGTGTCCATGGGGCTCCTCTGAAGAGTGAGAACAGATCACCTCAGGGCCTTAGGACCTTGGCTCTGCCCTTTTCCCTGCATCTGGTGACTGGCTGCCCTGTTGGGTTCTGCAGCTGTTCTCATGGTCTGTTTGCTGACCTTGGTCAGGGCCTGGGATCCACCCTTGCTGACCCAGCCAGCCCTATGTTGTCTGTGTTGCTCTGTGGAACCTCAAGTCACACGCTCCATCTTGCCCTGAACTTGTGTTGCTCACTTGGAGGCTGCCCCAGTGAGATCATCTTGCTCCTTACCTGGCAGTCTCACTGTTAGGTCTGTATTAGTCAGCTCAGGCTGCATAACAAACACCATGGACTGGGTGACTTAAACAACTGAGATTTATTTTTTCACCGTTCTGGAGGCTGGAAGTCTAAGCAAAGTGTTGGCAGGGTTGATTTCTTCTGAGGCCTCTCTCCTTGGCTTGCAGATGGCCAACTTCTCTCTTTGTCCCCACATGGCGTTTCTCTCTGTGTGGGAATCCTTGGTGTCTCTGTGTGTGTCCAAATTTCCTCTTCTTATAAGGACATCCGTCATATTAGATTAGGGCCTACCATATGACCTCATTTTAATTTAATCACCTCTTTAAAGACCCTATCTCCAAATACAGTCACTTTCTGAGGTACAGAGGGTTAGGACTTCAACATATGAATTTTGGGGGCTACCACTCAGTCCATAACAAGGTATGTTGTCCACATCTCCCACTGAAAACTCTGATCCCTGCACTGCCCAATGGAGATAAGGGAACCCAGCATCTAACTTAGGCCTCTCTCCACCTAATGACATCAAGCCTGCATTTTAATTCTACTGCTTTACTCCACATTGGAACAGGACCACCCCTGTTTAGTGATCTCTGATTTCCAAAGGGGAATTGGAACACCAGCCCTCCCAGTTTCACCTTTTTCCTCATCCCAATACCCTCACCTCTCGGATTTTGGTCCAGAGGGAGGAATGCAGGCATATCCTACTGTTTTTCATTTTCAGAATAGCATTGTAGATAACAGCCTTTGGAACTAGTGGGCCTGGCTTCTAATCCAGCAAGATCTTTAACCTTCCAGCACTTTAGTCTCCTCATCTGTAAAATGGGATAACAATTATAACTATCCCAAAGTTTGTTGTAAGGATTAAATTAATTAATACATATAAAGTGCATAGAGCTTTAACATATATTAATCAGTACATATGCATACATTTATATACATTTATGATATCTATAAAGTGTCTGGTGCACAGATAGCCCTCAGTATGTGTGACCATTGGTATCCTGACCTCTGTCCTTCTGCTGCTCACCTTGCCCAGGGCAAGAAGGGCTGCCCTTACTCCCCTTCCTGTGTGTCCTCCTACCTATCTGTCCCCTCCCAGAGGGAGCATTGGGTCTTCCCCACTCCTGTGGGGCCATAATGGTGTGGTGACTTCAGGGGAGCATGTTTAATGGGGGGGCAGCATATAAAAATATGTTGATTTAAGATTTTTAAAAATCATCCCCATTATATATGAGTATTCCAGGCACTGGACTGATCCTATGAGAAGACACACATTTAAGAATGTCTGTGTTCCTCCCTCCTAGAGTGCCATGTAGAGCATTTTTCAGTGCTGGAGGCATGTCAGAGAGACCAAGTTCAAATCTTGGCTCTGACCTTAACTACCTATGTGTCCCGAGCACATTGCTTTGCCTCTCTGAGCCTCAGTTTACTGATCTGTATATTGGGTTAATGCCAGAGTTGATAAGACAATGCATATAAAATGGGTTCACGTATAATGGGTGTTAAATAAGGTTATAGATAAGTTCAACAGTCTGAAGGTACACCTGATCATGTAGATAAAGAGGCTGCTACAGTGCCTGCTGTGCACATAGTAAGCACAGCTTCTGAAATGTTTGCGGAGGTACACACAAGACGGGGCTTATGGAATGCTGAATTGGTACTAGCCACTTCTGTTGCAGGGGAGGAAATTGGAACAACCCAAATGTCAGATGTAAGCCTGGAACTGAAGTCA
The DNA here is from genome assembly GCF_025265405.1 of Mesoplodon densirostris. Lineage (NCBI taxonomy): Eukaryota > Metazoa > Chordata > Mammalia > Artiodactyla > Ziphiidae > Mesoplodon > Mesoplodon densirostris. Next base: position 36,521,741 of record NC_082679.1, on the reverse strand, counting down.
CTGCCCTGGGGAGATTAAATCCCACCCCTACCCGCCCTCACCCCAGGGAACCAGGGGAGCTGGGGCAGCATCTCTTGGCTGCTGAGCACACAGAGGACAGAAGCAACCTGTCTATCTGTCAGCTGTGCTTTTAGGATGAAAACCAGGATTTAATGTTTGGGGCCATCAAGATGCCAAGGAGGATTCACTGCCAGGCCAAACCTGGGATCTGTCCAAAAGCCACTTGCAAGACAGCAGGGAAAATGTGATGGTCACAAGCCAGGCCTTGTGATGATGGGGGGTTTGCCTTCTGTTTTCCATCAACCTGGGGTGTCTATGGTGGCCTTTCTCTGGAGTCTGGCTGTCGGGGGGCTTGGGGAGCGGGGAGTCTCTGGTTTTCCATCCCGAGAAGGATTTCTTTCTTACAGGTTGAGGCGAAAATCAGCAGTGTCTGGGCCGGGAACACAAAATAGGAAGTGGTGCTCCCCCATCCCAAGTCCCCCACGACCTCCCCTGACTGCCACAGCTGTGACGCTGAGCCTCGGATTGTCCCGTTATTGATCCCCCCTCCCGTAATGAACTGTAACAACAACTCCATTACTCTGTGCTCGCCCATTGGCTAAGGATAATATAAAATTAGCCAGCGTGCATGGGGCCTCTTAGGATCGATTTCCCTACTCAGATTACTTGTTACGAAAGAATAGAGCTGTCTCCCCCGTAATTGAACAAGTTAACTCCTTGTCTCATAAAATGTAAGCCAGTATTGATTGGCTGTTGTTGGTGTACAGAGGGGGGCTTGGAGAGGGGTGGGAGCACCAGGGCGTGGGGATGCTCTTCCCCTCCCCCACCCCTCCCTCATGGCCCCGCCCCCCTTAGCTTTAGAGGTTAGGGCATCAAGCCTGAGGCTGGATCCTTGGTCTGAATAGTTATGGGGAGGGGGTCTCTGAGCCCCGGTTTCACACCCTCAGTCCCCGTCTTTCTAAGCCAAGGATGTTTATGCGTGTCAGAACACCTGGGGCTCTGGACTTAAATGGACCTGGGTTCAAATCCTAGCTCTGTCAAATGCTAGCCATGTGACCTTGAGCCGGGCACCCAGCCCCTCTGTTTATGGGGATAGTAGCAGTAACCTCCTGAGAGGTTATTGAAGAGGGTCAGATGAGCTAACTCATGTACGAGGCCAGGCACGCAGGCAGGCATAGGCAGCTAGAAACAGGAATGGCTATTAGTGTTCTTGTGCTTGTTTTAACTTATGTCAGTAATAGAAATCCATTAAGGTAACATGTGAAATTAAGACACACATGGTTTTCTGTTGGGTGGGTGAATGGAGCCTTTAAGGAGTGGGAGCAGAAAGCCTGGTTTTAAATACCTCTGACCATCTTTCATGTGCGGTCAGAAACCACAGGCGTCGTGATGGGCAGGATTATTCTGACATGTTTGAAAACCGGAGAGATGACGCTGTCATTCCGGAAAGGCAGGGGCTCGCCTCGCCGACCACATGAGCTTGCCAACCCCAGCTGACCCCAGCCCCCCTCCCCCGAAAGCGTGGCAGCCCCATCATCTTACAGCCTCGGTGGATGTGGTCAATGAGACCACCTGCCACCAGGAGAGGGCTCGCGTTCACTGGATTTGGGACGATTTCCCAAGGCCCGCACATCAAACGGCCGTGGGCAATGTGTGCCCAGGATGGCTAATTTTCAAGGCTATCATCTCCCTACTGACTTTGGCTAGGATGTCAAAGGCAGAAGGAGGCAGGAGGCAGCGAAGAAAGGAAGTAAACAGCAACCTAGGACCCAGGTCTGGGTTCATGGTGTAGGCTCATGGAAAACAGCAGCCACCAAGTACGGTATCGACAGATTTTGCCTTTACCTAGGTGTGAGGTATAAGGCTCGTTCTATAGCTGGGAAGAATAGTAAACTCACTCAGGAATGACCTCTATATTAGCCATGCAATTTGGGAATTTTTTTTCTAATGATAATATGTCAGTAGTAATAATACCAACATATACTGTGTGGGCTTACTATATGCCAGGCTCTGTTCTAAACACTTGACCGGGGTTCCCTTATAGAAACCTGCCAGCAACCCTCTATCTAGGTGGCATTATTACTGTAACGGGCATCACTTAGTTGAGACCTACTCTCTGCCCAGGCTATGGGAAGGGTACTGTATGGTCATCTCAACGACGCTCGCCATGTGGGAGATAACATCTCCATTTTCTAATGAGCAAACAGGTTAATCACCTTGCACACAACTATTAAGGAGAACTTAGGAATGCCAGCCTCAGAAGCCGGTACTTGAAGCTACTTCACTTCACTGTATCTCTTTGATGTGAAAATTAAGACTGATGAAAGTGAGGGGGGAGGAAAGAAGGGAGGAATGAAAGAAAGAAGGAAGGAAGGAAGGAAGGAAGGGAGGGGGGAGGCAGGAAAGACTGGCAGGTGTGTCACAGGCCTCAGGAGACTCTGATCCCAGTTCTTAGATTGGATGCTGACTGACTGTGGCCCGAGCCCACCTCGTGGTTGACCTTTAACTGAGTGCGGTTCTCAGGTTCTTGCTATGAGTTTAAACAATCACATTTATTCATTTCAGAGAAGAATCTTGCTTTTCCTATGGAATGAATTCATTTTTAAGTATACAAGTAACATATGCCTAGTATAGAAAAAGTTGGAAAATAGAGACAAACAAAAAAAATTTTAATTATCCACAAATCCACACTCTCACCCTTGTGATGACCACTGTTGTTTATTTTGTTGTATGTTATTCCAGACTGTTTTCCTATTTGGATGAAACATGCATGCATGTGTACACACACACACACATTTAACCCAAATGGGACATTATTCATCCTATTTTGTGACCTACTTTTTACTCAGCACTGTACTTTGGACACCTTATCTTGTCAATGACTGAAATTCTAAATCACCTTTTGTAAAAACTACACAGGGCAAGTTTTTTCAAACTGCAGCTTAAGACACATCAATGTGTTCAAAAATCAACTTGGTGAGTCAAAATCAATATTTAAAAATAAATGAAACAGGGACTTCCCTGATGGTGCAGTGGTTAAGCATCTACCCGCCAGTGCAGGGGACATGGGTTCGATCCCTGGTCTGGGAAGATCCCACATGCCGCGGAGTAGCTAAGCCTGTGCGCTACAACTACTGAGCCCGCACTCCACAACTACTGAAGCCCACGCACCTAGAGCCCATGCTCCGCAACAAGAGAAGCCACTGCAATGAGAAGCCCGTGAACCACAATGAAGAGTAGCCCCTGCTTGCCGCAACTAGAGAAAGCCCGCCCATGTGCGGCAATGAAGACCCAAAGCAGCCAAAAATAAATAGATAAATTTATAGTTAAAAAATGAAACAGAAAAGAATATCATTGCACAGAAGAGAAAAATATTAGTGTGTATTGCATTAGTGAAGATCAGTATTTTTATAAACACTCTGTGTGTTAAACATATAGGCATATATTGGGTTGTAATATAATATGTATCTCTTATGTGAATTCCAGTCAAAATTTTTGAAAATTTCTGATATGCTCTCAGTAGAATTTAGCAGAATCCATTTAACCCATCTACTATTCTTGAACATTTATGTTGTTTGTACACTGAATTTTGCATGTTTGTCTATTTATTTCCTTAGGATTTCTAATGGAATTAGAATGGGTCATAAGGGTGTGTCCATTTTTAAAGTGTCTTCCAGAAAGAATGAGCCAAGGTATATTCCCACTGGCTGGGTATGAGGGCACCTGTTTACCCATAGTCTGACCACCACTAAGTTTATTATTATTTAATATTTGCCAACCTCATATGATTAAGAATAGTAACTAGCATGCTTTGCAGTTTACTCTGTTCCAGGCTCTGTGTGAAGTGCTTCATTAACTCATTATCTCCTTCGAGCCTACGTTAACCTTCTGAAATGAGAGCAACTATTATTCAGTTTTGCAGATGAGGAAGCTAAAGCTCCAAAAAGTCCAAATCCTGACAAAGGAGGATTTAAATTCAAACCCGATTGCAAAAGCCATGCACACCTCTCATTGTTCTCATCGACCTCTCTCATTGTCATCATTCATAACATAGCATACCTAGCGAGACTGAGGATCTTCCATCTGCTTATCAAATAGTGCTGATTAAAAATATTTTCAAATACATTTGAATGATTCTTCAAAGTCCTGGCATTGCATCATCTAGGTTTCAGTGTCCAAGGTTTGGACCCAGGATTAAAAAAAAAATAGTTTCTTAAAATGGGTAGGCATTCAGCAGGGATGGTCTTGGAGGATCTGGAAAGCACAGGATAAACAAGCAATATCTTTGTGAAGCCTTAATTTAACTCACCAGTTTGAGGGGAAACGTTATTTTGATATCAACATAACCACTGATTTGATATGGAGTACAAAAATTTTAAAGTTAAAACACAAAACTTCGAAGAAATTTAATCTTGCTGCAGGGAGTTGTAGCAATCAGTATAAGCTAGGTTCTGCTGTGGTAACAAAAGATTCCAAAATTTCAGTGTCTTAAAAAAACAGATATTTATTTCTCCCTGACCCACCGTATCTATTGCCTATTGTCTGGGGCTCTGCTCTGTTGCATCCTCCCTCCAGGATCCAGGCCAATGGAGCAGCCTCCATTTGGAATAGTGCTTGTCACTGTGGGAAAGAAGAAAAGTGAGCTTTGGAGGGTTTCATGCCAGCAATTAAATGCTTAGCCCAGAAGTGACATATGTGACTTGCACTGGAAAGTTTTTGGCCAGGACTAGTCACATTGCCCCCCCCCCCAACCAAAAGGAAGCAGGAAGTACAATCCTACCATTTACCTGAAATGTAAAGAGTCAGACATATTTGGGGAATGGCATAATAATTACCATGGTTGTTTAGGCTCTGCCTCCATTTTTCTCTTGTTCTCCAATGGTCTTCTGAGGAGGAAAACAAGGTTATTCATCAGAAGGTGAGAAGACAACATCAGAACGTCTATATCTCCTATTTAAAAAAAAAAAACAAGGTAAAAGGTTATCTGTCTATCATGTAATAGAAGTGTGGAGGTAAGCAGTCTGGAGCTTGTGTGATGTTCCATGGTGACGAGGATCTAGGGTCCTTCTATCTTCTTGTTCCACTATCATGGTTCTACCTAATGGTTCAGGAAGACTGTTCAAACTCCAGCAATTATGTTCGTATTCATGCCAGCAGGAAAGAAAATTGTTTAAAAAAATTAACAGCTTTATTGAGATATAATTCACATGCTATATAATCCATGCATTTAACGTATACAATTCAATGGCTTGTAATATATTCAGGAGTATGTGAAACCTTTATCATAGTCCATTGATTTTAGGGCATTTTTGCCATCTCCAAAAGGCACCCTGTGTGCTTTAGCTGTCACCCCCTCTACCCTCAACCTCCTCCGGCCCTAGGCAACCACAAATCTATTTTCATTTCTATAGATTTCCCCGTTCTGGGCAGTTCATATGAATGGACTCATGTAATTATGTGGTCTTTTGTGATTGGTTTCTTTCACTTAGCATAATGTTTTTGAGGTTCATGCATGGTGTAGCATGTATCAGTATTTCATTTTTTTCTTGACCAAAAATATTCCCTTGTATGGATATAACACATTTTGTTTATGCATTCATCAGTTAAGAGACATTTGGGTTGTTTCCACATTTTGGCCATTATAAATAATGCTTCTATAAATATTCATGTCCAAGTTTCTGTATGGACATATGTTTTCATTTCTCTTGGATATATACCTAGGAGTGGAATTGCTGAGTCAAACAGTAACTCTATGTTTAATTATTTGAGGAACTGCCAGACAATTTTTCAAAGCTGCCGCACCATTTTACATTCCTACCAGCAGCGTATGAAGGTTCCAATTTTCCCACATCCTCACCAATATTTGATTGAATTTTTGATTATAGTCTCCTAGAGGGTGTGAAGTGGTATCTCACTGCAGTTTTGATTTGTATTTCCTTGATGACTGATGGTATCCTGAAGCTTTTTATTGGCCATGAACTTATTGGCCATTTGTATATCTTTTTTGGAGAAACGTCTATTCATCTCCTTCGGCCACTTCTTAAATTGGGTTATTTGTCTTTGTAAGAGGTCTTTATACATCCTAGATACAATCCCTTATCAGATATATAATTTGCAATTTTTTTTCCTATTCTGTGGATTGTCTTTTCACTTGCTTGATGATGTTCATAGACGGACAAAAGTTTTTAGTTCTGTTGAAGTTCAGTTTATTTTTCTCTTTCACTGCTCATGATTTTGGTATCATACCTAAGAATCCTTTGCGAAGTCTAAGGTCATGAAGAATCTCCCTTATGGTTTCTTCTGTGAGTTTTATGTTTTAGCACTTACATTTTGGTCTTTGATCCATTTTGAGTTGATTTTTTATGTGGTATGAGGTAGGGATCCAATTTAATTCTTTTGCATGTGGCTATCCAGTTGTCCCAGCACCATTTATTGAAAATACTATTATTCCCCATTGGATAGTCTTGGTATCCATGTTGAAAATCAGCAGGGTTGCAGGATACAAGATCAATATGCCAAAATCAATTGTATTGATGCACCTAGAGTGAACAACCTGAAAATGAAATTAAGAAAACAATTCAATTTATAATAGCAACTAAAAGAATAAAACACTTAGGAATAAATTAAGTGGAATAATCAAGTAATAAAATTAATAATAAAATAGGTTAAAATAAATAAATTTGATAAATAAATTAATAAAATAAGTGAAAGATGCATCCTATGAAAACTATAAACATTGTTGAAAGAAATTAAAGAAAATGTAAATAATTGGAAAAAGATCCCATGTTCATAGATTGGAAGATTTAACATTGTTAAAATATCTCTACTCCCCAAACTGACCTATAGATTCATTGTAATCCCTATTAGAATCCCAGCTGACTTCTTTACAGAAATTGACAAGCTGATTTTAAAATTCAGAAGGAATTGCAAGAGACCTCAAATAGTCAAAACAATCTTGAAAAAGAAGAGGGAAGGAGGAAGACTCGTGCTTTCAGATTTCAAAACTTACTTCAAAGCAATGGTAATCAAGACAGTGTGGTTAATATATGTATATGTATAACAGATTCACTTTGCTGTACACCTGAAACTAACACAACATTGTAAATCAACTATACCCCAATAAAAATTAAAAACAAAACAAACAAAAAACCAGTGTGGCACTGGCACAAAGAGAGACATGTCGTTTAACAGAATGGAATTGAGAGTCCATAAGTAAATCTATTTTTTATCTAAAACTCGGGAAATAAATAAGAGTTTAACAATTTTTAAATCTACAGACTGCCACTGATTCTTTCATTCTGTCCTATGTCATAAAGGCTGTATGTACCATAAACTCTAGAAGGCATCCTTAGGGGAAGAGTGGAGGTCACTGTGAGGAGGGGTGGACAGTTTCTCTCTTACCCATTTTTTGGTTTGTTTTCAGTGCATTTTGAGGACATGTGCATGTGTCCTGTTAATTGGATGTACAGATGATCTTATCTTGTTTTAGTGAAATCAGCCTTCACAAAAGGGACAAGTGGCTGAAGATGATTTCTGCAAAGAAACCAAGGTTAATGTTAAAAATGATGATGCCAGTAGAGGAAAAGAAGAACAGGGCCATTCTGTCATGTCCTCTCCTCACACAGGCTTTTGACCAGCCACCTGAGGAGATGAAAACAATGGTTATCTAATAAGATCTGAAATAAAATCCAATTGTTTGGCCAAAACCAATTGAAATTATCAAAAATTTACATCCCTATAGTTGATAACAGCTTATCCCTAAGGGGATATTGTGCTGTGAGATATTAGCTAATGAGAGTATGTAGCCCTCACAATTAGAAAAACATTTTAAAATACTGCTCATTTCATCATCTCATTGTTTCAAAAATTTATGTTTTGTGTATAGGCATGCTTTATAATGTTCATGCATTCATTCCTTCACTCAACAAGGCATGGATCTGGAGACCCTGGGGATACAGTAATAAAGCAATCATGTGGCTCTCATGGAGCTGATATTCTCATGGGGAGAGGCCAACAATAAAGAAAAAGCATAGAGAATATAGTGTCCACTATAGATTTAAAAAATTTGGTAACCACATGCCTAGATATATAAACATGCTCCTTTGTCATGGATGTTAGTTTGAAGGAAAAGTTTGAGAGGTACTAAGATTAAACCTAACTCCCAAATAGTGATGGCTTAACACTCACTATTCTCCCAACCCCTGCCAATGCTCACTTCTGTTCACCCTTCTTCTCTTGTATTAGCTTGAATAAAATAAAATTCCAAGAACCAGCATTTTGGTGGTTTTGATATACATATTAGTTATCAATTGATGTGTTACAAATTACCATTAATTTAAGAGCTTAAAACAACACCTACTTATTTTATCACAATTTCTGTGGGTTAGGAATCCAGGCACGGCTTAGTGAGGTTGTCAACCAAGTCAAGGGGTTGGCCAGGCTGGAATTTCATCTGAAGGCTTGACTGGGGAAGGATCTACATCCAAGCTCACGTGATTGTTGGCAGAATTCAGTTCCTTGGGGACTGTTAGACTGAGGGTCTCAGTTTTTGACTGTTGGTCTCAGTTTTTGACTGTTGACCTGAGACCACCTTCAGTTCTTTGCCACATGGGCCTCTCCAACATGGTGGCTTCCTTCAGCAACACATGCACGCAATAGAGAAAGTCCACTAGAAAGATGGATTCACATTCCTATGTAACTTAATCACAGAAGTGACATCCTGTCATGTTTGCCATATTCTTCTTTCTTTTTTTAATTAAAATTTACTTTTGAGATAATTGTAGGTTCTCATGTAGTTGTAAGAAATAATACAAAGAAATCCCAGGTACCCTTTACGCAGTTTCCCCCAATGGTGACATCTTGCAATATCACAAGTAGCATATTGACATTAAGCAGTCAAAATACCAAACATTTCCATCATCACTAGGATCCCTCATGGTGCCCTCAGTGGCTGTATCTGCTTCTCTCCCATCCCCACCCTGTCTGTAATCACTGGCAACCATTTAATCTGTTCTCTATTTCTATACTTTTGTCACTTTATGAATGTTATGTAAATGTAATCGTATAGTATATGCATACATTTATATCTCTCCTTTTTTTTTTAAACAGACTGCTTCAAGAATCAGAGCTAAACTCATAGATAATATTCCTAAATTGACACAGTGACACATTTTTTTGTGTCACATTAGTCTGGCATATTGGTCTGATTTTTTTTTTAATTATCAAATCACCCCTTATGTAGTCAACAGTTTCATTTACAAAAACTCATTCCAACTTACTGAATTAGATTGGATTCCCTGGAAACTGACTCTGAGGTGGAGGCTTGTGTATAGATGGGCCTTTGGGGTTTGGACCCAGTAGACACCCCTGGAAGGAAGTGAGGAAGGCAGGTTTGGGCAGGAGAAGCTGCCCCAAGGTGAGGTTGCAACTGAGGCTTCAGCAGCTCACCTTACAGGGAGCTCTGAAACCAGACAGTTTTTCAGAGTCATCCCAAATTAAGGAAGGAGGCTGGACCCTATATATCTCCATTCCAGTTCCTTTGATTCTTCATATACATTTTATTTTATTTATCTTTTTTATTTATTTATTTATTTTAATTTTATTTTTTAAATTTAATTTATTCATTATATAGTAGGTTTTTATTAGTTATCTATTTTATACATATTAGTGTATATATGCCAATCCCAATCTCCCAATTCATCCCACCACCACCAGCCCCCCTCCAGCGTGCTTTCCCCCCTTAGTGTCCATACATTTGAGTGAAGTAAGTCAGAAAGAGAAAAACAGATATCATATATTAATGCATATATGTGGAATCTAGAAAAATGGTACAGATGAACCCATTTGCAAGGCAGAAATAGACACAGATGTAGAGAACAAACATATCATATACATTTTAGAATCACCTTGTAGATTCCTACAAAGCATGCTGGGGAGATTTTGATTCGAATTGCATTTAATCTATAAATCTATTTGGTAGGAAATGACACATTCAGAATTTTGGATCTTATCGTTAAGCATGATTTATTTGGTCCTTGATTTCTTTTATCAGTGTTTTATAGTTTTCAGCATACAGATCTTCACTTTCACTGTATTAGAAGCAAAGTGAAAGTCCCTCCCAGACTCCAGCGAGGAGATTACATCAGGGATGTATACCAGGGGATAGAGATCATTGGAGGCCAAGTTAGAGTTTGCCTGCTGTACATCTTTGGGTGGTAGTGACCCTCATAACTTCCTGGCTAAGAGGGCTGTGGTGTTTATGGGCCCCAGTGCTCTGAGACTAAGCCCTCCAAGTGGTTCAGAAGTAGGAGAGATAAGTGAGGGGAGCCCAGCATGTGTGCGTGACCTGGTCCTAACCTCCCTGCCCACCTCATCTCTCTCAGTCCCTTCACACTATGCCTTGTACACACTCCATGCTCTCCTGCTTTTGCCCCTTCAGCCTGGAATTAGCTCACCCACTTTCTCCATGTACCAAAAACCTGACACTCATTCTGAGCCTAGCCTCAAAGACCACCTCCTCCAGGAAGGAGTCCTTGAGTCCTTGGAAGACTCAAGTTCTCCTCTGAGTTTCTACAATATTCTGATCATACCCTGTGCATGACACATTTCATTCTGCCTTGTTTTTTAATCATTTGTGTAGGAATGAGTAACATTCTTTCTCTTGTGACAGTAGACTGGTTCAGGCAAAAACATATTTTATGGGCTCACAAAATGGAAAAGTCCTGGGGTAGGCTGACTTCAGGCAGTTGGATTCAAGGGCTCAGACAGCAGTATCAGGACCCAGTCTCTCTCCGTCATTCTGCTCCACTCTCCCCTTTGGGCCCTTCTTGGTGCCCAGGGGCAACAATGTGCTTCCTGTGGTCCCAGACCTAAGCCAATGAAATCTACCTCCAATCAAAAGACGGAGGGCCCCTTTCTGCCCACAGAGGGTCCCGGCTTGTGACTCACGGCTGTGACTAAACCACGTGTCCATCCCTGTACCAATCATGAAGGCCAGGTGACATGGCATGAGTCAAGGTGAGGCTAATTTCCCTGAGAAAATCCAGGACACTGGAACCAGAAGGCACAGAAACAGATGTTCAGTGGTGCCGAAGTCTGTGGTGTCCCCACAGACTGTGAGACCCTGGAAGGCAGGAACTTTGGCCCTTTGTTTTTTGTTCCAGCACCTGGTCCAGAGCTTAGCACATACTTAGACTCTACATGTTGAGCCAATGTTTGTCCAGCAAATAGACGCAGCCGAACGGACTAGAATAGGAGTTGGCCAGCGTTTCCTGTAAGAGGCCAGATAGTAAATATTTCCAGCTTTGGGGTCTGCCTGTTGCAGCAGAGAACAGCCACAGACAACACAACGGAGGGATGTGGCTGTGTTCTAATAAGACTTTATTTATGCACACTGACCTGTGAATTTCATGTCATTTTCACGTGCGTGTCCGGAAATAGACCGGCTCACAAAAGGCGCGGTAAGCTTCCTTTTGCTGCTTCCGGAATGAGGAGCGCAGGTCAGTAGGCAGAAAAATAACCCACCACGGGTGTTACACCCTCGCGCAGTTTCACACCTTGCCGAGCCGACTGTGTGTGAGGCCCGTGTGGCCCATTGTTGTGCCATCAACACGTGAAAAGGTAACATTTAATTTAGGTCGCGCATCTGGAGCGGGCGAGGCGCCTTCATCAGGCGGTATTTAAATTTCTGTGTTCCACACCAGTGACTCTAAAATTGTTAAACTGCGTCGCCCTTGCAGCTTTATTAAACCTCATCCGTTCTAGCCAAGCGTGACGAACGAACGAGCAGAGTTTCTTCCGAGTGGAGTAGATTTGCCGGGCGGGATGCCGCTCCCTCCCAGCCGCTCCTGGGAAGCCAGCGCGGTCCCGGCCCCCCGGGCCCTTTGTGCAGGCGCCTGGCGCCCAGCAATTGTGTCTCTAATCAACTGCCTCTAAGCAGGTGAGCGTTTATCTCAGTCAGTTACCCCTTATAATTACTGTATTGAACCTAGTTGTCTATAAAATGAATGGTTTGTTCAGACACTTTACCCAAAGAGTTCATTAGGGGTTAAACAAAATGCAATCCCATTTGCAAAGAGTATAATAAATTGTTTCATCTGTGAATTTAGCTGTTCTCCCTAATGCAGACATGGGTGTTACAGTGGCTTTCCCTTGATAGGGTTATGGGTTAATGAAATGCCTTTTCTGTTGCTTATTTTCCTCTCTTCTGTGCTGAGTGATAAGTAGCTAACCAACGAAGCTTGTAATTACAATCTTACAGAAACCGGGCCGATCTGTATATAAATCTCACCATCCAATTACAAGATGTAATAATTTTGCACTCAAGCTGGTAATGAGGTCTAATACTCGTGCATGCGATAATCCCCTCTGGATGCTGGCTTGATCAGATGTTGGCTTTGTAATTAGACGGGCAGAAAATCATTATTTCATGTTCAGGAAAAAATTAGGTTGGTGGGAAGTTAATTTTCTCACCGCTCTCTGAAGCGTAGACAAGAATTTAATGATTTAATCATGATTGTTAGCTCTTTTGCAATCAATTTGTAATGATTGTGTAGCAACTCTCTTCAAGGGAAGCTGCTTTGGAGAGGAGTTTGCAAACAGCTGTCCAGGGGGGCTGGCCTTCGAGGGATGCTTGACGCCAGGCCATTAAAACTGTCTTCAGCGTGACTGACAGGATGTGGGGAGGCCCAGCCTTCCAGCTTGCAGATGTGCGCCCCTTCCAGCTTGCAGATGTGCGCCCCTTCCAGCAGGGTCTGAGGAGACAGAGTATCTTAGCACTAGAGGCTGCCAGGGTTCTGACTCCATCCTCAAGGAATGGGATGCAGGCTCCTTCGCTGCCCAAGCCTGGGGAATAATTTTGTTGCTGTCATGCGCTGTAGATCCTGGTTTACAAACTCAAGTGTGCAAGCTACAGCGTATGTTTCCACTTTTTAAAAATTCACTGAATTCTGACTTGGAGACTCATGCTGCCTGGTTGGTGGGAGCTATAACTTACAGATAAATTGAGTTCTCTACCCCACCTCCTGAGAAAGGTTGACATCCAGGACCGTGCACAGTGCAAAGGCCCTTCCTGTCTCAGCCTGCACAGTCCCTTCAGGCTCTGAGACCATGCAGCTCGCCTTCCAGGAATGAGACACAAGAACCTCTGGGGAGGCTGAGAGCTGTGGGCCTAAGGTCCAGCCTCCGGAGCTGGGTCAGTTAGGCAGGCAGGCTCTGTGAGGTTTCGCATCATGGGGACCAAGAGCCAGGTTCTGACTTACAGCAGTTTCCCTGCCCAGGCCTCAGGCCAGCTCATTGTTTGCCAAGTTCAGGCTCCTCTGAGAGGCTGCCAGCTCACCCCAATGACCCCATCCCATCCCTTCAATAACTTTACGGTTTTCAAAGGATCAGAAGTGCCTTTAAATTCAGGCATCTTCTGTGTGCAGCCCTGCTGAAACTCCTGAGGCTGAGAATTGCAAAGCCTGCCTACCTGCTTGAAGGAGAAGACAGAGGGAGAACAAACTCTAATTAATATTTCAATAAATTATTTTCCTGTATTGACTCAGACCTCCTCCTGTGTGTTCACTGGATGATTTATTTTCTGAGTGCCCCAAACACATTTTCCCTCCCAATATTGGATGGTGTGATTATCACTTAGAGGTGTCTGGTTGTTCCATCCAGTTCAATTCTAGAAGTTTTTATTATGCTCTAGCTAGATGCCTAAGGCTGAGCAGAGGATATCCTGTGTGTGTGTGTTGGGGGGGGGCAGTGATAAACAGTATTAACATTTATTACTCATTGCATTTTATTGAATTTCCTTGACTCCATCCATTGTAAAATGCACCATTATTTTACGTACTAAGAAAGTAAAAAGTTATTGCCGAAGATACGTATAGTGCTTCTTTAATCACTTAGAATTTTTATCTTGTACTTAATGACAGGCTCTTTCATAGTTATATAAACATAGATTTTTATCATCGATCATTCATTTGCACACATAAAAAGAAAATATGAGTGGAATAAATTGGCGAAGATATTCCAGAACCATCTTCATATTCAGAGACCAAATTTTCTGAGCTCAGAGTCTTTGATGTCTGTGTTTTCTTAAAAGAAGGCTACACTATTATCTTCAGGAATTTCTTCTAAGCAATGACATCTTTGTACAAATTTTGGTGACCACGTGCAATTAACGCCAGTGATGTCATGATTGCTCCTGGCCAACACCCATCCCAATCTCGATGTTAAGATGTATAACAAAAAATGCTCATCTCAAAATTGATGAAATACAGTAAGTATCTGGTCTTGGACAAAAGTACAGTTTTTCAACCAGGGCAGGTGGAGTGAAGACAGAGAGACTCTGGGACAGGCTGTGGTGAGTGGGAAAGAGAAAGCTCAGGTCCGGGCTAGCATGTTTTCAACAGAGTAAGAGGTGAACTCAGCTGTGCAGCTGGAGCGGAGGGCGGGAGGGCTGAACTCTGAGTTCCAGAAGCTCAGAGTCACTCTAAGGCCTTCTTATGGGACGAGGAAGGTGGCTAGAGCCGTTGAATGTCCCTGGCTAGTTCTAGCGATACCGGAAGCCCAGAAGAAACGAGGAGGAAGCTGATGTTGGTGAGCCTGTAGCATTGAGGGTAAGCAAGACAAATGGGGCATGAGAGTGGGTCCCATCGAAATGGTTGGCTAAAGTTTCCACCCCAGGCAGGTGGATTTCCTGGCTACTCCATGCTCAGTCCCTCTGCTGGGCCTCTGCGCATGCTGTTTATCCCACCTGGATGCCCTTGTGCATTACTTCTCTTTCTCCAAGTACTGCTATAATGCCTTTTACCATCCCTAGGGAGTAACTTGGCTTGAGGCATTGCCCCCTATTAAAATACAGCTTCCTGAGAGGCTTTTCAGTTTGAATTACACTGTCTCTCACTCTCAGTGCCCAGTCGCCCTATGCTTGTTTTCCATTTCCTTGTTTTTGTATGTTCCCTTTCACCAGAGGACCTTTGCACATGCTTATCCTACTACCAGGACATCTCTTTCTTTCCCTGCTCATCTTTCAGGTTTGGGCTCCAGCAGCATCTTCTCAGGGAAGTTTTCCCTGTAGCCTGAGCAGATTACCCCTTCCAGTTATGGGTCTCCCTAGGCTATGTGACTTTTCTGCAGGACTCTTGTCACAGTTGCAAATTATGTTAGTTACATGTCTTCAAATATCTGTATCTCCCACTAGAGTTTTAGCTCCTAGAGTGTTAGGGCAGGGGCTGTATCCACTTTGCTTTGCAGACCTAACACACTGTCTGCATGTGGATAGTTGCTCTCTCTCACCCTCTATCTTCATATATATAAATGATGGATGCACGAATGGATCATTTTTAGATGAATTAATAAGAGCATGGGTGGAAAATGTGAGACATTTCTGGGTGTAGCGGGAAGCAACCTGCTTTGGAGTCAGGGCAGGGCAGTGACTAATAAGAGTATGAACTCTGCCTGCAAATCCCCTTGCTGCCACTTCCTAGCTGTGCCCGTCACGTCACTGCTCTGAGCCTCAGTCCCCTCATCTGTAATATGGAAATGACCATAATGGGGCCCATTTCATAGGATCCTTGTGAGGATTAACTTATTTAATGTACGTAGAGGGATCAGCATAGTGCCTGGTATGTTCTTGTTCTTTTTCTTATTTATTCTTATTTGCTACACAAAAAGGCATTGCAGGATACATTTCCACCTACCAAAGGGAACGAACAGAACCCTCCTTGAGCACCCAGGCCCCCTGCTGCACTGTCCCGGGCTCCTACCTAGTCTGGAACTATGTGACCCAGATATCATCAGGGCTCTCTCTGGATGATGGGAGAATAGATTTCCTCTTTCTACTTCTTTTCTGTTTTACGAGATTTGAGAAGTGGACATAATTCTTTTATAATCATAAGTAACCATTATAATAATAAAGACGTTTTAAATGAGCACAGACTTCTAGCTAAAGATAATAAAGTCATTTTTCTCTATTTGTCTCCCTTAAAATCTACATAAAGCATCCATGAATAAGTAAAAATAGAGATCAATTTGAATTTTGATGGAACCGAAACAAGTCTGCATCCCCAGATCATCTCTCTTGTATCTGGAGCAAGGCTCGGCAGAGGGAGAGAGCTTCCAGGTCCTTCTTTGTACTTCAGGAAGGATCTGAAAATAAGCTTTGCCCTCCTGAATTAGAGGAATGTGGTTGGAGAGACCAGAAGTGAGGATGGGGTGTCTAGAATATGGAGGCATTTCTGTGCAGGTCCTGTTGAACTTGAATGGAAGGGGAGGTGGGCATGGTGGAGAGACCATGGGGATGGGCAGTTTCTCTTGTCTGGGGACTGACCTCCCAGCAAGGGAGACCATGGGAGGTGAGGTGGGATGATGGGTGAATAAGAGGTGACCCCTGAGCTCAGCACAGAAAACCTGGGACAGATGCACCCCCTCTCCATCATGGAAAACTGAGGTGCCATCTGCCCTGGAGCACAGGCAATAGAAAATACCTGAAACTCCAACTGTGAACTGAAGTGTGGGTCTCCCCAGCCCAGTCTCTGACCACTCTTCGTGCCTTCCACATCCAGCATCTCAAGAGGAGAAATCGTCAGAGAGGAGTCAGCACGTGCCCTATGCATATACACTGGAAAACTTTTAAAATATAAAAGAAAAATCAGGACGGCAGAAAGAAATCTAAGCAAAAGCCACTGAGAGCATACATCCCAAGAGGAATTACTCTACATAACAGAAGGAGAGTTGGACAAATGGTTATCCATAGATTCAAAGAAATTACACACAGTGTGGTCTTTCTACAAAAGGAACTCAGAGGGTTGATGAAAGGCCAGTTAGCAAAGCTCAGGAAAGAAATGGGAAGTAGACGCTTGACAGTCGAGTACCACACTGAAAGCAGCAACCCCCCAAAATAAACAGGACCAAAAATTTAGCCGGGGGCGGGGGGCGGAGAACAGGTCAGAGAAAATTATAGGCATGGAATGGAAGAGAGTGCAAAATGTAAATATGAAAATGATAAAAGCTGATAGACATGGAAGACAAAGGAGATCAAACATGTACATAAATGGTGGACTTGAAGATGAGAACAGAATGGCGCATGAATTAATACTCAGAAACATAGTTAAGCAAATCCTTGTGAAATAAAGACTTCAACTGTATGTGGAATGGGAACAGGAAAAATTATGTAGAAAAATTGGTGAGTTTCCTAAAGTTCTAAAAAAACAAGCAAACAAAAAAGAGAGTTGTATTAGCATCTTGGGTGAAAGATACTGAGGGAAGAAAGTCAAGTATGAGGGGAAAAAAGTTGGGTAGATGTCAAACTTCTCCACAGCAATTTGCAATTCGTAAGATAATGGAGCAGTGTTTATGCTTTGATATGAAAAAGTAAGACCCTCAAATTTATGCCCCACCGAACTAGCACTCATATATGAAAACCACACATATTTTCAAGGATGTGAGAAGTCAGTTATGTAGGACGTATGGACCCTTCTTGGAAATTTAAAAAAAGAAAAAGAAATGCTTAATAAAATCCAGCCAACCTAGAGATGAATCAAATAAAGTAAAGAATTCTGGGGTGAGAAGCAATAGAAAGGACTGAGGTTGGGGTGTGTGTGATTTACCCCACTGTAGTAACCTAAACTCAGACTAAAGTACTATAGAGATTGTGGGTACAGAAGAGAGTGTGCATGGTATTAACCTAAACTATAAAAATAATAAGTAAAAAAAAAATCAGTGGTGTATTAGTTTGCTAAGGTTGATGTAATCCACTACCACGAACTGGGTGGTTTAGACAGCAGAAGTGTGTCGTCTCACAGTTCTGGAGGCTAGAAGTCCAAGATCAAGGTGTCAACAGGGCTGATTCTTTCTGAGGGCTTCTGGTGGTTTGCTGGCAACCTCTGGTGTTCTATCTCTGCCTTCAGCTTCCCATGGTATTCTCCTTGTGTATGTCCTTCTCTATATCCAAATTTCTCCTTTTTCTAAGGACAGTGGTCATATTGAATCAGGGCCCAATCTGTTGACCTCATTTTAACTTGATTTCCTCTATAAAGATCCTATTGCCAAATAAGTTCACTTTCAGAGTTACTGAGGGTTAGGACTTCACCATATAGATTTGGGGGGGCCCAATTCAACCCCTAACAAGTAAAGAGGAGGATACAGTGCGTACAGGCACTTATACAGTAAATGGGGACTATGTAAAATTGAAATTTGTAGCTTAAGAAACAAAACGAAACCAACCTCTCAATGTTTTAGTATCTTTTTTTCTTAACTTTAAATAAGTCTTAGAACAAATAGGTCTTGTAGCAAATGAACAATTAGCTGGAAGTATAGCAACTCCTTCCAATTTGCTTCTTTTTTTCTGTTGCATTAAGTTAAAATAGATTTCTTTTAATTAAGACAAAATTTGTAATTTAAAAAATTGTTTTAACTTTCAAAGAGAGGAAGCAGATCCACAATGGATAATTCTAGTATACTCTGGGAGGTGTTCCATCAGAGCAGTGGTTCTTTTTTTTTTTGCGGTACGCGGGCCTCTCACTGTTGTGGCCTCTCCCGTTGCAGAGCACAGGCTCCGGACGCGCAGGCCCAGTGGCCATGGCTCACGGGCCCAGCTGCTCCACGGCATGTGGGATCTTCCCAGACCGGGGCACGAACCCGTGTCCCCTGCATCGGCAGGCGGACTCTCAACCACTGTGTCACCAGGGAAGCCCAGAGCAGTGGTTCTTAACCAGTGGTCCTCCAACCTGAGGCGGGACTGGGGGACATGTGGCAATGTCTGGAGACACTTTTGACTATCATGACTTGGCGAGTGGAGTGCTACTGGTATCCAGTTGGTAGACACCAGTGTGCTGTAAACATCCTACAATGCACAGGACAGCTTCTCCCCTCCCCATCCAAAAATTTTCCAGTCCAAAATGTCAACAGAGCCATGGCTGAGGAATCCTTCACTAGTGGGATGGACATCAAAAAGGCACTGCAGTTTCCTGACACTGCCCAGAATTCATATACATTTGACATCTGTGACTATGCCCTGTCTCTCAAAGGAATTTTTATTTCAAAAAGCCTGCTGGGATAGGGCACTGCTTATCTAAAAGGGATCATCTCTAATGGGTCCTGTAGGCACCATAGCAAGCAAATAGGGGAGAAAACTTGGGGCAGGGAGAATTTTCTGGATGGTTCCGAGCAGTACCAGCGGGCAGATCACCATCCTCTGCCGTGCGACCTTGACCAAGACATCTTATTCTCACGGGCTGTCCCGTTTTGCGAGCCCTTACGCCCCGCCCCCACAAAACTCCTGCAGCCCCTTTCTGTGGCCCCCTTTCCCCATCAGTTCCTGAAGCTTCCTGCTTGCCCATGGCATGCCATGAAGCCCCCTCCCCTGGAGCTGCTCTCACTTGGCCATCCCTCTGGAGTGCCTTTGAAGATTTCTGGCTTCTCTAGTTTGGAAGCCGCACACAGGGTCAGGCATTTGAGCCCGATAATCGCTCTGTTCTGCCAGGGCCCGAGTGCCACGAAGCCTCTTTTCATGCCTATTTAAAGCCTCCGAGGGGCTTTCAAGTGCTCTTTGATAAATCATAGTAAGTGTTATTCCGGCCACTGCAGCACGGTACCTGCTCGCGCCCTTCCCGTCTCCCGGGCAGCTGCTCGCCATCACCGCATTTCACTGGCGACAGTAATTCATTCCACTCGAGCTGACGAGCTTAGTTCCCATTTATTTGCACATTATGAGCTGTGTCACTCCACTTACCCTCTAGACAGTAAATGGTTTGAAAAATGCAACTGTAACAAATATTCAGGAGAGGATAAGAGAGCGGAAAAAAGAGTGAGAGAGAGAGTGAAAGAGGGAAATGAAACCTTTGAATTCAGAGTCCAAAAACCCAGATAATGAATAAATAATGCTCTTGAATTATCTCAATCAGCAACAGCATTAGGGATGCCATAGAAACTTCCAAGCCTTCCTCAGAAATAAGTCTCATTCTCTTTCTGCTTTTGAGTCTGAATTCTCTGAAAGGGGGGCTAAATCAAATACCATTCTCAGGTCAGGAAAATAATTAGGCTGCTGTATCAGCTTTTACCTTTAAAATCAGAGAGGCCTGGGCTGTTTTCTCTGCCTGTTGGAGGCCAGGGGCCCAAACTGTAGCCCCACTTTCCTTGTGATGATTGGGATGACTTTCAGGGAAACTGAGGCAGCTCGGAATGGTAATGCTTCTTCTTCTAGGTCTCAGAGCTTATACAAACAAGGACTTGAATCCAAGTCTTCTAAAGCCCTGGTGTGACTTGGCTAATGTGGCCTGCATAGCACCTTTGTGAGTAACATAAAAAGCTGCCCCATCACTCCTAACTTGTAGCTAGGATATGGCTTGGTTGGCTGATGGTGCCTTGTGTGAAGAGAAGGTGCCCCTTCTTCTGGGAAGATGTGGCCCCATGCTAGGACAATGGTCTGGTTTGCAGTGTGTAGGCTGGAAGCCTTTGGGCAGTGCACATCCTGTACAACCATATGTGACATCTTGCCATGATATTCCAGAAAGTCTACTTTCTGTGGGATGTGGGTACCAGAATGTTTAAGGCTAACTCTAGGCTGTATCTAGGAAGATGGCAGCATGTGCCAAAACCAAGAGCTGAAGCAGGAAGGGAGAGAGGCTACAGAATGCCAGGGCCACACCCCGGAGGGTTGTCTGCACTCAGGCTGCAGTGGGAGGAACAGATCTAGGCAAGGGGTTCAGGGCTGAAGATGTGCAAGTGGAGTGTACCTGTGGTTGGCACATGCTGTGAGGTAGGCCAGCCAATTAGAGGAAGCAGGTGGGGCTGAAAGCATGGCCTGTCTCTGGAGCCACGACAACTGCCTGGAGGCTAGGATTTGGCAGTAGATACCAGGTGATGTCGTGACTAAAATCATGATTTGAACCCTGGCTCTATCACTGTTGTAGATGAGGTCTTTGATCAGCAAGTATTTACTTTTTCCTCTACCTCGACGGTCAGAAGGTACTTGCCTTTGATGTTGGGCTGAGCCCTATAACTTGCTTTGGCCAATGAGGGGTTGGCCAGTTGTGATGCAACCAGAGGCTTAAAATGTGCTTGCAAACTTGTCTTCTCATCCTCCTGTTGTTGCCCTGGGAACATATGTTGGGGAGCCCAGTGGTCCTGCTAGGAGAAACACATAGAGCAGATCTGAACCAAACCCAGATCCAAGCCCAGCTGAGCCCAGCCTAGATCAGCCAAACTGGAGCCAAACCTCAGATCACTGTGGTTGTTTGCTATGCAGCAATAGCTGACTCAGAGAACTACTTGCTGTGCAGTCTTTGAAAAATTCTTTTATCTACCAAGGCCCTCATTTCTTCATCTATAAAATGGGCAAATACAGAGCTACTGTAAGAATTTAATGAAATAATAGCATAAAGTACTTCACATATGGTATATAGTCAATAAATATTAAATATGATTGTTATTATTATTTGAAAGCGATCCCTACTTCCTTCACCCTTCCCTTGCTTCCTTCCCAGGCATCTCTCCCCACCCCAGGCATCACGATCACCACAAGTTGGGAATGCACCGGGGAGGATGAGTTGCCAGCTCCTGGCCCATCGTACCAACTACTGCTTTGTGGGAAGAAAAAACAACATAGAGCCTACTCACTGTTACGATAAGATTGAACATACGGATTATTTCCTTGTGCAGGATCAGGCCCCAAAGGGAGGTGCAAGGGGGCCTAAAGGTGAGCCTTCCTGAGCACTGGCCCAAGGTCTTTGCCCCAGTGAAGCATGGGAGCAAGCCTATCCCATGGATGGAGACATGCACTCAGAGCTCCAGCCTCAGAGCGACAGTGCTGGCCCAGGAAGTCTTAAATGCAGAAAGGAACTACCTTGCTTAAGCCTTTGTGTGTGCACCACCCTTCACAGTTTACAAAACAATGATGCTTATGATCTACTGGGTACCTTGCAGTAGCCCCAGGAGAGAAGGTTAGGATCGTTTGCACTTTGCAGATGTGGAAGTGAGGGCAAGGAAGTGGCCAAGCAGACGTCAGTGGTCCTCCACTGACCAGGCCTCTCCCACCGACCCCTGGCCCTTGCTAAAGAGGCTGCTGGGAACAGCTTCCAGAGCGAGATCAAGAGAGACTGTCACACTCAGCAAAGCTGAAGCCTGCCAAGGTTTGCAGGCACGTCTGTTAGTGAACGTGCAGGCGTGAAGAGCAGGGAGAATTTCAGAGATTGTTGGGGGCAGCGTCATCCCCAAACTGAATCATTTGTACAATATCCTGAGGGTTTCTGTCATGTCCACGTGACTTTATTCCTTACTTTGATGGCTTTTTCCTTAATAGACCCCATGTTTTTACTTGAATACCTTTATTTATTTTAATGTTTTTTTGTTTGTTTTTTGTTTTCGTTTTTAATATTTTTTTATTTATTTGGCTGCACCAGGCCTTAGTTGCAGCATGCAGGATCTTTGTTGCCACGTGCGGGATCTTTTAGTTTCAGCCTGTGAACTCTTAGTTGTGGCATGTGGGATCTAGTTCCCTGACCAGGGATCAAACCCAGGCCTCAGCCACTGGACCAGCAGGGAAGTCCCTGAATACCTTTATTTTTAAATAAAATTTTATATATCTGTGAAGTCACGGATCTAATGTGCTGCTGTATTTTTTCCAAATACACATTAAAATAGATCTATGCCTATTCAAACAAAAATTGTTTGTCCACAGACCTCCTAAAATAATCATGCTCATGCTACCAGGGAAGTGTTACTATGGGATATGCTGATCTAGTCTAAGGCTCTTATTTTTCGGAGGGAAACTGAGGCACAGAGAGGCAATGGGGTTCACCAAGGTCATGTATCTGGATAGAGGCAAAGGCAGAGCCTGGTCTCCAGATGCTTAGCAGGTCCCCAGCATGTTCCCTCGATGCCAGTTCTATTCACAGCTTCTGTTCTATGTGATAAAGGATTCTGGGCCCAAATGAGCTTGGGAAATGCTGGGATAAACCCTGTCAAGAAGGTTTGCTTGGCACACACTGATGTGACCCCAAGAGGGCCAGTCATGATGTCTCCAAACTTCTCTGGCCATGGAATACTTTTTCCTAGATCAGCTTGCATAGGCTTCTGGAAAGGTAGCACGCTGGTGAGCTCATCTGAGGCTCTGGGCCCAGCAGTTGAGGCCCAGGGACCTCCATAGAGACCCAGGTTCACCTTGTCTAGGAAACCAAGTCCCACCCTGAATCCTGAGTCAGGAATGACTCTTGCCTCCAAAGGGGGCAAGAAAGGTGGCTGCAGCTGGGAGGGCTGGGAACCCCAGGGGCTTGGATTCTGGAAGCATCAGGAAGGCTGGGGAGGGAGAGATGGGGTGTCTCCAGAGAGGAGCCTGGCTGTGGGGTCAGCTGCTGTGGCATGTCCTGGGCCTGAAGACCACTGGCCCCATCCTGACCCCACTCCAATCACGCCAGGCTTCCAAAACCGACTCATCAGGGGATTTACCATGGCTTTTCCTCTCACCAGCTGTGTGACCTTGGGAAACCTATGAGCTCTGAGACTCAGGTTCCTCATCTATAAATTGGGATAATACCTTTCACATTATTGTAATGAGAAAATGTACATAAAGTACCCAACACAGGGCTTGGTGGTAGATGCCCTATGAATGGTAATGAGTAATATTATTACCATCATTATCAGCAGCAGCAGGCTTGAACTTGCCCCACCCCCTCCTAAATCTGTGAGTCTGATCATCCTGTCTCTCCCTTCCTCATTTCCTGGTTATCACATATCCCATGGGAATGCCTCCTTGGCTTTCAAAAGTACAAGGAATTGTTTGGTAGACAGAGAAAGTACCTTTCCCTATTTTCTATAGATCACATTCATTTCTCTTTCAAGCACCACTGCCCTGGCCAGGTGGGGTACTTGAGCTCATCACTTTGGAATCCTGCCCTGTGTCTTCCGGTGGCCAGGTCAGTCTTGCCGGATGTGAAGTCATTGAACTGGTGTCCTCAGTGGTCCACAGAGGTCCCTGTGGAGGCTTCGAGGCGGACACTGTGAGTTGCCTGCTCTACTGCACCACCCTGTACCTTTCTTCAAATTATCATTATCAAATATGAAAATGTTGAATACATACTTATATCTAAATGTCCCCTGGGAGGTTTTTAGGAAAAATGTTTTCTCACCTTACCGAACAAGGAGGGCATCCCTTTGTTTATCCCTAGTTATCTCTTTGATATTCTCCGGCCCCTCCCATCTTGCACTGTACACTGTAGTGTGAAGATGTGATGGTTGGGGCTGCTACAGCCAACTTGCAACCACGAGAAAAAGACCAAGGGAATCCTATACTGCTGACCAAGATCCTTGACACCCCTGAGTTGCCAAATCACTACCACTGAGTAGACACAGGTCATAGGAGATGGGTTCAGTCAGGGGCAAGATCAGTCTTCTAGGGCCAACAAGCACATATTGCTGGGTCCTGGGTGCCGAGTACTATGTTAGACCCAGAGATAAGGAAGAAAGAAAAACCACCACAATGACTTCCCTCCCTCATAGCATCTGTGCAGCTACATGACATCTTAAACTTGCAAACTTCGATTTAGCTCATCTTCTCAGGACAGGGTTCCAGACTCAAAATCTGGTGGTTCATCCTAGGGCAACTTATTAAAGTGATCCTGACCCGAGTTTCCATTCATGGAAATTGAGGCTCGTTATCCCTAGCTCATAGGGTTCTTCTGGGATGATGGCAGTAAAGAGCTGAGCACACTTCAGTTAGTTCTTGAGTTAATGATTTGACTATTGCAGTTATTAATAAATATCATTGCCCTGGTGTCAAGAGGCCTTTGCTGGAACCCTCTTAACAGGCACTCATGCCTAGACTTCCCTGACTGGGCACACGTCTCGGGTCCTGGGTCCCAAGGCCCATGTGGGCCTGTCTGGAGGTCAGGGTGGCCTCACACAGGGACTCCACATCCTTGTGATGGAGGCATCGAAAGAAAATTAATTCTCTCCATTCGGGGCCCTCCTCTCTATTACCTATTCATCAAAAATTGCCTGGCGTTTGTGCATTTTTCATTACAAGAGTCAACATTTGCCACGTTAATAAAGTAAGGGGCTCCTTTTCTCCCCTCAGAAATAGAATATGTAACAACATGGCCCCTTTGATGTTTCTCGGCCAATACAATATGTATCTGAATGAGGATGAAAGCCGTCCTGTTAGGGCCAGGCGGCAGAGATGCCTTGATGGAGGGGAGCCGGGGAGGGGGCGTGGTGGTATGTCTGGAAGAGGCTCAGCAAGGCAGGAAGTGGGCTGGGCTTTCTCGCCATCCCAGCTTCTGAGACGCCTCGCCGGGTGAGAGAGGTAACCAGAAGATTCTCCCTCTAGGGATCTCCGCTGCGGTAAATCATGGCATCCAGAAGCTAGGAGGTGACATGGGGTGCCTGAGGAGGTATGGAAGCCCAGTTCCTGGACCAAGGGCAGGAGTGGAAGTTAGTTGCCAGGTCAGCTCATGGTGTCTTGGATGCAGGACAGCTGGGGGTGGCAAAGAAAACCTTCTCTCCAGGTTGTTTGTGTGCGTCACACGGAACCACGTACGTGCACGTGCCTGTGATGGGAGTACGCGTCTGGGGGGCCAGAATTATTTTAGTCTTCAAAAGCCACCGCATGTCCTGAGCACCAGTGATGCCAGCACTGTGGAAGGCACTCGGGGTGATGAACCGATGGGACCCTCCCTGTCTTTGCCCACATGGAGCTGACAGTCTAGTTGGGAGAGACCCCCATGATGAGACGTGAATATCCAAGGTTCCGTTCAAAATCTGGATGGTGCCGGGAGCCGGGCCACAGGGCAGGGTGGACAGAAGCCCCAGAGGACCCAGCAGCCCGATCCCAGGCCCTCACCGTCGGCAGTGAGGCAACTGCAGACTGGCTCCTGCCGGGGCCCTGGAACAGGTGACCCGGGCAGGAAAGCAAGTGGGGCGCTCTCCCCTCCCTAGGACCCCCGTGTTTGCCATACCCCATCTTCAGGGAATACTCTGACCTCAGAACCATCAAAAAACCAGCCCCTTGGGTAAACTACACCCGCCCCCATGTCTTCAAAGAACCCACAAGGATGGCATGAAAAGGAAAGCCATCGATTCTCTGTCCCATCAGCTTGTCTCTCCCCATCCCCAGCCAGTTCTCTTTCTCCTTTTGGATAATCCCATGAAATGGCTCACAACAAAGGCATGGGAAGGTGTACTAGCTTTTCTAGTCACTGGCTGTGTGACCCCAGGCAAGCCACATACCATCTCTGAGCCTCAGTCTCTTTACCTGTAAAACAGGGATAACAATAGTGCTTCTCTCACAGGGCTGTTGAGGCCTGAGTCCGATGCCTGGCATGCAGCCATCCCCGGGAAGTGATGAGTAGTCATGGCCTGCTCCTTCCTCCTGGGCACCCCTGTCCTCCTGCCCCCCACCCCTACCCTGCAGGTTGGGGCCTGTTGGGCAAAACTGCAGCCAGAGTCTACCAGGGCCTGGGAGGGCTGTAACACGTTAGGACTGTCTGGTGGGACCTGGTCAGACACTCACAGCCCTAAAGGAGGCAGAGAGGCCCGTTGCAGGCTCTGGGCTCCCAGGCCACTAGATGCTGTGATCAGCACAAGTTTGCCGCTATAAAGAGCAAACCTGTTTGCACACTGGCTCCTTGTGGCTCTAGCCTGCTTCAGCAGGCCCATTGTCAAGGCTCCTCATCCCCTCTCCAGAAGGTCACTGATACTAGTGGGAACTGTGGACAGTCAAGGTGGAAGGAAGGGACCAGAAAGCTCAGAGAGAGACAGTGGGCTCATTGAAGAACTAGAAGCCATGGTCTGAAGACAAGGCTCAAGCCCCTTCAGGAAGTCTTTTCACCGTGCCAAGCCTCAGTTGTCTCATCTGTAAAATGGAGCTCCCGTTACCCACTGGCCCCTACTCTTGATATGCCAGGGTCAATTGAGGTAATGTGTGTGTAAAAGGTCAGTGGAGTGGCTGGGAGTGCCAAGACCAGAAGAAGCACTGCCAGCCTCTAGCCAAACTCTGGATTCAGTTATTGGTGAGCAGTGTGGGATGGCCACAGAACCTTCTCAACAGAGCTGCCGTGAGGATTCAGAGAGCCCCTGTGCACGAAGTGCCCAAGGCTATTTCGGGCACCAGTATCCACCTGTGCTCTCAGGGGCTCCCACTGAGTCGGGGAGAAAGACAATGAACAAATATCTAAGGGGTGTTGTGGACAGAGTAACCATGTGTCTCCTGATTATATCGGCCGTCTCTGCACAATTACCAAGAGTGCCCCTTTCACACTCAAAAGTCTTCTGGTTTGGAAGATCAGTTCTATACTTCCCTTCACTATGAAGAAAATGGAAGAGAAGGATTAGTGAAAAAGTGACCTAGAAGAGCGTGTTTAGATGGATTAGAAAGGCCACTCAGAGGATATGACGTTTTCATCAGACCCGAGTAAAGGGAAGGAGTCAGCCGGGTAATAGTCAGGTCAATGAGCATTTCAGGTAGAAGGAAGAGCAAGGGCAAAGGCCCTGAGGCAGCACGGAGCTTTGGGTGTTGGAAGAACAGGAGAACTAATAATGTTGTTGAGCAGAGGAGAGAGTGGTGCCAAAGGGGGGCCTGGGGTAGGCGGGGCCTGATCACAGAGAGTCTGGTGGGCTTTGGGAAGGGAATTTAAATTTTGTTCTCTAGGTCAGAGGTCAGCACATTTTTTTCTGTAAAGGGTCCTAGAGTAAAGATTTTAGACCTCATAGGCCATAAGCTCTCTGCTGCTCCTACTGGCCTACTCAACTCTGCTGTAGTAGCACAAAAAGTTGCCATCTTCAATATGCTAACAAATGAGTGGGGCTGTGTTCCAATAAAACTTTATTTATAAGAACAGAGACAAGGCCCGATTTGACCCCAAGCCATAATTTGCCAACACTGCTCTAGGTCATGGGAGACCATGGATAGATTTTAAACAATGGCTTGATCGTTGTATGACATCATCTGATTTACATTGTTAAAGTAACCTCTCAGATTGCTGTGAGGATAATGAATGGCTGTGGGTCAAGAGAGGTAACCTGCTTAAAAAAAAAAACTACTGCAAAAATCCAGGTAAGTGCTGATGGACTCAGGAACTAGCAGAGGAGCTGGAGAGAAGTGATGGATTTGGGAGCTGTTTTGAAGGGAAGCAGCCCAGAAGGGAGGTCGGTTACTGTGAAATGTGGGTGAAACACAAGGTGTGATCATCAGCATTGTCATCTGTACCTTTTTGCTCGTCCAAGGGGCTGGCTAGCCTGGCAACCACCAGGCCCATGCAATAAGCTTTGCAGAAATTGCCTCCTTACTTCAAATCACTTACAAAAGTTCAGGCTGCAATTATAAAGCTTCATAGCTGTGCAGCATCCATAAAAAGAGGTAATTTTAATATTTGGTTCAACTTCAAAGCAATAACTTAGAATTATATATACCCCATTAAAATATAATGTTTCTCCCCCAAACTAATCAAATGGCTAAATCAATTGTTGGTGGATTGCCAGTGGCCTGAGGATCAATGGGAATAGAAAATGTCTTCTATATTTTCTCTGTTACATAGAGTTAGAGCACATATTTTATTAATGTTCATCCTTTAGAGACCAGATTTGTGCATTCGCTAAAATAAACACTACAATCTTTAGGGTTTGGTTGGATGGAGAGTGCCGGAGAGTGTAAGGGCAAAGAATGCTTCACAAGGAAGCAGCCATTCCAGAGCCCTCGTGAGGTGGTGTGAACCACCCAGAGCTCGGATCCTGGGAACTTGTGTCTTGCAACTCCCATTCACATGTTGAATGACTTTGGAATATGTCCTTTCTCTTCTTAATCGCTCCATTTGTCAAATGAGGAGTTTGGACAAGATCAGTGAAGGTAAACAGGATTTGGGCTAAATTAGGTCAATTAGTAGGCAATGCATGGAGCCTTGAATGGGGAAGGATTCTGAACCTATGGCTGGGTTCAGAGGGAGGGAGTGCAGCCATTGATTAGTTACGTCTGTTGTGGGCATGGGTTAGGCATCCTGCAAGCCAGGGGTTTGTGATCCTTGGACTAATGGATTCTAAGGTCCCTTCTGTTCTAACCGGTTGAATAAAGCTCTATTAGTCTGAGTAGGTAATCTCCTCTATGACTTGTAGGATCTTCTCAGGCCCTCCATGAACGGTCTCTCACCCTTCCCTATGGCCAGCTTTGGCTAGACTGGGAACTCACTGAGAATAATAGATTCCAAACTCTGTGTGCAATAAGTCAGTTGCTACATTTCAATGATGCTTACTGTGCACCAGGCACTGCAGAGCTAAAGGTCCATAAGCCATGGCTGCAGCCTTATATGAGCAGGGACTATGGAGAAGGGCATTCAATTTAAAGAAGGACCAACAAGTAACATAAAACTCTAAGGTGGCCCAAGTCTCCCTGAATTTTCCATCCATACTTGGGAAGACCTAGTCTAGAGGGTGGGTCACTCCCCTCATCTCCTGAGTCTCTCTTTTCTCTTGGTGAGCTGTCGCCTCCCCTTTAGCAGTTGCATTGTTTGGTTGCAAGCAACAGTGACTGACCCAGGCAACAAAGAAATTGATTGGAAAGCTCTAGGGAAGAGCTCACTGAGTTGATGGAAGGTTAGAGAATTGGCTCAGAAAAAGGCAGCACTAGGAGTTCAGGGTGCTGGAACTGAGCAATCATGTGTGGCACTGCCTTTGAAATGTTTTCCACTCACGATTCTATGTCTTGGGAGGGAGTTCAGTTGACCAGCCTTGGACTACATGCTCTCTTCTTGGTAGGGGACTACAAGCAGCCTTGATTTATAGGCTGATACAATGGAGTAAAGAGAATACCCCAAAGAAGACATAGTACAGACACAGGAGAAGGAGGATATGGATACTGGGAGGTCAAAACCAGAACACATCGGAGGAACAGCTCTGCCATTCTGCCTTGGCAGCTGATACAAGCCTCTTCTAACCCTAATCAAGGGTCCGCTTAGGCTGCTGGTTCTGTTTTCTGATGGCAGAAGCTTGGTCACTGTGTTAGTTTCCTGTGGCTGCTGTAACAAATAACCATTAGCTGGGTGGCTTTAAAACAAGAGAAATTTGTCCTTTCACAGATCAGCCAGAAGTCCAAAATTAAGCTGTTGACAGGGTAGCGTTCCCTCTGGAGCTTCTAGGGGAGGGTCGTTCTTTGCCTCCTCTACCTTCTGGTGACTGTCAACATTCCTTGGCTTGTGGCTGCATCGCTTCCATGGTCACGTTGCCTTTTCTTCTGTCTGTCTCAGATCTCATCCTGCCTTTCTCTTATAAAGTCACTTGTCATTGGACTTAGGGCTCATCCAGATTATCCAGGAGGATGTCTTCATCTCAAGATCCTTAACTTAATCACACCTACAAAGATTCTTTTTCCAAATAAGGTCACCTTCACAGGTTCTGGAGATTAGGATGTGGATGTATGCTTTTTGGGGGTCACCATTCTGTCCACTGTACCTACACCAACATCATTCTTCCTCGTGATCTGTCTGTTTCTCCCATGATGCCGGGGGCAGGGCATTCTTCCCTTCTGCTACAATTTTTTAAGAAGTTTTCTATACAGGGTAGACATGTTTGGTAGAGTGTTAAAATGTTCAGAGTTTCTATTATGTGCTGGGCATTTTTACATGCAAGATTTATTTTGAGCCTTACGACCACTCTTCAAGGAGAGAATGGGCCCCTATTCTTCTCTTCCTTGTGGCTCCAGATGGAACCTGACTTAAGAAGTTGTGGAGCTGAAATTCACATCCAGGCCTCTCTGGCTGCCACATCTGCACATTTTCCACTGCAACCACTCCTATTGACTTAATCCTTGCTGGGTTTTATTTTTTTGTCCATTCCTTTAAGAAACGTAGAGAGGGGCTTCCCTGGTGGCACAGTGGTTGAGAGTCCGTCTGCCGATGCAGGGGATACAGGTTCGTACCCCGGTCTGGGAAGATCCCACATGCCGCGGGGCGGCTGGGCCCGTGAGCCATGGCCGTTGAGCCTGGGCGTCCGGAGCCTGTGCTCCGCAATGGGAGAGGCCACAACAGTGAGAGGCCCACATACCGCAAAAAAACAAAAACAAAAACAAAAACAAACGAAACGTAGAGGGAAATCCCCTGAAGACTGGGTAAGAGGCCATTATGAGTGGTACCCTTGATATCATGCCTAAAATTATCCCTCACTGCCAAAAATAAAGGCCTGCCTTTGCAGGTTGAGCTGGAACCCTGGGAGTCTCCCTTTCCTGTCACAGTTATCTCAAGGGCATCATTCGTGGGCTATCTCTGCTTCCAACAGTCATCCTGGGCTCCAGCAGGAGGCCCTTGGGACCCACAAATGCACTTCATGGTAGTCCTCCAGAGACCATCCAGAAAAGTGGGAGCCTGGGACCCCTGTTGGAGGCTGGCTTTCCTCCCAGTGCTGAGTGGTTGACCATCAACCCTTCAGTGCAGAAGAACTGAATGACAGGCCCCTGTTCTCCCTCACAGTGCTGTGACCAAGATCCACAACTAAAACTCGGTCTGTGCACAGACTTATGGCCTTGGGCTTTGCATTCACTCCAAAAGCAGAGCTGTCTTACCAGTTACCGTACTCCGAGGATTTTGAAGAATTGTGGGCCCCTGAGCCCCAGCAATGATGGGAGTGCTTAAGGCTAAACAGCACGAAGGCAAAGACCTTCCCAGAATTGGGAATTGCCCCACTTTGAGCCAGTGGCTTCCTTTAGAATTTGGAACTCTATTAGCAAACATCTAGTCGAAACTTTTCCTATTCCACTGAGGCCCAGGGAAAAGCAGAGGCCTTCCCGAAGCCCCACAGAACTCTTATCTCCTGGTTCCTTTCCTGGGTGCTTTCTCTGACACCCCAAGTGGGCTGTACTGAGCAGTGGACAGGTCAGATGAGCGAGAGCCTGTGTAGACAGCTGGGGGAAAGGAGTCTACCATTTAGTCTGGGAAAGTGACAAGCACATGAAAAATGACTGAGAAAAGAAACCTAGACACTTCACAAGGAAAATGACGCTTCTACACAGCCTCAAAATATTCCCCATAAAATATCCCGGCAAAATATCTCCAAGAACACGCGACATATTGGGATTCCGTCACAGCTCCATTTAAGTGTCTTCACTGGGGAGAAGTTTTGTTTTTCCACTTGAAAAATAAGAAGGATCAACTTATAGGCTCAAAGGAAATAGCTCCTCAGAAGGAGAACAGTTGTGTTTGCAGAGAAGCATTTATTCATTTAATAAGCATTTTCTGAGTCTCATTATGTGCTCAGGCAGCAAGGATACAGTGGTGAACAAGAAAGACACAGTCCTGGCCCTAAGGATGAAGATGACGATGCTGATGCTGACGATGGAGCTGGTGGTGGTGGGATGATGATGGAGGTGGTGATGGAGGTCATAATGTTGGTTATAATTTTTAACTTCTATTAAGAATTCACCCTGTGCCTTGCTCATTCATTATCTCATTGTATCTTTGCAACAAGCCTGTGAGGCAGGGACTTTTATTAGCCCCTTCTTACAGATATGGAAACTGGGGCACAGAAGTATTAAAGAACATTCCAGTGCTACTCATTTAGAAACTGATGGGGCCAGGTTTTGACTTAGCCAGTCGGGTCTGATAAAGAAGATAGACGATAAACAACTTGTCTCTTAAAAATAAATCTATGATCACAAACTGTGATGACTTCCACAAAAGACAAGTACAATTATTTTAAGAGAATGAAAAGGAAAGACTTCTTTGTGTAGGCGTTTTAGGGAAAGCTTGAAGGGCAAGTAGAAGTTAATTCAGCAAAGAAGATGGGGAGAGGGGAATGTATACCGTGTTTTTAAATGGACACTGAAATCCTTTATTTGCAGTGGAATTCCACATAACATTCTATATAATAAAACAGGACAAGGGCACAGCCTGCATGGGGAAGCCTGGAGGTACCCCCAGTCCACTACTGTCCTGACTCTCCTCTCTAGGGTCTCCCCCTACCGTCCCCATCCTGTGGTGACCCAAAGCCCCGCAGGAGACAGTGTGGGACCCACCGACCTGGAGGTTGAGATTTCAGCCAGGGCTGGGTCTGTGCCTGGGGCCAATGGACAGTGGCTCTGTGGGCCGAGGTATGAGGAGTGTTCAAAGTCCTCTTCTCGGACTTCCCTGGTGGCGCAGTGGTTAGGAATCTGCCTGCTAATGCGGGGGATGCGGGTTCGAGCCCTGGTCTGGGAAGATCCCACATGCCGCGGAGCAACTAAGCCCGTGCACCACAATTACTGAGCCTGCACTCTAGAGCCTGTGCTCCGCAACAAGAGAAGCCACCACGATGAGAAGCATGCGCACCACAACAAACAGTAGCCCCCGCTCGCTGCAACTAGAGAAAGCCTGCGCACAGCAACGAAGACCCAACGCAGCCAAAAATAAATAAATAAATGTATTTAAAAAATTTAAAACAAAACAAACAAACAAAAAAGTCCTCTTCTCTAGCCTGAGACTGGCATTGGTTGCAGCCAGCACAGTGTCTGGTGGCTTCTCATAGTGGTGAGCGGGGAGAGGGTGAAGGTGACGTGGAACAGCAAGACACACCTTTTAGCCTGGAAGCCAAGAGATGGCTGCTCCCACCGCTGTCCTCAACTGGCCCTACTGCTTGAGCCTCCCAAGTGACCCCGGAGTATCTGCTAGACGGTTACTGGCCATCAGTCCATACCCTTCATTTTCTCCCACCTCTGCGCCTTTGCTTTGACCACCTCTTACATTTGGATAACCATGTTTTCCCCCCGTCACATCATTCCCATTCACTTCCATTTTTCCCAAACTGACATATCAGCTAAGACTCGGGCTGGCTCCCTTAACCCTGCCTTGAACTCCTCTGGAAGGAAGCCATGGTGCAGCTCATCTGAGACGTGGGGTTGGGGGGGGGGATAGCTGGGGGTTGGAGGAGTCCAGAGGCTGAAGGTCCACGTTTGTTGACCTCTCCATCAAAGGCTGGCTCGGTGACCCTGGCAAATCCCTTAAGCCCTCAGAGCCACACTTTTCCCACCTGTAAAAGAGGACTAATAATGTCTATTCCACAGGCACCTTTGCTGGTGGTTCCTGGATGCATATTTAATCTTTGCTTGTGGACTGTTGGGTCGTGCCAACCACATCTGAAGTGCCCACCCCTGTGGGTACTGGATATGCCCACTGTGGCCAATATCCCCTTCTTTGAGGAATCGCCCCCATCACAGACAACTTTGTAAAATCAGATCCCCCCCTCCACCTCCCCAGGTTGATTGGCTTCTGTCCCGAGGACAGCTTGGCCATGGGCTAGCTTGGAAAAATGGACGAGGCCAATTAGATCCCTGCACCTGGAAATGACCATGAGCCAGGACGACCAGAACCCCACCTGTGGGTGTCGAGTTAAGAAGTGGTGAGTGAGGGAAGCTCAGGGCCAGAGTCACCATCAGGGGTGGACACAGACTGAGACTTGGAGGACACTGGTGGGGGAGAGAGGAAAATGGGGGCAGAGACACATGGAAATGCCTGAGAGAAGACCACGCTAGCTGTTCCCATGACAATAGGGCTACTCTCAGTGACCTAAGTAAAGCTCCCTGCCCAGGGTCACCGCTGCCTGCAAGGGGATGTGAAGGAGGAATTGACTTCCACTCACTGCCATACCTCCAAGGAAGGCCCCAGGGGTCAGTAAGGAGCCTGTGAGGAAATCGCAGTGGTTATCACTAAACATGTGCCAGGCATCCTTCTGTGGTCCATCCTCAGAACAGCCCGGGGAGGCAGATACCATCAATCTCCCCATTTCACAGATGCGGAAACTGAAGCAAAGAGTGGTCACATGACTTGCCTCATACGACAAGATATATGAGTGAGTGACCCAGGATTCAGACCCAAGTAATCGTCTCTAGAGACTCTGAACTTAATCTCTGTGTTATCCTGTCAGCTACTGTAATCAGCCAGAAAAGGCAATGAAAAAGAGATACAAGAGTCCATTCACAGGAGTCTCAAATATAGTCACCAGCCCAACAAGAAAAGGGAAGGAGCTTCATGAAGAAGAGTACAAAGCTTTGCTGAGTCACAGAAAGCTTGAATGATACACAGACACTGCTCCTCTATGGAAAGATTTAGTATTAAAATTGACAGTTTTGCCCACAGTGATTTCAAAGTTTAAGACAACCTAAATCACGAAGCTACTTTTTAAGGAGCTTGATAACACGAGTCTAAGTTGCACCTGGAAGATTTAATGGGCGAGAAGGGCCAGGAAGTTTTTGAGAAAAGGAGCATAATTAGGGGGAATTTGCTCATTACCATGTTTGGGGGGCATATTATGAAGCCATGGTAATTAAAACAGTGTGACACTGGCTTTGAAGAGCAGAAAGATAAAAGATACGCAATTAAATATTTGCTATATGATAAAGGAGGTGTTTCATGTAAGTGAGAAAAAATATATCATTTATACCCACATTAATTCCAAATGGATTCAATGTTTTCATGTGAAGAAATGAAGCTGAAATTTCCTCTCAAAAATGCATAACCTGAATTTAATCAAAAGGGAACATCAAACAAACCTGGACTAGGGACCTTCTACAAAATGGTTGGCCTGGAATCTTCTAGCTATCAGCAGCAAAGCAGGCAGAGGGCAGAGAATGAGCTCTCAGAGCTGGGGGAAGAGACCCCGGTGTGGGTGGAGCAGTGACGGCACCCGCAGCAGAGAGAGGGGTAGGTGTTGCAGGAGCTGGTGACGCCACATGAAGAAAAATGGATCCCTGGGACTTCCCTGGCGGTCCAGTGGTTAGGACTTGGTGCTTTCACTGCAGAGGGTCCGGGTTCGACTCCTGGTCAAGGAGCTAAGATCCTGCAAGCTGCACGGTGGGGCCCACTGCCCGCCCCCACCAAGAAAAAAGAAAGAAAGAAAAGAAAAATGGATCCCGAAAGAAGGTTCTGGGAGCAACCTGTGTCACCAAAAAGAAGCCTTGTCCTTTGCCTCCCTGATTTTCTGAACTCCCCTCTAGTGATTGCTGATCCATGCCTTAATGCAACGTTGTGTAAGCTCAGAAAAACATATTTGTGAAGAACTTTTAATTACAGTAAGTCTCCTACATACAAATGAGTTCATTCCGAGAGTATGTTCGTAAGTCCAACAAAGTTAGCCTAGGTACACAACTAACACGATTGGTTATATAGTACTGTACTGTAATAGTTCTATAACATGATACTTTTCACACAAATAATAGCTAAAAATCAAACAGAAGACATTTTTAATCGTACAGTACAATACCTTGAAAAGTACAGTAGTACAGTATAACAGCTGGCATACAAGGGCTGGCATCGAGTGAACAGGCAAGAAGAGTTACTGACTGGAGGAGGGAGAGGAGGTGGCAGATGGTACAGCTGAAGGATCGTCAACAATAGAAGGATGTAGAGGATGCGTGCACATGACAATGTATGCCAGACACGTGAAGTAACGTGGTTGGACATGTGAACACACCTGAAGGTTCACAACTTGAAGGTTCGTATGTAGGGGACTTACTTATATGTCAAAACAGATGTTAAATATAAAGTTAGGCAGAAACGTTTTGTAGCGTTTACTAGATACTAGTAAACGCCAGATACTAGTCTAAGTCCTTTTATATTTAGTCCTCATATTTACCCTATAAGGCAGGTACTATTATTATCCCTTTTAAATTTGAGGAAATTGAGGCAGGCCACAAGAGGTCAAGTGACTGCGTCCAAAATCACATGACTGTGTATGCTAAGACTGAGGCTTGGTGGGAGGTAGTTGAACCCCTAAAACTGCACTAATAGCCACCATGCTCTACTGTTCTGTATAAAATCAATAATATGCCCAGGACAAGACTGAAGGGATGCTCAGAGACTACCCAACTTGCCCAGAAGCTGGGATTATGGGTATTTGTTTTCTGGATGTATTTGCCTTTGCTGAACTTTTAGAATATTCCAGGCTAAGTCACGACTTTTTTTTTTTTCTTACAATTGGAAAAGTCAACAACTAAATGGAAAAAATTCTACCCACCCTTCTAGTTTGTTCTATGGGAGTCAGTTCTTGGCCCCTCCAAGCCCACGCTGACAGTCCTCTCTGAAATCCCACACCACTTAAGTCCCCTTTATATTGCTAAGGACTTCATTGCCGGCTAAGCGGTTGGTGGGTTTGATTCATCGCTAGGACACTGTGAGTTCCTCAAGATGGTCTCTACTTGGTTCTCCGGGGAAAATTCAGGTGCTCACATCTCAAGCCTTTCTTGCTTGTTCACCCTCTGTAAGATAATATGTTTGTGTTAAGCCACTAAGTTTATTGTAATTTGTTATCGCAGCGATCAGAAACTAATACATTCCTAGTGAGGATAGAGTCAGTACATGAACTTGTGCTGTCTGGCGTCAGAGCTCAAACTCTTAACCATGATATCTGACTGCCTCAATCAGTGTATACAGAATATGGGTCCATGGTGAAATTATTTGGGGTCCTAGGAATTCAGGAGGCCTTGAGGATATGCTGAGTGAGGCTTAAGGTAGATCCCAATGAGGGCAAGGGTTTGGCTAAGTGAGGGTAAGAGGGAGCAGAGTGAAGAGAACATTCTGACTGAGGAAACTGTGTCCAAAGTTCCAGAGGCAGCAGACAAGAAAGCAGAGGTGGGTGAGATGAAGCGCCAGGTGGAGTGGGGAGCAATAGGAGGGCGACAAAGGCCAACAGAGAATGTGCCTGGATGCTGTGGGTTCTGCGAGCAGCCATGGGAATGATGAACAGATGCCAGTCCATAGCCTGGGGATGCTGAGGGACCCAGGAGCTGGCCAGGTCTCTCTCCTCATTGGCAGACGTGAGGCTGCTGTATTCTGTGGGGCATCTGGCACCACGGTTTTGGGAAGACATTTCCCCCCAGGTCAAGTCCAGCTCAGGCTGAGTCTTCTGGGCCCTGGAGCACCAGACCTGTGGGAAATAGGATTGTTGGCAGGACCCAGCCCCTGAAACCTCCCCTGGCTGGAGGAAGATGCTGGAGAAAAGCCTTGTTCCTAATCCCTCTGGTCTCACAATCCAATGCTTATTTCTACCAAAGCTAGGCTGCCGGCAGAGTTTGTCTCAGGTGTCCCTGCCCTAAGCCTTGATCTTCAGCTTCCTGGGACCCCATTCAAGACTGAATGCCATTCATTCATTCATCCCTTTATCCATCACATACTTATTGAGCCCTTACTATGCGTCAGACACTGGACTAGGTTGTTGGTGAGACAGTGATGGTCAATGTCCTGCCCACAGGGAGCTCAAGTCATGTCACTCTTGTCAGTCTGGCCAGATGGGGCTGGATGGGGCATGGTGGATCTCCCAGTCTGGAAGATGCACATGGTGACCCATAGTCCTCACACAGCCAACAGGTACATTTTGTTTGACATGCACAGTTGGTTTTTTTTCCTTATTTACTTATCAACGTATACAGATCAGAAGATTTCATATATAATAGATACCCGGCTTTCCAGTTTCCCATGAAAAACTACAAGCTCTGGCAAACCAGGCTCATGTTTGCACACAACTAGGGTTGGAACTGAGTAGCAGCTGCCCCCTTTGGTTCACCACAATCACCCTCTTCCTGGTCTCTGAGTCTCCCAGCCTGGAGGACAGGTGTCAGGACGCACTGTCATAGTTGTATTGCTGTTTGTTACTTGGAAACCTCCACCTTCGGAGACAGTTCCCAATATATACGGCCTTTATGATCTCTTCAGAATCAGTGCTTGCCTGACATGAGTCCCAGAAGATGCTGCATGCTGCTCTGGTGAGCTCAGTAGTCACATGAATATCCACGCACCTGCTGTTGTAGCTGGTGCAGATGAGAGAGCTCCGTGCTGGGACATAGGACCTGCTGATGAGTCTTATATGGGTTTGCTGTGTGACCCTAAGCAGGTCACTTCACCTATGCCTCAGTGTCCTCACCTGTACAACGGGGAAGTTAAAAAACCTCCAAGCATTCTCCTAGCTTTAAAATTGTCTCCACGATTGCACTACCTTCCTTCCCCATGGCACTGGGAGGGGCTACTCAGATCATAGATGCAGAAGCATCTTGAAAATTCAACAATTGCCCACTGGCTAGGAGTACAGGCTTTAGAGGTCAGCAACTCAAGTGTTTAACTCTCAGCCCAGCCCTAACTTTTTGAACCTGGGGAAACTTTCTTAAGCTCTCCATCTCAGTTTCCTCATATGTCAAAAGGGTATAATAAAATTCACTCACATTGTTGTGAATATTAAACAAGTCATTGTAGGGAAAGTGCTTAAAGCAATGCTTGGCGCCAAGAAGTGCTTAATAAATATTAGCTCTGTGCCAGAAGCCACTGTTATTGTAAAAGCCTCTGTTCTTGAAGAGTGTCTAAACTCATGGGGAGACAAGGAGTGCCTCTAAAGTACAGTCTGGGGACAAGAGGATTGTATGGCATTCAGCATGAATTCAGGGAGTGTAGTGGAGGCTTTCAGACCTGTAGAAAGCAGAGAAGGGTGGCCTAGAAGAGTTCAGAAGGCTTCTCTAAGGAAGGTGTTGATGGGAGGATTTGGCTGAGAAATAGTGGGTGCCAATGGGAGGGTGTTTTGTGGGTAACCCTATCCCAGGTGGGAGAAAGAAAGGACCAGGCATTGCTTCACTTGGTCATTTATATATATATATATATATATATATATATATATATATATATATATATATATATATATATATATATATATATTTTGGTCATTTATATTTTTAATGATGCCTCGTGTCAGGCTCAGTGTTTGGTGCCAAGGACACAGTGAATAAGGCAATTCAGTGTTGTAGCTAAGACCACAGACATTGGGTCAGACATACTTGGGTGAGAGTCCCAGTGCCGTTGCCATCAAGCTGTGTGATCTTGGTCAAGCTATTTAACCTCTCTGAACTTTACTTTTCCATTCCGTAAAATGGAGATGATAATGGCACTTCGTCAGGGGGCCTGTGAGGATTAAATGAACTAATGCCTGAAAAAAAAAGTCAGCCCCTGGTAAGTGATGGTCATCATTGCTCCCTTGTTTTGTATGTCTTTTGCATTGTAACATTGTGGGGAACATGGCCTGTGTGAGAAATACAGCTTCTGACTGGGAAGTGTATGTAACTCAAAGGAAAAATGATCTAGGCGGCATGCAAGATGGGATGGTCCTACACATGAATAAAAAAGATCCAGAACAGTGCTACTCAAAGTGTGGTCTGTGTTCCCACGCCAGCCCAAAAACTCTTTGTAGGAGATCTGTGATGAGACAACTATAGAGGTTGAGGGTAAAACTTAGAAACTTTTTCAGCAGTTTCACATTGACTGACATCCAAAAGCATGCTTGGTAGACTTGTCTCACTGAACAGGATGTAGAACAGTTCAGTTATTGTTGAATTTGCATGGTACGGGGCATGTGGCTCAAGTTGCTTACCAGTCATGTGCAGTAGGACCAAGTGTCAATCCATGATGGATTGGAAATATTTTAAAATGGTCCTTTGCAACAGATAGCTTGAGAAACAGTGTGTTATAGTCAGGCAGAGAGCTTAATTTTGAGTGAGTAGATTTGTCAGTCAGGGCCCACCATGAAAACAAAATATGCTCTAGGTGTTTCAAATATAGAGAATTTCATAGAGGGGATTGATTACACAGACAATGGAAGATCTGGGAAGCCAAATAAAGGACAATGATACAACCCAGAAATTGGCTACAGCAGGAATCTGCTACCATTCCTAGGGCTGGAGGGACAGCAGAAGGATGTGGTGCAACTAAAATCAAGATTCAGGGTTGTCCAGAGAGGGCTAGACCCATTACTAGGACTTCTCAGCAGGAGTTGGGGCCATGGAAGAGACCTAGGTTCTGCTTTAGATGACACCGGAAAAAAGGAGAGATAAAGAGAAATACCCTGACTTTTATCCTCTGTCTATCCCTCAGTATTCTGTCAGTACCTTCTATTGGTTGGGACCTATGCAGAAGCCAGTTGGCAAGGGAGCTTGGGGACAGAGAGCAGGGGAATGACAGTGAACGGATCTGAGAGCAAAGAAGCCAATGACTGTCACAGGGGGCGAGAGAGGGCAGGAAACTAGCCAGCCAGAAATGATTTCCAATCAACTTCTTCTGACCCTGGTGGTGGAGCTGGTGATGGTGGATTAAGACTTCTCACTAGCTCTCTGTCTCTTGTTGTTGAGATGACCAAGTAAGATGGTACTCACTTGATACCCTGGAGTGGGGATGGGTGGGGAAGAAGATGGAGTTTCTGTACCACCAACCTCAAGGGCAGGATTAAGAAACAGGATTAATGTCTGCTTCTCTAGATTATGTTCCCTCCAACCTCCTTCTTGTAACTTCCAAGTGGGGGAAAAAAAAAAATCCATGAAGTCTGTGATGTCTTCCATTTTTTAAATGGAGCTGTTAGAGCCCAAAGATGTGTGCATTATGGAGACGATTTGAGAGAATTTCTTAGAAAACGGAGAGAGAATTCCAGAGAAGTTAAAAAACAAAACCCAAGAAACCAAGCAGCAACACCAAACCGAGAGATTGGGCGAATAAAACACTTGTGAAAAAACCTGCCAGGCTATGATGCAGGGAGAAAATTGATATTAATGAAACATCATGAGTGAATTAAGGCAGCCAAAGTACTCTCAGATGTCTGTGGGGACTGCTCCTCTCACTGGCTTTTGGAAAAAGTTAGCATGTAAAACTTCCTCATAAACAAAAGTATTTTAAGAATTTCAACTTGGAGACATTCCTGGCTAGCATCACTTATGCAGTTGGGAATACCTTTGATTAATTCCGGCTGGTAATTAGGTTGGAGGGCGTTTGTGCCAAGCGTTCCTAAGAGCTGCATGAAGGGTGAAAAGGGAAGGCAGGGCACAGTGGGAAAGCCCTCACCTGGCTTTGCTGCCCTGAGATGAGCTGGATGGAGACTTCTGGTTTTAGGAGTGAGACCAGTATATTAGCTCTGGTCATGTATAAGACCATCACTGAAACCACCCTGTGTGTGACTATAGAAGATACCAACCGGGGTGTCTCTCCAGCTCATGTCTCCTTTCTCTGAGACCAGCCTCTCCCTACCCTACAGCCATATTGAAATCATGAGATCCCAGCCCTGGATGTAGCAGATTGGACCAGGAGTGGTCACCTTACTAAAGCTTAGACAATCAGATTCTTCCCCAAATCCCAAGCACTTGGAACTAGCATTTGCAGATGCTAGTGAGTTTCTCCTTGTTGCTTGAACTGTGGACGTATAAACTCAACGAATGCTGGCTGCCTGCCTTTTGTAGAGAAGCCTGTTTACAGAGAAAGAAAGATGAAGAAGATCCAGAGAAAAGAAGCAATTCCAGGCAATGAGGCTTGAGAGAGAACCTGGTTCCTGTCCTCCATGAGGCCCAGTTTCATGGTCTCTTCTTTGGTTTTGAGAGATATGTCCAAAAATAGTCCCCTTTTTATTGCTTGTGCAAATCTGGGTATCTACTCTTTGCCACCAAGACACCAACAGTATGAGAAAATGGTGGTTGCCATGTCATGGCCTAAGATGGCACCAATGCCTACAGATGAGACAAGTCAACGATATTTTCTTATTACTCACTTCAATTTAGGAGACGTCTATGCAATATCTCTTAATTCTGTCTCCCATTTGGGGATGCCAGTAAAGAGAGAAGTGGGGGAAGATGCTGCGCAATTTGATGGCTCTCCCAAACCTTCCCTGAACAAAAGCAGCCCTTGCCCACCTGCCTTATGTCCTACCATTAGTCATCCCACTCTATGTAGGTCAACACAGGATGCTACCTGGAAAGGGAGAGAGCCCATTGTACAGATGATATGACTGAGGCTCAGAGCTTAAGTGGCTGCTCTTTGCAGCATCTAACAGAGTTCTAGCACCAGGTTTGTACTTGATAATACCAACTTAGCATCAGCTCCAAGCTGAGGCCTGTGACCCAGATATGGTCCTTGGAGGAATCATGCAGCTGTGTTGGGGAAATGAATATCAGTGTTTCGTGACTGTGGCTGCACTTTAAAAATACTAGGGAAGGTTTCTGAAAAAAAAAAAAAATCTAATGCCTGGACCACACTCCAGACCAGTTGAATCATAGTATCTTGGTTTGGGAACTGGGCATTATTATTTTTTAAAAGTTCCCAGGATGATTTTAAGATGCAGTCAGGGTTAAGAACTATTGAGCTTGGTGAATTACTTTTGGGAAGAAGGAGAGATTAATTGAGCTGATGGGTGCTGGATCTTCATTGTTGAGCACTGAGCATGAACCCCCTGAACTCCTTGCCAGGGATGGGTGGGAGAAAGTGGAGAAAGGGGGAAGACTTAGCTACTGAGTTCAGATGTTTCCTATCACAATTAAGGTCAAACCAGCTTGGACTGTCTGAAGTTCATCACTCATTATACTTCATTAATTTGGACTCAAGGTAAAAATTTATAAATGTTCTCAATCTCTTAGAAAATAGCTTTGTTCAACAGAGGAAAGATGTAAATAAGACAGCCAGCCCTTTGGCCTGCTTAAGGGAATCATCCCTACACACACACAGACACACAGACACACAGACACACAGACACACACACACACCAACAGTGAGTTTGCTAATAATACATTGGATTTTAGTTAGTCATTCAAGTAGGTCCTTGGGGACCACTATTTGCCAAACACTGTTCCTGGCATATGGTAGAGACTCAATAAATATTTGTTAAATTAATGAATAAGTGAACATATTGTCACTGTAGAAGTCACCACATGCTGTTTGGATTATAGATGGTTTTGAAAGAAATGGAATATTCTGAGGTCCAAACAAAAATGAACAGACCTGCCTCCATCTGGAACTTGGTGGGGGGTGGGGGTCATAGGTCAGAAATCCCAGATTTTGGATGGGCAATAATTTCTATTGGTTTTGCTTTCAAGGTTCCCAAGCTCTAACCTGTCCCCGCTGCATATTCCAAGCCTGGGTTTAGCCTGGCTCAATTTTGGCCAGTAATAAAGGGGAGCAGGGTGGAGCATTGGCACCTCACATATGTCCTGTATCGGGGAGGCAACTGCCCCCTCCACTGGGCTCCTCCTTTGGGCATCACCCTGTCAGTGGACACACTGAGAGCCCAGAGCCTCTCAGACTTGCCAACTGAAACAGCAATGAGAGCAGAAGAGCATGAACTCATAACCCCCATGACGTAGGGGCATTTCCTTGAAGCAACCAGTTGCAGCAGGGCTGCTACGAACTAAACTGAATTGTGTCCCCCACCCCACCCCCCCAATTCCTACATGGAATCTATAATCCCCAGTGTGGCTGTATTTGGAGATAGGACCTATAAGGAGGTAATTAAGGTCAAATGAGGTCATAAGGATGGC
The DNA here is from genome assembly GCF_025265405.1 of Mesoplodon densirostris. Taxonomy (NCBI): domain Eukaryota; kingdom Metazoa; phylum Chordata; class Mammalia; order Artiodactyla; family Ziphiidae; genus Mesoplodon; species Mesoplodon densirostris. The sequence goes on along the minus strand of NC_082679.1, from coordinate 36,477,493 downwards.
ACCCTGATCCTTTAGGATTAGTGTCTTTATAAGAAGAGACACCGAGAGCTCTCTCACACTCAGAGGAAAGGCCACATAAGGACAGAGCTGGGAAAAAAGCATAAGGGACTTGAACTATTTAAAAAATTTATTTTGATGTTGTAATCTACTGGACAATAAAGTCTTTGTTTGTTTAATATTAAAAATAGTTGTTATTTAAAATAACATTTTTCCTGAAGTTTCACCTAATCCCTACCTTATCTCCAATTACCTTCCCAGGTACATGTGCCCAGTTTGAAAAGTACATGATAAGCTGAGTTGAGAAGAGGCTTAAATTGAGAGGGAGCCATGATCCAGGTCAGAAGACATGTTTGCAGGAACTGGGGGTAATTGTCCCAAAGAGGAGGGGACTGAGGGTCAAGCATGACAGCTACCTTCAGATGTCAGAAGGGGAACCTGAAACATAAATCAAACAAAGGTCTTCAGTCTTAGCAAACACCATGTCCCCTTTTGATAAATATAAAAATCTTGCACATTCTGGTTATTATCAGGCTCTTATTTGTATCATGGAAAATTGAAAATTTTTTCATTTTTCAGCTTTAAATATCATCACTTGAATTGTGTGTTTTCAAACCATTTTCACTCCTGACCCCCCTCCACTCTGGAGGTTCTGATATTCCCATCCAGCCGGCTTCCTTACCTCCCTGCTGAGTTTTGCTATTATAAGTATGTAGCTCCACAAAGTAGAATCCAGCCAATGGGGATGAGTTACAGGAAGGTAGATTTCAGCATAGAAAGAAAGACATTGTAAAAGAATCCAGAATGGATTGATGTTGTAGGTAGTAAGCCCCTTGTTGCTGGAGGGAGGTAAGAAGAGGCCAAGTGACACTGTGATTACCAATTCTGACTTTGTGCTTCAAAAACCGAGATGTACAACGTGGAAACTCCAGGTCTCTGGACAAACAGCCACACCTTTGTAGGTTAGACATTTCAGTGTTTTAAATTCTGTTCTCCATACTTTCAAAGAGGGGCCACTTACCTCTGATTCCTTGAGATCCCTAATTCTTTCTCCCATCCAGTTAGGGGAGTGGAACTCAATTTGTCTGAGGACTGGAGGGCCCCAGGGGAGACATCGGGGGTGTGGAGGCTCCAGCGGTGAAGGTGGAGAAGGTGGCACAGGGGTGCCATATGAAAAGGGCACAGGGAGTTCTCTCTGTCACTTCAGGCTTTCTAGGCCAAAGAGCCAGGGTCCATTCATTACACACCTGGAGGTCTCAGTGCCCTACCATGAAACATTAGCCTGGCCCTGGATCACTCCATGCTGCCCCACCACGTACATGTTGCCATCCTGAAAAGTGCCGGTTCACCACTCCCTCCTCACTTTCTAGCCTTAGGCCAGAGGTTACCTTACCACAGGCTAATCTTAATGCATTTGGTTTGACCAGGAGGGTGTATTTTGTGAGCCCTCTCCTACCAAACAGAACAAAATAAGGGATTTCACATAAGGAATCCAGATTTCCAGTTTCTCTGTAACACTCGGATCTGGGAACCTGGACCTGCATCCCCCAGGGCACAATTCACCTCCTGTGCTGCCCTCCCCTTCTGTCACCAGTTGTCCCTTGTCTTAGTTCTTGGCTTCTTCCTAGAGCAGATCCTGGATCAGAGAGCAAGTTAGTTACTTGAGAGGTGAGTCCAGAACATACGAGCAGACGGTGGGGAGGTGGGCAGGGAGGGAAGAAAGCCCATAGAGTTACTATTGTGGGCAGCTAGAGTCTAATCCTGCCGGGGTCACTCTGAGAGTCTGTGCAGATCATGCCTCCGTGTCCATCCTGAGAGGAGAGGGAGCTGGGGTATTTGTACACCAACTCCTGTCAATCACGGGTGGAGGCTGCTCAAGCAGAGAGAGAGCCGGTGGCCAGAGAGAGCCCTGGGGTAGAGAGAGGCAGGTCCTGGCAGCAGGGAGGCCAGAGTGCACGGAAAGGGTAAGGCCTGCATGGGGTGGGCGTTGGGGCGGGGGTCAGTGCTGGTGGCTTCTGCTGTTCCTCTGTAAGAAGTTTGACTCCGCTGCTCTGCTTTAAACCATTTTGTCCAGCCCTGTTTAAAAAGAACATCTCCTCTCCTTGCTGTCCGTATCTGACTCAATTCCTGTTCTGTGCTATGTGGGCAAGATGACGCATGCTGTGGCCTTTTCCTCGACCCCATCCAGCCAGTCTTGCTTTTGCCTTCTGAAAGCTTTAAATTCCTCAAGTCCCCTGCTCTCTTGTTCATTCTAAGTTAACCAGCCAACTGGTTTCGATGGCCAGTTGTGGGAGAGATTAATTGGAGGGGAGGGATTAACAATCCTTTTCTAAGTCAAATCTCCAGATCTGGGTCATTAAAAATGATGCCTTTTTGAGTACTTCCATCTTTGCTGGCATCCCTTTGCTGACCAAAGGAAGAACGGCAGACACCAGACAATGGGCCCCCATCGGCCCTCATGGCCACAACATTTCCTGGAACCAAAGGGCTGGTAATATGTACAAATGAGAGGGGCAAGTTCTCTGCCAGGCCCTCCCCAGAGGGGAGTTAATCTTCACTGTAGACGTGTTTTATTCTGAGAATCTGTCTTGTAAACCCCGTGCAGACAGCTGTTGTTTTCAGATTACAGAGCCTGTTGACGGTCTCTCCTTCAAAGGATCTACGGTTTGGGGTTTTTAAATGTTGCAAACCATGCCACCTAGTCCCTGCTGGATTTGTTTTGTCAGAGGTGCCCGCCAAGGGCTTCTTTTTTCTGTGTCTTTGTACGCCAGGGCTTGGAGTCAGGACTGGCTGTAGCCTCTTCTGCATCAAGTGAACTTCTTCTGGCCCTTTCTCCTCTTTTTCAGGCCCTTTTCTCTGTTCCTCTTTCTCAGATGCTGTGAACCGAGACTGGGTGAGGCCAGCCCATCAAATGTCCCCATGGGTCCCGCCTTCTGGGGTATTAAGATACACCAAGCTGTGGTGAGTGGTGGGAATGGGACAAGTACACAGAGGCATTGAGCCAAAGGTATGGGCCTTGAAATGTATTGCTTAGGGCACCAGGCCCTGACCAGTTACTAGCTGGGAGCTCTGGGGCAAGCCACTTAACTTCTGTCTGTTCCTGTTTCCTGGGCTATACAATGGAAATAATGAGAGCACCTACCTCAGGGAGCTATTGTAAAGATAAAATGAGATGATACACAAAAAGCTTCTTGGTTGGCACACAGTAAGAGTTTGATAGATGAGAACAATTTTTATTATTAAAAAAATGTTTTTATTGAAGCATAGCTGATTTACAATAGTGTGTTAGTTTCAGGTGTACAGCGTAGTGAGAGCTTTTTTGCTTTCCTCCTCCTCCTCATCATCTGGCTTCCAGAAATACCATCACTGGCTTTCAGAGGAGAACTGAGCTCCATCCACTGCGAAGAAACAGGGGTAGTTTCTCAAATTGCAATGTCGTAGAGGGGGACGGCAAGTCAGAACAGAGAGGACGGCTTTCCAGGTGGTGGGAACCAAGTGGAGTGTGAAAGTCTCTTATATTGACTGCAGTCAGTATAAGAGAGGCAAAGAGGAGCAAATGAGGCAGAAGAGGTAGGCTGGGCCCAGTCCAAACGCCCAGCTTAAAGGTGGTGGGCACCATTCATAGTTTTAAACTAGGAGACCTGTTTCATCAGAGCAGGGAGTGGCCGTGCTCAGAAAGAACAACTCTGCTTTCTGGGAGAGGCCAAACTTCTCAATTAAGAGAATTCTCCTTTGGTCTTGACAAAATGACCAACAGGAACCACACGCTTGGATGTTCCATTTGTCAAATGACATCCTTTGCTTCGACAGCAAAGCTGAGGCCCTGTGTGACGTGCCGGGGGTGGGGGGGTCAGACATTTTACTGGAGAGTATTGAATTTGTTCAGACCCCTGCAATTCCCCTGGAAAGGGCCATGGATATGGGGTCAATTTACCCTCCGACCCGAAGCCACAAAGTTGATAATCAGCCGCCACCGTCTATGGGGGAGATGAACTCCATTGTGGAGCTGTTCAATAAATCTGCTATTAGCAGGGAAAGTGCTTACATGCACTTAAAAAGAATTAAACAACAAAATAAGAGCTGCTGATTGACAAGGCATCAATAAAGCCTTATGTGTGCACTGCTGACCTTCCCTGCCCCCAGCTGCCAATCTGTGTTTATTAGAAATCAGTTTCTATAAATAGCTTGTGGCAGGGAGAACAGTGAGCTGCTTCTCAGATGTGGGATTGTGAGTGCTAACTCTTTAATACTTGGCTCTTGGTTTGATTTAGTTGATGGTTTGCCGCAGCTGGAAGGTGGGGCATCAGTAGTGAGGGGCTAGTGTCAGGAGGTGGTTAATAATTTTTTATCCCTGCCACCTTCGAAGCAGAATTGCTAGTTCCCCATCCCAGATCTGTTCTTCCTTTTTGTTGACCAACTGAACCCCAATTTGTTTCCAGGTTGGCTATGTTCTATGCTAAAAAAAAAAAAAAAAACAATGGCTTTCCCAAACTTCTCTGAAGCTTGGGTTGTGAACACAGTTCTCACCAATGAAACACAAGCTGAGCGTTTCAGGGAAAATGTTTGCCAACCTGATACATGTACTACCTCTTTCTCTTTCTTCCTTCCATTTTCTTCCTGCCTGGAATATGGATGTAAGTCTGGAGGTACAGCAGCCATGTTGTGACTATGAGGTTACAAGCTTGAGGATGAAGACTGCAATGCTAAGGATGGTAGGGCAGAGAGATGGATGTGACTGAAGTCCCTGATGTTGTTGAGTCACTTATAGCTCTAGGCTGCCTATTCATAGACTCTTTGTTGTGTGATTAAAAACAAAAAACAAAAGACTCTCATCTGTTTAAGCCTCTGTAGAAAGGTTGACAGTTAGTTGCAGCCGAATACATCCCTAACTGATGAAATTTTATTCCAGACTCTCATCTCAAATTTATACTACGAAGATGTGAAGATGATGTGCCCAGCATTGGCTCCACTGGGTAAGTAAGAGTAGAGTGTGATGGCTCTTGAATCAGCTAGACCTCGGCTCAAATCCAGAAGCCAGATGCCACTCACTAGCTGTGTGACCAAGGTCAAGTCTCTTTACAGGTCTTTGTCATATCTATAAAGTGGAGTAATAATAGTACTTACCCCATAGGTTGTTGTTAAGTATTCGATGGTGAATGAAAAAGCTCCATCTTGCAGGGAATAAGAGGCCCTTGCCTGAGGATGGATGAGCCACTTTACTGGGCCAGGTGGGCACAGGCATGGTTTAAGAAGCTCCAAGAAGTGGGCAGACACAGGAGACTAACTACCATGGAGGGCACTGGGCAGGGAGCCCAGAGGCCTGGGATCTGGTTGGTCATAGGTACACACCTTCCCATGATCCGAGGAAGAAGTCCCACGATGTGGGTTCAGACATGGATTATCTTCCTGGGCATTTGTCATCTCACTGCACCTTCATTCCACAACCTTTACTGGGTGCCACCAGGCCCCAGACGCTGTACATTACTGTCTCATTTCTTTTCTCATCACTCCTCTGAGTGGGTGCTTTTAACCCCATTTCACAGGGGAACAAACGTAGGCTCATAGAGTTTATCCATTCGTCACCCTTATTTATTCAGTCCTTCAACAAATGTTTCCTGAGACCCTGCTATCTACAAGGCACTGTGCTAAGCCTTCTCTGAGTTAATCCTTGAAACAATATTATGAAATGGATACTATGAGCCTTAATTTTCAGGCTCAGAGAACTTATTGATTTCATTCCTTCTCTCAGTGCATTCTGAAATAGGCCACCTGATTACTACATCAAGAAGCAGAAGTAGCCCAGAGCACAAGCCAGGCCAGCTGTCTCTGTTAGAGGCTATCTGTACATTGCCTTTCCTCCTGGGGATGATTTTTGTTCCATCTTTTCCCATCTGCAGGCCTGAAGGTAGCGGGTTGGTGGGGCAAGCCTTCAGGTGCCTGCCCCCCTGGCCCCTGCCCAGATCCCTGCCCTCTGGCCTGGCTCTCAGCTTTGCAGCGTTGGTGGCCCTACAATGGTTTATTTCAGATTCTCATTTGCTTTCTAAGGGGGACTTTTTCCGCCCCCCGTTTCACTGATGAAGATTGAGGCAAGTCCTGTGCGGTCTGCAATCGTGGACTAAAGTGTAGTGATCCTATGGTATCCCGCTCCCATCTCTTTATTAGGCTGGTGCACTCAACCTTCAGTGACCGTGAGTATTGCTAATGGCTCACAGGTGCCCATGAAATTGTCCAGACAATTTTCCTTGGCCAATGGTAAGCCCCCTTGCCAGGGAGGTTAAACTCCCTAATTCCTGAGAGCAACCAGCATCCAATGACTGACTGATCGGAGGGGACCAAAGCCTGGACACCTTGCCTGAGGGTCGAACCACCCCCTGAGTTGCAATTCATGCTCCAGGCCTCCCCTGAGGCTAGACTCCAGCTACGACCAAGTCCTTTCATACCTCCTTCCTCCACTCTACCCTACTCCCCTCATTCTCTTTCTTCTGAGAAACATGAATCACCCAAGTCCCTGTTCTGGGCTCTGCTTCTCAGGAACCTGACCTAAGGCATCTGGGTAAAACCTTGGAAATCATCTAGTGTGGGTCTTCTTTTTATAGAGTCCTACCCTCCCCTGATCTCCAGCCAGGATGGGTTATTGACGGCCACTGAAGCTCTTACTGCTCTGTCTTGTCATGGATTGTCTGCTTATGCATCTGTTTCTCTTGATTGACTAAACGATACTCTTGAGGGCAAGGCGGAGTCTTGGTTAACTTTGTGTCTTCCTGTTCAGTGCCTGGCCTGTGATGAGCACCCAGTGATAAGAACGGCAACATAATAGTAAATAGAGCTGACATCAAGTACTTGCTATGTGCCAGGCACAGTTCTAGTGACTACATATAGTACTTCATTTACCCCTCTCTACAATCCTCTTAAGTAGAAAATATTATTTTTCTCATTTTGTGGATGAGGAAACTGAGGCTTGAGAAGAGCTTTGAAAGGGAAGAACCAGGGCTGGAATGCTACACCCCTGACTCCTGATTGGGGCTCTCTGTGTCCCTCGGCTCAGAGAAGAGGCCTTGCCCTCCTCAAAAGTTGAGAGAGAATTTGTTCAAAGGTTCTTAAATAGCATTTCTCATCTCACCCTTGGGGTAAAAGAAAGTAGCAGTGATGCTTGACAAAAGCAAACCACAACAAAGCTAAACATCCTGGTCTCCTAGCGTGAATCACGCAAAAATGGAAAGGAAAGATGGATTAAGGAATGATGGGTCTCAGTTTCAATTGATATTTCATCAGCTTACGAAATGAAGGCACTCTGGGAGTCCACCACTTGTGGGGAAGGGTAGGCGGCAGGAAGGAAGCTCAGTCCTCTTGCTCTATAGCCGTTCATCCCCTTGCAGTATTTCTCCCTCCACCGGAGACACAGCAACCCCTCAGACACACGTCTCTTTGCTCTTTCCTTTCAGGATCTGAGCTTCCTAGAGACTCTCGGCATCTCAAGGCTCTAAGGGACTTAAGGGGTCATTGAACCCACTCTCAATTCAGGAATGAGAATAATGGTTAGAAGATCCATGAACATGTTATGAGCAGTTACTATGTAATGGGCATCCTGCTAAGTGCTTTATGTATTTATTTCTCTCAACCATCCTAGGAGGCAGGTACTATAGATAGATAACACCAATCTGAGGAAGAAGAAATGAGGTACAGAACATTTAAGCTACTTGCTTAAATTTCTATAGAAAGTAAATGTGTCCGTTAAGGTTGCATTAGCTCTGTAACAAATAATCACCCCAAATCTTAGTGCTTAACCCACTAGAAAGTCACCTCCGGACCACCACCTCAACATTCCATTGCAGGTATTTCTGGTCACTGGATGGTGCCTTCTACATGGTGCTTGGGGGACCCAGGCTCCTTCCATCTTGTAGCTCTGCTGTCTCCTAGAGCCTTGTCTGTCAACCTTACCCACCCAGTGAAAGGAGAGAGAAAGCACGGAGAAGGCATACCTACTTCTTAGACTCTTGGCCCAGAATTGACATGCGTCTGTTCCTTTCATGTCCCATTAATGAAAGTCAGCGATGGAGGCAAATCTAGATGCAAAAAGGGAAGGCAGATGCTTCTCAGGGGCAACTCTGGAATAAGAGATGAATTTGAATGACCACTAGCCATTAGTCACAGTAAGCCCGCCCTGAAGGTTGGAAGAAGAGGGAGTGGGAAGAATTAGACACTGCAACCTTATCTGTTTCCTTTAAGCAAGACTGCATAAGCTTTCCCAGAACCCCTCAGCAGACTTCCACGTAGGTCTCATTGGCCAGAACTGGGTCACATGTCCATCCCTAGCTGCAAGGGGTGCTGGGAAAACAGAATAGGATTGTCACAGTTAGTTTACATCCATCGTGTTTCATCACCTGAGACTGGGTATGTTGCCTTCTGGAACTAAAACAGACTTCAGTGAGCATGAAAGAAAGGAGGGGGTTGGGAATTGAATAATAAGCTCCTTAAGTCTGTCACACATTCATTTATTCAAAATCTATTCCAGGGGCCTCCCTGGTGGCGCAGTGGTTGAGAGTCCGCCTGCCGATGCAGGGGACGCGGGTTCGTGCCCCGATCCCGGAGGATCCCACATGCCGCGGAGCGGCTGGGCCCGCGAGCCATGGCCGCGGGGCCTGTGTGTCCGGAGCCTGTGCTCCGCAACGGGAGAGGCCACAGCAGTGAGAGGCCCGCGTACAGCAAAAAAAAAAAAAAAAAAATCTATTCCACAAACTCCAGAGCACCTGCTCTGTGCCAGGCACTGTTTTCTATTGTCCAAGGCCATCCTGACTGCTACCCAGCACTGCACTGAAAGTTTCTTCACCAAGCTTACCAAGAACCTCAGAGTAAATAAATGCCAGAGACACCCTCCAGGCATCAACCTCACAGCCCATTAGCGGCTTTTGCCAAAGCAAGGTCACCTCTCTTCTTTGGGGTTCCCAAGAACAAATCTCAGTGCCCCAGGGTCAGACATGGGAATAGTATGCCCACCTGTGGAGGTGGTCTCCTCAGCAACTCCATCAGCAGAAGGGATGATGAAGAGCCAGGAGCCCTACCCATCAGCTGTCCCCCTGCCTGGCTCTCTGGAGGGCAGCTGGAAGGGGGCTTTCCCATCATTTCTGATGCCTGAACCAGGTTCATGTTCAGCATATATATAAAGTTATTTGGGCCAAATTTCCATGTTAACTGTTCAGATCAGAAATGCTCAATGTCAGTTAAATTTGGTTGGATTATAAGACAACACAGTCAAGATCAAGAACATGTGGCCTGATTTGATTTAACCCAGAGAAGAAATGCCTTTTCCCTTCTGCTCAGCTATAACATTATACATATAAAGATACATAACGCGCTTGCTCTCTGCCAGAAATGTCAACTGCTTTTGATCTCTCCCTTTAGATATTAAAGTTTCCCTTGCTCGCCCCTCTGCTTGGCAGGCCCCTTAAGGGCTTTCAAACCAATAAACAAGCCCGGAGCTGCTGAGAGGGTGGAAGCTGTTTGCCTTTTTGAGCTGGAGCCCCGTGGCCCGAAGGTCGTGTTTAATCAGCCTCAAGGTTTTGCTTAACATTGACTTGGAGTTTAAAATAGCATTTCAATAACCTCAGCCCCTTCCTGCTCTCCCCCATCAGCCATGGGAGGAGGGAGACAGAGGCCCACGGGTTTGGGAGTTTGTGTGTTTGTTGTTAAGGTTCTGAAGCAAATGAGCTGTGCTTGGCTGGTGGCCATAGCAGAGAGCTGCCCTCCTTGTCTCAGGGAGGGGTTTGGCCCCAGTGCTAAGACCTGGTCCTGAGTGCTTGAAATAATAGGCTTATTGTAGCAGAATGCCAGCTGGAGATTGGAGTTGCATTTTTTTCTTTTCTTCTTCTCAGACTCTGAAGATAGATAATGCACTTTAGAAGAGGGCATGGGGCCACACTTGTGTGTTTCTGTTATGCCAATAATATCGAGTGGAAGGTGAGAGCAGGAATTACTATCTTACCTACAGACTGACTGCAAACTCTCCCAAGACTGAAGCTGGTATAAAGTACTTACTGCTGTTCCTTCCCTGGGAGGGGTCTTTCATGCCATACAGAGTCTCCTGAGATGGGCATTGTCTGCTTCTACTCACTCTGTTTCTCCTCTCTCCAACCTCCCCCTACTTCTTGACCTTCCCCCTGAAGGATCCTTGTCCTCCCCTGGTGGCATGATTCCTTACCCCATCCTTGGAACCTGGTGTCGTCTAAGACAATTTTCGTTCATTTTACAGAATCTGCCTACTAAAGCATTCTTTCAATGCATTATTATACTTAGAAATACCCTCCTCATCTGGCCAACCAGAGAGTTCATGGACTCATCATCAGTATAGTATCAAATAGTTCAGCCACCCAGTATTAATCAGGATGGGTTAGGCTCTGTTGCAATAACAAAATAACCTCAATATCTCCATGCCTCAACTCAACAGAAGTTCATCTGTCACCCATGAAAAGTCCTGTGCACATGAAGTTGCTCTCCAGCGTATCTGGTCCCCCTGCAGTGGCTTAGTGACCCAGACAGCTTCCACCCTCTTGACATGTGGCATCCACGATCACTGAAGAGACAATTGGAAGGTTGACAGTCAGCTTTTAAATGCTTTGGCCCAGAAGTAGCACTCACCGCTTCCGCTCACAGACCAGTGCTAATCACATGGTCCTATATACTGCAAGAGATCCGGGGCAACATAAGGATATTAGGTGAGCAGGAAATTCCTTTGCCACACATACCCATTCTCCACATCTCCGAACCCTTGTAACCCCTAGGATAATGCTTGCACTCTTCCCAGGCTGTGGGGAAATTTGCTTCTGAACCTATGGATAGCCGTGAGACATTACTCTCAGGACCCCATTTTCAGGGCAGGCTGCTTTGCATTTTTTAATGAGATGGTCAGTCAGTGCAGCAACAAGAGGAGACACAGGAGAGGTTCGGGAAAAGAAAGTTTATTATACTCACAGGTCCTAGAGACAGGAGACACGGCATGCCACGCAGAGCCACATGGGAAAGTCACCAGGGTGACAGGATGCAGAAGACAGGAGGGGGCAGGGAGCACTTAGGCCACAGCCTTTACTGGGGTTTCCAAGGGAAAGGCAAGGCAGGACATAGTGAATCGCCTCAGACTGGCCAGTCAGCTGGTGTGAGCTGTAGGGGTGGCCCCGGGTGACAAAGGCAGAGGAATAGTGCCTCCCGGAATGCAAGGCCAGATAAAGAAGGGACGGCTTGGACTGGTTAATTTGCATGACAAAGTCCTGTTCCTGGCTGGGGCTTTGCTGTCTCTAGGAATTGGCTACCAGGGAAAGGTAGACTCAACCCAGTCAGAAAGGTTTTTTAAGATGTAAAAACATCATAATATACAGAAAATGAAAAAAAATTATATATATATATATATATATATATATATATATATATATATATATATATATTTATATACACACACACAGTACACAGACCCTAGTAGAAGCAGGTAGTCAACGCTCAGACAGCTAAGACACAGGATAAGGGGCATCCCCATTTTTTACAGAGGTGGAAACTGAGGCCCAGATACACTAGGAGTTGTGCTCAGGCTCAGAGTTGGTAAGGAACAGAAGGAAACTTGTCTGCTATTTGTTCACTCGGGTCCCTGGGCCTCTCCCATCTCCGTTGGCTGGGTCTCTTCCTTTGCCTCTTTCCAGAAACTCTGGGGACCCCAAGACTTCCTGTCGGAAAAGAGACCCCAAACTCACTCCCTGGTGAGTAGCTGGGGACTTGATGTGCTGCTCTGATTAGATGGAAACAGAGCGATTCTAAACCCAAAAGACCAGGCAGTGCTTACCTCAAAGGATGGACAGCAAACCCTGCAGATGGCTGGAAGGCCACGAGGTGGGGAGGGAACTTTGGGAGGAGAGCAGGGGGCCTTGCTGATGCTCCAAAACCACAGCTCGCCTCTCCTGGGCTCCCCTCAAACCCTCCACCTGAACTGAAGCTCTTGGTGTTCCCTTTGTTTCTGAACCTACTTTCTTTCCCCATTCCCAGTGAATTCCGAAATATTTTCTTGAAATATTTCAGTGATTCCATACGAGATGAGGGACAAGTCTCTGGGGTTACCACCCTGAATTACCTTATTGTTTGAGGCCACACCATGGGCTCTCTAAAGGGCCTGGGTCGAGGAATTCTCTAGAAAGCCTGGAAAAGGAAACTCCCACCCCTTGATGAGTGAGCCCCATCCAGGCAGGCGCGAGCGAGCTTTTGTGCCCAAGTGGAAGGGAGCTAGTAATATTCCCTCTGAGCATCTGGAAACAGATGCCTCTGAAAGCCTGCGGATTACTTGCCTGGCACACACAACCTGCTAATTAAGTTTTACTATTTACCTCTGGGAAGAAAAGGGGCTTCTTGGACTCTGGAGAGGGCCTCCCCTCTCTCCTTTCCATCCTTTACCTCAATCTGGCTCCCGCAGGGAGGGTGGGTAAATCTTTGGGGTCTGGAGAAGGGGAGAAATTACATAATCCTCCCCCTTCTCCCCCCCAGGCTGCCCCTGAAGCTGAAGAGCAATACTAGAGGGTAGGGGGCAAGAGAATGAAGCAGTTCAGCCAAAGCTAACTTGCTCCTTCTTGCTATTTGACCTTGATCTCTCTAAAGGTCATTTTCCTCATTTGTAATGTGGAGGAAATAATCACATCTACCTGTGAGGATTGTTGGGAAGATTAAAGAAGAGAGGAGAGAGAGTTCGTGTGGGAGAGTCTGCTAGATGCCCACCCAATGTCCATTTTGCCCTTTCTCATTACCAGTATGCCTATGAGTCTTTATTTGGGCAGCATAGTGCCCAGATAAAAGACTATACTTCCTGGCCTCCCTTGTAGCTAAGGATGACCTGTGAGATACGAGTGGAAGTTATTGGTGGTGGTAGAGTTTCCAGGAACATTACAGGGGTCTGCCTTAATGGAGAGACAAGCCTATTGCTCTTCCCTCCCTGCTTCATTCTCCTTGTATGGAATGCAGACTTGATGGCTGGAGCTCCAGCAGCCATTCTAGCGTATAAAATCTTGAGAATAGACCCATGTGCTAAAGACGGTAGAACAAAAGATGGGGATGTTCACTGGCCCTGGACTCTCTGTTTCTGGATTTCTTCTAAGGGATGTAGAATTAACCTCTATTTTTGTTCAAGTCAGTGATTCTCAAGCTCTAGTCTGCATTAGAATTACTTGGAGAGCTGGTTAAAACAAAGATAGCTGGGCTCTAGTCCCAAGAGTTTCTGATTCAGTAGGCCTGGGGGTGAGGCCTCAGAATTTTATTTCTAACATGCTGCCAGGTGATGCTGATGGTGCTGGTATGGGTACCACACTTTGAGAATCACTGGTTCAAGCCACCATCAGTCAAGTCTTCTACTGTATGAAGCAGAACCCAATCCTAACTTACATAGCAGGGTAAGGGCTTCACCCTCAATAAGCATGATTAATGTTTTTCTACAGAGATGAAATGATAGTGAGGGGACTACCTGTTCCCCTCCTGGGACTCAGCCATGGGAATAAATAAGAAGCTCAAGGGGCTGGAAGGCAGAGCTAAGCTGCCATGATGGCCAGCCTTAGCCCCCACCACTGAAGGGTAGCCTTGACCTCAAGAACCCCAAGGAGACTGATCCTAAGGCCTATGTGTGGGGAGAAGTTGAGGGCCCACCTTGCACAGGCCCATCATATAGCATCTCCTATTCCTCCAAGTTTTCCAGAAACTTAACAATATGCTACATGGTGAGGAAACTTTTTTTTTTTAAAGTGGGGACCATGTGTAGATCCAAGCCCTCTGTGTGTATTATCTTATTTACTCCTCCTATAAAGGGCAGCAGTAAACAAATGAGGAAACTGAATCTAACAAAGGAAAAGTAATTTGTCTATAGTCACAGAACACTAGTGAGCAATGGAGCTGAGATTTGAACTGGAAAGGCCACACTCCAAATAACCATTTAAAGCTGGGGTCAGCCCTGCCCTGGCATTGGGCTATGCTCAACCGTATTTCCAGAAATAAGAAAGCAAGAAGGCTTTGGGGCAGCTCTGGGCAAGGGTGGGGAGAGTGTCTGGGCCACCCTCCCACCCCTGTGTCTGTGGACCCTCAGTGAGGACTGAACACCAAGCCCTGGAGAGGTTGAAGGGTGGCAGCCCCTCTTCCGGGCAGGTGGGCTGTGTTGACGGATTGGAAACCATGCCTCTCCTGAGGTGAGGAGGTCAGTGGCCCCGTGCTGCCAGCTGTTCCAATAAAATATGAAGTTCAGAAACTCCAAGCAATCTTCTCTGTCCACTGAGTGATGACCTTGTAATTGGCTCTCAAGCTGGCTTGATTTATCAACTCCAACCTGGGCAGCCAGAAAAGGATGAATTAGCTCCTGGGGCCTGCCGATGAGAGCAGGGTCCCTGGGAGCAGTGATGCCATGGGCATGGGGCCATTTGTCACCACCAGGCCCTGCTTAATTGTGGGAAGATGAAGCGAGGAGGTGTAGGATTGCACTGTATAAATCACAGTCTTTTGTAGTACAACCTGGGCCAAGGCAGCCAGAGGCATGCTCCTATTTGGAGGGCGTCCCTGGGCACAGACCTGCATCTCTGCCCCCTACCACTTCATGAAAGACGCAGCTTGGGCATAGGCTTCAAAGAGGGTCCTTTAGGGAGAACTGGAGAGCTAAGTGGTGTTACAGCCTCAGGGGAATCCCGTGTACTTTTCAGTCAGCGTCCTGGGTTCAAATCCTGATTCTGCCATTTACCAGCTGAGGGACCATGGCTGAGTCATGTAATCTCCCCTTGCTGGACATCATGGTTAAGAGCCCTGAGTCTGGATTGGAATCTGGGCTCTGCCCCTTACTGGCTCTGTGGCCTTGGGCAAGTTACTTAATTTCTCTGTGCCTCAGTTTCCTCCACTGAAAAATGAGGATAATAGTTTCCTGGGGCTGCCATGACAAGTTGCCACAAACCGGGTGGCTTAAAACAACAGAAATTTATTCGCTTTTACTGTTCTGGGGGCTGGAAATCCAAATTCAAGGTGTTGGCAGGGCCATGCTCCCTCCAAAGTCTCTAGGGCAGAATCTTTTCTGGCCTCTTTCATCTTCTGGTGGCTTCAGAGTTCCTTGGCTTGTGTCTGTGACACTCTAGTCTCTGCCTTTGTCTTCACATGGCCTCATCCTCTTCTCTGTTTCCCTCTTCTGCCTCTTATAAGGACACTTGTCACTGGATTTAGGGTACACACAGATAATCCAGGGTGATCTCATCTCAACTCCCTTAACTTAATTACATTGGCCAAGACCCTTTATCCAAATAGGTCACATTCACAGATTCCAGAGGTTAGGATTTAGACTTATCTTTTGGGGGGTTACCATTCAACCTACCGCAAGGGCTATTGTGAAACTTAATGAATTAAAATATCCGTAAAGTTCTAAGAAGAGGACCTGGCACATAGTAAGTGCTAGACAAGTATCTGATACATGAATGCATGTATATATAAACTTATTTATATTACATAATGTATATTATAAATTTAAATATATATTTCTATATTTAATATAAGTAATATATACATTAATATATAACATATTAATGCATGTATTAGTATATATACATTAGCACATATAATCAATCTACATGTATATGTGTAGAAAATAATGGCACACATTTGTAGTAAGTCAAGTTCTTGGAAAGATTAGAGCTGATGATGAGCATGCAGTGGCTGTCACTCTGCTCAGGGCACAGTAGATACTCAATAAACGGTAGCCTTCATTATTATGACATCGTGCAAGGCCCAGGGGTGGGATGGGTCAATCTGTCAACTATTTCACACATATATATTGAGCATCTGTTCTGTGCCAGGTGCTTGTCAGGCACTGGGGAGAGAAAGGGATAACAAAAAAGTTAGTCCCCTGCCCTTATGGAACTTTCATTGCAGTAGGGAAAACAGACAAGCAAATAAATATATGTATAATGTAATGTCAGTGATAAGGAGAAAGGAAGGGAAAATAACTATGGCAACAATAACCCCAAATCAACCCCCACTCAGGCCACCTGGGATTCTGGCTGCAGCTGTAAGTGGCTCTGGAGCAACCTGGCAGCGTCTCATCCCAAATGCCACCTCACCCCCCAGCTTTTCTGACTCCAACGTTTTCCAAAGCCTTGGCTGATGCCCTATCTGTGTGTATTGTGGGGAGTGATGGGGAGAAGTTCAGGCAAGTTAATGACGCACTCAACCAATGAGGGACAGATGGAAGTTGGTAGATAAATGTCACAATGTCCTAACCTTCAGCAGGACAATCCTGAGGCACGTCCTTCTCGGTTCCTCAGAGGGTCCCCAGGGGGATTGGGTCCCAGTGGTCCACAGAGGTAACCCACTCACTGAAACACCCTTTTTTTTTTTTGCTTTTCTTCCTTCTCTAGCTCATGTATCATGCCTCTTTACTGCTTCCTGGGTTGCTTACCAAAGAAGGAAAAAAAATACGTATGTTTACATAAAAACAGGTGCACAAATGTTCATAGAAGCTTTAGTTGGAATAGCCAAAGAGTGAAACAACCTAAATGCCCCACATGTGGTGAATGGATAAACAAACTGTGCTTCATCCAGATGACGGAATACTACTCAGCAATAAAAAGGAATGAACTGCTGAGACAGCAACTCGGTACACGCTGGATGCATCACGTTAAATGAAGTGGCTACAATAGGTAGGATCCCATTCCACAGCATTCTGAAAATAGCAAAACTCTACGGACACAAAACACTGGTTGCCAGGTGTGGGGAGGGGTCGACTACAAAGGGCGGGGCGGAGGAGGGACGGACCTGGGGGGAGGCTGAATCTCTTCTCCACTTTGTGGTAGTAGTTACACAAGTGTGTTTGTTAAACTAGCAGAACTGTACACTCTAAGGGTACATTTTACTGAATGTAAATTATACCTTAATTTAAAACTGAAAACAAAAATCATCTGAAGAAACGGTTCTGTTGCTACAGAACAGAAGCTGGAAAATCCCCAAATTGGGGCAATCTAAAGGTCTTTCCCAGTGTGCCAGTGTGGATTCCTGGCAAGATTCAGATACTGCCCTACCCCGTTCTGAGTTGAGGCCAGGGGCTTGGTCTGTGGGTCTGACACCATGTGGCTGAGTATCTGCTGGGTGCCCTGCCTGGGAAACACTGGTCCTCCCCACCCCGCCCCTGTGTGGCCTCCGCTGAATAAACACTGACCCCTGCTGTCTCCATCAGTTCCTCCTTCCTTCCAGCCTGGTCTCGGGGCCAGAGAATTGTGGTCCATCCCCAGGTCTGGGGGAACCTTGGGTGTAGAGGCGGGGAGCTGAGGCTGGAGCAAGAGCTGGCAGCCAGGGCTTTCAAGGGTGGAGGAGGTGCTAGAAAGGGGCTTGTGTCCCCTCTGGGTCTGGAGCTGGCACAGGGCAGAGTCAGGGCTGGGAGCCAGGGGCTCCCAGGACCACCTTGCTGCCGACTTGCCTAATCCAAGTTTCCCCGCCCAGGACTGGGTGTTGGGAGGAAGAAGGCATCGGGGGTTTCCACAGATGGGGGCAGGCTTGCGGGACAGACCCACGCCTCTCTGGGCCTCAGTCTCCCTAGCTGTTAAGTGGGAGTATCAATCCCCGCTCTTCGACTTCACCCATGTATTCATTTATGTTCTGAGCACAGGCACCACAGTGCATCCTGGGCATAAAAGGAAGAGCATCACTGCTGGGGTCCCTGGCCCCAAAGAGCTCATAGACCTACAGAGACTGGGAAATTCATGGTAAATATGGTACCAACGAGCTGTGGACATGGCCAGACCCAAACTATGGAAGGACCTGGAATTGGTTTACTATTGACTCCTTCCTGGGGATGACTGGAGAATGAGGTGAGTCGAGTCTGGCTGGGAGCTGGGGTGTGGGCTCCAAGACAAGATAGATTCTGGACTTCCTTGGCAACTTCTCCCTGACCCTCCCATCCCAGAGCCCCCCTAAAGCTGTCCTTGAATGCTTCTTCAGATGAGATGACACCAGCCCTCTGGGGTGAAGATGGCCTAGCTACCACTGGGGTGATCATGTCCAGAGAAAGAGGAGGCCCATGGGGCCAGTGACTATGTGACTAAGATTGTGTGATCATGTGTGTACACTTGCCTACCTGGGTATTTGCCTGTGTGTAGCTACAAGTGCATATGAGTGTGTGAGTGTGTGTGTGTGTGTGTGTGAGGATAAGTGGGCAAGGTTGTGTAGGTCTCTGCAGGTGTGTGTGTGGGTGAGGGCAGGTGTGTGTGCATGCGTGTGTCTGTGTGCATGTGCGTGTGTGCATGACATCGTGGCCTGTGTGTGCCTCTGTGTTCCTGTGTGTGCACACAGCCTGGATCTGTGTGCATGGCTGCATGAGTTTACATATGTATTTCTGGAACTGCAGGGGCATGCCCTGTGTCTGCATGTGTCTGTTAGGGTGTGTGTGCTGTGTGTTGGCGACTCCGCGAAGGTATGTTTGTGTGTGCATGGTGGGGACAGGGTGACCAGCATCCAGATCCCTTCTCCCTCCCCAGGACCCTTGTCTGAGGAGGAGGCTGCTGCCCCAGCTGCTGAAGGCTAAGAGCCCAGGCAAGCACAGCCCTCCTTTCTTCCGGGGGGCAGAGGCGGAGCCTCCCCAGGTAAGAGCAGCAACCCTGCAGGGCAGAGCAGGCGGGGCACAGTCAGCCAAACACTGACGAGCTCCCTTCATGTGGTGGCTCGAGCCTATTTCTGTCTTGTTTGGCTCATCCTGGCCGGGTGTTCCCGTCCAATAATGCCCTGTTTCTCCGCCCGACTATTTCAGCTGAGGAATGTGCTGTTTATGTCTCAAGCAGAAAACCAAAAACCCCCATTATGGTTAGCTGTCCTGCGGCTCCGAGCAGCCACTCGCTTATTTAGGTTTCTCCTGGTCTATATTTGTCGACGGATGACATGTTGAACTTGGAAGGCATGGCGTAGGGGGGACCAGGGCCCCTTTAACGAGGTGGAGGCATCATCTCAGCCCTCCCCACGGCTCAGGGCAACGTTTGACTTCTCCGCTAGGGGGAGCTGCCCTTTTGGCTCTCCTCACCCCACCCTGGGCTGCCCAGCCGCCCCTGTGCATGGGCCCCCAGACCTTCTGACTCACGCATTGTCCAGACCAGGCCTCCCCTCTCCCTGCTGGCCTCAGCTGCAAGCCTCTGCTCCGCCACCCACTTCACCCCCGTAGCATCTTCCCCCAGCCCAGCTCCACACACCCAGAGCCCCATAGGGGTGGGTAGGGCACAGGATCTAGAACGAAACTGTCTGATATAAAACTTGGCTCAGCCATCTCCTGGCTGTGTTACTCAGCAAATTACTTGTCTTCTTCCTGTCGCCATCCCTTCATCTAGGAAGTGGAGTAATATTCGATTTCGCTGATTTAAGACACACGTTTTCACGCTCTGACGCTGGCCTTACAATCAACAGCATGGCATCGTTTAATTGGCCACATTTTTCCTATGACTTCATGGTACGTAGAATAAGGTGTGGTGTGTATTTTTATTTTATTTATTTATTTATTTGCCGCACCGTGTGTCATCATGCAGGATCTTAGTTCCCCGACCAGGGATTGAACCTATGCCCCCTGCAGTGGAAGCTCAGAATCCTAACCACTGGACCGCCGGCGAAGTCCCTGGTTTGGTTTATAATCAACGGCATTTAGGGTTCTATGAAACATGCTAGTATGAACACTAGTGCTATAACAGATGGCACTTTCAAATTAAGGTAACATGAGGAGGTTTGAATAAAGGAACACAAGGTGTGGGCAGGATGTAGGGGAACCACAGGCTATAGTAGGATACCTGGGACTAGTAACAGAGGGGTTGTTACGATCCCAGACCTGAAGCCAGAGTTTGGGGGAGTGGTTCCCAGAACCTCGAAGGAGGCATTTGGTACAGATGACCACTGAGAGCAGTGACCTTTAGTGGGGGACACACAGCCAGGCTGAGACAGGCTCTCCTATCTGTTAGCTGTGTGATTTGGGGCAACTTATTTATCTGTGCTTCAGTTTACTCATCTGCAAAATGGGCATAATAATGGTCCCTACCCCCATAGGATTGTTGCCCAGGCTTAAATAAGAAAAGACACATCAAGTGTTTAGAATACCTCAGTAAAGACTGCCTATCCTTTCTTTCTGTCTTGGTGTTCCAAGCTGCCCTGGTTCCCATCCTATCTCCATAACTAACTCACTCTCCACTTTCCTGTCCATTTTATGAGGTATTTGGTATCCCTGCAATAAGGCTGGTGTTTTGTTGTTGTTGTTGTTTGTTTGTTTTTTGCTTAATTTAGCTCAAGTTGATTTCTGTTGCTTGCCACCAGAAAACCTTAACTCTACAGTGACACAGCAGTGAGATAGGAGTGAGCCAGGGTCCTCCCCAGCAGGCACTAGTGATGAAACAGTCTCTGCTTACTGCTGGGCGCCAGCTCCCACAGGACAAGCTACCATGGAGATTCTCGGATTGACATGGCAGTAGAGGGTCAAGAGCCCTGCTCCTTCTGCTTTTCCCTCCTCCCTTTCCCCTTCTTCAACCCCCTAGCACCTCAGTCCTAGAATCTTCTAGAACACTGGCTCCCCCACAATTGTGTCCACAGCCCACCTTGGCCAAACCAAAGCCCCCTGACACTCTGTCTCATCCTATCCCATAGGCAGAAGGAAAAAGAAGGTGGTGATGACATGGAAGGTCCCCACGGGAGCAGCTGCAGGGCTTTATGGATGCATCTGCTAGAGGAATAAGGGCATAGGGGTGATTCAAAACCAAGCGGCAACACCTACATGTTTCAGAGTCTGGGGGTTATTGGAAAATGATGGGCCCCACACTCTGCTGGTGCAAATACGCGTCCCTACATGCTGTGGGCTTAACCAACCACCCGCCACAAGCTGCAGTGATGACGAGGGAACCAAACCAACAGTGATTCATAATTAAAATGTAAGAATAGCAGCAACTGAAAACCAGAACCAGCCCGAGGCAGCCCCGTCGGGGCCCAGGCATCTTGCGTGTGACATCTCCGCCTCTGGGAACATGTGGTAGCGTTTTGCCATGCTGCCAAGCCTTGCACGGCAGCCCGACTTCTTTGCCAAATGCTGAATCAAGTCCTCAGGAAGCTCTCCTAACCTGCTAATTTGGGGTTATAAATACCAAGTTTTGGTAATCCTTGTTGACTCACTGGATCTGTTAGTGAGTGGCTATTTGTAGGATTGGGTACCATTTGCTGGAGAAAGGCTTTTCCCTTGGAAACTCATTCAATCTAGAGCCTTGAGTTGTAGGGAAAATAGCCTGAAATAGTCACGTAAAAGTTGAAAGACCTGCATTCAGAACCTGGTCATAGGAAGGTCTGAGCCTCCAAGCCTCACAGGAGATCTCGATGGGAGGTTGCATCAGCTGCAGTAGGCTGCTCTGGCTGCCCTGGAGCTGGCTTATAAGGAGCTTTGCACCGCACTGGTGCGGGAATTTCACCAGACAGGCAGCAGGACTGGATTCAACAGCCCAAGGAAATGTTCAAGAATCCACTTCCTCTGTCTCTCTGCTCCGTCTTCCTTGGCAAGGCTCTTCCATGTGTTATTCTGAGAAGCAGATGCACAAGGATGTTATTAGGGAACTGCCAGTCTGACCCTGATTGGGACAGAGGGCGGCGAGGTCGGGTGGGAGTGTCCTGGACCTCCAGGCAGGTCTGGGGAAGGGTCAGCAAGGCTGTGGGGGAGTCCTAGAGCCACAGTCACCTGAGTGTCCATTGGAGGAGTCCTGTGTCTCCCTGGATCCAGCTCAGCTTAGTATCCCTGCCACATTCACTCATTGGCTGGGAGCAGCCCGTGGGAGGAGCGGTGTGGGTGCAAGGGTGGAGATTGACCTCAGAGCACAGCAGCTGTGGCCCTTGGACTAGTATGGTCCCTGTGGTTCGAGGTCGGCCGGGGAAAGCCTCCACTGAGCTTTGTGATGTTGCTTCCCCGAACTCCAGTGCTTTCCTGATGGCCTTGGTGGATGCTGTGCCCGTTGGGCCCTCTCATGGAGCCGAGTCCTCCGGTGGGTCTTCTGGTCTCGCGTGAGATCCACTTCAGTACGCCCACCTCCCTCAAGCTCCATCCCTCCCTCCACCTCCTGCCTGGGGCAACTCAGACATTTCCACTTTGCTGGGACTCAGACATTGTTTTCTCTAGGCTTCTCGTAACCACCCTGGTAGTGAGTTTGCCACATTCTCTGGGGTGTGAAATCCCCAGAACCCAAGAAAATGCCCTTGATCAGTGAATTATTGTTTATCTAGTTTTATATTCCAGCGTTGTTGAACAAGAACACTTAAGCCCCACCCCAGGAGCACGCCCCAGGCTGCTGCCTGTGCCACCACACACCGCTAATTCTCGCATTCTTTAGCCGCATAGCCCCTTCCCTTCATCTCAGGCTTAGCGCTAACGTGGGATTTCACCCTAGTTATCAGCTGCCAGGGGAAGCATTTGTTGCCTTGTTGGGGAGAGGCTTCTGTGGCATCTCCCAGCATAGAAGTGCCAGCTCTTTTTAGGGAAGGGCAGGTCACCTCCACAAACCCCGAGGGCCCCAAGGAGGTTGTAGAATCCACATTCTCAAGGACATCCATCCCAATGTCCCTGTTCTATATTTCAGGGTCCCAGGTTTCCCCAACCAGGGCCCTGGCCTTTGCATCACCATTTTCCAACTGCTTTAGCACTGCATCCAGACATCCCTGGAGTCGTGCTGCTCTTAGAACTGAGTCCTCCACCTTTGCTCAGCTGTGTCCACACTCCCCGGGCAGGAGATAAAGGCCTCTTTGTGAGCTACCGCCAAAGCCCTCTGGTCCTTATACTTGCTATTAACTGCCCAGGAATTGCCCTCAGGCTCTCATTATCCATCTGCAGGCTGCAGGGTCAGCACAGCTTAACACCAACCAGCCGGCTCCTCTGTCTTTGGGGGCATGGCTCAGCTCATATATTTCAAACCCCTGTGCCATCGCACTGGCCTTGGCATCCGCCTCCATCAGTATGCTTTCCCAGGTCATTCCAGTAAAATCTTTGACAATTGAGCTGCCACTTTGTGCCAGGGATTATCCTGCTGCACCCACCGACCAGAAAAGCATCCTATTCTCCCAGCAGCTGCCGGGAGAGTCAGTCCCAAATCCTCATCTTAGCATCTATTTTTTCAGGCCACTCCTGGTACCACAGAAGTTAGTGTCTAAAAAGAAGATGCCAAGGGAAGAGAGAGGAAAGGAAAGGTGAAGGAGGATCGTCGACAGCTGTGCAGTCTCAGCACGGTTTGTCATGGGCCGAGAGTAGCCTGTGGGAAGCATGACTTTGGCACAAATGTGGTGATGGATTTCAGAGCAGACAAGACCTATGGCCACTTCTAGAGCAACAAGAATCCCGTGGAATGCCATGTGCTAACTGGCACAGATAAGCCAGAGTCCCATCCTGGAGCTGGGAATGGGATGTATGGATTCTGAACAAGACCTGTGCTGTTAGGAGGAAGGAAAGGGCAGGAGTGCCGGGGAGGCCACTGACCGCGTCCACCACAGAAGCGACGTTAGAAAGAACAAAACCCCTTCTTCTTGCAGATGGAGGAGGCAAAGGTCTAGAGTGGAGACGAGAGAGATGTGCCCAGGCTCTCACTTTGAACTGGGGTAAACAGAGAACGGGGAGCTATGTCAGGCCCCTCCCAGAATGGTTTCACACCATCTCTTCCTGGCAACTTTGAAGTGCCCAAGTCTGCACCAAGCCAGGGGATCTGGTCCTTGCTCCTTATTGAGCTGGCCTGGTGCAAGCCCTCCCTTCTCAGAATTCTCAGCTGTTTTTGTTTCTTGAACCCCAACTGGGGTCTGGCCACTTCTCCCTGGAACATTGGATCAGCACCCGGGGGGAACTCACAGGCAGATCTCCTGAGATATTTTTAGGGCAATTAAATACAGCAATAACTCCTCACTTTCTCTTAAGGCTCATTTCCTATTCCTCTATTAAAGGGAATAAAAGCCCATCCTGGAAGGATGCCCAATACCCTCTTTGGGGAAGGCGGTAGGACCGGATGCCAGACAATGCTGGTCAAAGTCAGATGGACTTTGCCTGTGAAGCCCCCGGGAGGCTTGTCTGACAAGCAGCCACTCCCACCTCAGCTGGCTCTCCTGAAGTGGTGTCTGAGTTCCTTCCGCTGTGACCTGGGCACCAGGGATGGTTCGACAGTGCGGGCCGGCCAGCTGACTTTCCTGGTCTGGCTCAGGAGACAGCATTAGCTCCATTGCAAATGCACAACCTAAATCATCCCCCGCTTCCTGCAGGCCTGCCAGAGAGTCTACACTTTGGCCTTTTCTCTTGTTGGGTAAGCAGAGGGTTAATACCACCCTTAAACATTTGCTCTTGGGGGTTGTCTCTCTGCAAGCCACCTACTTTAAAAGAGAAGTACTCCTGGGAAAGAAGATCCAATGTCAATGTATACTTAGTTGGGAAAGAGCGTTGCACCCAGGCTTGGAGGCCTGTGTTTCAATCCTGCATCTGCCATTTATAAGGTGAATAATCTTGAGCAAATCATTTCCCCTCTCTGAGTCTCAGTTCCCTTACATATCCACTCTGAACACTTATCTCTATAGGCCCTCTCTCCTGGGGCTCTTGTGAATATCAAATTGAATAATGATTTTAAAAAGTACTTTAGAAGCTGTGAAGTTGTATTAGTCAGGTTAGGTTAGGTTGTGCTACAGTAACAAGCAAACCCTGAATTCTCAGTAGCTGAACACATAATTATTTCTTTCTTATGTCAATGTCTCTGGTTCCATCTTTTGACTTCACTCTCTCCATTCATGGCTCCCCAAGTCACCACAGTAGGGGTGTAAGATCAAGGGGGTCCACACCAACCTTTACATGATTTGGATCTGAAATGACACTTGTCACTTCTGCTCATAGCCTGTTGGTCAGAATTAGAATGTGGTTCTGCCTGGTAGCAAAGGGGCTGAGAAATGCAGGGGGCATATGTGTGTTTGGTGAGCTGTCAATGTCTCTGTTGCAAAAGAGTTTTATAATTCAGAAGAATTATTGTTTGCTGTTGGCTTTGTTTTGTTTTTTTGGGTTTTTTTGGCCACACTGCACAGCCTGTGGGATCTCAGTTCCCTGACAAGGGATGGAGCCCAGGCCATGGCAGTGAGTGCCGAATCCTAACCACTAGACCACCAGGGAACTCCCTGCATTACTGTTATTTGGAATGATGCTAGCAAGAGCAACTGTCTCTGACTCTGGCTCATTTATAATGGGAGCGGGAACAAGGATGGTGGAGGAGTAAAACTGCATATAGGATAGGATGAGGATCCTGAATGCTCAGAGCAAGAGGGAAGGAGCCAAAGAAAATACTTGCCCTGTTGTAGACTGGGCAAGTATGGGGTGCCAGGCAGCAACCCACCTGCAATGCCTTCTCTGCTACATGTAAGCCAGCCAGCACCAGGTCACCACAGTCCACTGGTTCTTGCCCAGGGTCTCACTAGTACCCCCAGGTCCCCATCAAAGTAAGCCAGGATCCCTTAGTTGTCAAACTCTCTGTGGCTAGAGACTGGTTTTGTTTTTAATCTCCAACCTGTCAAGGACTTTTGTAAGATATGATAAAAGAAAATTACTAGAGGAGTTAAGCAACCTAGAAATTAATCTAGAAAATAACATTGATAGCCTAGGGTGAAATACTGTAGAAAATAACCCAGCTAACACAAAGATAATTTTGAAAATTTTCTCAAAAATAATAAAATCCAAATAAAGTAATCTAGAAAATAATCTAGAAACTAAAGAAATGAAATAATTTGTTGTGAACATTTGCAAACTATAATTTAAAAAGAAGGATAAGGGGGCCTCCCTGGTGGCGCAAGTGGTTGAGAGTCCGCCTGCCGATGCAGGGGATACGGGTTCGTGCCCCGGTCCTGGAGGATCCCATATGCCGCGGAGCGGCTGGGTCCGTGAGCCATGGCCGCTGAGCCTGCGCGTCCGGTGCCTGTGCTCTGCAACGGGAGAGGCCACAACAGTGAGAGGCCCGCATACCGCAAAAAAAAAAAAAAAAAAAAAAAAAGAAGGATAAGGGAGGGAGGGATAAACTGGGAGATTGGAATTGATATATACACACTACTATATATAAAATAGATAACTAATCAGGACCTACTGTATAGCACAGGGAACTCTACTCAGTATTCTGTAATGGCCTATATGGGAAAAGAATCTAAAAGAGTAGATATATGTATATGTATAACTGATTCAATTTGCTGTACACCTGAAACTAACACAACACTGTAAATCACTATGGTTTAATAAAATTTTTTTTAAAAAAGGATTATTAGGAAAATGAAAAGAAGGGCATCCTGACTTGTCTGCCTCCTGTTCAGTGAGATGAGTCCATTGATCAAGGCCGCAGATGCTGTGCCTATATCACATTGCTATGGAAGTGAAGGGTTCCCTTTGATTTACATACTTATCTCGTGGTGGACCAGTTTCCAAGGTGTGTGGCTCATCACTGATCCCTGAACACACTTCAGGGGCCCTGCTAGATGCAAGCTCTTGGGGGGCAGAGCCTGCATTTCCCTAACAAGGAATGTGTGGGATCACCCAGCTCAGCAGCCCTCAATGTGGGAGATACAAGACCTTGGCAGATGAATCATGGAGACCCCCAGCCATGGCCAGGAACATGCCAAGGAAAATCTCCCCAAACTGTTAATGAAATGTTTACCCCCAAGTCAGAGCCTTGCCCCTGTGGAGGGGTGTGTTTTAAATTTTCCTCTCTCCAGATTCCATGTGTCCCCCTTTGCCATCCCACACCCACCCTCCTGAGTCACTCACACGCATTTATGGCTTTCGACTACTCGAGTCTGTGTTAATTAAAGAGCAGACTTGAGATAGGAGAGCCAAGTGTCTTATTTCATAACCTAGATAATGTTAGAGATTTTAATTTACAAGGAGAGCGGAGACCAGGGTCTGTCTGTAGCAGAAAGAGCCACAGAAAGCTTCTTAGTTTCTGAATCTGATATCTCAAGACTCTCTGAGTTGCCATAAATTCTGATAAAAATGTCTTCCCAGCGGCAAAAGATAATTTTTATAAGCTTTTGGAAGGGACTAATAAAGCAGTAATCTACCGTCTTCCATTATTTAAAGACCTGGCTTGAGGGATGTGATTTGTAAGGGTTTTCATATATAAATATATAGACGTACATTAATTATACATCTCAATCCATCACCCTCTCTGGAAAGGAACTGTGGCAGAGAGCTCTGGTTTTCCCAGGACCGGCCTCTTGCCTCAGCTGGAGCTGGAAAAATCTGTCTCTGAGACCTAGCCCCGCAGATCTCCATGCCTCCAGGAGAAGTGATCAAAGGTGATGGTGCAAACACTCTTCATCCCTCCCCTGGACCCGTGTGATAACCTTAGGGTTACGATTCATGTCTGACAAACATGATTCCACTGTAACAAGGCCTGGTGGCGATGAGGGAGGCTTAGTCATCATCTGACAACAGACTCACGTTGGGGATTTTCCCATCTACCCCTTGCCCGAGTATTCTAGCTCTGGGGTTATCATACAGACACCAGCCTGAGCATCCAATAACAACAAGCTTAAGCTCAGAGCCAGAGAAGGCAGCCCTTGCATCTGACTCCAGGAGGCCGGGACCCCTGCTGGGTAAGGCAGAGCAGATTTTTGAGACTGTGGGATTTGTGTGGCTTATTCTGTGAGAACACTCCATGCCCCTGTAAAGTACTTTAGATGCTACAGGGCAAATGTATGGTCCAAGTCCCTGTTCATCAGCCTCCTTGCCTCAGTCAAGCCAAGAGGCGTTTGGATGGTGGCAAAGAGCTGACTGAAGATGCTCCTTAAAGGGACAGAGGTTGTTCTGTATTGGCCACATTTCCCCCTTGTCTTTTTACAATCTGAGCGTACAAGGGGACCCAACACCAGGAAGATGCCGGTGGGAGCAGTGGTGTTTCGTCCCCGATCTCTTCTCCCTTCAACCTCATGATCTGTGACCCCCAATATACAGGCGAAGAAAGTACAGCACAGATTAGTGAGGTGCAGAGGCAGAACCGGGATTCAAATCTAGGTCTGGCTGACCCCGTATGTTGTGTGGTTTTATCTACAAATATTGACTTATAGATAAGGAGAATACATTTTTAAAAAGAAAAGAGGGAAGGAGGGAGGGCTTGGCAAATTTGAATTGGCCACCTGGATTAGTTGCAGATTGCTGTGTTAAAAAGGAGGAGAGAGGTTGGGGAAACAGCTCACACAAGTGAAGGGTAGCAGCGGAAGACCCTCTGAAGCCTGCAAAAACTCTGCAGGAGACCCTGGATAAGCAGCTGGCTGGAGATCCCAGGGCTGAAGCCAGGAAGATGAAATTAGAGAGAATGTCCGGCAGTCGGTTCCAAAGCAAGCGGTCTCCTCAGCTCCATGGGAGAGAAGCATCCTCCAGGGATGCCTGCTGGCCTCCTCCCAGCCAAGACTGGACCAAGAAATAGTTCCTATATGGCTGGACCTGGAGCCTGGACCAAGTTGCAGGCCTGGCCACTTTAGTTGCAGCCCCTGCTCCAGGAGCCATGTTACAGCTCCAAGGCTTGGGTATTGAGACCTTGAGGGGCATTAGGATCCCCTGAGTAAGATGAGAGAAGGGAGGCAAGGATTTTCTGGTTGTGAAACCAGCAGCAACCAGCTTCGCAGGATGTCCAGACCTCCTCCTGTAAAGCTCGCACGCTGGGGCCACATGCGGCTGAGGTCGCGGGCAGCAGCTTCCTCATGATTCGTGAACGTCTAGATTTCCTGAAAGTCAGGAGCAGCTTTCCCAACCCTTGCTTCCATCCGACCCCCACCACCTTTCAAGAATTGCACCATTTTCCAAGGCGCTGAATTAAAATCCTCCCTCTGGCAAATATCCAGAGCGACTCCTGGCTGCCTGGCCGAACCCTGAGTGAGACAGGAGACCAACTGGAACTGCCTGGCAGGAAGCGTCTATCACACAGAAGAACAGAAACTTAATCCAGTCTTGGAAAACGAAGAGACCTTTCCAAGCCTCTTTGCCCACCTGAGTATACGGACTGATAGTCATAACTTACTACATGTTTTTGAGGTAGTTGTGGTCCTCAGGGTGGTCAGCACCTCCTACCCCATCGCAGGCCTCGACATTTACAAGGGACTTTCTTGGCCACCACTGATCCCACCTGCAAGCCTGCAAGGTGGGCATGATCCCCATTTAGTGGATTAGAAACGTGGGTCTCTGGGACAGGAGCAAACAGAACCAAGGGCTTAGACCCTGCATTAGTCTGCTCGGGCTGCAAACAAAACAAAACAAAACAAAACAAAACAAAACAAAACACCCTGACAGGCTGGGTGCCTTAAACAACAGAGATTTATTTTTCCACGGCTCTGGAGGCTGGAAGTCCCAGATCGGGGCTCGGCACAGTTGGTTTCCAGGGAGAGTTCTCTTCCTGGTGTACAGATGGCATTTTCTCTCCTTGTCCTCACATGGCCCTGCCTCTGTGTGTGCACAGGGAGAGGGAGCAAGCTCTCTGGTGTCTCTTCTTATAAGGACACTAATCCTATAGATCAGGGCCCCAACCTTAGGACCTTACTTAACCTTAATTACTTCCTGAGAGGCTCTACTTCCAAAGACAGCCACACTGTGGGGGACAGGGCTTCAACACAGGAATCTGGGGTGTGGGGGACACAAACATTCAGTTCATACCATACCTCTAGCCTGGTGCTCTTACTATGACCCTAGGAAACTGAATGCATTAGGGAGAGGCATCCAAGGAGGGTGAAAAGAGAAGGAAAAAAAGGTGGAGGTGAAGGTCTTGGCCTAATTTCAGCCTAAATCAAAAAGTCACACTGATCTCCAAGCCTTGAAGCAGACACCCTCCAACATATTGAATCTGGAAAGGTTGTCCACAGGCAAACTGCAGAGGCTTTGGCTTGGCCTGCATAATATCTTTTAGAAATTAGAATTTGTTGCCCATATTTAAAGATTGGAAGACTTCCCATAAAAACCTGGTTTCTGGCTTCTCTTAAAAATCAGAAGGTGACTTCTCACTGGGGCTGCATGTCGGTATAGCAACCATTGGCCCGAGTTCCAGAGTGGCCACTCCTGATGGAGCATCTGACTTATTCCCTTGCTCACCCAGGTCCCCACCATTGGCCTGGGCCCCCCTGGCCCCTCTAGGCACACATTGGCCCCATGGCCCTGGGGAAGACGGGCCACCATGGAGCAGCCCAGCCTCCCTGAGCTTCTTTGCAGAGGTGACCGCACAGCGTGGGTCCTCTTTGACTCCAGGGCTGCTCATCCAATGTCCAGCTGCTCCTTCCCCCATGACAATATCGCATAATTCACATGAAAGCAGATTAATATATGGTCAGGAAATTCAGACACTTGATATAACTTCTAAGGGCCTCTTTATTTGTATGAAAAAAGGGAGCATCCCAAAATATTCACTTCTCCTCCCCTCTGGGGCTTGAAGATCGTTCCCCAAGACCCTGTCCCACCGACCGTTTGGACAATAACCAGAAAATCCTGTGGGCTGAAGGTGGGCGGATTCCTGGGTACCCCATGCTGGCTGCAGGCACCCCAAGCCTTCCATGTAAAGGGTCCGATCTTGGCGTTTATTTATTATTAAAAACACAATCTCTAGCTCTGAATCCTTTGCTGTTTTTTGGCTCTTGCCTGAAGCCTCTCCCACAACCCAGCTTCTCTGATCATTTGTGTCGGAAAGTTTCCTCTCTTGGCCCAGGATGAAGCAGGCCTGTTACCCTACCGTGCTGTTCAGCTCTGAAAAAAATGGGCTGAGGAAATGGTAATGGTTCCCCATCCTCCCACGCGGCTCCCCGCTCCTTAGCTGCGTGACCTTGGGCAAAACACTTTACCTCTCTGAGCTTTTGATCATTCTTCTGTTAAGTGGTGTTTTAAAATACCACTCAGGGAAAAGATCGTGGATGAGAAAAAAAATCTTTGAAAGATATAAAACACTATATAGAGCTTAACCCCAGTGAATTGTTCAGGACCACTGAAAGGAAACAGACAATGCTTCCAAACAGGGTAACAGAAGGCAAGGTTAATGAAAGGACTATTGACAAAGGAGTGGGGTGGTCTGAGGACACTGACAAGGGATGGGGCAGCACCCTGAGGATGTATCTGTGAAGATACAAGCAAAGGAGTAACTGTCCCAGAACCCAGGAGTGGGGCTGTATTAAGAGGGCTGCCTGGGAGGAGCAGTGGCCTTCAGTACAGGGTGCAGCCAACTCATGGTGACCTGGCGAGGGTGGGGGAGGTGGAGGAATAAATATCCCAGCATGCTTCACCCCTCACCCTCTACTGTCCTGTTGGGGTCTTCCATTGGTTAAACCCAACCAGAAGCAAGAGCGTGAGGGAGCTCCTTGCTACTGTCCTCGGGCATCAATCTCTCAAGCCCCAGAGCAGGGTGTGGAAGAGTGGAGTTTGGATCTGGAGGGGCAAACGGAAGATGTTTGGAATCACTTAGAGCAAACAGTCGCTGTGTTTATAAAGTGCACCAGACACCGTGGCAATGCTTTGTATCACCATATCACTGACTCTTCCTACCAGCCCTAGGAGGTGGAGACCCTATTATCCCCATTTGACAGATGAGCAAACTGAGGTTTGGGCAGGCAAATTGACCCCCTCAGGATCGCTCAGCTACTAACTGGTAGAGGCAGGAATTGAACCTAGGAGCCTGGAGGATGCTGCTGCGTGGTCTCTCAGGTAGAGAGAGAGATACTCATTGTATCATCATGCCGGATCACAGCACAGTACTGTATTGATGCTTTCTGCCTTGTTCAGTATTCAGGGGTCCTGTCCTCAGCACCATGGAGATTTGCTGTGTTGGCCTCAAGAGCTCATAACATAACCATGAGCCCTGTGAAGGCAGGAAGCACACCACGAATGCAAGCACATGGGGTGGATGGGATGGGCAATGCAGATGGAGAAGAACATAAGGCTCAGAGGATAATGAAATCAGGGGAGCAAGGAGACAGTCCCCTGATGACCCCAGGGCTCCCCCAGGTTGGAACCTCCTGTCGACAGAAGTAGGGGCGGTGGGGGGTGATGAAGATGAGGGGTTCTTTTTGAGGTGCCTGTAGAACATGCAACTGGACATGTCTAGCCAGCTGTTGGACATGTGTGGGGCTTTGAGCAGGTTATTCAGCTTCTATTTCCCAAGGAACCAAAGAAGCAGGGCTGCCTTCCCTTTTTTTGGTCATCCATGAATTAATATAGAGGACAGCAAGGCACTAGGGAGAGTGAAGCCAAAATATAGAAAGAGCTCAGGTCCCTAATCACTAAGGAGAAGTCATCTAGGTACCAGGCACTCCTGTCTTAGACTAATATGTGAGTCAGCAAATAAATTTTTATCATGTCAAGTCACTGACATTTTAGGGTTTGTTTGTTACAGCAGATACAATCAACTCGCCAATACATGGAGCTTTTCTGTGGATCACATCCTGTTTGTAGAAAGCCTCAGTAGGATGGGAAGCTCAGAACTGCCTCCAAAGGGAACCCTGGCTTCTAAGAGTGGCTTCTTCGGGCAAGATGTGTGACAGGAGAAGCACATCTTCCTCTAAGGAGCCAGCTTTAGCTAAGGTGAGGAGATCCCAGGCTACGAAGGCATTTATTCCCCAAAGCTGGGGGCACCCGAGGGATGGGCTTCTCTTAGGGGATCCGTGCAGCCGGGTCTCCGTTCAGCAGAGACCTGGAAGTGGTTGTGGTCCTGGGGCTCCACATATAACTGCTCTGGCTTTGACAACAGGCTTTGGGGTGCAATGAGGGTCTGTAGAACTCAGTCGGCAGGAAATTTATATCTCATCCCCTCACTTTCTTGTATATATTGATTGAAGCAGTTCTTATTTAGCTTAAAGCCTCCGATGACAGGGTGTTTTTTTCTTTTTTTGGTCTTGGTTTTTTTTTGGGGGGGGGAGTATTTTTTTCCAAAATGAAGCCACTTTCCGTTGAGTAACTGAGACCCATCTTGATTCCTCCCCCTCCACTGCTGGCCCCACCACTGCTCTCCCAGGAGCCCCAGAAGAACCAGTGGGGCGGCAGCCAGGGCTTCCCAAACCATGGCCTAATTCAGTGCTATTTGATATTCCTGCAAACCCAGGACCCACACGATGCTCTGGGACAGTTTGTTTGGAGAACACATTTCTGCCCTTTTGTACTGCAAGCCTGGGACCAAATGACATGCATGTCTTTTCTGCAAATCTGGAGTTTGCGAGCGTGCTGGAGGGAAGACATCTTGCGACCACGTAGACATGCTACAGTTTCTCTATCCATGATATGGGCCCGATGCTACATGGCCTGGCCACCTCAAAGGGTAGTTAAGGAATCGTGTGGGGAAAATGTCTTTGTCAGTCAGGAATGCCAGCTTCAAGGAACAGAAAAGTTTACGACTATGATCTAAATTAATAGGGGTTTCTTTTTTTCCCACTACATGCTATCTGGAGGGTGGCAGTTTGGGGCACTGGCTCGGTGGCTCTGTGATGTCATCAGGGTCTAAGGTCTGTTTCATCTTTCAGTTCCCTCATCTTTGCCATGTTGACTTTGGATCTCATGTGTTTGCTTCCTGGTCCCCAAATGGCGAGTGACTCTCTAGATCCCATGTCAGCATCCAAGGCAGAGAGAAGGAGTCAAGGCCAAGGCTGTCTTCTCATGAGGCCTTGTCTTTTTATTTGGTAAGGTAAGCCGTCCCTGGTAGATTGCCCGGTTACCTCTCACTGGCTGGAACTGGATTA
Source organism: Mesoplodon densirostris (assembly GCF_025265405.1). Taxonomy (NCBI): domain Eukaryota; kingdom Metazoa; phylum Chordata; class Mammalia; order Artiodactyla; family Ziphiidae; genus Mesoplodon; species Mesoplodon densirostris. The sequence goes on along the minus strand of NC_082679.1, from coordinate 36,443,791 downwards.
GAGGAAGGAAGGAGGACTGAGTGACGGCTGCTGGGTGGGCAGTGGGTAGCGTCTGTGGCAGAACCACAGACCAAAGGCTAGAAGAGCTGGAGTTTAGGCCTGGTTCTGCGCTTGGGGTGAACTGTGTGTCTTTGGGTTCTGTCTCTGCCTTCTCTGGGCCCCAGTTTACCTTTGGTCCCAGGAGAGAGTTGAACTCAGTCATCTCCAGGGCACTTCCTGTGTCTGTGGTTCTGGGGCTGTGACCTGGACGTGGTGACTGGACTATGGCAACCTCAGCAGAGGAAGCCCCTCCCATCGCAGTGGAGAAGGCCCCACCCACCCCTCTGCCTATTTCTCCTCCTATACTGCAATGGCGCATTCGCCTGCTCTGGGGTTCTGCCTCCAGGATCAAATGAAATGTGGCTGAGAGTGTGCAGGGGCTGCCTGGGACCGAAGAGTCCCCACGTGCATGTTTGGGCTCCAGGAGTGCTGGATTCTGGTCCTAGTGATGCTTCTGATTGGCTGGCTGACCTTGGGCCGGTCTCTGACTTTCTCTGCGCCACGGAGTCCCATTTATTCTGGGAGGAAGCCAGACAAGATGTTCTGTGCTGGGCTTTACAGCTCTGAATTGCATCTGAGGGGTCAAGGAGGAAGATGGAAGGGAAAGCTGAGGTCTGGATTCCTGGGTCTGCAGCAAGCCCTGGAGGGAGAGGAGCAGTCGGGACTGCCGTAGAGAGGAGGCCCCCCTTAACGAGGGGCCAGAGCTTCCTCTGGGCTAATGTCCTAGTTCCAGCCAAGTCAAGACACTGATGGCTCTCAGAGCCTCGGGGAGGGACAGATTCTCTGGCTTAGTTTTTGTTTCACAGGCGTCTCAAAGCATGGCCCAGAGGTGACCCTGTTCTCCCAAACGTAACGTTTAAGGATTCATTATAAAAATACTTGGCAATGACCTGTCTCTCTATACTTCTCTTGTCCCTTGTTTGTCCCTCCCTCCTTCCTTCCTTCCTGGAGCACTTATTGAGCAACTACTATGTACCAGGTGCTAAAGATATAACAAGGAGCAAGGCAGACACAGTCCCCACCTTCCTGGAACTGACACTAATGGAGAGACAGGCACTGAATAAGCATTTACTACCTGTATGTTGGGGGTTCAAGCTATGAGTGCCTAGATAAGAATCAACAAACATAGCCAAAGAGAAGGAATCAAGGAAGGAATCCTGAAGGTTAAGGAGGGCTTAGCCAGGGGTAGTAAACGCTGGTGCACCCACTCTGGATGCTGTAAGCCGGACTCTTAATGGCCCACTACTGCCCCTCCTCCGGAGACTCATCAGCTGGGGGAGCCACTCACCTGGAAATGCCTAAGAGATTCCACGTTCCCCCCACTGCCCTCATGAGGGGGAGGACGCCAGTCAATAACCGATGTATGGGCACAAAAACTCAGACCCCTTGCCTTAAGGAGGGGTGTCCTCACCCTCTAGAGCTCCCCGTGGATCAAGCTGAGGATTGACTCTTGCAGAAGCCACAGCTTTGCCCAGTTTCTTCCCCTGCCCTCTCCTTTCATCACTCTCCTGTAGGGTTCTCCTGGGAACAAGTCCTCAAAAAGCCACTTGTATAAGAATCCCCATGTCAATCTGTTTCTAGGGAACTTATCCTAAGACATCAGGTGACCGACTACTCCAGCACAGAAAACAGCTTACATAAAGCTTTATATAAACCCTTAGTCTCTCCCAAAGCAGACTAAGGTTTGCAGAGCTCCAATCCAGCCTTCTTCCTCATCCTCTTCTCTCCTTTTGAATCAAGTTTATCTCCTCAAAGGTCTTTCATCATCGTTATCTTATGGCCTCAAGACACACCTGTGAAATAGCAGGTCAGAACTGTAACTGCTAACCCTATGTGACAGAAGGGTAAATTGCATCCAAAGAGGTTAAGTGATTTGGCTAAAGTCCCCCAGCCAGAACCCCAATCTCCAGATTCCCAGCCCTGAGCCTCCCGGGTTAGGACTATTAGGAAGTTTTGGGTACGAGGCCAAGAATTCCATATTCGCAGTCCAGGACTTGGCACATCAGCTCTTTGTCTTCTGCTGGAATCTCATTTGAGTTCAGCCTGATCTCAGACTGTCTAAATGAGACGCCCATTCTAATGCTCAGAGAGGCTTCTATGAATAACAATCAGCATTGGGGACATTTTTTTTAAAGTTGCTAATATTAATCTTACAGAAATAAAATCTAATTGAATTCCTCCTGGCTTTCCCCATTAACTTAATGTTATGGACTTTTAACGGATGCTTTAATTAGACATTCCTAGTAATGGGAATAGGGCTCAGTTTTCAAATGAGGGCCTAAGCTGCCAATACTCCCATTTGGACTTTTAATTAAGGTGAGAAAATATTAACCAATTATACCGGGTTATTGCCTGGGCTCTTTGTAGGATGGTGAGGTCACAATAGAGCAGGCACTGCAAGGGCCTTCGGGTAAAGGAGGATGGGTATTGGGGTTGGGACAGCAGGGAAGGGCAAGCCAGGACCTCTGGAGAAAGGAATCCTGTATCAGCTGTTTCTCCATGTGAAGATGCGGATGTGGAACCTGGTTTTAAATATTGATACTTCCCTGCATTTCTCTCTGATTTTTCTGGGTTCGTGGAATACTCAGTTGGCAAATGCATCAACTTGCTTTTGCTGTGTAACAAAACACCTCAAAATGTAGTGACTTTAAAAGCAACGTTTTATTATCTTACAATTCTGTATGACAGCATTTGGACTGAGTTTAACTGGGTATTTCTTCTGGTCTAGGCTGGATTTGGCTCATCTTGGCTGGGCTCATTCGTGTATCTGTGGTCAACTAATGGACCAGCTGGAGCTTGGCTGGATGATTCTGGTCTTGGCTGGGATAAGTGAGGCCTCTCTCCCAGTGGGTGCTCATCCTCCAGCAGGCTAGCCCAGATTACAGGGTTTTAAGAGCTACCAGAGGGTAAACCCCTATGCTCAAATGCTTTTCCAGTCTTTGCTTGAATCTCATTTGCCACTGTCCCACTGGCCAAAGCAAGTCGTGCGGAGAGCACAACCCAAGGATGAAGACTTTAAAAGAGGTATGAACAAATTGGGATGTTCCTGCAACTAAGCCACCACAGCAGGTTAGGTGAAAAGCAGCTGAGACACTAAACCAGAGGTCCCAAATACAAATGCCTGCAGGGCATGACACAAGAGTGAATGAAGCAGGCCTGGCAGTAGGCACTGAGGGTCACCATTGACCACATCCTGACTAAAGGGACTCTTCACTGCTAAGCCCCAGCTGATCACTGCCATGCAGGGACACCAGCCACCAGTGGCCAGAGAGTCTCTGTTCTCTGCTGTAACCAGATGTCTGTATTTTAGTATAGAGTCTCTCAATTTTTGAAAGTTAGAAACAAAATTTTTAAATGCTATACAGCTAGTAGAGAAATGAGAAGAAAGTTTAAACAGGAACTCTACAAGAGGAAATCAAAATGGCCAATAAATATACTAAGTGGTTGTTGACCTCATCAACCATCAAAGAAACACAAGTTAAACCCAGGATGAGGTATAATTCACACCACGATCTCAGACGCTGCTGGTGCGAGTGAAAGCTGGGGCAAGAAATTATGGATAAGAGTTGAAGATCTGCATAGACCGTACACAGAAATTCCACTCCTTGGCACATATTAAGAAGTGTGAGCCCATATTCACTAACTGACAGTTAACAGTGAGCATGGTGGGCTTCCCTGGTGGTGCAGTGGTTGAGAGTCCACCTGTTGATGCAGGGGACACAGGTTCATGCCCCAGTCCGGGAGGATCCCACATGCTGCGGAGCGGCTGGGCCCGTGAGCCATGGTCACTGAGCCTGCATGTCCGGAGCCTGTGCTCCGCAACGGGAGAGGCCACAACAGTGAGAGGCCCGCATACAGCAAAAAAAAAAAAATGAGCATGGTGGCATTGTACCAAACAGCCCAACATTGGAAACAACCCAAATGTCCATCGACAATAGAACTGATAAATACATTGTTGCATAGCAATACAATGAAGTACTTGTATACAGCAGTGAACATGACCCAGATACCAAGATATGCAACAAAGTGGCAGAATCTCACAGATGGGATACTGAGTGAAAGAAGTAGGGAACAAAAGAATGCATACTATAGATTCTCTTTCTAGAAAGTTCAGAAAGGAGTACAATTAAACACCATATTTACATAAGTATGCATAAATGCTAAAATACATTTTAAAAGACACGACAGCATTATGAAAAAGCCTAGACAGTGGTTATCTCCGGGGGCGAAGAAAGGGTGGTGATTGGCTAGGAGCACCCCAGGGGCTGTCGATATTCTCTTTCCTCACCTGGGGGGTGGTTTCATGAGTTGGGAGTATGAGTGGGACTTGGCTGGACAATTCTTTTGCTCCAAGTGGCCTTGCCTGGGGTCACTTGGGGGTATTCAGTGGGTGGCTGCGCTAGTTTGGAGGATCCAAGATGCCTTAAGTCACATTTTTTTTGAAAGACTGCACTTATCTGGACCCCTGTCCCTCCCCATGTGGTCTCTGCAGAAGGGTAGTTGGAATTCTTACATGACTGCTCAAGGATCTAAGAGTAAGTGGACCCAGAGACAGGAGGTGGAAGCTGCTGGTGTTGGAAGGCCTGGGCCTGGAAACTAGTGCTTCTACAATGTTCTATTCATCACAGCAGTCCCAGTGCACCCAGGTTCAAGAAGAGGGAACGTGGCCCCATCTCTCCATGGGAGGGTATCAAAGAATCTTTGGCCATCTTTAATCTGCCATCCTACAACTACATTACTATTATTACTATTATTAGTATTTATTAATTATTAGTATTATCCCAGGGTTAGAAATTTGAGGAGGTAGCAGCAGAACCAAGATCTTCCTACTTCTCTTGCTGAAGAAGCAGCCCTGAAAACCAGCTTCCTCCTTCATCTGGAGCAGGGGCCCTGGATCCTACCCACCCCTCTGTGACTGGTTAGATGGAGGGAGATGAGTGGGGTTTGGGCAGATTTGTGTCCCCCCCTCCAATTTCTCTCCCACTTCCTAGAGCCCACAGTTCCAGTGCCACCTTCCCTTCCCCCGTCCCCACGCCCACACGTTGGGGGTCCTGGCCTGCCCCACTCCCTATTCCCCGGGCAACGGTGCGTGAGTCTCATGGTGAGTCTGCCAAAGGCTCTGCAGCCAAGCGGAGGCTATGTGTGACTCAGCGTCATATCCGTTCCCTTTTCCACCCCAGGATGCGTCTTTTTCATTTCTTATTTATCAAATAGCTTTTTATAGGGTGGCAGGTTCATAAAGAGGTGATACGTCTGCCCTTCGGAGCTGAGCTATCAGGGTTTGATTTTTAGTTCTGCCATTTACTGACTGTGTGACGTTTAGCAGGTTATTTAATGTTTCAATGCCTCAGTCTCCTTGTCTGTCCAATGGGGATACTACTACTAATATACCCCTGGAGTGGGGCAACTATGAGGATGAAGTGAGTTATCATAAAAAGCACCAAGAACAGTACCTGCTTGTAGTAAGGACTACGTAAATGTTTGCCCTGATTTTTATTATTGCAGAGCGAAAAGACACCTAGTAAAAATTATATAGAAGAGCATACAATGAAAAGTCAGTCTGCCCACAATTGTGTATCTTCTGCCTTTCTCCTCAGAGGCAACCTCTGCTAGTAGTTTCTTGGGTCCACAGCCAAAAATGTTCATCCAAGTGTGTGTGTGTGTGTGTGTGTGAGATTTTAAATATCATATATATATATATATATATACCCATACACATACACAGATATATATTTTGCAGAATACTGAATACTTTTAGACACTTGTCTATACTTTGCTTTCTTTCCTTAACTCCGTATCAAGAAGATTTTTACTGGCACATCTGGACTCAAGGACTAGAGCTCTAATGGTAGAAGTTCAGGATATCGGGCCCGTAGGGAAGAAATCCATGGAAGAAAACATCCTTTAGAGGTACCCCCAAATTCTACCATGTATGTAGTTCCTGATCCTGGTTATGGCTTTTAAAGATTTTGTCTCAAATTGACTGTGTAACCTCAGAAAGTCCCTTCTCTCTGGCCTCAGTTTTCCTATCTGTTAAATAGGTACTGGACAAGACTAGCTCCAAACCCTTCTGGAGCAGGACGTCCAGGGCTTCCAGGGTACGAGAAGGCTCTGCCTTGGCGGGAACCCAGAGCCTTCAGGGTGTCAGCCTTCTTTTGAAGCCTAAGTGTTGCCTGGCCCCATTTCATACAGCCTCTGTGAAGGGACTGGGGATGTGTGTCACTGAGGCGTGGAGAGTCGGGTAACGAGGCCAGAGCGGGAACAAGGCAAATGTCCTGGGACTGCCTGAACCGAACCCAGGGCATCTGGAGACGCCAGGCGGGCGGCCTCGGTTTGTGTTGGACGCCTCACAGCCCGCCCGTGGTAACCGAACCGGCTTTTGTTTGTTTGTCTAAATAGGAAGACAGAGGCTCGGGGCTGCCTGGGATGGCTCCACAAACAGCCCCGCGGCCAGAGTGGGCGGCCGTGGGCTGAGCTGGGCAGCCAGAGGCCTCCGGGACTGAGGAGGGGGCGCCTGGAGGCCAGGCTAACCGAGTCTGTGAGGGGATAGTGTGACAGACAGGCAGGGCCGGGGGAGCGGGACGGTCATGTTTCGCTCCCCTTGCAGAAGTGGGAGGACAGGACAGGAGACTCTGGACTGGCCCAGAGTGAGGCCTAGGCTAGGCTGCCCTCCCTCCGCCCGGGCTCTGCGCTGCAGCTTCTGACCTCACCCCAGGGGATGCAGACCTGGGGCCCAAGCCCTGTGTGTGCCTCCGCCTTGCCCATCAACTGCAAGTTAGTGTCAGAGGGTCCACTCATCTCTCCCTTCTGCCGCTGAGGGGATGGTGGCTGGTGAATTAGGGCCTCCCCTTGGTCAGCAGAGGGAGTGGAGGGGACCAGCTCACTCTGAGGCCAGGAGAGCTGGACAGCTATCCGGCGGCCTCCTTGACCCTCGGGTCCCCGAGGCCTTGCTTCCTCTCCATCTCTGGGCAGCCAGGCTCCTAGTTGGGGTGTGGGGTGGGGGAGCAGTACTCCCAGATTCAGAATTAGAGGAATGTTTGTGGGTTTTTTTGTGTGTGAAAGAGAAGGAAATATAGATCTAGATTATAGAGATTCAGTATAGGTATAGAGCTGAGCCATTTCAAAGAGCCATTTTTTATAGCTCAAAAATGGTCTAGGGCTTCCCTGGTGGCGCAGTGGTTGAGAGTCTGCCTGCCGATGCAGGGGACACGGGTTCGTGCCCCGGTCCGGGAAGATCCCACATGCCGCGGAGCAGCTGGGCCCATGAGCCATGGCCACTGAGCCTGCACGTCTGGAGCCTGTTTTCCGCAACGGGAGAGGCCATAGCAGTGAGAGGCCCGCGTACCGCAAAAAAAAATAAAAAAAAAAAGATACACTAGTCATTGTTTTTATCAGACACAGAGAAACCTCACTGACCTCTGCTTTGCCCTCTGTGCTCCCCACTCCACCCCCCAAGCATGAAGATCTTGATACAGTCTCGGGGCCCTCATAGTATAAGGGCTCACTTCAACAGTGGTCAGCGCTCCGGGGGTTGCTGACCAGGACTTCGCCTTGTTCACTCGCTGCAGGGCTGGGCAGCAAAAAGAGAGCTTTGGCATCAGGAGAATCTGGGGCCGAATCCCCACCTTGTAACTTACTACTGGTGTGACCTTAGTTAAGGTGTCATTTCCTGGAGCCTGTGCTCCACAACGGGAGCTCCTTGTCTGTGAATGGGGGCATACAAAGAGGACCGACGTGGCAGAGCCTTTATGAAAACAAAATAGGATGATGTACATCGTGAACTGACCACTGACACGTGGAACCATCTTATCAGGTATTGATCTTCTCACCACCTCTTACCCTTTCCTTACTGGGCCCTTCTTTTTTTTTTTTTTTAAAGAGTTTTCTTTTTTTTTTTTAATTTATTTATTTATTTTTGGCTGTGTTGGGTCTTCGTTTCTGTGCGAGGGCTTTCTTCAGTTGCAGCGAGTGGAGGCCACTCTTCATCGCGGTGCGCGGGCCTCTCACTGTCACGGCCTCTCCCGTTGTGGAGCACAGGCTCCAGACGCGCAGGCTCAGTAGTTGTGGCTCACAGGCTTAGTTGCTCTGCGGCATGTGGGATCTTCCCAGACCAGGGCCCGAACCTGTGTCCCCTGCATTGGCAGGCAGATTCTTAACCACTGTGCCACCAGGGAAGCCCCTTACTGGGCCCTTCTTAGCCAACAGGAGGGAAAAATTGCTTTGGCCCCTGTGCATGGCAGAAACACATGAATATTTTTTATATAAAACTTTTTTTAAATTATGAAAGTAATCCAAGTTCATTTTATGAAATTCAGAGTAGTAAAATAAAAGAAGAAACTAAGAGCCCCTGAATTCCACACTCTGAGACTACCAGTGTTAATATCGTATAATTACGGGGAATTCTTAATTTACATTTTGCAAGTAAAGAAAACTGGAGTCAAACCGGCTTAAGACAAAAGGTAATTGATGAGCTCATGTGACTGAAGTGTTTAGAGGAAGCTTTGTCAGATGGCAGGCACAGGTGGCCTAGGTGTTAAATGATGTCATCAGGTATATTAGTCAGCTTGGGCTACCATAGCCAATACCACAGACTGCGTGGCTTAAATGAGAGAAATTTATTTTCTCACCATTCTAGAGGCTGAAAGTTCATGATCAAGGGGCCGGCAGGGTTGGTTTCTCCTGAGGTTTCTCTCCTCAGCGTGCAGATGGCCTCCTTCTTGCTGTGTCCTCACATGGCCTTTTCCTCTGTGCATATACACTTCTGGTGTCTCTACTTCTTCTCATATGGACATCGGTCCTATCGAGTTAGGAATCCCCCCCCACTCGTGACCTCATTTAAATTTAATTACCTCTTTAAAGGCCCCAACTCCAACTACAGTCACACCAGGTGTTAGGACTTCAACATATGAATTTTTTTTTTTTTTTTTTTTTTTTTTTTTTTGTGGTACGTGGGCCTCTCACTGTTGTGGCCTCTCCCGTTGCAGAGCACAGGCTCCAGACGTGCAGGCTCAGCAGCCATGGCTCATGGGCCCAGCCGCTCCACGGCATGTGGGATCTTCCCGGACCAGGGCACGAACCCACGTCCCCTGCATCATCAGGCGGACTCTTAACCACTGTGCTACCAGGGAAGCCCCAACATATGAATTTTTGAGGGGACACAATTCAGTCCATATCATTAGGGAGCTACCGTTCTCCATCTTTAGCCTGTTTTCCTCTGACTGGCTTCATCCTTTGGCAGGAATGATATCCATCAGCAACTCTAGGCCGACTTCCTAGTTCTTTATCTACAACAGAAGGAGCATCTCTGTCTCTACTGCTCCTACAAAGTTCCATTTGTTTGGTCCAGACTGGGTTATGTGCCCACTCCTGAGCCAATTGCTGTGTTCTGATTGGGCAGGCTGGTGCCACATGTTCACGCGGGTTCTTGGGGATCAAGTCAGCCACATGTGAGCATGTGGCCTGAAAGTGGGGGAAGGGCAGTTCCCCAAAGGAAACTGGGGTGCTATTTTCAGCAGGAGGGTACAAGGATGCCAGGTAGACAAAACAACTCATGTCCACCACACACATGGAATATAATCATATACAAATACATTTTCCTCAAAACAATATGGCCAAAGCTTTGGGGAGCTTGGAGAGGCACAGGTGCTAACCACCTACCCAAATGCCAGCTTTACAGCTATTTCACAGTTTTACAGTTTTACAAGCTATACCTTGGGATTTCTCCCACAGGTGGTTTTGCCTTTATGTCCTTATACAACTACTCCTCATCAGCCCCATCACATGGGCCACCCCTGAATATCAAATTTCCCAACAGACATGCTTCCTCTAGAAAGAATCAAGGTGACTTCAGACCCTGACAAGGCGGAAGGCTCAGGAAAGAGAGACTGGGCCTCAAAGATTTTGAAAAGGAAAATGGCTTCCAATTCCATCTGTCACCAAACAGAAGGTGATCACTGCAACCGTGGGAAGATCAGGATCCAGTTCCGCCTCTTTTCTTACTTCCTCTTTCTGATCCCCAGTGGGCCCACCTGCAGAGGAAGAGCTCTGATCTCAGTAACAGACTCTTTGTGTCCCAGTACACCAGCTCCTGAAGTCAGCATCCTGACTTCCTTCTGGAGACTCACCCGCCTCCCTCAGAGGCATAATTTGGGTGGGATGACAAACTCCTGAGCAGTACCATGCTGTGTGGAAGCCACAGGGCAAGCGCAGTCCTCTCCCCTCCCCTCTGCAGACGGAGGTCGGTCAGGTGTGGGATCTAGGTGTGGCCAGCCAGGTGTTCTCACAGGGACTTTGTTTACGAAACCAGTGACACAAGGCTGAAGACATGGGTGGCCTGCCTCGTGACCAGGTCATTCCTATTGTGACCCCATGGCTGTGCTGGCTGCTCCCCAGGCTCCCCTACCATATCCCAAGCTGGTGATTCCTTCATGTCCTGACCATAAATTTCCTAATGCTAATTTCTTTCTGTTGCTTACAACCCAAGGACCTAAACCAATCAGTGCTTTCAGGGCCCTTTCAGTGCTGAAGTTGTGTGAGGGAACGGCTGTGACAGAGACCGCTCTGGAGCACTCAGATCCACCCTCTCCTCTTGCTCCAACCTGCACCGCCAGCTTGATTTCCCAGCCTCCCTTGCAGCTAAGCAAGACCACGTGACTACATTCTGGCCAATGGGGTGTGAGCATCCTGTGATGTGTGTCACTTCCTGCCCCCGCCCACAGAGCTGCACTGCAATTCTCCACGGCGAGGACTCTGAGATCAGAGGGACGGGTGCTGCCACAGGATGGAAGGGCTTTCCTCATCTTCACTCCCTGCCACCGTTTCGGCGTCACACGAGTGAGAAATGGCGTGTCAGAGTCTCAAACCATAGAGACTTTGAGGTGCTGGTATGGGCCCTATCCATATCTACCTTAATTCTCCTGGTAAGCGGTCTGATGCCTTCAAGTTAGCAATGAAGTCACCCAGCAAAGCCGAGAAGTGACCGCCAGCTGCTGCTTCCCTTGTCAGCCAGAGGGGCAAGCTCCCCTGGACCAGGGCCCAGACCCTGCCTCCTGTAACACAGAAAGGCTTGATTCGGAAGGAGATGCAGCTTGAGGTGGGTCACGCTGGGGCTGCTCCTTTATTGCTCCTTCAAGTATAACTGCCAATTACATGAAGAGTGAATTTCCGTCAGGGACCCAGGGATTTTGAAGCGACTTTCAGTTGTTCTGGAGCCTTCCCCTCAGAGTTCACTGGGTTGGGCTCCTTTCCCCAGAGCACTCTGGGAGGATCCTTTCCTCAGTAGAGGAGCAGATGTTGATTTGCATATATGCATGTTTCTGGTCTCTGATGAGATTAGGAGGTGCATATTTAATCAAAGCCTCCAGCGAGGCTGGGCCCTGGTAGGCAGACTCAAGGGGGGAAGAGGAAATGTCACAGCAAAGAGGGTGGGGTCCTGGGAGAAAGAGACTCTCAGAGCTGAGGCTTGTTTACAAAATCGGAGAGGGGCTGGCTGGGCTCTGTGGCTGGCAAACAGGGCTGAAGATGGAGGCAGACTTGGAAGTGAGGTCATGTGCCCCAGCCCCTGCAGTAGCTCTCTATAAACCCTTGGACAAGTCCTGGCTTCTCCTTGAGGCTCAGTTGACCCTGTAAAATGGAGGGTTGGGGTGAGGCCATTGGACCCACTAAGGGATGGGCTGCAGATCCAAGTCCAGGGGGTCAAGGGTTCTGTCTTACAGGGAAGTACCCTTTTCCCACCAAGATGCCCAGCTTAAGTAGAGGCCGGTGTGGGGTGGAAACTGCTATTGCCCTTCTGATGAATAGGGATGCCTTGCTTTTTCTGGAGGAGAATGCCTAGAAATGATTCCAGGGTGAGACCTGTGCTCCTTGAGGTGTCTATTTCCCAAAGCGGAATACCCTGAAGGGTGAGTTATGTCTACATGTGTTCCTTGAACGCATCAAGTATTTTGCCCCCTCAGAACCTTTGCACTGGCTGTTCCTCTGCCTGAAATGCTCTTCCCTTGTCGTTTACTCCTCAATTTCATTCATGTCTCTGCCGAAATGTTACCTCTTTGAATGGACGTAACATCTGAGGAGGCAACCTGATCATCCTGGCTTCCCACACCATCCCGGTTTCAATACCTCTTGTCCGTGACTCTCTCCCCTACCCCATGGTTTCTCAATCTCTGAACTGTTGATATTTTGCACTGGATAATTCTTTGCCGTGGAGGCCCTCCTGTGCATTTTAGAACATTTAGCAGCATTTCTTGACCCTGCCCATTAGATGCCAGTAGCATCCACCCTCCAAAGGTCGTGACGATCAAAAATGTCTCCAAACATGTGTCCTGGGGGCAAAGTCTTTCTAGCTGAGAACCCTAGTCCGACCTGTTTCATTTTTCTGTATGGGACTTGGCAATACCTGAAATGTATTTTGCAGGTTTTTCGGATCATTTGTTTATCATCCATTTCCACTGCTGGAATGTGAGGTCTGCTCAGGCAGGCACCCTGTCTTACCTTGTTCACCAGGGTGGCCCTAGCCTCAGAGTAGCACCTCACATGTCAAGGAGCCCAGTGAATGCTTGTTAAATAAATAAGCAAGTGAGAAAAAAAGTAGCTTCAGCGAGAGTGTGTTTTAAGATCCCTTTAATGTCTGTGTGCACGTGTGTAACAAGATGCAGAGAGCTGTGCTCCTGTGGCATCTGGTGCAAAAAGCCTTCCAGGGAGAGGCCAGTCTGCACCTGAACGGCACCATTCTTCATAAAGCCACTCTGAGCAGAGCTCCCCGAGGCTTCTCAAGGCCAGCTCCCACCTGGGTGTTTGAAAGGGGTTGAAATTGCTCTGGGTGAGACAGATACAGAACCCTCTGCTGGTTCTGACCACATTCAGAACACAAACTAATGTGTGTAGAATGAAATGCAGAGATCCTACAGGATCTACATCCCATACCTCTCTGTGTCTCATCTCCTTTATTCTCCCCTTTGTGAACTCTGCCCCTGCCACACTGGCCTCCTTGGTATTCCTGGAACGCTGCAAGCCTATGCTGCCTCAGGGCCTTTGCACTTGCTGCTGCCTCTCCCTGGAATACTCTTAAACTTCTCACATGGGTTATTTTCATGGCTTGCTTCCTTCCCAACTCCTTTAAGTATCTACTCAAAAGTTGCCTTTGCAGGGAGACCCTTCCTGTCCACCTCATTTATTTAATGCTCGTGTTGTCTGTCTTCCCCAGGAGAGTATCTGCTCCTCCAGGCGGGAGCTCTTGATGGTTTCATTCTCTGCTGCATCCCCAGCACCCAGATTATTGCTTGGCATGTTCTTGGTCATGTGTGGGTGTGCATGGGTGCATGGGTGTGACTTATTTAACATTGTGACACCAGGGCGGAAAGCAATGGCTGGCACACAGGTGGGTGTTAAGGCTGGGTTCCCCAAGGCAGACCCTGAGATGGAGTCAGGTGAAAGTGATGCATTAGGAAGCATTTCTGGGAACAATCCACAGGGAGTGGAGAAGTGGGACAGGGAAGGGAAGGAGGCCAAGAGAGGGTGTGTATCAAGCAAAGTCCTACAGAGGGGACCTGGGGCTGGAGATAGCATGGGTCATACATCTGAGTTGTCCCTCTCGGGGACAGGTGAGGCAAAACCTTTCAACCCACATCCTTCAAGCTGCTCTAGAAGGATGTACTTTTCCAGGTGCTTCCAGGTCTCTGTGCATGCAGGCAAAGTGTGTTCCAGCAGTTTGAGGGCAGCCCACTGACAAAAAGACTCAGGTGTTGGCTCTTGGGAAAGATAGCACACCCAGAGCTGGCCTCCCGTGTGCAGCAAGGTGGGAGAAGGATCCCAGGGGACTGTGGGAGGAACTCTGACAGCGTCTGCTACAATAGGCCTGCTCCGTATTGTTGAGTAAACGCTCCAGCCTAGCTCAATTGCAACCGGAACATTCTTGTAGCTAAAGAAATGACATCATTTCATGCCCACACCTTTATCCCTTGCAACTCACAACTCACACGAAAATGAGGATACTAGGACCTGCCTGCAGAGCTCGGCCTGGGCTAAATGAGTGGCGTGTGCCCTGCACCCACATTCCTGCTCCCTGAGGCTCAGGCAGAGCTGCTCTAGCTCAGGGCTGGTTTGTGTGCTTTGCATCCTGAGGTGGAGTCCACAGAGACCCTGTCACCGGAACAGACCTCACTTTCATCTGCTTCCTCTGCTTCAACTCCAGTACATTTCTGATTTGTCCTCTCACCCCTCCCTGCCTTTACAGAGGCCGGGCCTCTGCCTGGAACATCCTCCTCGTCATTTTCAACCTTGAAATGCATTTTCCTTCCTTCCCTCCTTCCTTTCTGCCTTCCTTCCTTCCTTCTGCTCAAATATCACTTCTGAAGTGAGTGAACCCACCCTGCCCTCAGCTTCTATCACACAGGGCTGCTTTTGTTGGTCTCCTTGTGTGGGCAGCAACCATGGCTCTGTGTCTCTGGCCTCTGGTGCTTGCCAGGTGCCTGGCTTCCAGAACATGAGCAGCCTTTGCTTAATGAGTGAACCCAGCGTCCAACCACCAAAAAAAGACAAACGGAAGGAGAGATGCCACCTAAACCTGAGTCCTTCTCCATGGCACCTTCTCCGACCCCACGTGGACCTGGGATCAAGCATTGGAAGGCTGCTCTGGCCTTTGAGATTGCCACCGGGGACCCTCCTTTCCAGGGTCCCTCCTCTCCGGCACCTATATTCTGTTCTGTTCCCCCCACCCCAGGTTCCTTCCTTTCAGCTCTCCCGTTCCCCGGTTCCCCTTCCTCCCAAGGGGTCCGCCCAGGTCTCCCTCCCATCCCTAGGGCCTCAGTGACCTCACTCCACTTGATTTCCTGTGCCAGAAACTTCTGGAACCAGATCAGACTCCAGTGCCCCAAGAGTTAACTACCTCAAACTCAGCTCGCACTGTTCATTGTCAAGTGGATTTCTCAGGCCAGCCAGAGTGCCGGGGAGCCCGGGCCGAGCTGGGTCGAGTGGAGGTTTATTTTTCTGCTGACTACCATCTCCCAGTCGAGTATCTTTCCCAGGACAAATCTCAGGCCCCGTTTTCCCTGGCTCTCTCTCCCCGTATAAAAACAACTTTATCTCTAAAGAGCAAATAACACCCAGCACTCATAACAGATGCCAAGAACTGTTTCTGTTTTGATTTTTGAAAATAAAAATTCAACTGTGTTCAATAAAATTCAGAAGCCGCTTCCCTCTGTGGAAATTAAAGGAATCCAAGACGCCGGAGAAGCCACCGACCTTCCTAATTAAAGCTGCAGCAACGGCGGGAATCTGCTTCCTACAACCAGCCCGCTCTTGCTGAGCAGAGAACAAAGCCGACCCCCATCAATATTTCATTCTCTCTTTTCTTCCACGATAACAATGCTGTGTGTTCTGAGTGCGCCCCCCAAAAAAGACATGCAGAGCTATGTTAATTAGGGTTTAAATAATTCACGTCCGAGATCTCACTCTGTTTCCGGAAGTGTGCAAGATGGGTTGTTGGCTCAGCTCATAATTGCATCTGTTCGAAGTCACAGCCTCTGTCTGTCTGTCCAATTTGACAGGTACAGACTTAGGGAAAGACTAGTCCCGGTTCCTAGAAATTGCTTCCATGCTGAGGTTTTGGCTGGTTTTTTGCTTTGAGTTGTAGACTGGAGTCTGATAAGATGTGTTAAGTTGGGGCCTACTCAGACGAGGGGAGGTCTGCACCTTTTCCCGTCCGGGCCACCCCCAGGCCTCTGACCCCATTCTGGGCACCCACTCTGGGTGCCTGACATGCAGGAAAGTCATAGCAAACAGTCTTTCAGTGGAAGAAAGGAGAGAAGAGAGGGAGGGAGAATGAAAGGGAAGGATAGAGAGAAGGAGGGAGAAAGGATAAATGGATGGATGGATTCATGGATAGCTGGATGGATGCATGGATGCATGGATGCATGGGTGGATGGGTGGATGAGTCTTTCCCGTGGGCCCATGGTGATTTATCTCCTCCTAGATGGGAAATTTAAAACATGGTAGATAGTCTATCCATAGGTCCTTACGTGCAGATAGTACCTTAGTACCTTGTTCTATAAACACTGATGAGAGGAGCTGTGGTGTGGTGGTTAAGAGCATGAACTCTGGGCCAGACTATCAAGGTTGGAATCCCAGCTCTGCCACTTACTAGCTGTGTACCTTGGACAAGGTTCTTGGCCTCTCTGTGCCTCAGTTTCCTCATCTGTAAAATGAGGATAATAATAGATAGTACCTACCTCCTAGGGTTAGATGTGTTTACATCAAGTATAAACCACTATCGCTATTCCAGTTGTTCAGTACGAAGGATTGAATTTCAGGCAGCAAAGCAAAGAGCTGTAGGGGAGAAACCTCTGGAGGGACTTCCAGGGACTGCAATACATAAAGGCATAAAGACAGCCAAGGCACAGAGTTTCGGTGGGTAGAGAGGGGACTAAGGCTGCGAATCACTGTGCTAAAGACGTATCGAGCAAGGCTCTTTTGGCTGCTGGGAGGACTAGCAACGGCCCCCTGTGTGGATGGCCGTTCTTTGTGGGGCTCTGCATCTGTTCCCTCTTCTCTGGGTAACTGTTCTTTTTGAAGAAGTACCCGACCCTACCCATCTCCATGTGGTCCTTGTTGGATTAACTCCTCTCAAGCCAGGTCCCATGACCCCAGAAAAGGGAAAAGGGGGAAGGGCCCTCTTTGTGCACTGAGGTTCAGAAACCCCTCGTGGCTGTCACCTTGTTACCCATGGGGAGAGCCTGCCAATGGGTGAGGCCAGCACAGAGTAGAGCAGGAGTCACTGTTGTTAAATGTGCTCCACTGTCCCAAAGCTCAGGCTTCTTCTCTACCTATAATTGAAGAGCCCTGAAGGATGCGCCCACCTTCCTTCCACCTTCCCCAGCGCTGGCCCTGGCTGAACCTCCCCGGGTCCACCCCACACATCTGCTGGTACCAGTGTGACTAACCTCCAGGAACCTGGCCTTTCTTGATCCCTTGCAATGTCCATTAAACATTCATCTTTGGGCCCAGAACAGCAGATAGAGGATAAACATGGTGCCTGGGTCTAAGATGTACACTAGCCTAGCCCAGGAGATTGACACACTCGAGGTCCTACCCCAGGGCCTTTGCCCATGCTGAGCCTCAAGCAGGAATCTCATCTCCCATGTGCCCAATGAAACCTTCCCTATTGCTTCAGGTCCAGCTGAGATGTCACTTCCTCCAGCAGCCCTACTGTGATGCCCCCTTGTGGAGTTCCCCCTCCTCTGGTCTGTCCTTTCCTGAGACACTTAGCTGGTCGTCTTGGTGCTGTCTATGTCTGTCTGTCTGTTTCCTCTGCCAACCCTCCCAGCTGCTCCCCAGGGGTTGCCACTCTATAAAACACAGTTATCACCCACTCTGTGAGACACCTATCCCCAGTTTGAGGTCCCTACATCTTCCTGTCTCGGTTTCGTTGTCCGGCCTCTGGGGGCACATCAGGTGGGACTATTCTCTCATTTCTGTACATTGTCCCAGGACTTCTGATCAGACCTGTCTTTGACACCATTGTGAGGCTGGGAGAGCTGCCACAGGTCATGGAGTCCATCCCCCAAGCCCATTCTATAGATGAGGAAACTGAGACCCAGAGAGGGACAGTGACTTATACAAAGACACTCAGCAAGTCAGGGATGCAGCTGGGCCCTGAACCCAGGGCTCCTGATGTTCAGGGCGAGGCTTTCATTCTCCACGTGGCAGCTGCAGGTGTCACGGCCTCTGGCTTCTCCTGTCATGGCCACTGCTCTCTCCAAGGTCACCTGGAAGTGGCCTTTTTGTTCCTAAATCTAATAAGTACATCAGTCCTTAGTTGGTTTGGAGCCTTGATGGCATGTGGCAGTGTTAATCCCTAGGTCCTCCCTCAAGCATGCCCTTCCCTGACACCTTGCTTTGTGGTGTCCCCACTTCTCTGGCTGATCCTTCTCAGTATCCTTCAAGGTACCTCTTTCTCAGCCCAGGCCCCAATCATCAAAGTTCCTCAGGGCTTGGTCCTTTCTTTTGCTCTGTTCTCCCCTCCCCTCCCCTCTCTTCCTTCCACTGAACCCTCTCCTTCTGGACACCAGCATGGACTCCCACGGGCCCACTAACCTTTTCTAGACCTTCAGTAGAGGTTAAGACCCCTCATCTAAGCCTCAGGCTTGTCTGTCCCACTGCTCACCTGGCAGCACCAACCAGGCTTCTGTCCTACAACCACTTCAACTCAGCACATCACAAGCGGAACAATGCGAAGTGGTCCAGACCACAAACTCTGGAGCCAGACTGGCTGTATTCAGATCCTGGCCCTGACACTTGCTGGCTGTGCAGCCTTGGGCCAGGTGCTTAACTACTCTGTGCCTCACTTTCTCTCTGTAAAGTGGGAATAATGACAGTACCTGGCTCATTACGTTGTAGGGAGGATTAATGACTTCATGTCGGTAAAGCACCTTAGAACAGCCCTGGATCAGAGTAAATGTTACATGGATTTTTCTATTGTTCCTGATATTGCCTCCTCTTCCCTGCAACTTGTCCCTTCCTCAACTTTCCCATCTCAGCAAATGGCACCACCATCCACCCTGGAAACGGGCTGTCTTCCTGGTATCTTGTCCCTTCCTTACGGCCGCGTATGTCATCATCCGATGCAGTGCATTCCCCCTGCTGAATACTTTTCAAAAACGTCCACTTCTCACCTTCCACTGCCACCTGCCTGGCCCTCACCCCCTCCTCTCTCTCCTGGGCTGGCAGCAGTCTCCTAACTGGTCTCTCGGTCTCTACCATTGGCCTCCTTCAATCTGCCCTCCACCCAGAGGCAGATTTATGCCCTCCAGGGTAAAGTCCCAGTGTCTGAGCGTGGCCTCCGAAGCCCCTCGCCATCAGGCTCTGCTGATGCCCCCTCCTCGCCTCCTCCTATTCTATCAGCCACCAGCCGAACTGCTTAATGCGGGCCTTTGGACCTGCTGCTCCATCCACCTGAAATCCACTTTCTCCTCCCATTCTCTCCCCTCCCCTTCTTCCTTCCCATCTCCTCCTCCCCCTCGTCCCCTCCAGAGCCTTCCTGACCCCCCACGACTCCTCTGCCAGGACTGCACTGGAACATCCACAGCCTCCTGGCTCATGCCTGTGCTGGTCCCAGCCCTACTAGGCTGGAGTCGTCTGTCAGCCCCACCAGACTCTGAGAACCACAAGAGCCATGTATTAATTATCTATCACCGCTTTAAAAGTTACCACAACTCAGCAGCTTAAAACAACACACACTTGTTACCTCATAGTTTCCCTGGGTCGGGAGACCGGGCACAGCCTAGCTGGTCCTCCGCCCAGGGTCTCACAAGTCTGCATTTAAGACGGCGAGCAGGCTCCACGATGCCGTTGGTTGTTGGCCGGACTCAGATGCTTGAAGTTGTGGCCCTGAGGTCCTTGCTTTTTCGCTGGCTGTCAGCTAGGGGTTGGGGAGGGGGTAATCAGGGGATACTCGCAGCTTCAAGTGGTCGCCCACAGTTCCCTGTCACATGGCCTTTTCGTAGCCCCTCCCACACACGGCAGCTTACTTCTTCAAAGCAGAGGAGAAATTCTTTCTCTTCAAGAAGGGCCCAGTCACTCTTTTAAAGACTTTTCACCTGATTCAGTCAGGCCCACCAGGATAATCTCCCTTTTGATTAACTCAAAATTAACTAAAAATCCACTGATTTGAGACTTTAATTACATCTGAAAAAAATCCCTTCACCTTTGCCATATAATAAAACCTGATCACAGAGTGAAATCCCATCCTATTCTCAAGGTCTGCCCATGCTCAAGGGGAGGGCATTATACAGACCATGTATGCAGGGGGCAGGAATCCTGGCTGCCAGCTTAGAATTCTGTCTCCCACAAGGGGGAACTTGGCTACCCTATCCACACCATGTTTCTAGCCCCTGGCACATGGCAGGTGCTCATAACCTTCTTTGAACATGTGAATGAATGAATGAATGAATGAATGGATGAGTCAGATGGCTGTGAGGCTCAGACCTTCTTCTTTGGGAAGGAAAGGTAGGATAGAATTACAGATTAGCCTGGAAGGTGACCCCGATTCACCACCTAATCAACTGCTTTGAAGAGACCTTCAGTTGGCATTTGTCCTGGCACAGACCAGGCTGGACACAGGGAGACACAATCCCTTTCACTCCTCAGAGATGAGCTGGTGGAGGTCTCTTGAGTGTAGCCAAGCTACAGAAGCTTGTCCCCCAGGCCACCCCAAAGTGAGAAGAGACCTCCCCTTTGCCAGGAACCAGCTTGCTTGTTTCTTTGTGCCCCCATGTTGGCACACATGGTGTCCAGCTAGAGCCAGTGAAGGATCCCAGGGGACACCCTGACTTTGGGCAGGAATCAGGGATTGTGTGCAGTGAGCTGCGAGGAGCCGCTCGCTGAGAGGCCCGTGGTATCCTTTATTTATTTGCATTGAAATATTTATTGAGGTGTGAGGCATCTATAATAGATTTGTCAGCCACTCGGGCGGGCCTGCTGGGGGACAAATCTGGGTGGCCTCTCTCCTAGGCATCACTATTCATTCAGTGAATAACTCACCTGGAAAACAATTTCTGGGGATCCACTGCAGACCAGGCACTGTGCTATGGAATCAGATTGGGTCACTGCCTTTGCGGAGGAGAGGGAGACGAAGAGGGGGCAGGGGAGAAGCTCGTGTCCATTGAATGCCTACTGTGTGCTAGGCATTTTATACATATCATCTCACTGACAGCAGCCCCATGATGTAGGTGGCATAATTATGTCTCCTGTAGAGATGAAGAAGGTGAGGTCCAGAGAGGTTAAGTAACTTGCCAAAGGTCCCAGTCTCACTTAAAAGTTCAAGGTCTTTCCATCAAGCCATGCTTCCTGAGACCTGAATTGAGAGCTCTTTATAAATTTCAACGACTAAAATAAGTTTGGGGGTGGGGTGTAAAGATAGACAGTGGACTTGGGGTGGAGCACAGGGAGGAGATGAGGGGACCAAACCCCAGAGGAGAAGCTAGTGATGGGAAAATCACTGTGGTCCTCATTGGCTGAACCCTCACTCAGTGCCAGCTGCTGTTCAAAGCAGTTTAGTTCATTCCACCCTCCCAACAACCCTCCAGGGTGGCTATTATAACCTTCATTTTATGGGTAAGGAAATGGAGCTCAAGTTGGCAAAGCAACTTGCCCCAGCTCACCAGGTACAAAGTGGCTGAGCTGGGATTCGAAGCCAGGGTTCTGTTTCTGGGTGCATCTGGGAAATGGTTCATGGAAACAACAAGGCTTCCTGGGTCCTGTCTCTGACCAGGCAGCTGCTCAGAGACCTTTATATGCATTGGTTCAGCCTGTCCTTACAAGCACCCCTGTGAGTGGTGCATTGTAAGTAGCCCCATTTTATGGAGGGGGAAATTAAACGATGGAGCAGTAAAGTCCATCACACGGCCAGGGAGGGACAGAGATGGGATTTGAATCCAGGCAGTTTGGAGCCCAGAGCCAATCCTTGTGCTACCCTACTAAGTGTCGGGGCTTGGCAGTGGCCTGTAGACCAGGGCAAGCACCCCTAGGGAGGGGACAGGGCTTTCCCATAAGCTGGGGCCAGGGGGCACAGGCCCAGCCCCTTGTGCTTCCTGGGATCCCTGCACCTCTGATCCCCTGGCTTCCTGGGATCCTGCCGTTTTCGCTATGCCCACTCTCTGGGATGCCATCGTTTCTGCCGTGCCCTTGACTTTCTTTGGTAAGCCTCTAATATGGGACTCTGCAGAGCCCCAGAAAGATCTTTCCAGGTCCTTCCAGGCTCCTGCTCTCCACACAACACCAAACCTCTGTCCTTTAGTGCTGCTTCCCTGTCCAGAGTCTGGTGGACAGTGATCTGGATGAATATGTCACTCAGGGGCAAACAAACACAGGCACAGCTGCAGACGGCCCAGAGGAGGAATAACACAGGCTTAACCTCTTCGGGGGACTGGCCTGCTTCAGAAAGGAGGGGTATGTGTGTGTGTGTGTGTGTGACTTTATTTTTTTTTTTAATTAAGAAAAAGTATCGGGCCTCCCTGGTGGCGCAGTGGTTGAGAGTCCGCCTGCCGATGCAGGGGACACGGGTTCGTGCCCCGATCCCGGAGGATCCCACATGCCGCGGAGCGGCTGGGCCCGCGAGCCATGGCCGCGGGGCCTGTGTGTCCGGAGCCTGTGCTCCGCAACGGGAGAGGCCACAGCAGTGAGAGGCCCGCGTACAGCAAAAAAAAAAAAAAAAAAAAAAAAGAAAAAGTATCAATGTAATAAATATATGTGGCTTTTAAAGGCAGATGATTTTATGAGGTTTAGTGAAAAACAGGAGTCTTCTGCATCTCCCTCCCCTTTCCTCACCTGCAATTCCCACTCCCCCAAAGCATCCTCTTTCAGCTCTTCAAATTCTTTCTTCTACTATTTACCATACTTCTATATAATATTCAGCTATTTTTGAATTTAACAGCTTTCTTGGGATATAATTGACATACCATAAACTGTACATATTTACAGTACATAATTTGATAAACTTTGACATGTGCTTATACCCATGAAACCATCACTAGTCAAGATAATGAGCCTGTCCATCATCTCCCCAGATCTCCTCTTGCTCCTTGGCCACCCCTCTCTTGTCTCCCTAACTCCCCTTTCCCGCTCATCCCCAAGTCACCCATGATCTTTCTGTGACTGCCAATTGTTTGCATTTTCTAAAACTGTATACAAATAGAATCACACCATATGTACTCTTTTTTGTTTGGCTTCTTTCATTTAGCATAATTATTTTGAGATTTGTCCATGTTGTTGCAGTAACAAGCAATTAACAAGTTTTACTGCTGAGTTGTGTACCATCTTATGGATATATGACTGTTTATCCATTAACTTGTTGGACGTTGAGACTGCTTCCAGTTTTCAGTAATTATAAATAAAGCTGCTATGGGCACCTATGTACAAATGCCTTTATTTCTCTTGGACGAATACCTAGGAGTGGAATAATTCCATGATATGATATGCCTAGGTATAACTTTTTAAAGAAACTACCGAACTCTTTTCCAAATGGTCAAGCCATTTTACTTTCCCATCAGCAGTGTATGAGAGTCCAAGTTGTTTTCTACTCTCGCCAGCACTGGCATGCTTAGTCTTTTTAAGCCATTGTAACAGCTGTGTATCTAATAGGAGTTAGTGGTATCTCATTGTGGTGTTAATTTTCATTTACCTAATGACTAATGATGTTTCATGATGTTTTCATGTGCTTATTTGCTATCTATAAATTTTCTTTAGTAAAGTATTTGTTCAAATCATTGGCTCATTTTTAAGTTGGGTTTTCCATGTTCCTATTATTAAGTTTTGAGTGTTCTTTACATATTCTGGATACAAGTCCTTTATCAGAGGATTTGCAAATATTTTCTCACAGTCTGTGGCTTGCCTTTTCATTCTCTAAACAGTACCTTTCAAAGAGTGGAAGTCCTTAATTTTGATGATGCTCAATTGATCTTTTATGGAGCATGTTTTTGATGCCTTTTCCAAGAAATCTATGCCTTAAGCCAAGGTCACAAAGCTTCCCCCCCTTTTTTTCTATAATTCTATAGTTTTAAGTTTTATATTTTATGTTTATGATCCATTTTGAGGTCTGTGATTAATTTTTATACTTATGGAGAAGTATGGATCGAGACTCAATTATTTGCATATGGATATCCAATTATTCTCCATCATTTGTTAAAAAGACTGTCCTTTCCTCCTTGATTTCTCTTTGTACCTTTGTTGAAAATTGTTTGTCTATATATGTGTGGGTCTATTTGTACACTCTCTGTTCTGTTTCATTGATCTTTTTGTCTGTCTTAACACCAATACCACACTGTATTGATTACCATATTGATTACTTGGTGTCAGATAGCATTAGTCCTCCCACTTTGATCTTCATTTTCAAAAGTGTTTTGGCTATTCCAGGTCCTTTGCGTTTCTATATGAAATTCAGAATCAGCTTGTCAATTTCCACAAAGAAACCTTCCTTCTGATTGAGACTGCATCAAATTGGTAGATCAATTTGGGAAGAATTGTTATCGTAACAATGTTGAACTTTCCAATGCATGAATATGATATATCTCTCCATTTATTGAGGTCTTTTAACACCTTTCATCAGTGTTTTGTAGTTTTTGGGGCACAGATCTTGCACATCTTTTGTCAGGTTTATTCTTAAGTATTTCATATTTTCTAGTACATGGTATATTTTATTCCAATTTTCAATTATTCAGTGATAGCATATAGAAATATAATTGATTTTGGTATAGGGATCTTGAATATTGCAACCTTATTACATTTGCTTATTAAATCTGGTAGTGTTTTTGTGGATGCCATTGGATTTTCTACATTAGACAATCATGGACAATCATGTCATCCACGAACAAAGACAGTTTTATTTTTTCTTTCCCGATATGGGTGTTTTTAAGTTGTTTTTCTTGCCTTATCACACTGGCTAGACCTTCTAGAACAATATTAAATAGAAATGGGAAGAGTGGACATGCTGGTCTTGTTCTTGATCTTAAAGGGAAAACAATCAGTGTTTCACCATTAAGTATGATGTTACCTGTGGGTTGTCATATAAGCCTTTATCAAGTAAAGGTAGTTTCCTTCTCTTCATAGTTTGCTGCAATTTTTAAAAAATCAAGACTCAATGTTGGATTTTGTTGAATGCCTTGCATGTATCTATTGAAATATCCATACATGTTTTTTGTTTTCAGTTTGTTAATATAGTGAATTGCATGGAGTGATTCTCAAATGTTAAACCAACCTTGCATTCATGGGATAACCCCTACTTGGTCATGATGTAGTATCTTTTTATAAATTGTTGGATGCAAATTGCTAAAATGTTGTTAAGAAGTTTTGCCTCTATATTCAAGAGGGATATTGGTTTGTAGTTTTCAAGTAATGTCGCTGTATGGTTTTGGTATCAGGGTAATGCTGGTCTATGAAAGTTGGGAAATAGTTCATCCTCTTCAATTTTCTGGTACAGTTTTTATAGAACTGGTATTATTTCTTTATTACATACTTAGTGGAATTCATCAGTGAAGACTTCTTGGCTTAGAGTTTTCTTTATGAGGAGATTTTATCTGTACTAAAATTTAATTTCTTTAATAAATTTGGCTATTCAGAATATCCATTTGTTTTTGAATGAGCTTTGTAGTTTTTTTCCCAAGAATTTGTTTATTTGATGAAAGCTATTGAATTTATTGGTATAAACTTGTCATAATAGTCCCTTATTATCTTTTAAATATCTGTAGAACCTATAGTGATTTCACCTCTCTCAATGCTCGTACTGATAATCTGTGTCTTCTCTTTATCTAGGTCAACCTGGTTAATGATTTATTAATTTTATTGGTCTCAAAATACCATCTTTTAGTATCAGTAATTCACTCCATTGTTTTCAGCTTTCTATTTCCTTGATTTTCACTTTGATCTTTATTGTTCTTTTTTTTCCCTGCTTACTTTGGTTTCAATTTGCTCCTTTTATTTACTTTTTCCTAGTTTCTTAAGATGGAAGTGGATGTCATTGGTGTAGACTCTTATTCTTTTGTAATATGCATGCTTAGTGCTCTAAATTTCCCTTTATACTTTTTAGATGTATCTCATGCACTTTTATATTTTGGTTTTTTATTTATATTCATTTCAGAAAAATCTAATTTTCCTTTGATTTCTTCTTTGACCCATGGTTTATTTAGAAGTGTGTCATTTAGTTTCCAAATATTTGGAGGTTTTCCACATATTTTTCTGTGATTGAGTTCAAACGTAATTCCATATGGTCAGAGAACATATTTTGAATCTGTTTAAATTTATTGAGACTTGTTTTATGGCCCAGAATATGGTCTATCTTGGTAAATGTTCTGTGTGCACTTGTGAAGAATGTGTGTCCCGCTATTGTTGGGTGGGGTGTTCTGTAAATGCCAATCAGGTCAAGTTGATTGATACTCCTGTACAAATCTTGTATAGCCTTACTGATTTTCTGTCTACTTCCTCTATTAATTATTGAAAAAAGGACATTGAAATTTCCAACTGTAATTGTGGATTTATCTGTTTTTCCTTGCAATTCCATCAGGTTTTTTTTTTTTTTTTTTTTTTTTTTTTTTTTTTTGTGGTACCCGGGCCTCTCACTGCTGTGGCCTCTCCCGTTGTGGAGCACAGCCTCCGGATGCACAAGCTCAGCGGCCGTGGCTCACAGGCCCAGCCACTCCGCGGCATGTGGGATCCTCCCGAACCAGGGCACGAACCCGTGTCCCCTGCATCGGCAGGCGGACTCCCAACCACTGCGCCACCAGGGAAGCCCCTCCATCAGATTTTGCTTCGTGTATTTGGAAGCTCAGTTATTAAGTGCATAAATGTTTAGGATTACTATATCCTCTTGATGAATAGACCCCATTATCTTTATGAAACGAACTTCTTTGTCTCTGGCAGGATCAGAGCAGTGTTTAGTCTAGGGCTCATTATTCCCTGCTATTGAGGCAAGACCCTTCTGAATACGCTACTCCATCCTCTGAGTTATGAGGGGTTTCCACTCTGGCTGGTGGGAATAGGTATCACTGCAGGCCCTGTGTGAATGCCAAATACTATGCTCTTTAATCCTTCTGGGTGGTTCTTTCCCCACTCAGGAAGCTTCCTCGCATGCCTGTGTTGATCAGCACCCTGTGACTCCTCCAGGGGACTGTCTGCAGGTCTCTGTGCAGCTCCCTCCTTTCCTGTACTCTTCCCTATACACTTCAGCTGCCTGGTCTCCCTATATTCTTCACTCCGTCTCCTCACCCAGGGAATCCACCCTGTCTCACCTGGGTTTCCTCTCCCTATGCCATGGTCTAGAAACTCTAGTCAGTAAGCTGGGCTGTAGGCTTACCTCATTTGCTGTCCATCTCTCAGGGATCTGTGTCCTTCATTAAGCCATGTGCAATGTCTTAAAAACCATTGCTTCATATATTTTATCCAGTTTTATCATTGTTTGAGGTGGATTTTTATCATTGTTAAATCTAGTTCTTGCAATTCCATTTTGTCTGGAAGTGGAAGTCTTTAGCTATTTTTTAATCTGTTCATTTTTAGGTATCTGTTTTGACCCATGGCTGTGAAATCTGAGAGCTTAGGTTTCTTACAAAAGATTCTCCACCTTCACCTGCACACCTTTTCCCTTCCCCCAGCCTCCCAATATAGATTTGGTTAAAATAGCATTAAATATTCACATTATGATGACTTTGAAAATATTACTCACATCTAACTCATCTGGTATGCTGGGGCTAAGGTCCTTTCTTTTATTTTAGTTGTCGATAGAGTTAATATTTATCTTTTTAAAAAGCTTGCTTTCTTATCTAATGGCTTATTCTTTTAGTTTAAGAGTTTCATACTCAAATAACAGGAAAGCCACCTGAGTCTGGAGGAAGGACATTACTGAAGGATCTGGGCTACATGGACTGAGGCCATTTTTATGTCTCTGGCATGACAGAGGGGTAGGGCAGGGACTCAGGCTTTGACACACAGTCCTGGCCCTCTTCACCCACCCTACATGTCCCTGGCATATTCTGGGAAGGAAGGAAAACATGGGAATTGGAGTCAATAGAGAAGGTAAGAAGCATGAACACAGAACTGATCATGGGATTCCAGTCTTACCTGTGTTGCTAGTGTTCTGTGTGACCTCAAGTGAACATCTTCTCTGTTGAGACCCCAGCAACATATCTGTGACATGGGCATGAGGTTGAATGATTGCAAAAGTCTCTTCTAGATCTCCAAGGTCATGAAGAGATGGGGGTGTCCATGGAG
Organism: Mesoplodon densirostris; assembly: GCF_025265405.1. Classification (NCBI taxonomy): domain Eukaryota; kingdom Metazoa; phylum Chordata; class Mammalia; order Artiodactyla; family Ziphiidae; genus Mesoplodon; species Mesoplodon densirostris. Next base: position 36,416,008 of record NC_082679.1, on the reverse strand, counting down.
ATATTGGGAGCCTGAGAAGTTCCCCAGGGACCTGCATCAATTCAACCAACACTCAGGCAATTCTTTGCATATAAAAGAGAGCAGACATGGTTGTTTGGAGTCACCAACAGATCTAATGATGGGAGCCACAAGGAGTGGGTTTCAGACCAAGATGGTGATGGATTGAGGAAAGATAAGGCCTCTGTAGGTAATGAGCTCCCCATCACTGGAGTGTGTGAGCAGAGCTTGGACCAGCCTTAGGCAAAGTCCTGCATTCCTCCATTACAATCATCATACTGTATTGTCATTGGCTATTTCCTTCACTGGCTCCCTGACTGGACCACAAGATGCCTGAGTGTCTAGTCCAGTGGTTCTCAACCAGGGCATTTTTCCCCCAGGTAACACTTGGCAATGACTGGAGACATTTTTGGTTGTCCCAACTTAGGGTGGGGGTGGGGAAGGTACTCCTGGCATCTAGTGGATAGAGGTCAGAGATGCTGCTAAACATGCTACAAAGGATAAGACAACACACGGCAAAGAATTATCTGGTAGGAAATGTTAGTGGCACCGAGGTTGAGGAGCCCTGGGCTGGTCTACCACCTCAGCCCACACGCAGCTTGGGATCTGGCACATGGGAGGCGATCAGTACATGTAGGAAGAATGAACAACAATGCTGGGCAGGGGCTCTGCTCGCCCGATGTCCCCTGTTCCTACCCAGGGCCCTGAGGGGAGTGTTGCCCAGTGTGGCTTAGGGGAAGGTCCCCACTCCAAAGCACAGCGGGTGGACTTCTGGTCTGATCTTCCCTTCCCCTGGATTGTGAGCTATCCTGGCCAGACAGGAACTGGGCTGCAGCCCCAGCCCTTCCTTGATCCTTGGCATTAACTCTTCCACTGTCAGCTGAATGAGTCAAGACTCGGGTTTTCTCTCTATGTCACAGGGAATTGCTGGAGCCCATCAGGAGCCGAAGGGCAGAGGGTAGTGGTAGTTCATGGGGGAGTGGCAGAGTTTTGCCTTCCTAGACTCTTCAGAGTGCAACCAGTGGGATGATAGTGCCAGAGGGAGAAATTCCCTCATCCATCTATGCAACAAATATTTATTGAATATCTACTATGTGCGAGGCCTAGGTGTTGGGAATACAGCACTGAATCAAACAGAAATTCCTGCTCTCATGGAACTTACGTTTTAGTGGAAGAGATAGACAATTCAAAACATTATGATAGAAAGAGAGAAAGAGAGAAAAAGGGAAAGGAAGGAAGGAGGAAAGAATGAAAGGAAACAATAGGGCATACACATCCAAATTTTCCAAGTTTGTTAAATTGAATAAAATTTACTGTTATACTATAGGCAATTTTAATATGTTGAAGAAATTCTCCAATTCATCACTTTCGAAAGATCCATTTTACCTCCCTATTCCTCTCGTGTCCTCATACATTTCCAGAAATCATTTTGGTATCAACTTCACTGAAATCCCCTCTATTTATTTATTTATTTATTTATTTATTTATTTATTTATTTTGCGGTATGCGGGCCTCTCACTGTTGTGGCCTCTCCCGTTGCAGAGCACAGGCTCCGGACGCGCAGGCTCAGCAGCCATGGCTCACGGGCCCAGCCGCTCTGTGGTATGTGGGATCCTCCCGGACCGGGGCACGAACCCATGTCCTCTGCATCGGCAGGCGGACTCTCAATCACTGCACCACCAGGGAAGCCCCCCGACTCTAATTTTGACCATTTAACAGATTTCATATACTGTGTTAAATGCTGGAGATAATGAAATCGATGACATAGTCTCTGCTGAAAAACAAATATGATAAGTAAATTATAGAAGATGACACATTATGATATAAAAGAAAAAAAATCAAAACAAGGCCCAGGGGATCAGGAGTGAGTGGGGTGAAGAGGGGATGAGCCCTGTAATTTTAAGTGGGGTAGACACAGTAGGCCTCGTTGAGAAGGTGACATCTGATCAGAGGCCTGAATGAGGAGACAGAGGTGGGAAGGTGGATATGTGGGAAAGAGTGTCCAGGTGGAGGGAACAGCCAAGTGCAAAGACCCTGGTGGGAAAAGGTAGCTGGTGTGCTTGAGGAACAGCAGGGAGGCCCGTGTGGCTGGAGCAGAGTGAGTGAGGCTGGCAGCTGAGACTCAAAGGTGAGGCCAGGAGGGAACAGGAACACACAGCACACCGGGCCTTGTGGACGCCCTGGCTTTGGCTCTGCACTGGAGAGCCATGGAAGGGCCTTGAGCAGAGGAGTGGTCTGGTCACACTTGGAGCTGTATGACTTTCCTATTGCTGTTGTAGCAACTCACCACAAACTTAATGGCCTACACCCTCGTGAATGTATTCTTTTATGGTTCTGGAGACCAGAAGTCCAAAGTCAGTTTCACTGGGCTAAGGTCAAGGTGTCTCCAGGCTGGTTCCTTCTTGAGGGTCCAGGAGAGAATCATTTCCTTATCTTTTCTAGCTTCTGGAAGCCACTTGGCCCCCTTGGCCCATGAATTTGGCTCACATCACTGTGCCTTTTCTCCCCTTGCTCTGTGGATACATCACTTTCTTCTTCTTCTGTAGTTGTGTTTCCCTCTGCCTCCGTCTTAGAAGGATGCTTGTGATTACACCAGCCGCACTAGCCTTCTTGATGTTTCTTAAGCACACCAAACATTAGCACCTTTTCCTTGTCATGGTAAAGGGGCCGTGGAGAGCATGAGTGGGTGAGGTTGACCTTGAACCCCCAGCGGGTCAAATCTCCAGGATCCCCTGCCAGCTCTGGGTGCTGCCCCCATGGTACATCCCCTGCCAAGCTGCAAGATGTGAAGTGCTTGTTTAAGGAAACTTTAGACCTGCTCTGGTCAGGTACACCCAAGTGGGTCATCCCAGCTTCTCCCCTTACAGAACCATAAGGATTTTTAGACCCATGGTCCCGTAATTGAGAAGGGTGGCTATCATGTTGCAATTTCAGGTCTGGTGGCAATGCAAGGGAAGTGAATTATGGCTGGGTGGCTCCGCCACGACAGAGGGGCTTCCCTAGGCCATGGGAATGGATGCTGAGGACCTGGGATGCTGAGGTCCATCCCGGGCCACACCGGAGTCTGGCCCTGATATGACCTAGCCCTGGGGTAGAGTGGCTTAGGAGAAAGAAGTCTAGCAGGTTGTGGCCTCCGTGGGCCTGGGGTTCAAATCCCAGAGCCGCCTCTTCCTATCCCTGAGACTTCCTGTGCATAAATCAGGTCTCACACTTTCTTTGTGCGACTGTTCTGAGGATTAAATAAATCAGGAAGTCCCACCAAGTGCCTGGCACACAGTGGGCACCCCAAGCCCCTCCCTGTTCTGGCCTTTTCTTCTTACGAGCCGCCCCGAGACCCTGTCTTCACTGTCACAGGGATAGTAGCCTGACCAGCCGGCCCATCCTCTACCCGGATCAGCCTCTCTGCGTTTGAAAACTTTCAAGGCAGGAAAACTTCGTTTCCCAGGCCGGCCCAGTCTCTGCTGCCACCATGAAAGCCCCTCCGCCTTCCCCCCACGCGCCTGCCGCCGTCGTAAGAAAAACCCTCATCCCCTCTGCCGGGTGCGAAATCGTCGCCAGGAAAGGAGGGAGCCGAGGGGGACGCACTAATGGGGGACGCGTCGGCAGAGGAGAAGACACAATGGATAAAAGAAGAAAGCGCATCCAAACACGAGTTCTTGTTCTCGAGAAGAAGGGCCAAGTCTGACTTTATAGCAACAGCTTTGAGAGCAGCAGCGGTGGGATTTCATGGCAGAGGTTCCGCGGGAAAATCAATAAGCGGGGCCGCTGTTTGGAGAGGCAGCAAGAAAGGCCACTAACGAGGCCAGATTGTAACAGTTCTGCGAGCAGCCACAATGCTCACCTTACACGGCGCGGCCGCGCGTTAGTAAATAATAAATCACAGCGGCCGGCGGCCGGCGGCGGCGGCGGCGCCGGACAGAAAGCAGCGCGTTTGACTGCAAAGCAGACCCGGGGCCATGAATTATTCACCGCCGCGCGGAGATAAAACACGGCAGCGGGAGGAGGCGCAGCCCTGCAAACAGGTGCCCGGCGCGGAAATCTACATTTTGATTACGAGCCTGGGCTGGGGCTGGGCCGGCCGGGCCGCAGTTCGGGGGCGTCGGCGCTCAGGGCGCGGGAAAAGCTGGGATTAATCAGGGGCGGCAGCCGCCGCCCAGCAAGAGCGATTTGCCAGACTCCGGAGCTGGGAGCAATTATAGGCGGGCGCGGCAGGGCTGGCGGGAGGGCCCGCGAGGGCTGGCCTGTGTGTGTGTGTGTGTGTGTGTGTGTGTGTGTGTGTATGTGTGCGCTTGCCTGCGTGCACGCATGTTCGGGTGGTTAAGCGTGCAGGTACGCTTAAGCGTATGTACACCATGCCTTTGGGTGTGCGTGTGCATATGTGCTGTGTGTGTGTGGTTATGCATGCACGTATGTTCCATTTGTGCACTGTGTGCACAGGTGCCGTGATCCACGTGCATGTGTGCACATATGTGAATTCTGATTATGTGTACCTGCAGTGTCTGGCTATGCAGACATGCATGCACACTTGTGCAAATGTGGTGCATTTGCCTCTGCATACAAGGTGTGTGTGGGTATATGTGAGATTACATATTCATGTGGGCATGCCTGCGCAGTGCATGTGTGATTAATGTGCTATATGTGTGTGTGCGTAAGCAAATCTGCGGGGTTATTTCTGCATATACAGCATATGCAGACATGCGTGTGGGCATATGCAGGGTATGCGTTTGTATTAGCTCATACCTGCACGTGAGGTGTTCGTGCATGCATACAGGGTGCCTGTGTGTGCCTGTGTAGTATGTGTGGCAGGCATCTGATTGTACAAATGTGGTGCACATGTGCATGTGTGAATGTGTGTGGTTGTACACACATGTGACCCTGCACAGGGCACTTGTATGTGTGCATGGTGCATGTGTGTATTCATCCGTGCTTTGTGAAGTTTTAAAGGTTTATGGTGTGCATACATTGTACATGTGTGTGCTAGTGGATAATTATGCACACACACGTAGGTGTGTGGCAGCATGTGTGCAGAGGTGCTCAAGTGCACTGTGAGTACTTATACGATGTGGTCTTGCATAGCTGTTTGCTGGCGCCAGTGTACATGCACGTGGCTGTGTCTACAGTGTGCAGATGGGCACATGGGCCTCAAGGTGTATGTTTGTGCACACGTACATCTCATTGAAACTGGGTCAGCTACGTGTTTGAGGCAGCCACGTTCTCTCCTCAGTGCTCCCCTACAAGGAAGTCTTAAATGTCATTGCATCCACAAAGCAAAGCCCATCACAGAGACATCTGCAAAGCACTGATGAATAATGTGCATTCTACTCTAGGTTGCCTGGGGAGATTGAGAGAAGCTTTATACCTTGCATTGCACTTAGAAATTCTTTGAAAGCCACCTTAAATGACTCTATCTTTTTCCAAAGTGCACCATGGAGCTGTCTCATCTTTTCCTTCCCTCAACTCCCTTCTCCTGGGAGCCTGGGAAAATAATGTATGTGAGACCTGTACACCAGCCCCTAGGACACACAGTAGGAAGTAGTTGGTGCCCTAATACAAGGAAAGTGTCAGAAAGCTCACAGAAGGGAGAGATACCTCACTGCTGGAGAACCCAGAGGTCTTCCTGGAGGAAGTGGCACCAAGACTCAGAAGAGTGGAGAGGATTTAGCTGTACCAAGACAGAGATGTGGATGGGGGTTGAGACTGAGCTCCTGGTGGAGATGAAGGGAAAATAAAGGCCTCAGGGATATGTCTCAGTCAGGATCCAGTTAGGAAACAGAAACCACTCCAGATATTTGAACAGAAAGAATTCAATATAAAGAATTATTAGCCAGGTATTAGAGAACTGAAAACGTAAAAAGAAGACTAAGTTTTCATGGAGTTTGCAACTGCGGGAAATGACTGCCAGCCCTAGAGCCAGGAAAACAAAGAGAGGAGATTGGAATTATTAACATTTAGAAGCTTAGAAGGGGAGCCCTTTGGGCCTGGGATCTAGATCTCTGAGGAGGGGACACCAGTTGGCTGGAGTTAGTGTCTCTGGGGGAGGGCCTCCAGGCGTCAAGGATCCAGCCTGCTGGAAAGGGGGCACTGTCACCTGGTGCTGATATCTCCGAGGGGCTGGTTCTACAAGAATTAGAAAAATTGTAAACTGGGCTCAGCCATTGCCTGGGAAGGGAACTGCTGCAGCCAGGGTGAAGAAGCATCCCTGGATGATGCTCGCATGGACCACTAGCGGACAGGAAGTAATCCGGAAGGAGCCAATCCCTTCCTCCTCCTCCAGCCTTGCAGTCTCCCTCTAGCGACCCTATTGGCAGAGCTAACATGAAGCCAGAAGTGTGGCTTGCAGAGCCCCAGCGCCTGCGTCACAAAGCTGAGGATGGAAGGGCCTCTTGGAGCTGAGAGGCAGTAATCTAATTAATCGACACAGCCTGCCCCTGTGGTTACCTGGCAGGGGTAGGCACCCTTTATACCGATTTGAAATCCCACACAATAACAAAACAACTTTGTGTTTCTGCCTAACTCGGGTTTTATTTGTGTAAATATAAACCTGTTCAGCTTCTCCCCGAAATAAGGAGGCGCATTCTCAACGGACATTGTATCCATCTCTGCAAGATAGTGAGAGGGTGGGAAAAGAGGGGTCATCGTGGGAACAATGAGAAATCCAGACTGACCTTCCTGACTTGAATCCCACACAGAGGCCTTGGGGAGGGGTCAGCAGATGGCTTAGAGAGGGGTCTGTCCACCCAGTGGGACAGAAAGCTAAAGCCAGCTCCGTGGACCCTAGAGTCTATTAGTGTTCTGGGTCCTACAAGTTTTGTCAAGCCATTTCCCCACGTTGACTCTCAGCTTTGTCTTCTGTTAAAGGGACTGTCTGCCTGCAGTGAGAGCCCGAGAAGGGTGTCAGCCGTAAGAGCAACCTGTGGGTAGTGGGATGGTGGGTTCCAAGGCCGGACTTCCTGTCCACTCCTCTACCGTTGATGTCTTGTGTTCTGACCCCAATGGCTCCAATTTAAAATGGGCTTAGTAAGGGTGTCCATGGGTCCCACTGTGGGGAGTAGACCAGGTCTGGTGGGTCTGGGACCCTGAGCCAGAAGAGGGATACCACCCTAGCCAGCACAGACACACCCACGCCTTGCAGGAGGGAAGCAGAGAGACTGATCCCCTCTCTACTGGGTTGAAGAGGGTCTCCTGCGTGTGTCCTCAGAGCCGGGGCACAGAAGCAGAACAGGGCCGTGGAGAGTAGAAGTGGTCGCCCCTTGCCATCTCCTCCCTCATCCTCTGCCTGTGCCCAGCTTCATTCTAATGATGCCCCTATGAAGCATGGTCAGATCTGTTGTGCCTTCCCCACCCCGAGGATGACTGCCTTCTTATAGCTACTCCAGAGCCTGCTATGCTTATTATCCCAAGGAACAGGGGGCTGAGGGTAGAATGTCAGGCATCTGCAGGGCTGCCATGTGCAGTTGTGCAGGCTGTGCACTGCCAAAAGGCTCCTGGCCAAGGAGGCAAGTGGGGGCTGAAACCCATTCTGAAATCCTTTCTGAAGGTAGGGGAGCCGTTATGTAATTGGTACAAAAGCACTTTCCGGACTAGTACTGGAGGTGGATATTGAGGTACCCGGGACAAAGGAAATCGCCAGAGTTTTTCTGCACGTGACTAGGCTCCCAGGCACTGAGCAGTCCTCACCCACTAGCAGATCTCCGAGCAGGAACGATTCACAGCTGTTATCACAGCCATCTGTCCATCTGCCTGCACATAGCAGCACTGAGGCCCCAGAGGCTCAGAAAGTAAGAGTGAATCTCAGGCTAAAGGCAGAGCTGAGACCAGACCCCAGTGGGAAGCCCTGCCCACTCCCTCAGCTCCCAGGTGACTTTGAACTCACAAGGAAGAAAGACTTTCTTATCTTCACAGGATACGGGCAGTCCTGGCAGTCAAGCCCAGCCACCTCTGTGCAACTTTGGGCAAATGGCCTAACTTCTCAGTGCCTCAGTTTCCACCTCTGTAAAATGGGGATTATCATAGCTCCTCCCAGAACGACTGGGAGGATTAAATAAAGTGGTAACAAAAAGGGTTCTATGTGAACTATTCCAAGTTTGGGAACTATCAGTAACCCCATTTTAGAGATGAGAAAGCTTGGAGAGGTTAGGTAACTTACTCAAGGTCACAGCTACTACGGGGCTGGGATCTGCACCCAGGCAGGCCCTAACTATGGCGTAAGATCATATGAGGAAACCTCCCAGCCCAGTCCCTGGCACACATGAGTCCTCAATAACTGTAGCTATTATTATATTTCTTGAATTGCAATAGGTCCTGCCTGACGTGGGTTATCTCTGGAAGCCACTGTGTCAGCTGTTGCTATGAGTCCACCGGCAGGGCCCAGCCTCCCATCCTTCCCAATGCCAACACCTGTGTTTGCAGGAACTCCAGGCCCTGGTGTCCCCAACTCTCAGACCCTCAAGCCTGGCTCTGGCCCTCCCTCCTCGGAGGCAGCTGTAGGTCTGCAGTTGACACACACTTAATTAGTCCCATCACTTGCTGAGCCCTGGCAAGGGCATTATCAGTCTCTCTCTGTCTCAGGCACTGATGGGCTCCCCATAAGCAGCTTTAGAAGGAGATGGTGGAGAGATCTGAGGTACAGAAACACATTTTCCCCTTCCTGCTTGCAGATAAAGTGGCAAGTAACCAAGCAGGCTTCTTTCTGGAGGAAGGCCTCCAGGCTGCGCAGTGGTGCATAGAAATGATTTATTTCCAGCCAGGCACTTGGGGCTTGTCAGGGAAAGTTCCCTGATTCCCAGACCTGTGGTCTCCAAGTGCCACCCTGGATGCAATGAGCTTTGGCTAGGTGGAAGGGCCTGGGAGGGGAGTGATGCACATGGCCCTGGCTGGATGCTCCTGATCCTCTGAGCTGGTCCTATCTCAATCGGGGGGACAGGTGTGTTCCCTAATCCAGGCCTTCCCAGGCTGCATTCTGCTTTAGGCAAGCATGTTGCCTCCTAATTCAGGATGTGCTGAAAATCTCCATCACTTGGATGAGTGACGTTTTGTACATTAACCATGAGAGGTAGTATTGTTTTGTGACAAACTGGCTTTGAATCGGGGTTCCACCACCGACAAGCTCTGTGACCTTCAACAAGTGACTTGACCTCTCTGTCCCTCAATTTTCCAATTTATAAAATGATGATGAAAATATCTATCTCATAGGATTACCATAGGGATAAAAGATTATCATAAGGATCACCTCATAAGGTTATCAAAAGGAAAAAATATTTTATTCCATGTGGAGTACCTGGGACAGTGTCTGGAACAGTATTTCCCTGGTGCAGAGTGAATACTTAATATCAATGAGTTGTCATTGTTACTTGACTGTTTTCCACACTATACACCATTTATCATAAAGTGTGGTGATCTATTTCCCTCAGCCGTTGAGGGGCTCTGCTGTAGCACCGCATCTGGACAGGGGTTGCCATTGACCCCATGAGAAGAGGGCCAGGGACAGAATTTCTGGAGTGAGGGCTCACTCTTCCATGGGATGATTGATTAATCATGGTTGCCCAGAGCTTTGTGCATGGAAGGATTCTGGAGCCTTGTCTGAGCCCCAGAGGAACAAGCAATGTGATTGATTAGTGATGTCTGTGCCAGGCATGAGCTAGGCAAGAAAGGGCTTTTAGTTGGCTTCCCCCCACAGGGGGCTGAGACAAGACAGGTGCAAGGAATATACTTGGGAGGTGATGCCAGGAAGCCCTGTAAGTGGGACGGTGAGACAGGGAAGGCAGAAACCCAGTGAAGGGGGCAGTAGGGGGAGGGCTACTGCTGGGGCAACAGGAGGGGGCTCATTTCTTCCGAGGACCTGGTGGAGACTGTAGCGCACACCTCGGCATCACCCCACTCGGGGGCAGGGCAGCTGGAGTGTGTAGCTGCCAATTCTCATGGCTCATTCCTGGAGAGTCGCTCTTCTGGCCCTAGTCCCTTGGCATTTGCTGCCAGTCCTGGATGTAGTCTGAGCACACATCCACAGCCAGGAAATTGCCTTCGAGTAGAAAGATTCAGTAAGCTGGAAGAGAGGCCAGGAAGGGTTGCAGCGACCTTTGGGTGGGCTAGGGGTGTGGCTGGGGCACCGGGTACACAGGTCATGGATGCTTTGTGTGTGTCACCACACACTGCAAGACCAGAGGAGCTGTCACCTGCCCTCCCTCCTCCCTGCCTTTCCTTTTCTTTGCCCTCCCTCCTTCCTTTTGTTTTATTTTCTCTTCTTCCTCTCCTTCCTGCCTCCCTTCTGCAAATATTTTCTGTGTGTCTTGCCAGGTCTTATGCTAGGAACCGAAAGTAACAAAATAAATAAAAACTCGCCTTTGCCCTTTAGCTGTTCAATCTGGTGAAAACGGCAGAGACCTCCCATCTCCCTGGAGGGGGAAGAAGACACCCAGAGCAGCTAATAAATGGTTTCAAGTGGTTCCTTTTCAGGCACTTTCATTTTTAAAAGCAGGGCCCAAGGGCTGCCGGGACTGGCAATTAGAGGCTGCCTCTCTGTGTTTGAGAAGAGGCGGGTGTGAGGAATCTGGACACTTGGAAAAAGTAAACTTATTAGGCGGAGGAGGATCTAACAGGGTATGAAATTTACAAAAGCCTCATCCGAAGTAACACTAATGACAGGCCACTTTATTGATGTTTAATTCAAAAACAGAAGCTAATGCAAGTGCCCTTCCCTCAGAGTGGGAAGGAGGCGGGAGACTTTCTTCCTAATAATTTACTTAAACTGAATTTCATATAGAAAATTAAGTTGCCTGGAATAAAAGCAAGACCTCACTCCAGGAGTAAGAAGTCACCTTGAATGAGTCTATCCGCACAAGGGCAGCTCACTGTCTTCCAAGCCCAGAAAGTTCCATCTGATAGGCAGGGCTGGGGGTAGCATGACTATATTTTGGGGTCTTTGGGGGCTGTATGAGTTTTCTATTACTGTGTGACAAATTACTACAAATTTAGCTGCTTCAAACAACACCAATTGATTATCTCAGTTTCTGCGAGTCAGGTGCATGGGTTAGCTCAGGTCCCATAAGACTGCTATCAAGGTGTCGGCCAGGGCTGGGGCTTATTTGAGTCTCAGGTTCCCTTTCCAAGCTCATGCAGGTTGTTGCCAGAATTCAGTGCCCTGAAGCTGAAGAACTCAAGGTGGCTTTCATCTTCTTCAAGGTCAGCAAGGAAAAGGTATTTTGGACCTTCACCTTCACCTGATTAGGTCCAGCCCACCCAGGATGATCTCACTTTGGTTAATGCAAAGTACACTGATTAGAAACCTCATCACAGGACAGAAGCCTCAGGGGAGGGGGCTGGACAGGGTGTGTACACCATAGGGTGGGAATCTTGGGGGCCCTCTTAGAATTCTGTCCTCCACGCAGGCAGAGGAGCTGGATCCAGCTGAACCTTCATGAGCTCTGAGACTGTGGACAAACCATTTCCTGCTGCTTGGCCTTTGTGTTCTCACCTGTGCAACAGGTTATCAATCCTAGCTCTTCTGACCTGAAGAGGAATAGCAGAAGTGTCTTAAATGATTAGCTGGGTAGTAATTCAGTATTCAAAAATGACAGTGGAAATCATCAGAAATGGTATATACTTGTTGCAAGCATTTTAACTTAAATTTGATAAGTAAATGCGCATTTGCTGATTTTTTTTCACATAAGACCAAGGCAGTTTTGTTGAACGTGACCCTTCCCCATGGAGTTCCAGGAATCATTCTTACTTGAATTAAACCCATACCATTCCACCTATAATTTCTAATGTTCTTCAGTGTGGAGTGAGAACTTTGCACATGCAAAGCAACATGTATGCAGAATCTGTCTAGATATTCACAACTTCTGCAGCCTTTCCTAATTATTTAATTCCCTCCTTGTTTGACACACATTTTCTTAGAAAACTGCCATTCCTGTAACCTTCCAAAGCATTCACTTCCTTGGTTTTGTACTCCCATTTCATTGGTTTATGTAATATTTAAGGTAATTATGTAAGTATAAGAACAAGCACAACTGGCATATAAACAGGTTTGGGAATACATTCAACCAACTTGGGATGAATTTGTCTGGCTCCACCATGGCATACACACGTGTGCGCACACTGGAGAGGATGTGACAGCTGGGACATTTGGCCTAGAATAGGCAACAACCAAGCTAATTTGAGAAGAAATGGATAATATTGGCTAATCTGGCAAGTTAATTAGGAGAAGGGTGGTTTACTCTGAAAATGGGAAATGCTTTGGCAAGTGTGAAGTTTGGTGTCAGTCTGAAGGGTGTTGGGGACTGAACCTACTGTCCCAATGCCTCTTATTTATTTTTTATTTTTTATTTTTCTTGCGGTATGCGGGCCTCTCCCGTTGCGGAGCACAGGCTCCAGACGCGCAGGCTCAGCGGCCATGGCTCACGGGCCCAGCCGCTCTGTGGCACGTGGGATCTTCCTGGACCGGGGCACGAACCCGTGTCCCCTGCATCGGCAGGCAGACTCTCAACCACTGCGCCACCAGGGAAGCCCCCAATGCCTCTTATTTATTTGACTGCCTTGAGGCCAGGCCTCCTGCTCGATGTCACAGGGCTGGGGGTTAGGACCTCAGGTAAGGAAAGGCCATCCCATGAGTCACAGATCTAGACACCGAGGCACAGAGATGTCAAGCGATTTGCTCAGGTGATAAAAACGATGAAACTGGAATCCAAACCAAGATCAATTTGACACCAGAGCCATTGCTCTTAACCCTTCAGAATTGGTTCTTGGACATTAATGTGCAAAGAATCCCATGGGGGATGGGGAGGGAGAGCTTGATAAAAATGCCACTTCCTGGGGCCCTACCTCCACTGATTTTGATGCAGTAGGTTTGGGTGGGGCCTGGGGATGTGTATTTCTAACAAACGTCCCAGGTGGCCTGAAAGCCAAGAGTCGGGGGCTGCACCGTGCAAAGCCATGCCCTCCAGTCGTGCCCTTACCTAAGGCCTGGCCTGCTGAGTTCAAGAGAAGTGAGCCGATTCTGAACCCAGTCCTGAGTCTGCTGGGGACCCTGCCCAGAGAGAAATCTTGCCTGCCCCAGTGGAGACCTCCAAGATGGCCCCATCGAATGGGCCAGCAGGCGCAGCATGACTTTCTACCAGCTGCACAATAGAATCACATGGAAGCTTTAACAATACCCATACCTGGACCCTTCCCCAGAGGCTCTGATTCAGAGTTTCTGACTCATGTCAGCTGATTCTAAGGGACAGCCAGGATTGAGAATCACTGAGCTGAAGGAGAAAGATTTCAGACCTTTCTATTGTACCGTTTAAAGCTGTCCGGGACAGGGAAGGCTGCCTTGGGAAGTAATGAGCTCTCCGACTTAGAAGCCTGAAAGACAGAACTAGATGACTGCTACTTGTGATGGAGGATTAAGGGGCACTGGCAGGGGTGGAGGCTGCCACTGGGAAGCAGGTGGAGTGAGTGCTCCAGCCTCCAACTTGCTGCCGTCAATGAGCAAAACAGAGTGGACCAGGGACAGGACGTCAAAGGAACATGGACGCCAGATCCTTCCCCATCAGCGCTGTCGTCATTATAATGATATCACTCACAGTCACAGGGTGCTGAGGTCTGTCCTGGACCCTTTAGACCGTGATCATGTGATTCAGCTGCTGTGAACAGCCTGTGACGTTTGTGATGCAGCCTCTGGGGAGTTTAAGTCCCAGTGATGTTAAAAAATCTCGACTCAGTCACAGAAGATTTGAGCCCAGCTGGTCAGATACTTTCCGCCTTTCTATTCAACCAGGCTGCTTCCCTTCTCTGAGGCAACACACACACACACACACACACACACACACTTGTTCCCATACACTGTAGCGAGAGACTAGCTCAGCCCCCATGTCCCTGTGTCTCTGCCTCGTTCTCCTGTCCCCCTCCTGTCCTCTGCTCTGTCCTTCTTACTTTCTGCGTGTCACACAGACTGTCCAGTTTGAACTCTCCTCTGAGATTTCCAAAGAAGCCCCATCCACCTGCTTAAGATTTACAGTTTCCAGTGAGATGTGCCAGAGGGGCCACCAGCTCCAGCCTTGAAGGAATCCTTCACCAGTTTGGCTTGCAGGGGAGGCCAAGCAGAAACTTCTAAATGCATGAAGCGTGGCCGGAAAACACCCTGGTATTTACAAATTGTTGTTGAAGCCAGGAAAACCCCAGGGAAGACGATGAGGTAGGGAAGCAGTGCAGAGATCAACTGCGAGGCCTCAGCCTGTCCAGGCGTGGGTCACCAACATCTACTAGCATCCAGCAAGCCTGGAAGAGGGGATGGCCAGACAGCATTGTCCCCATTGTACAGAAGGGAAGACTGAGGCCAGAGAGCTCCAATGATGCCATTCAGTGAGCTGGAAGTATCAGAGGCAGGAATCAAACACGGGACCTGAGGTCATAGAACGTGCAGCTGAGAATTCAGTGGAGAACTCAGCAGGACTCACCATCCATGGGTTTGTCTAGCTGTGTCCATTCTGATTGGCCAGTGCCCATACCTTACTGATTATCCAATTCCTTCACTTAGTGAATCCTACTCTGGCCCCAGGCTGGGCATAATTGGGGGCTGGCAGAGATTGGACAGAGAGAAGCTGGAGGTCTCTGGGTCGGCCACAGAACTCTGAGAATACTTCTGGGCTTGGCTTAGTTGATGAGGTTGGGGGACCCGAGCCCAAACTATTGTACACAAGTTTCTTCACCAGAAGTTCCCACCAGTGGAAAAGGCACTCTCCCCTCCACTTTGCATTTTCTGTCCCTGAAAATTGACTGCATTACTTGACTCCTTGGGCCATTTTCCAAGCGATCTCCCCATCTGATCTGTAACTTGGCCTCTGATGGATTTACAGGTCCAGCCTTGGTCCCGATTTTTCTGTGCCTTCCCGTGTGCCGCTCAGCACGGATGTCTTAATACGCCAGCTGAGACTTCTTAAATCCACATTGAAACAACTGTTGGGTTTTTATACCGTTGTAAAACTCTTTGTAGGGTATTCATAGAAAATGTTTTATTAATTGCCATATGTTTATTGATTTCTCTTTCATGTCGGTTCTTTTGTTCTTTCTTTGTAGTGGCAAAAGATCTCTCTGCATCATCATTTGCAAGTTATCTAAAATGTCAAAGGTGTTCTTTTGAAGTTTATTACAGATCACATGCCATAAGGCCCGGACGTTGGGTATTTACAGCAAGGGGGGAATTCCTGCACGGACTTTCAAAGCTCACAAAAGAATTGAGATCATATTGGTTTAAAACAAGACACACACACAAAACCCCAATTTATCATTTTTTTACAATTTTTCTCATTTTGAGGGAGTAGGGGTGGGTCGGCAAAGACATATCAACCAGGAGAAGTGAACAAATGTTCTGGCCTATTCATAGCATGGGTCTCCCTCTCCGTCTTGCAGTCTCATTGTGGTCCAGGTTATGGACTTGCTCCCCAACCTTCAACCTGCAGCCTAGCAAACTTTCACTTGGAGGTCCCCTCAGCTACCCTGCATAAGGGGGATAACCTGCCACTTTTCCCAGCAGGCCAGCTTCCACCTTCCCATTTCAGTAGAGCCTGCTCCTGCGGAGGTGCTCAGGGGGGACCCCTGTGAAGAGAAATCTCCCCTACAGAGCGGAGGTCCTAGAGGTACCTGGGCTCTACCTCCAGGATCTAGGGTGGGGGATGGATGGGGGAGGGCCAGGAAAATGAAAAAAAAAGTGAATAGTGTAATACCCCAAGTTTTAAGGGAGCTATTGATGTCTAAGTCAGCAGAGCCTTTTCTTTTGAAAACCCCAAAAGTCATATTTTAAAAAGCCTAACCGGGAAAAACTCGCACTTTGATCTAGATGGGCTATGAATGAGATCCACGCACTTATCAGGGAGGCATGAGGAACTATTTTCCAAGCTCCCTCCCTTCCCAAGGGAAGGATGGCTCCAACAAGCTGGAATCCAGTCCAGACTTGCACCCCGTCATGCTGGTGCCCTTGGGTGGCTCAATGACACTGCAGGAGCCTCGACTGCCTCATCTTTTTTTTTTTTTTTTTTTTTTTGCAGTGTGCTGGCCCCTCACTGCTGTGGCCTCTCCCGTTGTGGAGCACAGGCTCCAGACACGCAGGCTCAGCAGCCATGGCTCACGGGCCCACCGCTCCGCCGCATGTGGGATCTTCCCGGACCGGGCCACGAACATGTGTCCCCTGCATCGGCAGGCGGACTCTCAACCACTGCACCACCAGGGAGGCCCGACAGCCTCATCTTTAAATGAGTATAATGATTCCTAGTTGATCTTGGTCTCCAAGAACTCATGAGGGTCCACTGACACTTAGGAAAAGGACGTGTTGTCTGGAGTTCCTTCCTCCTCGGTCTCCTTTACTAATTGCCAGTGTCCCCCTGGCTTCTGGTCCCCACTGCTTGGTTGGGAATTGGGGCTGGGGGCGGGGGTGGGATTCAGGTTGAGGACTTGATGTTCTGTTGCTAAACTCATAGCTGTGCCTTTCTCCCTCAGACTGGGCAAAGAGTCCGTAGCTGGAATCTGGCAAAAGAGCTAAAAGGGGACGGTGCCTGGGGCCCTGAGCTGGCTCTGCAGCAAAGGGAATAAGAGAGACTCCCTGGATGGGGAGGTGGAGAGGTTTGGGGAGGGTGAGGCCAGAGGCTGGGCCAGAGACTCCCAGGGGAGAAGTGCTTGAGAGAGGCCTGCTGGAGCCTCTTTTGCGCACTGTCGCAAAGCCACCATCCTGGTGGGGGCCTGAGCACTGCCCTGCTTCCCAGCAACCATGGGTCTGGTTCCCAGTCCTGCCAGTGTCATGCTTTTTGCTCCTGGGTACTTTACACCCTGTGTCAGAACCTCAGTTTCCTCATATATGAAACAGGAACAGGCTGGGACTAGGGTGAGGCAATCCAGGTGCACCCTGGGTACACGATTTAAGGAGGCACTCACTCACATGCTCGAGCAAGTGCAAGGTTGACACCTGAGAGTGAGTGCCTCCTTAAAATTGGCCTCCCCCTGTCTTGGCCCTGAATGGAAACTTGGCCATGTCCCTGAGGTTTGTGAAGGTCTGACGGGCCAGTTACTGGCTGCATCTGTGTGTGTGTGTGTGTGTGTGTGTGTGTGTGTGTGTGTGTGTGTGTGTGTGTGTGTGTGTGTGTGTGTGTGTGTGTGTGTGTAGAGGTTTGCATCCAGGCTCTAGAGACACATCCTGGCCTACCACTTTCTAGCTGTGTGACTTGGGCAAGTTACTTAACCTCTCTGATCCTCAGTTTCTTTGCACCTGAACAAGAGGTATTATTAGTTTCTTCTTTGCAGGTTTGCACTGAGGTTTAAATAAGCTAATAGAAGTGAAGTGTCCAAGACAGCGGCTGCTGCATAGCGAGGTCATAGTTAAGTGCCAGCTGTATTAACACCTGCTGCTGGGAGCCTAGAGTCCTTCCTTGTCCCTTCCCCTCTTCTTGCCACAAGAAGGAGCTTCTACCACTACCCCCTGGGCTTCCTCAAGACCCTTTACTCACCCTGTCTGGGTGTTATGAATGGGGCTGTGCCCACCTCTCTCCCCTCTGAGGCCCAGGAATTGCGGTGAGGACAACTTTTGGGAAGGTTTCTGGGGCTCCCTCCCAAACTTCAGGGTCGGCAGAGGAGCCTGGGAGGGAGACTGTCCCCAGGCCGAATCAAGCCCACGTCCACTCACATAGCCTCCCCTGGCCTTTCCCCAGCCAAGAGCTGTCTGTAGACCCGGAGAAGAAAACCAAGCTTTACTTATTCACACATTTGTCCTCATCTGGGCCCGGCTCTATCTGGCACTGGGGACCCAGAGATGACCCCGGCCCTGGCCCCAGCCTCCAGGAATCCCCAGTCTAGGCCAGAATGTCTCCTGGTGACATGCTGGGGGGAGGGGCATGAGGCTTGTGGGGTGTGCAGGGGTGAGTACAGAAGTAGTGGCATTAGGGACACTTCCCAGAAGTGGTGACCTTTGAGCAGGACCTTAGAAGGGGAGGGGACCTTGGCTGGAGAGAACTTCGCCAGGCAAAGGGGTGTGTGTCCCTGGCAGAGGGAGTCACCTGCACAAAGGCTTGTGGGCAGGAGAGAGGCTGGGAAATGATCGGGTAGGGAGGCCTGGAGAGCATCCCAGAGACCCTGCAGAGGCAGGTTAGGGCAGGGCCGGCCAGGGTCACGGGGTTAATGGGCAGGGCTGGAGACATGGCCTTTGGGGTACAGGGCCTGCCCACCCTTTGGGGTATAGGGCCTGCCCCGCGGGGGCTAAAGCCTGGCTGGGTCCACGTTCCATCTCTCCTACCCTTCACAATGGAGAAGCCATTTTCAAGGTCCCCAGGGAAGGATCTGCCATCCTCTGGCCATTTGTGGACATCGTGGGCAGCTCAAGTCCCAAAGAAGTGCTGAGGTCTGGTCTGCCTGTGGGGTCTTTCGGATCACCAAGGAGCAAGTGGGAGTGATTCTTTGATATGGCCCCGTTGGAGAAGCCTCAGATGGACTCTGGGCTCAAGAGGAGTCCACTGGAAATAGTGCCAAGTCCCTAAGCAACCAGGTGGCCTAACAGAGATGCTCAGCTCCTGGGGGCTCTCCTGGGGCCTCCTGAGGGCAGTGCACAGTTGCCAGGCTCTAGATATTGGTCACTGCGTTTGAACTGGGAGGCACATGGAGAGGCGGCCTGGGCCAAGTTCCCGGGACTCTGGCCATGGTTCCTTCCCCCCTTTCTCTGTCATCTTCAGTAAGAGAGCCTGCTGGCCAAGAGCCACAAAGCTGAGTTCCAATCCCAGCTCCACACTTTCCAGCTGTGTGACCTTGGGCAAATGAATGAATTTATTAGAAGAGAAGCTCCACACATCTTTGTTTTTTTCACTCCTCCATCCCCAGAGCTGAAAACAGAGTGTGGCACATAGAAGGTGCTCAGTAAATATCTGGAGCTCTTAAAGTCTTAAATGCCTTAATTTTCTCATGTGTGTAAAGTGAGCAAAATAATAGTACTTATCTCAAAGGTTAGCTGTGAGTATCAAATACAATATCCATTAAAAATGCTAAGCCTGGACTGTGAGATCACAGTGTTATCGCCATTGTAATCATCACCACGGCCACCTCACCTTTTAGAACCTCCCAAAGCACTTTCAGTCACATGACCTCTCAGGAGTTTCTCAATACACTAGAGGTGGCAGGTGGGCTGCACTGAGGTCCAGAGAGGTAAAGATTCTTCCCCAAGGCCACGCTGCTCCATAGTGGCGGGGCAGCCTAGCTCCCTGACCACCCTAGCGTGTCCTGGCGCCCATCTAGAGAGGCTGACCTTGACTTGTCCTTTTATATACCATCCCGAGCCCAGTGCAGCGTCCGGTAGGGGAGTCGTCCAGTAGGCTCCCTGATCGAGTGGTGAACTAGGTGACTATAGCTTGCTTGCGCCACCACTTTATTTGTAGCTGGGACACGGTATAGGAAACTTTATGGTGTAAGGCAGAAGTCAGCAAACTTTCTCTGTAAAGGTCCAAATCATAATTATTTGGGGCTTTGTGGGCCACATGGAGTTTCTGCCTCAACCACCAATGCAGGACCAGGTAGCACAAAAGCAGCCTTAGACAATACGTAAGTGAATGGTGTGGCTATTTCCAATCAAACTTGATTTACAAGACGGGCAATGACTGGGTTTGGCCCATAAATCACAATTTGCCAATTCTTGCTGAAAGAGGACAAGCCTAAACCAACAGTGAAAACTCGAGTCTGGTTTCAACCTACTGGCTCCCTTCCTCTGGGCCTCAGTTTCCGCATTAGTTCAATGACAGGGTTGAACTAGACCAAGGATCTCACATTGAACTTCCTACAAGGGCAGGCAAGTGGGACAGGAGTGTGATGTGGCCCGGGGTGGGAGGGGGACAGCTGGAGGCAACCTCTCTCATCTTGCGCAGCTACGATGTAGCATCCGTTGATGGTGGTCAGGTCTCCTGAGAATCTGAGCAAGCAGAATTGTATGCGAACTGCCGAGATTTGTAAAAACTTTTTATTGACATACAACACGTGTACAGGAAAGTGCATACAGCTTCATTATCCAGCTTGATGAATTTTCTTAAACTGAACCCACCCAAGTAACTAACACCCAAATCAAGAATAGAAGCTGACCCGCACACCAAAAGCCTTCTTTGTGTCAACCCCAAGGGAACCGTTTCCTGACTTTGTCCAATTTTTAATGTGGCATCTAGTTCTCTCTCTTTTTTTTAAGCTCTGTGTAGGCTAAACGCATCGGCGGGCCACTTCTCAACGGCTGGCTCGGACGTTCCTAGGGCTCAGTGACTTGTTAGTGATGACACTTCCAGGCACGTAAAATTGCAGGCTGCTTGCTGCCCAGAGCCGGCCACGCAGAGCAGACAGCAGGTGGGCAGCGCCCCGGGAGTGAGTGGCCGGCGTTTTTGTTCCCCTGAAGGCGTGTGCAGTGAGCAATCAGAGTGACAATGCGGCCCAAGGGGCATCCTAAGTGCCTTCCGAGGAGGGCAGTGGGAGGAGGCCGGGCCGGGCCAGCGCACTCGGCTGGCTTATTAAAACGACTTTGATCCCTGGCCGCTTTGA
Organism: Mesoplodon densirostris; assembly: GCF_025265405.1. Classification (NCBI taxonomy): domain Eukaryota; kingdom Metazoa; phylum Chordata; class Mammalia; order Artiodactyla; family Ziphiidae; genus Mesoplodon; species Mesoplodon densirostris. Next base: position 36,395,488 of record NC_082679.1, on the reverse strand, counting down.
TATCCCGGGTCTTATAAAGAATTCACTTTCAGGGGTAAATATAGGTAGTTCAGAGAGATTTTATGACATACTGTACAGGCTCCTCTTCGAGAGACTTATTTAATTACTGCGGTCGGGAGGGCTGGGGGCAGCAGAAATGCTGACAGAGAGTGGCTGGGCCTCCGTGTCATCTGCTGCCCACCAGCGGCACTGCCCGGCTCCCCTCCCGTAGTCCCTGCCATTGGAGGGATCGTCTGTGTTGGCCTCTTCACCAGGGGTGCCCAGGAAAGGCCTAGGCTGGGGAAATAGTCAGGGCCCTGCTTCCTGCCGTTGAATCCGGGGCATTGGAAGAGGAACCAGGTGGGACATGCGGGATGCGGGGCAGTGCTGCCCAATGGTCATTGCTTGTCACAGTGAGACCTAGCTTCGAATGAATGCAAGCTCTGCCAGCGAGTCACCTTGGGTAAGGGGCGCTCTCAGAGCCTCAGTTTTGTAAAGTGGGAACAAAAGCAGTGCCCACATCCTAGGGTGGGTGTGAGGGGTTACAGTCATCACGGCAAGGGAGGGCCTGGCAGTGCTGAGTATACCGTAAGCAGAAAACCCAGCTTCACTGGGACCCAGACCGTGCCCTTTGATGGACCCCGGGCCCGGCGTCACTCCTTCCAGGCTGTAGAAGGAGATGCTGTGCTGCTGAGGACCCTGTCCTGAGGGCTCTAATCCCTCCTCTGTCTGGGAGACTTCCCCACCCACACTGGTCCTGCAACACAGGACTACAGAACAAGCAGGACCTGTGTGGGGTAGTAAGTACCCATGGCTAGAGAAGTAAAAAGAGGCTGGGTAGGGAGTCCCGGGCTGCAAGAATAGACTAGAACAGTGCTTCTCACGCTTAATTTTTCAAAATGCAGATTCTGATTCTGCAGATGTGGGATGGCCAGATTCTGCAGGTCTGCAGCATTTCCAAGGCTGCTGGTTGCCAGTCTACTCTGAGAATTGAGGGCCTAGGTGATCCCTGGGGCTTTCCCACCATGCCTTTGCCCCAAAGCACATTCCTGTGTGGGTCACTCATGGGGTGCTCAATCCAGAATAATTCTCATTCTGTCAAGTGCTCCAGGATTTGAATCATCCAGAGAGGTGACACATGTAAAGAACTTAAAATAGTATTGAAATTTTAGTAAGTGCTCAACAGTGACAATTGAAATTGTTATTCTATTCTGAGGACAGAGACTCAACATCATTAGTATCTATAAAAGCTTCTATGTATTGACCATCTCTGCATATTTGATCCTCTAGGAAAAATCATGAGGATAATAAGGTGTCGGTGTAAAATCTCATAAGAAATAGCTATCATCAGCACCATTTTATGGATGGGAAAACTGAAACTCAGAGAGACGAAGGGATACATGCAAAGTCCCAGAGTTGATCAGTGACTAGGCAAGGATTGGAAATCAGTTAAGAATGTCAAACCCAAGTATCTTCTGCTACATCCCCCCCACAGTGATTTCTCCCATCTGCTACACACACACACACACACACACACACACACACACATGCACGCACACACACTTTGGGCCTGCCACTGCACTAGGCACATAGAACTCACGTATCCTTCATTACCTTGTAGAGTTGTTATTTTGTTTTCATGCCAAATGTCCCATTAGCTATAAACTCTTGACAGGCAAGAGTCACATCTTCCTCATGGTTGACTGTCCAGAGTCTAGCGCAGGTGCTGGTATACAGTGGGTGCTCCACACATGCCTGCTAAATGAAAGGATGCCCAAGACATGAAATGAGCAAATTTACTAACCGTCCTTTGAGAGGGCCAGTGAGTTTGTTGTTTTTCCTGGTAACCAGCTAAATAAACTCTCCCATCCTTCTTCTTGTATCTGTAGAAACACTGCCAGGTGGCAGACAATGAATACATCACAGAAAAATGGTGTTTTAAATCTAGAAAATACCCGCTTTTGCTATCATGGCCTGCTAGCTAATCCCCTGTTCTCTCCAAACTGCAATCATAGAAGGATTAGATAAAAACAAGATGTCAAAGCAGAGTCGACTCCAGGATGGAGGACGAGGGGCCTTCCTCATTCCAGGGGCCCCTCAGTGCCCTGGCAAAGACCTTACACATAGTAGGTGCTTAGATGCTCATGGAATGAATGAGTCAGTGCTGGCTATTTCAAGCAGGAGAATGGGATAAATGTCCCCAGGTCTCTTCACCCCAGTCACACACACATACACACACACTCACACACACACATGTATATGCACACATTCGCAAGCCCTTTTGGCATGGGGGAAGGAACCTGCTTGGAGGTTTAAGGGACCCTGGCATCCATCCGTCTGGGGACAGGAGCCCTGGAGCTGAGGCAGTAACTAATATTGTTTCCTGGCCTAAATAGATAATTGCCCTTCTGGCTGGATGAAAGATGTCTCGCGGAGCAGAGTGAAATATCATTAATAAAAGAGACTGATTTACTCAGGAATTCCTCCAGAAGTGAGATTAATAAGCCATCCCCTGGTGTTAGATATAATCTTCAGTTCTCTCCTCACTGCATGACTTATTTTTGCAACAACTGCACTATTCTGTCATTAATCATTAGAGGAGGCCCACAGTTTATCTAGGCTAATGGGCCTGATACACAAACACAACAACTTTTTCCTCCCATTTGACAAGGGAGAAATTCAGAGGGAAAATTAATCAACTGTGTGTTTCTTTTTAAGGAAATAATCTACCACCTTACCCAGGGTTCAGAGTATATACACGCCGTGGTGTAAATGAATATGCCATATGACTACAGATGGGTACATACATATGGAGTATGACTGTGAATAGATAAATATGGGGCATGGCCATGTGATTCTGTGTGTGCTTAAAATTGTATAAGCTATGTTTGTGTGTGAATGTATATAGGGTACAAATACATATATAAAATATCAGAACTTGTGAATATATTGTATGGGATTATGTGCTCAGCTTTACATGTAAACAGACAGGTGACATGAACCTATGTCTGTGGAAATGTGCATGGCATATGCCTGTCTGTGTAAATGTATATGCCCATATATGATGTCGTGTATGTAACTAACTTATGATGGAAAATTTTTAGCATGTGTATCCCAGCTAATGAATGTCTGCTTAATAAATGTTTCCTATACTAAATTGAAAGACACAAGTCTGTTCAGTGTGAAAAAAAATCAACAAACCTTTAACTTACCCATTCCTGCTCCTTGGGATTTTCTGTCTGGCTGGCTATCTATCTATCTACCTACCTATCTATCTATCTATCTACCTATCTATCTATCCATCCATCTATCTATCCATCCATCCATCCATCCATCCATCCATCCATCCATCCATCCATCTATCTATTTGCTGTCTTAGTCTGGGCACCCTAGAAGCAGAATCAAGACAGGGATTCCCATCAAGTGATTTATGGGGTGGAGGAAAGGCTGACTTCCCAGCATTGAGGCGGAGGGCCATCTCTACAGAAAGTCGCAGCTGTGAGCCGTTAGCATCCAACACTCCCAGCAGCTGGGGATGGGCACAGTTGCCCAGAACAGGGGATCTGGGAGTGGCACCTTAGCATATAAGGTACCTACCTGGTCTAGATTGGAACTGGACTGGAAGAGTTCTTGACAACCAGGCTCTGGAATTTCTTAGACTCAATTTTGTGGGGAAGGAGCTACTGGTAGGATTCAGAAGCTCCAAGATCAGAGCTGGGCTTCAGGACAACAGCCCTGGGGACACTCAGAGGCAGGGCTGTGATGCTCCAAGAGAGACCTGGGGCATTAATGGAGGCACTGAATCCCCAGGCCTTGCTGCCTCCACCCTGGTCCTTCAGGGGTTTACAGGGCCACAGCGCCCGGTGGGGTCCCAAGCCCGTAGGCACAGAGCCCACGGCCGCCCTGCCATCCCCTCCCCGAGCACGCGGGCAGTTCTAGCCACTGTCAATGACAGCATTCAGCCAGATGGGTTCCTGTCCCTTGGCCAGAGAAATGCCTGATCCCAGTGGGAAGGTGAGAGGCCGCTGGGTGCTTATTTATAAACCAAGCTCCCTGTCCTTGTGGCAGGCAGTGAGGCAGCGCCCACGTGGGCAGCCGGCCCTGAGCCTGAGCTCTGACAGAGCCCACGCTTGTCTGGGCGGCGGAGGGCCGCCAGCCTGGCCCCCGTCTCGGGCGGAACCGGGCAGCAGCCCGCAGCTTGGGTTCCATCCTTGCCCCCTCCCCGGGCCACGGAGGAGTCGGGTGGTTACACAGGCATTTCTGATGTTGTCTCATGAAACCCGAGTGCTGAATCCTGAATTATAGCCACGCTCCACTTGGTGACTCGAAGGAATGTGAAATGGGGCGATTCTGGCCGCCCTTGCCAATTGTAGTTCAGAGAATGTGGTATTTGTAAATGGAATTAGAGGCGGCTTTCATGTTAACAAACTGAAATGAGCAGGGTTTGGTTTTGCAAAATAAACTCCTCTCGGCCTGAGCTGCCTGGTGGTGGCCCAGGCTGTAGACACCCCATCTGACACCCAGGCACACACTCTCACAGCCACGCCATGCAGGCCACAGTCACACAGGCGTGCATCGGGAGAGAGGCACCTCTGTCCCAGCGGTTTAGAGCTCGGAGCCAGGCTGGGTTCAAAGCCCAGCTCCACCACTTAATGAAAGAGCCGAATGACCTTGGCCAAGTCCATGGCACGAAAATGTCTTGACACTTCCCTAAAATTTGCTTATATTCCTTTTCAACAAAGAGCGAGTCCCGCCTTGAACTTGGACCTTGAACAGCCACAGTAGCTAGCTAGAATGGAAAACTGCCTTCTCTGTTCACTGTGCCCATTTTTATCATTATCTGCTTTTTATGCCAAAGGACCTTGATTTTTCCATTTCTGGTAGCAATCAAAGGTTTCTTTTTTTTTTTTTTTTGGCGGAACGCAGGCCTCTCACTGTTGTGGCCTCTCCCGTTGCGGGGCACAGGCTCCAGACGCGCAGGCTCAGCGGCCACGGCTCACGGGCCTAGCCGCTCCGCGGCATGTGGGATCTTCCCGGACCGGGGCACGAACCCGTGTAACCTGCATCGGCAGGCGGACTCTCAACCACCGCGCCACCAGGGAAGCCCCAAAGGTTTCTTTTAAAAGTAAATTTAAGTTCACAAATGAGTCAATTTAATGAAAAAAAATATTATAACAAGGGATGGATGGTCAAAGCAGTCTGTGGACTGGGGGAGCACGAGTGAAAGAGCTCTTCCAATGACTGCAGTGTGGAAAAGGCTTCATTTAGCTTTACTGCTTCTCCAGACCTGGGCGACCTGACCCCCTAGTCCTCTCTGTGGGAGTCTGAGTGCTGGGGCAGCCTTAAACGGATTCCGCCAGGAGAGTCAGTGAGGCCGGGACCTGCCCATGGCCTTTGCAGGGTGGGGAGCCCCTTCCCTGCACACTCCGGATTGGAGTCACTCTCTAAACGGCCAGCATAGCCTCCAGCCCTCAGCTGGAGCTCTAGAAATTCAATAAGACAGCTAGCTGGAGGGGAGCCCTGTTTCAAGGGTCCAAATGGATACAGGGTGCTATAGTACCTTCCTCAAGTGAGACTCCAAATGTGGAAGGAGAGAAAGGGAAACACAGAGGGAGGGACCCTGTACATACACACACACACACACACACGTGCACGAGCAAACACACACAGGACACACGTACATGCAAACACACACTACACACATACATACAAGATACATTCATGCAAACACATGCATGCAAACACCCACATGCAAACATGCATGCCAACACACATGCCTGCAAGCACAGACAAATATACACATGAACATGCATGTGCAAACACACACAAACCACTCACACAACTGCTTCCTCCCCCTGAGGACAAGATCCTGGGGGAGGCCAGTGCAGTGAAGAGACCAGCTCTCCCGGAGGCCTGCTTGCCTCTGGCCCAAGGTGCTCTTCCCTCCTCCCAGAATGGAAGTCATGAGTAACTCCGCACAGCGCCTGGCAGAAAAGGTATTTGCTCCATCCTGGCCTAATTACAAGGGCCATCCTGGGCCTGGTCTGGCCAGCTCAGCCTTTCCCTGCTCCCCTGCCCATCTACTTTCCTGTGTGCTGGGGAATCTCTGGCCAACCCGTTTCCCGGACATGGTGTCCATTAGGCCTCAATTACCTGGCAGGGCCATGGCCTTTGAAGTGGCTGCAGAGACCGCTGGGAGGCTATTTTTCTCTCACCTGTCATCACTTATTTTCCTGGGCTCCTGGCCTGTGGCCTGGCATTTTTAACTAATGGGGATTAAATAATCCAGCTGTAATACAAATGCCCACTCCTGGCCCCTGGGTCCACCTTGGAGTCATTAAGACCTCAGATGGAGCTGGCAGGCGCTCCCTCTGGAAGGGGTAAGGAGAGGCCGGGCAGAGCATTCTGGATTTTTTATTGCCGCCTCTTTATAGCTATTATCCACAAACACAACCGCTAATGAGAGGGCTGAGGAATCTGGGAGAGGAAAGGTTTCATTTGGGCTAGAGAAGGAAGCCGTCGTCTGCCCTGAAATAGCAATGCCATGTCTGAGAGTGCCTCTCCCCCAGCACCCCACAACCCAGGGCATGAGCCGTGAAACTATGGGCAGAAGGGGGCGGAAAGAGACCTGCAAGCTGGGCTTCTAGTACCTGAAAAGAAAGGGATGCCCACGTCTCACTCGTGGGCTTGGCAATATTTGCCGCACACAGCCAAGTGCCCGGGTCTGCATTAGGGCTGTGGAGGGACTGTGTAATTTATCACACAAACCAAGACAGCTCGGAGAGTGAAAGGGAGAAGCTGTAACAGTTTCTCCAGGACAACAGGCATAAACCAGGAACGTCCTGGGCCGGGACTAGGGTGAAACATGCAAGGCACTCACCTCGGCTGCAAAATTTAAGGCTATGTCCAAATACTCAGTCCTCAAGATAAATATTTTAACACGCTGTTTTTAAAAAATCGAACTCAAGTCCAAAAAAAATTCCAGGCACATGAACTGATGCTCAACATTGCTAATTATTAGAGAAATGCACATTAAAACCACAATGAGATGACACCTCACACCTGTCAGAACAACTATCATCAAAAAGAACACAAATAACAAATGTTGGTGAGGATGTGAAGAAAAGGGAACCCTCGTACAGCCTTGGTGGGAAGATAAATTAGTGAAGCCACTGTGCAAAACAGTATGGAGGTTTCTTAAAAACTAAAACTAGAACCACCATATGACCCAGCAATTCTACTCCTGGATATATATCAGGAAAAAAAGTGAAAACACTAATTTGAAAAGATACTCACGCACCAATGTTCACGGCAGCATTATTTACAATAGCCAAGATATGGAAGCCACTTAAATGTCCATCAACAGATGAATGGATAAAGAAGATATGGTATGCACACACAATGGAATATTACTCAGCCATGAAAAAGAATGAAAATTTGCCATTTGCAACAACATGGGTGGACTTGAAGGGCATTATGCTAAGTGAAATAAGTCAGACAGGGAAAGACAAATACTGTATGATATCACATGTGGAATCTAAAAAATAAAACAAACTAGTAAATATAACAAAAAAGAAATAGGCTCACATATATAGAGAACATTAACTAGTGGTTACCAGTGGGGAGGGCGGTGGGGAAAAGGGCAAGATAGGGGTAGGGGATAAAGAGGTACAAAGTACAGTGTACAAAATAAATAAACTGCAAGGGTATATTGTACAACACAGGGAATATAGCCAATATTTTGTAATAACTGTAAATGGAATATAACCTTTAAATCTGTGAATCACTATATTGTACACCTGAAACTTATATAATAGTGTACATCAGCTATACCTCAAATAATAAATAAATAAACAAATAGAAGAATTTAATTCCAAGCAACTTAAAAAAGAGAGAAAAGAAAAGAAAAAAAAGTTCATGGACTAAACACTCTAATTAAAAGGCAGAGATTGTTAATGAGAATAAAGGTCATTGTAAGACCAGAGAAGCCATACGGTTGAATGTAGGCCTGATGTTTACCTTGTAGGGGCTGATGCAGCTTACTGGTTGTTAGAAATACTTCCATACCAGTTGCTAACTAGGCCTGAGTGCCCACTTCATCCTAAACCCTAGCCCTTCCCTATGAAGCCCCACCTCTACCACCCAGCATCTCAATGCTTCATGCCTAGCACAGGACAAGGACCCTGGGACCCTGCTCCAGCATGGAAGCCATGATCCATTCTATTTTGACATTTCCACTGCTGCACCAGTTGGCAATCTTTTGAATATCACCCCTGGCTGAATGTCAGAATTTGAAATCAGGGGTTACAAATGCCTCACCCCTGGTCTTGCCAACCTCAGCATGTGATTCATTTCAGTATTTTGTTTCTTGCGCGCATTAAAAAGAGTATCCTGATTCGCACTGAAAAAGTTTCAAACGATAAGAGTTTTAGTTTTTTGTTGTTCACAATCCAACTTGCAATCTCAGAATATACTTCATTTTAACAAAGGCATGCGGAGAGATTTTATTCCAAGGTGTTCCCACCCCCAAATATTAAATTGGCCGTATGCAATGCAGCAATGATCTCCAGCAGATTTAAATTGGGGAACAGACCTTGACATGTCTTTTGATGTTTTAAATTTTCTGTAATATTGTTTTTATTATAGCTTTTTAGATACTTAAAACTATATAAAAATTTAAAATTGTAATTAAACGTTTGAAACGCTAAGGGTTGTATAGAATTTACTTTAAACTCCTCCTGCCTGTCCCCGCTCTATGTGTGGGTGCGTCTGTGTGTGTGTACACATGTGGGTGTACACGTGTGAGTGTGTTGTAGGTGTGTGTACGTGTGTGTGCTACGTGTGAACCAGCACTCTTTCACAGGCATTATCTCCCAGGTGTTCACTAGTATTTGAAGGAGGAAGGAGAAAGGACGGCTCCGTTTCCCGGCTTCTGCCCTCTGCCTGGGGGCTTCATCTGCTCAGCCTGGAGGATGGCACGTCCCCTCCACGCCCACCAGTCGCACCCAATTCCCATCCCGCCTGGCGACGCTGGTGGCTCCCTGTGTCTGAGTGCAGAAAGGTCAGTGATGGGGTTTTGGAGACACTCATGATTACATCCTGGGTGACCTCGGAGACGGGCCATTTGGGGGCTGACACCTTTCTAAACATAGCACGGGGGAAGGGCTGACATCCCGTTCGTCACCAAAGCCACTTACCCGCCCAGACAGGCCCACACGCCAACAGGAGCCACTTATAGACACCTTCAAAAGGGCCCAGAGTGGGTGCAGTGCCCAGGGGAAGGGAGGGTGTGACACTGTGGCCTGAGGCCTGTGGACCAGAGAGGAATCTCTGGAGCATGACATTTAGAGAGGCCGAGGAACCTGCGTTCAAATTCTACCTCCGCCCCTGCCCGTGTGGGATCTCGTCACTGCTCTGAGCTTCCTTTGTCCCATTGGTAAGATGGGGATATCGTTGCCCTGACTGTTCCTAAGAAGCAGAGCTTGCTGCTGGGGCTGAGGCCTGGAACTGACCCCCCGCCCTACCTTTGGCCTCTCCGGCTCAGAAGCTGGGGAGAGAGTCTTGGCTGGGGCAGGGGCAGCTGTGGGCATGCGGGTATGCATAGATGTCCCAATTCAAAGCCATACGCGCTGTGTGTCTTTGGGTGAACCGCTCTCCCTTTCTGAGCCTAATTTCTCTGAGCTGCCCCCTGTCCTTCCAGACCTATAGTCAGTCCTTCTTGAGCCAGTGGTCTCTAACGTCTGCATAAAACAGACTTCATCGCAAGATGGGCTGGTCTTCATTGTGGTCTAATTGCCCCAGAGCCGGCCCAGCCCTGGGTCCCCACGAGGGCTTGGGAGCCACCAGTAATGCAGAAAAGGCCGGGTGCCCTTCCTCTTGGCACACAATCTCATTTTTACCAGGGGCCCAGTAGCTTCCATGTTGCCCTCAGGCTTCTGTCAATGCAAATTAATTCACTCCAAGGTGGCAGAGACTAAATGTGTCTCCAGACTCATGGCTTTTTCAAAGAGGAGCTGAAAAGGTCCATGCTTAACCCAGCAGCATGACTGGGCGTGAGTGGCACCTTAGAGGTCCACGGGGAAGATGTCTAGAAGCAGAAGCTCCTAAAGTCATAGGTCAGCGCTAACAGCCGTGTCCCCCACGGGGCCCGGATGAATAGGATTCTTCAGGCCTTCCTGTCTTGTTTGTCCCAGTACCACTGGGTGGCAGGAGAGATGGGTTCCAGGGGACTGGATGCAGGTGGACCTCCATCCTCAGGCAAGTCCTGCTGGGGTGGAGGGGCTGCTCCTCTGCCCATGGGCTCAACTTCCCAGGACATTGTGCCCTGAAGCAAAGGGCACCCCAGGAGGTGGTGCTCCTGGCTTTGAAGTCAGAGAGGCCTGCACTTGCATCCTGTATCTGCCCCAAGTGAGTGTGCAACTTTGGGTAAGCGTTCCCCTTTCTGGGCCTCAGTTTCCTCATCTGGAAAATGAGGCCAATGTTTCCTCCTGCATGGGCTTGTGCGGAGGCTTCCAGGAGCTGAGCCACGGCAGGCTCCAAGCGCAGAGCCTGGGGCAGGATCCAGCTCTCCACAGACGGAGGCGTCGGAGGTGCTGGTGACCGTGGGGAAGAGGAGGAAGAGGAAGAGGACCGCATTAGAGACGGTGATGGTTCGGGAAGCAGGCCGTCGCTCTGACAGCGGGAGCTAGGGGTGCTGCGAGCTCCTCTCCCTGCCAGCCGTGCTCTTTGCCATCAGCGACATCTGGCTCTCTGCCCTGGATGTGTATTAGGAATGATTACGTGTCCCTTTAAATTCTGGGAGCTGTCGCTAACGGGTGCCGAGGTTTATCTGCACCGTTTATTTCAGCTCCCTTGCAGCCCCTGCCCTACTCTCCTGAGAGGGGCAGGGGAGGAGAGACACCTGCTCAGTGTGTTTAATTTCCATGAAAAGCGTGCTTCCTGAGAAGGAGGCCCTTTGAAGTGCTCCGGGTTGCCTGGAAATGAGTCCCGAGTGACAGCCCCAACCCCAGACATGGGGCTCCCCCTTTCTGGAGATGGAGAGGAAGAGGAGCCCTTTCTAAAGGGAGAATCAAATTGGTTAGAAATTAGGGTGGAGGAGGAAAATGATGATGAGCCCGACCTGGGGCTGAGGACAGGGCAGGGATTTGGGCGGGGTGTGGCAGGCCTGGGCTCCTGTCACACGATAGTCACATGCTGGTTGAGTTTTGGGGCACATTTCCTAACCTCTGTATAAAAAGGAAGAGCTGAGCCCCATCCCCCAAACACACACACACACACACACACACAGCCGGGAGGATTAAATGTGCTAGAAAATGTTGGATTCGAATTGCAGAGGTTGATGATATCACAACCACCCAGAACATTTGTGGAGCCAAGGCCAAGCAGCCCCCCTTTTAATATTCCTCCCCCAACTGCATGGCTCACTGTGTGGGCCCCTCACAGAGGTGTGTGGACCCTCCAGCCCAGCCATCCAGCCCTGTCCACACACTGCCACTCCTCGGAACCAGGGACATACAGGCCGGCTGCATAGCTCACCTTTGGGGGATTGGACTCACTGAAAAGACCCACAGAGTCCTTGAAAGGACGATTTGGGCAAGAATTCACGAGTCCCAGGTCCCCAGAGCATCACCTAGAAACGGGAATGCAGGCTCTGAGTGGGCAGCCCCCTTTAACCCTTGACCCTTGCCTCTGAAGGCTCCTCACCTCGTGGGGGGAGGTGTGGCTGCAGGATGGACAGAGCTGGGCTTCTCCTGCCAGGTCTCCGTGGAGTAGACATCAGGAGCTGGGGAGGATGGGAATAAACATCTGCCCTCAGCCACTAGCCGTGGGAGCAGAAGTGGGCACAGCTATTTTGGAGGGCAATTTGGCGGCGGCTGCTGAAATTTCAAATGCACATAGATCCTATGACCCAGAAATTACACCTCTTCGTGGCCACCCCAGGAAAAAACATCACTGTGTCCAAAGAGGTGTGTGCAGAGGTCACAACGTGACGTATAAAAGTCATACTAGGTGAAGTAAGTCAGAGAGAGAAAGACAGCTATCATATGATATCGCTTATATGCAGAATCTTAAAAAATTATAGAAATGAACTTATTTTCAAAACAGAAACAGACTCACAGACTTAGAGAACAAACTTATGGTTACCAAAGGGGAAGGGTGGTGGGGGGAGGGACAGATTGGGAGTTTGACATGTACACACTGCTATATTTAAAATAAAATGCCTTTCCATGAAAACAAAAGAAAAGAAAAAAATAAAAATAGGTACCAGGATTCTTTTGGGGAGCATAAAAAAGTTCTAAAATTGGTTGTGGTGTTGGTTGCACAACTCAGTGAATATTCTAAAAGACATTCAACAGTACACTTTAAATGTATGAATTGTACAATATGTGTTGTACCTCAATGAAGTTTTTTAGAAGAACTATAAAAAAAAGTTGAAAAAATAGAAACAACCTAAATGTCCATCACGAGGGGAATGTTTAATTAAACCACAGAGTGGCCACACAAGGAACACTGTGCAGCCATTAAAAAGAATAATATAAGTCTGTACGTTCTCACAAGGGACAGTCGTGAAGTTGTGTTGTTGGTCAGAAAGAAGCATGGTATTTTGAGCCAATTTATAGCAAATCAAAATAAAACACCACCATATATGTCCACGAGTATTACACATGTATGTAAACACACAGAAACACGTCTGGAAAAATTCACAACGTGATACCAGAGATTTTCTCTGGGGAATGGATTAGGGGACCAGGATGGGATTAAGTTCAAAGGAACTTTAATCTGTAATGTGTGAATATCTGCATATAGTCATGTGTTCCTTGTGTCACTAAAATTTAATCTACATTTTAGCTGAGTGGACACTCGATTGAAATCCATCTGTGTTTCCTTTCCTTTCATCTTTAGAGCACGTGACAGTCTCCAAAGCATTTCTCACCCAGAGTTTGTAAAGCAGCAGAGCCAAGAGAACCCCATTTCACAGATGGGAAAAACAAGGTTCGTTACAGGGACTGATCAAAAATCTCTAGACCCCTCCTAGTGAGGACTCTACCTAGGAGCATTAAGAGGGTGGCGCATAAGAAAAATGTCTAATTTCTTTAATGAGATAGAAAAAAAAAGAAACCTGTATTCCCCTTATCATTATTCCTTAGCTGATGAAATGTGGTCATCTGAGTGTCCTGCTTCTGCTATGGCCTCTGCCTGGAACCCCTGCCTCACCCTACTTGTGTTAATCCTTCCCAGCATAGCTGCACCTCACCTCTTCCAGGAAGCCATCCCTGACTGCCCCAGCCCTATCTACCTCTCCTTCCTCTGCTTCTGCGTCTGCGAGAATAGCACTATGTATCCACAGGAATACTTATTCTGCACCTTCTATATGCTAGTGGCATAAAACATTTTTTAAACGCACATGAAATATTAAGGAAACAACTAAATGTTAAATCATATGGCACCGGGAGTAAGTTATTCAAAGTTTAATTATTTGGAAACCTCATTAGTCCAAAATACAACTCTAGAACATTGTTGCTTTATCCGTACATTTTTACTTAAAGAAGAGTCCCATGAGGTCCTACTGAGGGCTTAATTACTCTTATGTGACAAATTATTCTAACAATCACAGTGATGTGGTTTCCAAATCTGAAGAAGGAACACAAATTAGAACGGGGAGAGACATGGCGTTTCAGCAGTTGTACATCAGGAAACAGGAATGACATCCCCACATCCCGACAGGAAAATGAGAGAGAAATGCTAAAAAGCAGACAGGAGACTTGAAAAACCAGAGCCCCTTGGGACATTCAGTGCAAGGGCAAACAGTCCTCCACACTTGGGTGGGTCTTGAGCACATTCTCGATGTATTAAAACACAGAAAAATAATGACATAGTTTAAGTCATCCATAAAAGTCAAATAATGTTCAGAGCTCTCTAAGAAAATAGGGATATACATGATTTATTTTAGAAAATATTCCCCTGGAAAAAATTTAAATAAGAAAAAGTTGTATCTAGAAAGGGCAGCCTTCAATTGTCTAAAAATTCAAATATGTGAAAAAGCTTTGTTGCCTCATGCTTCTGGGTAGCTGAGGTGGGACAGGTTACAGCTGATTGTCCCGTGAGTGCTAGTCTCAGTTTCCATGATCCACGGAAGATGCATGTTCTGTGACCGCACCAATGTGGCCCTAGCATGAGGCTTGGCTCGGCAGAGGAAAATGCCCACCGGATCACAGGCTTACAACTCAGAACTGACTTTGCATTCCAGACTCCTGCCCAGCTCTGTACCTGGCATGCAGTTCTGGCTCTAAGACTCTGGTGGGATAAGGGTGAGCTGGAAAAAAGCATATGAAATAGATGATGATAAACCGGAGGGGTGGGCATCTGTGGTCTAAATTAAACAACGCCTGAGAGGAGGAGGGAGGCGGATATATAGACATGAAAGAGATGGAGTGGCTGATTTACAGATAAAGCAACAATGTTCTAGAGTTGTATTTTGGACTAATGAGGTTTCCAAATAATAAAACTTTGAATAACTTACTCCCGGTGCCATATGATTTAACATTTAGTTGTTTCCAGGACTTTGTGTGTCAGAAAGCCTCAAGCCCACTGAGAAAATCAAGAGGTTCGACATGGTGAAGGGGGTTCATTTGGTTTGCAGACTGCAATCATCTGCTAATGTCTGTTGGGGTAAGAAGATTCAGAGGCCAGGTCCAGACTCAGTGAGAAAGACTGCTGTGAGTGATTGGCTTTCCATCATTGATGTCTGCCACAAGTGCAGAAGGAGAGAGGGGCAGTGAGCATGATAAAGATTCGCTATCCTTGATCTAGTCTAATGCCTTTATTAAACAAATGGGATGGTGGGTGGTCTAGAGAAAAGAGTGATTTGCCTGGAGTCACCCAGCAAGAAGGAAGGAGATGGTTTAGAACTGTGCTGTCCTATATAGTGGCCACTAGCCACGTGTGGCTACTTAGAACTTGAAATGCAATTGGTCCGAGTTAAGCCGTATAATTATAAAACACACATTGCATTTTGAAGACTTAATAGGAAATATCTCATTAACATTTTTATATTGATTGCATGCTGAAATGATAAGGTTTTGGACATACTGAGTTGAATAAACTATATTAATAAATTAATGTCACCTGTTTCATTTTACTTTCTTAAAATGTGGCTACTAGAGAATTGTAAATTCGTGGCTCCCATTACATTTCTATTAAACAGCGCTGTTTTAGAACAAAGCAGAGGCTGTCTGCCAGGCAGAGGGGAGTCAGCTATGGGGGACTAATTATCCTAATCTAGGAGGTCGTCCTGGGGGCGGGCAAGATCCAAAAATGTTTTGGTAAGTCCTGGTACGCAGTCCAATTTTATCTTCTTAAGATGATTAAAATATTGGGACAAATTGATAGACCACCTTAGAAGTTAAAGTCACTTCCATGTCCCTACCCCATACTGTCCCACCTTTTATGTTACCTTCTATGTCCCGGGCATATGTGCTTACCTACCTCCACATCATCTCATCTCACCCAAAGAAGGACAGCATCTCACTAGCTCCATCCTACAGCTGCACCAACTGGGGCTTCACGATGCCGGATACGGGCTTCCCTGGTGGCGCAGTGGTTGAGAGTCCGCCTGCCGATGCAGGGGATACGGGTTCGTGCCCCGGTCTGGGAAGATCCCACATGCCGCGGAGAGGCTGGGCCCGTGAGCCATGGCCGCTGGGCCTGTGCGTCCGGAGCCTGTGCTCCGCAATGGGGGAGGCCACAACAGTGAGAGGCCCGCGTACAGCAAAAAAAAAAAAAAAAAAAAAAGATGCCGGATACCTTGCCCAAGCTAACAAAAGCCAGGCAGTGACAGAGAGTCAGCGCTCTTTCCTCCATGGGGGTGCAAGGGAGAAGGAACTCCTCAGCTGGTGCCTATTTTTAGGGCCAGGCTAAGCCAAAGAATTGCATTCGTTCTCCTGAAAAGCTCTAAATGGAATGCAGCCTCGCAATAAACCATAATCAAAACCTGACTTTGCAAAGCAGGGAGGGAAAGAGCCCCCTCCTGTTAGTCCTTCATTCTAATTTCCCTTGGGAGGAAGCTGGGGCATGGCTGGGCTCACATCTGGTGGGTGATGCTGCAGGGCACAAGCCCTGGGTGGCCATCCATGGGCAGATCGTGACTCTCTCCGGGACTCAGTGTCCCTGTCTCTCCCATAAGGAGGGTTGGGGTGATTTCATTTAACCCCTCCAGCCTCTCCAATTCCAGAAAATCTGCTCTGCTTCAAGGCTGGTGACTCAGGGACACTTGACGGGCTCCGCTCTAAGGAGAGTGGAATGGAGACAGCAGAAATCTAAGGATAGGGTGAGTGACAAGGCTTAGCTTTCCCAGCTCTGGGGCAGCGTGGTTCTCAGGACTGTTGTGCAGGTTGTTCACTGCACCAGAGCATCCCTGAACAAAGCAAACGGGAGAAGAACTCCACTCCATCCTCCAAGCCGAGTTCCTGGTGCGGGAACCACATCTGCCCTGACGAAGTTGCACCCGTTCTAATGAGCACAAAATCACTGTATGGGCAAGCGGAGGGTCCTGGTGTTGCCCTGCCACTGTGCACTCACTCCCCAAATGACTCCACCCAACTTTTCTTGTCAATACCTTAACAATCAACCCTGATGTGGTGCCCACTCATGAAATTGGTACATCTTATGGCCTGAGGCTGGAGAGAGTGTAAGCATCAGCCATGATCTTGGAGCCAAACACAGACAAGGGTACAGGGGCTGGGTGCAAAGGGCGCATTCAGGTGGGTGCATGGAAGCCAAGAGACCAGGCCAGCGACCCAGGGACCATCTCTGGCCCTGGGCTTGGACAGCCTCACGGTCCAGGAGCCACTCTACCACCAGCTCCTCATGTAGCTTTGGACAAGTCACTTTCTCTTCCTGAACCTCAGTTTTCTCATCCATCAAATGGGGGTGATTCTCCCAGGACCCCACTGAGGGGCAGTGGAAAGGTGGATATGGAAGCACCTGGTAGGTCACAGAATCCAGCCATGGCCAACTGACACGTGCAGTTCAGGGCGTGCAGGATCTCAGCTTCCCCTGGGGCCTCCCTGGGTGACTCAACCCACCCTGTCCCTGACCTTGCACACACAGCCTACCCTATTCTTTGTCCTCAGGACCTTCTCAGTCCACATAAGCCTTGCAGAGCTGCCCACCTGCAAAGCTCATCTTGAGGATGATAGATGATGGGGTGCAGGGATGGGGTAAGGAGACACACACTCCTCAAATAGTCACAGAAATTGTCAGCCCCGTCTTCAGAGAACCTGAGGGCCTCTCTCCCCACCCGCTGAGGTCCAAATGCAGGGGGGCAGTTTGAGAAGGCTGAGTCTTGGTCCTTGCTGTTTGGGAGCTGTTCCAGCCGAGGGGACAGAGAACAGGCCCCAGAAGCCTGATGCAAAGTCCCGGACACATCCACAGAACTGGGGCATGACTTTCACGGGTGCTGAGCCCTTGGTCCACTCCAGGGATGCCTCCGTCTGCAGTGCTGGGGCTGACAAGAGGTAATATACCCATCCAGCCCCAACTCTGAGGCCCAGGAGGGCCTCAGCTCCCAAATTCAAGGCCAAGACCGGGCAAGTGCCGTCCTGGGTATTAATCAGCTGCCATCTGAGGCGTTCGGATCATTCAAGGTGACGGCTGACCCAGCCACTTTCTGTAATTGGGATCAAGTGCCCTCTTGGTGTCTGAAGAGGAGGCTCTGGGGGCATAAAAGGCCCTTCAAGGTCTGGCCTCTCAACTCTCCAGGAGGATAGGGGGGCCTAGGCCGTCCCCACTTACCAGCCCCCTTCCCCACTGCAGCCCACTGTGGTCTCCCTGCCCTTGCTGCCAGCCCACAGGCTGAGGAGGCGGGGACAAGGAGCTAGGAGCCTGCTTCTCCCTGACACAAGCTCAAAGCAGTCCTTCCTCTTCCTCAGGCCTCCCCTTCTGCCTCTGGCACTCTTGGCCCAGATACCAGCTTGCGTCAGACAGATGCGGAGTCCTATCCTAGCTCTGCCACTTATTGGCTAGAAGCAAGTCCCAAGGCTTCCTGAGCCTCGGTTTTCATGTCTACAACATGGGCATCTTCTTATCACCCAGCCAGTGTAGCGAAGAGGATTAAAAGAGATGATGCCTATCTGTTGTATGTCTGCCATTAATGCTCAATAATATTGCCCCACCCCACATCCCCTCCCTGCATAAAATGGGGGAGAAGAATGCCAACATGCCCAACTCACTAATTTAGCAATGGGTGTTCACGTTCTTTGTTAGCTCTAAAGTGCTATGCAGATATTTATTGTTATTACATCAGTAATGAAAATTGACATTAATAACAATAGCCAACAACCTACGAGAGTTTAACTATGTGTGTCCAGCTAAACAGACACCTGTGCTAAATAGATTCCTTTCCTTTCATTGTCTACTTGAATCCTTACATCAACTCAACCCAGTGGGTGCAACTGCCATCCCACTTTAAAGATGGGGAAACTGAGCCATAGACAGGTTGAGGAGCCTGTTCAAGATCACGGAGGATAGATCAGCCCAGATTTGAAGTCGAGTCTGACTCACTCCAGAGCCTGCATTCTTGAAGGCTGAACCGTGCTGCTCTCATTAGCAGTGCCCTGTCTTTTACTGAGGCCCCCAGGACGCAGCCTCATGCTAAGGGCTCCCACCTAGATAAAGACAGGCCCTGCCCCTAAGGCCCTGGTTTAGACCAGGTGCCATCTACTGTCCATCCCACGATGTCGATCTCAGAGCCTGTGCACGAAGGTGTTGGCAGGGGGCGAGCGGGCCAGTCCTGGGAGGGCTGCTGTGATCCTGGCTCCCTTCCTTCCCCTACCCCATCCATTGATCTCAGCAAGGACTCTGGCAGCCCGTCCTTAGGCCGAGAAGCCAAGCATGGCCCCTGCCTCCCACCCTCCCACCATCCCATTAGGTTGTGTTGAGTCACACTGTAGAGAGAAAAGTTTGGGGGAACCTGTCTTTTTCCCATGAGTACCACTCCACCTCTGCCTGGCATCTGCTGTGCCTGGAAGGATGCAGAGACTTTTAGCATTTTACAGAAGCTGAAAACTTTGTGGAAAAAAAAAGTCACGTGAGTGAGAAAGCCCAGGGCATTTTTGGGAATTGGTGAAGACTGGAGGGGGATATGAGAGGAGCTGAGGCCGGTACCTAACAGCTCAGAATGCTAAAAGCCTTGCAAGCTGCACGAAGCCATCTAGACCTCATTCCATACAGAAGCCACGGAAAGCTGGGGATCCGGAGACTGAGACACTCAGCGGTAACTTTTAGGAAAAAACAACTTGGGCTGCGGGAATGAGGATTCACTCATTCATTGCACAAACACTTACTGAGCACCTACTATGCTCCAGATACTGTTCCAGCCTCTGGGGACTGATTGGTGAATAAGATTGACAAGGTCCTTGCCCTGGTGGGCTTACATTCTAGGGGAAAACACAGCCAGCACTGGAAAAGCTGGGAGAGTGGGGAAGGGGGCTCTCGGAGGATTTCAATTCTCTTTCAAATCCCCTTGTTCCTCCTCTCCAGATCAAGCAAGGCCACTCTCCATCAGGTTCTATGGATTGCAGACATGGCCCCTGAAAGAAGTTCTTCTGCCTAAGCACCTCCAAGAGTCTCTGAGCCTTAGTCAATGCCCAGCCCCTCTGTAGGAACTCTGATCCCTTTCCTATGCTCCCAGGCTCCCCTGCTAACCTGCTAGGCCCTTGCTTGTCTGTGCTTGGCTGCTACTTGCCAGCATCTTTTTTTTTTTAATTGTGGTAAACACGCAGAACATAAAATTTACCATTGTAACCATTTGTAAGTGTATAATTCAGTAGTGTTAAGTATATTCACATTGTTGTGCACCCAATCTCCAGAACATTTTCACACCCTTTAAAAAACAACTCTCCATGGGCTTCCCTGGTGGCGCAGTGGTAGTCGGCCTGCCGATGCAGGGGACGCAGGTTCGTGCCCCGGTCCGGGAAGATCCCACATTCCGCGGAGCGGCTGGGCCCGTGAGCCATGGCCGCTGAGCCTGCGCGTCCGGAGCCTGTGCTCCGCAACAGGAGAGGCCACAACAGTGAGAGGCCCGCGTACCGCAAAAAAAAAAAAAAAAAAAAAAGAAGTCCCTACAGCTGTTCAAACGAATTCCCTGAGGTTTCCCTCCATCAGGTTCCAGGTTTGCCGTTAGGCCCAGACCGTCCGTACTGTGCAGCCCACTGCGGTGTCCACCCCTCCCCCTGGGCCCTGGGCCACAGAATCATCGCCAGAGTGAGGTGCTCAGGGCTGGACCGCCACCCTCTGAGGGTAGCACTGCCTCGGACGTTTGTCACATAATAGACACGTTCCCAGCTGGAGGAGTGCATGCAGAGTCCTTTTCACATTCACTTCAGCAACCAGCTGGATGGGCCAGAAATAGGTTTCCAGTCAGATTAAGCCGCTATTTATGAAGTTATCGGGAGAGGCCGGGTACTCTTCCCCATGGACACCGAACAGAGGGGAAGGGGCACTGGAGTTGGGAAGGCCTGAGTTGAACTCCAAGAAGCCATTTGTTAAGGTTCTACATAGCACAGTCTGTGGAGAGCACAGGCTCTGTCCCCTTGGGGCCTGGGTTCGAAACCCGGAACAGACACTGTGTGATGTTGGGCAGGTCACTTCACCCTCTACACCTCAGAATCTTCACCTATTCAGGGGGCTGATAATAGACCCTATCCCAGAGCATCCTTGTGCTGAGTGAGTTTACACATGGAAAGCGCTAGAACACTCCCTGGCATTCGAGAAACCCAGCGTGAGCCTTTCTCATTGCAGTGTAGTCTCCAGAAAGTCACTTGAAATCTCTCTGAGCCTCAGTTTCCCACTGCATAAGAGAGAAACCATAATGCCTCCTGAAGAGGGAAAATTAAACAAGAACGCACATCTGACATGCTGGGCACAGAGCAGGTGCGCCATAATTGGCAGCAGTTATTTTTATGTGATGGACAAAACCATGTCCCTAACCTCTAATTCCTCTACCTTCTCACCGTATTGTTTTCTCTCCCTCTTCCGTGTTGGAGGATGTTCTCAGCTCATAATTACTCCTTTCAATAAAAGGGTCTGTGCCTAGAAAGTCTATTTGTCAGATCAGAACATTGAGTGAGCTCAGAGGTGGTGGCCACTTCCCATCCTCTCCTTGGCATTTACCTATCTGGTGACAATTTCCGCTGAAAGTAATTATGGCCACTGAGCAGATAATTAGAGAAGGGCTCCGTCTTCCTCTCCCAACTATGAAAATGTCACAGCTGGTTTCTCATCTCTGAGTGCAGTGAATTCTCAGGAGGCAATCGAGCCCACTGCTGGGGTAGAGATAATGCCTTTTCACCAATGCCCAGCTACTCCCCCTGGCGACATGGCTCTGTCCCCAACTTGCTGGGTGACCCTGGGCCAGTGCTTAATCCCCCTGGGATTCAGCTTCCTTAGCAAAGGACTGAGATCCCCAACACTGTGTTAGGACTTGTAGGAGCCAAAACAAAGCACAGGGCATGGCCTTTCTGGTGTCATTCAGAAGAGGGTGAACTGGCCTGCAATTCAAGGGATGTGGGTTCTCATCCAGGCTGTGTGACCTCAGACAAGCCACCCCACCTGCCCAGCACTTGTATTGCACATCTGTAAAATAGGCATTACACACATGAATCAGTTGTTTGTGTTCCTAGCTATTTATACTCTGCCTGCTTCCAAAAAGGACTTGAGACAGGTTGTAATCAGATGCTGTGAAAATAGACATGGAAAATCAAAGACCTTGAGGAAGGAGGGGGAAGAGGCAAATAGACCAGCCACATGGACCAACATAGCTTCTGTGGTTAATCTGACCCTTTTTGCCTTGGATCCCAGGAAGCTCAGGACTAAATTTGTTATTCCGGAGTTACACAATCCACTGTTCAAAGAAAATCCACTGTTACCAGTTGTTGAAGGGAGACAACCTTTGTCCAGAAGTAAACTCTGAAAATAATCAACAAAGATACCAAACCTCAGAAAATGCTCTATAAATATTAGTCTTTACATTGATTCACTCAATAACTTTATTGAACAAGATGCCAGGTGTGGAGGATGTTGGGGACATGAGATGAACAAAGCTAACAAAGTCACTGCCCTCGTGAAGTATATTTTAGTGAAGGAAAACACACAACATATAATAAACAACACCAAGTGCATAAAAAAGAAGAGAGGAAATAATAAATGCAACTCCAAAAAATTATAGGGTGGGGGCTGGCGAACTTGGAAGGTCAAGAAAGCATCTTTGTGGAAATAACATTTGAGCTAAGAGCTCAATGGCAAGAAAACAGAAGCTTTGACAACGTTGGAGGAGAGACAATATTCCAAGCAGAGGGAACAGCATGTGCAAACGTCCTGGGGGCAGGGGTGGGGGGGCGAACTCAGCATTTGGAGGAAATGAAAGAAGAGGGGCAAAGCATAAGATGAGGAAGAGAGGGATAGGAAATGAGAGAGGAAAAGTTAGATCATGGAAGTTGGAGGTTTTCACATGGAGCTAGGCCTTAGAATCACCTGGGGAGCTCTTGCAAATATACCACACTCTGGTCCCACCCCTCAAGATTCTAATATAATTGGTCTAGGGTGGGCCCCACACCATAATTTGTTTCAAAGCTCCCCAAGTGATTCTATTGAACACCAGCGTGAGAACCAGTGGTGTAGGGCCTCGTGGACTATCTTAAGAAGTCTACTCACTATGATGGGAATCCAAAGGAGGATTTAAAAGTCTTCTCTGCTGCTGGGTGGAGTATGAATCTAAATAGAGTAAGAGTGGAAGGAGGGAGCCTAGGGTATGCTGGGCCCTGGGCAAATATTTTTTCAGGGTCTCTGTCTATATAAATAATTTGAGTCACCCTGAATCAATGAGTCAGCACCATTCAGGTGACCAGAACTCATAGGATCCTGTGAAAGAAACAGTACACTGTCTAGTGTGAAGGATCTGCTTGCCAGACTGCCCTTCTGGAACTATGGTGAGGCCACAGGCCCTGGGATGACCCCACAGGCTCTGGGATGACCCCACAGGTATGTGTTCTGGAGCTCCTTGGGGCATCTGGTCTACCCAACGTATGTGTTGGGTTGGGATAGGAGGTTAGAGAGCACAGAGAAGGAGAGAGATGGGGACCATAGCCTAAACAAGTCCCCATCTGGACTGAGGGTGCCCAGGGGCACTGCTGGCCCCAACTGGCTCCAGGCATTAGAAGGGGACTAAGACTTACAAACTTTCAAGAAAGTGACTCTAAAGCCCAGGACCCACTGAGGCCCAGCCCCCAGACCAAATCTAAGGATGGCACTGGGAGAGAACACAGGTAGTGGAGGTGACAGGTGATGGCAGCCTGGGCAAAAGTAGTAGCAGAGTACAGAGAAAAGTGGACTGATCCAGGAATCCAGTATACACTGACTGGGAGGCAGAACTGTTCTTATGAACAGAATTTATGACAATGATAGTCATCAAGGCAGCTGACAAATATTGGGTCTTTTTGTTTGAGGGCATATGGTAGAATCACACTTCTTTGCCCACCTGAACTTTTGTGTGGTCATGTGAGTCTCTCTGGCCAAGGAAATGTGAGAGGAAGTGACGTGGCACTTTGAACAGAAGTTCTGAGATAGCTCACAGCCCACCATGCTTTCCTCTCTACCTCTGCAAGATGGAGCCTCCACGACCAAGTCCCCAGGGTGGCTGTGTTGAACAGACATCCCCCACCCCACAGTGGGCATGCCACACGAGTGAAAATGTAGCTTTGATGTTGGAAGCCTCTGAGATGAGGGGCTGGGGAGGTATTTGTTACGGCAGCATAACCAAGCTTGTCCTGACTGATGCAGTGGCTCTTGATTGGCCAAGGCTGAGGTTTCACCCACACTTTCCTCTTGTCCTTGGCCCACTGGGAGGGGGGCCCTTCCCAGCCCTATCCACTTGGCAGGACCCTAGGCAGCCATTTTCTGGGCCTTTGGAAGTCTCTGGAATAAAAACAGGCTGGCAGAGAATGTATGCGTGGCCCTTACCCTGCAGGCTGTCCAGCCGGGGCTCTGGCGCCTCCACCCCGGCTGTGGGCTCATTAGATGAAAGTACTATCACCTGTCAGACAAACTGCTAGAACTGTGATAAATTAATGATCAAATGATACAGTCAGCGCAGCTACTATACGGCCTCGGCTAGTTACAAGCCGGCCGGGTGCTTAAAAAATGCAGCCGGCATTAAAAAAAAATCAAGCATTAAAGGAAAATGTCACCTGGCTTTTCAAAAAGGATCTGTTTTAAAATGACCACAGACGGCTTGGTTTCAGGGTCTTTATTTGATTCCTGTTCTTTGTATTTTGTTTTATTGCTCACAAGGAAGGAAGGGGGTGGTGGTGGAGTGGGGAGAGGGCAGACGGAAGGTTGGGATTTCTGACAATTTTCACCAGCCTCCAGCCCTTTGGAGCATCTGACATGGGATTCAGCCCCTCTTGACAAACACAGGGAGGTTCTTCCCAGGGCCTGACTGGATTGAGTATCTGAGCAGTAATTACTATACAAATACAATAGTTACACATCTTTTGTTCTAGGATCTTTGCTTTCTTGTTTCATTTACTCATCCTGATAGCTCTACTAAGTCCCCATTTGTCAGATAAAAAAATGGATACTCAAGAAGTTACCATGGTTAACAGTCTTTTGAGTGCTAACCATGTATACTCAATGCACCTTCCACCTCTTGTTTTATGAGCTTAATTTATTCTTTTTAATATAAAATCTCATTACCTGAACATGATACCACCACTTCCACTTTACATGCACCATCTCATACAACTGCCATCATGGACCTGGGTGGATACTAACATGACCTCCATTTTAAAGAAGAAAGAGAGGATCAGAGAGGTTAAGCCACTCGCTCATAGTCACACAGCCAATAAGTGGTAAAGGGAGGACCTCCACAGTTGCTTCTGGCTCCTGGGACACTGAAATCTCATCTCTGGGGGCTTATGGGAGAAATTTCCAAAAAGAAACAGGAAAAAGAATTCTCTTGACTTAAAACCCAGGCCCAAACCTGGACTCCTAATCATGGCAGATACGCATTCCGTAAATGTATAGGTTTCCTCTGTGTGTCAGCCCCGCCTGGTCCTTCCACCTCCCGTTTTATGAGCTTAATTTATTCTTTTTAATATAAAATCTCATTACCTGAACATGATACCACCACTTCCACTTTATCTTTGATATAAGAACAGAGAGAAACCTAAATCAAACCTTTAAATAAAGTCTATAATCATGCAGCACTTTCACTTGCTTTTCAAATTTCTAAACAAAATTAAGTCGAAATACCTCAAGGAGAGGAGTGTGGAAAGGGAAGGGAAATTAGGGAGGGGAAGACCCCCACGCATGGCTTTGCTGGGCAGCCACCAGGGATGTGATTACTCAGAGAAGGAGAACATCTTCTGCTTGATGCTTGGCTCCTGCTGTTCTTTGGCTCCCCGGCCCAGGTTTGGAGAGGGAATCAAATGAAGTCCGCCCAAACCTGTGTTTGCTGGGGATTGATCTCAAAAAGCCATTTGCCTCACCTTGATATATATTTCAAGGCATTTGCTATCCAGCGTTAATTTTCATAAAGTGAAAATTGATGAGCAGTTTAAAGAAACATAGTCAAGGGTTTTTATTCCCCAGGAGCCAGGGGTGGGCAAGTTGAGGCCACGGGGGATCTTGGCAGCTGAGGGTTCCATGGGTTCCTGGGAGAAGAAGCTCTTTCCTAGCCTCCAGAAGCATGGGTTCGGACCAGGAGCTTGGCTGGATACCAGCAGAGAAAGAGAGAGAATTTTGGCTCTGCTGCTTGCCTGGCAGGTAACTGTGGGCAAGGCATGTCAGTGCTCTAGGCTCCCGTCAGTTTCCCCATCTGTGAAATGGGGATGAACACTCCCCACTTCACAGAGCTGTGCACATAAAATTAAAATAAACTATGGGAAAGTGTCCAGCTTTGTGGCCACAGACAGGGTAAGTGATACCCGTTGTCAAATCTGAGCGTGAAGAGATGGACCCCTTCTTTCCTTTCTTCAGCACATCACTTATCTTGGGATCTGGCCAAAGTCTCTCTTCTTCCAGGAAGACTTCCTTGATTTTTGATAATGAATCTGAAGTATCCATGGTTTCACTTTCTTTAGACCTCAGGTAAATAGCACACATCATTGCAGCGTGAAGGGAGCAAGCAGGCTCTGGTGTCAGCCTTGCCTGAGTCCAAACCCTGGACCTGCACATCCTCACCTGTGACCTTGAGAAAGTCACTTGACCTCTGGGACCTCAGTTTCTTTTCTGTAAAGTGAAAAATTTCCCCAGAATCCTGCTTCATCGTTGTTGCTTACATTCAATGTATTAATTGCTGTTGAGGAGCTTAGAAAAATGCCTGATATGAAACAAATCTCAATAAGGGATAACTAATATTATCAATATTATTCCTGTCATCTCTCAAAGCAGCTTAGATGTCTATGGCTCTGTGTGTGTGTGTGTGTGTGTGTGTGTGTGTGTGTGTGTGTGTGTGAATCTTATGTAGGTGATGTTTTTATTGAAATTTATTCTATAAACAGAAATACGAACATACCAGAAATCCAAAAAATTTCACAAAGCAAACACACTTGGTAACCAGCTTCTAGATCAACTTGCAGAATACCACCAGCCCCTTGGAAGAGCCCCTTGTGCCTCTCCTGGGAAGCAGCAGTCTCCTGGAGGAAGAGCTGGAATAGATGCCCTCCTGTAGATGCCAGTAGCATAGCCAATCTTAGAACAAATTCTTGAACCCGTGGGGTAGATGGACAAGGGAGAGAGTGGCTGCGATGAAAGCCCTTACTACTATTCTATTTGGAACAGACCCCACCCCTATCTCCAACTAGCTGTGAGACTAATCCCTTCCTCTCTCCAGGCCTCAATTTCCCTTTCTACACAAAGAGGCATTTGGTTGAGATAACCTCTTAGAGCTCTAAGGATGAATGCAGTCATTTATTGACTTAAATATTTGAGCACCTACTAGGTGCCAGGCTCTGTCCTAGGTACTTGAGATCCAGCAGTAAACAAAATAGATACCCATCCCTGTCCACAAGAATTCTACATTGTAGCAGGATGGAGTGAACCATAAATACCAGACATCATAAGTAATTACACGTGATTCTAGGAGAGTGCCCCAGCTAGAAGATAAAGGGCAGCCACCTGCCACAATTGTCTTGCTTCTCCAGTCCCCCTGGGTCTGTGTCACAGCCAGGTCACAAGTGGCTACAAGACGGACTTTTCTGAACTGTGCTCCCTGAAGTGTGAGCCTATTCCTAAGGGGATGAAGGGACCGGGACATCATTTTTTCCAATTTGTCCAAATGAGGACAAAAGATTTCAGACACACAAAAGGATTGTAATAGAAATGAACAACCCCCAGCTTATGAGATGGAGTTGGAGCTCTTTGTACCCCTCTCTGATGGCATGGAGGTATGAATTCTCCTGATAAGGGGCTCTGCCCCACCCCTTATGCTCTGTGGATTTGAAGGAACCAGTCCCCACACACCTGCCATTTTCTTGAAAACGAGCACATTGCCTTAGGGATCCCCTGCTTTCTGTCCAGAGAAAGATCTCATCAAATGCACTGAGGCCTTGGAGAACATTCTCTCTGCAGAATGAACCTCCCGCTGCCTCTCTCTCCCTAGGTAGGAAGTGAAAACAGGCAGAGCTGGGCAGATGCAGGCCTTCGTTGGGACTCAGTCTGGGTGGAAGAGGTGATAAGAGGCTGGTGGGTGGTGGTGGAAGTGAGTCGGGAGAGACCAGGAAAAGGCTGATCTTAAATACCTGCAGGAGGGGCCAGCAGAGAGAAATGGTCCTTGCGGAATAGGATCAGGGGTGATATTTCAATTATTTAACTTGAGTGCATTGCATGGGTCCCAACAGTCCTTCTGGAGCACATCCTGGGTGGCCCACGCTGGGTCAGGTTTTTCCCTTTACCTGCTGGATTATGGGAAATCCAGGCATTGTAAGGAGGGCCTGGAGCCACAGGGTGGGAAGGCACTCAGGGACTTGCTATAGCAGTTATTTGACAACAGGTTGGATATATTTTAATATTTTTACGACCAATGTGACCTGTCCTAGAACGGCAGAGATATGGGCCTTGATTGTAAAGAGCCTTGGGAAAGAATGCTAATGTAGGGCTCATACTCAAGTGCAGAAATGTCTATTCCATCCTGAGTTTTGAGGGTCCAGCTTTATCCTGAGCACAGGAAAAAGGCAGTTTTCTGACATCAGTAGCCATTTCAGGGGTCCTACGGGCATGGGTTATACCAGCTAGCTGCCTATAATCCACAAACTGATTTGTTGGAAACATAGAATGTTTTCTTTAAAAATTGTCCCTAGTTGTCCACATTTCCAAATGGGGAAATTTCACGTAAAAATCTGAACTTCCAGTTTCTCTTAACAGATCAGAAGAGGGGGCCATTGTCGGCCCAGTGCCAGCTCTACACAGTGCCTGGAGCAGGATGGGGCTGCTCTCCCAGATAGTATGTGCCCTCCAGGTTGCCCAAGTCCCTCTATAGCCCACTTCACTTGCTTATGTTTCCTTCCTGGCCCTGAGTTTGTCACCCCTGAGAAAATGGAAAAAGCAGAGGATTTGAAGCCAGAAGACCTGGGTTAATGTCTTACTCCTGTCTTCTCGAGCTCATCTAAACTCTTGGAACCTCAGTTGCTCCATCTGTCAAATATGGGTCATAATAATTTCTTCTTCACAAGCGTTTGTGAGGATCAAATAAACTGTAGAAATCACTGAGAGGCAGGACCACACAGAGATAAAGGGCAGAGGCATCTGAATCCGACTGTGTTTAAAATCCTGGATTTGTCACTGCCAGGCTGTATGACCCTGGACCTATCCTTTAACCTTCCTGTCCCTCATTTTTCTCATCTGTAAAATGGATATGATAAGAAGTCAGCCTGACAGGCTGTTGTGAGGATTCTGTGGATTGACACACGTGGAGGGCTTAGTCTGCTGCCACATCATATGTGTTCAATAAATGTATATCATCATCATTATTATTACAATTACTCTTACTATTATATGACTTGCTCTTTTTGTGCAGCTAAAACTTATACCCCTGGATCTGGGAAGGTGATCTGTCTGCAGAATACCACAAGAGCAATCTCCTTTCACCCAGAATATTATCCCAAGGGAGGATAAATTGTAAGTTGGAAAATTATTATTTAAAATAATTTTGATATCAGTAAAATAAAAAGCCAGTCAATGATAATTATTGTGTTCAATGGGACTCTTTGAGGGTACTTTTTATACACTTCCCGAAATGCTTCAGGAATCAGAAAACCCAATGGTATAATTGCTCTCCACTCATCCTTTAAGCATCTTCCTAGGATGTCTTTCTGTTGTGAGCAGACCATAGAGCTATATATTGGCGACAAAATAAAAAGACTTGAACCATCAGCTTTGGTGGGTGCAGAGCTGTGCTGGAAAGCTCTTAGACTGTGCTCAGAACCACTCTTTTGTCCTGAAGCAGTAACATGACCATGTCCCTTGCATTTTGCAACAAAAGCGGGCTCTCTCCCCGGTCCAGAAGCAATCTGGGAAGAAGTCATCTTTCTTTTTTTTGTAATAAATACATTTATTTATTTATTTATTTTTGGCTGCGCTGGGTCTTCGTTGCAGTGCCCAGGTTTTTCTCTAGTTGCGGCGAGCAGGGGCTACTATTCGTTGTGGTGCGCGGGCTTCTCATTGCTGTGGCTTCTCTTGTTGTGGATCATGGGCTCTAGGCATGCAGGCTTCAGTAGCTGTGGCACACAGACTTCAGTAGTTGTGGTTCATGGGCTGTAGAGCGCAGGCTCAGTAGTTGTGGCGCACGGGATTAATTGGCCCGTGGCATGTGGGATCTTCCCCGCCCAGGGCTCGAACCTGTGTCTCCTGCATTGTCAGGTGAGTTCTTAACCACTGCGCCACCAGGGAAGTCCTCGGGAGAAGTGATCTTAATGGCCCATCTCCGATGGGAATAAAACGAACAGGATGACAAGTGCAGGTCAGGCAGCCTGGGAATTTGCCAAGGATGGAAACCAGTCAAATGCTTCCCTCCGTGATGAAAGTCTGTTCCCCCAATGTATCATGCCTCCTCCCTCGCCTGTGCCCCCTTTCCCAGCAGGCTGCGCCCACGGTGGGTGCTTTTGAAGTCCAGCCAGCTGCCTCCCGTCTCCGCTTGTTTAGCGCTTACAGCTAAACACGCCAGCCCCGGAAGCATGAGCCATTATCATTTTTGCCCTGGGAGAGAAAAGCAAAGATCTAAAACAGCTCTAGGAGATCCAAACAGGGAATATTTAAAATACCAAAGGAACAGGAAATGGGGTCGGGGGTATTTCTTTACTTTTGCCTCCTTTGCTCCAGCAGCAGGAAGACTTTTCTGAGCGCTCCGGGCGGGGAGGAAGGGTCGAGGAAGCAGGGATGGTGTAGGGAACCAAGGTACTGCTGGCAGGAAGCAGGATTTAGAAGGTGGTAAAGAGCAGCGAGTTCAGAAAAGTCCCCTCCTGCCAAAACCAAAATCACTGAGGTCACATGCACAGACTCATGTGCATGCACTGGGCATCTTGTTACAATGCACATTCTGATTCAGTAGGTCAGGGGTGGGGCCCAAGTCTCTGCATCTCCAACGAATTCCCAGGTGCTGCTGGCCTGAGGACCACACGCTGAGTGACAAGGGTTAGAGGGCTGGTTTTGAAGCTGGAGTTGCACAATTTTTACTTCGACTGTGCCTGTATCTGGAGAGATCTTGGGGTATCTGATGAAGATTATCAAGGGGCTACAATCCATCATTACTTCCCTTTGCTTTCAGAATCAAGTTCAAGCTTCTTCCCAAGACTTGCAGAGCCTGCAGCATCCATCCCAGACCCATCCATGGCTTACTGCCCCCAGGCCCATGTCCTGTCCATCTCAACCCTACAGTCCAGAAACCAACCATCTGAACTGCTTGCAACGTCTGAACACCCCCATGCTCTGGCGCTTCCGGGTCTTTGCATATGCTGTTCCCCCTGCATGGAACCTCAATGCCCATCTCTCTGTATGGTGAACCTCTCTGAATCCAGTTTTCAATTCAGATGACTCTTCCTCCAGGAAGCCTTCCCTAGTGGTTAATTTTACATGTCAACTGGACTGGACCATGGAGGGTCCAGATATTTGGTCAAGTATTACAGTATTCTGGGTATGTCCGTGAGGCTGTTTCTGGATGAGATTAACATTTGAACCAGTGGGATCAAGCAGATTGCCCTCCTCGATGTGGGTGGGCCTCACCCTATCTGTAGAAGGCCTGAATAGAACAAAAAGGCTGACACTGCTGAGAGTAAGGGACAACTCCCCCTGCCTGACTGGCTTCCAGCTAGAACAGTGGTTTTTTCCCCTGCCTCTGAACTTGAACTGAAACATTGTACTTCCTGGGTCTGTAGCCTGTCAGCTTTCAGACTGGAGCTATACCATAGGCTCTCCTGGGTTTTTAGCTTGCTGACTGCAGATCTTGGAACTTGTTAGACCCCATAATCACATGAGCCAATTTCATGTAATAATAATAATAATAAATTCTATTGGTTTCTATTGGTTCTGTTTCTCTGGAAAAACTTGACTAATGCACTGACCCAGCCAGGATTTTCTCTCTCATTTCTGCTATTCTTGTATTTTCAACTTATACCAGGGATTTCATCTCATACCAGTAAAAATACCATAGCTGTACTTTAGAGCTGTACCATCCAATAAGATAGTCACTAGCCCTATGAGACTGTTGAGCACTTGAAATAAGGAAGTGTGAACTGAGATCTGCTGTAAGTATAAAATACACAGCAGAATTTGAAGACAGCATGAAAAAAGAATTTAAAATCTTATTAGTGATTTATTGTATCCATTATCTGTTGAAATCATAATTGTGATATATTAGGTTAAATAAAATATATTATTAAAATTAATTTTCCCGCTTTTTTCCTCTCTAATGTAAAAATAGAAAAAATATTAATATTTTAATGTAAAAATACAAAGTTGTGTCTACACCTTATGTTTATATTTCTATTAGATGGTGCTGCTCCAGAGCAAGGCACAGTCAAAAGTCTAGATCCAACCAAGCTAGAAATGCTGAAAGTTACCAGAGCCTTCCAAGCTCCAGAATTCAAATTCCCTCAAGATGGTTTCATAAGGAAATATATGTTAGGGCACTAGAGCAGAAATGAGTAAATTACAACCAAGGGGCCAAATCCAGCCTGCCACTGGCTTTTGTAAATAAAGTTTTATTGGAACAGAACCATGCTTATTCATTCACGTATCGTCTAAGGTTGCTTTCATGCTGCAATGGTAGAGTTGAGTAGTTGCAACAGAGACTGTCTGGCCTGCGCAGCTTAAAATATTTACCATCTGGCCCTTTATAAGAAAGTTTGCCAAGCCCTGGTCTAAGGCAAGAAGGTGGATACTGTAGCTCCGGCAGACAGAGAGGCCAGTGATTGGGTGCCGGCTCCACTGCTCATTAGCTGGACGTTCTGGGCATGTTACTGCAGACCTCTGAGCCTCAGTGTAGTCTGTAAAATGGGATAGTTATAATAGTTACTTCATGGGTTGCTCTGAGAATTGAGAGGATGCAGCTAAAGAGGCTGGTACCTAAATAATAGTAATTTATATGTCTATATGTCTCTGTTTGTTTGTTTTGCTGAGTTAGGGGCCCTGCTCTGTGCCTCCACAGGCCCCTGCAAATCTCTCTCTCTATAAGATATTTTTCTGCTCCCCGGGTGTCTCCTTACCTGGACCATGACTTCTCTAAGGGCAGAAGAGTCTGAGTTTTCTTGCTTTCGGCAGTTGCAAAACCAGTGCCAGGAAGTGCTGGCTGGCTCCCTCTGGACTGGCCCTCACTCCTCTTTGCTTTATGGACAGCTGAGGGGACACTTCTCTGAGGAAACTGAGTGAGAATGTGGTCTTCCCACACTGAATTCTCCTCAGTGTTCTCCCCATTTGGGTCTGGGGGCTATGGAACCCTGAGGGGCTGGGGGTGGCAGCCTCTCCCTGCAGTGTTTTGCCCGACCCGTCTTGTCCAGTAGTGACCTGTCTTGTCCAGTAGTTTCCACCCTGGTTCCTTATGGGGTGCCTCTGAGTCATTGAGGGACCCAGAGCAGGCTTCCAGATGGGATGGACGCCTATTTTTATCCTCTATTGATCTCTCTTGCTCAGAAACCATCATTATCCTGGTGTAAAATGGCAGCTCCCAATGCAGGAGGCTCTTGGTCTCTCTGGCCAATGGATACCCAGCAAATTGCTCCAAGCCACACCGGCCAGGGAAACCAAAATAACTTCACGAGACAGCCGTCCAGCCAGGCCCTGCTGGGGCTCTCGGAAAAGGGCTAACTTTGACCCTTTCTAACATTATCCACAGCTTTTCTTGTCTTGTCTTTTCGGAAACAAAGATGAAGCTAGTCTCTAATTGACCTGGTGTCTGCAGTTCTTGGCTGTGCCTGGCAGCTGGGCAGAGGTGAGGGGCCTTTGCCAGGGTCAAACGCGGCAGTGCCGATCCTCATGGAGCCATTGGTGGCCCAGGGCTCCAGGCTCACAGAGGAGTCACAGGGACCTCTGTACACCAAAGGGCAGCTGCGGCCGAGGAAGAGGGTGATGTCTGGTCCTCATCCAAGGTAAAGCCAAACTCCCTCTCCCCATCCAATAGCCCGGAAATCAATCCCTGCTCTTCTGAGGGCAAGATGAACAAGCTTACCCCTTATGCACCCAGAACTGCCCTGTGATATAGGAGTCAGCAAGGGAGATACAGTGATGCAGGGGGCACAGTCTTGGTAGCTGGACCGAGTGAGTCCTGTCCCATGGTTTGTCGGGAAATGTTTGACAACCGAGGGAAGGGTAGTAACCCTTATCTGTGGTCTTACTTGCTGGTTCCCACAGTGTGAATATTACTCGCATGGCCGATTTCAAGGCACCAATATGACTAAATGCAGAGTTGGGAAAAGATGCACACGATCGGCTCTCCCGAGCCATTCCACACCAGCTCCAGCTCACCAAGGGCTCCAGCTCTTCTCCTGGTTGCTCTGTGGCCTCAGACAAGTTACTTAACCCCTCAGTTTAACTGTGCCTCAGTTTCCTCAAGTGTAAAACAGGACTCATAATAGTGCCTACTTCTTAAGATGATCGTAAGATGTAAATGATAAATGACTGGAAAACACTCCATGCTGGACCTGGCGCATCGTAAGCACTCAGTAAATGTTGGAAATAATTACGACCCCTGGGATTATTGCTATTAAGTTCATAACTGAGTTGTCAGGGCAGCACTCACGTATGTACACGCTCTGTCCCTTAGAGATGGGTGTAAGATAGTGCATCACGGGGCTTCCCTGGTGGCGCAGTGGTTAAGAATCCGCCTGCCAGTTCAGGGGACACCGGTTCGAGCCCCGGTCCAGGAAGATCCCACATGCCGCGGAGGACCTAAGGTCGTGCACCACAACTACTGCGCCTGCACCCTAGAGCCTGTGGACCACAACTTCTGAAGCCCACGCGCCTAGAGCCCGTGCTCCGCAACAAGAGAAACCACCGCAATGAGAAGCCCGCGCACCGCAACGAAGAGTAGCCCCCGCTAGACTGCGCACAGCAACAAAGACCCACCGCAGCCAAAAAAAAAAAAAAAAAAAAAAGATAGTGCATCACTAACTTGTGAAGGGCCAGGCAAGGAGAGATGAGCCTCGGGTGGAGCAGTCCCAGCAGGCTGCCTGGGGGAGGCAGGATCCAGATCCGCAGGAGGTGAGCAAAGAGGAGAGCAGTGAGTGGAAGACTGGGGGCCAGAGAGAGGACACACAGAGAGAGGAACACGTGAGGGCTCAGAGCTGGACAGCAGGAGTCAAGGGGACCAGAGTTCACTTAGAGAGCGGGCCCAAACCCACTCAGTGCGGGCCGGCTGGCGCATGCGGGCTGAACCTCCCAGGGCTCCCAATAACCCGGGCCCAGAGTGGAAGTCCAGGCCACGGGAATTCTGGAGCAGGGCACCTGGACCCCACTGGGTTCCCCTGGCAGGCCGCGTCCTAGAGAATTGGCCTGAGCAGCGGATCCCGTACCCCCGGACGCCCAGAGTTTGCAGCTGTGCCTCCCTCCACGCCTGCCCACCCCGCTCCTAGCCCAGCAGCCCCGACGCTGGTAAGGGCGGGTGATAATCAGCCAGTGTGTACAAAGGCCTGGCTTGTTTTCTCATTTGGGTGGGGTGGGCGGGTAGCTGTGTTTGGGCCGGGAATTGGCGTAGGGCCTCTGTCCAGCCAGCGCCGTCTCCTCTTTGTTAGCATTCCTCACTAACTGCGGCTCCTCCGGGGCTGCAGCCCAGGGCGGAAGGCGGCACCTTGGCCCCGCTGGCCTCCGCGGCTCCGCTCCCAGCCCCGCAGACCCCTGGGAAACCTTGGCCATGTTTCCCTCTCGCCACGGCCCCCAGGGACAGGCCCAGAAATAGCCCAGCTCACCTGGCAGGTGCAAGACCCACATGTCAGGCAATTGCCTTAAACACGGGGCCTCCCCCGCGACCCCAGGCGGGTTGAGAGCAGTCATTAGGTGTGTCACTTTCCATGGCCGCCTTCTCTCTCTTCAGGGCCCGAGGGGCTAATTATGCAGCTGGGCCCTCCCCACCTTGCACAGCCCCCAGGACAAATGCTACCTGGGTCCTCCCGCGGTTCTTGGAGCCCACTCCCACCCGGCACTTACACGGCCGACAAATGAATGTTTTTGCCTGTCCTCGGTTCACATAAATAGCCACAAATTCCTATAATTAACTACAGTAAGCTAGGCTGGGATTAAAACAAAGATGGGCTTGTTTACTGGGATGTCCTGAAACAAGCAATTTTCAACATTACAGTGACAACTTCTGTCTCTGTCTTTGTTAAGCAAGGCATGGGGTAAGGAGGCGGGGGCGGGCATGAATGGTGAGGGGCCCCAGATGGGAGCCGGGAAGGCGTAGGGATGATCGCTTCTCATGTTTCAGCCAAAACCCCTTTGTCCATGGGTCATCGGACCCCTGAGGCCCCAAGACCCACTCAACGTCTAGTGGAGACAGTGGAGTCAGGCATAGCCAAAGAGACACCCTCTCCTCTTCCCAGACGTTGGGGTTTGAGTGCTCCCTGAAGAGCTCCCTCCCTCACGCCTGGCAAAAGGGTCTCCCACTCACCCAGCAGAATTCCCGAAATGTCCACCATTAGGTGTTAAAGTGGGATAGGACTCTGGAAACTGTCTGGCCCAAGCCCTCCTCTTCCAGATAGGGAAAATGAGCCCCAGGAGGCTGTCATAGCTAGCCGCTCATGGTACTGGTCTAGCAGGACTTGGCCCCAACTTTTCTCGTCACAGTCTACAAGGGTCAGCAAACTAGGGCCCACGGGCCAGTCCTACTCAATGTCTGTTTTGTTTTGTTTTGTTTTTTAACAGCCTGAGAGCTAAGAAGAGTTTTTACATTTTCCAATAGTTGAAAAAAATTAGAAGAAGAAAAGGACAAAGCATGTGAATATTCCATGAAATTTAAGTGTCTATGAAAAAAAAAGTTTTACTGGAACACAGCCCCTCATCCATTTACAGGTTGTCTATGGCCTCTTTCAAGGTACATGAGGTGAGTAATTGCCCTCGACTCTATGGCCTACAAAGCTGAAAAGATTTCCTATCAGACCCCTCACAGGAAAAGTTTGCTGGTCCCTGTGCTAGTATATTACACGCTACTCTATTGATTTAGTTAAGAAAAAAAAGGCAGAATTTTTTCCCAAAAGTTTGTTTTCTACTCGGGACTCGTTTTTTCAAACAAAATCTTGGGCACACCCTTGGTGTAGAATGCTTATCTCAAAAGGGGGTCTGTTCTGTTTAGTTGGGTGGAAGTGGGGTAAAAGCCCTGAGGAGAATTTGTGGGCTCCCGGAGCAGATGGAAGAGTGTCTGAGCCCCCAAGTAAAAATAGCATCTCTTGCTAAGGCCTCTCTGTCACCCCAGAGCTGCAGGGGTGTCCACATGTTACAATCATCAGCAGATGAGCCAGGTCTCTGGGCAGATCCACTCTGAGAGAAGAATTTTAAGGAGACTTTTCTGATGGGATTGCCTTACTCGGCATGGGTTGGGCAAATGAATTTAACATTCAGTGAATATTTCCTGAGCTCCTCCTCTGTAACAGGCACTGTGCTAAACTCTGAGAATCCTGAGGTGAACATCAGACAAAGTCCCTGCCCTCCCAGAGCTGACATTCTAGTAGGAAAGACAGAGCATGAAGACATTAATTAATTAATGCCAGGTAGTTACTCATTATAAGGAAGAAAAATCAAGTAAGGGCTTAGAGAGAGATGAGATAGTAATATGAAATAAAGGAAAGAAGGAAGGACTCTGACAGGGTAAATTTGAGCAGGGAATGAATGACTGAATGATCAAAAAAAAAAAAAAAAAAGAAGAAGAAGAAGAAGAAGAAAGAAAGGGTAGAGAAAAATCCAGACTTTGGAGAGGGCTGGGGCAGGCTGGCCTGCACAGGTCACTAGAGCGAAACCTCAGGGACCCTTAGAGAACGGCAGATTGGACATTGAAAGATGACCTTGTAAACTTGGAGATTTGTGCTGGGCGAGAGGTTGCGGGGGTGGGGGGTCCGCCTGCAGACACAACCTTAAAACCCTGTGTCCCATCACTTGTGATCCTAGTCAGACCACTGCAAAAGAACCCAAACCACTGGCAAGACCAGGTATCAAAGGCACAAAGAAATCAATGGAGAATACCCTGGAATCCAGGTCCCTTGACCCCCAGAGAGGTCTTTCTGGGAAGGGTGGGCTGCTGGGGGTCACAGGCAGTGATTCCAGTTCACGCCCTGCTCACAGTGTCATGTGTCTGCAGTCTGTGGTCTTGAACTCCCCAGTGTCCAACCATTTATACGTGAATTTGTTGATCCTGATGAGCTGCCATAAAGGCAGCTCGGTGCGTGGCACGGTGACAAAGCTCTTAAAAGAGTCAAGAGTGTGTTTACTGGCCACCCAGCAGTGATGAGGGCTCCTGCCAGCTCTGTCTCTGGGCCAAGGGGCCAAGTAGCTGCAAACGCATTAGTCTGAGCCCGAGTCTGGGCTGAGAGGTCAGAGCACTGTGAAAGCAGAGGAAGCCAGGCGATTCTACCCAAGGTGACCTTCTGCAAGTCACTTACCCTCTCAGGGGCTCTGCTGGCACTTCTGAAAAATGGGGGGAAACGAACAATGCAATCTCTTGGGTATGCTTTGAAGCGCCAATGAAGTGCCATGTATGAAGCCCTTTAAAAAGTGTTAAAGAGAAGTGCAGGCACCGCTGATGATATTACTAACACAGGCAGAGCAATGGGTGTCCTGTCTGGCCGAGGAAAGGTCATGACCTCTCTGAATATCAGGGGTCTCATTAGACAACAGGCTGTACGTGCAGAAATTAAGACGGGGCCTCTGGGGTCAGGCTGCCTGGGTTCAGATCTCAACACTGATACTTAGGGGTTGTGCAGTTTGGGTCAAGTTGCTTTATTTCTTGGGATTTCAGTTTCATCATCCATAACATGGAGATAATAATGGGTGTGACTTTACTTAGGGTTACTACCAGAACTGCCTGTGTTAGTAACATAAATAAAGCAGTTAGAAGGAGCTTAGGGAATTCCCCGGAGGTCTAATGGTTAGGACTTCGAGCTCTCACTGCTGAGGGCCCAGTTCAATCCCTGGTCGGGGAACTAAGGTCCCACCCACAAGCCACGCAGGGCGGCCTGGGGAAAAAAAAAAAAAAAAGGAGCTTAGTTCATTGTTATTAACCAGGACCTTCTCTGCCACCCAGGGCTGCAGGGCTGTTGTGAGGACAGAGAGTGAGCGCTGAGATCAGTAGACAGCTGGGTACACGGGGAGGATTGTCTTACTGGTGTCTGGGGGCTGGTTGGGGGAATTTGGTGCTGATGGGGCCTTGCTTCTTGCTCCTCCCTCTTCTTAGGGCTTGTCCCTGTGTGGCAGAAGTTGGGAACTGGCCAGAGCTGTGATTTTCTCTTCATCAAATTATTTGCTGGTGTTGAATTTATCGAACTCCAGGCATTAGTCTAGGTGCTGAAGACACTATGGGGAACAAACAGAGCCCAGTACCCTGCCTTGGGGAGCTGGTATTCTAGTGGAAGAGGCAAGAGATGCAGATGCAAACAGATACACAATATCATGCCGGGGAGTGAGTGGTGCCGTAAAGGAAACTAAAGCAGCTAAGGGGCTAGTGCCTGGGCTCTGCTTCAGCAGGGAGGGGTGAAGACCTCTGTGAGGAGGTGACGGCCGAGCACACAATCCTCTCTGACCCTCGGTCTCTTCATCTGGATGACTTGTGGGACAGGAAGAACTGAGCAAGATGTTCGCTCTGGTCACCTTGCCCACCTTGCTGCTGCCTTCCTGGTGCCATCCTGCTGCAGACCCCGAGGCGTCCACCCTGAGTGAGCCCAGGGGCTGGCACGAGGCAGTACCTGGCTCCTCAGGCCCAGTGCTGCCATCAGCCCTCAGCAGAGCTATTTTTTTAATTCGGACCAAAGGTACAATTAACAGCCTCCGCTTGGGCCTCGCCCAGCCCCAGGGCCTCTGCTCAGCCTGACTGACCGGCAGGAGGGAGGAGACCCTCCCAGTGCCCCTCAGTCCAGTGCCAGGGCTATTTTGGTGACTGTTATTTGGGCAAGGAGTGGGCTAGTGGCTTGTGGGAAGGAGGGAAGATGCTAAAAATACGGAGGCCAGACTGAGGTGACCGGCCTCTACCCTCTCACGGGCCTGGCCTCCCTTCCTGGGTGAGGAGGGCCAGGTCCTTGGTCTCTCCTGGGGGATGGACTGCTGAGGGCTCAAACCCACTCAGGAGCCCTTTGGTTTTGGATCATGTTAGTTGTGGTTTCCATTAGTAGGGAGGTTGGGGAGAGGCGGTTAAGTGACCTGCAGAGGTCACACAGCTGGTAGGTGGAGGACAGATGTCTGAAAAGTTGAGAAAGAGCTGTAATTGGAGCAAAGGCCAGCCGGTCAGAGTGGCATCCTGCTGAAGAGATGGTTTGGGAGAAATCTGCATGATGGCGTCATCGCCCCAGGCCCTGCCAGTCCTTGCCTAGTTACAGGAAGACCCCAGCCGTCAACCCCCAACCACCAGTGCCCCTTCTCCACACATCCAATCCCACAGGCCAGGGCCACCTCCTCCAGGACGGCTGAAGCGAGGACCCAGTCAGCTGCGTTCTCACTCTGCTCTCTGCTTTCTCATCTGCTGAACTGGTGGGCCCAGGGCACAAGGAGGGAGAAAATTCTTCTGAATCCTGGTTTGGTCACACCTTGATCTTGGGTGACCTTGGACACAACACCCAACTTCTCAGGCCTCAGATCTTTGGCTCTGACCACCTTGTAAACAGATATTTGGGTGACTTGCCATGACTTCTGCCAGATGGGAGCCCCAACTGAACTGTGGGTTCTTCAGCTTGAAGGTCAAGGTCTAGTGCATGAGTGAGCCCACCTCTACCTGGGGAGATAGGATCCACTGGGGGAGGGAACCTAAGAGGCCCTTGATGTTGGGATCTAATCATTCATTCACTCACTCATATGTTCCTTTCTTCAGTTATTCCTTCAAGATTTTTTGAGTAAGCACCACCTACACTTAGGCATTCTTCTAGACAATAGGAATCCAGTGGGGAGCAAGTCCAAGCCCTACATCCTTGTGGAACTTACTTTGTCGAAGGAATGGACAGCCAGTGCACCAATGAATGAAGCAATGTGTTCGGAGGTGATGGGGCCATGAAGAAGAAAAAGCAGGTTAAAGAAATAGGGAGTGTGTGTGCGTGCGCGTATGTGTGTGTGTGTTTCTATGTGTCTATGTATGTGTGTGTATGCATGTATATATGTGTGTGCATGTATGTATGTGTGTATGCATGTGTTACATTTGTATGTATATATGTCAGTGTGTATGTGTGTGTGTATGTATGCATGTATATATGTGTGTATGTGTATGTATGCATGTGTTACGTTTGTGTGTATATATGTGTGAGTGTGTGCCTGTGTGTACGTGTGTGTATGTGTATGTATGCATGTATATATGTGTGTATGCATGTGTATGTATGCATGTGTTACATTTGTGTGTATATGTATGTATGTGTGAGTGTGTGCATTTGTGTACGTGTGTGTATGTGTATGTATACATGTATATATGTGTGTGCATGTGTGTGTGTGTGTGTGTGATGTGTAGGGGGCTGGGAATGGTGGTCAGGAAAGGTCATGTTTGAAGCAGGACTTGAAGAACGTGAGTGTACGAGCCATTCAAGTACCTGGGGGAAGAGCAGTCAGGGAGAGGGTGTGAAGCACAAGGGTGCTGAGGCTCGGCACGCTCGGAGGAGACAGAAGGAATGACCTCCGCGCCCTTGGTCCACCTTCTGCCACGGGTCCTGGGGGCAGAGGCATCCCTACACTCCCTTGCCCATCACAGCACCCTCTCCCCAGGGCGGGCCTCGCTCCCCTCTGCGCCCCTGGTGAACCTTCACCCTACAATTACCATCCTCTGCCCAGGGCTATTTCCTGCAGACTTGTAAATAGAACCTCTTTCAGCTCCACACACATTATGGTTTGTCTAAAACGGTGCCAAAGGAGCCAATTTTCCTGAACGGGGACCGTTGACGAGAGGTGAAGTTTACAGAGGGTCCCCGCAGGACCTGGGCCTGCGGAGTCGAAAACAAGGACCCAGGGGTGACGCAACCACCTGGCAAAGCCAGCTTGAATGCTTGAACAGAGGGGCAGACCTCGGGCATCTCTAGGGTGGATTTCCTTGGGGACATGGAAATAAATCAGATGGTTAGGGCACAATCTGACCAGCTTTATAAGGGAGGGGCCCCAGCTCGGGCTCCGGGAGTAGGAGGGCCTGGGTGCTGGGCCTGGCCTCTCTGCTATCCTTCCCTCTCCATGGATCTGCTTACCTTTTGTGAGCAGACGCCAATGAACTTGACTAGCCAGCTGAGACGAGTTGCAGCCATCTTGCAGAAGGAAAGGAGGTTTATGATTGAGAGAGGAAAGAAGTATGAGGAAAGGGGAGATGGTTCT
Source organism: Mesoplodon densirostris (assembly GCF_025265405.1). Classification (NCBI taxonomy): domain Eukaryota; kingdom Metazoa; phylum Chordata; class Mammalia; order Artiodactyla; family Ziphiidae; genus Mesoplodon; species Mesoplodon densirostris. Next base: position 36,353,500 of record NC_082679.1, on the reverse strand, counting down.
AAGGACTCTCCCCCACTCTCACGTAGCCCTTAGTGACCGCCCAGGAGGCCGCAGGTCCACGTGATGGCTGCAAGTTGAGAAACAGCACCCGCTCTGGGCACAAGCAGTCCACAGGCACGGGGCTTGGTTGAGTAGAAGACAGCTGGACTGGGGTCCTCCTGTGAAGTGAGGGTGATGATCTCCATCCTACACATGAAGAAACCGAAGCCCAGAGATGTCACACATTTAATGCTCAAAGTCACACATTTGATAAGTGGAAGAAGCAGGGTTTGAACCCAAGCCCGTCTCATTCCAAAGCCTGTGAGTCTTCCACACTTCTGGACGTCTCCCCGTCCTGACCCTGCTCTGCCTTAGCAAGTCCTGGGCACAGCCCTCTGAGCAGGAACCTCTACCGACCATGACCTTCCCGCGGCCCCAGAGGAGTGTCCCGTGCCAGCTCTGCAGCTGCCGGCCCTTTCCAGGAGCCAGGCCTGAACCCTACAAGGCAGATGCTGCCCGCTTTGGCCCAGGTTCCTGTCTTACTTAGGCTTCTATGAATAAAGGTTCAGAGAGCATTTTAGGAACCAAAACCACCTAGTAATCTTCCCTGACTTAAAAACAAAACAAAACAAAAAGAACAGATGTGCAAGGAACATCCTAGCTAGAAAAGTACACTCACTTGGATTATATAAAGATGACCCACGAAACAGAGGTCCAGGATAGGATTCTGGACCCAGATTTACCTCTAAGTCATTTGACTTCTCTGAGCCTCAGTTTCATCATTTTCCAAATGAGAAAGGTGTTAATATCTACCCTGTTCATATCCCACTTGAGAAACAGGGTAAAGTGGTTAAGAACACAGGTTTTAGGATCAAACACACCTGCATCTGAACTCACAGCCTCACCGTTTCTAGCTGTGTGATCTCTGGCATCTGTTAGTCCCCTCTCTGAGTCTTAGTTTCCTTAGCTGCAAAATAGAATTAACAATCCTTGACCTGCCTCTCTTTCAGAGTGAGTGTGAGGATCCTGAGAAGCAGGAGAGTATAATGTATCAAAGGGTTTCTTTCTCTCCCTGGGGATTTTTAGTTGTTAAAAGATATATATATATATATATATATATATATATTCACACACACATATATATGTATATATACATATATATATATTAAAATCATGATTTACATACAAAAAAGGGAACATGTATCAAAGATTTTATTTCACTCATTAATTAATGAGGCAACAAGCAAGATGTTACAACTGTTCAAAGGAGAACTCAAAGAACCCACATATACAGGCAATCGAGAAAGCAGGAAATGAATTTACAAATAGATGCAAAAATAATCCATCCACATGGCATTAATCAATTGCATTCCAACCAAACAAAATTCATTTGCATTCCTACGGACGAGAAGCGTTTGAATTATTATTAGTTCTCTACAACTTCAGAGATGTAAAATAGCTTAAAGACTAAGAAATGCGGAAATAATCCAGAAGGATGGACTAGACAGAAGACACAACAATTTTTTTTCTGCTCATTTCAAAGCATTTCACAAATTTTCCTGACACGGTTCTGGTGCCCTCCCCACCTCCCTCCAAAATAGAGAGCGAAAAAACATGTGTTGCTTGAGCCACTGGAATCATGGTGGCAGAAAAGTTTCATGTTAGGTATCAACTTCAATTAATCAGTAGCAGCTGCCTAGAGAGCTCTTTGGAGGAGATTTGGAGGCTGCTCACCATGGGAGAGAATGGGTCTGGCCTGAGGGTGAGTGGTGCTCAGAACTCTCCCACAAACTCCCCTCTGTGTACCTGCTCTGCTCTTTCTCCTTCCAGCTGGCTGGACTAAAAAGGTCCCTCGCGTGACATTGAGAGTCAATTACTGCAAAGGACAGAGCCACGAGAAGGAAGGTTCCTGCGTCTCTGGACTGCAGGAGAACCTCCCAGTCAGGATACCGGACACAAGTGAGAAATAGACCTCTTTCTTCATTAAACCACTGAGATTCTGTGGTTTCTTCTGTCTGGATTTGAAATCTTACTTGCTGTGTGATCTTGGAAAAGTGACTTCATTTCTCTGAACCCTGGATTCCTCAAATGCACAAAATGGGGATTATGATATAACCATCACAAGTGAGGTGGGAGAATCAAATAAGAAAATGTATATGACAAGAGCCCATGCCCCCTTTCAGGCAGACACTTAAAATCAAAAGCATCTTTTCTCCTGGACTGAACGGACAGACCTCTTTACAGTCGATATGATATTCTCTATAAGAGAAGCCAGGGTCAAGCAGGAGCAGAGAGAAATGAAATGCTTCTTAGCACAATAAGGGTGAGGGGTAAGGATGGCAATAGTTCCCAGTGGGCAGCAGCAAAGCAATGCTAATGGGAGAAATGGTCCCTCCTCCACTTAGGAGCAAACTGAATCAACTCCAAAGGAGATGAATGCCCGCTGTGATGGTTTGTATCATTCTTGCAGGTGATCTAGAAAGAACATTGGTACATGTCTCTTGGATGCAGAGACTGAAGTGGAATTCACTCACTCATGGAACTTGACCCCATCCCTAGCTCCCTTTTGGGGTTTGCAATGGCTGAGCTGAGAGAGTCCTCAAAAGGGTTCTGTTAGGGACACAGAAAGCATGGAGTCTCTTTCCCTTTGTCTTGTAGGAAGCAGAGTGTCTTGAGGACAGACAAGAAAATGCCTGCATATGGAGAGATGTCGAATGTTAGGAAATGTTTTTAAAAGAGAGAAAGTAATCAGGGGGAGAAAGATCATCCACGGTGTGGGGTGGGAGAAGAAGTAGGCAACCATCCCAGCGAAGTCTTAGTTTGCAAGGATCTTCACAGAACAAGGGAATGACCCTGAGAGTTACCATTCCCAACCTTTATTTCTGCCACCTTGTCCTTTCTGAGAAGTAGCTGACCCTTCATTAAGAAACTCCACTGTTAACAACTAATAAGTGAATTTAATAAAGTTGCAGGGTACAGAATCAATATACAAAAATCAGTTGTATTTCTATACATTAATAACTAGTAGAAAAAGAAATTAAGAAAATGATCCTGCTTACAATTGCATGAAAAAGAATAAAATACATAGGAATAAATCTAACCAAGAAGCTAAAAGACTTGTATACTGAACACTATAAGACATTGATGAAAGAAATTGAAGAAGACACAAATAAATGAATCCATGCTCGTGGATTGGAAGAATTAATATTGTTAAAATATCCATACTACTCAAAACCATCTACAGATTCAGTACAACCCTTATTAAGATTCCAATGGCATTTTTCACGGAAATAGAACAAACAATCCTAACATGTATATGGAACCACGGAAAACCCCAAATAGCCAAAGCAATCTGGAGAAAGAAGAACAGAGGCAGAGGCATCACACATCCTGATTTCCAACTATATTACAAAGCTATATTCATCAAAACCATATGGTATTGGCATAAAAAACAAACACATAGCTCAATGGAACAGAATAGAGAGCCCCAAATAAACCTATGCATGTATGGTCAACTAATTTATGACAAAGGAGCCAAGAAAAGAAAAAATAAATAAAGAGAAACTCCTGGTGTTTGCACTGTAGTCTCAAGCCCTTGGTCTGGCAGAGACCGATGAGGCAGTGGTGGCCACAGGAAGTGGCCACCATCTCTGCTTCTCTTCTTTTGGGGGAGCTTGCAGAGATGATGCTGGGGAGGAATCCACCCCTCCTGGATGAAAATGTGTAGTCACCACTGTTGTCAGCAGCCAAGTGAGACTCATGCCCCAATAGCAGGCAGACAAGACCTTGAGGTGTGGGAGAGCAAGACCAAATTTCCTGATCTCCACCCTGACATTGCTCAGGACCCTGCCCCCTACCCCGGCCTCTTCTGAGTTACACAGACATGAATGGGCCTGATACATGATGGTGGGTGATGGCACATGGATGCAGTTGTATATCCCCATGGGCTGGCACAGCCATGCAATTAACAAGTGGTAGGACATCATTTCTCCCAAATGTGAGCACAGGGTGTTTGTACAGAAGCATAATATCTAGAGCCAGGGAGATGTAGGCTTTGCACTGATCAGATCCCATTGGGATGCTGGATTGTCATCAGCACCATCACTAGCATGGTTACCTTCATCATGGTCATCATCATCACCATCATTACCATCCTTATCAACATTATTATTCATTATTACATGCTTAGCACCTAGAACAGAGTGAATATAAGTGTCGAAGAATGAGTAAGAGAATGCATAAATGAGAAAAGGGAAGAGCTAATGGCTCTGGCAGATATAAACATGTAGGTGTCTTATTTCTAGATAAGAACTAAAATGAGCCTGGTGCCCAGGGCCCTGGGACCAGTTGCTTCTGGTACCAAGTGACAGGAAGCGTGTACTGAGCATACTCAGCCCCAGAATTGAGCTCTGAACTCCCAATGAATGCTGCTGCTTTGGGAGAAAATATTGGTTAAAATATGCAACCCTTGCCTACTTCCAGGTGTATCCCCTTAATGTCCTGTGGGAGTGACCGTGAACTTCCAATACCCCCTGGTGTTTTCCTGAGTCACCTGTCTTACAGACCTCCAGATGAGATGTTTGTTTCTCAAGTGAAGGTGAATGGAACCCTCAAGGCAGAAAGTAGTCTCTCTCCTCCAAACTGCATGGCCACCCACAGACACCAGGACACTCATCACTCCTGTGAACAGGTTTACAGCCAGAGACTGCTTCTTGGCATGGAAGCTCAGCAGCTCCAAACACATCTATCATCTTGTCGACCGCCCTGGCTGTTGGGAAGAATTTGAGAACTATGACTTTTTAAATTTAAACATTCAGAATGCCTCACTATTAAACTTGGGACACTTTGAAGTGGAAATGTACTTGGCACTCAGAATGATCTTTTACATAGGTGGCTCTGAAAACTTGTACTCCAGCCACCAAGACATACCATGTTTTCTATCAGCCTTGCTTGCTGGTTGTAACCAGTCTCTGTAGAGACTCTGTCTTCTCCCTTGTATGAGTTGCTGGGAGAAGCATGGGATTTGGAATGACCTGGATTGGGATTTGAGTCCTACAGCTGAAATTTTTTAGCTGTTTGACCTTGAGCAAGTTTCTCAAACTTTCTGTGCCAGAGTTGTTTGTTGTGTAAAAAGGAGATCACAAAAATTGTAACCCCTATCTAACTAAGTGTATCAGTCAGGACAGGCTAGGTCATGCTGTGTAACAAACAACTTCAAAATTTCAGTGCTTTAACACAAGAAAGATGCATTTGCTCACTCATCTACATGTCTATCCCACGGGCACAGAGTTCTGGTCTATGTCCTTTTCATTCACCTAGGCTGGTAAAGATACCACTGTCTGGAATATCACTGGTCATCGTGACAGGGTGAAGGGAAAGTGGAGAATTGTGAATTACCTCTGAAATGCTTCTACCCAGAAGCAACACATTCACTGATCTGGGCAAGTCACAAAGCCACACCTGAATTTAAGGGGAGAAGAAAGTGCAATTCCTCTGTGTCTGGAAGGGGAGGGAAACTGGAAATTTTGTCCTGCAGGACTAATATCTACCATGCCAAAGTTGGAAGGGGAGCATGTGTGAGAATCCCTTAGATTGTGGAAGACTCAAGACTGTAAAGAGTTTTCACATTCATTACTATTTTCAGAATATTCTGGCCACTGGGATGACCACCTTATAACTAAGTGACACACTTTCCAATGCCAGGTCTACTTTTGTGGTTACACTCACATTGGTGTCAAGAAGTACAACTATAGTCATTGAGGGCTAAGGAGAAAAGGAACAGAGATAAACTTAACATGAAAAGATACATTAGTGCCAAATGAGAACCAATTGGCAAATGTATTACGGAATGCTTCTGGAACGCAAAAGAGCATTGGTGTAGCAGTCAGCACCATATTCTTATTTCAGGTGATGATTTGGTTTTGGTAAGACAATGTTATTCTTCATCTTAAATATTTATATTTTAAAATTTGAATGTTAATATTTTAAAATGTGGATGTTACTACTTTTTAGCTAAGTTCATGTTTAATTTGTCAATGTGTTTGCATTGTATAGCTGTATAAGGGCTATAAGCTAGTTTTATATTTGTAATTTGCAGAGGACACTTGATGATTGTTTTGTCACTCAGCATTTGAACACTCTTCTGATGATAGTCAAATCCCCATCTTATGAATCAAGTCCACCATAAAAATGGAGAAGCTGAAAATGCCAGCAATTTGCTTTCCCAGCCTCACTTGCAGCTAGGGAACAATCACATGACCTGGGTCCACCAAACAGATGTGCTCTCACCAGAGTTTGAGCAGAAGCTTGTGATGGGAAAAAGGAGACCACGTGGAACCCTTTCAGAGGAGGTTGGTGGCTGTGGTAGTGGCCACACCTGGGGTGCAGCACGGATGGTGTCTGCAGAGAGCTCTTGACATCTATGCCAGCAGGGGCCCCACCCCAAGCTCTGTAGGACCAATTCTGCCATTTGATTTGAAGTTATGGCATCTCCATCCTTATTCCCTGGTCTTAAAGGAGGGTCTATTAGCCACTCTACAGTCTTTCATTAATATATTTTTTGCTCGTATTAGCCACCACAGTTTTCTGTTGTTTGCAACATATCTATAAAAATCAGAGTGATATTAAAATATTAAAATAAAAATAGTTTGTGTAGAACCTCAGCATCCACAAGAAGCACGCCCCCCTCCTTGAAAGGATTGGGTATATAACTTAAATATAAGCATTAACCTAGTGGGTCTCTTTTTAAAATGGAAAGATGGAGGATGTGGCGGGGAAGGAACCTGCAGGGTCCCAGAGTGGATGAGTAAGAGTCCAGACGGGGACACAGATTCCGTGCCTTCAGTCCCCAAGTGTCTTCCAATGAAGTAGCCCCGCTGGGGCAGGGCCGACCTTCTCTGGGCCTGTGGCAGGTAGGGAGGGCAGGAGGCGTGAATGGGAGCTGATAATGGAACCCAGTGAAATGTCTGCACCCCAGTAACTGCCCCTCTGAGCATCCTGGCAAGGGCCACCCCAAGACTGGTCACCAGGATTCCTGGCATGGGCCCAAGAGCAAGCAGGGGGTGTGGAGCAGCAGCCATTGCCCCCGGAGCCACCAGACAATCGCCCCGCAGTACGCAGCCCTCCTGTAAACAAGCTGTTGTGCCTGAGAGAACAGGATAATAGCAGCCCCTGCCATCCTGCCCTCTCTCTGTGTCGGGGAAGGTCTGTAATTACTGTCTTAACTGACTCAGATATGACTGGCAGAGGGTAGACATTTCCTGAAGCTGTATACAATTTTTGTAAGCTTTTTCCCCCTCCCTCTTCTAGGGCTGGGGGTTCAGGCTCCCTCCCTCCAGCCCCACCCCTCAAACTTCTCCTGCAAGGCCAATGGTGGGGCGTGCTCCAGAGAACCGAAACACAGAAACGTCCTCGCCCAGAACTCACATCCACAGCTGTGGACCAAGGCTTGGAGGTGGGGTTGGGGGAGGGACAGTGCAGAAAGGTCTCTGTCTAGTGGTCCCTGCCCAGACCTTCACTGTGCCTGGAATTTCTCCATCAAAGAGCCAGTCCTTTGGCAAAGCATGGCTCTCATAAAGTATCTGCTAGACAATGTTTTTCTCTTCAGGACACCAAAAGGACTTCAGAGAAAGTCAATGGTTCAGATGCCTAAAACAGAGAATATTCAGAAGTAGATAAATCCTGGAGAGGGTGTGGAGAAAAGGGAACACTTGTACACTGTTGGTGGGACTGTAAATTGGTGCACCCACTATGGAGGACAGTATGGAGGTTCCTTAAAAGACTAAAAATAAGCTACCCTTTGATCCAGCAATCCCGCTCCTGGGCATATATCGGGAGGAAACTATAATTTGAAAAGATACATGCACCCCAATGTTCATAGCAGCTCTATTTACAATAGCCAAGACATGGAAGCAACCAAAATGTCCATCAACAGATGAATGGTTAAAGAAGATGTGGTACATATATACAGTGGAGTATTACTCAGCCATAAGAAAGAATGAAACAATGCCATTTGCAGCAACATGGATGGACCTAGAGATTAAGTGAAGTAATACTAAGTGAAGTAACACAGAGAAAGACAAATATCGTATAATATCACTTATATGTGGAATCTTAAAAAATGATACGAATGAACTTATTTACAAAACAGAAATAGACTCAGACATAAAAAACAAACTTATGGTTACCAAAAGTGATGGGGAGGGGGATAAATTAGGAGTTTGGGATTAACATATACACACCACTATATATAAAATTTAGATAACCAACAAGGACCTACTATGTAGCACAGGGAGCTATATTCAATATCTTGTTAATAACGTATAAGGGAAAAGAATCTGAGAAAATAATATAAATGTATGTATAACTGAATCACTTTGTTGTACATATAAACCTAAACCTAACACAACATTGTAAATTAACTACACTTCAATTAAAAAAAAAAAACAAAGTAAATCTGCCCAGGCCTGAGCTGAGTGACAGGGGCTAAGTGGCCTGGATAGGTCAGGCCTGAGTCTCTGAAATGAGATTTGTTGCCCAACACTCACTGTCAGTCCTGGAGGCTCAGAAACGGGTATCAGGGAGTCACCACAGAATGAGGAGAGAAACTGGGAAGTAGAAAGAAAAGGAGCTAGGGAGACTTCTGGGCTTTAGAGAAATTTACTGATAGAGCCTGAACCGGACCAAGTATTAGCCACCAAATCTCTCTGTGCCTTAGTTTTCTCATCTGTAAAATGGGGATGATAATTCCACCAATCAGGACAAGCTAGGTTATCTTGCAGTAATAAACAACCCCGAAGCTCAGTGGCTGTCAACAACACAGGTGTGTTTCTCACTCACACTACAAGTCCACTGTGAGTCATCGAGGAGTTTCTGCTCATTGTGTTCAGAGCAGCTACCAACCCAAATGTTGCTGGTTGATAACAGGAGGGAAAAAGAATGATTGAGATCTTGAACCAGCAATTGTGCTCTGTCCTGTAAATAACACAGGTCTCTCCTGTTCACACTCATTGTCCAGAAACAGTCCCCTGATCCATCCAATTAACAGAAGTGCAGTCCACGTGTTCTGGAGAGAGAGAGCCAGAAATACTTGGTGAACAGCATTAATGCCTACCACAATAATCATAGAACAAACTTCTAGGGTTGTTGAGAGAATGAAAGGGATTCAATTGTAATAAGTTCTGTGTAAGTATAGGCTGTTCGCATTATAATAATAATGATGATGGTGATGTTTATTAGTAGTAAGAATATTAAAATAGGACCCGAGTAAACCATCAATGAAAGAATAATCACTGTTCTAAACGCCTATTAAAATGATATTAGAGGGCTTCCCTGGTGGCGCAGTGGTTGAGAGTCTGCCTGCCGATGCAGGGGACACGGGTTCGTGCCCCGGTCCGGGAAGATCCCACATGCCGCAGAGCGGCTGGGCCCGTGAGCCGTGGCCCCTGAGCCTGCGCGTCCGGAGCCTGTGCTCCGCAACGGGAGAGGCCACAACAGTGAGAGGCCTGCGTACCACACACACACAAAAATATATTAGAAAGTTTGATGTCATGTCAAGAAAAGCCAAATCCTGGGTCTTCCACTAATTTGCTGTGTGATCTTAGGAAATAATGCTCTTTGTCTGAGCTTCCAATTCCTCTTTTGTGCAAAAGCGTTCTTGGGCTCATTATTCAGGAATGAGCTTGGGGGGAGGTAGGGGTAGAATGTAAGTAGAAGGAGTCCAGGGCCTGGCTTGGGCTCACCCTCACTAGCTTGGGTGACATGTACCCTTTGATGCTGAGCTCAGGAAAATCCTTGACATTGGAGCTGTCTGTGTCAGGGTTATGAATCTCAATCCGTAAATTATGGGTGACAGTGGCTTCTTAAAGAGGAAATGAATTGTTGCAACACAATCCAGCCATGTTGTATCGATATGATTAGGTAGTTATCCATGGAGTGCAGTAATTTGCTTTGATTTTTAAGTATCCGTTAGCAGCCAAGTCCTAATGAGGCGGCTCTAAATTGATTAGATACTCTAAGATACAGCACGGTTCACAGATTGTTTCAGAAAACTGTCAAGATCCCGAGACTGGCATTTCATTGGATTTAATGATTGCTGGAGAAGGTGTGCATCCCAGCCAGATACAATCACATTTGTCAGCATGATCCTTTTAAGCACAATTCAATTAAAGTGTTATTCTCTAATTTTATTAGAACCTGAGCCCAGAGCTAATGCAAACTCCCGCTACTGCGTCAGGAGGGGAGTGTGCACAATTTAATTTCCCTAATTGGAGTTTAGTGATCTAACGTGCTTTTCATATCTTAATTCTTGGGATAATCTCCGGTTTTTGCACCTGCTACAATTCCTTTAATGGAAATGAGGAATCAGAAGCAACGGTTACGCCTGGCATGGAATCACCGGGTCACATCTGCCTCATTGAAGCGAATTTGCACATCTGGATCCTTTGTTTTTACCTGATCCTTTCCCACTGATCTTGGCCTTGACTTTGATAAGAAGCATCTCTAACCTGGATATGATCAGCTTTTCCAGCCAGGCTGACAACCTTAGAATGAAGATGGTGGATAGAATGTGGGCTCGTTTTGGATCTCAGCTCCATCAGGCGTCCATCCATGCAGCTGATCGATATTTTGTGGGTTCCTGCTATGTGCTGGGCCCTGTGTTAGATGGTGAGGGTACAAGTGTGAGCAAATCAGACATGGCGCTGACATCATAGAACTTAGAGCCTGCTGGGGAGAGGGTCATAAATAGTCATCACACGAATATCAAAACAATCGTTATTGTCATAAAAGATGTGAAGGGAAGGAATGATGTAAGAAAGACCTCGTCCCACTCCAGGCTTCGTTGTAGCGAGGGCCTCTAAAAAGGTCCTGTGGCCTGAAGATCCTGGATGAGAACCAAGGGAAGTGCTATGTAGCCTTCGTGCCAGACCCTCTTTCTGGCTGCAGTGCCCCTCTCCCTGCCCCAAACAAGTCCCAGCCTTCAGGTTTTGGGTGGAGCCCCAAGTGGGAAGAAGCTTGGAACATTTGTGAAGCTAAGAGTTGGCTGTTCAGTTTAAATGACGTAGAGAGGGTCAAGGAATTAGGTTAGAGAGGTAGCTGGGGGCCAGATCCCATAGGATCTTACGGGTCTCAGTTGACATCTGTTGTCCTAATGCCCCAGTATGGGCCACCCACTTACAAGTCAAAATGGGGAGGGGTGTCTTATTGCTAACATTGTCTAGAATTGCTGATGCATGGTGCTGATAAAAAAAGATTAATAATAGGAAAAATAGCTAAAATGTATTGAGTTCTATGTGCTCAGCTCTTCTATACATTATCATTTGATGCTTTCAATGGCCGTAGGAGGGCACTGTGACAGTGTCCCTTCTACAGATGGGAAAACTGGGGCTCAGAGAGGTTAAGTACTTTGCAAGGTCATCAGCTAGTACGTAGCAGAGCAGGATTTAAACCTTGCCTAGCTGACCCAGAACCACCAGAGTGAATTGCCTGATGTCATAAGCCTTCTCCTCACCCCCAATCCTGAAGTGCAAGTCCCGTTAAAAAAAGGGGAGGTACCAGAGCCTCACCAGGCCACACTGGATGTCTAGAGCCCTGTGGACCCTGCATACCCTCTCCTCAGCTCTAGACTGACATAGCAAGTCCAACTCCAGCCAGGATTCAAAGGCAGGACACCCAGGGCCTGCCTCATCCCTGCCACTGTCACTTCTGGGACCTGGCCTGGTTACATCAGCTCTTGTTGGATTCTGTGGGGAAATAACACCCCAGCAGTGATCACAGCTAGATGACAGGCAAGGATGCTCCTTGCTGGTTAGAAATGGCTTCCCCTGGCACTCAGAACCAAACCTCAAATTGTTTCCATGTTTCCACAAAACTCTGGAAAATCTGGCCTCTGATCTATCACCAACCCCTCTTCTAGTACTTTCGCCTTCATGCACTCCCGCCACTCTGACCTTCTATCTGCTCCTCTATTTCCTCTCAGTGTCTTTGAACTTGCTGAACCCTCTGTCTAGAACATTGTCCATCTAGAACATTCTCCCCCGAGATCCTCTTTCAAATCTGAGCTCAGATATCACCTCTCAAACAGGCTTTCCCTGACCAGTCAGTGGAAAGTATCCCTCCATCCTTGGTCCTATCCACATATTCTATTTTTCGTACATCTTTTATTGCTATCTAAAATTATCTGACATATATTTATTTGCTTATTTATTACCTCTCTCCCCTGACTAGAATGCGGTTCCATTCAGGCAGTCCTAGTCTGTCTTATTTACTATGTCCTTCACCTACTATGGTGCCTGGTGCGTAGAAGACTATTGATAAATATTTTTTGGATGGATGGATGGATGGATGGATGGATAGGTGGATATGTGTGTGGATGGATGAATGTATGGAGGGATGGATAGGTGGATGGAGAAGGTGCTCAAGCCAAACAAGGCCATATGCAAGTTGATGTTTTAAGGCAGCAAAACCAAAAAGCAGGTGCGACAGTAGAGGAACAAAGTACTTCCTAGGAGGCTGAAGAAGCAGACACCATAAGCCTTCAAGGGAGGTAAAGCTCATAGAGACAGGTAATCCATGCACTTCTGACTTAGGGCCAGAATTGCCCATCAATTCCTGCCCTTCCAGAAGTTGGCAGTCCTTCTTTCTCTGGTTCCTGCCCAGGTGCCCTCCATGATATGAAGCCCCTTGAGTGAGGCTCTGCTTCTTGCTGCCCATGGACCCCAAATGGAACAGGCAGCTCTGGGCTCTGTGGCATTTGTCCCAATCTCAGGACATCTTCTTCCTGGTTATCTTATTTAAGTGTGGTGATAATGTGGGAAGTGGGCAGTCAGCCCCATTGGACAGATGAGAAAACTGAGACCAAAAAAAGAGTTAAGGGGCTTGTCAAGGTCACACTGGGAGTTGCTGGCTTTCCCAACACTAGCCTCCAAGGCCTGGGTCTAGGAGTTTCAGCTCCTCATCACCTCCTCCAGTTTGTCACTGACAAGGGTCCCCCTGTGATAACTCAACTCCCCCCTCTGCCTCCAGAGGTAAGACTTGCTACTCTGAGTCTGTCAGAACAATTTGGATTTGGATTAAAAACAAGGAACTTCTGTCCCAAGCCACCTAATAGGAAGAGAGTAAAGAGAGGAGAAGAAATCCTTCAGAGACAGAAGGCAGGTGAGAAACATTTTTCTCGGAGTAATCAATAAAAACTAACACTTGCCTAGGTATTACTCTGTGCCAGACAATGTGCTAAGTACTTTACATGAATTAACTCATTTTCATTCTCCCAAAAACCCTAGGAGGTTGGGGATGCAGGAGTATTACAGGCAGATGAAGTATCTGGGGCACAGAGAGGTTAAGTAACCTGCGCAAGGTCACACAGCTGATAAGTGGTAGAGATGGGATTCAAACTCATAACCCTGCCTGGCTTTAGAATTCTTGCTCGTAACATGCATTAACTCATTCTAGCTTCCAAACACTCCTGTAATGGGGTATTATCGGCACTTGCATTGTGACGATAGTAAAACTGAGATTCAGGGAGGAAACGTGATTTACCCAGTGTTTAAGCCTTGTGAGTGGCAAGCTGACAGGCTGGTTCTGTTTGGGTCCAGGCCAGACAGTGCCTCCCCAGGTTGGAGGCAGGAGATGATAGATACTGATGGTAACTAACATTGGATGTGTACTTATAATGTGTCAGCCACTGCTCTAAGTGCTTTACAGGAATTAACACAGGTAATCCTTACATGAACCCTATGAAAGAGGTATAGCTTACCCCCATTGTACAGATCAGGCAACTGAGGCCCAGAGAGTTTAGGCAGTTTGCCCAGGATGACACAGCTGGTAAGTAATGCAATCTGGCTCCAGAGTCCTTCTGCTTTTCTGCCTTGTCTCCTAGACAAATGCCCTCTTTAGGCCTGAGGAGCACTAAACAGCACTCAAAATTCACATCTAGGTGTGGGGAAAGGTATCTGGGGAAACACTGGCTCGCTGACTCTGAACAGCGCCAGATGATAGCTGATGTAGCCCGGATCAGGGGTTGGGAGGCACCCTCAGCTGGGACAGTGAAGACCCAAGAATAAGATGTTCAAGTCTGAGGCTCCCCCAGGGGCTGGGTTCACTAATGGAAACCCACAGGATGAGCCAATAAAAGACGTGATGGGGAAGGTGAGCACCTTGCTCTGCTCTGCCCAGGAGTGATCTTACTGTCAGAAATGATTAGGGGTCAAGTTTGTCTGTGAGCCAGCTTGGGGGCCAAGGTGGTGGGGGGTGAGTGGGAAGATGAGAGGGGCCTATTAAAACAGAAAGAGGGGGCTTCCCTGGTGGCACAGTGGTTAAAAATTCGCCTGCCAATGCAGGGGACACGAGTTCGAGCCCTGGTCTGGGAAGATCCCACATGCCGCGGAGCAACTAAGCCCGTGCACCACAACTACTGAGCCTGTGCTCTGGAGCCCATGAGCCACAGCTACTGAGCCCACGTGCCACAACTTCTGAAGCCCACATGCCTAGAGCCCATGCTCCGCAACAAGAGAAGCCACCGCAATGAGAAGCCCACGCACTGCCGCACTAGAGAAAGCCCATGCGCAGCAACGAAGACCCAACACAGCCAAAAAAAAAAAAACCCAGAAAGAGAAGCAGACTTAGAGAGGCCTGGAGAGGGGAGGGGGAGAGAGCGAGATGGAGAGAGAAGGGGAAGAGAGACGAGAGACATATTGAAGCAATTGGAAAAAAAGTAAAAGGAGAGAGAATCATTTCGAGCAAGTTCTTTTTAATCTCCCCTCCCCCCATATCCCACATTCCATCCCAGTTTCCCTCTCTGCTCAAAGTTGTGATTAAGTTATCCTATACATAACAAATAGAATGAGACTGGCCTCTTGGAAAGTGATTTGGGGAAATAATTAAATTATTGTCTTCGTGAGCACCGGCCAAATAAAATGATTCTGGCCCCTTTTCATTCCAAGATGGGGCCAGGGCGGTGGAGGAAGGGAAGGCGGACCAGGTTAGCAGCCTGCTGGTGGAATTAACTTCTCAGGCTTTCTCTCTCTCTGAGGAGTGGTAAAGATTCGTTTCATCTTCATGTTGTTCTTTTTGTTTTTTTGTTTTTGTTTTTTTTTGCGGTACGCGGGCCTCTCACTGTTGTGGCCTCTCCCGTTGCGGAGCACAGGCTCCGGACGCACAGGCTCAGCAGCCATGGCTCACGGGCCCAGCTGCTCCGCGGCATGTGGGATCTTCCCGGACTGGGGCACGAACCCGGGTCCCCTGTATCGGCAGGCGGACTCTCAACCACTGCGCCACCAGGGAAGCCCCCATCTTCATGTTTGACTGTCCTGACCGAGGAAGTGCTCACGACAGTAAAAAATGGCATTTGGCTCCAGGAATGACATCAGAGAAATAAAGGTAGCTCTCCAGCCTCCATCCCCAAGTAGGAGCCCAGATGCCAGCGCCCAGGATGACAGAGAGCCCAGGACTCCCCTGAGATGCCAGGAAAATCCACAGCCCTCGGCTCCACAGTTTTAGGGCAGAAACCTCTGCTCCCCTCTTGGACTCCAGGGAAAGAGATGATGATGCCCCGCCCCAAAGGAGCTGGGTAGGTGGACCAAGCTTTTTTAGGATGCTGCTTGAGTTTCATTTGACCCAGGCAGAATGATGAGTTTGTCCCCCGCAAAAGAGCAGCTTTTGACAACACGCTTTCCTCGATGACTCTTACTCCTCAATTCAGAGCTTCCGGTTAGAACTCTTAACGATGGATGACCAGTCCTTGTGAAACACTGTGCAGGTCATAACTGGTGGTAGGATTTCTTTTTGTCTTTGTGTTTTACAGCAACGGTGCTGACGGTAGCTTCATAATGCGTTGCTGTCTCCTTGGGTGTGGCTCCTTCCTTCCTCCCTCCCCTCCCCTCCCTCTCCCCCTTCCCTCCCTCCATCCCTTCCTTCCTCTCTCACTCCCTCTCTCCAGTTACTTCAACAAATATCGACTGAGCACCTACTCTGTGCCAAATCCTGTCCTAAGCTCTGAGAATCCAGCAGTGAACAAGGCAGACAAGATCCCTGCTCTCGTGTAACTCGCATTCTGTATAGAAATTATAGACAATAAACAACAGCAAAAAAAACAAAGCCACAAATGCTAATACTATAAATTATGTCAAGCAGTATGAGAAAAAAAAAAGGACAAATGTCATGGGGGGGCAGTGGGGGATGGAGCGGGCAGGGGGCACTGTGTATTTGGAAGGCATCTCGGAGTGGGGTCTGGAGCAGAAGAGAGGGTGGTAGGCGGTGAGCTTGGAGGAGATGTGTGGTCAGAGGGTGCAGGACCCGATGTTACTCTGGGTGAGATGGGAGCTGTCTGGCTGCTGGGTGGGAAATGGACAGAGAGACAATAGTCCAGGTGAGAGATGGACGTGGTAGAAGGAACGGAGATGTAGTTTGCAGGTAGAGCTGACCGGGTTTGCTTAGGAATTGGAGAAAGAGCAGGATCATCCTGGGATGATGAGAGGGTGAGCACTGGGCGAACGGAATGCAACTCCCTGCCTGGCAGTGCAGACGAGAAAGCCCTCACCCCCTCGTTAAGGTGGGAACCTCAACTGCGGGAGGGCAAGCTGAGGCAAACACCTTGACCTTCCTCCCAGAGCTCTCTGGTGACCAGCAAAGGAGGAGAAGGCGCTCCTCGTAGAACAATTACTCTTGCCTCCCCTGACGGGGGGCCTCTCTGCAAAGTGTTATTACCCCCTTTTTGCACAGGGGAAAAAAAAAAAGCTAGGCCTCGGTTTCCGTTGATCCATCATGAATCAATGCTTTTAAAAAATCTCACGCACATTTGGCTTAAGAGCCGAAGCATGCATTTTATGTTTTGACATGGTGTCATCGATCGGAAGCATGCGCGCGCGTGCGCATGTGTGTGTGTTTGTGTGCGCGCGCGCCCCACCTGCCAGAGCCCCCCAGTCCACCCCCGGGGCGGCGGGCCTGGTCGCGGTGCGTCTTTAATGGCCTTGCCCCCGCTTGCACCTTCCATGCCTCCCCTGGCCCTCAGCACGGGGCCCTTTCTCAGGTTTTTTGAAAGGATCGATAAGGTGCTGAGGCCTCCCGCGGCTGCCTGTCACTCATACTCCGCCATACCATAAATTATGTATCTGCCTCTCTCTCTCTCCCGGCTCTAATTCCTCTTGCATTTTTCGATGACTCGGCCATGGTTGTCTCTTTTCAGCCCTCTGAGGCAGGGGTGCAGTTCAACTTTAGTGAGGACACGGGTCGGGGCTGCAGGCTTAGGAAGAGGGGCTGGAATGGGGGGAGAGGGAGTCAGCAGCTGCTGGTGATGGATGGAGGATAGGGGGAGGGGTGCTGGGGCTCGGGACAGCTGAGCTGTTTCCGGTGGTCCTGGGACCTTCTCTGTGGGGTGGCGGTGGATCAGAACCCAGCCTCCCAGCCTAGGAAAAAGGAACATCTTTCTGGGGGAGAAGGGAGAGATTGAAGTCGGCATAAAATATCATCTCCTGCTGGGTCTTTTACCCTGGCTTTAGACCAACAGGGAATTTTGCTAAGACTGGGGCAAGCAGAGGGTAGTGAAAACAGGGTAGAGCATCCGTTAGCTGGAGAGTGGGCTTTCCTCACTCGGGAGCCTTCAGACCACCCACCCAGAATGCTGAGTGATGTGTTAGAAGAACAGTGGGCTGGAAGGTCCCTCATTCACTGTGTGACTAGAGACGTGCCTGTTCCCTCCCCTCAGAGGTACAGCCTGGAGATCAAAGGAGCTAATACATGTAACAGCTACCAATTATTGAGCATTTACTACAGTTCATCTTCCCAACAGCCTCGGCACAATCCCAATCCCTATTTACAGATGAGCTAACTGGGGCCAGAGAGGTTAAGTCAGTTACTCAAGATCACACAGTTAGAGGTGAGGGACATTTGAACCCAGGCCTCTCCACATCAGAGGCTATGCTCCTAGTCACTCTGCCCTGCTTTGTTCCTCTTTGATTCTCTTAGAATCTGTCCATGTGATCTTTGCACTCTTATCTCAGGGTAGAGACAGGCTTGGGAAGAGGGCCTGTAACTGGGAGAGAGGGAATCGAGCCTGCAGCCCAGCCACACTCTAGCCAGGCCTCTCTTCCCCGCACCTTCTCTCTCCCACTCTCAATCTACACAACCACCATGCCTTCCTCTCTGTTGATGACAACGGTGGCTAGTGGATTGGTATGTTTTCTCCACCTGTGTAAATGTTTGCGATGAAAACTAGAAAAAGATTTGAACCAGAAGTCCAAGTAATAACTTCTGCCTTCGGTATGACCTAGAGCAAATCCTTTCCTCAATTTTCACCTCAGTTTCCTCATCTGTAAAATGGGTACTATAAGGTAATGCACGTTTTATGTACCTCCTAATGGAGATGGGAAGGAGGGAAAGAAATGAGGTCATTTTTCAAAAACCGAGTAGATAATGAATGAGGAAATATTTTGAAGCCCTAAAACATCTTACACATGAAACAGATTGGTGCAGATTTTGGTGCAAAGAGTGTTTTATTCTTACCCCAGGGAATAAAACTCTAACAGATTCTCTGGGTGACACTGGAAGGGAAACTAAGAAGATAGTCTAACTCTGCAGCTATAGTGACCTCTGTCTGCTGGTCTCGGGGTTTCACTGAGGCCCAGCATGGCTCTTTGGACAATGAAAGATGTTTTCCGGTTGCTAACGATCACAATATATGTGTCCCTATTCCACTGATGTGAGTGGATCTTGTTAAGGCCAAGACCTAGCAGTTGGATGGAGCCCCCAAATCTACCAGGCTCAGAGCTGGAATATCTGTTCATATCTCGCAGAGAGAAGGGGTCTGCAGCTCTGAGCTGGGAACCGAGCAGAGAGACCCATTCATTCGGTATTCATCCATGTGTATTCATCTATCTATAAAGTACTTGGTACAGTGCCTGGTATACAGTAGGTGCTATATAAGTGCATGCCTTCATCATTCACTTGTCCTTTTCCTCGCTCACTAGCTCACTCAGTCACAGGGCTGGTTTGCACAATTCCCGGGGGTGACATTCATATGGATGGGGGGTGCTGCTCATTCCATCTCTGAAGCTAGACACTGGGCCAGGGCCTGTGGGCTTCCCAGGTGAATAAAAGAGAGTCCCACCCCACCCCCACCCCAAGCATCTCACAGTCTGTAGCAGAGGAGATGAAGATGCCTATAAACATCTGTAATTCCCACAGAAGGTAGAAAGCAAGAAATAGCCCCTAGAGGGCTTCCCTGGTGGCGCAGTGGTTGAGAGTCCGCCTGCCGATGCAGGGGACACGGGTTCGTGCCCTGGTCCGGGAAGATCCCACATGCCGCGGAGCGGCTGGGCCCGTGAGCCATGGCCGCTGTGCCTGCGCATCCAGAGCCTGTGCTCCGCAGCGGGAGGGGCCACAGCAGTGCGAGGCCCGCGTACCGCAAAGAAAAAAAGAAAAAAAAAAGAAAAGAAATAGCCCCTAGAAGAAAAACACAGAGAGTGGAAGAGGAGGCGGAGGAGGGGAAGGATGGGGAGGAGGGAGACAGGAGGGAGGATCGCAGTTGCCTTCAGGTCTCAGGCAGGCAAAGTCCACCCTGGAGTAAGTGGAGAAATCGTGAAATGGCTGCCCCACCTGCAGGGGGCAGCAGTGACCCACCTCCAGACGATTGTTTTTTTTTTGTCCAGGAATGTGGAACCAGGATTGCCAGGTCTTCCGACTCTTTTTAGAGAAGGTGGAAATCCAAAATTTTCGGTGACGTTTTCTGATTTTAAAAAATATAGTGCAGGTCAAACAAAAGAGCCGCTAGCTTGTAACTCTGGCTTGAGCTTTGCAAGAAGAAATTAATTCCTTCCCAGGGAAGGCTTCATGGTGGCATTTGAGCCTGACCTTGTAAGACTGACATGCAATATGGGAAGAAAAGATTGGCAGTGACCTTAGAGAGAATCTAGTTTCTCTATCTCACTTCATAGATTAGGAAATTAAGGCCTAGGGGTCTGGTTCCTTTTGGTTGCCAGTTAAGAGAGGATGGGAAACGGGCAAGAGTTTGGAAGACTAGGTTGGAGACAAATTACAGAGGAGCTTGAATGCCAGGCTGGGGAATTTGGGTTTGAATAAGCATGTATGCCTAAGGGCTAACAGTTCTGAGCACTTACTATGTGCCAGGCCCATGCACCATCTCATTTAACCTTCACAGTACAATTACTATCATTCCCATTTTACAGATGAGAAAACTGAGGCTTAGTGAGTTTAAGAAACTTGCCAAGTTCACATGGCTGGTAAACGGCAGAGCAGGTCCTCAGACCTAGGCGTTTCAGTTTGTGTTCTTGACCACCAGTTCCTACTGCAGGAGAAAAATGGAGCAATGGATTTTCAAAAGATGTTCCATTACCTAGACATATTTTTAACTTCTCTAACTCATTTCCTCCCAGAGCCCTGTTTTGTTTTATTGACTTGAAGATTAGGTTTCCACATTTCTTGAGAAGTCTCTCTCCACCCCTTTTTAAACACAGCTGTCTTTGAGGGTGGGGAGGAGGAGTATTTTAAACAGGAGTTGTTTAACTAATTGCCAATTATCTCTGAATAGGGTATGGTTTCCAACAGCTGTAAGGGATTTTGGTCTCCATCCATTGCCTACTGTTGCTGGTACTTGGAGTGTGTTGAGATATTCTTGGCCTCTTGCTTCAAAGGGACAAAACCAGTGCCTCACCCCTCCTCCATTCATGCAAACAGTCTCAGCCCTGCTTTTCACTGACTGGCTGGCTTAGGAGGGCACTGGCTGTTTCTGACTGTAAGAAGATCAGTAAAGACTTTCTTTCTATCTGTCTGTCTCTGAGTGTAAGTGACCTGGTACTTGTGAGGGCAGAATTCTCCCCCAGGACTTGGCACCTTTACTGTCATTTCCCAGTGCTTTTTAACATCTCCCTTGTGTATGGAGATTTCTTGTTGAAATAGGAGACCTGCTTTGCCTCCTCCATCCTGAACCTAGCAGAAAGCTCAAAAGAAATTAATATGAGACGTCAGAAGACCCCAGTGCAGATGGGTGATGTTAATTGTCCCTTCTGGCTCTGTCTGCTGGATTCTTGGGAACCGGCCGAGGGGCAAACTTTTGTAAATGTTAATCTCCTTATGCTTAAGATATCACACTGCCTTTGATGTTCCCAAACATGTTCACTCCTATCTTGGTTAAGGGTGTGTGGCTCAGACAGGCCAAATGCTTGTTTTGTCTTCCGTCTTCCTCCAGGAGGGCTCAATTGATAATATGCTCACCTCCAGTTGAAATATGAACAAGTCCCTCTTCAAAGCCAAGGTGGTATTGGGGGTGGGGGTGGGGAGGAAAGATGCAGTGACACTCAGGGCCCCTCCACCTCTATACCCAGAAACTAAACTTAACTGGAGTCATTTTCTCACCCACGGCCCTTTGGATTCAAGTGGGTCGACTTCAAGTGGATGGCCCTGTCCGTTGCAAACCCCTCCGCTACTATAGATAGGGGAAAAAAGGAAAGATTTTTTTAAATCTATTTAATATATATGTATGGTTAAGGTAATGCTGATTGCTATAACAAAAAAAAACCAAAAGCGTATGATGGCTCAAATACAACGGGAGTTTATTTATCCCTAATGTCAAGTCCAAAATGGATGCTCCTAATTGGAGGTGGCTTTCCTCCAAATGATGATTCAGGTACCCAGATTCATTGCCTTGTGGTCCTTTCACCTTCAACAATTGTTTCCAAGTTTGCTGTGTTCATCTACAAGGAGCTGTGGAAGGAGGAAGAGAAGGTGGGGAAGGCACACCCATTTCTTAACTACTGGTGTCTGAAAATGGTACATATCAGAATGAGTCACATGACCTCACCTAGAAGGGAAGCTGGGAAATGTAGTTCTGGCTGGTGGCTGCTTCCCACTAACACCCTGTATTACAGAAGTGGGAGCATGACTCTTTGGTGGACAATTAGTTTCTCTGCCATATACTTGAGCTGTGAGGAGACAACTGGGACACCAGAGGAAGAGAAACAGTTAGAAGCTATGGTTTGAGTTTCAAAGTCTGGCCATGTCCTTTTGGGTAGGTCACTTTCCCTTTCTGAGTCTCAGTTTCCTAATCTGGAAAATGGAGACAGTGCAGAATGGGAAGAGATAATAAGGATGACCGAGTTGTATTCTATCAAACATCCTACCCGTGGCTGCCCACTAAGCTTGGATGTTAGAGTATTTTAGGGAAAATGTGATGCAGTTGACGATTTATACGGATTTCAAATTTCCCTGAAAAAGAAAAAAAAAAGCAAAGGACTAGCAACACTGGGTCTGCATTCCTGGATGGTGACAATCAGCCAGTGCTGAATGTAGAAAAGGTAGCATTGTGAAGTCCCCTACAGTCGAAACCACTCCCATATGGCCTTTTGCCGATTTATATGGCCTTTCTGGCCATGTCAGCAGGGAAATTCGAGGATCCTGAGCTATACAAGTGTCATACCTGCTCATAACGATGATCACACTCAAGCTTCAGGAATGTTTTACTTCTTTTCTGATTTCAAAGAACTTAGTCATTGCCAAACTTCCACCCCAGCTGCAGAATCTTGTACATTAGCTTTATTGACTGATAAACTCTAGAAATTGCATATTAACAATGAAGGCCAATGTATGTAATTTTTAATTGTCAATTTTTTTTATCTTGGCAGAGTGTTGTTACGACTACCATAGTACAAACTTCAGGATCTTGTTAATTTTCCTGAGATAATGGATGGGCATTCTTGGAGAAGGTTCCATTCCAGAACTCAGAGCCCTGTGAGTCCAGTAATCTGCTTAGGAAGTTACCTCCTGCAGAGGCCAGTGCTGGGGAGGTTGACTGACTGACAGCTGTAATTGATGGACACTGGTGATGATGCCAGGGGCACAGCTTTGTGGGGCAGGCTGGTGATCTCCTGCCAATGTCCACTTGAATATCACTGGGAAGGCAGGAGATGACCAATCATCTATGCCTTTTAATAGTCTGTTGACAGAAGATAAGTTAAGAAGTAGAATTATGTAAGAAAGACTGCTGGGCAGAGCAGGGCAGCAACGGGAGAGGGAGGGAAAAGGAGGGGAAGAAAGAGAAGGAGGACGAGGACGAGGAGGATTCTGCGTATATTATTTAGGATAGGCTAAGTTATGCTGTTATAACAAATGACCCCAAATGTCAACGGCTTAAAACAACAAAGGTTTATTTCTTGCTCACAGTGCACATCCATCGAGGGTCAGCAGGGGTCTCTGCTCCATATTGTCCTCAGTCTGGGACCCAGGCTGATAGAGCCACCACCATCTGGAACACCATTATGGGAAGGAAAGAGAGAGAGTGGTGAATCGTGCACGACTTGTAAAGAGCCCACCCGGAAGAGACACCTATCACTTCTGCTCCCGTTTCATTGACAAAAGGAAGGCATATGCCCTGCCTCGCTCAGAATCAGTGGAGAAGTACAATTCTCCCACATGCCCAGAATGAGAAAAACTGGAAAGTCTGTGAATAGCCTTAATATCTACCTCTGAGAGGATCCGAGATTCTAGATCTGGAAAGAATCTGTACTAGTTGGAACCATTTGGGTTGCAAATATAGAAAGTGAAACTCAAACTACTTTAAACGAAGGACATTTATTGACTCACAAAACTAAAAATTCAGTGGTAGGTCTGTCTGTCTTCAGGCAAAACTTAATCCAAGGGATCAAATTCTCTAAGATCCGGTCTCTTTCCATCTCTCAGCTCTGTTCCCTTCCATGTAGGCTTTGTTCTCAGGTCTTCATAGTCCCAGAGTTCAAGTTCAATGGGAAAAGAGAGCCTGTACCTCTCTTCAATTTTAATAAAAATCTGAGGCTTCAATCTCTCTGGACCACATCGAGTCATGTGCATATTTCTGAACCAGTCACTGAACCCAAAAGGATGGAATGTCGGGCAGCCCTAAATCATATGTCTAGCCCTAGAATCAAAATTGAATTAACTTCATCAAAAGCATTTAGACCGGGCTTCCCTGTTGGCACAGTAGTTGGGAATCCTCCTGCCAATGCAGGGGACACAGGTTTGAGCCCTGGTCTGTGAAGATCCTACATGCCGCGGAGCAACTCAGCCCGTGCACCACAACTACTGAGCCTGCGCTCTAGAGCCTGCGATCCACAACTACTGAAGCTCGCGCACCTAGAGCCCGTGCTCCACAATAAGAGGAGCCACCGCAATGAGAAGCCCGCGCACCGCAACGAAGAGTAGCCCCCGCTCGACGCAACTAGAGAAAGCCCGCGTGCAGCAATGAAGACCCAACGCAGCCAAAAATAAATAAATAAAATAAAAAATTTAAAAAGCTTTTAGACCCAGGGGAGGGGAGAGATGGTTCCCAAGGGAAATTCAGAATGCTGGACTAGAATAAGTATCCAAAAATATACACAAATAAAATAACACATATCCACTATAGGATGTGGAGATGCTCTGACCCAGTGGCTTTCCAAGTATTGCTTTGTGGATGGGAAGAGTAGGATGGAGTTCCTGCACCCTCCAATCTCCCTTTCAATTAGAGCAATTGTGCTTTGTTATACATTAACATTCCACGTAAGACTTTTTTGGAATTAAAAAAGGGTGGGGGGCTTCCCTGGTGGTGCAGTGGTTGAGAGTCCACCTGCCGATGCAGAGGACACGGGTTCGTGCTCCGGTCTGGGAAGATCCCACGTGCTGCGGAGCGGCTGGGCCCATGAGCCATGGCTGCTGAGCCTGCGCGTCCGGAGCCTGTGCTCCGCAATGGGAGAGGCCACAACAGTGAGAGGCCCGCGTACCGCAAAAAAAAAAGGGGGGGGGGGATCCTCTGCTTAAAAAAAAAAACATGGGGATTAAGCACCCTGCTGTTTGATCCCACCCACTCATTTTACAAAAGTAGAGATTGAGATTCAGAAAGATTAGTAGATTTCTCTTCATGTCTCATTGGCCAGAATTGGTCACATGGCCTCCTACCTGTAAGGGAGGCTGGGAAAGTGAGCATCTGGCAAGGAGAATGGAATGATCACAACTGGCCTAGAGATAAACGGTCCATCTCCTAGGGCTGGGCACATTGCCACCCCATACAAAGGTGGGGTTCCTTTAGGAAAAGAGAAGGAAGGAAATGGCTCTCAAGGAGCTGTCAGCTGTGGTGGTATGAGTCTGATCTCATTGAAAGTTCCTTAAGGCTAGGACTGGGCCTTGTGCCTCTGTTTATTCCTCCACTGGTCTATGAAATGTGCCTGCAATGATCTCCTTTAATCTTCAAAACAATCAGTTTTGAACAGTGAATCACACACTGACTGTTAAACTGTCCAGCTAGAATGGACTTTTATCATTATGATTGCGCCCAATTTTACAGAAAGAGAAACCGAACTTCAGAGATGAATTAATTACCCAAGGTCACACAACTAGTAAATTTTGCTTGTTCCTTACTTGACACCTTTAGCACTGAAGGAGGAGGGAACTTTAAGCACAGATCTTTAACCATGTAGGGGTTGACTATAGAAAGGTGGGGGCAGACAGTGAGAACTGGGGCATGACAGAGGGAACAACAGCATGTGCAAAGGCCCAGAGGCAAAATAGTGTATATGATTGGCAAACAGGTTTGCCATTTGCAAGTTTAGAACCTAATGTTTAAAGGAACATTATACTTAGGAATTCAAGACTTGCATGAGGGCAATAGAGAGCCGATAGATATTTCAGGCAGAAGAATTATATCATCACATATGTAGTCTATCTTCAGTGGGGAAAATCAACTTCAGGAAACAGGACTAGAGCTGGGAGGCCATTGAGGAGGTGAGAGATGACAGTGGCCTGTATTACAATGTTGGTGATGGTAACAAAGTGTAGATTCAAGGAAAAAAATCAAGGACATTGAATCCACCAAGTCTGAATCCAGATTTCATAACCAGAGGTGACGATCTGGAGAAAATGGAAAAAGCCAAGACTGAGTCCCAGGTTTCTAGATGGTGGTGCCATTGGCTAAGCTGGGGTAGGCAGGAGGTGAGTGTGGAGGGCAGGAACCCAGGCAGTCTGGCTCCCAAGGCTGCACTCCTAGTCACAATTCAATCTCAATCCCCGACACTTAACACGCAATAGGAAAATGTCAAGACTCAGGACTGGGCCAGGGGTATTAAGGGAAACCTGATGGAAGTGAGGAAACCTCCCTCATTGGGTGTGGGTACAAGTCCTCACACAGCCAGTTCCTCACCCTGCAAAGAACACCGGGCACAAGTGAGTGCCCCTTGCCAGGAGCAGGTGGTGAGCCCCTCCCTCATCCTGCCTCAGAGCCACCATCTTTGCCCCTCCCCTGCACCCAAGGTAAGACATCTGGGCCCTCAGGTTCATCTTAGACTGACTGTAGTCTATCTTGGGCACCCCAGACTACACCTTAGGGTGCCCAAGATAGATTCTATAGACTCTAGTATGCACTTGATTCCTTTCTCCACCTGTATCCTCAGAGAATCACCTGGGTGCTCTCACACCTATTACCCTGAAGCTCAGACTCTGTCCTGGTACAGTACTGAGGGAAAGAGTACCAAAATTAATGATTTTGACACTTGTTAAATTCATCCTAAAACTTGTGTGGAAGAATAAATGTCCCCAAATAGCCAAGTCAAAGAGTTTTGAACAAGAAAAGCAAAAAGTAAGGACTGCTCTGTCATATTGTAAGATATATTGCAAAGTCATAGTCAGATAAACAGTATGGGGCTCCAGACAAATAGCCTAGGAGAGTGCAAAACCAGATCTGTGTGTTTCTGGAAATGTACGTGCAAAGATGAAAAGCCAGGTCAAAGCTCACAGAAGCATGTACTTTTTGGAATCATCTTGTTTCCAGTCCTGCACATGGATGCTAATATGAGAACAAAGAACATACTGGCTTTGTAGGTGGTCCTGGAATGAATGACTTCTAAAGCCCTCCACAGACAGGCTCACCCTCTAACCAAAAACCGGGACACAGATAGTATCATCATTACTTCACTCTGGTGGAACTGAGGCTCTGAGAGGTTAAGCCACTTGCCCAGGGTCACACAGCTGGCATGTGGTAGAGATGGGATGCAAAGCCAGCTTTCCCTGACCCTAGAGCCCATGCGCTCTGCTGTCTTTTCCTCAGCAGCAGCCCCATGTGGAGAGGAAGCAGTGTGA
This sequence comes from Mesoplodon densirostris, assembly GCF_025265405.1. Lineage (NCBI taxonomy): Eukaryota > Metazoa > Chordata > Mammalia > Artiodactyla > Ziphiidae > Mesoplodon > Mesoplodon densirostris. The sequence continues at coordinate 36,326,437 of NC_082679.1, read as the reverse complement.
GCTGGAGCCATTGTGAAAGCCCTAGAAGCTGCTAGAAGCACTTGAACTCAATCTCTGAAGGGCAAGTGGATTTAGACAGGTAACTGGGATGATGGCTCTGAGGCAGGGGACTCAGCCTGGGGAAAAGGGCTTGGAAAGTGACTGTTTAGCTAGTGTGACCAGAGCACAAGATACCCAGGAAGGGTCTAGGGAGATGGGGTCACCTGGGAGAATGGGGTCAGACTGATGAAGAGCTTCAAATGACTGAGAGAAGAATTGTGACTTTAATCTGTTGGAGTATAGTTTTGATTTTGTCACTCTCCCGCTCTACAACCTTCTGTAGCTCCCTTTGGCTACTGTCTCCTGGCTAGTAAGGTAAGAGTATGTAGTTGGAAAGATGGGGGAGAGCCTGGAGACAGAGAAACCAGTTAGGAGGCTGATGTCACAGTCCAAGAGGGAGGGGCCAAGGGCCTGGAGGGGATGGGAGAGAGGAAGAGCAGGCACTTTGGGATAGGGTTTTGTGAGATGCACATCAACCCCTCCCCCCCCCCACCCCTCATCACATTGAGAATCACTGCTTCTCTGTAGCATCAGATAACATTTCAAGGTCAGCAAATAGCAGGTACCTTATTCTACTCACAGTAGACTTGAGCTGTGAATAGCCAGAAAAACAACTGCTGCCTAAAACTGCAAAGAACAGCCAGCAACTCCCTCCTGGCTCCATCTAAGCACAGAAAATGAGAGTCAGACATTCCTAGGTTCATATGTCACCTTGACGCTTACTCAGGCAAGTAAACCTTTCAGCACCTCAGTTTCTTCACCTGTAAAACGGAGATAGTGATAGTACGTACTCCATAGGTTTGATGAGGCTTTACTGAGCTCATGTACATAAAATTTTCAGTAGAATAACTGGTATACACTAAGAGCTCAATAAAGTAGCTATTATTATCAATAACAAAATAATTGTTTAGGTAATACGTTAACTGTACTATGCGATTGTTATGCAGCTTTTAGCAAAGGAATTGGTGTTGGAATTCTCAAACATCACTTATTTTATCACCAAGGTGGCGACATGGGCCTTATGACTAAGAAATGTCAGAAGATGAAGCAAATTCCATTCAATTCAATTCAGGAAGTTGTGAATTGTCATTCCTAATTATAAATTGTTAGAGAGATAGATGGACAGATAGTAAATCATGAAAGCTAAACATATTTCCCTATTTGAAGTACTGATTGCTATTTAAAAAAATAAAGAAAAGGAAAGAAAAGCCTATTATATCTCCCTCCAAAAGCCCCTGCTTCTGTGACAGAAGTCCATCGTGTCACCTCTAAGAGTTTTCATTATTCAGCAGTTTTGGGAATGAGTGATTGATGTAATTAAAGTTATTGGTAAAGAAAGATTCCGTTACCACAGAACAGATGAGTCAGCAGAAAGTTTAAGTAATGAAATAATGTTCCAAGGAGTGATTCTTAAAATAAGATTTTTTTTTCGCTCTAGACATCTTAACCATTGCTGATCAGCAAAAAGATGTGAAGTAGTTAAGAAATGGAGAAAACACGCTACACAATTTTAGAAATTCTCAGATGAAATCATTTGCAATCATATGAAACCATATTTATTGAGTAATAATGGTAAGCACTCACATTTCTTGAGAGTCCACCATGTGCTTTGGTGCACTTTGCATCCATTATCTCATTTAATCCTCACCCTGTGAGGTAGGTGTTGTATTATCCCTGTTTTATGGATGTTGAATTTCAGAGAGGTTAAGGAATTTTCCCAGGGTTGCACAGCTGGCAGAGGGCACAGATAGGAACGGAATCCAAGAAGTCTGGCACCCAATAGAGTCCACCTTCTCCATCACCACAGGTCCTGGCCCTCTCTGTTTAGATTTCTTAGTCATCTAATCTGGTTCATTAATATACCCAAGATAGTAGAGGGCAGTCAGGATTTGAATTCACATCTGTCTGACCCCAGAGCTGTTTCAAAATTCATTTCTATGGGAAAAATCCAAGTACACTGGCTTGGAATCCATTTCTTTGTTTTCATTTCCATCAACATGTATTGAATACCCAGGACGCTCCAGGCTTTGGGCTCTACTTTGGTGCTACAAAGATGGCTGGGGCAGGGAGACCTTCAGGAGGTATGTGATGGTCAGTATGACAGATGATGAAGTTCAGACTAGTGCAGTAGGCGGGGGAGACGGTTGAACAAGATCCCTCAGAAGGATCTATGGGACTTGGGGAGTGGATGCATATGAAGCATTGGGGAAAGGAAACTGCTGGCATGTTTCTGAAGTCCTTCCACTGGGTCACTGGCTGAAGGAAGGCAAGAGAAGCCAATCTGGGGTTGGGGTGAGGCTAGGAATGGGAAGGAGGTAACTTTAGTTTGGGACATTTTTTTTTTTTTTTTTTTTGCGGTACCCGGGCCTCTCACTGTTGTGGCCTCTCCCGTTGTGGAGCACAGGCTCTGGACGCGCAGGTTCAGCGGCCATGGCTCATGGGCCCAGCCGCTCCACGGCATGTGGGATCTTCCCAGACCAGGGCATGAACCCGTGTCCCCTGCATTGGCAGGCGGACTCTCAACCACTGTGCCACCAGGGAAGCCCTAGTTTGGGACATTTTTTTTCATCTGTCATTTTATCTGGCTTTATTCTTTTATATATATATATTTCTTTTTATTATTTTTAGTTTTTATTGAAGTATAGTTGATATACAATATTATATAAGTTACAGGTGTACAATATAGTGATTCACAATTTTTAAAGATTATTCTCCATTTATAGTTATTATAAAATATTGGCTATATTCCCTGTGTTGTACAATATATCCTTGTAGCTTATTTTATACCTAATAGTTTGTACCTCTTACTCCCCTACCCCTATTTTGCCCTTCCCCCTATCTGCTCCCCACTGGTAACCACCAGTTTGTTCTCTATATCTGTGAGTCTGCATCTTTTTTGTTATATTCACTACTTTGCTGTATTTTTTAAATTTCACATATAAGTGGTATCATACAGTGTTTGTCTTTCTCTGTCTGACTTATTTCACTTAGCATAATACCCCCCAAGTCCATTCATGTTGTCACAAATGGCAAAATTTCATTTTTATGGCTGAGTAGTATTTCACTGTATATATATACCACATAGAAATTAAGGAAACAATCCCATTTACCATCATGTCGAAAAGAATAAAATACCTAGGAATAAACCTAGTTTGGGGCATTTTGAATTTGAGTTGCTTGTGGTCCTTCCGGCTGGAGATAGACTTCAGGTAGTGGATAGGTGGCCTGGAGAAGAGGTGAGAGTGTGGGCTGGATGTAGGCCAGGTGTGCTGCAACACCTTCCAGGCCTTCCAGGGCAGGTGAGGGAGGGCCTACCCAATAAACAAGCTATGCTAAAGGTCCCCACCCAGGGAGAAAAGAAAAGAGAGGAGAAAGGAGCAAAGGGTGTGTGTGTGTGTGTGTGTACAGGGGTGTTCACTTGGAGTGATATTACAGCCGGGAACCTAACAACACCCTACTTGTTAGCACTAAACGAAGTTCCCATGCGTCTCTGTGGCCAGCTTCAAAAAGGAGGGGAGAGGGATGGGAACCTCCCACTTGTAAGTATCTGGAAAAAGGGCCACTGATAGGGCAGGAACCTCTCAAAGGGAGATGCATCCACCTCCTCAAGCCCACCCAACCCTTCTCCAAATTTCGCTCAGAGCTGGAGGCTCCAACCCTCTCTTCTTCCCCTGCAGAAGAAATAGAGAAGGACCAGAGTCCTTTGTGGCGTCAAAGAGCATATTGGGTTGTGGGTCTTGGCCTGTTACCCCCAAAGCATTACCCACAGATAGGAAAAAAGAGATTCAGGCCTTGCAGAACCAGTGGAATGGGAGGAACAAAAGTTTACAAGGTTTGTAAGGATTCTCCCATCTCGGTCCTGCCTCCCCGGAAGCTCACCCAGAGATGAGGATTACAGGGCAAGGAATTCATTAAGAAAAGGGCGTAGGGGGAGCAGGGTGGGGACAGGGGGCAGCCATCCTGGCTGCTCTGTCACCAACAAGCTGTGTGATCTGGAGCAAACTGCTTTACCTCTCAGGGCCTCAATTTCCATATCTGTAAAATGAGCAGTTACTATTTTTTAAAGTGTGGGAAGCACATCTCTGGGGGGGACACAGGATGACTTTAGGTGTGGGTGAAAAGATGCTCATGTGACCCACATAATCATGGGCGAAGCAGAAGGAATGGGGTTGCAGTGACCTCTAGAACAGCCAGAGACCCTGAGAGACGCCAGTTGCCTTCAAAGCCCAGGAGGCCAAGAACTTCACTTAATTAACTGGCTTCTTAATAACTGTCTTCCACTGATGGCAAGAGATACTAGTATTTCAGTGACTGTAGCGGTACAAGCATTCCTTTCAATATAAGTAAATGGTAACAAAATTCAAAGGAAATTGTTCTGTAAATAGTAGTTTCAATAATCGTAGGCTATGACAAGGATTGGGAGGGCGGGGCTCAAATGAGTAAGTTTCGGGGAACACCGAGCAAGGTAAGGACCCTTTCCTTGCAATTTCGAGTCCTATGGCGACTTCTCAGACATTCCTCAGACATTTTCTAGGGCCTGTCAGGCACTTACCAGATTAAAAGGAAAAGATTAAAAAGAAAAAAGAAAGTAAGAAAGAAAAAAGTGTCTGGAGAGAGGGGAAAAAAAAAACTCCACCAACCAAAACAAACCAGGCCAACGATTTTTCTACCACATTCTTCATGAGTGCAAAGAGGTGGTGTTTATTCCAAAAATACCCTTTTCTCCAAGTCGCCGCTCATCCACTCTTTTATGTGATCCAGGAAAATCAGTCCTCAACTACCAGGAACATCTTTGCATGTATGAGTATTTAGAAAAAGAGCCACAGGATTTGGATGTAGATGCTGAATACAAATAGAAGGCAAATGAAATCAACCAACCAACCAACCAACAAACAAACAAACAAAAAACCTTGTGGCTTGGACCTTAAAAAAAAAGTCTCAGCAATGACAACTGTGTGGTAAGTCTGATGTCAAACTGTGTTAGCTGGGAAGGTGTCTGGGATGTTCTGGAACTGTGAGGGTATTTGGAATCTAGGGCTAACAGATGTCTCACTCTGCTTGAACGACGTTGAGATGCTATTCTTAAGGGCCTGTGGGTTCCCTTGGGGACAAAGCCACTGATAGATTTTACAGAAAAAATCCCTGAGCTGACGACCATATATATGCCACAAGGTGTCAAGAAAAGGATTGAGGTGGGGGAAAAATAAAGCCAAAAACAGTCAAGGTGAGACATCGAAAAAAAAAAAAAAAAAAGAAAGAAATACAAAATAAATGCATGAAAGACCTATGATTGGAGTCCTTGTCCCCAGTTCAAATCTGTTTGCTAGGAGCTGCTCTGTAAAATGATGGGCAAAGGAACATTCATTTGTGCTGCATTATGTGAGATCATTGTGGGCAGGCAGGCAGTCACTTCCAACAGGAGAAATGAGCAAATCTTTTCAGATGGCAATTATTTAGGGAAGTAAACCCTCTTTGGCAGGGGCAGATGTCCTAGTACTTCCTTGCTGTTGAGTATCTGGGAGAGATGACGTACTCCTAGCTTTTCCCTCATCTGTACTTCACACACAGAGTCCTGAGGAGGCAGCCTGTCCTCCAGCAGCTTTGGAGGAGGGCTAAGATATTTCCCGGCACTGCCTAAAAATATCTCCCTTGACAGCCTGTCACAGTGTCTGAGACTCCACCATTCTACATTCATTCCTCTCTGTTAAGGCATTTTGTTTCCAGGAGTTCTCCGTTAAAATACAGATATCTGTGAAATCTTAGCTTGGCTGAGACAGAGGGAGAAAACAGCCTAGGAGTTAGGAGACCCGGGTTTCCGATTTGGTGCTGCCTATAAACTCACTGTGTGAGCTTGGGCAAGTCATTTTCATTTCCTGAACCTCAGTTTCTCCACTGATAAAAAAAAAAAAAAGAAAAAGGGAAAGGAAAAAAAGGCAGAAATAAAAGGGGAGATGGGGTTAGAAAGGTCTGAGATATCTGGTCTCAGGTGGCAGGATCTGTTCACTTCAGGGTTTGGCCTGGACACTGGATGACCAGCATGTCCACGAGAGCAACTCCTTTGGGCCAAAGGGCTTGGGGATCAGGTCAATGAGTATCTTACTTCCCCCTTCTCCAGAAAAAAAAAAAAAATCCCTGCTCCTCCCTTACCACTGGACACCTCAGCAAATGGCAACCCCATGCCTCTGGGTTTTCAGGCTCAAATTCTTGGAAGCATCTAGAACTCCACTCCTCTTATTCCCAACATCTAATCCATCAGCAAAGCCTGTTGACACTACCTTCAGCCCAGACCTGATTGCTTCTCCCCACTTCCCCGGGCTACCATGCTGGACCAAGACCGCATTCCATTACCTCCCCCTAAATTCTCCATCACCCTCTTAACTGGTCCCTGCCTCTACTCTTGTCCTCCCAGAGTCTCAGCTCCTCATATAGGGGGATGCCTTTAAAACATAAATTTGATCCTGTCTCTCCCTTCAAAACCCTCCCTCCCTTCCTCTCCCTCTCTCTCTCCCTCTCTCTCTGTCACATCATAAAATCCAAAGATCTCACCAGGACCTACGAGGCCCCATATAACCTGAACCTGGCTTTGCCTTGATCTAATCCCCTCCCATAAAAGTCTTCTTGGTGTTGCTCAAACCTGCTCCCACCTCAGGATCTTTGCACCTGCTATGCCTCCTTCCCAGAACTCTCTTCCCTGGGATACCTGCCTGGCCTATCCCCTAACTTCTTTCAGGTCTCTGCTCAAATGCCCCCTCCTAGGGGATGCTTCCCAGACTGCCCTCACTCCAAGAGCACACTCCTGTCCATGCCCTTACCCTACTTAATTTTTTTCCTAACACTCATCACCTGGAGCTTGTGATAAGCCATTATCACACTTACTTGTTTACTTTCTGCCCACCCCTCTAAAATGTAAGCTCCAGGAGGGCAGGGACTTTGCTCTGTTCATTGCTGCATCATCAGTACCTAGAACAAGGAATCTGGCATATTACAGATGCTCAGTTATGTATGTTGCAGGAAGAGAAAAAATAGTTTAAGTGGAGCTGCACTAACATGGAGGCCAACCAAGCCTCTTACTGGAGAGGTCAAGGCCAAGGGCTTCCCTGTGCTCTGCTTCAGCAGGGCAGGATGTCCCAGGGAGGCAAAGGTAGAGCCAATTGTTGGGAGATTTGGGTGGGGCAGTGTGCGGGCTACAAGATAGGCAGGGGAGGTAAAGACTCCAAGCTGAGTTTATAAGTTTGTGGGCTGCAGGATTTTGATTGAGACTAGAGGAAGTGGCTAAAATGACTTGGGGACACATTCCAAAAGACAGCAGCCTGCAGAAAAAGGGTGGGTTATACATAAATGAGAGGAGGTCTGAACTGTCCTGTGAACTAACTTGAACTTCAATTCTGTCCCCACAGGGGATCCCAAGGCAGGTCCGGTCAGCTCCCCAAAGCTCAGCTGTGATCAGAGCTGCCTTTCCAGGCTCCCCAGTGTCCCCCTCCAATCAAGCCCCAGAGAGTGATGTACGGCCAGAGGAGGCAGGGAAGGGGAAGAGTGCTAAAGAACAACAGCCATTCTGGCAGGATTCTCCCCAAGTCAGAAGCCAAAGCCTCAGTCTCCCACCCTCTCCCCTTCCCCCCAGGCCTTGGCTAGCATCTCCAGTGAAGTGAAGTGCTAAGAGAGCATGACCCTAATAACTGTATTGAAGGATGACTATCTGCCACCCACTAGAATCCTCACAAAACAGGGGTGGGGGCTTCCCTGGTGGCACAGTGGTTGAGAGTCCGCCTGCAGATGCAGGGGACACGGGTTCATGCCCCGGTCCAGGAAGATCCCACATGCCGCAGAGCGGCTGGGCCCGTGAGCCACGGCCGCTGAGCCTGCGCGTCCGGAGCCTGTGCTCCGCAACGGGAGAGGCCGCAACAGTGAGAGGCCCGCGTACCGCAAAACAAACAAACAAAAACAAACAACAACAACAACAAAAAACAGGGGTGGTACAGGCCCATTCTACAGAGGAGGTCATTGAAGTTCAGAGAGGTTATTTGATCTGCCCAAGGACCCACAGCTTAGTAAACTGCAGAGGGAGGTAGGATTGAGCCACCAAGGCCCAAGGACCCAACCAGTACACTGTAACGCCTTTGGACAACAGCCTACATCTCCATCTTCACACTGCTTGGGGTGCCCTGGTCACACTCAAGTCCTGGCTTCTAGGACGCTGGAGAGGTGCTGTCCACCTCTGGGCCTGCAACCACTGGAGTCCTGGCTCCCCCCACCTCCACCACCGCCTGAGCCGCTGGCCCGCAGGGGGCGATGGCGGCATGGCTGGAGCCCGCGCCCCAAATCCGAGGCTGGTCAGCAGAAAGCGGCTAAGGTCAAGGAAAGCCCCCAGGGCCAGGGCTGGGTGCAAGAGAACACCACTGCAGGCGCTGAACCCCCGGAGGCCGAACCCCAGCTGTGCTGAGCGCCGCTGCCAGGCCGCCCCGTGTGGACCGGAGCTCTCCAGCCGTTGTTTGATGAGCAGCGGCCAATAAATTCATTAATCATCATTTTATGCCTCATCAAACCCCCTCCAAGCCCCTCCATGGGAGTTACACAAATTAGCCCCTGAAAAGACAGTAATTTCAGTTTAGCGAGGTAAGTGCTTTCTGATGGGCTCCGCGCACAGAGCTCTCCTGACAAGCCAATCCATCAGCGCGTTGGGGATGGGACGCGGCCGGGCCGCCCTGACCAGCCGGGCCTCACCAGTCCCAGCCCTGCCCAGCCTAGCCTCTGGGGTCTACCTGGCAAGGGTCTCCGCCCCCTTTCCCAGGCTCCTTTGCACCCATCCTCCGCAGTCTGTCTCAGCCGGTCTCTTGCCTTCACCCACCCAGACCTCCTCCACCCCTTCTAAACGGAAGAAAAACTTTGCCGGAAAAACCGAGGCCCAAACTTGGGGAACGAATTTGTCGAGGACGGCGGAGACCGACGCACTGGTGCTGAAGTTCTGAACTCCCGCCCAGTGGAGCTGGGAGTCAGGCAGTCCTTTCTCCTCCTACAGTCTGGATGCCCGGGTTCTGCGACCCTTTGAAACTATTGAAGGGTTGTGTGCATTGCGGGCATACATTGGGGGAGGGGGGGGTTATCCACGCCAATCCTGAAAGAAATCCCAGGATCCAAAAGAGGGCCACCTGGGAACAGAGAAGGGTGGTCCTTCCGTCTAAAGGGCGACTCCACGGGACCCTGGTGGCCGGGGGTCGGGGTGGAGGTGGGGGACGCCCCTGGCCTTTTCCACGTCCCTCCCGACTTTCTTTCTGAAACCCCCGCCTGGGGTGAAAGACGACGCCTGGGGAGAGGAGCAAGAAAGGATTTTCTATCGAATGGGCCCTGCCAGTAGGACTCCAGTATGGAGAGTTGGGTAAAAACCACAGAACACTGTGGCGAGAGGTTGGGTATTTGCAAGCGCGAAGCCGAAGCCGAAGCCGCGCCTTCTCACTTTCCAATCCCTTTGCACAGAAAGTCTCAAGGGGATCCTACCCGGCGGGCAGGGCGCATGCAGAGGAGGTGGACGAGGAGCCGCCGCCCAAGCCGAGCCGACCGACCAGCGCTCGAGCGCCCAGCGACGCGCCTCTCCTTCATTAGCTTCCCCTCCACGCGGCGCTGCATGCCTCGGAAAATAAGTTAGCAAACGGGGAGCCGTTTATCTCTTTTATCTTGGGGCCTGATCCAATTAAATAAGTGCACATTTACATTTGCATCCATCAGGCGAGAGCGCTGAGAGCCCGGGGTTTGCTCGGAGCAAATAAAAGCAGATTTCACTGAGAAAAGTGGCGTCTGGGAGCGCCAGGCTCGTCCGGGCGCCGGAAACGAGCGCGGCCGGGAGGGCGGCCTTGGGGACCCAGGGTTGGGGCCTGCGGCCGACGGGAGGCCGGAGATCCCCAACGGCCTGGAGGGGCCGGCCAGTGCTGGGTGTGCAGCCAGAGCTGCAGCCCGGTCCCCGAGGCGATCGTGTTAGGCCACAACCTGGGTCCCACCTCGTGCCTGGGACCCAAGTCGCATTTAGCGCGAAAACGAAAAGGAGATTAGCTCTGGCCTGGTCCAAAAGGGAGACCCGTGGGGTGGGTGTAGGACCAGTCCCACAGCTTTGGCCACTTTGGGGGGAGAGCAGGAGGCAAGATTCCGGTCGGGCCGATTTTCCTCCTATTCAGGGGCCCAGTGGCAAAGAAGGCGAAAGTCTGGTAGAGGGCGCGCCCCCCGCTGTCCCCAACATCCTTGCACCGGGGGAAACCAGCTGAGACTTCCCGTTAGCGCTTCTGGATGGGTAGAGGGGGACGTCCAGGTGAGCACCAACTCCTTTGCCACGCCGAGCTCATTAAAGGTGCTTTCGAAATAGGGTTTGAAGAATTCGAGGGTAGTTTTGTTTTGTTTTTCCTTTTCCTAAAGATGTCCAACCTACAGGCCAAAAGATAGAAACGATCTTTGGGGGCGCGGCTGCGTCGTAGACCCCCGACATGCCAAACCGCAAATTAAAACTGTGCGGGGCCCAGAGGCCGGGAGTGGAAAGGCCAGCAGAAACGGAATACCTGCACCTGAAGCGGAGCGGGCGCACCGGCACTGCCTGGACTGCGCACCGCTGCGCACCCCACACCCCGCAGGCTGCTCCAGCAGCCCGCATATTTCTCAACTGCCTGCCGCCAGGTTTTAAAGGCTGTGCCCAAGCCGTGGCAGGAATCTGTAGGGTTAATACTCTTCCAGTCGAAGGCCGTGCTTTCCGAATCCCCAATGTTAACTGGGTCCTGGGTCCCAGGCCGAAGCGAGTGGGATGGCGGAGCAATTTACGTTTGACCCTCTTGGGGTCCAGAGCTAAGGCCCCGCTGTGGGTGGAGGGCATAGCTGGGTGTCGCCTAACTCCTCCTCTCTGCGAGCCGCGTGGCGCCCGGGGACCAGTAGGCGGCGCCCTTCCTAAACTGCATCCGCCTCCGGCTCCCTCTTGGGAGCGCAATCACATTCCTTTCACTTTGGGCGCTTTGCAGGGCGCTGTTCTGTGCCTCCGCCCCAGCTGGCAGCTTGTTAGGTGGGACAGGTGGGCTGGTAGGAACGGCCAGTTCTGAAATCGCTCGCACGACCACCGCAGCCCAGCCCCCAACCTTCCAGGCTCCAAGAGCTGTGCACATCTCAGGGAATTAGAGGCCCTGAGGGGTTTGCAAACCAGGAGGCCTCGATGAAGGCCCCTCACCCAGGCCGGGGAACAGCAGTTCGGGCCCTGGCACCCCGGTCCGAAGAGCGGGAAGGAGAAAGGGCCCCTTCTGCAGCCTCACCTCAATGCCCGAGTATGCGCCCTCGGGGATTAACTGGGCTGTTGGTTCCTCGCCCCAAATCCCAGAAGCTGATTCGGCCCTGCACAGGGGGGCAAGGGAAGAAACCCAGCCGGTCCCCGGTTTGGCGCTGCCTCGTGGGGCTGACTGCAGGGACCCCACTCAGTGGTCCCGCGGCCTCTGTTGCCAGGGGTTCAGCGACTCCTAGTCCCCTTAGTGCCAAGCTAGGCTCTGCTTGGGGGCTGCAACCAGTGCGGCCAAGCGCAGGTGACAAACGCCCGCGCTACCCCAGCACCGAGGTGTATTAGGCGCTGCTTCGCATAACTTCCGCGCCCCAGTCCAAGTCTGCGAACAAACCCCTGGCACACGCCGGAAGGTTTCCCCCAGCGCCCCTTGCAAGGAGCATCGCCTTCGACACGGCCCAAGATGCGGCCAGGCTGAGGCTCGGAGGCTCGAGGAGGGTCTTGGGACCTTACAGACACGCATCTACTTCTGGGATTAAACGCGGGAGACATTTCCTAGCTGCACTACTTCGACCCGCCCAGCAGGCCGCCCCCAAACTGAGAAGTCTCTAGACAACAGAAAAACCAGTGGCCACCGAAACCCCGCTCTGCAAAGGAGAAACCCCTAAACTTAATTTGGGGCTTGTACTTAGGACGAAGTACGCAAAGAAAACCCTCGACCCTGCAGAGGCCAAGGGCAGGAGGGATGCGGACAGGGGGCAGCGATGTGGGCACCAGCCTTCCAGACTCTGGCGGTTTCGCTGCGCAGCCGGGAGGCGTCTCGCGCAGCCCCTCGTTGGGGAGAAACGCCGCGGGCTCCCCGGTACGCGGTTCCCGTTCCCAGGCAGCCCCCGCGGGCATTCGGCTCCCAGCCCGGAGCCTCGGCAATCAGACCCGGGAGGCCCGCGCCGCGCCATTTGCATATTCCCGGGAACACAAGGAAGCCTACAATTTTCTTTTTAAAATCATTGGGCAGGGTTTAGGGCCAGTGCTTCCAAATCCCGCAGAGTTGATGTCGTCCTTAAACTCTCTCTTAAGAGAAGGCGACTGGCCTATTCTTCTGACTTTTTTAGAAGAGAAGGTGACTCCTGGGGCTGCATATTCAACAGGGGGGAAAAAACTGATTGTGAACTGGGCTGTCGGGGGGTGGATGGAGGGGGCTGGGGCGCGGGGGGTAGGGCAAGTCATCTCTGGAATTCAATTGTTTAAAAAAATCATTTATAATTAAAGGGACAAAATAAAATACGATCGTCTCATGCATATTTAATCATTCACACTTCCAGCTTTGAAACCATCTTCCCTGCGTGAATTTTCTCACTAATTTAAACACTGAAGTCGACTGCTGTTCAAGAAAACATCTGGACAATGCTGCTTTCAAACTTGTTTAAATTCGAATAAGCTAAAGGAGCCCCGTTGCAGGCTAAAAAAAAAAAAAAAAAAAAAGTAGTAAAAGTGAAAACTCCGGTGAAAATTTGGGCTGTGTTTAAAAAAACAGGTTTAAAGTGGTCTTGAGTAGAAGTGCAAATATGTGAGTTTTGATTTAGCCTAATTAAACTGGTGTTATGTGCAAACACATTCTCTCTACGCTCAGGCTTGGGTTTAATGGAGCAAATTAATTCCCCTCGCTGGGGTATGTTTTTGCTGTAAAGCCTCCCGTCCCCCGACCAGTGAAAATTTCCCACGAAATTCCACAAGTCCGCGGTTCCCCATCTCCCGCGCAAAATGGAGACGCGAGCACCGACTGTGCTGGCGGGCCTCGGGCGCAGGGCGGTATCTCTTCCTCATGTGGGATTGAGACGCAACCTGCCTTTTCGTTTTGCGATGAAAGATGCGGGATTAAACGGAGAAAATAAAACCTCAAAAATACTTTTGTAGCTACTCGGACTCTTGATTCCGAGATGGGAAAAGTGCTAAAGTGACAAGCCTGATCAAGTCCACAACGGCCTCATTATCTAGGCAAACGTCCTCGAACTTTTGAATGCCGCTTGTCCAAAAAGGGGCCCTTGGGGGTGGGGCGGGGGGCTCTTCGGGTCCGTTCGGGGCTCCCCTTGCTTCCCCCAAGCGCTTATGGCACTCCCTCCCCCACTTCCGCCCACTCTCTCTCCAATCTCCGACTCTGCAAAGTGCAGGCTTGTAATTCAGGACAAGTGTGACACCTACCTGTGAAAGGGAGGAACCGTCCCCTCGCTGGTCCCGCGGCCCAGCCCCGCGGCTGCGCGGGGAATGTACCCGGCCGCCTACCACCCGCACGGTCGCGGATGGAACATTTACTAATCTAATCAAATCCAGCGAAGAGATCAATGCCCAATTTTGAAGGGGTAGAGAAGACAGTGACTTGGGAAAGCCTTCTCCTTGTCATCCCCTAACGCTTCCCGCCCGCATTAGCCCAGAGCACCTTTGAAAGAGTAATAAGGGCTAAATCCGGCATAAAATCGAACTCATTAGCAAAGTTCACCAGCTGATTGCTTTGCATAAAACACGACACTGATTGGAAGTAATTAGGTTAAGCAATGGAGCTCGGGTGGTGCGTGTCTCTAGCTGCCTTTGCCATCTCTTCTCCCTTCTGGGCACACACTTGGGTCTCTCTCCTCCCTCCTCCAGGGTCCAATCTCCCCACAGCAGCTCACATCAGTGATCCAAATCTGCATTCCGGGCAGGGCCAGGTTCCCCGGGGCTCGAAGCCTAATTACGGTTTCCCGCTGGCACACTAGGTTCGGTGGAACCTTTCATTCCCCACTTCGAAAAAAAGTTGCAGTTTGCACCTTTTGTCCAGGGCGATGGACAGTTTACTGTGGCTTCTAAAAAGTAATGAGTGGCTCTGATTATGTTAAAATCTCTTTTAATTAAATATTTTGCATTTTACAAAGGCGGCTGCAGTTTCTTTTACTTTTTAAATCTAAGAGTATAACCTGTTTCCTTTCTGTAATAATACTTCAGCTCATACCCAGAAAAATCAATAGGTGTAAAAAATTAAATTAAACTTGTATTTTAAAACTATGAAACAGTTTTGGGGGAAACACAAATGTATATATTTATATTACAAAAAAACATTAAATGCCTGTACAGGTGTCTTAATTTCATAATTTACTTCAAAGATATTGAGTTATCAATTTAAATACAAAAATGCTACATTAAATATACAGAATAAGATTTAATACAAATCCTTTTTTAAATTTTTCTTTTCAGTTGGTTAAGACATTTCTGTTTGTGTGTGGAGATGTTTACATTTTTATGTCATCCATCTCCAGGAACTATAAACTTTTTAGTAGGAGGGGTAGTTTTGTTTTTCTCTCATGTTGATGGAAAAATAACTGCCAAGGCCATGTTTTTTTTTTTTTAATAAATTAGGAAAGTCCAGGACCGACGCAGCCCGCGTTAAATGTCGGACATACCTTTCTTCAGTTCATAGGGAGAGTCTTTGCACAGGTCTAGCTGGGACTGGCTCCGCAACATTTTCGGGTCTTTAGCCAAAGCGTCCGCTCGGTTCAACACGGTCTGGTTTAATCCATTGAAATGCGAGCTCGGACCCGTTGTAGGGCCTGGCCCGGGCCCCGGGTGGCCGTGAAGGTGTCCGAAGGAGCCATAGTTCGTGTAGCCAGGATAGAAGGGCGCCGTGTAGTAGAGAGGCCGGGACAGCACTGTCCCGCCTGGAAAGGGACACTGAGCCGAGGGCGAGCGCGATGGCGCCGGTGCTGGTGACGCGCGGCTGCCTCCTAGGGCTTGCCCGGCTACGGGACCGGGGCACGGTGGGCACGGAGAGCCCTCGCTCCCGCCGCCCCCGTCCTTGACCTTGTCCGAGGATGTGGCGATCTCCGCCAGAGACCACAGTTTGGGCTTGGCGAGCACCGCCTGAGGCGGTGGCGGTGGCGGCGAGTGTATGACCGAGGACCCTCCGGGACCGGGGGGCAGCTCTCCCGCGGCTGGGTGTGGGCCCGGAGCCGGCGCGCCCGAGGAGTAGTGAGGGGCCGGGTCTTCGGCCAGCCGAGCTGCCGCAGGCCCGGCCGGGGAGGGCCCGCCGGCGCGGGGGGGCCCGGGCAGCGCGTCGAGGCGGCCCTCGGATGGCGGCTCTTTAAAATCCGAGTCGCTGAGGCTACCCTCGGTCTCTTTGCCGGCGGGGGTGGGCGGCCCCTGCAGCCTTTCACAGCCTGAAGCCGCCTTCTGCTCTGCTCCTCCTGCGGGCGAAACCCAGGCGGTCAGAGGCGCGGAGGCCGCTCGGCGGCGCCCAGGTCCCCGCCCGCAAAGGCAAAGACCCCTGCCCTCAACCTCCAAGCCCTGTGCGCCCCCTCTCCAGTCCCCCTTTTGCTTAACGCACCCTTTCCCGCGTCCACCAACCTGCATCGGGGCCCTCGGGGTCGCCCTTGTCCTCGGGCTTCTGGGGCTCATCCTCGTCGTTCTTCTCCAGATCAATGTTCTCTTCCTCCTCCTCGTCCTCGCTGCGGTTCCGCGGCGTCCACGTCATCTTGTTCTCCTTCTTGAGGCGCCGGCGAGCGTTGGCGAACCAGGTGGACACCTGGGTGAGGGTCATCTTGGTGATGATGGCCAGCATGATTTTCTCGCCCTTGGTGGGGTAGGGGTTTTTGCGGTGCTCGTTGAGCCAGGCCTTCAGTGTAGCGGTGGCATCTCGCGTGGCGTTCTTCCGGTACGCGGGGTCCCCGTAAGGGTACGAGCCCAGGGGTGCTGCGTACGGGTGGTACCCCAAGGAGCCTGCCATGCCGGGTGTATGGTCGTAGGGAGAGCCCTGCAGGGAAGGGGCAGAGAGAAAGTGAGGGTGGGCCGTGGTCCCCAGTGCCACCTGGGCGACTGAAAGACACTTTCCCTGCGCCCAGGGGTCTTCGGGCTGCGAGGCCCGCGCTCAGGCTTCCCCTGGGGTAGGGCTGGAGAGCTCAGACCCTGGGGCAACGCCTCCTCCTCCTCATAAGGAAGCGGGGGCGCCAACTCCTGAGTCCTTGGGGGCGCTTGGAGCCGCCCTGGCTTCCCTGGCCCCTGGTAGGCCCCCCTCTGCCCGGGAACGTCCTCCCTCCGTGCGCAGATCCGGCCACGGCGGCCGGGCCCTCTACCCAGAGAGAGGCCTGGGTAGCGGCGGCGACTCTGCGCTCCGCGCCCGAGTGGTTGCGCGTTGGCAGCAAGGGTGGTGAGCAAAGGAAATCAAGGACTTTTTTTTCCCCACAGAGAAAGGCAAACGAAAAGCTAAGCCTTGCCTCGGCGCTCCCACCCCTCCAAAAGTGTTACCCCAAACCGAAGCCAAGGCGTTTTTCCAGAAAGTGCACCCGGCCGAAAAATCCCGGATACACCGCAGCTTGTCCGACTTTTCAGAAATTTAATACCTCCAAATCGGATTGCAAAGATAGGATTACGGATTTGCAACATTTTGGAGAACTAATTAAACGCGAGGCCAAACACATTTACACAGACTTAGCACGCTTCTGTTCAGATTTCGGGTCTATTTCTTTTGAACTACTTTCTCCAAATGGCAAAACCAAAAAAAAAAAAGAAAGAAAGAAAGAAAGTAAAATGTGCAGGGCGGCCTGGAGCTCACGTTTGAACCAAATGCTGCTCTTTAATCGCAGCGACCTCTCCCCAAAAAACCCTTTCCGTCAACTCAGCGATCCGAGCAAGACGCGGCTCTTCTCTCCGAGCAACTCCTGAGCCCGAGGCCCGGGCGAAGCCGAGGGAGACAATCGCCCAAGTTTGCAGGGTCCGCGAGACTTGGTAGGGGCGGCCCGCGGTGGAGCCGAGGCCCGTGTCCCCCGCAGCCCCCGACCGCCCCAGGCTGCCCCAGCTGCCCTCGCCCGCCCCGGCTCCCGCTCACTCACCACGTACGAAGAGAAGGCGGCCGCTGCCGCTGCCGCGGGGTCGGCGCCGTACTGGAGGTGCGAGTTGTAGCCCGGCGAGGGCGCCGTGAAGGCGGTGGAGCCGGCGTAGGGAGAGAACGCGGAGCCCGACGACGAGCGCCCGAGCTCATCCGTGCGGGGCCCCGAGATGACGCTGGTGCTGTACGCCGGGCACGAGTAGAGCGCCAGCGAGGCGGACGGCTGGTACAAGTAGCCCTGCGGGTAGGACATGGCCACGCACGGGCATGGGGCGCTCCGCGCCGCGGCCGCCAACGAGCCGGGCGGCGCCCTGCGAGGGCGTGCGTGCGGGCACCTGGTCTCCGGCTGCCCTGGGCCGCCTCTCCTCGGGCCCCGGCTCCCGGGCTCCGGCCCGCGGCGCCTCCTCGCTGGCTTCCCGCGCGCCTCCGGCTGCGGCCGCCGAGCCCGCTCCTCTGCGCGCCTCGCTCTCCCCGGCAGGGTTTCCCCCCCCCCTCCCTTGCTGCTTTCTCTTTTTCCCCCTCGCTCTTTGCACTGGGGGGCTCTGCTTTTGGCTTCGCAAAGGTCCTGCCAAGATGCTAAGTTGGAAATTGAGGATTCTGACGCCTTGTGCGCGCCTGAAGCTCCTCCTTCGCGGGGTGTAGTCGGTGGGAGGACTGGCAGGAGCCTCTGGGCGGCCGCAGCCAACCCGGCCGCCAGGCGCGCCTCGCCCTCTCCCTCTTCCTCCCCGGCTCCCTCTCCCGCTCGCTGGCGCTCCCCTTGCCCCTCCCTAGCTCCCGCCTCTCCTCCGCGGCCCTCCTCTCCCCCCTCCTCTTATTTCCCCCCCCTCCCCTCCTAGGTCTCTCCCTCTCTCAGACTCTTGAGCGCCGGCCCCAGGATGACAAACACATCCCAGGCGCGCCGATCTCTTCCAACTTTCCTCCCCTGCTAAGTCGGGGTGGAGCGGCGGTTCCGACACAAGGCGGGCCCTGATGGCCGGTCCCGCCGCTTCGACGCACAAAGAGAACGAGGCCGCGGACCGCGCGCCAGCGAAAGCTCTGCTTTCTGTACGCCGCAGTAAATTGCGGAGTTAGCGGATTTCTCGTTCGCCAGAAGGCTGAGCTCCAAGGCAGATCGCCGCCCACCCGCCCCTGGCTTCTCCCCCAAGCTAGGGGACCCGAGAGCGAGTTGGATACCCGGAATGAAGGCCCCCGAGAGAGCCGGATGGATGCCAGCGTCCAGGGCGCAGGGAGTCCGGGTTGACTGTCCCTCTCCGCCAGCAGCAGCAGGTGGGCGAGAGACAGGCCTTGGACATCTGCACGTCTCCGGCCCGGCCTCCCTTCCACCAACTCCCCGCCAGACGGCGAGGGAGGAGGCACTGGGGACCCAGTACTACGGGGGTAGCCTTTCTCTAGAGAGGTAGTGGGCAAGAGCTGCCAGACGGAGAAGCAGCTACACCGGAGTAGGTCTTCGGACTCCACTACACCCCCTCCCGCAATGCCTGGCTGCCTCTTTCTCGGGGCTCTGCATTATCCGCAGCTCGCCCCGCCAGGCCGGTGGTGGTGGAGAGTGCGGGTCCTCTTCCCCTTCGCACCCACTCTCGCATCCGCCCACGCTCCACTGCTAACATTGCGGAGCAGTAACCAACCCAACCGTTTGTTCAGCGAGGCGCTGGCAAGGCAAACACACACAACCGAGTCACAGGCCGAGCCCTTGCCCACGAAAGCCACACATTCAGAATACAAAACAGACCCTTTGCCTGTCTCTCCACACCGCGCCGCCACAAGCCACAGAAGCACTCGAACTCTAGGACAGACAGGGGCGCTGGAGAACCAGGACAGGGGCTGGCACAGTGTTGGGCACTCCGCTGGGGCCCAGTAGATCGGGGACTTTGTGGCCTTTTATAGTGAGGTCACACGGAAGCCGAAGTATGCCTATGCATAAAGTTTCCCTCAATGACTCTGAATGGAGAGATACACTTTTATTTCCTGAGCTCCAACCCTGCACACAAACCCACTCTCCACAACGGCACACTATCCGCAGCGCGACTTCACGCACGCGCGCTGACTCCTCCCCTCCGTCAGTTCCCTCCAGGCTCCGCCCCTCAGGCTGACGTCCTCCTACAACTGCTCTTTGCTCCCGGCCCCATCCCTCCCTGCTTTCACCTCTAATTGGACGCTGGCCTCTATTGGCTCCGCCCTTCGGCGACGTGAGCCCGCTTTCCTCCGAGTAACGGCGCCGAGAGGGCGGGGCGGGGCGGGGCGACGGCGCGCTATTGTCATGGAGACGGGAAGCCGGCGGCGGCGGTGGCGGGAACAGCCAGGCTGAGGTGGCAGCAAGCCGGCCGAGACTGAGGCGAGGCCGAGCGGCCTGGAGCGCGCGGAGCCGGCCAGTGGCGGCCTCTCAGGCAGCCAAGGTGCAGTGTCTTCTGGGGCTCGGACAACGCCCGGGTGGTCGCGGGGAGTGCCCCGAAGCGTCCCCGCCCTGCTCGCATCGCTCCCGCCTCTCGTGGCCCCTCAGTTCCCCAGCGCCCGCCCCCCGGCTCCGCCCGCCGCCGGCTCCTCCCGCCGCCGCCGCCGCCGTCGCCGCCGCAGCCCTTCGCGCTAAAGGTCGGTAGCGGCCCGCGCGCGCCGCCCGCCGGGGGCTCGCGCCAGCCACGAGGGAGCGTCCGCGGCTCGCGCGCCCGCGCCGTGGAGGAGAGGTGAGCCCCGGGTCCTCCATGCCACCGCGTACCCGCCCCGTTGCGGCCGGGCTTCCTGCCTCTCGAGCCGCGTCCGCGTCCCCTCGTGGACCGGACGGACGCGACGGTGCCCCGCGCGCCTCCGTGGGCATGGGCCGCGTGAAAGTTGGGCGGGCTCCTCCTGGTGTGACGGTCCCCGGGCGGGCGGGCGTGGGCGTGTCCCCTCCATCCACGCGCGGCGGCTTCACCCTCTCGGCTCTCGTCCGAGATTTCTGAAATGCTGACTTCTGAAATGGAGCCGTGGAGGTTTGTGCCACCGAAAATCTGAGTCTGTCAACACAGACATTCTCATTACATCATCATGTCACTCTGGGCAGCTAAGCAACCCCCCGCACACACACACTATACTTACAAACCACCCCCCCCCCACTTCGTTTCTTTCTACTGTCTTCTTTTTGGTGCACGGACTGTAGAGAATCCTGCAAGATATTGAGGCATTTAGAATTTATGGAGTTTATGGTTCTGTTGCTGTGGTTGTCACCTCCGCTCTACGTCAAATTTGAGACTCATTTCTTAAGGATGTCTCTATTTTCTGGTTTATTTGCACATTGATGGCTCTGATGCTCGGCTGGCCACGGCCGCCCGGCGTCTGAGATAGACTCGTGTTAATATGTGAAAGGGAAGAGCTGATCATTAGCGGGCAGACGGGATTCAGATAACATCTGGCGGGTTTTCTCCGTTTTCATGTGAAAGCTTTCACGTTTTTGCTGGTAAACCGGAGGTTTTAACTTTTAGTCTTGGTAGCAGTGACGATAAGGATACGTTCCCTTCTCTCCACCCGCCCCCACCCGCCCCTTTTCCTCCTTTATTCATCGGCTTTGCCGTTTGGGAGCCTGCGTGCTTTTAGCAGTGGTTTAACTCGTCTCTTGTCACTGAAGCTTTCTCCCCCAGCAGAGGTGGGAGCTAACTCCCTCTGGTTCCAGGTTACCAGGACGACTCCTTTTCTTTTTGGCTTACTATTGCATTTGTATCTTTCCGAACATTTTAACTTACACTAGGGATAGGTATTCCCTGATTGTTCTTAATGAAGGACTTTAAAAAAAAATCTAATTTTAAAACTTCCTAAGAGTTTATTGGTTTGTCATGTCTGCACGGATCCTGTTATGCATAACTCTTAAAATTTAGAGCTTTAAAGTAAGATCCACAATTGTATTGTTAACACGTGGTCGTGGACCTTGCTCTTCGAGTTTTGGCTGTACAGTTGTCATTGTTTAAATCAAGTGCAAAAGAGGTTATTCTTGTTTATTTAGTGTAATAACTGTTTACAGTTAAAACTTTAAAGACTCATAAAAGGAGATCTGCTGTATTTTAAAGATCTCATCATTCTTATGGGAGAGACACAACACTGACGCTAGGAAAGGCAACAGATTGCTTCTGTCATATCGCTTTGCAGTTTTGGAGTGTACTTAAAGGATTATGATTGATAAGGCTGTCTTGCCAGAGAATGTTGACACAGGTGTGCATCGTTATCTTAATTAAGATCCTGAGAAAATGTTGTCTATAAAATGGTGATATAATAAGGGCGGCATATTTCTGTACAGTTGTGCTTTTGGAGAATTTAATTGCATAGAAACCTGTCTTTGAGCTTCCAGATTTTGTGAGCACTTTGGCAGCAGAAGTTTTAGAGAGAAATGATAGTTCAATGTTAAGTGTTCTGGCATGTATTAATACTACTTGTGGCTTTTTGGCAATGCCTTTGTTGACTTTTTTTGTGCTTCCATCTTTGTGGAATAATAGTTCCTGATTTAGAAAGAAAAGCATAAATAGCGTAGTATATTATTAAGCAAACGTTTATTAGTGTTCAGTAAAAATATGTAGAGGAAGGCATGCTTAATGTGCAGAAACAGGATTGTAATAAAAAGGTAAATATATAAGAAATTTATGTCCCTTCACTTTTTTTTAGAAGACAGTCTCCTAGAATGTTTTAATGATCTAAAACAATTTCTTTTTTCTTATTGTCAAGTACTTAACTACATTTTTTATGGAATGCCTTGTTTTTATTTCCAGACGTAGAAGAAAACTGTTTTATTTCTTCCAAGATGTGGTTCTGTAAACTTGAATTGATGAGCAAGTGAAGACAGTGCATTTAGACTCTTATTAGTTTAAGGATCTGAATCATAACCTGGATGACCACTAGAATAGCATTACTGTCCTTTACTTCAAATCTCTGAATGCCAAATGCCAAAACAATAGCAGGACGGATGCTGTTGATTATATTACCCCTTGGCTTACCCAGCACCTAATACCCTTCAACATAAGTATTGCATTAAGATTTCCCCCCTCTCTTTGTAGCTCATGATTTCCTGGAAGCTGGCTGTCCATCAGTGTGTATGTAAGATGTGTGAGTGTTTTTCTTTAATATTAAAACTCATTGTAGAAAGAGGAAATGAAAGTGGAGGAGGCCATAGGCGTTATGATCGGAGAAGCCAGGTGTAGAGTCACAGCTCATTCGTGACTCCAAGGATAATGAGCTGCAGAGCATTACATGGTAAACTAAAATCAAAGAATGACTTATTTAGCTTTGTTTGCTGAAACTAAAACAAGAGCATTAATTTTGACATAATTGCTTTACTTTTCCCCCAACTCCCCTTCAAAAATTTCTTTTCTGGCAGCTAAGATCAGCATCCCAATGCTATTATCCATACATTATTTTCAAATTTGATATGCTGTGTTAAAAGAAATGAAATAGGAATATGAGCTAATTACCTGTCATCTGTTTTAATAAGTCACACCAAGTAATAATATATTAATATATAATAATATATTTTTACAGTATAGAAATCTTGTGGAAATTTTCAGTGTTCTTCAGTTGATAATGTGCAAGTAAATGAGATCATGTAATCCTGAGTGAATTAAACATGTTCCTTAAAACAGATTATGAAAACAGGATCATATTTTGGAACAGTGTTTTAACTCTGAGATAGCACAGCCTATTTTGTGTGGTAATATCTCAATATCTTTGTGTATTTCTCTTCAGTGTCTACATTGTGTTGGCTCCTGTAGTTTAACATCTTTCCCGTATAAATGTTAGCTGTTTTATAGAGAATAATTGTCCTTAATAGAATAGCAGCTGATACCACTCTAAGAAGATGTAAAATCTTGGTATTATTTTTTTCTTGTTCAGTAATGACTCTGGTTTGCTTTCATAGCACTACTCTGGAGTGTGATACTCATGACTTATTTCTGCATAAATCTGCAGTATTTTACAGCTAGAGTATACCTGAGCACCAATTTAGCTTGACAAATTAACTTAGATGCTTCAAAATTGAAAACCAGTATATTCAAATGTCGTTAAAGTTTAAATCTTTATTAGTAAGGATGCACTTAACATTTGTTCAGGAGAATAGAATATAATTTTCTCCTGCAGTTGTCATTTATGTAATCCATTTTTCTAGCCTTTTCTCAGGCTAATGATATTCCACACCTTGATACAGTCTTTAGTTGTTTATTTGCGATAATATAGAGTGATACCTTGGAGAAAATTAGATTAGATATTCATATCTAATATCCCAAAAGTATTTAACCAGACTCCTGTGTTTCCTTGAACAGAATCGTTTCCATTTTCTGTGCAGGTTTTAAGTATGATGTTTCTGTAACACATTTGGATGTTTTCAGCTAAGCTCACTTCTGAACCATGGGGTTCCTCCAAATGTTGACTGAAATTTGTCCTTGCGCATCCCCAGGCTCATCTGCAAGTGAGTGTCTGCACAGTTGTGCTTGTGTGTGAAGTAAACCCAAAATAACATCAGCGTTTGCTTTACCAAAGTATTTGTATTGGAAATAGGGATGGTCTAAGTACAGAATGTCACTTGAGGCCTTTGATTATTAAAGTTTTACCAATGCATTGGTAAGTAGGAAAATTTTTGATTCATGGAAATGCACTTAAAATGCATTTATTTTTTAATGTTATCATCGGATAGTGAAATTTTTGAACTCAGTGCTTTTCGTAAAAATCAAGACTAAAGTTATGATATGTTATAGAAATAGGATTATTATTTAAAGGAAATAATGTTTATATCAAATTACAGTTTTTGATTATTTTCATTACCCCAGTTCTTTTAAGAATAAACTTAGAGGGAGTATCAGCTCTAGTCATGGGTACTAAACTCTTTTAAAAAGACAAAGGATATACAGGTGTGCACAAAACTTGTCACTTCTCATCAAAATAGGGGCTGCTGAATACAAGCAGATGAGAAAAGCTATGAGAAAAAAAAATACTGTGAAGAATATTTGTGTTGCCTAGTGGGGAGAGCAAGTACTGGATTTAGTGATAGAGAATATTTTCTTAAGTAAAAAAGATGGTTGGATGACAAAAATAAAAGCTAATTCTACAGAAGGCAACTCTAGTACAGCCTGCAGTAGAATAAGTGCTTCTCTGTGGATACTTTCAAAGACATTAAAGTGATTTTTAATGTCATATAATTGTTTTTAAATAACACACTTGTGTTCTTCTATCACTGATTGGGCTTTATGGGGCTTCATGTATGACCAAGAGCTGAAGCATTACAGTGACTTAGGAAACACACAAATATGAAGAAAATGTTAAACAGTGAGCAATCTGATTCCTCTTTGTTTGCCTTTAAGCTTAGTTTTTGGTTTTGGTTTTGTTTTTTTAACCACATGTAAACTTGTTGAATTTAAAAGACAGGAGGATTCGATTTTTCTTCCCTCCTAAGGATGAATATAGGAAAAACCTAAACATATGTGCAAATTGGTTGAGTTTTATATCTGTTATTAGCCAAAATTTATTATGAAGATTCATATTTATTTCTTATATATTAATGGTATTCAAATGTGTTAAAACTGATACTTCTTTTATATAAAATAGGTGTGTGAGGGGGGTCCCCCACTCTTGAAAATATGAAGAAAGCATGTCCTTTCAACAGTAGGAGGTTATGGTTGATTAATTGAGAAGGTTATACTAAATGTTCTCTAGTGGAAATGGCTAGAGTATGCTTTTTGAGAACTATATCATTCAGGAATAAAATCAGTTGAAGTATTGGTAATTAAATTGTAATTCAATGAAGAAACAAACTGGTAGGAAAGATGAAGCTAACTCTTGCTGTTTTTCTCTTTAAGAATCTACAGTCCATAATGGAGCTACTGTACTGGCTATTGGAAGAAGGAGATTCTGAAGATAGGGAGGTAATATTATCTCTTTTCAAAGAATACTTTCCTCTGTAATCCTGTGCCTTTATTACATATAAGAACTTTATCTAGTAGAGAGCAATTTCTTTAAATTTGGGGTATGGAAACAATCTGGTTTTCCTGTGTTGAGTTTTCGAGCTCCTCCTCCTGGAGTAATAGGCTATGTTGGGAGAGCTGAGAAATCTCATCTAGGCATACTCAGCACCCTTAAAATAGCTTCTTTCTGAGAATTAGATCTGTGATGATGGCCTACCCCGTTCTAGTAGATGTCATTTTAGCTTGTGGTTGATGTGCAGGCATTGAGCATGTTGCTTAGCTGTCCTCATTTACCTCTCTGGCTTTGTTGCCTTCTCTGGAGGAACGTGCTCTCGGCAGGGTGGTTTACTGCCAGCCACCACCCAGCTCTGAGTGGGAGACTTGCTGGTTGACAACTGGTTCCAGGGCTCTGCCAAAGAGCTCACCAGGCCCAGCCTGGGCTGCTCTAGTGCACTGGAGGCCAGGAGCTCCCACACACGGGTTCCTTCCCTAGCTGTCAGCTTTAGGTCCCTTTCCATTTTTTGTGTAATCCTAGGCTATGGGTAATACTTTCCGTTTCCTCTCACTAGGCTGGCTTGTTGCTTTCTTTGCAGCTGTTGCAGGGATTCACATGGAATGGAGGACTCTGTTTGATTCTGGATGAGATCTTTGATCATCTCCCCACATGCTTTTCCAGTTTCAGAAACCTAATGCTGGTGTTAAAGAATGAATCTAAGATTCTTGAACAACAAAAATTAAAAATGAAAAATCTGTGTCAATAAGAAAATCTTCCATCTTTTCATGCTACGTTGCTACATTGCCCATGCAAGTTAAATTAACAACAGAGTCAAACCCTTTTATAAATTATCAATCACTATGTCTAAGAATGTTTATAAAGGCTTAAATTGTGTAATGGTATTTATATCATTTTTTTTCCTTTTTAAGAAAAATGATATACTTTTCTAGTCATCAAAAATACTCCCTGGGGCCTCCCTGGTGGCGCAAGTGGTTGAGAGTCCGCCTGCCAATGCAGGGGATACGGGTTCGTGCCCCGGTCTGGGAGGATCCCATATGCCGCGGAGCGGCTGGGCCCGTGAGCCATGGCCGCTGGGCCTGCGCATCCGGAGCCTGTGCTCCGCAACGGGAGAGGCCACAACAGTGAGAGGCCCACATACCGCAAAAAGAAAAAAAAAAAAAAAAAAAAAATACTCCCTGAACTATATCTATGGAGGGATATTAATGTAATAATAGAGGGCTTTATGATGTCTAATTATATAATTGGGAAATTGGTAAGCAACAGTAGTAGCTAAAATCAATTTCTTCTATTAAAGAGCTAGTATACATTTAAAAACAAAAACCTTCAAGAAGGAGACTCTTTAATCTTTAAATCATATGATGTTTTTGGTTAATACAACAGGAAGAGGAAATATACTAATCTCAGATTCTTTTATTCTTGCCTAGGTAGAGGTTGGAAGCAGCTGAGGAGCTATTAACATGTAGCCTAGAAAAAAAACGATACAAAAGTGATTACTTGGAAGGCAGTTTACATTTGCAGAACAATTCAATATTATGTCCTTGACCAACTTTTACACTTCATATACTTGGGTTATTACTCTAGCTTTTAAAATATCAATCTATGGTGTAGCTTGTGTATGGAATGCGAGGGTATTTTTGAATTGACTGGGTCTTGCTGGTCATTCTAAAATGTGCTACAGTATTACAAAGTTGAAATGTAATATTTATTAATAGAAGGAAAATATAAAATTTAATATCTGGGCAACTGTGACCTTTAAACCTACTTTAAAAGTCTAATCTTGACATCTGTGACACTATTTTTTGTCTTTGTTATATAGATAGAATTATGGATATTCTACAATCCAAATGATTTACTTATTAATTCCAAATTTTGTTCTCTATAATGGACTTTTAAAATAAAAAGAATACGTGCTTTAGTCATGGACTAATTTATTAAGCATTCGTACACAGAAAAGCAGCCTTGATTAATTTAAAACTGTGAAAGAGGGCAGGTAAAACTGTTTTCGGCTGAAATTTACTAATGCAGTAACCATTTAAATTAAATGTTTGTTAACGTAATAGTGATGGCATTTTCTCCTCCTCCTCCTTGTGGTTTTGTCCAACTAGATGTTACAGTGGCAGTTGCGCTGACTGTTAAGTGTTTAAATGATGACACCATTATGTGAAGTGATTTTGAAATGAGAGATTCCAGCCAAGAATTACATCTGCTCCCATCTCCTTCAAATCATACTCTCTGGCAGTACAGATTATGATTGATTTGTTTGTGACAGATTGCAGGAAACAGTCATTGATTTTTCAATATTTTACCTTAAAATTATTTACAGTTGTAACCATGGGGAGGTATTTCCATGGGCTGTCAGCCCCTGAAAGACTAGGATAATATTCCCTGCTCTCTGACAAGACAAATTACCTGTAATGAGTGCAGTAGCTGAAGGGTATACTTTTATTTTAAAATATGTCAATAACCCCTGTGACTAAACGAATATTGATTTAGCATAATGAAGCCTGAGTAATGTGAAAATGAGCTTTTTCAAGGAGCATGGTAAAGACTTTCTTTTTAGCTGGTTGTAAGAAGCTTTTCATTCTTTTCAACTAGCTAGTGGAGATAAGGAGTTTTATATGCAAACCATCAGGAATGATAGTGTTGTTTGTGATAACCAGGGTCCAAATATTTTGCCCTTGCTTTTATCGATTCTTTTTCAGATCTTATTTGGAGTCTTACTTTCAGTCATAGAATAGCTACTGATTTGCTTGCTCTTATCTTTAACCAAATTATTGTATTTACCATTTCACCATATTTTGCGTTAGAACCTCTGGTATTGAATATTAAAATATAAGTCTATATACAATCATTTGTAGATGACATAATAATTATCTTCAGACATTTCAAATAGGTCTATTGTAGTATTTAAAGTGCTGTATGCTATGGTAGAATAATTCCTAGTCCCTGGACATCAGACTGCTTTCAGTGGGAATGAAGATTAATTTACTTAAGCCCTGATATTTTAGGCATCATTGCATGTTTTCATTTTTGTCAGACTTCCACCCACCCTTTTCAAATGTAATTCTCAACTTTTTAATGGATTAAGATCCCAGTACCTAAGGTCCTTCAAACAAGAATGATAATAAAGTAGTATATTGCTTTATTTTATAGTTCATCAAGAAGCCAAAGATCTTATGCCTGACTAAGTATCTCCATATCTAACTTGGTAAGGAGAAAATAGAGTAAACAATGCCTATAATATATAGTAGAAAAGTCAGTATTTGAAGATGTCTAACTTGTATTCCATGGGAACCTAGGGTATTTTATGATAACTAATAGTAATAAAATTTTATTGAAAGCAATAGGTAAAGTCCCTTTAGAAATTAAAAATGAGTTATGATTCAAAGAAAATTCAGATGGCTCTTTGTGAGTGCTAGTTCTTTTGTAGCATTGCATTGGAAATGTTGCAATAAAATGAAAAATATAAACATATCTTTTAATGGAAAATAGGATAGACTCTAGAACAGAAAATTATCGTTTTATTTTTTCCCAGGAATTTGCCTGAGGGTGATGATCTCTGTTACTCGTCTTAGTTGTGTCCTGCAATAAGCTGGATGCTTTATAAAATACTGGTCCCTTGGTTTCAAATGCTGTAAGATTTTAGTTCTCCATCACCCCCTCCCCCCAATTTTTTCCTTTTTTCTATAAAGGACCTTTGAAAATAGAAATATAAAGGTTGCACTGTCATCACATATGAAACTGGTAGCCCAAATTCTTCAACCATTAATTTGGTTTATAGTTTTCTAAGTTGGTATTTTAGCCTTAGAACTTATCTGTGGTTAAGGCCTATCTATAGATGTGCCCTCCAGAAAAAAATGAATATAGATTTTTTTTCCTCAATAGTTTTTTTAAAATGAAGCGTATTTTCTTCATACAAATCTACGTTAAGGAAAACATCTATATTGTTGTTTAGTTTATTTTGGAGTAAAATAATAAATGTATATGGTAAGTACCTCCTGACCCCATCACTTAGTTTAAACCTATCTGTTCATTTTATAGTACATGTGCAGAACTATTTACGTGAATAAAATTCAATAAATACGTAGATAAAGTAAAGCTTTTTCTGGGGAAATTATCCTCTTTTGGATACTCTGCCCTTTTCCATTTCTTTTCTCCCCTTGGAAAACAAAAATCTTGCCCTTGTTCTCCTTTAGGGAAAAACTATTTAGATAAAGTGTTTTTAAATCATGCAAGTCATTGCCTGGGGTTGGTTAAAGCATTTACTTTTTTGAAAAGGAGAAAATGCCCCTGTTTTAAAAATCTTTCTTGTATTTTTATCTATTAAGATAAACAGTTTACTTTGATACGGTACATACCAATCTACTTAGTTAATTTTTTTTCCAGAATTCATTTTACTGTGCTTGGTATGACCTTCTATGATAACTTAATATAGGAACAAATTAGCATATAATTCTATTTTCCATGTGACCTCAACCAGTTGCAGAATTGTACCGCCACTTTTGGGGCGCAGTTTGATAGTTTATGTAGACTGTAGCATTTTTAAGTGTTTGCAAATGTTCAGTGCATCCTGCCTAAGGTGTTATCGAAAATGTTTAAAAGTAAGCAGTTAGAGGAAATACCCCTATTCCTAGGGTATCAAAATGCCTTCTAAAGGTAGCATTTTAAATTAGTGTGCATAATTGATTAGTGATTTGTCTTTCTACCAAGCATAAAGTAACAGGGCAAAGTTAAGTGAGGTTGGTGAAGTATAAGAAGATATTAGGGACTGATGGTGACAATGATCATGGCAACTAAATGGATTTTTTTTTTCTTTTAGATTCAGCTATCAGTCTGAAATTTCCTGTGGTCTGTTCAGTCTAGATGCAAAGGCCTGGAAAAATCAAGTGCTCAAGTTGTTTAAATATGTTTTGGATGTTCTTATTTATAGATTACAGTATTTTTCCACTTAAAATCCACAGTTGTCTTGCAGAAGAAGGTTATTCCCTTCTAGATCACCCGTTTTATTTGACATGCTTAGTGTTGTAATGTATTACCAAATGCTATCTGTTTTAATCAAAGTATAGAAAAAATAAAATCAATTTTATATGTTGACTATTTTTCTAAAACGACTTTATTGGATTGAATGAATGTTTATACCTGAAAAAGAGCGTTCCAAAAAAAAAAATCACATTCTCCAACATAGCAATTCTTCTGGCAATCTGATATCATTAGAATAGGTTTAAAATCACTTTCTAATGTGACTGTATTATATTTATGGGAGAAAAAAGACTTGAAAGGTATCCTTATATATATTTTAATTCTCTATATTAGTTCCTCTGAAATAGAACATTTTCTTCTCAAAAAATCTATTAGCTCGACTCAGATAAAAGAAAAAAAATCATAACTGGCAGAGCATTTGTTACGTGTTTGAGTACTTGTTATGTAAACAAGGTTGACATCCAGTCTTTCACAGAGTTCTTACATTTGGGGAGAGTGAATAATGACCATTTGCCTTGCCATTGGGAAATTCCTTGTTGTGGCCTTTGTGGTGGCTGTAGGAAAATGGAAGGATTCCTCTGTGGCAGGCAGGCCTCTGGCTTCTGTGGTGTGAACACTGTCAAGGGGTATGTCTCACTAGAGGTGGCCCTTAGCGAGGGAACTGGGGCGATTCACAGATGCTGATGACACTCGAAGAAGCAGTTGTGAGTGACTGTTTTGTAAATGACCCAGTTCGTACTTCATCCACTTCTGTAGTTTTTACAAAGTGCTATGATAAATTCTTAAGCTCAGGTCTCCATATGGCAAAGTAAATTTATTAGGCTAGAGTGTTTCTTTTTTATTTTTAATTAAACTTAGTACTTTGAGATCATTATAGATTTCACATGCAGTTGTACTAAATAATGGAGAGGTCCTTTGTACCCTTTACCTAGTTTCCCCAAATAGTATGGTGTATAGTGCCATATCACAACCTGGACGTTGGCATCAGTACAGCCAAAATGCAGAACAGTTCCTTCAGCACAAGGATTCCTCATGTTGCCCTTGTGTATCCATAGCTGCTTCTGTCCTGCTCCCCTTCCTTAACCATAGCAACCACTAGGCTGTTCTCCATTTCTATAATTTTTTCTTTTCAAGGATGTTATATAAATGGAATCATATAGTATATAACCTTTTGGAGTTGACTTTTCTCACTCAGCACAATTTTCTGGAGATTCAACTTGAATATTTCAAGCCTGTTCTTTTTATGTTTGGGTAATATCCCATGGTATGGTTGTCCCACAGTTTGTTTAACCATTTACCAGTTGAGACTTCAGGGTTGTTTCTGGGTTTTCACTATTACGAATAAAACTGCTGTAAACATTAGTGTATAGATTTTTGTGTGAACGTAAGTTTTCATTTTCCTGGGATAAATGCCCAGTAGTGCGATTGTGGGTCATATGATAATTACAGAGAGCATTTCTTTTTAAGACTAGAATTGATTTTGTGTGTATGGAAGGGGAGACAAAGAGGACATCTACATTTTTGTGGTATTTTTGCTTTTACTGGATTTGTTTATGATTTCAAAACATGCAGACTATCTTTTTTTTTTTTTTTTTTGCGGTACGGTACGCGGGCCTCTCACTGTTACGGCCTCTCCCGCTGTGGAGCACAGGCTCTGGACGCGCAGGCTCAGCGGCCATGGCTCACGGGCCCAGCCGCTCTGCGGCATGCGGGATCCTCCCGGACCAGGCACGAACCCGTGTCCCCTGCATCGGCAGGCAGACTCTCAACCACTGCGCCATCAGGGAAGCCCCATGCAGACTATCTTAAATAACTTGTAGCTAGATATCAAAAAACATTTTTTCCACAACCTAGCTTTTGTTCTTATTTTTAGAGAAATATTTTTGAGAAAAAAATACTTTTGGGGGGGTAAACAATTTCTATGTAAAGGAATAAAGGTAGACATATACTATAGAAAAGATGCTGCAAAGCTGACAGGTTACTTGAGGAAATTTTCCAAGCGTTAATAGAGAGACTTGACGTTCAAGGATACATTATAATAGTTTTTCAATTGGTAGACTCTAGCTTTTGTCACTACCATGTTGCCTGTAGTTTTTATTTGTAGAATGAATTCATTATCTTTATAATTTATGTTCAGCGATATTGCATTTAATGTCCATCTAATTCAACTATATGCACTTAGGAAGAAAAGAAGGAAATAAAAAACAATAAGTATCTATTCTAGTACGTGGCCCCTAAAAGGCAACTATTGATACTTTACATGATGCTTAATGGAAGAAACAGCTCTGTTCCCAACCCTGGTGGAATTTATACTGTTATACTTCCTGAGAGGCATGTATGAAACCGTCTGTGCTATATTTTGGGAGATACTTACTGAAAGGATTTTCAAGGATAATTTTTATTCGGATTTTCCACCGTATATATTGACTTTAGAACTCTTACTGAAGATGTAGCTCCATTTCTTTTTTAGAAACATTGGATGCCTTTAACTGGTTACAATAATCCTTCTAACAAAAGTCAATATTTTAAATCTTTAACCTTTTTGAGTGAGGCCCTAGGCCCAGAGGAACCCCAATCTTGCAATTCTTCTAAATATAGTTAAAATATAGTTAATCTAAATATAGTTAAATCTTTAGCCCATTATGGTCATGACCACAGTGATATAAATGACATAAGATAATAAAATAGTCCTTGCCCTTAAAATGACCTGGACAAAAGATAGTATGGACATATAAAATCTTTGAATACCAGTAGTCACTCATCAAGAAGCAGCTAGGGAAGCATCTACTGTCTAGCACTTCTAGGAACTGGGACCCTAACAGTAAAGAAGAGCAATACAGGCCCTGATCCCTTTGCGGGGTTCTCATGGCTCTTAGATTGGGGGGTGAGGACAGGGGAGAAGTAAAAAGAAACTGAGATAGAGTCTAACATGATTTTGTGTTGCTAGAAATCCAGAACCTTTGGAATTTAGGAGAGAGAACTAGGAAAGCTGAAACTGCTGGAGCAGGCCTCACAGAAAATGGTGGGCTTGAATTGGGAAGGAGCATGTATGTGACACAGAGAAGGAGGACATCGAGGACATCAGGAGCAGAGGGAAATGAGCTGCAGCGTGGTTTGTTGGAAGTGAGATGCAATCTGGTCTGGTCATCAAAATAGTAGGTGACTGCCCCAAAGTGTACTTAACAGCTTCCTATGTTTTAGGAACTCACCAGAAATGTGGCATGCATTAAGAGTAATATTTGAGTTTAAATATGTATATTTGAGTGAAAAACCAAATGGATACTCTTCTTAAAACTAGGACTTGGAAGTAGCTTTTAGGCTATGAGGCTCAGTATGTGTGTGTGAATGTGAAAAACAACCTTAGTTTCCTCCATTTGTGTTTGATAAGGAATAAGATATTTTGTACCTTTCTGATGTGTTAAATGCATAATCTGTAAGACTATAATATTTTAAAATGTTTTATTTTAGGCTTAAAATAAAAGAACTTAAAGTTCTTTTAGAAGAGCTCCAAAATTAAAACTGCAAGATCACATATAGATAAAAGTTACATAAAGAATACATTTGTAAGGTGGTACATAGAGCTGATGGCTTTACTAAGAAACTATTTTGGACACCCTAAGAAAATACAGGCATTTCTGTGCATTCTTTTCAAGTGTTCAAGGTAGTAAGAGAGCTGAGAGCCTTTTCTAAATATGCATCCAATTTTAGAAGGCTAAACTAGGAAGCAGTAATATGCCTGAGGCCCTTTAAGTCAGGAACTTGGAAAAAGGAAGCCACCTAAAGGACTATCAGAGTTTCTTTAAATTTATATAAATCATAGATTTGATCAACGTGGTTATAAAAGACATCAAAATTAAGATATTCAGGATTTTATGTGTAATAATACAGATTCCAGTGCCCCCAACTATACGCCATTGCCAGTGAGGAGGCCAAAATGAATTGTGTTTTAGGAAAGTGCTCCATTAGGTGGGCGACTTAAAAGTTCTGAGTGTGTATAATGAGCCAGCACTGTGGAATCATCTTGTCATACTGTTTATCTAGCAGTTTAAAAAAAAAAAAATGGGGCTTCCCTGGTGGCGCAGTGGTTGAGAGTCCGCCTGCCGATGCAGGGGACACGGGTTCGTGCCCCGGTCCGGGAAGATCTCACATGCCGCGGAGTGGCTGGGCCCGTGAGCCGTGGCCGCTGAGCCTGCCCGCCCGGAGCCTGTGCTTCGCAACGGGAGAGGCCACAACAGTGAGAGGCCCACGCACCGCAAAAAAAAAAAAAAAAAAAAAAATGAAAATGGTGCTATTTTAGACAGTTAGAAAAAAATTTTTTTTACAAATATTGCACATCATAGGTTGGTTACCACTAGACTTCCTGACTCTGCTGGGATTGCTGTATCCTCTGTATATTCTTTTAAAATACGAGGCACTTTATAATTTTGTCTATAATTGTTTATATATATTTTCTCCACAAAATGTTTTTAGAACAACTTATTGCTAAATTACCTTAACCTACCTGCCATTTTTAAACTTTATGTATGAATATACTGAAGTGTCAGTTGCAAGACACATTAGCAGACTATTTAATTTTCTTTTCCAGGAGTCTTTTTATTCAAAACGCCTTGCAAACTCTATGCATAAAAATAGCAGACAGCTTCCACTTGCAGGCTTTTGAAGCTGGAGAAGATGTGTTTTTCACGTGAAGAAACTTGAGTCCCAGGAAGATGAAATGCCTTGCTACTAAGTGGTAATAAGGATCTTTTGACTCCACAGCAAATGCTGCCATCTTGAAGATGCTTGTCCCCAGGTCTGGAAATTCAATCTGCAGATGGTTGTATCACATCCCTATTCTTCATAATATTTTATTCTATACACATCAGAAATAAATGTCTACCTGCCATCTGTACATGTCATACAAACATTTTGTCACCCAGTATGGGTACAAGTAACAAGTTAAAGTATGTTAATCTCAGAACTGAATTTTAACCAACAGAATGTTCCATGTATTCATTACTATTTATACATACCTGCTGGCTTTTAACATTGTGATAAATCCAGGGAATCAAATATGAATACAATATGTTTCCTGAATTCAACAACGTGGGCATTGGGCTCAGGCATGGAGATGAAATGGTGAACAGCATGCAGTGTTTACCTTTGTGGAGCTTGGAGCTTAGCATCTATCTTGGCTACAGGGGCATAAACAGACCATTTCAGCACAGCACGGTGAGAGGGAAAGGCCAGGTGCCATGGGACCCCAGAGGCAGAGTCCCCAGCCAAGCCTGACGGAGGGTGGGCAAAGTCAAGGAAGGCTTCCTGGAGGAGAGGGGCATTCGGGTTGAGCCTTGAAGGAAGGGGGAGCAAAGAAAGACAAGGGAGAGCATGTGCCTTCAGGAGTCAGCAAGGAGTTTGAAAGAAGCAGGAGAGGTGCGTGCGGAGATTAGAAGGCGAGATGAGAGTAATCAGGGCCAGGCTGCAAAGGGTGGTTTATACGCCCGAGTCAGCAGCTTGGACCTCATCTTACTTTCACCTGACCAGCTCTGCGTTGTGGAGGTATCGTGTTTGGTGGCAGCATGGGCAGTACATTGGAGACCAGCAAGACTGGTGGTGAGAGACTAGTTCGGTGGTTTTTGCAAGTAATTGTCCAGGGACGAGAATAGTTGTGGGAGCCAGGGGAAGGAGAACTGTCGGTGGATTGATGGGAGATGCTAAGATGCTAGAAATTAAAGGAACTGTGGCTGACTGGTTACGTATGGGGGTAAAGGAAAAGCCTGTCAACGAGGGCGTCCAGAAGGCTGCAGCAGTTAGTTCGTGGTGGTGGTGTTTTGAGACAGGGAACCTAGGAGAAGGAGGTCTAATGGGAGAAAAGACAGTGTGGGCCGAGTAGATGGTGAGATGCTAGTCGAATATCCAGGGGATTTGGAACTCACAATCTAGTAGCAGGCAGGGAACACAATCTATTCTTTCCTATCCGCTTGTTTTCATTTCTCTGAAAGGCACATTTCTCCAAAAATGTATTTTCTTTCATTATTAAATGTTGTTTTCCTTTTTTTCTTATGTGATACAGCTGTAATGGTCCTGTGAAAAGCAAGTCTGAGATGAACCGGTCAATATTATTGGGCAGCGTTTGTTTTTATAAAAAGATGGGGTTCAGAATGATACGAAGGAAGGAAAGTGAAAGAATATTCCTGGCTATAGCTGTCCCCTAAACTGTTCAGTGGATTAAGTATACTCAATTTCATTTGTGCAGAGGGATTTAAAGATAGAGAGGGAGGGGCAAAACATTTCCAAGAAAAAAGCACTGGAGAATATTTTTGTTTTTAGACACTTGGTGAGTTTGGATTACAACATATGCTTAAGTGATTAGTAAGTAACATTATCTGGATCATGTTACTTCCAACATTCACCCACAGGTCCTTACTCAGCATGTACTGGGTACTGGACAGTGTTGGCCATCGAGTAGAGACCATAGTGGGCATGGTCCTTCCCTCAGAGTTTATAGTCTAGCTGGAGGGTTATAAATCCTGAAGGTAGCTTTTTATGATATTTCTGTCCATGTTTGTTTAATATAGTTGACATACATTGCGAGGACAACTTACGACTCTCAAATCCTATAAAAATGAACGTTTATGCCTCCAGAGGGCACTGCCATGTTCACAGGAGGAAGAAAAAGAAAGGATTCAGGCTGCCTTGACTTTCTATCTGTTGAGGTGGGGCTAGTTGGAATTGTTTCTCAAATCAGGGGACTGGAGCACATGTGGACAGTAGCTCCTGGCTATTCCTGTGTAGCTAAGAAATGGAGTTGTGACTTGCTTGCTCAAAAGGGTCAACATTCCCCACCAGAGTGGTACATTTGTTACAGTTGATGGGCCTGTGTTGACACCATCACCCAAAGTCCATAGTTTACATTAAGGTTTACTGTTGGTGGTTTATATTCTGTGGATTTGGACAACTGTGTAATGACATGTATCCACCATTAAAGAGTATCATACAGAATAGTTTCACTGCCCTAAAAATCCTCTGTGCTTTGCTTATTCATCCTTTCCTCTCCACTAACCCCTGACAGCCATTGATCTTTTTACTGTCTCCATAGTTTTGCCTTTTCCATCATGTCATACTGTTAGAATCATCAAGTATTTAGCCTTTTCGGATTGGCTTCTTTTAGTTAGTGATATGCCTTTAAGGTTTCTCTCTGTCTTTTCATGGCTTGATAACTCATTTCTTTTTAGTGCTGAATAATATTTCATTGAATGTACCAGAGTTTTTCCATTTACTTAATGAAGTGTATCTTGGTTGCTTCCAAGTTTTGGCAGTTATGAATAAAGTGGCTGTAAACATCTGTACGCAGGTTTTTGCGTGGATATAAATTTTCAACTCCTTTGGGTAAATACCATGGAGTCCTATTGTTGGATCATATGTAAGAGTATTAAGTTTTATAAGAAGCTGCCAAACTGTCTTACGAAAGTGGCTGTATTGTTTTGCATTCCCACCAGCGAGGAACGAGATAGACCCATGATTAGGTCTCTGTCTTTTAATGAGCCCGCTGCACCTCTTGTCTGAACTTCGCAATCCTCCTCAGTCTCCCGCCCCCTTAGGTAGGACAGGGTGGCTAGAGCGGGCTGCAGCTACATATTTCCCTTCCTCCCTGTGGAAGGCTATGGCCAGCTGGAAGTGAGTATTTCTTTTCCTTCAGGTCAGTTAGGCTCTGGTAAAAGCCTAGCAGGTTAGGCTCTATGAAAATAGTTTCTCCTGAGAGCAGACCTTGTTAAGAAGAAAGCTCTGGCACGTTTCAAAAATGCTTCCTTTTCCCCCTCCGCCTGCCAGAGGCATGAGGGGATTTTTCCTGGACGTTCACTGTGAGGACCTGGTTGAGCTCCTGGAGGTGAAACACAAAAGGGTGGGGACTCCCTGTGACTGGGCCCCCCGGAACTTTTGCCTTCAGAGTTGTCCACACTGAGCCTCCAGCAACTGGGCAATTACAGTTCAGGCTCTCCCACCCTGCCATTGGCTCCCATGGAGGTTTCTGCTTACGGGTTTCTGCTCTAGTGAGTTGTGATTTTCTGTACTCATCTGTCTCTCACGCCAGCTTTAGGGGCAGAAGTTTGCCCTGTAACCGCACTTCCCTTATGCATCTCACGAGATTGGCTGATTTTTCAGTTTGTTCATTTTTTTACTTGTTTTATATTGGAGTTGGTGACATCTATGCTCCTTACGTGTTAGACCAGAAACCAGAAATCCACAAACATTTATCAGCCTGTGACAAGATAAATACCAAATAATAAGAGAAAGCATTTAGAAACTTACATAACGATTTGACTTTGCCATGATATCCACGTGCACTATTTTATATTTTACAAAAATATTGGTCTGCAGAAGATTGGAAATTAGAAGCAAAACAAAAAGACAACAAACGATTGGCCCTTCACTACAGATAGGTGGAGAAGCATGGAACTGGGAGGCAGTCAAGAAAATGATGATTGGGGATGGGAATTATACCACTTTATCAGTTGTCCAGAAGGTGCTCTGAGATTCCAGGGGAAGAAAGTCAAACTGCTTGGAGTGCACAGAAAAGGGTGATTAGGGCCTTTCAGAGTGGCTGTGCTGGGCAGGGTACAGTGGCTTATGGGAGAGCATAGACATCCTCCACCCCCCACCTACCTCGCCCCTGCTGTCAGAGTGATCTTCCTAACATGGAGGTCAGATCATGTCACCCCCCTTGCTTAAGTTCTTTAGAGACACCTTCTGCCTAACGCTCCTCAACTTCTCAGCACCATTCCTAAGGCTGCTCTCCACCTGACCAGAGGACCCCTCTCACATCGTTTTCTACCACTCCAGCCTGTGACCCTTCTCTCCAGCAGCTGGTTTTCCTGGAGTAGATCATGGCGTGCACTCCCACCTCAGTCACGCATGTGCATGACTGAGGTCTCTTCTGTTGGGAAGGCATCTGTGGTCTCTTCTGTTGGGAAGGCCTTCCCTCCTCTCACTGTTCTCTGGTGAAATCCTACATATCCTTTAACATCATCCTCTTGGGGGTTTTCCTGCATTTGATGTCAAATGCACAGGTGAGGTGGGCCCAGGTGCTCAGTCAATGTGGGGTGAGTGTGGAGCTGGAAGGGAAACTTACAGATTCTGCTACATTTCTGATGATTTCATGTTCTTGTGTCTTCTTTGGGCATCTCCTGACTGGAAAGGGGAATGTGTTTCAGGCAATTAGGTAGGAGCAATTACCAAATAACACTGAAACTAGCATCTGGATGCCTCAGGGCTGCAGGGAGACCAGAGAAGAGGCCACTGAAGGTCGGGCTCTCCTGGGGCAGCTTTCCTGGGGTTCCCATCCTTCTCAGAGAGGCAGCCTCTAAAGCAGGGCTTGGCAAACTTTTTCTCGAAGGAGCCAGATAATGAATATTTTTGGCTTTGTGGGCCAGACAATGTCTGTTGCAACTATTTTGTCATTGCAACGCAAGAGCAGCCATAGACAAGTGGGTGTGGCTGAGTTCCAGTGACACTTTTACAAAAGTGTTCCAATAACATTTATGAAAACAGACTGCAGGCTGAATTTAGCCCATGGGCTGTAGTTGCCAACCTCTGCTCAAAGGAAAGAAAACGTACCCTTTCTTCTGCCCTGTCTCTAAATAGCCTTTGGAGGCCTCGCTAAGTTTACCTTTATAGTTTCTAAATTCCTGGATTTTTTCCCTTCAAAATGGCATAAACAATGAGTAATCTGCCCTTCCTTGCCTGTCAGTTGCAGCCTAAAATGTCCTTCATTGATAGAGTGAAAGATGCAGTGGCATACACTGAGCATGTATAAGTGTTTGTAAAATTCATCCTTAACCCAGGTCTTTATGAAATAGACACATGAGATTCTGACTATGAACTATATGAGAGCTAAAACCTTGCCATAAAGTGATTTGGTAATATCCTTGGTGCTCTGACTACCTTTTGGTGGGCTATGTGAATTTTGGACCTGGAAAGTAGAGTTAAGCTTTTCACAAACTGGGGTAAGGATGGGGACCTAGGGGATGCCAACGTCCATGGCCCAGTGTACTGTCTAGAATTCACACCTGATGGGAAAACCTGCACAGCTTACTGATATCTTGTCTTTGAGATAAGAGTGGTAGACAGCATAGCAATGCATAAACTAGGCCAGTAGACATTAAAGGCAAGTATACCTGCCTCAAATGGCTCAGATGGTCATATACTCTATAAAATGCTCAAGCCAAATAGCCATGTAAATTAAAGTCGAAAACAGCGGGGTTACTAAAACCCTGACATCATCAGCACCAGGGAAGCAGGTAGAGGAGGCTTGCTAATGCTATGATAGCCTTTGTCACCTCCCTCTGCCCCCAAGGGGCCCCATAGAGGTCACCCTGCTACCCTATTTCCCCAAAGCCACAAATCAGGACATCTTTTGTGGCCTGACCAAACAGGACGACCTAGTAGCAAGGCTCATGCGAGCTGTGACGGGGGGACTCTGACTTGGTCCTCATCATCTTCTGGTGCTATTTGGAGTATCTTTAGATTAGCCACAGTCTCCTACTCTGAAAAATAACCAGGATGAGACATTCTTCACCCAGCAGTTTTTGCCCCCAGATGCAGTCAAAATCAATGTGTGCTTTATAGCCAGCAGTGGAGTGGTTTCCTTTACAATCTTGAACTCTTTCCCTTATGTCTTAGAGGTCTAACTAAACACCCCCAAGAAAAGTTGGTGATATTCCCAGTATCTCTCTTCTTTTATTTATATGACAACCAGACCAGTTGCAAATTGTATTTCCGATAAACAACAATATATTGAGCACCTACTAGGCCATTATGATGTGAAATCAAATTAGAATGGTGTGAAATATTACTAGATCCTCACCCAGATGCATAGGCTAGGTTTGTTCTCCTACAGCCTCTTCTCATGAGTGTAGTGTGTGATTATTTAGATTTTATCAAAAGGGTATAAATTAGTAATTTTATGTCTCTTTTCTCCCCATTTACCTTTGGAGATTTTAACTTTTCATGTTGAAAAGTCCATTTTGAATATATTTATCGTCAGTGTTGAAGAGGGCTAGTTTTAGTTTATTCTAATGTTATGTACTTTAGAGCTTGAATTATTTACTGTGGGTTTGGTTATTGACCTATTTTATTTGTCATTTTATGACATACATATTTTCAGTGGAGACACTTAGGCTAAGCTATATTTATTTTTACCACAGTACATTAACCATAAAACTATCTAACTACAGTAAAAACCACGATAATCTGGAACGCTCAGGGAATAGGTTATTCAAGATAGCCAAGTTTTAAGAATGAACATTAACTATTTGTGATGGAAACCTTTTTAAAATGGACCATACCTGTCCCTCTTATCTTGAAAAAAAGGTAGAGTCTCACCGCACTTTGATAATAACTCATGGTCTTCAGTAAGAATTGCACTGCGTGACTCACCTCTCATTAAAGGACTCGGGTGTTCTTTTTTGTTTTTAGTTTCTTGTTGTTGTTGTTGGTTTTTAATTCTCATGGGCATTTCTTAAACCAGTCTTTCTTCAGTGGCTGTCAGCTGTGTTTCTCACGTGCCCTCCTGGTAGCCTTCCCTCTGCCCTTCAATTTACTGCTTTTATACTTCTGTGGACTTGGAAACAGGTGATGGAACTCATGAGAATATAGGCAGGCATGAGAAAGGACTTCCGGGGACCCACTAACGGGTCAGATGCCTCAGTTGTGTATTAATAACTTGCAAGCAACCCTTGCCTCCCTGAAAACTTACTCCTTAGCCTGTCGGTTCTCTGCGTTCTAGCCAGCAGGTGGTAAAATGGGGCAGATCTGCTGTAATTCCTCCCCTCAACATGTTTCTCTACTCAGCAAAGCTCTGCAGAAGCTGATTCTAGCCAGGATAGGGGAGCTCTGAGCCTTGTGTCTGGAAACTAAGGCAGCTAGTTGAATACACCTTAGAAAAGAAAATCAGGTTTAAAACGGGCCTCATTTTAAGTTCATAGTTTATTAAATGATGCCTATATCATGATAATATCCTGAAAATTCTCCTTCTCTTTATCCTATTGCATCTTTTTCCTTTTTTTTAAAAAAAAAATGCTAAACATATGCTCTTTGGGCTTGTAATTTATTGGGACTAAAGCTAAAGCCTTAATTCTAAAAAAGCATCTCTAGTCAAAACTGCCTAGCCCTTAATGATTCTAGTTTCTTTAATGCACGTTATTATGGATGCGTTACATATATTTTTTACTTTAGTTTCTTTGCACAAAAACAATGAAAAATTCTTTATTAAAGATGCTGGCGGGTGACCATTAGACTAGAACCTTGGTTGTCTGACATTTCCATGGTTCTTTGCAGGGTTTCATCGTGTTTTCTCATTG
Organism: Mesoplodon densirostris; assembly: GCF_025265405.1. Taxonomy (NCBI): domain Eukaryota; kingdom Metazoa; phylum Chordata; class Mammalia; order Artiodactyla; family Ziphiidae; genus Mesoplodon; species Mesoplodon densirostris. The sequence continues at coordinate 36,284,082 of NC_082679.1, read as the reverse complement.
GATCCTCAGAACAATGCAGTGGTTATATTGTCCCCCATGTCAGAGCCAGGAGACCAGAGGTGTCCAGTGACGCGTCCAAGGTCACACTGCTGTTAGCGCTCTCAGGATTGAGCTCAGCACCTCTGCTTCCCAGACCTGTGGGTTTTCCCCCATTACCTCCTAAGTTATCGTACTGGTGAGTAAGAGGTGAGACTTATTAGTTTACAGTGTGCAGACACATTAGTTCTCAGTGTGCAGTTGGGGCTGCCAACCCCTCCAAGTATGTGAAGTGTCAGATCTTCCAAAGCGAGAGAAGGAGAACTTGATCAGCATGTGATCCTAAGGGAGAAGTCTGTCATCTTCAACCAGCCGTCACCCTGCTGCTGCTGGAGGGCTGGAGACTGCCCGTTTGGGAGCCAAGGACTGATGGTCAGTTGTGTACAATAACCTGGGGACTCTGGTACTAAATATAGTGGCATTAGTTATTACTGTAGATAATTGTCCAGTGTTTTTAGAGAACCAAATGTTGTTTTGTTTAGTGGTTTTGGCCACATATGAGTAGTCAGTTAATGAAATTATTATTTTTCAAAACCAGGTGCTGAAGAGTTTGGGAGTGTATTCTGATCCATTTCTTAATACAAACAATGTATCTGTACCACTTGTATCCAAATCACAAGTTGCCTTTATTTTTACTTTCAGATTTCAAAATATAGCTGTTTTTGAGCTGGAAAAAAATTAGTCTTTGGCAAAAACGTTTTGCGTAACTGGATTTAATTTGTCATTTACAAACTCTATTGCTTTTTGTTTTAAGGATTGTAAATGATAGGTTATATTAAACCAATGTTTTTGAAGGTCTATTAAGATGTTACATTCCAAATAGAATAATATTTAAATAAACCTTTAACAAATTTATATTTTTCTTTTCATTTATATATGTGTGGGTGTGTGGGTGTGTATTTGCTGATGGAGTAGAGATTGCTTCCTGAGAAGTCAGCCCAACCCCCAAATTCTAAAATGTTCTAATTCATTATCCAGTTTAGCTTTCTAAAAATCGGAAATTTAGTCCGATCTATTTATACTAACAGACTGGTGCTATCAAGTTAATCCTGTAATTAAAATTCATTTCTCAAAGATGTTACTAACATCTTAGAAATATTAAAGATTTAAACCCTAAAAATTGGTATGGAAATTATTAAATTTTCCCTATTTTTTCCCTTCTCTCCCAGAGTGATTCATTTCACTTTCTGTGTCTTCTTCCATGAACCATAATGCTTTTGCGGAGATCCCTAATTCAGTGAAACCTGTTTAGGGGATCATCTCTGTTAGAAAGACAGCTGCCAAAAAGGCATTCACTCTCCGAGTATGGACTTTAGATTATGGCCAATCAAGTCTTGGAGCTGGAGGAACACCTGTCAGAGACGTTTTTCTGCAAGGAGATGGTGTCTTTAATCAGGTTTCATTGCACTTCAGAAAAAGATTCATTTTAGAATGTGGGTAAAACAGCATCTGCTTTTATGATTCATCCTCACCATCCTTTTAAAGCTGAGAAACCAATTTAGAGTTTATTTACGACATTGTTCTATGGCAGAAGGAGAAACTTCAACAAAGTGTTTAGCAAAGAAGGACTTTCCCAGATGTTTGATTTGTAACTTTCTTTCGTGAAAGAAATCTAAACATTTATTTTTGAACTTTTTTCCTGTGAGTACAATTGACAATAGGAATTCTTATGGATAAACTTTTAAAACTGTTTAAGCTAAATTGTGAATATGCATCCTGAAAGCTGGGAAACCCTCCTATGTTGCATTTATATGTGAACAATATAAAGTATTATTGATACGAATAGGAATTCTTATGGATAAACTTTTAAAACTGTTTAAGCTAAATTGTGAATATGCATCCTGAAAGCTGGGAAACCCTCCTATGTTGCATTTATATGTGAACAATGCAAAGTATTATTGATACGGACTGGTGTTCAGAGGAACGACACTCAGCTTTCAACTCTGCAATTAGAGGCACGGTTAAGTACATAAAACACAGGTACCTTCTCATATCTGCAGACTATACTGAGCATAACTATTAGAAGACAGACTTCATTTTGCAAACTGTAATTTAATGGTATAACAGTGTGCAGACCGGAATATTGGTTAATTTTCAAAACATTTTATTCTACACCAATTAGCTCAGGTCCTGGAGGGCAAAATGACAAGAGGTTACTCATTTACTATGTATTTAATTAATTGAAAAATGCTCAAATTGCTTTTACAGTTGTTATTAAAAAGTAGAATCAGTGTTGCCAGTGCTCAACCATAATTGGAACCCCAGGGAATTAAATATTTAGCATTAGTAATGTAACAGCACTTAGGACACAAATTTCTATTTTCGTAATGAAAGCTATACACTGTGAGTGCAAGCGGCTGAAACGACAGCTGTGACAAGTGAAACGGCCTGGGATATTTCAATAAGACACCTCATTGGACAGCAAGTCTTACCACATTACTCGTTTGTAAAAGATCTGCAAGTTTAATTCCCAAAAGAAACCCGTTACCCAAGTATTTAGATTTCTAATTGCACGCAGGATGAACAGTTGGGCAAATGTCTTGCCATAAGTGGCTGAAATGTATAGTGCTTTCTAAATAATCCTATATAAGTTCATGCCTTTGTCAATTTAAAAATAGCAGGACTGTCAGGGAATAAAGATCTTGTTTGTTTTAAGTTTAATTACATTTTAAGCATAAATGCTCTCAGTGTTACAATGAGAAAAGTTGGATATTAGACTCTAATGAGCTACAGTGGTAGACGGCTAGAAACCCTAAGGGATTCCCTCCGTAAATTAACTGGATAAAAGTACTTGGTTAGGATATAGTTGATGGCTGAGCTGTTCTTAAAACCCAGTTATAGAGCTGTCTCTCACTCCTGTTTTCATTCCAAACAGGCCCTGTAGAGACTTTAATGGCCGCCTGTTACAACTGCTCAACTTGTCAAAATGTATTATATTACTCCACTAATAAATAGTATTAAAGGGTATTTGACTTCATTTCTCCTTTTCAGAGGAGATCAGGTTGATAAACACAACTGGCTTAGGTCAGTCTCATTTTCATTTATGTCATCTAAGTAATATTGAAGGTCCCTGGTTTGAATTTGGCAAACATTATTTTCCCGGGGATGTAAAACTTACAAAATATTATGGACAATGGAAACAATTAATGGAGACTATTTATTATAGACTCTTTGTCTTTGAGAGATGTATGACTTTGACATGTTTAGCCCATGTTCAAAGTATTTGAAAAACCATAGCTAAACTGACATTCTTTGAAGCATAACTCGACTAATTCCTTTGCCAATCATTCTGTCTTCTTGAAAAAAGAAAAAGTTGCAGGACTTTTTGATTTCATAATTTTCTTTTGCTTACCATTGTCTGAGTCAGTTTTTTTGAGAAGTTATTCTAACTGATCATGATTTCTATTTTATTTTTTGTAATGTTTAGAACATACATGCTTATTTTTAAAAAAAGAGAGAGAAGAAGAATGTAGAAATTTATTTGATAGTCTCCCTTTCACCCTCTCCCCCAATCCTCCCTCCCTCTCTGGTGATCACCTTTGCTAACAGTTTGATAACATATCAAGCATTCATAACATTTTCTGTGCATATTATACACGTGCACATACAGATGTTATTTATTTATACATAGTACACATAGCGTATTTAGAGAACATAATTTGCATCACCCCATAGAAGTCAGTGATTTGCTTTTTCCCCACACTTATTTATCATAGATATTTTCCTATACTGGTGTCCAAATCTTCCTCATTCTTTTTCATAGCCAGTTGTCATTTCGTATTTTAGAGGTATAAAATTTATCTATTGCTTATTGATGTCATTTGAAGTCACCTCCAGTTTTTCCGCTATGGCAGATAGCATTGCAGTGAACTTCTGATTGTGCTTGAGTGTGTGTGTGTTTGCAGCAGGTGTGTGTGCATCTTTGTGCACATGTCATAAAAAGATATTGAGCTAACATTTACTGAGTGATTACTCTGTGCCAGGTGCTATTCAAAGCACTTTACATATACAGTATTAACTCATTACATCATTATAATAAAGAGCTAAAATGTATTATAATCTATATTTTACATATAGGGAAGCTGAGGCACAGAGAGGTTGAGTTGCTTGCCAAAGGCCACAGGCAGGTAATAGCAGAGCCTGGGCTCAAACGCAGGAGGTCTGGCACACCAGTCTGAGTGTTTAACCAAACCAGTGTGCCTGCAGAAATACTTTGTTTGTTCTTCTGATTTATCGTTCCTAAGTAGTGAGTTCAAATGTGGTTTCATATGTTTATTGCCATTACATTTCTTGTTCTGAGAATTGGTCCGTTCCTGTCTTTTGCTCGTTTTTCGGTAGTGTTGTCTTCTTAGCAAATTACAATAGATCTCTATTGATAATGGCTATTGACTCTTTGTTATAGTTTATCAAATTTTTTTCTAAGCCTGTTGCTTATATTTTTACTTTGTTTTATTTTAATATTACCAAGTTTTGCTTTATGGATTGAGGTATAATGAAGCCTTTTATCACCTGCAAGATTACAAGTATGTTTTCCTACATTTTCTTCTACTACTTTTAATTTTTTTAAAGTTTGATCTTTCACTCAAGTGGGATTTATTTGGGTGTGCAGTGTGAGATAAAGATCAAACCTTTTATTTCTAGTAACACCCACAGGTTACTTTTGTAATTTGTCCATTTTTTTCCTCTATGGTTTGAAAGATAATCTCTGTCTAATGCTATATTCCACCTATATATGTCCCTGGATTGCCAATTGTCTGGAATATTCCACAGGTCTAATCCTGCAGCGTCACACTTTTCACCATTATAACATAAAAGTAAGTTTAAAATCTTATAATTAAAAAGATAATCTCTATCAAATACTCAATCTTAAATTATAAAAGTTATAGATATTATAAATATTATATAATAAAATTGTATATAATATAAAATTTCAAAAGATATTTTAACGTCTCATACATTTGCTTTTTCAGATAAACATTTGTATCAGCTTGCAAATTTCATTTTAAAATTCCTTTGGGATTTCTGTTGGGAATAGATTGAATTGATAGATTAATTTAGGGGAAGGGATGAATCTTTCTAATCCTTACTCCTTATGATATCTCAGAATAACAGCTAATATATATTTGTTGAATGAATGAATATATGCTTTGTTTTGTTTTTGGAGATGAGGAGAGGGAGTAAATATTTGATCATTTTCTAGATGTTTTAAAAATTCTTAAAAATGATCATTTCACTTAGATTTTCAATTTATCATTGTAAAGTTCTACATAATATTTTCACTTAAAAATTTTCCCCATATTTCTAAGTATGTCTGCTTTCTTAATCCAAATGTAGTTTACTTTGGTTTCTCCACTTTTTGTCTTTGTCAGACTTGATGGAGTTTTACTTTATTGGTCTTTAAGTATATTTTAAAAATTGCTTTTATTGATATGCTCTCTTTTTTACTTGTTTGATTGCCCTTTCATCTTAATTCTTCCTTTTACTTGTTTTAGTTTATATGATTGACTTTTTCCTGGGTCTTTTAGCTGAATGTATAGTGTGTTTATTTTTTCTCTCTCTTAGTTTTTAATACATATTTTTAGGCTATAAATCATCCTCTAATTTCTGTTTTGGCCATGTCCAGTAGTTTTTATATATATTCCTTTCATTGTCTTTCATAAGTGAATAGTCCATAATTTTACACTTTTATTCTTTTTTAACCAAAGAGTTATTTTGAAAATAGCATTAAAAAATAAGTGGTTAGAGCAATAATTTTGGGGGGGGCTGGCTACAGGTGCGGAGAGAGCTATCCATATATTGTTTATTTCTAGGGTCTTTTTTTTTTTCATTATAGGTAGAGAATAGAGCCTATATGATTTCCCCTTTGGGTAATATATTGAGATTTCCTTTGTAGTCAGTTAATTTTTGTAAACATTCTACAGGTATAAAGAAATGTGCATTCTCTCTTTAGGAAAAGTATCTTAAGTCTGCTTATTAAATCAACCTTGTTAATTATGTTTTTCAAATACTCTACATTCTTATTTTCCATATATCTTAACCTGTCAGTCTTTAGGAGCTTGTGGTTTTCAGACATTCTCCTGTATTTCCAATAATGTGTTTATATATTTTGAGGCTTTGTTGTTTCATGGAGTAAAGGTTTGTTTTCACTGTATCTTCCTGGTAGATTGTACATTTAACTGATACAAAATTTCTCTCTTTGTTCCCCTTGATTACTAAAGGAAGCCTTTTCCCTAGTGTGGTGCTCCTTGTGATTTTTTTCTTTTTGAAGAGTCTGGAGTTATTTCACATTTTTCTTGCTTCTCCCTCTCCTCCAGCCCTCAAGCAGTGAGCCTTCCCCAGGCACATTTCTCCTTCTGTTTGGTGAGCAATTCTCAGCAGCAAACACTGCTGCTGTTACAACCCACTGTACCTATGGGTGAGGGTGGGTGAGTGTGGAGAAAGGCTGGCACTAAGGTGGGCCAAGGGAGGCCCAGAGGGTGCAAAATTGATCACTGTCAGTGTCTGCAAAGTCAGGCGGACCTTGCATGCTGCTGAGAGTGAGTGCCTTCCTGAATTTGGCACTCTAGGGGCCTCACCTGCCTCCCCGGAGTCCCAGTCCTGCTAACAGAATCCATTGTTCTCCAGGTTGGCCTTTCAGTGATCTTGAGAGATTGCCCATCACTCACTCTGGGTCTTTCATATCTGTCATCTCTGAGTTTGCTCTTTCATCACTCCACTGAGAAGGATGACCTTCGTTTCCATAGTAGCTATTCCTATACCTGTTTGGATTGTGATTTACTCTGGTATTTCTGTTAATCTATTCCTGTCTTTTTAATTTTTATTTTCATCAGGGTAACAATTATAAATTAGTTAACAATGAAATAACCCTAAAAGAAAAACGGAAGGTCTTTACCTTACCCTTCTTCACTCCCATTCTACTCGTCAGAGATAACCCTTGAAAAATTTCTAGCTGTTTCTTCTATTATTTGCCTTCACATTTCTAAATAATATGATTTCTGCTTTGCTTACCACTTATAGGAATGCTTTATTGACTTCCACACATGACATTTGAGTATATAGCTTTGTTACTTTACCATCCCCATTGCTCCAAAACTTCATTCTCCCAACATAATTTTTGGCTAAATTTGGTTTTTACTGCTGGGCAAAATAGTGTACTTATACTTCCCTAATCATTTAAACTTTTTTTTCTTGAAGCTAATAATGGACTTGTTTCTATATTTGATTAGTTTCCATGTGTTCCATCAAATCCATTATTCACTATCAACAGTTTCTAAGCAGTTATATCTATCAGATAATAATTTATCAATTCTCTTTTAGTTATTTAGTTTTTCCTTTCTAGGGAACTCTCTCTGGAAACATTTTTTTCTCCTTCTCCAGTTTGGATCGATTGCTTTCTTGCTTTGCCACCTGGTTGTCATCCTGAAACTTATCTTTATGTTTTCCTGTGTTGGAGTCTGTGTTTTCTCTTGTTTTATGTCTTCCTCTCTCTTGCTTCTCATTTTCATGGAGCACATCCTTCCACAGCTTTCTACAGAAATATGGATGGAAGTAAAATATTTTCATGTGAAAATGTCTTTATTGGAGGTGTCACACTTTTCCAAGAGCTCTATCTTATACTCTGATTGCTCCTATTCTTTAACTGCCTGTTCTTGTTTCATCGATATAGTATCTTCTCTTATTTCTCTGAGGTTGTTAATAACTTGATTTTAAGCACTATTTCCTTTTGTGCTCTGCATGGTCTCAAGTTTCCTCCAGATCCTATTTTTCCGTAAATTTAGGTCTTTCTCTTTCATGTTGGAGAATCTCCTCAAACGTCTTGTAGTCATTAGCTATAATATTTAAGAAAAAGGTGCTCAAAAGCTGATGGAAGCTCTGTGCTCATCTGTGGAGCTTGTTGGTGGATGAATTTCACTGTTGGATGATCAAGTGGCAAGGCATCCTTGGCTCTGGGGGACCCTTGAACTTCTGGATCTGAAAGTCTCCCTTTCCTTAGGTTTGGGTCTCGAGATGAACCTTCCAATCTCCTCTTTGGGAGGTATGATTTAGTGGCTGACTTTCTGGAAGTAGGGAGGAGGAAGGGCCCAGGGAGCTCCCCGTTCAGTACAACGTTTTTAAACCCTGTGCCTTATTGCAGCCCTTCTCTCTGCCTGGTATCTTTGAGTCTGGAGCCTCTAATTTAACGTCTCCTGCCCCCAAAAGTTGCCTGAATACATATGAGAGGGGAGATCTGGGAGTCTGCTGTGTACACAGACTTTGAGCCTATCTCCACCTTAATGCTCAGCCCCCATGCTCCACCATACCTGCTTCCTCCCATTCCTGAGCCTTTAGGCGTCATGGGCTTCATTCTCACTTTTGCTCCCCTTGGCAGAATTTAGCTTCTAGCTTTCTTTGCTCTTTAAAGCCAACTTATCACTCTCCACCCACTCTCCACTTTTGAAAATTGTTTTGATGTCTTTGAAGATGACTTTGATATCTTTCATGCAGTGATGTCTTCATTCTCTCTTTTTTTCCTACGTACTGGTGTCCTCTTTGCCTGGAACACTTGTCTCTTCCTTCGCTTTACTGTCATCTCCTCAGAAAGCCGCTCCTGGGTCTCCATTTTCTCCCTCTTGTATTGTCTCTTGGCCTCTCTAGGCTGCAGGCTCTATCTTTTATCACTCTTTACTCAAGTGAAGTAAAGAGTGGCACCTGCTTGATACTTACTTGTTGAGTGAATAAACAAAGCAGAGCTAGGTTGTTCTAGACTGGAAGAAGTGTGACGTTTTCCTTCTGCCTGGCCTGGAGGAAGCTGCCATCAGAAGCACCCAACGTTGCCTTTAAAGTGCCAGATCTGGGACCACATACTGCTTTACGAGGGAGTGAAGTTGGGATCCATGCAGAGAGGAAGATGATGTCTGCTCCTCACTCCCCCACATCTGTGTTCCAGCTGTGATGACTTAAGCCCTGTCCCTTTTGGAGAAAAGTGTGTAGATCAGTGCTCTGGGGTTGGGACTTGATTCATAACATTAATAATGACAATGCACATATATTGAGCATCTCCTATGTGCCGGGCACCATACTGCGTATGCAACATGCATAATCTCATTTAATTCCCATCTGGGGTAGATTATCCCTATTATTTCTGTTTTTATAAGCGAGGAGACTGAGGCTTAGAGAAGATGAGTAACTCACTCAAGTCCATGGGATTCATGAATGAAAGAACTAAACTTGGACCCAGGTCTGTCTGATGCGAAAGCTTCTGCTGGTATAGTCACGTTCTACTGGTTTCTGTGATGTTTTCCTCCCTCTACATTTAAGCATCACAGAATCACTGGCTGGAGTCATGACATCTCCGAGGAAGAAAAGATCGTAGAGGTCATCTATTTGTTCCAACTCCTGTTGACATTGAGGAGAAAATGTAAGCCTGATATTTCCAGCCACGTATCATTTGCACAGTGAGCACTGCATTTAGCATTGATGCCTCACAGGAAACAGTAGGATCAGAATCTGTAGCTAACCAAGGCAAAGAAGGGCACAAAAGCTGGCCCCAGATCATTTTTGGCAAGTGCACACAGCCCTCTGTCCACAGGGTGAATGAAGCTATACACCAGAGTAACTTAAGTAAGTACAGTGCTTATCCTGAGAAAGGCACCTTGGGAATCTACTCTGACATCGATTTCCTTCTGACTTATAGTTGATATAAAACACCTAATATTCCATTGGTCAGCTTTCCAAATCCCCTGTGCCACTGGGCTTTGTGTTAAATACAACACACACGGCCCGAGACTGCAGACTCAAAGGACAATGTGGAATAAAAACAGCAGGACATGATTCCAAGATTCACTATACGATACAAATTTTGGACTAAAATCACAGGCTATTTCTCCCCACCCTTCCCTCCAAGTTCACCTACTCCCATAGTTCCTTAGGTGTGCAAAGATTTGAAGGCAAGGGGATTACCACTGAAGTAAGTAGATTTCAAGTCCTGGTGATGTTTTTGTAGCTGCCACATGTGGCCCAGTGTTAAGTAGCTGAACATTTCTGCTTGCTGGCAGCCAAAGTCAGCCCTCACCTCCTATGGAGCTCTTTCTGACTTCAAAAAGCATTCCACAGGGTTGCAGAGAAGAGGAAATGTGGGAGAGGGTTACCACTTACGCTGCCTGAATTCATTTTCCATCTTTGTGCTTTCTGGTTATTAAAGCCATGCAGGAGACAACAGAAGGGCAGAGGAATTTGAGGGCTTCTTCAGATAAGGTGCTAGAAACCCCGATATTTGAATGAGAGATTGCATTCTCCTAGAAGCAACTTTTTTTAAAAGCATAACTAAATGTAATTTCGATTGGAAAAGGTTCCTGTAACAGATGTGCAAAGTATGCTGAATCAGTTAAGGGATCCCTTGCTATATATGAAAGCTCATCTCTTTGGATCTTTCAGGGAAAAAAACCCCAGTCATTTGGAATGTTTTCCACAGTATAGCAATTCTGCTGGTGGCAAGCAAAGCCAGCCCAAGAAGGCACTGCTTACAGAATGGCATAAGAAGCATGTCATTTACAAACCCTCGCTGTGCATAGCTGGAAAGCAGGAATGAGGCTGGAATAAATATAAGCTGGACACTCCCTGATGGGGGACATCTTAACAGCAGCTACCCTGTTGAATTTTTGAAAAAAAATTTGTTTTGCCTGTTAGAATTTCTTAAAGCTTGAAGAGGACTTTAAAGTCTTCTAGATCATTTCGACATTGAAAATAAACCAACACAATTCTTATTTTGTTCTACTTTATATTTTGAATGAAATTTTAAAATAATAATTGATTTTTTTTAATTTGCAAACTTTTGGCAGAACTCATAACACAGTACAATAAATTGCTGCATGAGCCAACCTCCTCCAACCAATTTAATGAGATGTGAGCAAAGTTTGTTAGATCAAATGAACAGTAATAGGCTGATTTTTATTTTCAGATGTAGTCAGCCAACAGATACTTACTGGACATACCTGCATGTAAGGAACTGTGTGAGACCCTATAGGCATCACATGTTTAGGACACAATGACTAACTTAGAACATTAGACATCTTCTGTTTTCCTTTTGCAGTGATACGTATTTTTATTTATTATTTTTATTGAAGTATGGTTGATTTACAATGTTGTGTACAGCAAAGTGAGTCAGTTATACATATACATATATCTACTCTTTTTAAAAATTCTTTTCCCATATAGTCCATTACAGAGTATTGAGTAGAGTTCCCTGTGCTATACAGTAGGTCCTTATTAGTTATCTGTTTTATATATAGTAGTGTGTATATGTCAATCCTAATCTCCCAATTTATCCCTCCCTGACTTTCCCCCCTGGTAACCATAAGTTTGTTTTCTACATCTGTGACTCTGTTTCTGTTTTGTAAATAAGTTCATTTTTTTTCAGATTCCACATATAAGCGAGATGTCATATATTTGTCTTTCTCTGTCTGACTTCACTCAGTATGACAATCTCTAGGTTCATCCATGTTGCTGCAAATGGCATTATTTTATTCTTTTTTATGGCCAAGTAATATTCCATTGTATATATGTACTACATCTTCTTTATCCATTCCTCTGTTGTTGGACATTTAGGTTGCTTCCATGTCCTGGCTATTGTAAATAGTGCTGCAATGAACATTGGGGTGCATGTATCTTTTCGAATTATGGTTTTCTTTGGATAGATGCCTAGGAGTGGGATTGCTTTATCATATGGTACCTCTGTTTTTAGTTTTTTAAGGAAACTCATATTGAGTGTGGACTATGAATTGGTTGTGATGATCTTGGGGAGGAAGGAGGCAGGGCCCTCTCAGCGGCACCTGCCCTTTGGTGCTGAACCTGACTTGAGTCAGTCTCTCTGTCACTCTGGGTTTCTGTCTCTCTCTCCTCTGTCTAACCCACAGGGTGGACTATGGTTGGAGTGGAGCTGGAGGTTTCTCTGTGTGAAGCTAATTGGCCCATTTGGGGCTTAAACCCAGATTCTTAGACCTCTTAGTACCTTACTGTAGACAACTGGGCTTGGAACTTTGGATGCAAATGCTAATCGTTGATCACTAGGAATGACTTTCTCCATTGGGGTCCCAGAGGAGACGGGGGGCTGGCTGGCTGCTGCATCAGCCCTGACTCACACTTACAGTGAGAGCTTTGGTCCTCTGTGTAGAAACAAATGAAGTTCAGGCATTGCAGGGCCAGTATGTCCCTCTAACATTCCAGGGGACGACTCAGTGGGCGACACATCCCACAACCTGGCCTCCTCCACGAGAAGATGCATTCATCAGGAGTTAAGTTACACAGTACCTAGAGATTGATGCAGATGTGTGAGCCACACGCCTGTTTTTTGGTGGTAACCTAAAGGCTACCCTGGTGACTTTTTGAGAAAAAACTGTCTTCCTCTTCTCTGAATCGATGGATTTGTTGGCTTGAGTTTTAGAGCAACCCGAACAGTGATTAGGCTAATGGCCTTTGTTGGCTCAAGGCCTTTGTTGTTCTTAAAGAATAAAGCTTAAACATCCCAAGAAATAGATGTATAAAGAAAAACATTTGCTTTTTAGTGAATTCAAAATTGCTGACTTACGGTATTGAAATACATCCAATATGCACAATAGCCTGAATCTCTGATAGGCCTTAAATTTAAAAGGTAGGTGTCAGAAGGACCCATCAGTCAATGTCCAGATCCAGGATGTAACTATCTTTCTCCCCATGTTCAAACAGCCATTCCTCATCTACCCTGGCACTCTTTTGCAAGCCCAGACGTGTCATTGGAACCTTTCCTCAACACAAGTTTAAGTCAAGGGATTGGAATTGGCCCTTGAGATGACATTTATAGACCAGCTCTGATCTAGGTAGCTTCATTCAAGGAAATTTCAGAGTTCTACTTTTTTTGCTCTATACTGGTTTATGTTTGGATATTCTCACTCTCCTTTTGTCATGACTTTTGTGTATTTCTGTCCAAATGTCATCAGTTTCCAACCTGGACTTAACTACATGTGCTGCCTTGTAGTTGCATGGGTACCAGGAAGGAAAGGAACTTTCCAAAGTCACATGCAGTTTTACATCATAATATGATGTCATATAATAGTAAATGACTTTTAACCAGTGTTAAGTAGACTGTATTAGTTTGAAAAGTGAACTATATTCAGTCTTTTAATCGAGGTTTCATGAAATGTCTATTGTTTGGAAAAGAAGCATTTTTTTCAGATGATGTACCTTAGGATACATGTCTCTTAAGCCAGAACAAAGGCTGTGAGTGTGTGTGTGTGTGTGTGTGTGTGTGTGTGTGTGTGTGTGTATTCATAACTGAACTGATAGTAAAACCATTTATTGAGCACTTACTATTTGCCAGATACTATGATAGTCATTTTAAATGTGTTTGTAGTTTTTGCAGGGCTGCCATAACAAAATACAAAAACTGAGTAGCTTCAACAAGAGCAATTTATTTTTTCATACTTCTGGAGGCTGGGAGTCCAAGGTCAAGGTGTTGGCAAGTTTGGTTTCATCTGAGGCCTCTCTCCTTGGCTTGCAGATGGCTGCCTACTTGTTGTGTCCTCAGATGGCCTGTCCTCTGTGTGTGAGCATCCGTGGTGCCTTTATCTCCTTATAAGGACACTAGTTAGATTGGATTAGGGCCCACCCTAATGGCCTCATTTTAATTTAATCACCTCTTTAAAGGCCCTATCTACTCACATTTTGAGGTACTGGAGATTAGGGCTTCAACATATAAATTTAGGATGGGGGAGAAGGAGACACATTCAGCTCGTAACAGTGTTGAATCCTCACCACAGTTTTTGTAATAAGGGTACTGTCATTATCTCCATTTTAAAGATAAAGAAGCAGAGGTTCATAGAAGCTGAGTCACTGGCCTGATGACTTCCATGTAGCAAGCCAAGCATACCATTTACATGCTCTGTATTTCTTTTTCAGTGTGTGTGTCAGAGATATCATCTAGTTTATGAAGTGAGTTTGAAAAGGCCCATTGAAATTTCTGGATTCCTTTAAAAGGAGGTGTATGTAGCCATGTTGCTAAAGGAGCTTCTGCCACTTAGCAGCTGTGTGACCTCTGGCAGGTTACTTTACCTCTCTGGCCTTTGGTTTTCTCGTCTATAAAATGGGGATGTTAACTGTACCTACCTGAGAGGGCTGTTGTGAGGAGGATGTGAGATAATCCATATAAAGTCTTTATAACAATGTCTGTACATAGAGGTATTAAGTAGATGTTAGTAGCTATTATTATATATGATTATTGTTATTCTGAGAAAGACACATTTTCAGAATGGGACAAAGTGATTACTATCATTCCATTTTAACAGTTGAAAGTGTTATTACATGCTGGTTGTTTGGATCAACGTATTACCATAGTTTTAAATATTATCATTTTCAATATATTGTGTCATTTTACGTTGGCAGTATGTCAGAGGCTGGTGTAACATGTCAAAAGGGATTTAATTCATTGGCTGTGTGTCATAAATGTGACACAGCACTGAGAATCAGACCGACAGTACCTGTTTTTAACACATGTTGGACACACCGGCAGGGTTTCCTTGGAGTTAGGAGTCTCGCTGAGCTGTTACAGCACCAGTTTTCTGGGGAGCCCTGAAAGACCATAAGAGATTATTCCCTAAAAACCAATTTTCCAGTGGCCCCGTTGCAAAATGGCTCTGCAATTCCTCTGTCATGCAGAGGCCTAAACTGGGCACACGGAGTGTTGCAGACAGAGTTCCATGAGAGCCCTGCTGGCCCACTGGACTCTGCATGGCTGCCGTGGTCTTCCCTGGCTGGGTTGCACTGTCATGGGTGCTAGCCCCCTGGAGCAGTGCTCCTTGAAGTTGCTTCCAATATTGCAGATCACGCTGCACTGCAGGGCCTCATCCATCTAGTCTAAGGTACTTTTGCAAGTATTTTTCTAGATTAAATTCCTAGCAGTGGAGTTGCTGGGCTAGAAGTTATATCTATTCACAATTTTGATGGATATTTCCAGACTGACCTTCAAAACAGCTGAACCAGTTCATTCTTACCCACAGTGGGTGAGTGTGCCTATTTGATATTATCAAATATTTTCATTTTGGCTAACATGATAGGTAAGATCCATTCTTCCACAATTTCTTTGATTTGTATGTCTTTAATTATGAGTAGAGCACCATTTCATCCATTTGTTCCCTGTCTGTATTTTTTACTTCTGCGTGTGAATTGCCTATTCATATCCTTTGCCCACTTTTCCACTGGGTGTGTCATTTTCCAAGTGAATTATATAGACCCTTTGTCAATTAAGGAAACGAGCCCTTAAGGCAAATATTTTCCCCACTTTACCCTTTGTCTTTTGTCTTTGTTTACAGTATTTCGGCCCATCCTAAGTTTTTAAATTTACGTTTTTAAATTTCTCAACACCCAGGAAATTTGTGGAGAGTTGGACTAAATCTCAAGATCCCTTCAAGTCTAAAGAAGATTCTACAAATACTAACAACCACAAAATGAAAGGAACGCAAGTCCAGTGATGGGTTGTTTGCAGGCTTTAGCAGGTGGGTGAAAGTCACTTCTGTTGTCTAGGCCTTTCCAAGGATTCTGTCATCTCTCCTGTAAAATACTCTGCTCTGCATTGTAGCAGCTGAACAGTTGACATTACAATCAAGATATGATTTTTAAAATGTTTTTATTAGTGTTATAAAAGTCATATGTTTCACTACAGTGATTGAATTTTTAAAATCCAGGCTCTGGCACCATGCCTACCCCTCAGGAATGTGCTGGATGAGTCTACCAATGTTTGTGGTAAAGGAAAGTGATTAATGAAAGGATGAACCTCCCTAGAAGGCTTGGTGAGCTCAGGGATGCTCTCACACTTCTTCAAGGGGAGGAAAAGAAAGTAAGAACTTTGAATGCAGGCACTAAATGACTTGGAGATAGCTTTCAATAATTTATGATATAGTTTTAAACTTTTTGGAAGATATGGATCCTCCTTAAACTATTAAGGTAAACACAATTGTCTAAATTAGAGAGCTTCTCAAAACCTTGATGTGCATATGAATCACTTGGGGATCTTGTTTGAATGCAAATTCTGTGATTGGGTGGGGGGCTCGGGTAGGACTGAGATTCTGCATTTCTAGCAAGCTGCTTGTCCCCAGACCTCCTCGCAGTAGCCAGGCTCTAAAATACAACTCTCCTGAACACATTCCCCTACTCCATAGTACTATATGCGCATATACACATGCTTTATATATATCTTTATATTCCTGCTTTCTAAAACATTAATTGGGAAATAGGCCATTGTTTCAGAAACCGCAACGTGCTTCATGGAAAAAACATTGGGTACGAAGGCAAAACATTGACAAATTGATACTTTCTTGCTTGGTCATGCCTGATTTAAGGAAATGAAGCCAAAATAGGCTATGTGAATTGGAAATTGACTTCAACCACATTTAAATTATTCTCTTTTAAAATATTAGCAGTTGAGTGTGTAAACCAATATTTATTTTCTAATCAAAGGTTTGTGGTAAATGGTTTATAAATGAAAGAAATGAGGGAAGAATGCTTTGAAATGCTTCTAGTAATAGAAATGGAAATAGGATATTTTACTTCTTTAAATGGCAGACACAGGCCTCAACTAAAATTCATCCTGCTCTAGGAAAAGGAAATTATATGAAAAACTGATCATAGTATAAAAGCACAGGCCAGCACCTCTCTACCAGCGATCATAATAAGTATTTTTTGGTGGAAAAAAAAGTTGAAGATCCAGCTACATTAAGGGAGAATCTATTAACAGAGTAATTGTATAGAGAGGATCCCTTAAGAAAAGCTTCCAAAATTCCATTATCTTAACTGTCACTCGCCACTTTGAGTTGTCTTGGAGCTGTGTGTTTTCATGAATTACCAGAGCTGTTTGTTTTTTCCTTTATCAGTCATCACCCTGTCAGCCGGGCCATTCATAACAACTTTTGGCAGCTCATCAGGAGAGTTCAGAGCTTGAATAGGACCCTATCAACTCTCACACCTCATTGTGTGAAACTGTTTACCAGCATTGCCTTTTTCTGTAAATATTACAAGCAGAGCCCTGAAAGTGGAGATGTGTGAAAACAAAATGGACAAATCTTGTAGCAGTTGGCTGAGATGGCAGATGGGGGGGTGACTGAGAATTTGCAAGTCCTTGTGTTTCCTTTATTCGGCTGAATACTGCCTAGTCACTGGGCTTGCATTCTCGTGTATGCTTGTTAATTAGACAATATTTAATTTGACTTAACATTTGTGTCAGTTTGGTGAAAGTGAGACTTTGTAATTAGGGAGTACAGACCGGGTTTCTGTCACAATTCTACTCACTTACCCTAATTTAATGCCCCCTTTTCCAGTGTATTGTCACACTTGGTGTGCTGAGTTCCCCCGCTGTCTTTTATGCTTGACTAG
Organism: Mesoplodon densirostris; assembly: GCF_025265405.1. Taxonomy (NCBI): domain Eukaryota; kingdom Metazoa; phylum Chordata; class Mammalia; order Artiodactyla; family Ziphiidae; genus Mesoplodon; species Mesoplodon densirostris. The sequence goes on along the minus strand of NC_082679.1, from coordinate 36,266,673 downwards.
TAACAAGGTGGCCCGCATTATACAACCACCAGCAAATGGACTCTGTCTCCTGGACTTAACAGCCTGAAGTTTCTGCCAGATTCACCCATCAGAAATAATTTCTTATTTAAAGCAAATGTCAACAATTCTCTATTGAAGCTAATATCATGAACTTGCAAATGGGTATGATTTTTTTGTTCTCTATTTTTATTGAAGTTATATACGCACAGATTTTGAAGTGTCAAGTAGTTCCAGGTTTTGTGACAAAAAATAGCCATCTCCCCAATCTCCCACCCCTACCGCCACAGGTAACCACGTTCATTTCTTGTAGCAGATTATTTAGAAAAATTACTTCAGAGTGAGAATTAGGTTGTTTCACTGTACCTGTTTTTGGGTGTTACATAGATGGAATCATTGCTGTGATTCACTTCTTCCACTTACCATGAAGGTGGGTTTTCTTTTTTTTTTTTTACAAATTTATTTATTTATTTTTGGCTGCGTTGGGTCTTCGTTGCCGCACGCGGGCTTCTCATTGCGCTGGCTTCTCTTGTTGCGGAGCACGGGCTCTAGGCTCACGGGCTTCAGTAGTTGTGGCTCGCAGGCTCAGTAGTTGTGGCTCACAGGCTTAGTTGCTCCACGGCATGTGGGATCTTCCCGGACCAGGGCTCGAACCCGCATCCCCTGCATTGGGAGGCGGATTCTTAACCACTGCACCACCAGGGAAGTCCTGGTGGGTTTTCTTTTAATTACTCTTTTTTATTTTATTTATTTTTTTTTTATTTTTTATTTTTTTGCGGTATGCGGGCCTCTCACTGTTGTGGCCTCCCCCGTTGCGGAGCACAGGCTCCGGACGCGCAGGCTCCGGACGCGCAGGCTCAGCGGCCATGGCTCACGGGCCCAGCCGCTCCGCGGCATATGGGATCCTCCCAGACCGGGGCACGAACCCGTATCCCCTGCATCGGCAGGCGGACTCTCAACCACTTGCGCCACCAGGGAGGCCCTAATTACTCTTTTTTAAAACCAAGGTATAATTTATATACAATGAATGCACAGATTTTCAATGTACAGTTCAGTACATTTTAACAAATGAATGTACCCACGTAACTTTACACCAAACTACGGAACGTTTGCAATACCCCAGAAAGTTCCCTTATACACCTTTGCAATCAGTCCGCATCCATGAAGCAATCACTTTTGTTATTTCTTTCATCATAGATTAGATCTCCCTGCTTTAGAACTTTCTGTAGGGCATTATACATTGAGCACTCTTTTGCTCCTGACTTCTTTTGCTCAAAGTGACATCTTTGAGATTCATGCAGAAATTTATTCCTTTTAACTACCAAGTAATGTTTCATTGTATGAAAATACTACTGTTTGTTTATCAGTTTACTTGTTGATGCTCAGTTGTTTCCATATTGGGGCTATTGGGTTGTCTTTTTATTATTGATTCATGGGAGTTTTATATATTCTAGATAACAAGTTCTTTGTCAGAAATCAGCTTTGCAAATACCTCTCCCAGTCTGTGTTTCATCTTTTCATCTTCTTAATGGTATCATTTGATGAGCAGAAATTTTAAATTTTGGTTATGTCCATCTTATGATTTTTTTTTTTTATGGCTTGTGCTTTTTGTATCCTCTCAAAGAACTCTTTGCCAACCACAAGATCGTGCAAATATTCCTCTATGTTTTCTTTTAGAAAACATTGACGCTTTCTAGTTTCAGATTTTACATGAAAGATTCCTACCTAAATATAATTTTTGTGTTATGGTGTGAGGCAGAGGTCAAGATTCTTTCTTTTTTAAAATATGGATATACAATTGTTCTGGCATCATTTGTTGTAAAAACTTTCCTTTCCCCATTGGATGTGTGTATGTGTGTGTGTGTGTGTATATACTTCAGAACTTTATTCTGCTTCACTGACTTGCATATCTATCTTTATACAAGTAACAGTGTCTTAATTATTGTGGGTTTTAAGCACAATTTAAAAGCAGGTCGTGTAAGTCTTCCAAATTTTTTCTTCTTTTTCAGGTTATTTTTACTATTCTTAATCTTTCGTGTTTTCATATACATATACAATCAGCTTGTTAATTTCTACTACAAGCCTCATGGAATTTTGATTGGGATTGCACTGAATTTATAGATCAATTAGGGAAGAACTGACACTTTAGCAATATTAATTTTTCCCATCCCTAAATGTGTTATATGGTTTAAGTTTTTTATTTAATAACTTTCTGCAGTATGTAGTAGTTTTCAGAATACAAGTCCTACCTATCTTTTCTTAAATTTATTTTTGAATATTTTATGTTATTCCTTCAATAGTAAATGAATTGCTTTTAAATTTCATTTTTTTTTAATTTGCTGGTAAAATTTTGAAATATAATTAAACTTTGTGTATTGACCTTAATTCCTGTAACTTTGCTAAATTCACTTTTCAGTTCTAGTAGTTTGGGGGGTAGATTCCTTAGAATGTTTTATATATACAATCATGTCAACTGCAAAAAACACTGTTTTGCTTCTTTCTTTTAAATTTTTATACCTTTTTTTCTTGCTTACATTGTTGTGCTAGATAGGGCTTCCAGTATTTTGCTGAGTAGACATGGAGACAATGGGTATCTTGTTCCTGAACTAAGAAGCATTCAATATTTTACCAATAAGTATGACATTAACTCTTGTTTCTTCATATATTCCCATTATCAGGTTGATGAAATTCCTTTCTTTTCCTAGTGTTTTGAGAGGTTTTTTTTCATGAATGGTGTGACATTTTTTGACATTTTCAAAAATGTTTTTGCATCAATTGAGATTTTTTTTCTCTTTGATTCTGTTAATGTAATGAATTAGAACTATTGATTTCATAACGTAAAACCAACCTTTAATCCTGGCATAAGCTCCACTTATTAATAACATTTATCCTTTTCATATAATGCTGAATTTGATTTGTTAATATTTTCTTGAGGACTGTATATTTATTCATGTAGGATATGAGTCTATAATTTTCTTTTCTTGTAATGTCTTTGTCAGGTTGTAATAACAGGGTTATGCTGGCCTCATTAAACTACTTGAAAAGCATTTCCTTCTATTTTCTCAAAGAGTTTGTATAACACTGGTATTAGTTTTGTCCTTAAACCTTTCATAGAATTTGTGAGTAAAGCCGTCTGGGCCGGGGTTTTCTTTGTTGAAAGGTTTTTAATTATGAATTTAATTTTGAAAATGGATATAAAGCTCTTTGAATTTTTCTATTTCTTCCTGTGCTAATTTTGGTAAGATGTGCTTTTCAGGGAATTTGTCCACTTGCTCTAAGTTGTTGAAATTATAGGCATAAAGTCATTAATGTTTTTGTCTTCTTAGAGAATTGAATCCCTTTTCATTTTGTAATAAGCCTATCACTGGTAATATTTTTTCTCTGAAGCCTACTTTGATATTAATAAAGCAACTTCAGCTTTCTTTTGAGTAGTGTCTGCATGGAATATCTTTTTTCATTCTTTTACTTTTAATCTAGTTATGTCTTTATATTTAAAGTGGTATTCTTGTAGGCAGCATATAGTTGGGTCTTGCTTTTTATCTAACGTAACAATCTATCTTTGAATTAGTGTGGCTTACATTTAATGTGATTATTGATATGGATGAATTAAAATCTACCATCTAAACAGCTCTTTTCTATTTCTTCCATTTGTCCTTTATTTCTTTTTTCCTTTCTTTTTGCTTCCTTTTTGATTGATTGAGCATTTTCATGATTCAATGTTATTTCCACTATTGAATTATCATGCACACCTCTTTTGAAAAAAATTTAGTACTTTTAGGGTTTACCATGTACCTGTTATTTAATTAAAGTCCACTTTCACATAATATCCTGTCATGTCTAGTACAAAGACAATATATCCCCAATTTCTCCCTCTCATTCTTCTTCTATTCTTGCCACATACTGACTCTTGCATATGCTGTAAATACACAATACTACTATTTTTGCTTCAGGTAGTTATCTTTCAGAGCAATTAAAAATAATAAAAAATAAATTTTGAACTTTGCTTACCTTTAGTTATTCCATTTACTGTGCTCTTAATTTTTTTATGTAGATTCAAGCTTCTGTCTGCTATTATATTCCTTCTGTCTGAAGAACTTTCTTCAATATTACTTATAGCATGGGTCTACTGGCACTGAATTCACTCAGGTTTGTTTTCTGGTTTTGGGTCAGGAAAGTCTTTATTTCTTGTTCCTTTTTGAAAGACATTTTTGCTGGGTATAGGATTCTGACTTGACAGGTTTTTGTTGTTGTTCAGCTACAGAGACCTCATTCCTTATCTTCTGTCTTGTGTAGTTTCTGGAGAAGTCTACTGTAACTCTTATCCTTAATTTTTATTCCTCTGTATGGTATGTGTCTTTTCTCACTGGCTGCCTTCATAATTTCCTTTGTCTTTGGTTTTCAGCAGCTTGTATATAATACGCCTATGGTGTGGGAGTACTTTTGGTAGGGTAGCACTTATCCTGCTCGATGTTCTTTGAATGTCTTGGAACTGTTGTTTGGTATCTGTCATTCATTTTGGAACATTCTCGCATATTATTTCTCCTTATTTTTTCTTCCTGGGATGCCAATTACACACCGGTTAGACCTTTTGTTATTATATCATATCTCTTGGATGCTCTGTTGTGTTTTTCCACCCACTCTCTATCCTTCCCCACTGTTCTGCAATCCATGCCAGAATTGTTATAAATCCAGTTTCCACAGATGTGAGGGTCTGACTGAACATTGCTGTTCTCCTCTTATTCTCCAAATCCTTGTGGGTTTATCCCTTTAAAAGATTGTTTTCTGCCATTTTAATGGTCTTGGGAAGGAGTGAAAGTAGATGCACATAGTCAATCTACCACCTTTACCTGGAAGTCGAGTGTGAATTTCATTATTTAAATTAAGGTTAGTGGTGGTAAGGAACTAAATTTCCTATTATCTTTGAAATAAATCAATCTATTATATAATATTTTCTAATTTTAAAGGACCTTTACATTCTTCAAAATAAAAGAATCACAAATAATAGTAGCTAACATTTATTATACACTTATCATGTGTTAAGTGTTGTAAATGCTGCTACTGTATTAACTAATTTCATTCTAACAACAGCTTTATAATATAGACATCCTTATTTTTTTCATTTTTACAGATGAAGATAAACTGAGGCACAGAAGATTAAGTAATTTTTCCAAAGATTCAGAAATAGAAAATGACAGAACTTGGCTCCTTAACCACTATATGTATTCTGACTACCTCCAACAAATTGGAAGATGGTGGCTTTTCGGTAATACCTTTGTTTTTGGTCTCTGCAATGCTTCGTGTACTACTGTTACCTCTCCAAGAGTCTTAATCTATGAATCAGTAAGTACATATTCAGTGCCTGTTATGCGACCAGAATTGTTTTGTTCTCTGTGGAGGTATAAAGAAATACAGCAGGGCTGCTTCCTTCAGGGAGTTTACACCTCTCTAAGAGAAGGCCCCCACTAGTCTGAAAATAAGCTTAATGGTACAAAGTAGTACCATCATTCAGGAAAATGAAAGCTTGATTTGATCTGGGTGCTCAGAAACCATGAAACACTCATTAAAAACACTGATGGTTATTCAAGAGTATACTTAGCTTCTGGCTTACCCATGCTGCCTTTCACTTCTCCCTTTACCTCTTTTTTTGCAGCCTAATTTTAGCTACTGTACTGTTATAAATATTTCTTCCACAGAGCAAATTAAGAGGATTGTTTATAAGCTCAAAAGATCTTTGGAAAAGTGTAAAGTGGGAAGAGTCTCAAATTCTTGGTCACAGTGATATATAGATATAGATATATAGATATACCTTTTATTCCAACTACCTTCTTTCTCTGTCAAGATGGATAACTGAGAATGAACATGTATTAACATTATATTTCTGGAATGGCTGTGAGTAAACAAAGGGTTGATAGATGCAATATTATCTTTAGATTGGCTAGCACAGGGACTGACTCCTAATAGATACCTAACAAATATTTATTGTTTCATGGATTGAATGAATGAAATTAAATCCTAAGGTGAATCTTTTTTAGACAATGAAGAAAATCCTCATGAGTTTGTATTTTAGTTTGAAGGAATTTTCCTAATTCAATGCACATCAACATTTCTTAGGGAGAAAGTTGTCGTCGTTGATTCATTATCCTTACCTGGAAGCTCTTCAGGATTAAGGGACGGGATTCACTCATAGCTTATGATCACTCCCTCCCTGGGGCAGTACCTAGAATTTGTTGGATGGAAATATTTGTTGGATGGAAAGTTGAATCATTTGACAGTATGTGATTTGAGGCTGAAGGAAGTCTAAGTGCTCTATAAACACCTATCCCAACAGTAGGTTCTACACAAAACTAACGGTAACAATAGAACAAATTTTCAGGAAAAACTTGGTAATGTAGTAGTCAGACCATGTACTTTTTTTTTTGGTGTTTTTATTTTTTTTTATTTTTTTCAATTATTGGAGACATATATATATATATTTTTTACATCTTTATTGGAGTATAATTGCTTTACAATGTTGTGTTAGTTTCTGCTGTACAACAAATTGAATCAGCCATATGCATACATATATCCCCATATCCCCTCCCTCTTGAACCTCCCTCCCACCCTCCCTATCCCACCCTTCTAGGTCGTCACAAAGCACCGAGCTGATCTCCCTGTGCTATGCAGCTGCTTCCCACTAGTCATCCATTTTACATTTGGTAGTGTATATATGTCAATGCTACTCTCTCACTTCGTCCCAACTTCTCCTTCCCCATTGTGTCCTCAAGTCCCTTTGCTATGTCTGCGTCTCTATTCCTGCCCTGCCACTAGGTTCATCAGTACCATTTTTTTAGATTCCATATATATGTGTTAGCATTCGGTATTTGTTTTTCTCTTTCTGACTTACTTTACTCTGTATGACAGACTCTAGGTCCATCCACCTCAGTACAAATAGCTCAATGTTGTTCCTTTTTATGGCTGAGTAATATTCCATTGTATATATGTGCCACATCTTCTTTATCCATTCATCTGTTGATGGACATTTTGGTTGCTTCCATGTCCTGGCTATTGTAAACAGTGCTGCAATGAACATTGTGGTACATGACTCTTTTTGAATTATGGTTTTCTCAGGCTAAATGCCCAGTAGTGGGATTGCTGGATCATATGGTCGTTCTATTTTTAGAACGAACATACTGTTCTCCATAGTGGCTGTATCAATTTACATTCCCACCAACAGTGCAGGAGGGTTCCCTTTTCTCCACACCCTCTCCAGCATTTACTGTTTCTAGATTTTTTGATGATGCACATTCTGACTGGTGTGAGGTGATAACCTCATTGTGGTTTTGATTTTCATTTCTCTAATGATTAGTGATGTTGAGCATCCTTTCATGTGTTTGTTGGCAATCTGTATGTCTTCTTTGAAGAAATGTCTATTTAGGTCTTCTGCCCATTTTTGGATCAGGTCGTTTGTTGTTGTGATATTGAGCTGCATGAGCTGTTTGTATATTTTGGAGATTAATCCTTTGTCAGTTGCTTCATTTGCAAATATTTTCTCCCATTCTGAGGGTTGTCTTTTCGTCTTGTTTATGGTTTCCTTTGCTGTGCAAAAGCTTTTAAGTTTCATTAGGTCCCATTTGTTTATTTTTGTTTTTATTTCCATTTCTCTAGGAGGTGGGTCAAAAAGGATCTTGCTGTGATTTATGTCATAGAATGTTCTGCCTACGTTTTCCTCTGAGAGTTTTATAGTCAGACCATGTACTTTGAAACCAAGCAGACCTAGAGTCTAGTCCCATCTCTACCACTTAGGAGCTAGCTGTGTGACCTCAGGAAGTTGTTTAACCTCTCCAAGTCTCAATTTCCCAATCTTTCAATTTGGAGCAGTAACAGTATTACATATGTTTGTTGTGAGGATTGAATAAGATACTCCACACTGTGGCCAACTACAGGAAGTGCTCAACAAATGGTAAATAAATAGTTATTATTCTACAGAGATTTCAGGAGTTGAGGCTGTGGCCATTTCGATCTGTAAAGAATCTTGACAAAAGTGGGGAAATCTAAAACAGAGATACCTATATGCTTCCTGTGTTTGTCTTTTCTTGCTTCAGGAATTTTGAGTGGCGTTTGTTTGAGTATGTGGAAAGAGGTGCAATAGGACAGGAGCTAGAAATTCTTTCTACTTTTAGAGAAATGCCCTCTACCAAGGATTTATGCTAACAGGACCCCATAGGCCCACCCTGTCAGCTGAGGATGAAAACAGCCAGAGACAATGGAATATGACACAGTAATGCGTTCTCATTTGTCAGGTGTCAGCTTGCCAATATGGTCTAAGGATATGGTATTCAGTAATTCCTAGAAATTGGTAATAATGATACCATTTACACAGCAGCTCCTCTGGCAGTTTTCAAAGCACTTCCACATACACCATCTGATTTAATTTCCACCACAGTGCTATGAGGAACCTGAAATAAATATTATCATTCCCATTTTATAGATGAGTAAATACATTCTGAGAAGCAAAATGACCATGCCCAACCCCAAGGTCACGTAGCTGCTCAGTAATCAACCTCAGACTTGAACCTGAGTTCTCACTCTGGGATCATTATTTTTTTTCCATCAAACAAACAGCTTGTTTGTTCTACATAATCCATCTCGTATTTTGAATATTAAGTGTGCTTGCACCCATGCTAGATCCTTAAGAATTCGTGTTTATAAGATCATTTAGTAATCAGTAGCAGCAGCTAATCTTGTGTGTCTTTTTCGTCCAACAAGGAACAAAGTTTGTCATCCTGATACACCAGGTCTTTAATGATGTCAATAAAGAAACAGCCCACCCTTTGGTTAAAAGACTCTGAGCCTAGGGCTTCCCTGGTGGCGCAGTGGTTGAGAGTCCGCCTGCCAATGCAGGGGACACGGGCTCGTGCCGCGGTCCGGGAAGATCCCACAAGCCACGGGGCGGTTGGACCCGTGAGCCATGGCCGCTGAGCCTGCGCGTCCGGAGCCTGTGCTCCGCAACGGGAGAGGCCACAACAGTGAGAGGCCCGCGTACCGCAAAAAAAAAAAAAGAAGACTCTGAGCCTTCAAGGACCACTGGTTGTCCAGAGGAAGCCATAGTTATTCTGGTGAAGCACGAGGCCACGGTCGTTTTGATCAGTCACTCAATGGAGGGTCCAAAGCTTAAGCAGAATAAACTCAGGAAAGACAGCACTGGAACTCTAGGAGTGTAACCTCACCAGCAGATGAGGTAGTGATGGATGACTCCTGATTATGGAGTCCTTTTCATCTCTCAATTTATATCTGAGTTGTTGCCTAGAATAAATCCTACTGTTTCTAATTAATGCACTCATTGTCTTTGTTTTGAATGGAAAAGGGAAAAAATGTGTTTATACCCCTGCTAGCAGCATACAAAGTATGCCTAAAATGGAATATCTTTCTCCATCATGAATAACATTAATCTTTGCAGTTCTCCAAAGTAACTAATTGCTGTATAGTTGAATTCCTGTTTGTAGGGATGGGTGAGTTTCCAGGTGACAGTTTGTTGCAGGAAGAATTCTCTCCAGAACCATTCTTAAGATTATTGTCAAATTCCTTAATCAAGAATGAGAATCCAGGGAATTCCGTGGCAGTCCTGTGGTTAGGAATCCACACTCTCACTGCCAACGGCCTGGGTTCAATCCCTGGTCGGGGAACTAAGATCCCACAAGCTGCGCAGCATGGCCAAAAAAAAAAAAAAAAAATGAGAAGCCAAACTGGTTAGACTAAATACACAGACAACCAGCTGGCAACAGGCTGAGCTCATCCTTCCTGGATTCTTAATTGTCAGAGAGAATTGATGGATAAAGCTACAGAGGGCTTGTCATCCATTACAAATCTTCCAACGGGAGGGGAGCCGCCACGCCACAGTTTTCTTCTATCCTGAGCCTGTCTTTGTTCTTCCAAGTTCGTGAGTATGAGATGCCTGCACACACCCATGCCCTCTGATGAGATGATGACAGTAATAGTGAGCCTGAGGATGCCACACCACTGTGCCATATTCTTGAAAGAACCCTATTTTGTTCCAACAACAATTTTCAGTGAAAAGAATCATCACATTTTGCATATTCCCTTACAAGGGCTTGGAGAGATTACATCACTTGTTCAAGGTCACACAATTATTAAATGGCAAAGTAGGAATTTGAGCCTGGGACTGTCTGCCCCCAACCCCAGGCTTTCGAGCATCAGCCTCATTGTCTCTACCGTGATAATGGCTTCCCTGTGGTAACTGTTAGAGGCTGGAAAATGCGGGCCTGAGAGAACTTTTAAATATGAAATAACTCTGCCTACTGAGATTCTTATTTTTAAAAACCCAGAGGAAATTATATTAATATATTTATTTAACATTTATGTACAATATTTACATTTACAAAATGCTTTATAGTATAACAGAATGGGCAGAAATATTTATTGGGGCATATAATTTGTCTTTTCTTTCATATTCATTTATTCCTTTGATTTATATCAAATGTTCTCCACTTGGTCTTCTGAGATCATGTACAATGGTAACAAATTTAAAATAAGATTAATAAAAGATTATTTTACATCACTCCTAGGGAAAACCGAGCAGGGCCATGCCATTCTCTGTTCTTGATAAATGTTATGCAAAAGCGCATAATATCGTCCCCAGCATACTGTCTGTAGCACCAGCTATGCTTGTTTATGGTGCTTTGAAACTCTAGTTGGCTCTTATTCCTCATTTATTTTGTGGTATTCATTTCTGCCCTTCAGCTGGTTGGGGTGCTCCACATTTTGGATAATAAACTGCTGTGAGCAGCATCTGAAGAGGCTGCACTCTGGCCTTTCTTCATTGATCACCAAGCCAGAAGCCTCTGCAGAGTTTTCTTGCTGATGATTCCCTCTGCCTGGAAATCTTTCTTCCACTGATGGTCCCATAACTGCTACCTTCCTTCACTTGGGCCTGAAATCAAACAGCACCCTCCCCAAGAGGCCTGTGTTGATCCCAGACCCCAAAGAATCACCCCCCCATCAGTGTATCCTGGCTGCTCTTTTATTTTCTCTTTAGCACATAAGACTATAAAGAGCCCTAGAATTCCAGCATTTGGTAAGAATAGATAAAAATATATATATTGATAAGCTAATATTTTGTCACTTTAAGTTGCTATGATCTGCTTTAAAATTAATGTTTTAAGGAATCTCTTTAATGCAAAGTACTCTGAAGGTTTGGAATACACTCCTTGTCTTTTTAGACTCTGATCGTTATTCTGGAGGGCATGCCAATATATGGCTAGGAGCAAATACCCATGTTTGGTTACCTTACAGGTTCTAAATCTAAATAACTTGTGTGTATAATCAGTAGATTAAAAATCTACTCTCAGAAAAAAATGTTTTTCTCATCCTTATATATGTGTGTGTGAAAATTTACTTTTTCTTTAAAGAATTGAAGGTAGAGTGCCTAACTAAACTGGTTTAGAAAGACAAGTATAGAGGTCTGCCCTGGGAGGGAGGGTTGGGGGACAGGCAGATTGGGTAAGTGGTTCTCCACCCCGGCTGTACGTTATTAATAATGATCTATCCTACCAACCAGGACCAATCAAATCAGGATCTTGGAGGGTGCGCCCAGGCACTAGTGTTTTTTATACTATGCCAGGCGAGCTGATGTGCAGCCAGGGGTGAGAATCACTGGATCGGCAGGCTGCTGTAGTCCAGTCTTGAGCAAAGGGAGTTACCAGGGTAGTCGTTGTTGGCCCTGCCTTCCCACGCCTGCCAGGTAGAGGCGCCTGATTCTCATCCAGCTCTGACTGAACCTGGAAAGAACCTAGGATCCCCCTATCTGCTGGTGGTTTCCAGAACTGGTCTTGCTGTCTTCAACAGTGTTCAATGAGCCTAGCAGTGCCACCACGGCACCCTCTCCTCCGTTCTGGTCCCATGTTTCGATTTCCCCCTTTTTTTTATCCCGCCGCACTGCGTGGCTTGTGGGGTCTTAGGCCTTAGTTCCCCAGCCAGAGATTATACCCCGGCCCTCGGCAGTGAAAGAACCACTGGACCGCCAGGGAATTCCCCTGTTTCAGTTTCCTGATTGGTTTCCAGCTACCCTCCTGAACCCTCAGCCCAAACCTTTTCCGGCTCATCTGTGCCTGACTACTCTTTGCTTAGCTCCTGCTGACTTCCTTTCCATGGACTCAGGGCGTAATTCCCTATGTCCAAACCGCCAGCTGGGGTCTGGCTTCCAACAGATTGAACCATCCAGAATCACAGTGGAGGCTCCCTCGTGACTCATCCCAGCCTGGCAAACTCAGCAGCTGCCAAAGCCCCAGTGGGATAATATCCTTGAACATGGCCCCTCAACAAGGCCTTTGAATTCCTGGAGAAATAAACTCCATGCCCTTAGCAGGAGGCTGTGCAAAGCTATGTGCAAGGGGGCCTGAACACAGAGAGGGGTGAAAAATGGGGGCCAATTAATGCAGTCAGCCAACCACAGATGGGAAGCAAATAAGGGAGATATTTACTGAGCATTTCTGGGGAAGAAGCAAAAAATGTGTGAACATCAGCTCTACAAGGAGTTTAATTTGATCTGAGGTGAAAATAGGTGACAAAATGACAATTGTGATCATGTTGCCATGAAGCATCCAAAAGTTCGGCAACTTGGATGCGAGTCGAGAAAGGTATATGAATTATTTAGACAAGTTAATAATGGCAACGTGAGTGCTGCTCACACTGTGAACCAGGGGAGAGAACGGGCTTGGATGAGATCCTGGCAAAGATTGGGGGGTCCGCCATGCAAAGCTGCTTCCTCCCAGGAAAGGAACGGGGGAGTTAGGGCTAGAGCGACCGCAGTGTGGTTCTTGGGAGCTTCTGTGGACTCGGTTGTATGACGTACACTCAGTTCATCCCTTTGCTTCTGGTACAGCAGCCTCAACTCTCTGAATTTCCTCTCCTTCAGGCACCTGGGTGGATTATACCTCCCTGCCCCTTTGAAATATGAGAGGAAGTGTCATATGTCACTTCCTTGTGGAAGCCATGAAGAGCCACCACTGTATTTTTTTGGTGTTCTCTTTTCCTGTGACAATGAATTGTCAACCTTGCATTGAGTTGGTGGCATCAAAAAATGGTAGTCTTGGGCTTCCCTGGTGGCGCAGTGGTTGAGAGTCCGCCTGCTGAGGCAGGGGACACGGGTTCGTGGCCCGGACCGGGAGGATCCCACATGCCGCAGAGCAGCTAGGCCCGTGAGCCATGGCTGGGGAGCCTGCGCATCCGGAGCCTGTGCCCCGCAATGGGAGAGGCCACAACAGTGAGAGGCCCCGCGTACCACAAAAAAAAAAAAATGGTAATCTTGGCTCCCTGGGTGACTAAATTAAGCACAGCCACCTGCTGACTCACAGTGGACAAATAGCACGAAAGAGAGATAAACCTTTACTGTGTTAAGCCACGGAGCATCAGGGGTTGTTATTACTGAAGCAGAGCCTAGCCTGTCCTGACTACTGCAAGGACTTTCCCCATGAACGTGTCCCTGTTAACTCTAGAACTTTTGCTTACCTCCAGCCTGGTAGAGTAGAAGGAACAAGTTTTTATCACTGAGAGGGGGAAAAAGTTTCTGGCATTACCCTTCTGTGCTCCTCTAAGGTGGATAGACTCAGGGAATGGAGAATGGAAGAGAACTAATGTTTGTTGATTTCCTACTCTGCACCAGGCACCATGCTGGTGCTGTGCTTGCAGCCAGTCTTTAGAACAGTATGGTTAAAGGATTTTCATTTTTATATTATTGATAAGGAAGAAGAGCTCAAAAGAGGTTAAATTGCTTGTCTGTAAATCTAGCTAGGAGATGACAGAGCCAGGAGAAGAATGAAGTCCATCTGACTACAAAACCTATGTTCTTTTCTTGTAAAATAAATATACAAGTAATGAGCTTTTAACCCCTGATAGCCTGTTAGTGTTTTTCTCCAGACCATAATCTCTTTGGAATAATCTTTAGTTAGATCAAGCTATTATTCCAAGCTATTATTCTTAGAATTATTTTCTTCTTTTATTTCACTCAGATTTGTTTTTACTGATCTTTGACACCTGAGGTGCTACAAATCTGCATGTTTGTTTAAACTGCAACCAAACGCACTCATGTTTATGTTAGAATATCATCACCAGTATGTCTGGAACTTCTTCCACCGTGGCTACAGGTTTTTTTAAAATGTGAGGTTTGCCTTTTCTGGCAAGGATCTTGGAGGAGGGAAATAGAATGAGATGAGGTGTGGAGGGAGAAGGTTTATTTGTAAAGAGGAGAACATGAAGGCTGTACTCAGTTACCAGAGACCCTTTAGTACATGGGATCTTTTCAGCTATCTCTCCGTGACGCTTAGAAATGTGTGATCCATCTACTCCAGAAGATCCCTTGTGACTCCTGCTGGGCCTCACCAAAATAAGATGAAATCTCCATGCAAACCCACGACTCACGCTCTGATTCCCTTGGCTTTCAGAGCGCAGCCAAGCCGCCCCATTCAGAGTTTGGCAGAGGGCATGCCTTGGCCTGTGTTCTCCAACTCACGACATGACTTCAGGATGGAGGGCCAGGATTTTTCTCAAGTGTAACAATATTAATTATCAAGTCACTTTAACACACGTGTGATGTATGTGTGCATTTATTTCACAGGAATGGTATAAAGATTAAATACTTAATGAATCCATTTTTCATATCAAGGATATATTTGCCCTGTGCCTAACTATATCTCTCCCTTCTGTTTCTCATGAGAAATATAGCTATCTTTATTATGTAATCAGTAATATATCATTCCTTCTAAGCAGGATGTAATTTTAGCAACAAGATGAATGGCCCGGGAATGTATTCCACTGCCCTCTGCAGAAAGGAATATATATCAGACCTGCTCAGGTGTGTGTCACTTCTTTATATTGGGAGCTTTCAAGCTCCCCAAGTGGCAGCCTGGGTTTTTCTGGCTGACAGCCCCAAGTTCTCTGTTATGGCTGCGCAGACAGCATTAGGAAATGGCCATGTGTGAACAATAACCAGGCTTGCTCGCTCCAGCCAATGAGGGATGTGGCTCTCCTGGGCCTAGGATTATTACACCAGCTAGAAAATAACCAATTGGGGCTTTAATTTATTTATGTGCAGGATCTGTTTGTATAGGACCATCCTCAACTTCCTACCCACCACCTCCCATTTTTTCCCCTGATGCCTTTAAGCAGTGAAATTTCTTTAAAAATGCAGGAATAATTCCAGTTTGACTAGCAACATGAGGAATTAGTCAGTTTTTCTTGAGCTTTCAAGGAGAAAATGATCATTTTCTTTCATGCTGTCTGTGAGTTTTATAGCTTCTTCATAGCACCTTCTATCTTGATAACATTTTAATTTTGAAGCTATTTTGAATTCATTTTTGAATTGATCTGTAGGAGAATCAAAGCAATACCTTATCTACATTTCAGATGTGAAAACTGAGGCTCAGAGAGGGTTAGTGATTTGTTCAGGTTTGGGGACATGGCCAACTAAAATGGAAAACTCCATATCACACGGTTGCCTATGCTTAATTTTTAATGATCTCTATATAAGATGGAAGATAAAAGTTAGAGGTGTTTGCTTTTGCAACAATTGTATATGTGAAAATCTGAAATTCTTTGTGCAACTTCTGCATTTGCTGATTCTAAGATGTACTTTTCTCTCATACTTGTGTCCCCCAAACTGGGATACAGCTGATAATCAATGGAGTATCATAATCTAATTGGTACTGTTTTTCCTTTCTTAGTGGTTGCAGCAGATTGACACTTAAAGTACCCCAAATCTTCACCCCCCTCTGTCTCCATGTCCTTCGCCAAGATGTCACTTTGCAACTCTCCCATCAATCAAATCTATTTCCCTAAGCCTGGAAGATGGGTGGGCCTTATCTTTATTTGTTCCTGCAGAGGGCACTGTTGGTGCCCACCCATTCCCCTTGGCCCTTACTGCCTCCGCCTGCCTGACTTCCACAGGCACCTGCATTCTTTGCTTGAGGCTGTCTTTGCCTACTGTGATGGCTTAAAATATGTTCAGAGTCTTTGACATGCCTCCCTCCTCTCCCCTTGAATGTGGGCCAGGTTTCATGACTTGTCTCGCTTCTCTCAAATGGAAGGTTGGAGAGGTAGTGTGACTTTCTAGAGGAGGTTATAAAAGCACTGTGGCTTCACCCTCTCCGATCACTCACTTTGCGGTAAGCCCTATACCTTGTCCTGAGGACATTCAAAGGGTCAAAGGAATTGAGACCTCCGGCTAAAAGCCAGCCCTGACTGGCCAGCCATGTGAGTGGATCATGTTAGAAACAGATCCTCCAGTCACAGTCCAGCCTTTAGATAATGAAAATCTTGCCGATTTCTTAACTGCAGCCTCATGAGGAAACAGAAGCCAGAACCAACCAGCTAAGCTATACCAAAATCCCTGACCCTCACAAATAATATGAGATAATAAATATTTATGGTTGTATTAAGCCACTAAGTGTTGGGATAATTCATTGCACATCAGTATATAACTAAATATATAAACTTATCCATGTGGCAAGCTGGAAAGGTTGGTGGATTACATTTTGGAAGCATCCCTCAACCAATGACATGCAGTAGTTTGTATAAATACCACAGCTTCCTCATGCCTTGTAGATCACTGAACTCCCAGAGTTTCCCCAGGGGAAGCTCCATTTGCCTGGGATAGTAACTGGATTGATAACACCCTTTATTGACTACTTTCCCTCCCCTAACTTCTTCATGTCCCTACTGGTGTTTCCCTCACCTCCCATATTAATTACTTGTCCTTAAAGCCTTGTCTCAATACCTCCTTTTTGGGGGGAGGAAGGATGCAAACTAGGTCAATTCCACATAACCAGTTGCCAGATCCTGTGTATTTTTAATTTGAAATTATATTTCCATGGTTGTAGTTCAATAGCACCAACCTGACCTAATGCAAAAAAAAAAAAAAAAAAAAGCAAGAAGGAACCCTCCCACTTCACACATATATGAATGTTGGTGAAAATATATCCCCTCCTCAATTTTTAATACAATTTAAAACTCAAAACTAGGGGAAAAAAATCCTCAAGTGCCAAGCACAAAGAGAATACTCAAAGTTACAGTGATAAGAGGGAGGTGAAATGAAAATGCTCACATGTGAATCAGGAGGAGAGAGAGACCTTAGCAGCTGAAGCTTTGAAGCTCTATGAGCAGGATTATGTAGGTCTGAGCTCCGTGAGACCATAATCAGGAACCAGGCTACCCGCATAAAGCCAGGGGTCCTGAAGAGATTATCTAGTATCCCTCTGAATCGGGAACTAGAGGAAACTTCTGCTAGCCTAGGGGAATTGCAGGAAAGCATCTAATTTTCTTGGGGCTGTGAAAGTAATAGGAATCACCAAAAAAAAAAAAGAAAGAAATTTGTTCCACAAGTTGTATGAGGCCTGAATTCTGATTACTCATGTAATATGGGAACCCCAAACTAAGAAATTATCGTAAAGTCTTGTCCAGAATTGGTAAGTGTAAAAATGCTCCAAAAGGATGTTTTAGGGCACATAAAAATTATGTGGCCTCCCCTTCAATCTCATCTCTTTAAGGAAGAGTTTACGGAAAGAAAAAAAAGAGAAATGAAAAAAAGAAATCACAGAAGAAAGCCAACCACAATGCAATGGAGCCAGCAGATGAACAAATGGGAGAACTTGTACTTCAAGAACTAGAAATAATAGAACAACAATCTAAAAAAGACTTTAAAATAAGTAAAAACAAAAAACATTTCAAGACATGGAGAAAGGAAAAGTAGTCACAAACCAAGAATAAAACTATTTGAAAAAGGGCAGATTTGGGGAAAAAAATTCTAAAAATCAAAAATATAGTAATTGAAATAAAAACTTAATAGACCAGTTGGACTGTAAGGTAGAGATGGCTGATGAGAGGTTAAGTGAATTGGAAGACACATTGCAGGAAATCACCTAGAATATAACACACAAGATAAAGAGATGAAAAATATGAAAGTTGATCAAATGAGCAGGTCCTACCTATGTCTATTAAGAGTTCCAAATGGAAAAAAAAAAGGAGTTAGAAGCAAACAGATAGTAGTCAATAATTTCCATTATCTAAGACATGAGTCTTTAAAGAAGCACACCAGGCCTCATGCAGTATAATTAAAAACAAACCTACTTTTAAACACTAGTTCAACTGCAAAGTATCAACCTTAAAAACTACCAGAGAGAAACACAAATTTACGTACCAATGAATGACATTTAGACTGAGGGCATATTTCTCAAAGCAAAAATAGCAGGCAGAACATGGCTGTTGTGTTATAAATGTAGTTACAAATGCACAGGAATAATGCATTCAAATTGCTGAGAGAAAAACTGTCTTTCCAGAATGAAAGTAAAATAAAGTCAATTTCAGACACAAATGACTATTCTGACCAGTAGTACTTTGGCATGTAGTACATGAAGATTTACTTTGGCAAGAAAGAATATTACCTTGAAAAGAAGAAGTGGGATGAAAGAAGTATTTTTAAATGGATAAATATGTTGGTAAATATAAACAAATACTTGATAATACAAATTAAAATGCCTATGTGTTTAAAAATAAGGGAAAAATAAATTTGTAAGTATAAAACCATGGAACATGGGAGAGCAGATCAGAGTTAAAGCATATGTTATTTAGAAGGAGGTAAGTGATATTGATTAATTCTAGACTTCAGTTTAGGTGTGAATATGAATATAAGGGTAGCCATAACAGAATAGAAATGGAATGCATAATTTGCATACAAGTAGAAGAAAAATATGAACTGGAATACTATCCACCAAATCATGATAGTAGCTTCCTCTTGGGAGAGAGAAGAGGCGATGGCCACCAGGAGGGGCTGGGGAAGGGGGTAAAGGAAACGTCAACTTTATCTGAAATGGTCTACATTTTTAAAACATTTAGAAACAAGCCTTTTTGTCCCCTGTGCCTCTGGGATATGTTCAGGATTTTCCCTGATATTCAAGGTCCCTCATAACCTGCCTCTATTTTTCAGCCAGCTTAGCTCCCTCTCCATCTCTCAACACATATTTTCTATTTCCATCAGGCCAGTCTCCCCATTTTTTCATAATCCTTGGCTTATTTTAGGATTCATATCTCTGTTGTCCAAATCCTGCCAGTCCTCAAACACCCTTCTTCCTATCACCCAATATTGACAACAGCAAATAGGACTGTCTGTAGCACATAGTACATAATTACATTCTGTTTAGCTCTCTCTTATTTGTACGTAGCTATCTTACGTTTATGTTTTCTATTTCCTTTTAATTGCTTTCTTTTATTCAGTATTTAACGTAAAAGATTATAGAATCTCAGAGGTCAAGAACTGTGGTGTTTATGATACCCTGCCCTGAAATCCCTCATGGCATGTTCCACAGCTAAACACATTGTAAAGAATGTATTTGTTAAATTGAAAGCAGTCCCTCTGATGGAAAGGCAATAAGAAAAGAAAATGAACAAGCAAGTTTTGATCATTCTTTGGTGGATAAATTGCACCAACTAAACAATAATAAAAGTCACTTATTTCAAAGTTATTGATTAATCTCAGTGATCTGGAATGTATTTGAGATTCAGAAAAAGTTGGTTAAAAACATGTGCTTTGGTGTCAGACAGATCAGTTTAACCATGTGATTACTATCTTTATGACTATGAATAGGCAACCTAACTAGTTTGAGTCTTAATTTCTTCATGGGTAGAAAGGGAAAGTAGTTCTTGCATGGAAATCACCTAGCTCAGCACGTGGAACATAGTAAAAGCACTCAGTAAATGTGACCTGGGATTATTATTACCTAAAATATGTAAACCCAAAGCCATGAATGAGATAACTCAGTTCTCTCCCATCCCGCTGCCAGCCCACAATAGAGCTGCATTTATCTGCCCTCTAGAAGTTGTGTGGCCATGCTATTTATGTTTGCCAATAAAATGTAAGCATAAAGACATATTTTGTTTCCTACAGAATTTGTAAGACCTACTGAACAATTCATCAATTCACCTTCCCCTATATGGGGAAGCACATGTTGAGATGAAGCCTTTGCTAGCCTGGGTCCCTGAATGACCATGTTGAGGAGAGCTCTGCTGCAACCCAAGTAGACACATAAAATGAATGAGAAGCAAGCTTTTGATGTGTTAAACCCCCTGAGATTTTGGAGTTTTTTGTTCCTGCAGCAAAACTTAGCCCATCCTGACTAATATAATGCATTAAAAGTTGTAGTTTCCCCCATCCCACCCCCCAAAAAAAAACCTACCTAAAGCCATACTTTAGAATTCATTTGCTCTTATTTAAAACACTTCTTTCCAACTTGTTTATGTGGTTTCCCATCTCACAGGATGTTTAGAGCAAAATATTAGAGGCGATGTCACCAGAGGTAGGCACTCACCCCAACGAGAAGGGAAAACTGTGATAAGGAGATAAGGAACTCAAAAAGCATTGTGATCTGGGGCCATTTTGGATAGGTGGAATTAATGATGCTTACTAAAAAGCCTTTGAAGCCATCTCTGTATCACAGCAATGCTTTTTCAGTTTATCACAGGTTCATTACATTTTTATTTTGCTTATTCATTTTCTTTATTTTATCGTACATTTAGTTTTTACTACACTTTTTTTTTTTTTTTTTTTTAATGCTTACTATCTCCCAAGCATCATGCTGAACACCTTGAATGTGTAGCAGGTCACTAACGCTCTCAGCCTCTCTCAGAAGCGGCAGGTTTTATCCCATCTCTGTGGCAGCACTCAGAGATTTGTAACTGCCCGAGGTTTCTTGGTCACTATGGAAGCATCAGTTTCACGTGAACCCAGCCCGTCTGATTTCAGAGTCCTTTCACCATCATGCCTCTCATGCATTAGCATAACACCGTAGGATAACCCTCAACAAAGGCTAAATTATGTTTCAGAAAAGTCTGTTTTAAAAGGCTGGGAGACATGTGTAACATTTTGGACATTTTTCTATAAAAAAAAAAAAGATTCAACTTTAACAAGTGCTGGTGCTTCAAAGGCTAGAAAGCTTGGGTTATCAGGAAAAGCCACATGTGGGAAGCAGCTCTCTCTCTAACAGCATGAGATAAATGAGACAGTCTTGAATTTCAATGATCTTATAAATGCAACAGGAATGATAAATATAAATCTATTAAAGTTCTTTCATTTAGAACAAGGAATCTGTATTCTTTGACCATAGAACTTTTTTTTTTTACTGCAACTTTCAAACAGAAAAAGTTGCTGGCCACGGATGAGTCACTTCCTTGGTTCTTTACAATGTGAAGAAAAAGGACCCATGGTTGGGGGTGGGGAAGTTGGGGAGAAGGTGAATTTCTCTGCTGCTGTCCAAATGGTTGCCAGAGAGGCCCCAGTTTGCCATTTCATCTGTGTAGTTGTTTCCTTATGCGAAGGATGGCGGCTGACACCCAGGGGTCTTCGCCATAAATGAAAAGAGCAGAGGACAACAAAACTAGAAGCCCAGAGAAGTTTCCTGCATTGAGAGTCATTTGGCAGACAGCGTTTCTTATAGGATAACAGCATCTCACTCCTCACTGCCAGAACGACATCTCTGGGGCTCAAGTAACCTGCTCTGGAAACCTACATTGTCCCTACCTACCACAAACAAGGTTTCACTCTCAGTGGAAATTTGATTTGTGTTTGTATTTTTGTATGACCGTTCAACAGGTAAGCAACCTATTTGTCGTAGAACCGTAGCACTATTGTTTAAACATCACAGTGGCAATTTCAGTTCTCTGGAGGAGCTATTAAGAACGTAGGGTCCCTTCCCTGATCTGTGTTTTTGTCCCCCGTTACTGGGGGTGCAGCGTATTCACATACCTTCGGAGGGGCTCAGAGATGCCAGAAGGGGGGTGATTGCAAATGCTTACTATCAGGCTACTTCTGACAATTCCTAATGTAATCCATACACTACACATACATTCTAGTTATACAATTTATGAGGTATAACAAGGGGAGAGAAGTGAAGCTGGGATATAATTGTGACTGATGTGAAACAGACATGTAGAATGAATGGCCTTACAACATTTTCTTTGAAGTTTGTTAAAAGCAGTAAAGTGATATTCACTATAAGTGAAACCTGCTGTTACAGATATCCACTGGCTTGGGGAACATTTTCTTTTGACTTTATTTCTTGAATTTTAATTTGCCACTTGAAGTTTTCAAAATTTTTTTCTTTTGACGTGCAATGGACGAGAAAGGGAATAAAAATTGTGGAGCACCTACTACGTGCTTATCCCATACCAGGCACTTGACATCAGGGCTGACTCACAAGCCACAGTAGGGCACAGTGCCTAGGGGCCACAGGAGTGTTTTGGTTTCTTTTAAAGTCAGAAGAAAACAATGATATAATAATAATACATTATCAATTCATATAATAAAGTTAAAATTTATTATAATAATAATGAATATAACAATGAATCGCACCTGGATTATATTTGTCTTTTAATCCTTTCTTTATGGAAGAAGAGGCCTCCAAAGGCAATGTGGCAAGGGCCCACAGATTCCATAATGTGGTGGCCCTGCTTGATAGAAATTATCACGTTTAATTCTCTTGAGTGAATCTGAAAGACTGGAAGACATGGAGAAAGTGACATTTCAGAGACTTAAGTTTTCCTAAGGTCCTAAAACTAGCAAGTGGTAGAGGCAGGTCTTAAGACTATTGTCTAATTCTTTCCACTGAAGAAGAGCTTAATGTATAGGTAATTCTACATTGGAACACCTGGCATTAGGAAAGAAAAATGTCACATATATTTGGTACCAAAGAAATGAATGGAAAATCAGTTCTGAGGTTGACATGTATTTTTCCATACAATATAGGAAGATGTGTAGAAATATATGTAACCCAGATGTCCCCAAGTTTACCAGCTTCAAGGTCAATACTTCTTTTCAATGCTCAAATGATAGTTTACGCACCCACAGGAAGTCCGGCCTTCGTCCTATCACTATTGTCTTCCCATCTTTCTCTTGGGACCTGTGAAGACCACTTATGTGTTCCTCTAACCAGTCCTGGTTAATACTCAACGTCTCAGCAGACTGCTTCTCACCGCATTTGGGGCGTCACTTTTGGGGCAGGTGGTCACAGGTCTCTCTTCACACATCAGTGCGTGCCCCTCTCTTTATTCCCCAGAACACAGCTAAGACAGAGCTGGGACTTCCAACCAGTTTTTACTGTAGTCTTGGGGGCATCAGTAGTACAACATGAAGGGGAACACTCGACGAATACCTAGGTCGACCAAGCATCCTAATTTGCCCAGAACTAAAGGAGTTCTCGGGAAATTTTAGTTTGAAAACTGTCAGTCCTGGGCAAACCTGGACAAGTTGTTCACCTTACAGATGTCTCATCTTGAACCCACAGCCCTGACTTACCTCACTTAGGGCTTCATCTTGGCTATTGGTCTATCTCCACTCGGCTAAGCTGGTTCTTCCCATCCCTGTCACCTCCAAGAATGCTCTTTCCTTAGATCCCAGACCCAGCTTTTCTTGGCCTCAGAGAGAGGAAGACCTCTTTCCTCTAGTTTAAGACCAGCCTCCTTCCCTGCCCAGCCTCATTACTAACAGGAAGACCTCTTACCTTGCTGGGAAAGACCTGTGCTCCTCCATTAGCATGTCATTAAATCCTCATGGCCTGGACAAGACAAACCCAGAAGTCCACAAGACTATTCCCAGACTCAAAGTCATTTAGTCTTAAATGACATCATGTATGGGACCCCAAGAGTCTAATATGGGTTGTTCTGTATCAAACCCATGCAGTTTCTTGTCACAGTCTCTTGGCCTGATAGATGAATGGGAGGTTGGGTCATCCCCATAATTTGGAATCTCTTGTGAGAAATGTTTAGTTTAGAACACAGACACATCTCTGGCGCATCATGAGAAAAGAGGTTTATAACCCCTAAGCAGCACAGTTCTGTTCAAACACACCACAGATGTTACCAAGAAGAGCACTCAGCCCCTTGAGGTGAAGTGTCTGAATTTTGGTTACTCTGTGGATTCAGGACTTTAGACAAGAACAATGGGTAGGTATATGTCCTATATATGCTGTTGACTAAAACACCTTTAAATTGGACCTCCCTGAAAAAAAGGAAAGTTCTTTTCCAGCACCAATTCCAAATCCTACCCTAGAATTCAGCAACATTTGTGACTCTCAATGATGGGTTTCCAACTTTGAAAATTTAAAACTTAGGTCTACGAAGAACCTCATTACAGGTAGGATCAGAGAGTACGTAGAGATTAGAAAATTTGTAACAATGCAATTAAGTGTCACATGAGTTGACAATATTTATCACAAAGCTAAGAGGCCATCTTGGGCAAACTGACCAAAAATTTAATATTTCTGAGAAGGGAAGAAAAAATTAAATGAGACAAAATAAAGTTAAGAAAGCTGATTTCAGAAGACTTTACACTGGGGTGGTAAAACTGTAGGAGGGCTTTCACCAGACTCTGTAGCATTAACTTTACCATACTTACAGTAAAAAAATCATCATTGTACCTTCTTCTATACCCTGTCATTATTACATCACCTGTTTCAGTTTTTTGACGAATGATTATATGTGTGTATGTTAAACTTGAAATTAAAAATCAAATCATCTGTTTTAATAATTTTGCTGTCACTCTACCTACTAAATATCACTTTCCTTTTTTTTTCTCTGTAGATAATCTCAAGAAATACAGGATAAAATAGGTGTTTGACTAAAATTCCAAGTAGACCTAAGAAGTTTGTTGTGCTGAGGCCTGGATAGACTTAGGAACACATGAATCCAGGGGTTAGGGAAGAGTAGGGTCAAAAA
Organism: Mesoplodon densirostris; assembly: GCF_025265405.1. NCBI lineage: Eukaryota > Metazoa > Chordata > Mammalia > Artiodactyla > Ziphiidae > Mesoplodon > Mesoplodon densirostris. Next base: position 36,241,929 of record NC_082679.1, on the reverse strand, counting down.
GAAAAATAGTACAGATAGTTTTTGCCTTGGTGAAAAGTCAGAACTTCATATGCTGCAAAAGAGAGGTATCAGAGCAAATGTGGATTGCCACAGCAATCAGACAAGAAATAAAAGGAATCCAAATTGGATAGAAGGATGTAAAATTACCACCATTGGCAGATGACATGATACTATACATAGTTGAACCTTGAACAACACAAGGGCTAGGGGAGCCGACCCCCTGCATGGTTGAAAATCTGTGTATGACTTTTTTTTTTTTTTTCGGTACGCGGGCCTCTCACTGTTGTGGCCTCCCCCGTTGCGGAGCACAGGCTCCGGACGCGCAGGCCCAGCGGCCATGGCTCACGGGCCCAGCCGCTCCGCGGCATATGGGATCCTCCCAGACCGGGGCACGAACCCGTATCCCCTGCATCGGCAGGCGGACTCTCAACCACTGCGCCACCAGGGAGGCCCTGTGTATGACTTTTGACTCTCCAAAAACTTAACTATCAATAGCCTGCTGATGACTGGAAGCCTTACCAATAACACAAACAGTCAATTAACACATATTTTATATGTTATATGTACTATATACTGTATTCTTACAATTAAGTAAGCTAGAGAAAAGAAAATGTTATTAAGAAAATTATCGAAGAGAAAATACATTTACAGTATTGTACTATATTTTTCAATACTGTTAAGTTTATGTCATCCATTTACAAGATGAATTGTCTATCTGTCAGCACCTACATAAATATTGGCTTTTATGATAAAAAGCACAATAGATATTATACATATTACTAACAGCAGACAGAAAAAATGAAAAGATAATGTGAAAAATAAATTCATATTTCTTTACAAGTATAACAATTCATGCATTGATAACAAAGAAGCAGCTATATGATTGCTTTATGTTAACCTAGTGTAACTGTTACAATTACTTCATGGTAGCCTAGCCTATAGGTTAATGAATGAATTGTTATAAAATTTCTTTATGGCATACAATATTACAGTCATATTCATAATACAGTATTAGAAACATTGTTACATTATTTAGAAAACCACTTACCTGTGATAAGAGGCTGATATGCAGTTTCTCCAATTATGAGAGAGAGAGAAGCACACTGTACAGTAAGGTAATCTTTTGAAAACAAAGATATAAAACAGTAAGAAAACTAGCACATTATTAATTCTATATGAAATGTCACTCACCTATGCCTGTGTAAGAATAGGCTATCCACTTCAATACAACTCTTGCACATATATTTTTGTACCTTTATTGAAAAAATCTACATATAAGTGGATTTGTGCAGCTCAAACTCATATTGTTCAAAGGTCACCGATATAGAAAATCCTAAAGACACCACCAAAAAACTATTAGAACTAATAAATAAACTCAGTAAATGTTCAGGATACAAAATTAATATACAGAAATCTGTTGCATTTCTATATACTAAGAACAAACTATCAGAAAGAGAAATTAAGAAAACAATCTCATTCACAGTTGCATCAAAGAGAATAAAATACTTAGGAATAAATCTAACCAAGCAGGTAACTTGGAAGTTATTACATTGATGAAAGAAATTGAAGACAATATAAGCAATTGGAAAGATATGTGCTTATGGACTGAAAGAATTAATGTTGTTAAAATGATCATACTACCCAAGGCAATGTACAGATTCAATGCAATCCCTATCAAAATACCAATGGCATTTTTCACAGAACTAGAACAAATAATTCTAAAATTTGTATGGAAACAGAAAAGACCCTGAATAGCCAAAATGATCTTGAGAAAGAAGAACAAAGAACAAAGCTCGTGGCATCACACTTCTTATTCCTTATGCTACAAAGGTACGGTAATCAAAACAGTATGGTACTGGCACAAAATCAGATATATAGATCAATGAAACAGATTAGAGAACCCAGAAATGAACCCACACTTATATGGCCAATTAATTTACAACAAAGGAGGCAAGAATATACAATGGGGAAAAGACAGCCTCTTCAATTGGGAAACCTGGCCAGCTACATGCAAAAAAAATCAAACTGGTCTACCTTATCACGCCATATACCAAAAAAACAAAAAACAAAAACAAAAAAACCTCAAAATGCTTAAAGACTTTAATATAAGACCTGAAACCATAAAACTTCTAGAAGAAAACATAGACAGTACACTCAGTATCAGTCTTAGCAATACATATGTATTTTTTGCCTATGTCTTCTCAGGCAAGGGAAGCAAAAGCAAAAATAAGCAAATGGGGCTATATCAAACTAAAAAGCATTGCACAGTGAAGGAAACTATCAACCAAACAAAAAGGCAGCCTACCAAATGAGAATAGATATTTGAGAACAATATATCTAATAAGGGGTTAATACCCAAAATATACAAAACATTCATACAACTCAACATAAAAAAAATGAACTGGATTAAAAAATAGGAAAGATCACCTGAATAGACATTTTTTCCAAAGAAGGCATACAGATGGCCAACAGGTACATGAAATGGTGCTCAGCATCACTAATCATCAGGGAAAGGCAAATCAAAACCACGAGATACCACCCCAAACTTTTCAGAATGGCTATTATCAAAAAGACAACCAATAACACGTGTTGGAGAGAATGTGGGAAAAAGGGAGTACTTGTACACTGTTGTTTGGACTGTTCATTGGTGCAGCCGCTTTGGAAAACATTATGGAGGTGCCTCAAAAAGTTAAAAATAGAACTGCCATATGATCCAGCAATTTCACTTCTGGGTGTTTACCTGAAGAAAACAAAAACATTAATTCAAAAAGATATATGTACTCCAGTGTTCATTGCAGCATTATTTACAATAGCCTAGATATAAAAGCAAATTAATTGTCTGTCAGTAAATGAATGAATAAAGAAGATTTGGTATATATGTTTATCGTTCATAAAAAATGAAATCTTGTCATTTGCAACAATATGGATGGATCTAGAGAGTATTATGCTAAGTGAAGTAAATCAGACAGAGAGAGACAAATACCGCATGATCTCACTTACATGTGGCATTCTAAAAAACAAAATCAAGGAACAAAACAAAATGAAAACAGACTCATAGATACAGAAAACAAATGGGTGGTTGCCATAAGGGAGGGAGGGTAGGAGGGGTGAATGAAATAGATAAAGAGGATTAAGAGGTGTAAAATTCCATTTATATAATAAACAAGTCACAGGGATGTAGCATACATTATTAGAAATATGGTCAATAATATTGTGGTAACTTTCTATGGGACTGATCATGATCATTTCATAATGTAGGCAAATGTCAAATCATTACGTAGTATACCTGAATCTAACAAAACATTGTACATCAACTATATTTAATTTAGAAAATCAATAGCGTATGTTATTAGTGTAAGAATAGTCTGGTCAATGAGACACAATAGAGGTTCCAGAAATAAACCCGTATTAACAAAATAAATTGATTTTTGACAATGGCACTGAAAGAATTCAATAAAGAAAAACCTTCAACAAGTGATGCTGGAGGAACTGAATACCCAGATGGAAAAAAGTGAACTTTGACCCTTACTTCAGTCTGTATAAAAAAGTTCATTTGGGATGGGTAATAGACCTAATTGTAAGATCCAAAACTATAAAGTTTCTAGAAGAAAACATAGGAGAAAATTTTTATGACCGTGAGGTAAATAAAGACCTCCTAGAAAGAACACTGGTAGAAATAACCATAATATTTACAAAAATCAGATTTCATCAAAATTAAAAATTTCTGCTTATCAAATCATATCATTAAGTACAGGAATAGACAAGCTACAGACTGCGAGAAAATATTCACAAAAAATATATGCGGCAAAGAACTTGTATCTAGTATAGAGGACTTGAATCTTTTATAACTCATTACTAAAAGGACAACACAATTTCTTAAATTTGCGAAAGACTTGAACAGGCAATTACAATAGAACAGATACAAGTAATTAAAAAGCACACAAAAAATTCATTAGTCATCAGAAAAATGTTAATTAAAACCATAATGGTATACTACTTCACACCCACAAAATAGATAAAATTTTAAAATGCTGACCATACCAAATGTTAATGAGAATGTGGAGTGATCAGAATTTGAATCTATCTCTGGTAGGAATTTAAAATGGTATAACCACTTGGAAGACACTGAAATTTTTTATAAGCTAAACATACATGATCTAGTAATTCAATGCCTAGCTACATACTTAAAGAAACTGAAACATAAGTTCATAAAAAGATATGTATAAGGGTGTTCATAACAGCTTTATTCATAATAGCCCCAAACTGAAAACAGATCAAGAGTCCATCCTTGGAACAAACTGTGGTATATTCATAGAATAAAATACTACACAGCAATAAAAGAAACAACCTACATGAATGAATCTCAAAAACATTATGCTGGGCAAAAAGAAGTCAGACACGGGAACTACGATTCCATTTATATCAAGTTTTATAACAGGCAAAACTAACCTATATTCCAAGATACATACTTAGGAGAATTGATAACATAGGTTTACGAAAAAAACTTGTACACGAGTGCTCACAGCAGAATTATAATAGAAAAAAAGTGGGAACAACCCAAATATCCACCAATTGATGAATGGGTAAACAAAATGTGGTATATCCATACAATAAAATATTACTTAGCAATAAAAAGAAAGAAAGTACTGATACATGCAACAATGCAGACAAACCTTAAAAACATTATGGCAACTGAAAGCCAGACACAAAATGCCACATGTTGTATGACTCCATTTATATGAAAGCACTAGAACTGGCAAATCCATACAGACAGAAAGTAGTTTAGTAGTTGCCAGGGGCTGGCAGGAAGGGGCAGTGGGGAGTGACTGCTGATAGGTATGTAGTGTCTTTTGGGGGTGATGAAAATATTCTAAAATTAGATAGTGGTAATGATAGTATAACTTTGTGAATATATCATTGAACTGTATATTTTAAAAGGATTAATTTTATAGTATATGAATTATATCTCAATGAAAAAAACTACAGTGACAGAAATTTGAGCAATGGTTGCCTTGAAATCAGGGTGTGGATGGGGATCAAAAGGAAAATAGGAAGGAACTTTCTGGGAGGATGGAAATGTTCTATATTTCTTTAGAAGTGTGAGTTAGAAATGGCTCATAGAAATGGCTGTATGCAAATTTTTCAAAATTTATCAAACTATAAAAAGTAAGATCTGTGCATTTACATGTAGATTTTTGCCTCAATGATAAACAAATTAAAGGCAAAAAAGAAAAAAAGAGTTAAATTGGAATAGAATACTTCTTTAACCTAGGTATGACAATTTTATCATATATATAAATCTCAAACCAGTAAGTCAATATCTTAGTATTGAAACCCTCTAGAATCTATCATTACAGTTGGAAACAAGACCAACATGTCCTGTTATGGGTGAAATGTTTTAACAAGATTCTGCAAGTGCTCACCAAAATAATTAGTGAAAATAAAAAAATAAGTTTTCTGTATTAGAAAGGAGGTGGCCCCAAATATTGTTATTTACAGTTGTTGGAATTGTCCACCTGAAAAACCCAAGAAATAATGAGAATTGTTGGAACCAAGAGGGTTTACCATCCTAATTGTAAAGCCAATAGCTTTCCTATATAATATTAAACACTAGTTTAAAAATATAATGGTTAAAACAATACCATTTTAAAAATTAACAAAAATAGGAAATGCCCAAGACCAATATAAGCAGTTATTCAACTCTACTGATGGACATGAAAATCACTTTAATAATTCAAGAGTGCCTCTTGTCTTTGCATGGATGGACTCAAAATAATAAAGATACTGCTTTTCTCAATTCATACACATATACAGTCCCAAGCAAACCCCAGCAAGGTTTTTATGATATTTTTTAAAAAATGATTCAAAACTAATATGGAATTAAATGTGTAAGAATAGCCAGAAGAAGAGTGAACTTTCTTCTACCAGGTATAAGAATCCTGTTTTTTTGGCCATGCTGTGTGGCATGCAGGTTATTAGTTCCCCAACCAGGGATCAAACCCGTGTCCCCTGCAGTGGAAGCGCAGAGCCCTAACCACTGAACCACCAGGGAGTTCCCCCAAGAATCCATTAATTAACGTTGGTGCAGAACTAGTACAGGAAGAGGGGTACCTTGATGGAAGATAATGCAGAGCCAAGACAAAAACCAAAGCATGAGTATGGATTGGGACAAAGTAAAGGCAGCGTTGAAATAACGAGAAAAAGATTGGATTGTTTACCAAATAACGTTAGGACAACTGACGTTTATGTGCAAATAAAAATGACTACCTATTCCACACCTTACCATACCACAAATTCACGATGGATTAAAGGTGAAATGTAAAGACAAAACCAGAAAAGTACAAGGAAAACAATAGATAACTATTACATTTGTTAATTTTGGTTAGAGAAGGAGTTTAAGGAGGATGTTTGTAGTATATCATCAAAGCCAGACACTAAAGAGGGAAAGGATTGACTCCTTAAAAACAAAAAAACTTCCATATGACAAAAAGCTCTTTAAACAAGATTAAAAAACAAACAATTGGGGAAAACACTTACTGCTTATGTGACAGACCAAACGTTAATACCTTCAATATGTGCTTTTTAATGGTTGCTTTCAACTGAAGAGTCCTGCTCAAACTTGCTGAAACGTGCACGGGGATTTGCTAGCTTCTGTAACTGGAGAGCCCAGGGATGGAGAGGCCTGAAGCTTCCATCATGAGGAAGCCATGTTGGTTGCCTGTAGCCCAGTCCCTCCTATCCTACCAGCCTAACAGTCCTCCAGGAAAGAGTGCTGCTTCTCTGATCGCTCCAGCACAGAAGCTTTTGGAAGGATTTTGACCCAGTTTGGGGCACAGGTCTATCACTGCATAACCCCTGTGGCTGAAGGAAGGTTTCTTTCTCTTTTACTCCTGTTTCTCTTTTGTTCTGAGATTCTAGTGTGTTACCCACTGATGATTCTGCCCAGGCATGGATCATGTGCTACCCTTGTGGCAGGGAAAGGGGTAGGTCAGTGCTACACAAACTACTTGGGATGAATTTTTCATAATACAGAGTGATTCTGTTATCAGAATAAGGGAGAAGGAACGCTAAGGGGAAAAAGCAGCAGATTTTCACTAACGTATATAAAGAGTTCTCACAAATCAATAAGAAGTAGTATGTTCAAAAATCCATGAAAAGCCATAATGATTCATCATTAATTAAATTTCACTTTTTCTTAGTCCTATTCTTTTATATCTCTGCTGAATGCTTTCCAAGGTTGTAGTTAGCTACTTTGACAAACTAAGCTGTTATAATTTATCACAAGATGCTAATATGTTATAAGGAGCTTCCTCTCCTCTTAGGTAACCCACAGAGTACAGGGGCTTCCTGCAGACAATGTTTAATCAAAGGATTGTCTCGGTTGTGAGGATTTTAGGCATGAAAACTAAGATACAGTCCCTCAGGCAGAATGAATACTCAAATCTTTATTTCACTAGCGTTCAATAAATCTTTCTTCTTGTATCTTTGACAAGCAAGGGAAGGCCTTGTTATTTTGGTTTTTCTTGAATAACCTATGATTTTGCAGTTATTTTATGTGCATATTTCTTAAATGAATTTAGGGGCCTGAACTTTACTGATTTTGTTTCAAATTTAGTTTGTCTCATTGCAAGAAAGATTAGATTATTACTTTATATAATTTATATGGTTTTTATAAATATAAATTTTTATCTATTAGATTTCAAGTTGCTGCTTTTTAAAAAAATATAGGCTGTATATTTTAGATCTAAATGAGAGTATTCATAGACGATAAAAAGTTCAATTTTTGAGAAAACAGAACATTTCTATTAACTTAGAACCCTGAAACTCGAGAACCATGATTATTTTGATTTTTTTTGTTTGCTTTTAAATTTTGCACATTATTTTTATGAAAGAGAAGGAACCAATGGCAGGGAATTAATTCAAGAGACCCTCTCAAGTTTATATTTCACTGAGTAAATAAAAGTATAGGCTCAACCCTTTATGTGTGCTCAGAGGCGTTATTCACCTTCTCTGAGTCTCAGATTCATCATTTTTGAACAGGGATTACAATAGGATCTACCTCACAGGGTGGTTTTAAGGGTGCAATGAATTCAAGTGCTTTGAAAAGTGCCTGGCCCAAAGTAAGTGCAGAGTCAGTTGGATATGCCTATTATTCATGTCATTTCTAACCATAGCCCAGCCTACCGACAGTTATGTAGCTGACACTGTTCAGAAGTCCTTGGGAGGTTAAGAAGTACCTCCTGCATGACAGAATGCAGTTGAATAGAGTTGAGAAGCTTACTTCCTTGAACTAGAATTCTCTGGAAAGAGATGTTTCAACTATGGATAAAAGAAATGAACACTACCATTAATCAGAAACATAAAGAGTTCTCAGAGTTCCTTGTTACCTCTCTGTAGCCCTTGTTCTATGATGATTTATCCACTGAGGTTTCTGTTTTCTCTACTAATCTGTGAATTCAAAGGATGGCTATGATTTATTCACTATTAATTTCCTCGACCCACTGTGGGCCTATCACAGAGGGGCTCACTGAATATTTGTTGAATGAGTGAATGAATGAATCAGCTAATGAACAAATAACCGAACAGGCATACAACTCTCCAACCCTCTTATATAAATAGTACTCTACTGAGCAGTGTACAAGTCAGGACTAGAAGCCCCAGAGGCCAACTCCCTGGAGAGCAATGGGACAGGTTTTATCTACTTGCAATCTATTAAAAGATCATCCTTCAAAAATTCTTTAAAGTGTCTTAAGAAGAGGAAATTCCATCATCACATGTGCTTCAGCCATGAATTTCAACATTTCTTCTTTGAGAAAACATGAAATATTATACCAACACAGATAAAATCTTTTGACTACTTTTATTGATCATTCATGCATATATACTATTAAAGTTGAAACAGAATTGAAAGGTGGTAAACCAAAAGGGAAGGTAACTTAATTTAGAGAAATTTAAAGGATGAGAGGGAAGCAATGAACATGGTTGAATTTGCTGAATATTTTTCTATGCTGGGAAAAAAATATTACCTGATAGGTATTTGATACTTGAACAGAATGAAACAGTTTGATTCAGAAAACATTTTGAAGCTTTGATTTTCTTTTGATGCAGTAGGTGAGGTCTTTTATTTTTTTAAGAAATTATCTAGTTCAGTTCTGTTTGAATGATCCTTCAGTATCTCTCTGCAGACATAACTTGTTTTATTGCACTTCGCTTTATTGACCTTTGCAGATACTGCATTTTTTACAAATTGATGGTTCGTGGCAACCCCTATCAAGCAAGTCTACTGGTGCCATTTTTCCAATAGCATTTGCTCACTTTGGGTCTCTGTGTCACATTTGGTAATTCTCACAATATTTCACTTTTTCATTATTACCATATTTGTTATGGTGATCAGTGATCGGTGATGTTGGATGTTACTATTGCAAAAAGATTACAACTCTCTAAAGGCTCAGATGATGGTGAGCGGTTTTTTTTTATTGATAGTGTTTTTAGTTTTTTTTTTTTTTTTTTGCAGTACGCGGGCCTCTCACTGTTGTGGCCTCTCCCATTGCAGAGCACAGGCTCCGGACGCGCAGCCTCAGCGGCCATGGCTCACAGTCCCAGCCGCTCCATGGCATGTGGGATCTTCCCGGACCGGGTCACGAACCCACGTCCCCTGCATCGGCAGGCGGACTCTCAACCACCACGCCACCAGGGAAGCCCTCGATAGTGTTTTTTAATTAAGGTATCTACATTGTTTTTGTACAGAACACTATTGAGCACTTAATAGACTGCAGTATAGTGTAAACACAACTTTTACAGGCACTGGGAAACCAAAACATTCGTGTGACTCACTTTATTGCGATATTTGATTTATTGCTGTGGCCTGGAACCAAACCTACAATGTCTCCGAGGTATTTCAGGTTGAGTATGATGTGCAGTTGGATTCGGTTCAGCTTATAGCTCACAAAGGTTGTGTGTTTCATTCTGGTGGAGTGGTTGTTGTCACCCCTCGGTCTGGCTGACACCTCCAGCTATTGTGAAACTCAGGGGCCTCCCCTGGAACTGTAAATGGAGACCCCAAATGAGATCAAATGAGGCAGACGCCTTAAATCAGAAGTGTCAGCTGAAGAAAGAGCTCTTTCCCTGGGTTCCTGCAGTGAGCGGTCCAGGGGCCCATCACTTAATTCAGAGCTAAAACAACATAAGCAATGCGCTGGGTTTTCAGAAGTGGCAAACTGAAATCCTTTCCCCTCAAATTTCAGAATTAATCAGGAAATATCTACAAGCATCAGATAGATGAAGATCAAAATGTCGTCTTTATTGCTGGCCTCAATTAGAACATGTGGCTGGAATCTGTGGCCCAGTAATTGGGTTTCCACATCTTGCTTCTCACTCCCTCCTCTAAGACAAGGCATTAGGATGGCCTCTTTGTAAAGCAGACACTTCCTTGGTCAACGGCAGATAGGGTCACTGTCTCCCATCTGAGAAATCTCATGAGTTCAGACCAGTAGAAATGGCCTTCCTACTTGCCTCCAGAAAGGAGATGCCAGGCCCAAGGTAACTCATCCTGTGGATGCAGAAGCAAGAGGAGATGCCCCTCCGGGCAGACAACCCTGAGACAGAGCCAGGACCAGCCAAGCCAAGCTCAGGCCACCCAGGCTGGTGGCTCCTTCTCCTCTGGGGAGCGAGTGAAGGGGAGAAAGGGACCAGCAGCACTGGGGAAGAGCTGTCCACTTTCCACGTACTTTATCCTTGCCCTTTCGTCTCACAGTTCAAAACAGCACTTTGAAAACTTTCTTCAGAATTGAGTTCCTGAGTAAAAGCATCTTCATCCTTCAAAGGAGCCACTCCCATTGCTTTTAAGTCAGGAGAGCCATGGTTGGCTTTTTCTAGAAATCCCCCTTTCCATCATGCCTACCCCTTCACCAGAGGTCCCCGTCCTTGTCACTTTCTTCATCCTTAACAACTGAAGGTCTGCGGCCCTTTCTTGCTAAGAAGGGCCTCTTGCGTTGTCTCACACCAGCCCAGGTGGCTGTCACCCATTTCGAGACATTTTTCTCCCTCTCCCAAGCACCTGCCCTCTACCCAGCACACACAACTCAGAAGCTCTGATCTCCACCAAAGCCTTGGACCATTTGGATTATTTCCTGAGCACTTACTGTAGTCACAGCCTGTCTTAGAAGACTTCGTAAAGGTAGGGAATTTATTCCCTGTATATACTAGTTTTTTTCTATACTTACTAAACGTAAGACTGGAAATGTTGATGTTGTTGATTTTGTTGTCATGTTCTGTTGCGTGTGAGTTCTTGGGCCGTTGAATTTATTCATTCAACTCATTCATTTATTCATTCACCTACTAATGTTTATGGAGTGTGCTTGGCCCTGTGCTGAACCTGGGGTTACAGATAGGAATAATGCTCAATTTCTATCTTTGAGAAATCAGTCTGGGGGGAGGGATGGACGTAATAGATATTTTACAATATGGCCAGGTAAACTGAATTATAGAGGCACATTGAACCGAGGTCTTGGTTGAAGGTTGAAGGGTGAGGGAGACCAGGACATTTTGGCATGTCCTGGTCTCCTTCCGTGTGAAGAAGAGCAGGATGTGCCTCAGGAACAGTGAAAGGCAGGCTGGGCCCCATCTGTGGAAGGCTTTGTAAGACAGAAGAAGGAGTTTAAACGTCATTCTGTAAGCAACAGGAAGCTGGCAGAGATTTTAAGCAGAGGTGTAACTCAATCAGCTTTTTATTAGGGAGATAACTCTGCATCAGGCGGATGGGATTCATTCTTAGAAAAGTTAATCCTTCCAGGGCAATAGGCACTTGGCTGCTGAGAAGCCTGGCTTTCAGCTCAGTGTTTGGAGGGTCTCGAGCGATATTGATGTAATTGAGCTTTTAGCAAAAAAGATGAAATCGTAATAGCCAATATGTCTAAAATGAAAAGAACGTGATTTGCCTTATAATAAGGTACCCCCCTTAAAAATAAATCTTTAATTCAACCTATGAATTTTTAATGCCAAGAACGCAGCATAATACTTTGAAATTGAAACTTGAGATACAGGCATGGCAAAAATCATCCCTACAGTGGATTTGGGGCATACAAATTGAGCAGTATGAACTATTGACACCTCCTGGTGGCAGCAGATGTGTGCTGTTTGCCTGGTCAAAACAAGAGGGAAATGAATCAAAGGCATTAAAAATAAATAACACTGGCAGCCCAGAAGGAAGGGATGGGAGGATGAAATGGCCCTGGTCTCAGGACCGACCTGGTAGAGACCTGCTGGAAGAGAGAGATGGCAGAGGGGGGCCTCAGGTGACCAGGGCCAGCCGCCACTGCTCCCAGTGAGAAGGGCTGAGCAAGGGCGTCTGACAAATTTAAAACCAAAAGGTAGGTGACTGAGATCGATGTTCCAGAATGTCCGCTGGCAGTTTTTTTGTCGTTGTTGGGGTTTTTTAAATGTATTTATTTGTTTTTATTTTTGGCTGTGTTGGGTCTTCGTTGCTGTGTGCGGCTTTCTCTAGTTGAGGCGAGCGGGGGCTACTCTTCTTTGCGGTGCGCAGGCTTCTCATTGCGGTGGCTTCTCTTGTTGAAGAGCACGGGCTCTAGGCACGCAGGCTCAGTAGTTGCGGCGCACAGACTTAGTTGCTCCGTGGCATGTGGGATCTTCCCAGACCAGGGATCAAACCCGTGCCCCCTGCATTAGCAGGCGGATTCTTAACCACTGAGCCACCAGGGAAGCCCCCGTTGGCAGTTTTTAAAGGAGATTGTTTTCACTGTTCAGTTCTAAACATCCAGCCTGATCAGCGCTTTCTCCATAGTAATCTCTTTCAGCTCTATAAGCACTTTTTAACCTTCTCAGGCCCCTTTCACGTACAGGGTTGTATTTAATATAAAAGAAAAGAACCTTTCCTCAAGGAAAGAACCACCCAGAGTCATTGCATTTCTCACTTGTACGTTATTTAAAAAGGCACAAAAGACATTAACTGTGAGATGTTGAATAGCAAAACACAAAAGCTGATCAAATGCCCTCTTAGACGGACACACTTACCTACTCCCAGTGGAAAAACAGGAGAAGGACCAAAAAGAAGCATCTTGGTTTCTGACTCATTTCTGATATAGAAATGGCTCAGAACTGATATGGGATGATCCAGGGTCCAGGTTTAATATTCACTGGCTGGATGACCTAGGACTTCTCCCTACCTCAGTTCCCGTCTAGGTAAAGTGTGAAGATGGGCTGCAAAAGAGCTCTAGGATCTAGTGGGTGTTGGGCGGCTTTGTGACTCTCATGGGTTCTAAACACTTTTGTCTTCATGGTCCCCTTTTGTTGTTGTTGTTTCATCTCTTGGTTTATTAACCAGCCACAGGTCATGTTGGTGACAGAGGTAGTCTCATTCATCTAACATTTTAAAACTATGATTATCACCCAGCTATGTACACCAGCATATTCCTTTCCATAGGATTCTGTGTTTTCAGGGTCACTGAAGTATAACGTAACCAGAAGCTATGATTCCATATTCATTTCCAGATCAGAAAATGCATTATCCCTCCAAGTCACTTTAACATCACTATCAATACACATATGGTAAAAGCAGGTTGTTTTTGCAAAGAAAAGTTTCCCTGAAACATCCAAAGAGTCATCCCAATGTCAATCTCCTGGCTGGTACTGCTCATACAAGATGTTACCATCTGGGGGAAGCTGGGTGTAGGGTACCCAGGATGTCTCTATTATTTTTCCAGTTTCCTCTGAGACTACAATTATTTAAAATTATTTAAAAATAAAACAAAACATGTTATTCATGGAAATAGGGACTAAACATTTCAGTTCAAAATCTAAAATGAAAAGTTGAAGTTTCTTAGGAGAGTTTGGGAGTCACCTAACAACTGTGATACCTCAGTCAGGGGAACCATTAAGCCCAGTGAAAAAGGCTTATTTCTGTCGGAGGCTCCTTACTAACTCTGGCAGTGATAAACATGACACGACATGTCGCTCTGCTCTCCCCAACCCCCAGACCAAGGAGGCTCTATGAATTAGCTTCAGCTCACAAGGAACAGGTGAGAGAAAGGCCCCCAATTTTGTGAAATCCCAGGGAGAGAACACTGCGCATAATTTATTTCCATCACTCTGCGTCTGAGGCTTGCACACACCAACTGCACAATCCCAGGCCAGCCGCCTGCCGGGGTTCGGAGCCTGGTCCGGACCCAGGCCGGACTGGGTTTCATCTCGCGACCTCCGATGGCACCAGCGGGTCGGCCTGGCTCAGGGCGACCTGGTCCTTCTTCTGCTGCAAGACCTGCTCCTCCCACAGCGCCTGGTCCACGTGATCGGCGGTGAGCACCACAGGCTTGGGCTTCTCCTCGTCGAAGAGCCGCTCGTTGGCCGCCGGGTACAGCTGGTGGGGCCCGACGGCGCGCAGACGTGCCGGCAAGTGCAGGAACTTGTGGGCCTTGAGGTCGCAGTCGCGCATCCGGGACCCCGGCAGCCACCAGCGGCCCACGAAGCCCACATCTGGGATCCGGTCCGGGAAGTTGGCCCAGCGGGGCTGCAGGTAGCGGCAGCGGGCCTGGTGGAGGCTGACCTGGGCGTCGAAGGGCGTCTCATACACCAGCGAGCAGAGGCCCAGGCTCACGGGGCGCCGGTGGCCGCGACCCGGCAGCCAGAGCGGCTGCTGCAAGGACGCTTCCGGGTCGCGTTGCGCGAGGCGGCCGCCAGCGGCAGGAGGGTCCCGGAAGCTTCGAGAGATCACTCCAGGCCAGGGCGCAGCAGGCCACCGCGTCCCCGCAGGCCTCGGAGGAGTCCCGGAGCGGAGCGAGGGCCCCGGAGGCCAACTGCGCCCACTTGCCGGGCTTTGCAGACGCAGCGTCGCCCTCCCTTCCGCGGCTTCGGGACCAGAATCCCTTCGGAGCGGCCACCGCCCTTCTCTTCACCTTGGCCAGGTATGCAAAGCGGAAGGCCGGGGCAGTCTCTTCTGCACAAGCGCCAACATTGCCGTTCGTGGCCCCTTTTTAATTAAAAACAAGAAAAGAAAATGAGATTTTACGACTGCTTGCGTAGAAGAGAAGTAGAAACAGGTCTGGATTTCATTTGCCTTTATGCCAACAGAGTGAAAGTATGCATCTTGCTTCTTGCACGAAGCAGACGTTCTTGTGCTATGGGCCCCAGGGGCGCGATGCCCGCAGCATCTCCTGGCAAAGTCGGCCCCGAGGGGGGGCAGCCGGAGAGGCAAAAGGTCACGCGGGGGAAGAGGTGAGCTTCGCTTTAAAGGAACGTGGAATCAAACTTGCACTCAGCCACTTATTCCTGTTTGGCTCCAGGCAAGTTATTTGCTCTTTCTGAGCCTCAAGTTTCTCCGACGTAAAATGAGGCTAATAAATCAGAGCAGCTCCCTAGGATTGGGGTGAGGGTTGAATGAGACAGTCCTCCAGAGTCAGGACTTTACGATTGCTCAGTGTCTGACATTTAGTAAGCGCTCCATACATGGCGGCTGTTACTCTTCTTATTATTTTATTATCATTGTCTTCCCTAAGGGTTTGACCCATTTGGCCAGTATGGCTGCTCAGCTCAGAGCAGGGCCGACACCTGTCTGCCCACCCACTTCCTCCCTGGCAAGGTGAGCAGGGCTCTTTCCTCCTGCAGGCATTAGGCCTAATTCATGGTAGCCTCACTTTGGGTTCCTCTCGCAAAGGGTGTGTGGGCCCGTCGGGCTGCAGAGCCAGCTGGTTGGTAACGCCCACCCCTAGGCACAAGCTGAAGAGCCTCACCTGTGTTCATAGTTTGGGAGGGCAGTGATGGTAGCAGCCATCGCCCTGCTCTGTGACTGCTGCGATGATCCCATTCCAGGGTGCTAAAAACCCGCAATCATTATTTAACGCGTTTGGTTGAGTTTCAAGCTTTTTTTTTTTTTTTTTGCTATGTACACAGATTATTATAAATTTTTTAAAAGTACACTATTTAAGGACCTGAATCTATTCTTACACGTTATTACTGGAGAGTAAAAAACTTCCATGAAATTTGAGTTTGTGTGTTTGGGTCTTTTGCTAGCCTAAAGTTTCCATAACTACATCTGTTTAAGATTCTGTGGGTATGGAAATCTCATATTGTTGATCTAGAAGGGCTATTTTTGCTTTACCAAAGGCCAATCACACAGGTCAGTGGCAACCCCTCCCCCCTGCCT
This sequence comes from Mesoplodon densirostris, assembly GCF_025265405.1. Classification (NCBI taxonomy): domain Eukaryota; kingdom Metazoa; phylum Chordata; class Mammalia; order Artiodactyla; family Ziphiidae; genus Mesoplodon; species Mesoplodon densirostris. Next base: position 36,225,776 of record NC_082679.1, on the reverse strand, counting down.
TGCTCAACTGCTATTCTTTGGGCATTAATTTTAATGTTTAAATCGCAAGTGCATTTTCCAAAGACTGCATAAAGCACTAGATAAGCAGAAGACCACTCACTGGCTTGGGAAGAGCAGAGTGCGCAGCGAAGCCTTTCGCATATAGAGAATGCTGAATATCTCCACCATTATTTAGCATCAGAATCAGTTATGCTTGTCTGACTGATGGACAATTTTTTCCCTACCTGCTCTCTTTGCAAGTGACCTATACTGTCTAGACAGTTGCATATTATTTATACATTCATTTCAGATTTTATGATTTTTGTTTGTTTCACTAAAGTTGTGCAGGTTTCATGCAGCCCACAGTTGGAAATGTACTTCATGAAAAGCCATATAATTGCACCAGGTGAATGCTTTCTTTCTTAGAGTTGTGTCACCATTAAAATTTTTAAAAAGTGTTTTTTTTAAGAAAAGACCATTATATGAGCTCTGAAAAAAAATGAGACCAAACTTTCCAACTTCAGCCCAAACACACACACACACACACACACACACACACACACACACACACACACACACACACACACACACACACACACACACACACACTCCCCTCCTATCTTCAGAGTACCAGCAGCGGGCCATGGAGAGAATTAAAGACAGCTAATTTCAAAGGTTCTTAATCAATTCAAGTTGATCCCATTTGTTGATTAGGGAGTCAAAACGCATTATTTGCATTCTGTTTCAAATTCAGAATTTTCTTCAGGAGATTTGAGGCTGGAGAAATCTCTTACAGAGCGATCCCTTGGGCAATAAGGGAGTTAATTTGAAAACTCTGGTGAGTCTGATGGGTTTTGAAAGTTTCACATGAAACATTTATAATGGCTCCTTTCAGGGTGGTGGATTTTGATTGAGTGTGTGTGTGTGTGTGTGTGTGTGTACTTGTGTGCATGAGGGTTCTTCAGGAGTCGTGAACCAGTGGCTGAAGCTTTGTGTAATTATCTGGGTAGTGAACAAAATGCCCCATTTCCATCCAGATACATGGTGTTCTGTAGACATTACAGTTGGAGAAGGGCGAATGGCACGAAGTTCAGGATTAAATGGAGGCGCATTCCCTTCCTGAGGTGCATCTGAAGCTTGGGGCTAATTCTGTGCAGGTCTCAGGCCCCAAGTCTGACCAGCCCCACTGCCTTGGATGCACAGTTTGGAACTCTGTCTTTTCCTGGCTTCATTGTGGGAAGACTTTCTACATGAGACTGGTATTTGGTATGGGTTCCTTCAAGCCCATGACCTGGTGAGCTCTGGGAGACGTGCCCTGACCAGCGTCAGAGGAAGTGAACCCGAGAGCCAGTTCTCCTGGGAGGACATGCTCAATGTAACCAGAAGTGAGGGCATGCATCTGGAAGTCCCTCCCCTCGGATTTCACCTTCCACCCTCCCACCCACAGTGAATTTTGCTAAAAAAAATCCCAGCCCTGCTTAGAAAAGAAGCATGTTGATGGTGTGTGCCCTACATATTGGAAGAAACTATTTCTTTGGGGCAAGATTATACATTAACCTACTTGCATCTCATTTATGTCAACTGGAGATGGCGAGGGTGAACATTTCATAGGAATTATATGAAGAAAAAAATGTAGCTCCAGCTGGATACAGTTTGTTCTGCATCTTTGGAGTCTCACCCCTAGCCCCTCAATACGTACCCGCTTATACTGCTTCCCATGTTCCATGGGGAGTCACAATGGACACCTTAAAATTGACCCTGGCCACCAAATTGTCAACCATGTTCTGTTTATCAGCCAACACCAACATTAAATCATAAAACTTGCTTACCAGGTGGCTAAAGTTATTTGGGAATGTAAAAATAGCACAATGAAGAAAGCAAACAATCTTCACCACTCTTACAGAAAGGGAGAAAGTTTCACCTGTCTAAATACCAATTCTAAAACACACCATTTCCTTCGATAACGGCAAAGTGGTCCTTTTCAAAGGCTGTTTCTTTCTCAGCTTTGATTTCATTTTCTATTCCGTTCCTACAGTATAAGATTAATTCCCACATTCTGCATATTGCCTGGAGTTCGGCACACATGTTCACCGAGGTGTACAGCCCTCAAATAACTTTGGTGCCTCTTTCACCCACTGTTAGGAAGTATATTTAAAGGAAATTGCCTTTTATAGATTTAAATTACAAAAGTACTGATATCATGCAAAAGGCAGTTTAACTCATGCAAGCATACAAATAGGTAAATCTTAGGGAAAAAGATACCAAGGCTAATATGAATGTAAATAGGATTAGCTGCCTGCATTAGCAGCGGCTGTGAAATTTAAAGTACTTTCTGTTAGGTTATTCTTTAAAATACACCTATATTTCATGTGTGCATTTGTAGATATTTGGGAATATATTTTACTTTGTCTTGTGCTTGAATTTCGTAACAAGTATAGACAACGGTCCTGACCTCCACTTATTGACAGCCAAAGTAGAAGGGGAATTTAACTTTCTTGATGGTTAAATATTTATTGATGTAGAATTTTAAATCTCTAGGAAAATAGGACAAACTTTGACCAAGAAAACAAAGATTCATATTGCAAAGAAATTAGAAAACCGAGTGTATAGTGGTTTTATTTTTCTTTTAAGAAAAGCCTTATTTGTTCCCAAAGGTTGAATCAGATGTCAGTGAGCAGTTTGGAGCAGGGATTGGCAAACAGTAGCCAATGGGCTGGATCCAGCTCCCTGCCTGTTTTTTGTTCATCCTCCAAGGTAAGAATGGTTTTCACATTTTTCAACGGTTGTAAAAAAATCAGAAAAAGAGTACTTCATGACACATAAAAATTACGTTAAATTTAAAACTTAGTATCCATAAATAAAGTTTTATTGGAACATGGCCATGATCACGTGTTTAAATATTGGCCGCTTTCTCACTCTAATAGCAGATTTGGGGAGCTTATGGCCTATAGGGTCTAAAAGATTTACCATTTGCCTTTCACAGAAAAAGTTTGCCAGCTCTGGGTTTAGAGTAAAAGTATCTTTATGCACTTTATTGTTGAGAATCAAAATTGTGTTATTGGAGTTGGAAATCCGTTCTCTCATATTTGTTTACACTGAGATTATTTTCTTAGCTAGAAGCATCAGAAACAGATTATAGGTAATAAGGCATTTTTAAAAAATTAAGCCACAAGCTAACAGAGCACCTAAGGGCTACAGGTATGAGTCTTTGGAAGGAGGTGTGGTCAAGTGAGAGCGAAGAGCCTGGATCAGGAGTCCAACTCCCTGGGCTCACATCTCCGGTCTGCGACGTAAGTTATCATGCTTAACCTTCTTTTTTTTCTTTTTCTTTTTGCGGTACGCGGACCTCTCACTGCTGTGGCCTCTCCCGTTGCAGAGCACAGGCTCGGAACGCACAGGCTCAGCGGCCATGGCTCACGGGCCCTGCCGCTCTGCGGCATGTGGGATCTTCCCGGACCGAGGTACGAACCCGTGTCCCCTGCATTGGCAGGTGGCCTCTCAGCCACTGCGCCACCAGGGAAGCCCAGTGCTTAACCTTCTTGCTCCATAGTTTCCTTATCAGTAAAATGGGGGCAATAATGAAAACTTGTCTCATAGGTCTTTGCCAGAATTAAATGAGATGATGCATTATCACATGTTTAGAAGAGTGCCAGTCTGCAAAGTTCAGTTAGCGCTGTTTTTTTTTTTTTTTTAATGTAGAATGTTGACATTTAAATCCTTGTGTATTCTGAGAGTTCACTTCCATGATAGAAGCACCTATTCTTTAGGTCACAATATTTTGAAAGGGTTCATTAGGTAACATCACTTTGGGGTTGTGGAACACTTCCATGTGATGTGCATGCCGGCTGAGGATAAAATGCTAAAAATGCAGCTTCCAGGAGTCGTTGATCAGGAGTCAGTTTTCTCAAGTTATGCTGAGGAATGGGATGGGACCAAAAGAATTGCTGAATTGATTTGCTTCAATCCAGCCTGTCCTATATTACTTAATTTTAGATCTAGTTAAGAATATTCACTTAGTCCATCATTTTCACATGAAGGCATCAAGGTCCAGAGACTGGGATAGACTCAGCCAAGCCACACAGTAAAGCAACCCCAGAGCCATGAGAGAACTCAGGACTTATAACTCTCACACCTGGAGCCTAACAGTAAAAACACATGCACTCAGCACCCTTTTTCTTAGACCATGATACTTAGCATGGTGCCCAGCACTTAGTAAATACTCAGTAAACACAAGAACAACAAAAACAACAAAAAAGAATGAATGAATGAGCTACCTGAAATCTTCAAAGCCCTTTAAAACACACACAAGCATGAGAAAGATTTATTCCAATGGTTAAATGAAGAAAGCGCTCCACAAAGAATTTTTTATGGTAGATCTGCCCCAGTATCTTACACCTGAGCACCTGCTGTGATCAGTAGAGTCCAGTCCGTCACTTTTTTTGCCAGTAAGAGTTTGAATGATTAGTGATTCAGTCCATATATAATGAGTTTATGTTTCTTCCTTTTCACCTACTCATAATTTATATTATAGTGGTATATTATATGAATCTCTATAAACCACCTCCAGTACATATTGGAATAAGGTAAAGTGTGCATAAATAAATGAATGGATATATGGATGGATAAAGTACATAAAAGTGAGAAGAAGAATAAATGGATAAGTAGGTAAAAAAGAGATGGTCAGTCAACAGCCATAAATTGCTTAGATTGGTATGCAGTAGGTGCTTAATGAATATCGGTTGACAGGATAGCTAGGTTAATATAGTCTATTTAAAAACATTTTTTTAATTTATTTATTTATTTATTTATTTTTGGCTGTGTTGGGTCTTCGTTTCTGTGTGAGGGCTTTCTCTAGTTGTGGCGAGCGGGGGCCACTCTTCATCGCGGTGCGCGGGCCTCTCACTGTCGTGGCCTCTCTTGTTGCGGAGCACAGGCCCCAGACGTGCAGGCTCAGTAGTTGTGGCCCACGGGCCTAGTTGCTCCGCGGCATGTGGGATCTTCCCAGACCAGGGCTCGAACCCGTGTCCCCTGCATTGGCAGGCAGATCCTCAACCACTGCGCCACCAGAGAAGCCCATAGATTAATATATTTTAGAAAGCTTTTCAACATGCAAAATTGCAACAAAATGTAACCTGACCATTAACTTGACCAAACTGGGCACATTGTTCCAGAGTCCTGGAGTTAGATGAGCTTTCTTCTGTCTGGCCTCACAAGGAGCATGGGAATACAAGGGCACCTCCTTCCCAGACCAAATTTGATGCATGAAAATCTAGATTCCCAAAACAGATCAAAGAGACATGCATCTCACTATTCATTCATTCATTGAGTCCCTGCATTTTTGCCAGACCAGTACTAAATGTTGGAGATCCAAAGCATTGTGCTTACCCTCGTGGAGCTTATAGTCTAGAAGAGCAACTAACATTAAACAGATATTCCCGAAATATTACAACATAGTGACACTTCACTAGAGAGGGTGCCCCAGGATATGGCATGTGAAGATTGGTTTGGCTAAATGGTACCTTTATTTAGCAAACCTTTAGTGGAGAAGACCTGATGGAGGAGGACAGATTTAATAATATATGTTCTCCTGGGATTTAATGGTGTGTGAAGTCCTTCCTACAGGTGGGATACATGATCACAATCCAACCATCAGCAATTTGGGGCATTTCTGTTCTCAGTGGGAATCTTGTAAAACCAAGAGTCAGAGAAACCCATTGATCTAGAACTACCTTGGTCCACATAGGCCTCTTTTCTAAGGCTGTATGCACAAAGCCAAGGTCATTTGGAGGAAGCAGGAAAGAACTCAACTTTTGAAGACGCAGCAAAGGATTAGACAACCCTGTTAGTTGACCGCATAACTGGTTCATCAATTGGCTACTGTCTCAATGTGATTATGAATATTCCTCTTGCATAAATAATAAATAATGATATTTTAAATAATCATCATTAATAATTCATGCACTTGATAATTTGGTGGAAGCATTTGATGAGTGCCTAGATTGTACAAAACATTGATCTACATGCTGTGGAGATGGGGGCCTCGAAGGTGTGCCACTCACATCTCCCTTCCAGAAAGAACTTGCCATTCAGCTACAAAGAAGGCAGTTACCTCACAGCCTCTGTTTGTTGGCCTTCAGAATCCGCCTCAGCTTTCAGCCAAGACCATGCTCTTCCTAGGCAGTCCCTAGGTCTTGGCCATTTTTGCCCAATGCAGAGCTCCACCAACGGCAACCATTGTTCTGGAGCTTCCTGTTGAATTGGTTAAGAGTTTATCGGATGAACATTATGTTCTGAGGCTCTTTCTTCCTAATCCTGCTTCCTCCCCACTTTTCCTTTCACTGGTATCAGCTCTGCATTGTGGTCCAATCTTGCTTCCTCCTTTGTACCAGTCTCCCTTCTAAGATGGTTCCCAATGATTCCCAGTCTCCCAGCATTCACACCCTTGTGTAATCTCCTCTCCTTGGCTACTGGCTGGACCTAATGACTCACTTTTAATAAACTGAAATTAGCCAATAAACGATGGGAAGTCATTTCTGTGACTTTGGTCTCCCTAGGTCTCTCTTGCTCTCTCCCCCATTTGCTCACTCTGATGAAGCAGGCTGCCATACTGTGAGCTGCCCTATGGAAAGGCAAGAAATTTAGGGTAGACTCCAGCCAATAGTCACCTGAGGGCCTCAGATCAATAGCCTTCAAGGAACTGAATTCTGTCAATAACCATGTAAGTGATCTTGGAAGCAAATCCTTCTCCATTTGAGCCTTTAGATAAGACCAGAGTTTCAGCTGACACTGATTGCAGCCTTGTGAGAGACCTTGAGTCAGAAGTACCTAGTTAACTTGCACCATATTCTTGACCCACAGTAACTATGGGGTAATTTGTTACACAGCAGTGGCTAAATAGTGCATCCAGTTTTATCTTTCATAGGCATTACTCCTTTCTGGAGAACCCAGCTGGCACATAGGTCATCAAATCTGAGCCTTGGGAGAAAAGTCAAGGTGGGAAATGCAGACCTGATGGTCAGCAGCATAGATGTGGAACAAGAGATGCTATCATTTCGGAGCGTGAGGTTGAGAAGAGAAAGGATTGGGTTGGGATCTGTGCATAGCTTCAGGCATTAGAAGAAGAGCCAGGCGAGGAGACAGAGGAGGAGTCAGAGAGCTTCCTCCTCTGGGACATCTTTCCTCACTCTTCTGTGACTCCTCCCCACTGCTCCCCTGCAGAGGTTGGTGAGATGCTCCCCCACTCCCACCACCCCGTTTCCTCCCAATGCAAGTCATCCTGCTGTATCATAATTGTTGATTTCAGTGTCAAGCTCCCTAAGAACCCACAAGAGATCCTTGAAGGCAAGGCTAGTGTCTTCTTCACCTTGACTTCCCAGTATTTCACAAGGCTGGTGCTTAGTAGGAACCCATGTAATGTGTGAACAAATGTATGATCAGAATATATGAAACCAGAAAAATGGGATGTAAGTTTGACTGTTAAAACATAACTCAGTGAACAATTCTGTATTAAAACATTAAGAAGGGGGCTTCCCTGGTGGCGCAGTGGTTAAGAATCCACCTGCCAATGCAGGGGACACGGGATCGAGCCCTGGTCTGGGAAGATCCTACATGCCGTGGAGCAACTAAGCCTGTGGGCCACAACTACTGAAGCCCACGCACCTAGAGCCTGTGCTCCGCAACAAGAGAAGCCACCGCAGTGAGAAGCCCACGCACCGCAACGAAGAGTAGCCCCCGCTCACCGCAACTAGAGAAAGCCCGTGTGCAGCAGTGAAGACCCAACGCAGCCAAAAATAAATAAATAAATAAAATAAATCTAAAAAAAATTTTTAAGAAAGTAGATCTCAAGTTTCTTACTGTAATTAAAGAAAAAAAAAAAAACCTAAACCAAAAAACTATAGCTTAGCTTTGTCAACATCTACCCTGTAATACATGCAAAGTAATATATGCAATTTTCTCAGTTAACCTTCCTAACTCTGTGAGACAGTGACTGCTATTTCCCACTTCACAGGGAGGAGACCAAAAATGATGCATTAGCTAGTGGGCAGCAAAGATACAGCTTGAATGTGGGGACTTTGAGGTCTCGCTCTGCATGGGAACTAAAAGTTAGGTGAAGGCTCTCCAGCCTTCAGTCTGGACTTAGAATCTGCTTCTCGTGTCCAGGGGCTGAGTCTCCAGGCAGTAGAATCTGCCTTCCCTTCTCCCTTCAGTCATCTGGATCCTGGGAAGTTCAGTCCCTTCTGGCTGAGATCTCTGGAGTGACTGGCCAGGTTGGGTGAAATGTCTGAGATCAGCTTTTTGTGGGGAGAGACTGGCCTGTAAACAGGAATAGTATTCTAACCTCCTACCACCCAGCATGCTCTGTTTACCTGTGGTTGGCTTCAGTGTCATGAAGATACAGACATCATCTGTCCTTTGAACTATGTCACAACTATTTGTTGCAAAGTAAAAATTTCGTCAATAAGCAAGTTATTTTTCTTCCTTTTGGATCATTCCTCCTTACCCATCCCTCCCCTGCCCTAAATTGACAAGGCATATGGCTGTTATATAGATACCATCTCAATAAGCTGATTTTTCCTGGCAACATCAACAATATGATGCAATAATGTGAGGATTGTACACATGCAGGTACAAAAGCTTTTGAAGTGTCAGGGTGGGTACGTTTTCCTTGTAGTATAAAATCTGCGTGCTGAGTGAGCATCTGCTAGCCATTGTCTATTCATATTATGGCAATAGTCAGTTGCACAATTACTGGGCACATTTTGGTTAGATGCATACCATGTTTTTCCAAGAACAATTTAAAAATACCTGGAAATGGTCATGGAAAGTGTCCTAGTTGATCTGAGTCAGTTAAACAATGATTTCAAATAACTTTTTTTTTTTTTTTTTGCGGTACGCGGGCCTCTCACTGTTGTGGCCTCTCCCGCTGTGGAGCACAGGCTCCGGACGCGCAGACTCAGCGGCCATGGCTCACGGGCCCAGCCGCTCCGCGGCATGTGGGATCTTCCCGGACCGGGGCACGAACCCACGTCCCCTGCATCGGCAGGTGGACTCTCAACCACTGCGCCACCAGGGAAGCCCTATTCTCCATCTTTAAAATGAGGAGTTTGGCTTAGAGAGGTGCTTCCTAAAGTAAGATCTTCCAAATACTGCTATCCTAAGATGCTCCTTGGGAAAGAGGATTCTGTGGTCAAACATGTTAATGAACAATGAATGTTAGTTTATTCAAGGCTCTGATAAGTCCTGCAATAAAGGAACCTTTTTAAGTAGCATTCTTTGATCTCTAAACCATTTTTCACTAAAATTCCATCTCATGGAATTAGTGTTCTACTGAGCATGCTCTGAGGGAAATTGTTTTTAAAGTCCTCTTTACCTCCCCGATTCTATAAAATACATGTCCTCTACAAATTTTAGTTAGTATTTGTGTTGTGACAGGTGGTCCTCTCAGTAATCTTCAACCAAATCTAAATGTCTCCTCTTTCCCAGCTTGTTTGAACCTTTAGAATGCTTGACCTGGAAGCTTAAGCCAAAAGCTAAATAGTATAGGGGGACCAACCGCTTTCCCTAGACTGTCCTGGTTTTAGCACTCAAAAGTTCTTCATCCCAGGAAACCCCTCACACCAGGGCAGTTGGTAACCCAAAAAATAGATCAGTCTTAACAAGATTGACAAGTGGCTCGTTTTCCATTCCCATTCTCTCTCCTCCCCTCCCTATCTAGTCCCCATCTCTACCTGGCTCCCCTCAAATGATCAGCACAGGAGGAGTTGCCTGGTTTGGTCACATTGAAAGACACATGAGGAAAAGGGTAGTAGGTGTTGAGTTTGCAGACACAAACCATGTGGGTCGCAGTTCCAATGAATGGAGTTGTCCCGTTCAGCCAACCTGATACAAGAAGAAATCCCAAGCTTAAGGTAGAGTGTGAGTCTTTGCTTCCCAAACAGATTCATCATAATGTTGAAAAATAAAGGCCTACTTTGGAGGAAACATTAATGCTAAACATGTCAGGTGTATTTTTGTATCTTTTAATCAGTTCTTGAAGAAACGCAGTATCCCCTATGGTGATGAAATCTAGATCGCTCAAGTTTCTGGGTATGGAAATTTGGGGCAGGAAACACCTAGACAGCCCCTGCCCTTGAATCTTTTTTTCCTGAGGCTTTCAAATATATTACATTTGATTGACAAGATCCACACATGTGTACAAATTTCCTAGTTCAGGGATTTTTTTTTTCCCTTGCTACAGTCCAACCTCTATGAAGTATTCTTTGTTAAAGACTTGTGGAGTCCTCCTTCTAATCCCTATAATTCTAAATTCCAGCCTTACCTCACTGTGCATTGCATTTTCCTAGTTTCAGTTCGATGGAACGTTTTTTTAAAAGACACCATTGCAACCAGAACTGGATGCCTCAGTTTTTGCAAAAGCAAAAACAAGTACTAGCATCCTTTAAATAACAATATTTTCTGATGTTAATGTTGAATTAATCCAAGAAATGAATATGTATTGATGGTATTCTTTTGGGTTTTGAAAATCCTTACAACCACATAATTAAATGAGTGCCTTTAGAAATACTGATAAAAGCCCATTGCCATTCAAATATCTATACAAGACAATGGCCGTAAGCTGTGGGCTTGGGAGATTAGTTTGGCCACGAGCCAGTGTTTATCACAATATTTCCATCTCAGCTGATAAAATTTAATCATTCTTATTTAAATAGAAATCAGAATTAATGCAAGTTTTAAAGAGAAGGAATAATAAACGAATCACACTATCTTTATTTCAGAGCTCCTGGCATATATTGTCTATTCAGAATGGAAATGCTAGCAGTTGTTGTGTTGTTTTTCTACCTTGGACTTTCATTCCAGAGTCCTCCAAAATAAGGAGCTATTGCTTCTCGAATATTTATGTCTTCAGCTCTGCTTTAAATAAAGTGGTTCCCACCCTCCTATCCAGTGGGATAAGCAGGGCTTTGCGTGTGCCGGGGATTGTGACTTGAGTTGGAAGCAGCAGGGCACGTACTTGAGTGATTTCTCCCAGAGGGGCCATGGGTTTGGACTGTCCATTCACATCCTCTTGCCTGGGTCCCTGAAGACCAACAGCGGGAATTGAGGAGGCATCCAGTGTAGATGGAGTGTGTGGCTGGCTTTGGACCAGAAGAATCATAGTGCTGCCAGAGGTCAAGTCCAGAGCCAAGTCTCTCCCTGGAACAGAGACCACAGCTTCATGTAAGCAGTTACAGCCTAAAGAAACCTTATTGGGGGCTCCCCTGGTGGCGCAGTGGTTGAGAGTCCGCCTGCCGGTGCAGGGGACACGGGTTCGTGCCCCGGTCCGGGAAGATCCCACATGCCGCAGAGCGGCTAGGCCCACGAGCCATGGCCGCTGAGCCTGCGCGTCCGGAGCCTGTGCTCCGCAACGGGAGAGGCCACAGCAGTGAGAGGCCCGCGTACCGCAAAAAAAAAAAAAAAACACAAAGAAACCTTATTGGTCATTTAGTTCAACCCACTCATTTTGTGGACTAAGAAGTTGAAATCCAGAGAGCAGAACTGACTTGATTCTTCAGGGTCACCCTTCAAGATAGCAGTCTTGTTAGTACCACACTAACCAGGCAAGTCAGATCTCCAGACCCCAGCCTGGTGTTCTTTAGACTTTGTACGGTCCTTTTAACCCCCGGCTAGACCTGGAGTGGATGGAACTCAGTACTATTTTGTGTGACTCTGCCTATACATTTTTGGTGCATGTCTCAAATGGTGTGTACCAAACCAAACCCGTTCAGATTTAAATAACCCCATCCACAAAATAAACAAACCAACTAAAGGAACCACATTTTACCTTAGGATTTTTATTTCTTGGGTGGAGAGGTGTAGACAACCTTATTTCTCTTCCTCCTCCTTGAAATAATATTTTTTAATGTTTAAATGTCTTACATTTAAATATTAAAAAAACCAGATTCCCTGTCATTTCATTGTCTACATAATATTGCTAGTATTAAAAAAAATAAAATAAATCCAATAGGTAAAATTTACTGATCATTTACTATGCTCTAGGCACGTTACTATCTCATTTAATCCATACAACATCCCAGTGAAGTGGGTACCATTTTTATTCCCATTTTACAGTTGAGAAAACTGAGGCTCAGAGGGGTCAAGTAACTTTCCCAAAGTCACTCAGCTAGCAAGTGGCAGAGCTAGGAGTCTAGTGGTAGAGCTAGTCATAGTCCTAACAACAGCTAATCAAAATGCATTCTGGCTATAGGCTCTGGCTCTTAACCATGATTCTGTACAGCCTCAGAAATGTGGATTCTTAATTTAGCCAGCACTAAGGACTTACCCGAATTTTTCGTTTCATTTCCTCTTCAAACTATATGATGAATCCCATTGTTTCCATGACTGTATACTCTCTCCCAGTTGGAATGAGGCCCTAGTAAAGTCATTTGGTGTAAACAGTTAAATTTGTTAGAAAAGGCATTTTGGAATCAATTTGACTCTATTGCTTTTGACTTTGTTATGAATTTCAGTTTGGGTTAAGGGTGTATCAGACTTCAAAACATCTGGTTAGGTCATTTAAGAACCTTCCTGAGATTTCACAACCCCTTAAGACTTCCTTTCAAATGCAGACATTTCCTCTGTCACCACACTCTTACAAATGCTTTGAGAAACAATGAAGCAGTGCTTTATTCATCTGCAATAATGTAAAGAAGACCTCCTTAATCTGGCATCAGTGGGAGTTAGATGTTTCACATGAGTAAAATTTCCAGATACCTCGACCTTAGACGAGATGACCTTAGCTCTTAGATTTAAGAGCTGGGAATTTTTTTCTCAATAGGTTTTGATAGTCACACATTCCTTTCTTTTCTTTTTGTTTTCTTTCTGTTTGTTTTTCTTGGGTTTTAACCTTTCTTGATAACCCAGAGCTGTGGTCGTAATCATGAATAATATACTATGTACCCTAGTTGGAGACTCTGGGAAAAATGATCTTTTGGGATTTGAGACTTGCAAACAAATGCCACTTTGTAATGAAAGCATCCCTTAAATTATTTGACGCCTTTAGATCTTAAACTATAAGCAGGATGATATAATTTGAGAATCATGCAGTAGTTTGAATACAAATACCATGCTTGCATTTGGATAGGCTGTTAGGATTATGAAGACAAGTTGAGAGGGTTAGTTAACTGTTATGGGTGGTCCGGGCTCACTTAGCATAATGTCCTTCAGGTTCATCCACATTGCTGCAAATGGCAAGATTTCCATCTTTTTTAAGACTGAATAATATTCCATTGCATGTATACACCACATTTTCTTTGTCCATTCATCCTTCCGTGGACATTTAGTTTGCTTCCATGTCTCCTATTGTGAATAATGCTGCAGTAAACATTTGGGTGCATATACCTCTTCAAGATCCTGATTTCAACTTATAGGTCCTTTTGTTTGTTGCCCTTAGCTTGTGTGTTTTAGTCTCTGTCAAACTGAAATTTCAAACATAATAACTCAATTGAGAAACTCATGAGTGACAGATGGTCCTCTATCTCCATTATTTATGATCATGTCTCGACTTAAAAATTAACCAGGTAGTGAAGAAAGTCACGTTTTGCATGACATTGGAGGCTGTTCCAACCATTTAGCTGCTTTAAGAGGAATATTGGTCTTTAGATGTCTTAAGTGTCCCTTTAGGGGTCTGCCTGACCAAGAACAAGAAAGAAGAAACTTAACTGAGGTCCCAGCGGTTCTGTCCGTTCCAACCCGGGTCCCAGGGTGAACAGACAGTGCTGATCCCCAAAGAGGCAAAAGGCAGAGAGTCTGGGCTTCCCAGGCCATGCCCGTTAGACTTGAGCTAGATCAAGTTTCCTCATCATCCCCATCCGCTTAACGGTGGTCTGTGCTGGTAAATACCATTTTGGACAGGTTCTCCTTGTTTTTTTACCATGGTTACTGCAGGGGCACCCTTGCTGGACTTACTGTATTTCCTGCTGCTGCCAAAGTAACATTGGTCATTCTCCATCACCTTTGTCTTAATTCCCCAGAGAGAACCTTGGATTCAGGACTTTTGAGAACCCTCCTCTCTCCCATCCCTCTTTTCCAGCTTTTCCTGCCCCTCCACTCACTAACTCAGGCACTTAACCCCCCTCTGCCCAGGTAGTCCTTCAGTTATTCCCACCTCTCAGTCACTTTCCTTTTCCTTTCCCCCCACCCTCCCATCTGCTGATTTGTACCCTCCACCTACTGGTTCTAGTCCCAACCTGCTCTCTAACGCTGTGTGATCCTTGGCAGGTTGCTTCACCTCTCTGGACCCCATGTGTGCATCTATACAATGAGAGAGTTGGATTGGATCAGCAGTCCCAAACCCAAGTGCAGGCAGGGTTCCAAAATGAGAAAATAAGACTGATATACTTTCTTTGCATATGAAATGATACTTAAAAAATTCTTCCCTTTCCCATCAAAACCTACTTGCTTTGATTTTTTTTGCTGAAACACATTACCGTCTCTGTCTAGCTTTAGTCTTTCAACCAAGGATAGAGACAAGGGGCTGAGAAGTAGGTCACAGTTCTGTTTGCTCTAAGAACAAAACAGCACAGGTGTGATGACACATAGCAAATGACACCAGCCTCTGTGTCGTGAGGCAGTAGGGAGCAGAGGAGATTGTGGCACCTGGAGAGCAGGACACATGCCCAGGCTGAGGGAAGGTCCTGTTGTGCAGCCCCAGACGGGTATCGCTTGGCTCTCCCTACCCCCAGTAGGATTTGGAAATTTGGGTTTTTAATATAAAAATCTCTCCATGTTTTAGTTTCTTCTTAAACATGGGCATCTAGTTTCAACTCTAAAATTAAAAAACAAAATCATTATGTTAGTGAGCACCGTGCAGGCCTAACAAAAGAGGCCTCTGGGCCATATTTGGCTTAGGGGAGACCAATTTGCTTCCTGGGGATAATAGGGCCTCTTATATAAGAGTCCCTATGTGTTTCCAGTTAATAATTCAGTGCCTCTGAATCACATCTTTACTCCATGGATTTTCAGCACTTGCACATTCGATTTATACGAACCCAGCAATCATTTCATTCATTGCTTTGCAGTTTCTCCAACAGTTTCAGTTCTGTGTTTTATCTCATTATCCGGATCGCTTGTTCCTTAGGGCTGAGCCAAACGCTGGGCTAGACTCCAGGGAGAATTGCTAGGGTGAAAGACCCCGGCCCCCGCCTTGAAAGGGAGAAGATGGGATGGAGCATAGCTGATCTGGGCAGAGGGTACTGGAGGAGGTGCAGCCCAGGATGGGCCTGAGGGCAAGAGCAGCCCTTCCTCAGGTCTTTTCTTGATTCCAGGCATTATCTCTAGCCCCAGCTCCATAGTTCTTTGCCCAGGCCACTGCAGGAGCCCCCAGTGACCCCCTAGAACTAGTTTGGTCCCCTCCAGGACTTTGAAATCACAATAGCCAGAGTGACTTATTATGTTCCTCTGGCCTATTCTGAACCTTCTAAGGGCTACTTATTGCTCTTTGGATGAAACCCCTAGGGGTTAATGGGGCCTAAGTAGATCTGCCTGGTTCGACCCTCTCCAGTCCCATCTCCAGTCCCCTCTTTACCTCCCTGCTGTCTTCTCCATTCTTGCCTTTCAGTTTCTCAAACACATTCCCTTTCCTCCCACACTGGGCCTTTGCACATCCTCTGCCCTCTGTGCAGACGCTGCCCTTTGCCTGGTTAGACCCTTCTCAGCATTCAGATCTCAATACAAGGGTTGCTTTCATGAGGAAAGCTTTCCTGAGCCCTCAGGCTAGGTCAGGCTCCCCCGTGGTCTGTGGGAACAGAGGTTTGAATTGCCTTCTTCACCATTAAATTCCTAGATTGTACAATGCCTGGCGCAGGGTCGGGAGAAAATAAATATTCACTGAGAGGCAGAATCAAGCACTGCTGGAGGGGTGTGATTTTAGGAGTACTTGCTACATCCCTCTGTCATCTGGGTCCTCTGTCACAAATTAGTTTTACAGTAAGAAATATGGGTCAAGAAAAAGCATCCTTCTATAACCCCACCCTGGGAGGAGAGTTTAAGAATAGGCAGGGTGAACTCCGGCGACCGGGAATGTTCCCCGTGCCCGATAATTTTCGATTCGATTACTGCACCAATTACCACCTGAGAGATGCATGCGTCTGAGAAAAGGCATTTTCGTTTTGAGGGTGTGGCATTCAGCACCCTGCTATCTGGTGCCTTGTTACCCAAAGCGTAGTCTGTGGTCCAGCCACATCGGCATCATCTGGGAGCTTGTTACAATGTGTACTTGACATGGACAGGCACTTTTTCTAGTTCACTCTTGGATTCCCGTGGCCTGGAGTGGTGCCAGGTACACAGAAGGTATTCAGTGAATGTGTGAATGAATGAGTGACGGAAGGACCAAAAGCTGGAGTGAAGGGATGTTTGAATGCAGGCACGTTGCAGATGAAGGGGAAATGAATGAATGCTGGATGAATGGACACGCGAGCGTGCCATCACAGGCGTGTCAATGTTGGGTTCCTTCCCTATGGGCACAGGGCCCTGGAGGAGGGCCTAAGATGCCCCTAAGCCTTCCTCAGGGGAGAGGGTGGGCCATCGACCACAGGCCCAAGAGGTGGAGCTTTGGCTTTGATTGAAGAAAGGGCCCCAGGAGAGTGGCTGGACTTCTTCAGGAACATGGGGCAAGCCCACGTTTGGGCATTAAAGTAAAACAAACAACCAAACTGTTTGGTCTGTGAAACAGTGATCCTATTGTTCCCAACCTCGACAAAGCTTGCTTAACTTGAACTTCAACTGTTGTCCTTATTCATCAAGACAGCACAACCCTAATGCCTTGGTCTTAGCTAAGCCCCAGGCTTGCCTGTGCTCCTTGCAATGGATCCCATGAGCAGATCCAAGCCACAGAGAGAGGAAAAAGGAGAGCAGATGACCACCAAGAGGTTGATGATACATCCGTGAAGGCCTGGCTGTCCAGGCAGAACTTCAGAGGAGAAGCTACATTTTCTTATTAGTGTCGTATTCCCAGGAAAAATAGGTCTGAAATATTAAGTGCTGAGTGTGGAACATAGTATATTGTTTGGTAAATTTTCTACATCATGATGAAAGTAATAATAGTTCATACTTATATAGGCATTGCTCCAAGAAACTAACTTATATTAACTCATTTTACCTTTGTAACAATCCAGTGAGGAGCTATTATCACCCTCCCATTTTGCTGATGAGGAACTGAGGCCCTGAGAGATTAAGTAATTTCACCCAAGGTCACACAGCCATTGAGTCAGTAGCAGAGCTGGGATTCAAACCCAGGCAGCCAGGCTCCCCTGAGTGCATGATCTCAAACTATCTACTACCCAGCCTCATCTGAAGTCTGAAGACTATTAAACGAAGGGATGCGTGCATCCCTTCATGCATGTATTTATTCTGCAGATCTGAAAGCAACTGTTATAGACTAGACCCTCTCCGTAGGGATCCAAAGACAAAAATAGCAATTCCTTACCCCTGTACAGTGTTTTAGAAAGTATTTCCTTGATGGTCCGATGGTCCTCTTCACAGATGTGGACACCTGACGCCTGGAGAAACTGTGTGTCTTTTTCAAGGTCCTGCGATTAGAAATAGAATGAGCTAGAACCTGAACCTGGATGTTCTGACCCCAGACCCAGTGTTATTTCCACCCTAACACGCTTGTTGAAAATACTGGAGGAGATCAGATACACAGACATGTGATAGGAATAAAACAAGATAGAAATGGTTTCTGCTTTTACAGAACATGCTAAATACAATGGGTAGCTGTAGATTACCATTATGTAACAGCCTACATGCTACCATCCTAGTGGAAGAACTCACCTCCTTTATCAGCCTTCCTGGAGAGGTGTTGGAGTATGTTGTTTTAAAAGAATAAATACATGTATAAAACATCTTGTAAAATGCACGATTAAACCAGCCACAATTTCCTTTCCAAAGAAAGTATCGTTCTGAACCTCATACTATTAGCTAAAAAAACCCTATTTACCAGTTTATGAAAATAATTTGGGGTCCATATTTCTCCCCCTCGTGGACTGACTTGCCCACTTAAAAGGTCGCCCTTTTGAAATGAACTCTCATTAAAATGCTCGGCTAGTGACATCAATAAGTTTATCCCTTGGAGAAAGCAAGCATGCTGGGGCTGTAATGACATGGTCTTTTGGTGATCTGAAGGCATTGATTAACCCTCACCTGCCAGAAATCATTAGCAACCAGATTGCTATTTTCTGATAGTTTTGAAAGGAGGATAAGTTTTAGTAAATAATCATTGGCCACTTTCCCGGGGGAAAACCAGGCTGGAGCAGCACTGAAGCGCCACATTGGTTTATTTTTTAGTGGGTGTATTCAGGGAGGAATGGAAATTGCATTCCAAGCAGCTAATTATAGGATAAGTGTGCCTACTTAACCAGGGAAAGCATGTCAGCTCTGCACAGAGCTATCATATTATATACATTTACTGTTCTCTGGATAATTAACAGGATCAAAATATTACTGTCAGATTCAAGGGGAAAATTAACACATTATCTTAATTGTCTTTTCTACTCAGGTACAAGGCATTACCATTTCAAAAAGGACTTGTTTAATACATTGGAATTTTAAACTGCAGTTCGTGAAGATGCTGTTAATCCCTTTCCAAACTTTGATCTACTGTTGTGATATCTTTGGACCCTGGTTTCTCTGTTTCACTTTTGAACTTTTCAAAACAGCAATAGAGGATGCCGTGACACACTGGACCCGGCTTGCACTGCCTCATAAGAGCTGACCGCTACACTTTCAGAAATTTTGGAAACTGCGTTAGACACACTATTATTGAAAAGTAAATTTTATCAACTTACAACTAAAGAAATAGTATCAACACAAAGAGGAGAAATACTGTACTTAAAACTTACCACTTCCTGATTATTTTACCACATTTTACTATTACCTTTTGTTATTGAAGTTATCTCTACCATATCTCTATGGTAGAGACTATATAATGGTGACCTGGTGCTTAATCCTTTCCCAGCTCTGCATGCAGTGACATTACATTGGTAGCTTGCCACCAGCCATGGTGCAGGTATTTATGCCATGGAAACTGGCAAATACTACAAATCAAGGCTTTGCTAATTGTCTTAGACCAGGGTTGGCAAAACTAGAGCTTGTGGGCTGGATGTCTATTTTAGTAAATAAATTTATTGGAACATAGCTATGCTCATTTGTTTATATATTACCTATGGCTGCTTTTGTGTTACAACCACAGAATTGGGTAGTTCCTGCAGAGACTATATGTTCCGTAGGCCTAAAATATTTACTATCTGGCTCTTTACAGAAATATTACTCTGGTCTGTAATAAGAAAGTGATGGAGAACATACTGATAATGAAGCTGCAATTTGTAAGTGTTATCATGTCTATAGCCATTACATTTATGACTAGCTTGTATAACTAAAGAAGCCGGGGATCTCGTCTTCAGTCATGGCTATATCTAGGAGTTCAAATGATGCCATTGGGTCTCTCAGCTTTGCTCTCTTCTCTGTTAACTATTTTCAATCAGGGTTTACCACGATGTGATAAAATGGCTTCTCGGAGTCTCTGACTAATATCCTAGTTATAGTTAAGTGACCCCAGGCAAGACAGCATCACTTTCACGGTAGCTGCAGCAGCAAAAGCTCTGCCATGGGTATATGCCCAGGTTATGTTAACCTGCCATGGGTCATATGCCCATGTATGAACCAGTCACAGAGATGAAGTGCCCTGATTGTTTAGGCCTAAGACACGGGCCCATGCCAAGAGCTAGGGTTGGGGTCAACATCAGTCCCATCTGTGTGCCCTAATTGAGAGGGAGAGAGTGTGTGTGGTTCTCCAAAAGAAAATCAGGTAATTGATTAGAGAACAAAGATGCTCTAATCCTTGGATGCTGGATAGGCAGAAGCAGCAGACGTCTGCTGTAAATATCATCTAAGCCCTTGCCGCTGAAAGAGTGGTCCCTGGGCCAGCATCAGGGAGCTTATTAGGAATGCAGAATCACAGATCCCTTCCCAGACTTCTCGAAGACAGGATCTGCATTTTGACGTGATCTCCAGGTGATTTGTATGCATATTATGATATGAGAAGTGCTTCTCTAGGCCAAACTTCTCACTCTGCAGGAAACCAGGGCTCAGAAGTTTCAGTGGCTTTTCCAATGTCACCCAGATTAAGTGCTGATACTGCTTCAACCAGCTCGCTGTTCTCTCTGGTACCCCAACACACGTGCCAACACATGATTCCCTAAACAAAACTGCGACGGGTGCTCTCCCTGACCTCTTAGTTTGAAGCTGTCTTGAATTCTATACCCTGTCAGGAAAGAGGTTTTAAGATAAGACTTGAAAAAAAAATCCCCAGTGTTTCCAAAAGAGAGCCTGTCTTCAGCTCTCCATCGCCAAGAAACACAAAGTTAAGCGCCCAAACAGTTACTTACGCACACGTTGCTGGTGATCCGTTAGGCCCCAGGCACCAGGTGGTCTTGTTTTATTTATGTTGGGCTAACGTGGAATGGTGTGTATTTTCATCATCATTACCATTATCATAAAAACAACAACAACAACAATGGTGATAAGAAGTACATACTTATAAAAGCCAACAGTGCCCTTTAGCATCCTTGGAGCTGGAGTGGAAATGCACAAATGTTAGGTCTCTCCCATATCTCCTTCCACGTTGACATCAGGAATGACACACATGGTTAGCAGATTTTCCACATGTTTTTCTCCCTGGCTGACATCTCCCCACTCAATCAGAGCGAAGTCTGTGATCAGAGAGAGTGTTGATTGACTGCTTAGAGGGCATGAGCCTTCACGAAAACACAGGCGTGACAGTTTATATAAATATCCTGACACTTTTTTCTTATTCTCCCCCATCCATTAAATTCCCATTTTAATTTTTTTCTTTGAGCTTAAAATTAATATTTTCTTTGTGGACATGTAATATCCCGGCATGCCTCAGTGCTCACTCAAGCAGCTTGTTAGCATTTCCTATTTAACTGGACCTCTTCCTCCCTTACCCATGTGCAATTCTCCCACCATGGGTTTCCAATCGATCTAACGTCAAAAAATAAGAAAAAAAAGACAATCTCCCCAAATTATAGGGTATAATACATTGTTTTCTTTAGTAGGATGACCACAAAGATTCATACATAGATCGATGTTATTTGGGGGTCCAGGACTACAAAGTTCCAATTATTTGGGTAATTTGGGCACACAGACCCTCTCTCATTTGTCCAAATTAGTTGGCTAATTGCAGCTGTTTGGTTCTAACCGAGGGATTTTGGCTGCTTCCAAAGTACAGGGAAATAACTGATGTCGTTTCCTTTGGAACAACATTAAAGTTGGAAAGATTTTAATATGTGCAATTTTCCCACTGATAACATTTAACTTTCTGGACACCCTGGAGTGGAAGGAAGATTATACACTATTGACAGAGGTGACATTTTTTCAGTTCGTGGTCTCAGAATCTAACATAATTATGTAGTACATGTTACCCAAAACTCCTTGAGCCACCAGAGGAGACTGATGAAATACTCTCTTCTAGTCATCCAGATAATTCCAACTGGCAGCCGGCTGACCCCAAGCTCTGTCAACATCCACCTAAGATTTTATGGGATTCACAGTTCTTCCCAGGTTGGTCCTGAAAATGGAATTGGCTGTGACACTATTTCTGTCCCAGGGCTATACTTTTACCTGGGGATAGAGCCTCTCCATCCTTTGTCTTCATTTGTCCCGTGGTTACCCTGAGTGTGTGTATCCCACAGGTACTGTGGTCCCTGACTTTCAGGGGACTCAGTTACCAAAAGGTAGATCCTTCAGTCCTTTCTGGACATGTGTTTCCTAGGCTTACGAACTCCTTCTGAGAGCCCAAAAGGGCTGTCTCTTTTCAGTCCCTGATACCCAGGGGATCACATGACCCAAGGGCAGCCCCTACTAGTGAAATTCTAAACTCCTCCCCAACTCCTACCCCAGTCCCAGGTTACTTGATAAATATCTCTTAGTTCACCTTTGCTTAGACACTATAGAAACAAGTCAAGTCAAGAACTCTGAATTCAATCCCAATTCTGACTATCTTACTGTTTGACCTTGGGAGAGTCCATTCATTTCTCAAGGCCTCAGTTTTCCCCATCTGTAGAATGGAAGGCATTAGCTAAGGTCTAGGTTAAATCCAAACCCAAAAGATGAATCCATTTTAAGAGATTATCATACACCAGAGGAGACTTCCCTGGTGGTCCAGTGGTAAAGAATCCGCCTTCCAACGCAAGAGACTCGGGTTTGATCCCTGGTTAGGGAACTAGGTTCCCACATGCCGCAGGGCAGCTGAGCCCACGCACCACAACTACTAAGCTCAAGCGCCTCAACTAGAGAAGAGAAAACCCACACACCACCACAACTAGAGAGAAGCCCGCGTGCCGCAATGAAAGATCCTGCATGCCTCAAGGAAGATCTTGTGGGCCGCAACTAAGACCGACGCAGCCAAAAAAAATTAAAAAATAAATATTTTTTAAGAAAGAGATTATCATATACCAGAATTTAGAATATGGATTTTCCCATCTCTGAAAAGATGCCAGTTATTATGCATCTGTAAGAGTTTGCAAAATTATGACCAGTCTTAAAAAACCAGCAGTATAGTCATTGCCCATAACATATAAAAAGCTGCTGCGTCTTCCCTCTGCAATGAATGTTTTTGTCTTGGCTCCTGTGAATGTCTAAACACTTCTAAAGAGAAAATTTTGACTCTCTTTTTCCCCTTTGTGGGCCAATCTTTTGAACTGCAAATGGATGAGCAGAGACTATTTATGCATTCCACTTCTCCTCTACATGTTTGTTTGACTGGTAAGATGGAAGGTAAGGGACTATTTAAAGATATCTTTGAGAATAATATAAGTACACAAGGGGGCCAGGAATAATAGGTTAACATCACAGAAAATGTAGGTTGGGTATAAACTTCCCGGCAGTTTGCATGATTCAGTTATGAAGTAGTATCCCATAGGAAGCACTTTGATCATCTGTAGTGGAGATGTTTGCAATTTCGCTGGATTTTTTAAAAATCTCTCAGAGTCATCTTTGCAAAAACAAAAGGAGAGAACGCCAAATTTGGGCTCATTCTATGCATTAATTTCTTTCTCTTTTTCCATCCACTTGCTAATTTCTTTGAATAATCATTACAATGAAGTGTCACAAAGGATCTATTTAGGATTTCAGAATAGCAACAGCATATGTGTACTTTGTAGAGGGCTCTATGAGCCTAATCCGACATTGTTGGCTCCTATGTGAAGTGAAAATGTTTAACTTATTACTCAGGACTCCTAAGTGGATGTGACTTGCTTATCACTACTTGAGCTTTCTTGAAGACTAGAATACTCCATTTTCTTTCTGCTTCCTTTATTTTTGGTTAACTGTTTTAAAGTAAAATAAGACACTCAGAGAAAAAAAAACACCAAAAAAAATGTATAATTTAAAGAGTTATTATAAGAGAAACATCCTTGCAGTCGCTACCCAGATCAAGAAATAGGACTTTGCGGGCTTCCCTGGTGGCGCAGTGGCTGAGAGTCTGCCTGCCGATGCAGCGGACACGGGTTTGTGCCCCAGTCCGGGAAGATCCCACATGCTGCTGAGCGGCTGGGCCCGTGAGCCATGGCCGCTGAGCCTGCGCGTCCGGAGCCTGTGCTCCGCAACGGGAGAGGCCACAACAGTGAGAGGCCTGCGTACCGCAAAAAAAAAAAAAAAAAAAAAAAGAAACAGGACTTTGCCAGTCACCCTGGAAGACCTCTTATGTGTTCCATTCTAATCACAGCATCTTTCCTCCCCACAACCCTGACTTTTGTGTCACTTCCTTGCATTTCTTTATAGTTTTATTAGGTGGACATCCCTAGGCACTGTAGTCTTGCTCATTTTAAAAGACATTTTATGTTTTTAAAGTTTCTCTCAATCTATAGGTTTTCTGTCCATCCTTTTCTATTCTTTAACTATTTCTGTGGAAAAAACTTGGGACATTTGACTTGAGAGTTTCCCACAGTCTGGATTTTGCTGATTGCAAATTCAGGGTGCCATTTAGCATGCTCCTCTTCTGCTATCTTTTCTGCAAGGGAACCCAGAGGCTGTCTTGGACTCATGTGTGATCTGTTTAGAAAGAATATAGTTGGTGGTGTGTTCTTTCCATGGAAAGCACATGAGGGTGTGTGTCTATTTCATGATATTAGCAGCCTTAGACGTGCAATGCTTGGATCCTTTCATTCATTTGAGTTTATAAAATGATAGCATTTTAAGTCTATAATTTTTCCCATTTAATAGCAATATGAATGTAAAGAGATGCTTGCTCTCATCTGTATTTGACTGCCCAGTGGCACAGTTTATATATGAAAGGTTGGATAAAGGCTTAGTTTTCCCCCTATATTTATGAGTTTCCAAGATAATGAATTGGCTGCCTACATTCCAAAGGTGACTAACCGGTGTCTTTAAAAACATCATTATGAATTGTCATCAAAAAAGAGGAAACAAATTGAGCACCAGAAAGAAATAAAGGAGGGCAGGAAGGAAGAAAGGAAAGGGAAGTGGAGGGGAAGAGAAGGGAGGGGAGATAAAAGGAAAAGAAAAAATGGGAAAGGAAATGAAAGGAAAGGAAAAGGAAATACTTAGGTATAAATCTAACAAAACATGTGAAGGATCCATATGTGGGAAACTATAAAATACTAATGAAAAAAAATCAGAGACCATTCAAATAAATGGAGAGATAGCTCATGTTAGTGGACTTTAGTTTAATGTATCAATATCAGTTCATTCATTGTAACAAATATACTCATGTAAGATGTTAGTAGGGGAAAGTGGGTGTGGGACATATGGAAACTCTCTGGACTATCTCCACAATTTTTCTGTAAACTAAAAACTCTTCTAAAATGTTTATTTGTAAAATGTCATTATGATCTCAAGAATTTAAACATATTTGATGGGGTTCAATCAATTGCATTTGTTTGTCTGTTTTTTGAAGCTTAAATTGTCCTGTTGTTGGTCTCTTCAAAATTGGCTCTTTTTTTTTTTTTGCGGTACGCAGGCCTCTCACTGTTGTGGCCTCTCCCGTTGTGGAGCACAGGCTCCAGACGCGCAGGCTCAGCGGCCATGGCTCACGGGCCCAGCCGCTCCGCGGCATGTGGGATCTTCCCGGACCGGGGCACAAACCCGTGTCTCCTGCATCGGCAAGCGGACTCTCAACCACTGCACCACCAGGGAAGCCCCAAAATTGGCTCTTGAGTCCTTTTCACATGACCCAAGTCCTTGAAAGTTTTCTGGGTATCTGGTATGACAAGGTGTTCCTGGCTCACCTTTTACACTCCTGCCCCAGACATAAAATCAGCCGTTTCTCCAAGAAGCCCTGGTTTCTTCAGTTAGTTGGAAATGTATTTCAAGATCATTATCTTCGTGTTAGGGACAGTCATCTTTAGAACTCATCAACAGAGCTGACGAGTTTATACTAATGATTCCACTTCAAATTCAAGACCCCAGTTATTTTTTATTTATTTTTTAAATTAACTTAGCCTCTTCTGTAATACATCTGTACACCTCCTTTTCCCCACCCTGAGAACCTTGGTTCTCAGGGACACAGGGAGTGATAAAAATCAGAACATCCCATATTACTCATTTACTTTACCCCAAATTGCACAACAGTTTCAGGACAATACTAACACTGTACCACCAATATAACTATTGAGAAAAGTTAAAAATTTTTTCCATGTGGTCTTTTCATTCTTCCTATTTTATAGTTGTACCATAGATAGCTACAATGCCCGGGCATGAGAGCCCTTACAAATTATACTCTTTTTTCCCTTGAACCCTCATTTAGTCTTAGTTCCACAAGTAACTATATGTTAAAACTTACAAACAGTCCTTGTGTTTATGCCTCTCAAGTCGGTTGTCTGAAGCTCGTGTTATAGAAACTTCCATGGGAAGGGCGCATGGAAACAATATTCTTTGAGATCTTGTATGTTGATAACATTTGCCTGTGTCCTTTGCACTTTAAAGGTACTATTACTAAATATAAAATTCTTGACTCACGTTTTCTTTCCTTGAATTTCTTCAATATTTCACTCCATTTTCTTCTGACGTAAAGTGTTGTCATTGAACTGTCTCACTTTCTTTCCCTTATAAATCATTTGTTCTTTTCCCTAATTGTCTAAAGGATTTTCCCATTCCTTCCTCCCTTCATTCCATCTTTTCTTTTTTCTTTCTGTGTTCCATTATTTACTAGAGTATGTCTTAATGTTGGTAGCTTTGGGTCAATAGTCTCAGTTATGTAGTGTATTCTTTCAACGTATAGTTTCAAATCGTTTTTTTTCCTCAGTAAAGTTTTTCTGAATTACAATGTTTAGTATTTGTTCGAAAGTATTCTTATTATTCCTTTGTTGGATAGTCTTTGCCTATCTTAAATACTTGTCACTTTATTTCAAACCCTTTTTAGTTCTTCCTTACTTTCATTTATATTTTTAATATTTTTGTTTTGATCTATTTATCTTAGGGCATAATCTGTCATATTTATTCATACTTGTGTCCCTTCTAGTTTAATTTTCATTTCTGAAAATAATTTTAAATTCTCTTCTTATTCCTGTTGTCTCATCTCCAAGTTTTTCAAATTCTGATCAATACTGTTCTTTTGTGCATATTTTCTTATTGTCTTTTAGCTCATTTTAAAATAGAAGTTTATAGTTTTGATCGGTTTTGTGAGCATATATTTCTGGCAAGCTTTTATTGTCTGCAGGAATGTTATTCTGCCCCTTTTACTCTTTTTAAGATAATTTTATATGAGATTTATCTTTGGTACATAGCTGTCAATCTTTTTTTTTTTTTTTTTTTCTTTTCAGTACGCGGGCCTCTCACTGTTTTGGCCTCTCCCGTTGCGGAGCACAGGCTCCGGACGCGCAGGCTCAGCGGCCATGGCTCACGGGCCCAGCCGCTCCGTGGCACGTGGGATCTTCCCGGACCGGGTCACGAACCCGTGTCCCATGCATAGGCAGGCGGACTCTCTACCACTGTGCCACCAGGGAAGCCCTGTCAATCATTTTTATACAGAATTGTTTTTCTGAGCTTTTGGAAAGAAGTTTAGTTTAGGGTAGCTTTTATAACTTCAGAGAATTCCCTTTCCTGATGTTTTTGTATAGTATTAAGTATGATGACTTTTCTTGACCCTGTTTCCCTCCTTCACATTTATCTGGACCTTCTCCTTCCTTTGTGTTGACTCCGACTTATTTATGAATCTGTTTCTGCCAGTTATTCCTCAGTATGAGGGTCCTCTACTGAAAGGGAGTCTTGGCATACTAGTTTTGGATGTTGAAAGGAGCAAAATTTCTGCAGTTTCTTCACTGCTTACTGTGAACCCCTCCTATTCACCCACAATTAGATTGGGCAACACCTCTTCCAGTTTGAGCTACTATTCTCATATTGGTCTTCCTTGCTTGCTAGTGAACACTGTTGGTATTTTGAGATTCTTCTGTTTCCAGGTTCATCGGATGCTCTGTTGCTTCCCTCTGTTTCTTCCTGCACAGGCCAAGTGCCATTGGTGGTTATGATATTGTGATTGAAAATGAGAAAATGTATATTTGGTCTTCATCGCTGTTTTCAGCACAAAGCTCCTATCCTGGGATTTCTTAAGTGATAAAGGTGTCTTGATATTCATAAGTTATCCCTCTCAACCACACCTGAGTTTCCATTAATGAAGTGACTTTTAGAAAGCACCAAGGGATGGGGGCTCATTGCCAGGGGGACCAGCCACTTGATTAGAGGGTTGGAACTTTCAATCTCACTCCCCCTGACCTCCAGGGAGGGGAGAGGGGTCAGTGATCTATTAATTTGCCTGTATAATAAAGCCTCCATAAAAAGCCAAAAAGATGGGGTTCGGAGAGCTTCAGGTTGGTGAACGCATGGAGATCTGGGGAGAGTGCCATGCTTAGAGGGAGCGTGGAAGCCCTGCTTCCCTCCCTGCATACCTTGCACTATGTATCTCTTCCATCTGGTTGTTCCTGTGTTATATCCTTTTATAAAAAAACTGGCAATCCAGCAAGCAAAATGTTTCTCTGAGTTCTGTGAGCCACTCTAGCAAATTAATCAAACCCAAGAAGGGGGGTCATTGGAACCTCTAGTCTATAGCAGGATGGTCAAAAGCACAGGTAACAGTCTGGACTAATGATTGGCTTCTAAAGTTCGGGCGGTGTCAGTCTTGTAGGACGGAGCCCTTAACCTGTGGCATCTGACAGGTATCTCCAGGTAGACAGTGTCAGAACTGAGTTGAATCGTAGGACACGCAGCTGGTGTCCCAGAATTGCTTGGTGGTGTGGAAAAAACACACACATTAGAACTGGTGTCAGAATTGTAGTGGTTTATCCCCACGCATTAGTTTGGCGGGGGGGGTGGGGGTTCTTGGGAATATTTGATGCAGAGTGTAATTACCAATATTGTTTATAGGTCTTTGATTTTTTCACCTAGTTGCTCTATTTTTTTTTTTTTTTTTTTTTTTTTTTTTGCGGTATGCAGGCCTCTCACTGTTGTGGCCTCCCCCGTTGCGGAGCACAGGCTCCGGACGCGCAAGCTCCGGACGCGCAGGCTCAGCGGCCATGGCTCACAGGCCCAGCCGCTCTGCGGCATATGGGATCCTCCCAGACTGGGGCACGAACCCGTATCCCCTGCATCGGCAGGCGGACTCTCAACCACTTGCGCCACCAGGGAGGCCCTAGTTGCTATATTTTTATACTGGAAATTGGGGAGATTAAAAAACTATGCCACAGCTGCTCCCACCTTTTCAGAATTTCTCCTTTTTTCTGACCCATTGCTACACTTATTCATTTTTTGATACCAAAGGAATAAACATTAATACATACAGAATATGAAACAGAGAACATTCTAGTTGTATTTTATTTAGAAATATTCATATATAAAATAAGTATTCTTAACTTGCAGAATATGGTATTTTTTGGAAAAATTTTCAGAAAGAAATAAGTCAACAAAAGGGAAATAGACTCACAAGAAAGATTTTTGCTAACCATACTTTTTGTTTGTTTGTTTATCTGGGAATATCTTTAAAAAATTTTTTATTTTATATTGAAGTACAGTTGATTAACAATGTTGTATTTGTTTCAGATGTACAGAAGAGTGATTCAGTTATACATATACATGTATCTATTTTTCAAATTCTTTTCCCATTTAGGTTATTACAGAGTATTGAGCAGAGTTCCCTGTGCTATACGGTGGGTCCTTATTGGCTAAGTATACATTTTAGAAAGCTGTTCATCTTAAATGATTTTAAGAGACTTTAAGAAAATTGGGAAAGCTGGTAAAATAAGAATATCGACTTCCTTAATTTACAAATGTGGTAAATTTGAAAGTTGAATAGTCCCTGCAAATCTAATTCCAGACACTTCTTCATTGGCTATTGAGAACCTTGGTGGTCACAGATAGTCAACCCAAGTTGAAATTATCTGAATCCTTGTTTCTCCATTTTTTTCTCCCCATATCCCCCCTTAGCCATATCATACCACTAGCATTACCATAACTGTAATTAATATTCACGTAGACTGCTCCTTTTTCCAAAATGCTTCTCATTTATCTAATCCTACTGAAGCCTTATAACTATAAAGATGTGTATCAGTTGGGGATGTGCTCAGTTGCAAATGACAGGTAACCCAACTAATACTGACTTCAACACATAGGAATTTATTTTCCTATACACCAAAATCCACAGATAGGCAATCCAAGGTTGATAAAGTTGCTTACGTGACCATAATGGACCCAGTTCTTTCTACTTCTCCACTCTCCCATTCTAAATATGTAGTTTTTGTCCTCATGGTTACAAAATGGCTGCTGCCTTTCTAGATATTATATGGACCATTGTCAAGATTGGGCCTTTGATGCTAAATTATGACAAAATTCAATACACATAACACACATAATTCAAACACACATAAATATGAAGAGCATATATTCACTCTCCTGTAAATTCTCTCTTTGGAGATAAATAGTTGAATCCTAAATGGAATGTTCTCATTTGTCAAGATACTCTCTTGCAAAAATATGGTGTCTTCTGATAGTTTCATAAAAATGTTCTGGGAATTTGCAGACCGAGCTCTGGGAATCTCTTATTCTACCATTTGTCTTCTTGCTTTGGTCTTGGGAATCTGCCAGGGGCCACACATAGTCCTGGGGCTGTTATAGGGGAACCTGAATTTCACTTTTCTGTACCCCATGTGCAGAAAAACCACCGAGGCCAGTGACATGCCTGGCTGGGTCTTATTGCTATGTTGAAACTTTACTCCTCTTTACTTGGTGACCAGTTGGGTACTTAATCTTTGTTGCATGGACAAATATTTGTAAGAGTATTGGAGTTTCATTCTTTGCTTCATTTCTTCAATAGGCATGGAGAGTTGTTGGCATAGCGTTTTGCCAATGGTAGGTGTTCTGCATGTAAGGCCTGGTGCCTATCCTCAACACCATTATAAATATAGTTATTAAAAGTACCAGTGTCCTACAGATGGGAGCTTATGTGAAGAAATCCAGCACCTCTCTAAATAAGACCAAATTCCGCTCCACAGAGCTGGCTGCTAATGGCACAGAAAGGTGATCAGTTTGGGTCATCCATTCTGACTTATAGAGTCATCTCTCCTGGGGGCCATGAGCTGATCATGTGACCACCACACTGGCATCCCAGGGCTGCCCCTCCCTAAGGCCTGGACTGTATGAACAGGTCTCTCTAACCCTGATTCTTCATCTGTAAAATGAAATAACACTCCTTAGTTCAAGGGGTTGTAAGGCTTAATGAGAGAACATCTATAAATCCAGCCATTCTCCTGTATCCACAGGTTCTGTATCTGCAGGTTTGTCATCCATGGATTCAACTAACCCTGGATCAAAACTGTTTTTTTTTTTTTTTTTTTTGTGGTATGTGGGCCTGTCACTGTTGTGGCCTCTCCCGTTGCGGAGCACAGGCTACGGACGTGCAGGCCCAGCGGCCATGGCCCACGGGCCCAGCCTCTCTGCGGCATGTGGGATGCTCCCGGACCGGGACACGAACTCGCGTCCCCTGCATCGGCAGGCAGACTTTCAACCACTGTGCCACCAGGGAAGCCCCCAAAACTGTTTTTTAAAAAAATTTCCAAGGGCTTCCCTGGTGGCGCAGTGGTTGGGAGTCCGCCTGCCGATGCAGGGCACACGGTTTCGTGCCCCGGTCTGGGAAGATCCCACAGGCCGCGGAGCGGCTGGGCCCGTGAGCCATGGCCGCTGCGCCTGCGTGTCCGGAGCCTGTGCTCCGCAACGGGAGAGGCCACAACAGTGAGAGGCCCGCGTACTGCAAAAAAAAAAGAAAAAAGAAAAGAAAAAGAGAGAGAGAGGGTGAGACAGAGAGAGAGAAAAGCCCTGTGCGTCTGTGGCTTGTATATATAGAACACTTAAAGCATATATTTTTCCATGTGACTTCTGTGACTCCAGGGTTAGGGGTGGAGGGAGGTTGGGTAGGGTGGTAAGGAAATATTCATCGCAGTCCTGTCCCATTTTTGCCTACCTCTTCTTCTCCGATTCCTGATTCTAAAGGTGGCTCCCCTACCCATGGAAGTTTGCTTTTCCCATTCTCTGGCCATGCTTCACTTAGAAATTCTCTGAGGAACTCTGCTGCTCACCGGTAGGTGAGGGTCATGGATGACAGCTGCCCTTGGTGTCTCATCGTCCTGGTACCTACAGGAACTTGGCAGTCACGATAAAGGGTGACCCAGGTGCCCGCTGACCACACCAAGCATGTCTCCCATCAGTTTCCTTACTCTTGGCTCAGTTTTGGCCATCTCTTCCTGTGAAGCAGGAAGTAGGATAGTGTTGGTTCTCAGGCCTGGGCACAACTTTTGTGTCTCTCTTTGGTTCATGGTAATATTTGCTTTGGTTCCATCTGTTTATCTTCCTCTGGAGGTGTTCTTTGATGTTACATGTGCCTGATAATAATACCAACAGCAATGATGAACATTGCTGCCATGGTCTGGGCACCCTACCATGTGCCAGGTAGTCCCCTGGTCCTTTTCTATACACTATCCAAGCTCAGGGCAACCCTCTAAAGCCATATTTTATCATCTTTATTTTGCTGATGAGAAAACTGGGGCTCAGAGACACCGTGACTTTCCTAGGATCACTTATATTCTCTGACCATTTGGGGTTCTAATTTGGGTGTCACTTATTCTGTAGTAAGCATCCCTTCCAATGTACATCCCTCTTCCAAATGTTGGACATGCACTGCTGGAAAAAGACATGGCAACTTTCAGGCCTCTGAGTGCACTAGGTAACCTTGAATCGGTGGTGTCTTCCTTTCATATGCTCCTTCAATACCACTGGTTCTGTGACACAGGAACTCTGCTGATGTTGAGGCTCTTACACCTGTCTGACATTTGTTAATCTCCCCTTTTAATAAAGAGACAGTGGCCTCCAGCACTGAGCTGTGGGCAAGCAATTATGTCCAACTAGAATTTAATAGTATTGTTTTTATACTTGTATTTACTTTGTATGGCAACTTTCCTTCTATTCCAAGTGATATTAATTTCCCATTTGTGTTAGTGATGAAAAGTTTCCTTTCAAGATACATCAATCTAGATTTTTAAAAGTGAGCCATTTTAAAGAAAAATGTGAAACAAATAATGGTATGGATCATAGGAGGATAGAGAAATTATGTAAAATTGATACTCAAATGACTGAAATATTAGAAACATCACTCTCCTCAACACTTCACTTATTTGTGAAGTGAAGGAAGCCAAGCCCACGTGAAGGCACAGAAGGACATGAGGACACATTGGTGCTTATACTTTTGATGCATGGGCACTATTTTGTGATACTGTAGTTCTTTGACAGAATTGAGTCATACAGCTCTTCAAATGATTCAGTGAACATATTCCTGAGGCTCCATTTTTCCTGGAGTGGGGATGAGGTAGGTGCACCAGTAGAACTATCATGGAAGGTGCAGTATGATAAAGACTGGAAATAGGGTGTGGACAGAGTGTGGTAGAGTCTCCAGGCATGTGGAGTCACTTCTGGAAGTAGGAATCAGGAAGGCTTCCTGGAGGAAGAGGCATTTGAGTTAGGCTTCGAGGAATCGGTAACCATTGATTATATGGATATGAAGTGGTGAGAAGGGAGCAGAGAGACAGAGAGGGGAGAAGTACAATCTGAGTTTGGGAAACAGCTAGTATCCAGTTTGCTTTGAGCCCTGGGATATGTGACTGGAAGAGTAGATTGGAGCAAAATCATCAAAATCCTTAAAAATAGTCCAAGGAGATGGGCCTTATTTTACAATGGAATTGGAATCCACTGAAGGCACCTCAGTAGGGAGTAGAAATTATTAGGATCAGTTACTCACAGCACGCAGTTGCCCCAGGAACCTGAATTTCCCCAAATTTGTCTTTCCTTGTATATTAGGTGAGCTACTTCTGAAGACTTACTTCCATGCCTAGGAGTCCTGTCCAAAATGCCCTTCATGCTGCTTAAAATTCCATCAATATAAATCTATTCCTCTGGTCCCAGTGATTAGGTTGAAAACTCTAGAAGGGGCAACATTTTCAGTTCTTGAATGCTGTGTTGGGTAAAGAGAGTTGGGCTTCAGTGTGGGCAGTTACCCAGAATTAGAGGGTTTGGAGATTTGGGCTTCATGGTCATCTTTCCATCCACAAAAACAAGAGAGTTTCTCCTTTTCTGTTTTTGCCTGACTCCTCGTGTGGAGATTACAAAGGATCCTCCACCAGAAACCACATTCATGGGGAAAGTAAAACAGTCACCAGGGTCTGTATAGCCAGGTGGTACAGAGATGAATCTCTTTTGAGGCCATTGGCCTATTTCTCTCTGAATGTTAGAGGAGAAGCCTTGAGGCCCAACTTTTTGGGCAACCAGGGGGCTGATTATTCTTTCCTGTGTTTTGTAATTTTGCATTGTGACCTCATCGTTAGTGGGACTTTATGTGAAGGAACCTTGTGGGAGTTGGTTTGGGATTATGTTCTTTAAGCGTGCTTGTTTATATCTGCCAGCTGTCCCTGGAGATATTCCCAGCCAAAACCACTGAACTTTGTGGATTCCAGGGAACCCCAAGCCAGAGTAAGAAAAGTCTTGTCATTGTAAATTCTCATGGGAGATACTGATATTTATTTTCCCAGGAAACCTAGATAGTCAAACTGCTTTATCTCTCTTTGCTGGATTGATGACCTAGTCCATCCTGTCACTGAGGGTGCAGTTTTCTGAGTGTCCTGGCTTCATGTCTATATAAAGCCTTAACTCCTATCCCTATGTGGTGGTAAAAGCCCAAGCTCCTATTTTGCCCAGACTGGCTGCTATGAACCACACCTTGGGGCAGCTGCAACATCATTTCACATATAACTCTCAAGACTTCAAATCCTTTTTTGTTTTAGGCCTTTGGGAATTTCGCTGATTTTTTTTTTTCTTTTTGTGAGCTCAGTTTTGCTGCATTTAAAAGGATGTTAATTATTGTCACCCAGTAGTTCTAGAGATTTTGTGATCAGAGATTCTTCAGGTTATCTAGTCCAAAATATTCCTAGAAATAGAGGTCTGCAAAGGAAGTTGAAAGTCCCCTCTTCACTAGCTGTACCTACCCTGCATGAGCCATGGCTGAGTTTTCTCGAAAATAAACATTTTGAGGAGGTTTTGCAAAAGTGAGGAAGAAAGATGAGCAAATCTAGTATCTCTTTTATAGGTGAAGAAATAAGTGAGGGGTGTTGCAGTCACCTGCACTCTCTGAGGGAGCAGTGGCATCCCTGGCAGGACATCTCATGATGTGATGTGATGTGATGGTTTCTTTTTCTTAGATTATGGAAGGATAATGCAATGGAGAGAAGGATATTTCATTTTAATCTTTTACGTCCATTCACAAGGTATAAAAGGAAAAAATAAGATAAAGCAGTGCTCTCTTGAAAAGTCTATATTTTCAAAGGCTTTGGGCAGTAATGTGCTTATTAATTGTCATAGATCGTCACTGTCCTCAAAAGAATATTGCATAATATATAGTGGCCTTTATAGGGCGAAGAGAGAGAATTTCAAGTTTCTCTCTTAACCTGAGCCACTTAAAATGAAAAACAAAGGTCATTAAATCCTGTTCACTTGAAGTGGATCCTAAATATAGTTTATTGGGGCTCTTAATTCACCCTGAAAAATGCTGTAATTATTAAAAGTGTCCAAGCTGTTAACTTGAAAACAACATATGCCACATTTACATAATGATTTGCATATAATTTCCATGTAATTCATTTAATGTCAAAATGTACAATTATACTTCCAACCCCTCTGCCTTTTACTCCCATGCCCCTTCCTGGCCCTGCTGTGTTAAATCAGAATATCTTCCTTGTTGGAATCTGTTTACGAATGGGTTTCAAAGAGATGGCTGGATGGAGGTCGTCTATCACATTGGTCCAAAAAGGTCTGGCCAAACGTATTTCTTCTTTCAGACTGGGTTGGTTGTACTATCTGTATTGTGACACCTTGGGGACCAGTTACTCAGTTCTGCCTGAGACATATGGGCTCATTTTACAGGTGAAGAAACTAAGGCTCAGAGAGGTTCTCCCTGATTTGCTGTGGTCTTTGCTTGCTTTCTCTGCCCCAGCAATCCAAAGGCCTCCACCAGCCATACAAAAGGCTTTCTCGTGTATCTTTTACAACAGACAAATATGCTTTGTTTTAAAAAATCATTTGCCATAGCTCGTGTGATTATTTGGGATGCCAAAGAGGTAGCTCTTGGGTTTGCCGTCAAGGACAGGGAAGAATCCTTCCATCTGATTCCATAAACGTATTTATGCAATGCGGGTGGACTTTCTGTCTAAACTAATTGCAGTCCCACAGACATGTCATGCTTTTTCTGGCTCCTACCTGTGTTTTCTGCATGGGTTACTTTCCCACCTCTCACCTCTCCCTGAATCTCTGTATGCACTCAACATCCAGTGTCCCATTTACACATCACCAGGATGCCTTCCTCCATGCCCTGTGACTAGGTTTGATGCCCTTAGAGTGAACTCCTAGATCACCCTGTTTGACTCGAGTTCCCCTGAAAGCAACCCTTGAGACAAAGACTTGGGTGTAGGTAGTGTATTTGGAAAGTGACCCCAGGGTACAGGGATGAGGGAGCCGGGAGAGTGAAACTGGGAGGGAAGAAAAGCAATATTAGGGGGCATTGTTGAAGTTGCTGCTGTCGGCAACAGGAGCTCGATTCCGCTGGGTCCTCCTGGGAAGTGTTTGGAACGACTTCAGCATGAGTGCCTGGAGGATGGGAACTGAAGCATTTATCCCCTGGGTCAGTTGCCACTGGCTGAGGGTTGCCCTGGGAGTTGCTAATTTCCCTGCCCTTCCCAGCTGTGCAGCTGCACGGGATGACCAAGCTCTCCAGGGCTTCGGCCGAGTTGGGGTCACTCAGAAAACGAAGCTATGTGTCACTCAGCTTGGTAGCAATCTGCCAGGCACTGTCCACCCAGCCCTGGCTGAGATCAGAAGGAAGGCCAAGCAGGTGTGTCCCCAGATGGGTCTACCACTGCACTCACCACTCTGTTTTGCATTTCCTTCCTCCTCTAGAGCATAAGCAACCTGAGGACAGGGGCTGTGTGACCACTGGGTCCCCAGCTAGACAGAGTGTTTGATAATAATCTGTTGCACTAATGCCTCAGGTACCAAATTTAGTTCAGCTTCAGCAACTGGTTACCTCTAAGCTTAGGAAAGTCATAAGAGTTTTTTGTTTTTATTGTATCCCTTTTTTCTCCCCAATTCTGCCCTTTCTAAAAAATTGGAAGAAAGTAAATGAATCAAGGGAAATACACATACACATTAAAAAATTGTCAGAAGCCAAAAAAAAGCTGGGTCCGTCAGGATTCTTTTCTTGAAGATACTGGCAAATTCTGAGGCAAAATTGTAGCTGATATTTGGTTTCATTCAGAGGAATAGCCTCAAATAAACTAAGTTAAATGGGTAACAGTCAAGGTCACAGTTAGAGACACTTAGAGCATTTTCTCCCAGAAGCAGCTCCATCTTTTCTACTCACCTCTTTGCTTTGTCCTTCCTGCCCTCTCATTTAGTTTCTGTTCCTCTCCTTTATTTCTTTTCTGTTCTTTTTTTTTTTTTACATCTTTATTGGAGTATAATTGCTTTACAATGGTGTGTTAGTTCCTGCTGTATAACAAAGTGAATCAGCTATACATATACGTATATCCCCATATCCGCTCCCTCTTGTGTCTCCCCCCCACCCTCCCTATCCCACCCCTCTAGGTGGTCACAAAGCACCGAGCTGATCTCCCTGTGCTATGCGGCTGCTTCCCTTGTGTCCTTCCTCAGGTCTAGGACTCCGGCTGCTATATGGAGCCGAACAAGGTGACAGGAACACCAGTGGGCGATGGTGCCACTTTCACTTTGGACTGAACATTTTATCAAGACAAGAAGCCAGGTGCCCATTGTTCCTCCCCAAATACACATGAAGATCTGACAGCCAGGGTGCTGAGAGGAGGCCGTGCAAGTAAGCAGACCTTGAGGCTTCCTTATCTAGTAGGAAACCATCAAAAAATGTCAAGTCAACAGATACAGAGGACAAACTAGTGGTTACAGTGCGGGGGGAGGGGCAAGATGGGGGAGGAGATTAAGAGGTACAAGCTATTAGGTATAAAATAAATAAGCTATGAGGATATCTTATAAAAATAAACAAATAAAAAATAATAACGTTTGATAACACAAACAATTTAAAGTAAAATACCTAAAAAAACTGAAAAAAAAAGAAAATGTCAAGTTAGTGGGCCTGCAGGGGTGACATGGCACCCGCATTGGCCCCCCTCCATGTCTCTGGGGACCTCTAGGCTATGGAAGCCTTGCCCTCCAAGCAGGGCCTGAGTGGCGGGCTGTACCTCACGGCGGGAATCTGCCGGTGGGTGGTCCCTCGGATGGGCTCACACTCCAGGGGGTAGGCAGCGGCCGGATGGGGACAGGGAGAGGATCTGAGAGAGGAGGGGGCATCCGGTTGGGAGACAGAGCAGCAGCCCCTCTTCCTGCCTCCCTCCTCCCTCTGTAACTGTCAGATGCTCCAAGGGGATCACTGTTAGCACAAATACCTGCGCCTGGTGCATCCCTTTCTGGAAGCTCCATCCAGATATTCCTGTGATTGACACTGGACTGTGTGTCTGTGTCTGTGTGTGTGTGTGAGAGAGAGACAGAGAGAAAGAGATGGAGACAGAGAGACACAGAGAGAGATAGAAATATTATAAACAATATTTGTTTATAATAATGATGATAGCTGGGAATTCCCAGTAGTCCAGTGGTTAGGGCTCTGTGCTTCCACTGCTGGGCCCAGGTTTGATCCCTGGTCAGGGAACTAAGATTCCACAAGCCGAGTGGCGTAGCCAACAACAAAAAAAATGATGATAGCTAAATTTATCAAGGTGTTCATCAAGTTCAGGCAACATGCTACGCTCTTCCCAGGTATCCTCTCATGGGCTCTATGAATATTCCCATTGCACAGATCGAGGACTGAGTCTCAGAAAGGTTAAGTGACTTACGCAAGGTCACACTGAGTAAGTGGAGTAGCTGGGCCTCACACCCAGGCAGGTCAAACTGCAGAAACCAGGTCTGTAATCATCACGGTGGGTGGTTAGACACCTGCAGGATGTGTTCCAGGCGGTGCACAAGTGTGTGTGTGTATGTGTGTGAGTGTACATGTGTGTCCTCTTGTGTGCACATGTATAGAGAAAGTCGTAGCTGAGAATACAGAATGGAGCCAGATGGCATGGGTTTGAAATCCAGCTGTTATATCTCATCTGTGCTATCTCAGGCAGGTAACTTACACCTCTCTGTGCCTCAACTGCATCATCTGTAAATTAGGCACAATAGTATCTAGCTCATCGGCTTGTGTGCACTTAGAAGGGTGATGTGTGTACGAATTCTTATGTCAATGCTGGATATTAGTTATTAGCAGTAGTAATCACATATTGTTGAGGAAATGAGAGAGGTATCAAATGTTTGTTGGTAAGCATAATAATAAGAGCATTTACTGGCTGCCCACCTTGATGCAGTGCTGTGAATACAGTCCCTGATTTAGACCTCCCAACTCTACTGCGAGGTAGGTATCATTATTTCCATTTTATACAGGAGGAATTGAGTCTCAGAAATATTAAATAATTGGCCCAAAGACAAATATCCAGGAGAGGTCAGAACAGAGACACAAACCTTGATCTCCTTGCTTTCCTGTCTTACACACTTTTTGTGGGTTCATTTGTTCATTTGAACAAATACCTTTCATACAGACTTAGAATTTTTTTTCCGAATTGGGAATTGTGCCCATCTGCCTGCCTGAGAAAAGTTTGCACAGAGCTGCTTTTGAATAGCGACCTCTTGTAGCTTTTTAATTGCCACTATCTCTTTGAACATTTGGAATTTGTAATGAAATCACTTTCCAACCCTGATTCATCCCAAATTCAATATTCTGTTTCCTTTCGGCTTTTTTTTTTTTTGTTTCCCGAGCAATGAAAAGATTGGTAACTTTATAAAACATCTAAAAGTGCGGTGGAAGTTTCCTGGGGCTTCAAGTGTTGTGTTATGTTATCTTTGGAAAAACTTTGAAGTCCCACCGGTGTAATAGAAGCCGTTATTATGTCATGGAGCTGATTAGCATGCCTGTGGGAAACATTAATTCATGCTGACATCATAGCTGGGTTTGCAATCAATCAGTTTGTTTTGCTTCTCCTTGCTCCCCGCCTACCCCACAAGCCACCCCTTAGTGCTCTTCGTGTAAAGGTGATGGGCTGACTTTCTGAGGATAATGGGACATGTAAGGATGCCTCCAGATGAGGCTGAACTGAACCACAGAAGAGGCCACCTCATGACAGCCCTGGGAGGAAATGGCGAAACAAAGCTTTTGACAGAAGCAGGGAGAAGGCTGCTGGCCCTTTGATTTGCCTTGAAAGGTTTTGATTTAGTTGGCATTCAGACTCTTGATATATAAAACTTTTTAACTCAGTAGTCTGCACGGCTGCCTGAATCCATTTGGTTCCGGTCAGTTATGATTAAGCTGATTGCTGGTGGCTGTGGTGTGGTGCGGGGCAGTGCGGGCCTTCATTGGGTGAGGCTAGCCCATTCCAAACTATCTCATCCTTCGGCCCAAAAGTACATCTCATTGACAAAGGAAGCTGTAAGGAGGAGGCATGTAGACTCCTATTATCGCAAATTGTTAATATTTAACATGCATTAAAGAGCTATCTTTCTGTTCGCCACGTGCAATTAATTTAATCACCAATACACTGTTAACTTATCTATCAGAAATGTGAATTTTTTCACGATGTATTAATCTGGTAATGATGTCTTACCTTTTACCTTTAGATGTAGTATTATTATTTTATTATTATTTTATGTTATGTGGCATGTTCTCTCGGGAACTAGGGAGAAATTACTGGAAGTGTTGGGAAGAGCCTAATGACAGCTGATGTGGGGTAGGGAAAGTTCAGGGTATTTCTCGTCTGAACGGAACTCGGGGCTCCCTTCCTCCTGGGCATGTGTGACCTGCTCTGCTCCCTCTCTCTGACCTCTCGATTTATGTAGCTTGGAAAGCCGGGGTGATCAGTTCCCTGGGTCAAGTTTTGACCTGGAAGATGGAAACTCTGTAGTCTATGGCGAATCAAGGAAGGAGAAAATTGGGGAAGGGAGGTGTCATTTTAGATGCCTATGTAAATAGCTGTATTTTCATAGCTGGGTCCCATTTTGCCACAGTTATAAGCCGCCCCCCACCCCAAGCTCCCTTTCTGAAAAGCCCATCACATTCACAACTGCCTGCTCAGAAGCTGCCTTCTCCCATTAGATTCAGGCTGCCTGAAGGCAGGAACGTGTCTGCCTTGTTCACCAAAGTGAGAACCTACTATGTGTTAGATACTGTCCTGGACCTCAGGGTTATAGAGGTGAGTAAGGTATGGTTCCTGCCCTCCAGATGTCGTATTCTTATGAGCAAAACAGTCATGCATTCAGATAAACAAAAGAATATTTGGAAAATGTCCCAAGCGCAGTGTATCTTACATGCAGTAGGAACAGAGGGGGACCGACTTCACAGCAGAAGTGAGGTTTGCAGTAATTTGAAAGGTAATTGGGGATTTCTCCTAGCAGAGAAATTGGGGTAGGGCGCTGTGTTTTTGGTCACCTGCAAGAAACCCAGAATGGCTCCATTACAGGGGGTCTCCCGGGGGAGAGAAAGAGCAAGGAACAGGTAGGGAGTTCTGAAGCTCAGAAAGGCGGAATGACTTGCCCAAGGTTGCACAGCAGAGAGAGCTGGGAGTTGAAGGCAAGTCTACTCATAAACCCAGCACTCTTTTGGCTGGATAATAGTTCACATGGGCTGCCCGTGGTGAGAAAACACATCCGTAGTATCAGGATTCTCCCCAGGCGACCCTATTTGGCTGCAGCAGACTTCCAGTTAACACATAACTTTCAAGCCCCAAATTCTAAGTGCCCAACCTATGGGGAGGACAGAGGTTTAAAAAAATTCATAAGTTATCATGTTGGAGAATGGGGCTTTTGCAAAAATGAAACAGCATATGATATAGATAGAAACTGCTATAGAAAGCCCCCTTCCCAGCTGAACTGCTGGTCCACAATGATCTATTGTCCTTATTTTATTTTTTTCCTCCAGTTCACGCTAGGTGTTCCTTTATTTTATTTTATTTTTTCTGTTCTATTTTCTATATTCCATTTCATTTTTTATTTTCCCCTTCTGTGTCCTATCCTGACCCCAGATCTCTAACTCCACGTACATGCATCCTTGCTGGTGAATTTCGTTGAGGCTCTTCTAATCCACCCCTCCATACACTGATATGTGCATCTCTTGGAACACATTCTGTATCTGTGCTAAAATTAGGTGGCATTGGACTACCAATCTCATTCTGCGAGCCCTGGACACCATGCTGTTATCAAACACATTAATATATTTCTATATCAAAATGTATGAATATTTACACTAAGTGGAATATGAAGAGACTCTAAGGGGCCTCATGTCAGTTCAGGTCAAGTTCTGCCACCAAATAAGTTTGTGCCAAAGTTTTAAAAAACTTTCATATTTTCAGAGCTTTTAAGAATTGCAGGTAAGGGACTGGGGACCATTTTACTCCTCCGTTCTGCCTCTGATGGACCCCTCTGAATTTCCAACTCTGCCAGTTTGAACAGTGCTTCAAAAGCAGGCCTCATCCACGTCTTCCTGGGAACCTTTGGGAGAAAGTCTCTGGGGTAGACACCCCAGAAAAGAGGGTATCCTAGGATCTTAGGACCTGTGCATTTTTACTCTCACTAACTACTGCCAGATTAATTCCTCTGCAAAATACCTGTAGCAGTTAACCCCCCGCCAGTAGGACATGAAGGAGAGTTCCTGTCTCCTAACATCCTCACCATCACTTAATATTATCTGATTGTCTAATTCTTTTTTCCAATTTGAAGGGTGTAAAGTGCCATCACAATCTTGTTCAAATTTGCCTTTCTCTGACTATCAGTGCACATGAAATTTGTAAATATGTTAGCTCTTCTTGTTTTCTCTTCTGGGAAACACCTATTCATATCCTTTTAGTTTCACATCTTTTTTTCCCCCCACTATATCATTTGTTCTTTGGGGGTTTGTTGTTTTTTTTTGTTTTTGTTTTTGTTTTTTTTTTGCGGTATGCGGACCTCTCACTGTTGTGGCCTCTCCCATTGCGGAGCACAGGTTCCGGACATGCAGGCTCAATGGCCATGGCTCACGGGCCCAGCCACTCCACGGCATGTGGGATCTTCCCGGAATGGGGCATGAACCCATGTCGCCTGCATCGGCAGGCGGACTTTCAACCACTGTGCCACCAGGGAAGCACTCTTTTGGTTTTGACTACAAATTATTATCTACTCCAAGGTCACAAACACATTTATCTTATCTGCTTACTATATTTCTTAAGTTTTACTATTCATCAGTTCAGTCTTTAATTCATCCAATTTATCTAGTGCTTATGTTTTTGTATATGGTATGAGGTATAATCCAACTTTTTCTCTATGCTATGAGTCAGTTTCTCCTTTTACCAAATAATCTGTACTTTCCCTATCCATGGGTGATGCTCCCTCTCTTAGATACAAATGAAGTAGAAAATCCTACAAGGACATTGATTGGAATTACAGTTGACCCTTGAACAATACAGGGATTAGGGGTGCCAACCCTACACATATTCAAAAATTCACATATAACATTACAATTGGCCCTCCAATACAGATATCATGGTTCTGCATCCATGGATTCAACCAACCATGGATCATGTGGTACTGTAGTATGTATTTATTGAAAAAAATCTGTGTACATTGTTGTGTATGTGGACCTGCATAGTTGAAACCCCTGTTGTTCAAAGGTCAGTTGTACTATAGTACAAATTTAGGGGAAAAAAATTCACATATAAGTGGACCAGCACAGTTCAAACCCATATTGTTCAAGGGCCAACTGTATATATTTATTTAGGGATATTTAACATCTTTTATAGCTCATTTAGTCCTCACAAGAACACGGTGAGTTAGATCTTCTATCCTCAATTTACAAAGAAGGAAACAGAAGCTCCAGGAAGCTAAATAAACCAGTTATTGAGTGGTAGAGCAAGGATTCAAACCCAGATCTGACTTTCTGAGGGTTTTTATTATTATTATTGCACCTTTGTCTTTAGTATTACTAATCTGCCTTTCTCTTGTCCTTGTGAATGTATATCATTGCTTATTTATTTATGACCAACCAATCCCTCATAACCTGCTTTCCTTTAGCTACAAAAATAACCCAAGGGTCGTAGTTGCCAAAGCAGCGTGATAGCCTATAATTTTTTTTTTTTTTCTACCTGAAACACAGGGGCATCTCTTGACTGGCTGCCACAGGAAGCAAGAACAAAAGCTTTGAGATTCCGTCTGCCCTCAAATCAGATCAGGGTCTTAGAGAAGTGACCTGTTCTACAAGTAAAACAAAAGTGAATAGACTCTATAACTAATTTCCATTTTCCATTTTTAATACCTCTGATGAATGAAAGAATATC
Organism: Mesoplodon densirostris; assembly: GCF_025265405.1. Taxonomy (NCBI): domain Eukaryota; kingdom Metazoa; phylum Chordata; class Mammalia; order Artiodactyla; family Ziphiidae; genus Mesoplodon; species Mesoplodon densirostris. The sequence goes on along the minus strand of NC_082679.1, from coordinate 36,181,791 downwards.
TGATGGCTGAACTTAAATTTGAAGTTTATAAAGAATCTCTAATTTGATCTAGAAAAAAATCATAAAATATTTATGGTATAAAAATAAGTAGAAAGTAATAAGAGCAATAATAGATTATATAGCCATAGTTCTTTATAGTTTTCAGAGCATATTAATGCTCTTTGTTTCTTTTGGTTCTTCCAATGATCTTTTAAAGCAGGTAAACTGAGCCTCCATTTTACAGACAAAGAAACTGAGGCATAGAGTTTTACCCAAGCACAGCTGATTGTGTGAATTCCCCCAGCTCTTCACCTCTAACTGTATTCATCCTCTTTGCCATCTATCTTTAAAATATTTCCCATTGAGAGGCAGAATATATTTCCTCAACCACTGATTCTGTGTTTGACCATGTAATTTGCTTTGGTTCACAGGATGTTAGCAGACATGGCTAAAGCAGATGTTTGAAAGTGCTTGGTGTGCTTGCCTGCATGTTTCGGCTTGCTTTCTTGCTTTTCGGATGTTACAATGAGGACAATCCAGGCTGGCCAGCTATTCCAAGGAGGAAGGTAAGAGACATCTGGAGCAAAGCTTCCCCAAATAAGATGCCCTGGCCAAGCCCTACCTGGAGCAGAGCCTCCCACTGACCTGCAGATTCATGAGTTTAATTATTTATGATTGTTGCCTTAAGCCACATAGTTTGGAAGACAGTTTGTTACACAGCAGTAGCTAACTGATACATCAAGGTAAACCAGCTAGTAAGTTGTAGAGCTGAAATTAGAATCTAGATCTTCAAACGTGTAGTTCTACACACTTTCAACTATGCTAAGTTGCTTTTCATGCAGAGACATTTATTTGGGTGTGAAAATACCTCAAGATAGAGTCTTTTCTGGTCAGGGACTGTGTTTCACTCTTCTTTGATTCCTCAGATCCTAGCCCAGTCCCTTGCACATGGTAGGTAGTCAGGATATGTTCATTAAATAAATAAGAGATAAAAATATGAGGGCCATACCTCCATCCCTTTGGTCTTATTTTTACAGTTTCTGGTTAATAAAAATAAAGTCAAAATGGAAGGTATATTGATCAGTGAAAATCACCTTCTAAAAATTGGTCCCAGCAACTGCACAAAGAGGGAAGAGTCATCATTTTCTTTCAGACATCTGTCCATATGTGGCATATTTCCTCTCTGAAGAAAGATCAAACCCCATAAAATGCATCATTTATATGCCACTCCCCATTATGAACCAGCATGGAGACAATTAATGAGAAGCAAAGGCTAAAAGAAGAGTCCACGAGTTGGATTCAGGCAGACTGTGGTGAAAATGCACTGTCCTTTGGGAATTACACACAGGAAAAAAGAACAAACATCGTGCCTGATTCCCTGCCTGCCCCCCACCCTCACCTCCATCTCCACTTCTCCCGTCGCCACAACAGCTTGAGGTAGAGAATTTGTATAACCCACATGGAGAGCTTTTTCCTCTGATTTTTTAATCTCAGAAGTCCAACAGTGGCGATGAAGGTAGCTGTGACATTTGCAATTTTCCATGCACCAGCCCATTCCATTTCCTTTCCTGGTGCTGCTTCCATGGTACAGTAAACCTCCAGCTCTGACAATAATTATAGCCGGAATAATATGAAGGGAGTAATAGGAACAAAGTGTCGCTGTAATTGCCTTTTCATTATTTGCTAACAGTTAGTTATTCAGTCACAGGGAGAAATTACACAGTAATTGGTTGACAATGGGGAAGCAGTCGCTGAATCCCACAACTATGATATTTTTGCTTGTTGGGCTTTAGACCTTTTATTCATATTTTGATTAAACAGCTGGAGCATTAAACTGACATATGAATGTATCCTTGGTCAAATTCTGATGTGATTGTTTCTACCCCATTCAAAATGTTGAATTTAAACTAGCACCTACAGTAGAGCTGTAAATAGTCTATTGACTTTCAAATAAATCCCTCCTCTTTACTCCAGTTCATAAAGAAGGCATGGTGGGTGTAATAGCACAGACTTTTTTTTTTTTTTTTTAACAAATCAGTTTTCAGTTGGGTGTTTTCAAAAGGAAAAAAAAATATGGGATCACGTGGTGGAATCTTCCTGCCTTCGGATTTTTCTCGAATTTAACTTTCTAAACTCAAGATCTTTATAAATAGAGTCCTAGAAAACATTCACTTTCACTTGCTTCTACAGGTAGAGAAACTGAGGTCCGGAAAGGGGACCGAGCTGTTCAGGGCTATCCGGCTCTCTACTCTTTTTAGGACTAGGAACCAGAATGCTGACTCTTAGTACTTCATCTAAACTGTCTTCTGGCTCCACATTTGCATGCAGGAGGAGAACTAGGAAAGCAAGACAGGTAAGATCTATGCCTGCGCCTGCACAAGCATGCATCTCCACATGCGTGCGTGTGTGAGCGCATGCACACGTGAGCACACACACACACACACACACACACTACACGGATAGATACTATATGTTGCTTGACTGTGGGATGTCATTTAGTTGGTGTTTACAATCTCCATTGGTAAGCTTCATGGGTACCACCTTTCCTTGGATTATTCCAGGCATCCAAGGACCTAGCCTAGGGCTGTGTGTGCCATGATACCTTGCGAAATGTTTGATGATGATAACAGAGCGAGAAGATCTAATTCTTAGGGTCCAAGCTTAGGAATCTTTTTACTCTTGGTGATACAAATATTATCTTGGTGAAACAGCAGAGTGTTGAGTTGGTGTCCTTGTGGCAATTGCAGAAGCAGCTGAGAAAGGTGCATTGTAAAGAATACATCTGTGTTTGTATGTATGTGTATGCATGTGTCTATATCAGAGGCTGGTGATGAAAGATGGAAAAGCTGCCCCAAAGTCTTCATTTAAAGATGGAAATTTTCTGTTTAGGGGGCAGAATGCACTAGATCATATGCATGGGGACTTGAACCCACTTCGGTATGCAGGTAAAAGAACCTCAAGACCATGACTCTGAGGAATTGGTTATGTATAGGAAAGATATTTGGGAACAGGATGGATCTAAAGCTATGACTAACTCGGAAAGTCAGGAAGTAAGCTTGGTGCTTCATACATGATCTTATTTAATTCTCACAGTAGCTCTAAGGGGCAAAGTTTCTCATCTTCATTTCATAGATAGAGACTAAGTCTTAGAGAGATTAAGGGACTTGCTCAAGATCACCAAGCTAGTAAGTGGGAGAACCAGTGAATAAAACCCAGAAGCTAAACTTTGTCCCTTGAAGTCATTGGTGACCTTTAGCTACTTGCAAGTAATTGGAACTTACCTAATTTTCCAAGTAAATCCACAGTCAACATTGTTTGATGTCTACCCTCTAAGTGCACCATGGGGATTCACAGGCAAATGAAAAGTTCCTCTCCTTGAAATGCCTACCCGGGTCAGTCCAGCATAGAGGCCACTCCTATAACCGTGGTGACTCGGTTTAAGTTGCCCCAGGAGCAGACCCTGAGACAAAGACTCAAGTGCAACTAGTTTATTTGGAAGGTGATGCCAAGAAATGTGGATACAGGGTAAGGAGTCAGACAAAAAGGGCAGGAAGCCAACACGGGGTGCCTTGAAGGTTATTGCCAAGGACATCGGGGCCCCATTTTCCTGGGAGAATTCTAAGAGGCAGTGGCAATCAGGCTTCAGTGTTATCCTGACCTGAGGGTGAGGGAATTGGGGTATTTATCCTCAGTGCCCTGTCCATCCCTGTTAAGGGCTGCCTCTCAGGGTATTAACTCTGTACATTTCCAGTTTACTCTGTGCACAAGCACAGGGTACACCAGCAACCAGAAAGAGCCCTTGGTAAAGATTTGCCGGTGGTCTCACTGAGCATCCTTCTGTATTTACCGATGAGTGCCAAGGTGATATGGGTGGGGAGCTGGCAGTGTCTGTCACCATGGTGACAGGCCAAGTGTGTCCCGGAGTGGGTGGTATTGTTGAGCAAGACTTCAAAGGTGAACGAAAGGGCATTCTAGAGCATGGTCGCCACCTGAACAGGGGTGTAACTTGAGACCATCAATCTCTAAAAGAGCTTCCAGGCTCCGTACCAGAGGCAGAAATTGTCTGAAATGCCAGACTCAATCCCAATGAAATCATCTCCTGCTCACTACATAAAGCCCATATTCTTGTCCTGGTATTCAAGGCTATTCACAATGCAGCCTCAGTTTACCTCTTGACAAGTTCTGAGTAATACACCCTGGGCTCGGATTCCTGTGTTGCTGCCCAGTCTTGCCTTTGAGACCCTGCCCATCCTTGAGGCTCTCGGCTCCAAGCCTGCCTCCTATACAGCCTTTCACCACCAGCTTGGGTGGAGACCTTTCTCTGCCCCCTACTCCTGGCCTGACATACTTACGCAGCCTCCATCACTTCCAGTGATAAAAGCCACAATCTCTTTTCTGTATTTCCCAAATCCTCGGAGCTCTAGAAACTCAAAGAGTTTTGCTTTTGGTATCATTTGTTTGTTCTGCTTTTAAAAAAATTTTATATGGTAGCAAAATCTGACCTGAACTGCCATGAAGCTATTTCTAGTTCTTATTTGATCTAAATATTCACATATCTCACTACATAAATATTCATGTATTTGGTTACAGAATACAGCCCCAGATCCTGCTGTGATTTTCTATGTAAACCATATTTCTTCTCTAAAATCTTTATATCTGCACCATATTTCTTTTCTATAATTTTTATATGTGCGTCATATTTCTTTTCTAAAATCTGAAAAATTCTGAATTATAAAACACGTATCTCTGGCTCACATGATTCAGACATGGGGTTTTGAGCCTATAATAATAATAATAATAATAATAGGCAGTACTGTAGTCCGTTTTAAGGATTTTATATATTTAATGATTTTAATCCTTATAAGGACCCAAGAAGATAAGTTCTCATAATAAACCTATTTTCCTAACATCACTTAGGAAACTAAGGTTCAGAGATGTTACGTAACTTGCTCCAGGTCACACATCTTGCAAATGCTGGAACCAGGATTTGAACTTAAGGCAGTCTGGCAGAGTCAAAGCTCTTACTTGCTCACTGGGCTTCTTCTAAGTCTGAATGTCCAGCCTTGGAGTTGTACCTAGCACCCAGCTCAGACTTACCGTCTGGTTTGTCCCTGTGTGTTCTCCTGGGGAGCCTGTTTCCTTCTGAGTCTGAATTCTCGACTTGGAGCTTTAAGCCACCAGCATTGAGTTGGTGCTGGATATTTATCTCTCTGGAATGAGAGTTTCTGGAACTTCTTGCCAACTTCAGTGGTCCTCAACTCCTCAGACCACAGCCTCAGGAAGAGCAACTTGCCTCTTGCAGCCCAGCCCCGGAACTGGTGCTGCGTGCACCCTGGATCTGTAGCCCCTCCTCAGGCACCTCTTTTCTGCCCCTGGAACCTCACCCCTGCCTCTCCCATGTCTTGGAACACTTCTAAGATTAGAGACCATGTAAGTCTGTGTGCCTGAGAGTTATCTCAAGATCTCGCCTATAGTAGGGCCTTTGTGACGTATGGTGGCAAGAATATATAACTGAATGAGGAGGTCCAGATTTAGGACTTTTGCTAGTGTAGACATGGCCTTGGTTTTGAAACTACTCTCACACTTGACTCTCCCCACCACCCCATTCTATAGTACACACATAGTGCCAGGATTTAAACCCCCAACATTGGATCCAGAGTTCATTCTCTTAACTATGGTGACAAACTATGCTTGTTAGGTGCTTCTTCTGCATTAGTCGCCACAATAAGCCACTTAAATGCCTTGTCTCTGTTGATCCTCACAACAGCCCTGTTAGGAGGTGCCATCACTGTATCCTTTTACTATACGAAGAAACTGAGGTAGAGAAAAAGGAACTTCCCCAAGGCCTCAGTACTTACTGCACCCATCAACTGTTGTCACAGTAACTTTGTAACAAACCACTCCAAAACTCAGTGTCTTAAGATAATCCTCATCTGTTATTCTTGCTCACCGATCTGTTAGCTTTCATGACATCATCTGGGCTACTACAGGCTTAACTCCAAGCTGCCGTTGGGTTCAGGTTCTCTCCATATGCCTTTCATCCTGTTGGACCAGGGGCTAGTCTCGATATGTTTTTCTCATCGTGATGGCAGGGCAAACCCGATGTCTCAAACGCAGTTTGAACCTCTAACTCTATCAAAACCACTAACGTCTCTTTGACCAATGCAAGGCACGCAGTCAAGCCCAACATGGGGAGGAGGGGCAGAATGCTCCTTCCAAGGGCATAGGGAAATGGGACCCAGAGAGACTATCCATCAAACAGTAATCTAATCTACCATACCCACTAAAAATTAGAGCCAGAAGCCCCCCAGGGCTTCCAGCTGTGAAGCCACTCTTTCTTAAGCACTCTCTTAAGTAGCAACAAGTTCCCAGGGTACAGCTTTTGGACTTATAGGAAACAACATCAGTCTCTTGGGATTTTTGCTTCTGGGTTGGAAGACATAAGGCTGCTCCTAGGCATGTGAGAGATGGCGGGAGAGCCTGAGCTGTGGAGGGCAGGTAAGTGCGTGTCCTGCCAAGCTGACATCCTCCCCTCTGCATCCACACATGACCCTGTGATGAAGCTCCCCTCTGGGCCTCAGACCTATCATTAGAGGATTAACTTTCTCATCACTCTTCTTACACATGTCTCCATGCAGCCTTGGAATGCATCATCAAAGTCCAAAGCAAGGGCATTTTAAGTCGTTGCCTGGCAGACCTATTTTCTGGTGTTTAAAGAGATTGCTAGAAATTCCTAAATTTTGGAGCTCTTTTTTTTTCACTGAGAGAGAGGAAGGAATAGAAAAAGCTCCCAGTGGATTAATTTATTCGTATTTTGCTCTAGCTCCTGACATTTGGAGAAGGCTTGAAGAGCTTCCTAATGTTTGCTATTTTGCATTTGCTTTGTAGGATGCTAGATCAAACCACAGAATCCTGGAAAATAGACTTGCTATTTTCCTTTGCAGAGGTACAAGGTCTGAAACTATTCTCTTGAATGCCAGGGTGGCCAACCCTCAGCTCCAGAGCTACGGCTCGTCTCCACCCTCACCCTAACAGACATTGCCAATCAATCCCAGCACTGCTGCCCGCTAAGCCCAGAAATGGCCCCAACCCTCCCAACACAGCCCTCCAGGCAGCCACTACCACTTGATCAGAATTAATGCAACTGAGTTTCCATCCTTGCTCTAAAACTTTTCCATTTTTAACATGCCAGTAAAATAACTTTATCAAGTTCTTTACAGAGTTCTGATAAAAAGACTGCCTTTTTCTTCTCTACTTCTCATTATGCTACTATTCAACTTAAAAATTCTCAGTCTCCAAACTCCTTGTCTTACAATCAAGTTCCTTCATCATCTGACACTTTCACTCCCCAGAACTAATGCCCTTCGAATCCCTTTATCACCCCTTGTGTCAGGAAATATTCCTTTTTTTTTAAGATTTATTTATTATTCATTTATTGATTTTATTTATTTTTGGCTGCGTCGGGTCTTAGTTGCAGCATGCGGGATCTTCGTTGAGGCATGTGGGATCTTTTGTTGTGGTGTGCGGGCTTCTCTCTAGTTGTGGCGTGTGGGTTTTCTCTTCTCTAGTCGTGATGCGCAGCCTCCAGGGTGCATGAGCTCTGTAGTTTGTGGCACACGGGCTCTAGTTGAGGCATGCGAGCTCAGTAGTTGTGGCGCGTGGACTTAGTTGCCCCGCAGCATGTGGGATCTTAGTTCCCTGACCAGGGATCGAACCCACGTCACCTTCATTGTAAGGCGGATTCTTTACCACTGGGCCACCAGGGAATTCCCTGTGGTAGTAAATATTCTAATTCAGCTGCCAAGGTTCCTACTCCTGCCTCCAATCCCGATATATGTGCCCTGTATAATCCTCTCCCCTTGAGTATGGGAGAAACTTGTGCATGTGATTAAGTTACCAATCAGTTGACTTGGAGTTAATCAAAAGAGTTATCCTAGGTGGGCCTGACCAAATTACGTGAGCCTTTAAAAAGAGGGACCGATCCTTCTGGAAGACAGAGAGATTCTCCTGATGGCCCTGAAGAAGCAAGCTGCTGTGTTGTGAAAGGGGCTATGGAGGGGTCCATGAGGAAAGGACCTGAGGGTGGCCTCTAGAAGCTGGCAGAGGTCTGTGGCCAGTAGATAACAAGAATGCAGGAACCTCAGTCACACAACAGCAAGGAGCTGAGCCCTGCCAACAACCACGTGAGCTTGGAAGAGGAGCTCCCCAGAGGAACACCTTGGTTTCAGCCCTGGGAGATGCTGAGTGGAGAATCCAGCGAGGCTGAGCCCAGACTTCTGACCCACAGAAGCTGTGGGATGATAAATAATTGTTATTTTAAGCTGGTAACTTTGTGGTAATTTTTAACATAACAATAGAAAACAAACACATCCCTATTCTCAAGCCACATCCACATCCTTGTTACTGTCCATACCCAGGTGAGTTTTCGTACCTCAGGGAAAACTTTGATTAGAGCCTTTTCTCAAACTGGGAGCCCTTTCTCATCTCTGTGCTTAAATCTTACCCAAGTGTAAACCTTACCCAAATGTACCCTCACCTCCTCCCTGAAGCCTTTTTTGGTAGGCTCAGACATATGTTACCTGGTCTTTTTTGTTTTTTGGGTTTTTTAATGCCATAATTGTTTCCTTTTGTTTGGGCCTTGTATTGTAAAATCCCCCTGCAGACTTCTTTGCAAGGAGTCCTTGTCTGCCTAATCCTTGCAGCCCATTGTAATTCACTGTACCCAGCACACAGGAGGTGGTTAATAAATGTTTATTACATGAATGAGTGTTTTGTGAATTACAGTATGCATTTGACTAACTCGTGTATTTGACAAATTTTCTAACCTTAATATATAATATTTTGATGATATTTAAAAAGTTTACATGACCAGGAACCAAATGAAGACCTCCCCACTCTACATGCCCAAGTATAGTTACTCTCACATTCCTCTCTCTTCTATTTAGTTCAAATCAGTGCCCATCTGTTGCGTGCCAGGTCTTGTGCTCAGTCTCTGCCCTCAATGGACTTAGAGCCTGAGGGGGTTCGGTCCATCTGGTAGGTGAGGGGGAACCACCGAGCAGCATTAAAAAAAGGAGTGGCATCGACCCACTTGTACTTTAGATAGATCATTTGGGTCCCTGGGTGTATGAGAGACCTGAGGTACCCAAGGCAGGCAGCAAGATGACAATGAGGAGACTGTTGACCTTATCAGGGAGAGGTGACCATGGCCTGAACTGGACAGTGACAGTGGAAATAGAGAGGAAGCAGAGATCTCTCTCTCTCTCCATCTATCTACTCTTACTCACACACATGCATAAACAAACATAGTGATGGAAAATATTTGTATGGACATTTATCTGGGATGTATATGCTTACCTTGTTAGGGTACAAAAATGGGATTACACCATATATATTATACCTTTTCACGCATTTTTAATAGATCTTGAACATCTTTGTATAACTGTGCATATAGGTCTCTTCTCTCTCTGTGTCTTCAGTAGCTGTCTAGTATCCTGTTGTATGGATTTATCAGAAAGCAGTCCTCTATTTTGGCAATTAGATTATTTTATTTATTCCTTCTTTTTTTCTTACTATTCCAATGCTGTAATGAGCATCCTTATACATTATTTTTGAGTGCTAATACAAGTCTGTCTACAAGATAAAAATCTTAGAAGGTACATGGCTAGGTCAAAAGGGTATAGACATTTTAGTTTTAGTTTTAGTTTTTGGTTTTTTTTGCGGTACGCGGGCCTCTCACTCTTGTGGCCTCTCCCGTTGTGGAGCACAGGCTCTGGACACACAGGCTCAGCGGCCATGGCTCACGGACCCAGCCACTCTGTGGCATGTGGGATCCTCCCGGACCGGGGCACGAACCCGTGTCCCGCGCATCGGCAGGCGGACTCTCAACCACTGCGCCAGCAGGGAAGCCCCGACATTTTAGTTTCAATACTTATTGACCAATTGCTGTCTGAAGTAGTTGTACCAATAAGCATTTCCATCAACAGCATATGAGAGTGTTTGTTTTATAACCATTTAAAAATCGAGAAGAAGTTGTATATCCTGATATAGAAATACATTTAAGAATGAGTAGAGTGGGACTTCCCTGGTGGCGCAGTGGTTAAGAATCCGCCTGACAATGCAGGGGACGCAGGTTCGATCCCTGGCCCCGGGAAGATCCCACGTGCTGCGAAGCAACTAAGCCTGTGCACCACAACTACTGGGCCTGCCTTCTAGAGCCCACAAGCCACAACTACTGAAGCCCCCACCCCTAGAGCCCGTGTGCCACAACTACAGAGCCTACACGCTGCAACTACTGAAGCCTGCGTGCTCTAGGGCCCACGTGCTACAACTACTGAACCCGCATGCTGCAACTACTGAAGCCCGCGCGCCTAGAGCCAGTGCTCCGCAACAAGAGAAGCTGCCGCAATGAGAAGCCCACGCACCACGTGGAAGAGTAGCTCCCGCTCGCCGCAACTAGAGAAAGCCTGTGCACAACAACAAAGACCCAACACAGCCAAAAATAAAAACAAAATTTAAAAAAAAAAGGTTGATTGGAGGAGTCACCACATTATGTATATAACTCTGACTTTGATTCCTTTAGAATATGATCCAGAGCATAACCTTTAATATGCTGTATTTATCTAATGTGAATCTTAAATGATTCAGAAAAGCATTTTACAATATACATTTTAAAGTATGAATTGGGCTTTAAGCATATGGCTCATATGAAATCATATCAATATAATAGTTCACTTTGCCTTTCAACATAACATCCACAAAAAGGTATATTAAATATATCTATCATGTGATAAGTGAAATGTTTTCTATTAAAAAATGTCTCCCACACTTGGTTCCGTTGCAATGCAAATTTTATGTTATGGTTCTTAAGTACATTTTTTCTTGCAGCTAGATCTTTATTAAAGTCAGTCAGAGGCTGCGCTTTTCATGTTATGAATAGTCGTCATAATTATCTAATGCAACTACTCCAAAAATCAGATTAGTAATTAGCTGGACCAACTGATTGGTATGACTTCCTGGATGCAGCTCTTTAATGTTGAACATTTACTTTGTGCTTGAAGGATTTGTTTGTGTATTTTCTATGTGTGATGAGAGCTTTTCGATAATTAGCTCCTAAGGGATGTCATATTCCAATAGTTAAAGAATAATTACAGCCTTATGAAAAGTGAAATGACTTCAGCTTCCTTTTGTTGTGGTTTAATTGTAGGCAACAAGTCCAGGAGGCCTCTCATTTCAAATTGTGATAGTGAAGATGTAGCTTTCATTAGAAAAAAAAAAAGATTTGAATTTGGTAAAATGGCAAATTGGTGTAATTTTGAAAACAAACCAACCATCCTATTAAAACAAGACGTGTTATTTAATTAGTTCATAATTTTGATTACAAATTAAACTGTGGCAGAGTGAGGAGTTGTAAGGTTATACGACAAGGGGATGGAACTTGAAAAAGTTCACATCAAAAGGTGTCAGCTGGGGGAATGCCACTGTAGTGGATTGTTAATTAGTGCCAGTGACCAAAATGAAGAGTAGACCAACAGGCCCGTTCTCACAGATCATATAATTTTGGGTTGAAGTTAGAATAAAACACACTAAAAATAATATATTTTCTTGAGTATACTTGTTATTTTTGAAAAATGGACTTTTGGGGGAAAAAAAGTTTTCAATCCAGCTGTATCAAGATATTTTTCACTCTGAGCAAGTGTGAGGGATTAAAGCATGCTAGTTTATACAAGACAGTAATATGTGAGTCAGTTATTGCTTCAATAATGCTGCATAACAAACCACTCCCAAAATCGGTGTCTTAAAATAACAAGCATTTATTTGTCACCCATTGGTCTGTGCATTTTTTTCAAATTTGTAAAAAGATTTTGCACATGTGCTGTATTGATGCCTTTCTTTTTTTATAGACATTATCTCTGTGATTTTTAAAAAATTTTTTATTTTATATTGGACTATGGTTGATTGACAAATGTTGTGTTAGTTTCAGGTGTACAGCAAAGTGATTCATTTATACACATATCTATTCTTTTTCAAATTCTTTTCCCATTTAGGTTATTACAGAATATTGAGCAGAGTTCCCTGTGCTATACAGTAGGTCCTTGTTGGTTATCTGTTTTAAATATAGCAGTGTTTATATGTCAATCCCAAACTCCTAATTTATCACTCCCCTCCTACCTTTCCCATTTGGTAACTATAAGTTTGTCTTCGAAGTCTGTGAGTCTGTTTCTGTTTTGTAAATAAGTTCATTTGCATCACTTTTTTTTTTTTAGATTCTGAATATAAGTGGTATCATATGATATTTGTCTTTATCTGACTTACTTCACTTAGTATGGTAATCTCCAGGTCCATCCATGTTGTTGCAAATGGCATTATTTCATTCTTTTGGCATTGGTTGCAACTTGATTGGACTAGGTTGGACTTCAGGCTCATGACTCCAAGTTCCAAGGTCAGACTCATGTGTCCTCCGTATATCCTCTTTGGACCAGTGGCTACCCAGAATGTGTTTTTCTTACAGAGAATGGCAGAAGCAAAAGAGCCTAACCAAGATACACAAGACACATAAGGTTTCTGCTCGTGTCATGTCCAAACTTCTATTTGCCTAAGTGAGTTACATGGCCCAGCCCAAGATCAATGGGGTAGGGAAGTGTGCTCTGCCCAGAATGCAATAAGGCAGATGGAAGATGTGTGCTAAACAATCATTCACATGATCAGAGTAACATGTGTTGATCATCATGGTTGAGGTTATTCCCCCATCAATAGGAATTAAGATCTTCCAACATTTTGATACATACACATTGTTTCCAATTTAGGTGTGGCCTGGCAGGCCACACCTAAACTGGAAAATGTTAAAGAAAAGAAAATATGATGAGACCAGTTTACTTGCAGCACTGGATGTGACAGGACATAGTAAAAAGCCGTACTTCTTGTGCAGTGAGGTTTGGACCACTGGAAGCATGAAGCCAACAAATTAAAGGAGTATTTTCCCTCTGTCCATCTTGAAAATTCTCTAGGCCGAATGGTGTTAAGTAGAAAGTAGACTTGTTCTGAAAATACTGGAACTTTACCTAAACTTGCATTATTTCCATCCAAAACCTGCCTTGTTTCAAAGCATTCTATGAGATTGCTTATTCCAACGTCAGTGAAATAATCGACATAGTTGCAGCAGGCTTGTTGAAGCCATGTGTCTTAGAAATGGTTGAGCTAGGGTATGGTTTGGAAGGAAGAATAAAATGGTAGAACTGCCTTGGTCAAGTGACATCACCCATTCCAGAATCACTGATCCCTTTTCCACTATTTTGAAGCAGAACATGGAGGAATTCCCAGCTACTCTGTGTCCCTTCATCAAACAACTGGAGGAGATTAGCGATGTCCTCTTTACAGTCTTGTTTTTGTCCGTATATAGAGGATGGTGTCAACAAGGAAAACTCGTTGCTGGTGAACCTGTTTCTAGAAATAGCAGCAGCCTCTTGGAAATGGTGAAAATGTCACCTGGAAGAAAACTCACAGTATCTGTGTGTAGCAGACCCTGTCCATGCCCTTCCCATATCTCCTTGACCCATATCATGGCTCACCATCTCCTGAATTCTGATGGCTTCTTGCTGTAAACACCTCCCACTCTCAAGCTGAAAATATTTTCTGGGTGCTGGAGTAGGCTCAGCCCATGCACCAGGCAGGATCAAAATGCTGGAAAAGTTAGTATCTCCAGGGGAACAACCCCCAACCAGTGATGAATGGGGGTTGATGCTTAACTATCCCTCACTGGGGACAATTCTGAAGCAGTTCTCCACTCTCTCCCAGGATTTGCCAGCAGGACCGCACCCGAGTGGCCCGCAGCAGTAAGCAGCTTGATAATACACCTTTTAATGTCTTCTTTTCATTCCCTGACTCCTTTCCCCACTCCCCTACAGGTGCTTCCTGGGATCACCTCCAAAATAAACTGCTTGCATTCATGTCCCCGTGCCAGGGACTGTTTAGAGGGAAATCTGACCAAGACACTGTACACCTGCAAAGCTGACATCTCATCTGGTTTTGCTACTTGGTGAACGTGCCCCTTCTCAAAACAATTTGGAAGAATTTCTTTAAGTCTTGGCATTCTTGGCAGATTTTTTTAAAAGATCAAATGAACAAGATAAATCTCTTAATTCAAGGTCTTGCCATCCTTGTTATGGAAGCTGTTGCAAAAAAGCTCTGAACCCTTTAGGCTTCATACTTCTACTCTGGGTGAGAGGACTGGTGGTGGAGAATTTACCCGTTTCTTCAATTTTAAGATGAAATCTGCTGTAGAATATGCCATTACTTTACTAACAGTTCAAGTGGATGAGGGGACATTGCCCACATCCAATGTGCTCATCAGCTCTAAGAGGGAAACTTTTAACATGTGCATCTGGGAATGGAGGACTTATGAGGGAGCACCTGGTCAGTGCTAGTTGGAATGACCTCACGAGTACACTTGATGGTGGCAGTCCTCGTCAGTTTGGGGGCAGATGGAGATTGATGGACACCTGGAAGGCTATAAGGGCTTTTTGAAATTTTCTTATGCTCAGGGAGCCTTAACACTGAAATACGTAACCTTCTGCTGCTGTAGCTACTGTCAACGAGGCAGGTCCTGGCACAGATGACCTCTCTGACTTGACAAAGGGACTGATGTAAAACGCATTCCACTTTAAGTCTTGGGGAATTCTGGTGTTTCTCTGACTAGCCTCACCCTTACCCGGCCACAGGAGCGACAGGAATTCTGACACTGTTTGCCACTGTTCATGACTGTGCCTCTGTATTGTCAGCGTGTGTCCCTCACAGAATGAACGAGAAATGAAATGAGTCAGATGTCAATGAAGGGCTGTGTCGAAGACCCATCCACAGATTTACCCTCGCAGTCAATCCAAACAAAAGAAGCTTCCAATGGAAATTTACTTTCAAGCAAAATTAAAGTTTACTTTTTGTTTTATTTGTGTAATCTGTATCTGTTTCCTTCTGAAGGAGGGGGAAGCAGCCATTCATTTTCATCTGGAAAAAAAATGAAAGACAAAATTTTGATAAAAATTGATCTTATTGATGACTATATGAAAGGAATCTATTTCCAATGCAGAAGACTGATATGCACAGTTTTGCATATATGTGCATTTCCCTGAGGTTCATGGATTCCTTTAGACTTTTCAATGGCTTTGCAACCTCCAAAAAAATTTTTTTTTAATTACTGTTTGAGTCGAACTACTTTGGAAACTGAGGATTAAAAGAATTTAAGTGATTTACTCCATCATGATTATATAGTAAGGTATTTTTGAAGTAATGAAAAGAAGTGTATTTTTTCTTGAAGGTGAACAAGTCCTTGCTCTGTTGACTTAACTATTAATTATCCTAATAATCCTCACCACCCTTCTTATGCAGTGGAAAAAACCAAAAAGTCCACAGTTTGGTCTAATCACAAATGCTCACTTAGTAAATTAAGCTAACTAAGGTTTTGCAGTACATGTCTTATTATAATACTTTTGCATAAATCTCAATTTCAATCTATTTCTTCATATACCATGGATAATTATGTAGCAAATTTCTCTCTCTTGCTTGGGGATGATTTATCTTTTCCATCCAGTGTTTCTCCTCACCTCCACCCCCGACTCCAAAAGTCTTAACATATTTCCTTTCATTCAGAACCTATATAAATATATGTTTCTTTGTGATGCTAAAAACTAATCTTTGTTTTTTCAAGCTTTTAGGAGGGATACTTACCTTAATCCTCTTAGGTCTGTGTGCCTTGAAGTGGTAGCACTTGGCAAGTTTCAAGTTTCAAGGAGTAGGCTCTCCTAGGACTCAGGTTGGGTTGACCTTCCCTGAGATGCTTGCCCTGTCACCCTTGTGGGGAACACTTTAAAAAGATTTGTGGCTCCCATTATTGCTCTGTGCTTGGATATCTACCAGTGGTGCATTTAACAAAGAGGAAAGACAAAAAGAGAAAAGAAAGAAGAGGAGGAAAGGGGGGGGGAGGGGGGAGGAGGAGAGGGGGAAGAGAGAAGGATTCAAATTCCAGTGCATTGTTTCTACTTTTCTACTCTTTAAATATTTTCCTAATTGTGTAGGTGTTTTCTTTCTTTTCCTTTTCTTCTCTCTCTTTTTAAAAAGATTTTAGAATCCCTCTTATTTCATTAAAATGCTATATTCCTATTATCAGGCTCATACATTTTATAATAAGCTACAGTGTTTTCTGATCAGGCGTTCAAAGCTGTTTGTAAATCCCATCTGTCTTTGTGTTACTGGCAGCAAACCAGCCTTCAGCAAGTTGCCTTGATGAAGATCCTCGTCTCCCAGAGCATTTAGTAAGCACCTGGCACTGCCCAAGAGGTAGTGAGAGGTGCGGTTACTGAAGGAGAAAAAGAGAGCCGTTGTCAAGATTTGCTTTGCTTGTTTTCAAGACTCCCTCTGGCTAGTATTTTAGATTTAGTGAAACTCGTTTAATACTTAATAATTGGTCTACCTTCCTAGGATCTAAACCAACGTCTCTTGACATGGAGTTCACAGGTCTTGACCTACATTACGTTTAGGGGAGCAGTTTAAAATGTGAATCCTCATACCCCAGATCTGCTGAATTTCTGGGAGTGGAGTACAGGAATCTGCTTTTCTAACAAAACTCCTCTGGCGATTCTGTAGTAACTGAAGTTTGAAAACTACATCTCTCAGCTTCCCACCCCTGACTGTTTCAGCTCCTGTGAGCTGAAGGTACCCTCTCTAGTCCCCTCTCTAGTCCCTGCTCTCTCTCCCAGACGGCCAGTGTCTAAGAGATCGGGGGTGGCGTGAGTACGTGTTCATTTTGCCTGTTTGGCGTTGATTTTCACCCACTTCCGGTCCCAGCTCTCAGATTTTCCTCAGTGGGAACCACCCATTTCCTACTCTTAATTCATATGACCAGACAGGAGCCCACATCTTCACACATCTAGGAGGTGGCATGTGACAAGTGGGCATTCTTGTGCAAGAATTAAGTGAGGGCTTCCCTGGTGGCGCAGTGGTAGAGAGTCCGCCTTGCCGATGCAGGGGAAGCGGGTTTGTGCCCCGGTCCGGGAAGATCCCACATGCCGCGGAGCGGCTGGGCCCGTGAGCCATGGCCGCTGAGCCTGCGCATCCAGAGCCTGTGCTCCGCAGCGGGAGAGGCCACAACAGTGAGAGGTCCGCGTACCACAAAAAAAAAAAAAAAGAATTAAATGAGATGATATATGTAAAGTGCTTATCACAATGCCTGGCCCAATTACCCAATTAATTAATAATTACCCAGTTAACCTTACTTCTTCTTATTGACCTCAGTATACGTTTTCAACATTTTTATTCCACTTTTACCCTATGTTGATATGTTTCATAAATGTCTCCCTAACTACCCACCCATCAGTTCAAACTTTTAAGCTCTTTGCAGTAAGCACTTCTGTTAACCAACTGTGGTTGGCTTTAGGTCTTTGAGCCTCAGTTTTCCTATGCAAACATGGAGGGAGCAAGGGCAGAAGGGCTAGATTGTTGGGCTAGATGGTCACGGATGTTTTTACTACTTTTAATATTTCTTCTGTGATTCCAAGAACTCTAAGTACGGTAACCAACAAACTAAAAGTTCCTAGGCAAACATCTCAATTTTGTATTGCTTAATCACTGATTTTGTCAAGGTACTTTAAAATATGCTTTTTATTCTCTGCATGAGGAACTATAGGTGTGACTCTCTATGTATGAATTTGGTCAAGAATCATATACCCACTACTATATATAAGATAGATAACTAATAAGGGACCTACTGTACAGCACAGGGAACTCTACTCGATACTCTGTAATGACCTATATGGGAAAAGAATCTAAAAAAGAATGGATATATGTATATGCATATCTGATTCACTTTGCTGTACAGCAGAAACTAACACAACATTGTAAATCAACTATACTCCAATAAAAGTTCATTTAAAAAAAGAATCAGGGCTTCCCTGGTGGCACAGTGGTTGAGAGTCTGCCTGCCAGTGCAGGGGACACGGGTTCGAGCCCTGGTCTGGGAGGATCCCACATGCCGTGGAGCAACTAGGCCCGTGAGCCACAACTACTGAGCCTGCGCGTCTGGAGCTTGTGTTCCACAACGAGAGGCCACAACAGTGAGAGGCCCGCGCACCGTGATGAAGAGTGGCCGCCGCTCAGCGCAACTAGAGAAAGTCCACGCACAGAAACGAAGACCCAACACAGCCAAAATTAAATAAATAAATAAAATTTTAAAAAATAATAATAATAAAAATAAATTTAAAAAATATAAAAAGAATCAGAATGACTTCTACGGTATACACGTAGTTTTACTGCAAATGCTATCAGTAGGTAAGAATGTTCTTTTGAAGCTTCCAACCCAGAAGATAAATTGCATTTTTAAGATACCCGAAGATTCCCCCCATTTTTTTCATTTCTTTGATGCATGTAATTCTTTTGACTTCAGCCCAAGTCTCATCTTTTGGCAAATGACCAATTCAGAGATTCCAAGCAATATTCAGAATGTATTCAGCTAAAACAAATCAAGCCAGACAGTTGTCACAGAAGCATTTAACCAAAATTACTTCAACATTTTAACAATGCTTGACGTTTTCAGGGACGTCTTTGAAGTACAGAGCTCCCAAGATATTTAGTGTTAACAGTTTTAGACAGGTGTTTTGCCAAAGACATGTAAAGATGTGTTGAGTGAAGATGATTATTTTGCAGTGAGCTTAGCCTCTGGAAAAATATTTATGTCTTAATTGGATGGAATTCCGCCTGTCATTTTAGCAAACACTTTGCTTATGGTCCGTTTTGCTTAGAGTCCAAGAAAAATGAAAGTATTTTAGTTGAGAGCATTAATGAGACACGTTTGGGCTTTGTGGAATCACTGCATTTGTTAGGTGATAATTATAAGAGAGTGTTTTAGGAACTTGAACTGGAGTTTGCAATTAGAACATACAAAATTGGGTCTCAAAAGAAAGCTTAAGAAAGAAGAAGCATGACAGAAAATGTTGCAAAGGTTCTTTTAGAGCAAACCAAAGTTATAGAACTGAAAAAATCACTTAAAGAAAACTCAGATGGAAAAAGGCAGTCAACACATTTTCTAGGAGCTTCTTTCATTCTAGGGACCAGTTATCTTAGTACCTGTCACATAGTAGGTCCTCAAAAGAGGGAGCTTCCTGCCTTTCTCTCCCTAGCTTTTCCCTTCTTTCACTTCATCATTCTTCCCTCTACAAGGTTTTTGGTCATTTACAACGTGATTTCAACAAGGGATACTGAAAATAGAAAACAGAAGTCAGCTGCTTTTGAATCACTCTTTAGATCAGTGCAAAGAAATCTCCCTCCTTTGCTCAGAGAAGTTCTCTTTGTGAGTGTAGCTGATGAAGTGTTAGCGTATTGACTCCATTATCGAAATGAATAAATCTGGTTCACACTTTGATGGGCCAAGAGAGACTGTGAAAGTACCTGAAATGTTCTATTTAAGGCCCAACCACGTGTTGAATGAGTGTCAGCTCTGGGTGGGTCAGGGTGAGCCCCACTGTCACCTTAGAGACGTGATCCTGAAGGGAGAAGTGGGTCATAGGTGAGGTGTTTGGAGGGGGGGACAAGAGCGTGTTGGAGCTACCTTCTGAACCTCTCATTTTGGGTCGTGGTACCCCAAAACCCCAGCAGTAAAAGGTCCGACTCAAACCAAAAAGCAAAGTCTCCCTCCTGTGTGGTGGGATCTAAAGAAACAGAGTGAAGGACAAATCCAACTAGAGGACTTGACTCAGAGATTCCTTGTAACACACACCCGTCCCACCTCCACTCTGTTCTCTGTAAACCAGGCATTCTCAGATAGTCCCCAGATAAAGAAATGGAGAAGTTGTTGTGCACCAGATCTCATCTCTGTTTTCCTTGTAGTGAAAACACTTGAAGTGCTTGGGCTAGAAATTGAGGCTCTGGAGGGCCCTTGAAGGAGGCGGAGGGGCTCTGGGTAAGATATGGGGGGGAAGTGTAGCCTGAGGAGGGTTGGGAGGAAGTAGAGCCGTGGAGCTAGTGAGAGGCTAGTGAGAGGCTATCTCCGCCCCTGAGCCCCTCGAACTTCTAAACTCCCACAAGGCTTGGTGAGGGCTCTGGCTGAGCCTCCTGTTCTTGGTGATGTGGAGAAGCAGCATGTGCAGCCAGGGGTCATGGGGGTAGAGAAGTGAGCTGGGGCAACTCACGGGCTTCATGGTGCGTTTGCCTCGATTGGAGCTTGAGGCCAGCTTCAGCCGATGGCCAGGTCTCCCAAGGGACCCCAGCCACCACATTGTCATCATAAGGACTGGGTAGGTGAGCCACTCCTGCACCCCTTTTTACCAGGAAGTGAGCCTCTAGCTTCTTTTTTTTTTTTTTTTTTTGTGGTACACAGGCCCTCACTGTTGTGGCCTCTCCCATTGTGGAGCACAGGCTCCGGACGCACAGGCTCAGTGGCCATGGCTCACGGGCCCAGCCGCTCTGAGGCATGTGGAATCTTCCCGGACCGGGGCACGAACCCGCATCCCCTGCATCGGCAGGTGGACTCTTAACCACTGCGCCACCAGGGAAGCCCCTCTAGCTTCTTTTTGATGTGGGTAACATCCTTCTCATCCTTCTCAGTGCCCTTTCTTGTTCTCTGGCCTCTTATGGTATGGTTTCCTTTGTTGTCCTTTTTTTTTTTTTTTTTTTTTTTTTTGGCCATACCACTCAGCTGGCGGGACCTCAGTCTTCGGACCAGGGATTGATCCCGGGCCACAGCAGTGAAAGCGCAAGTCCTAACCACTGAACCACCAGGAACTCCCTGCTGTTCCATTTTTTTAATTGTTACAACATGCCGGGCACTTGTTGGATCAAGGTGACAGTCTGGTGTTTGTTTTTTCCAGTGCCCCCGTCAGGCCTGATACCTTGCTCTTGGACTTCTCAACCTCCAGAACTGTGAGGATATACATTTCTGTTGTGTAAGCCACCCAATCTGTGGTACTTTGTTTTGGTAAGCTTAGCAAACTGACACACTCCCCAAACAGGTAGATGGTCTGCAAATAAAGACACATGACCATGTAGATAGCTGACACTGGAAAAAAATATACAGCGAGGAAAGGAATTCCAGAAGCACCAAGAGCTCAAGCAAAGATACAGAGGTAGGAAGAGGAAAATATATTTGAGACTGGAATGTGGGAAGGAGTGAAGGGTGATAAAGCTAGAAAGGTGAATTGGTCTCATATGATCAAGGTCAGTGAATTCTAGGTGGAGAAGTCTGGCCTCTCCAGATATCCTTTGGACCCTCAGTAGGCCAAGAGAACCAGGGAATAGATGTTGGATGCAAATTTAGAACATGTGGAAAAGCCCAGCATTTTTTCTTGCCTCTTCTTTTCCTGTATGAGCTATTACTTTAAAAGTTGAAAGAGATTCTGGAGCATAAAAAATGTCTATAAAATGAAGAGAGAAGTTGAAAGAAGGTTTCTTCGCTTCAGGGGCTTTGGGTGGAAATTTTCGTTGGCTTGAAACTTTTATGGGCACAACGGCATTTCAATGCCCATTTATTTGAGTAAATTTGGGGGCATTCTCCTAGATGTGATACATTTATTGGCAGGGGAGGTAAGAAGCTTCCTGACTGGGTCCCTTCAGTGCAAGCAATGAAATGACTTTGAGTCTTTTTACATTCAGTGAAGAAAATTTAGGTGGGTCACTTTCTGCTGCTGCGGTGTGCAGTGGAGAGCGTGAGTGCTGCGGATACCTGTCGGGGAGAGGGCTTCTCAGGGGCTCCCTACATGGCAGGCTTTTGTGTGCTCGGAGGAGAGAGAGCTTGGAGCACAGGGACAAGGTGTGGCTGATAGGACCTGATAAACCCCACACAAAAAGCCAACTGTAGTGCTGAAAGGGTCTCCAATGTAGCTCTTTAATTTCCTCGCTTAGAAATGTTTCTCCTCTTTTCATCCCCAGCCTTTATCTTAACTTCTAATCGGAGCAAATCGGCAGCCTTTCAAATTGAACAAATAGGTTCCTCTGGCCGTGACAAGATGTACCTCATTTTCTCAGCCAGCCTTCAGCAAGGTCACACCTTTTTAATTTATTTTCTGTAAGAAAAATCTACTTGCTGGATAGAACAAGGGCCAGATCTCGCTAGAGGTCATTTCTTGAGCTAGTCATAAAGCAGAATGGGATTAGAACCGTTTAATATCCTCGCCCTCACCTTGCTGCCCACCGCCAGCATGGAGGGAGCAGACGGGAGCTGACTGGGCGACAGGGACATTCCACGTGGATTGTTCTGCCCTCCTATTGTGCTGGGGGACTTTCCTCTTGTATTTATTTGTATTTCGCACATGACTTTTACTCTCCAAAAATGCACTTACTTAGAAATGTTAGCGAAAGATCACGGACTGGTTTAACATTTTCTACCATAAAAAAGAGAAGGGACAGAAGATAGTTTGCTTCTATTTTATGTAAGCTAATTTATTTGTTAGCGGACCTTGCCCACCACCCCAACTTTTAAAATTGTTCCCAGACATTTTTTGCCCCCTGGGCATTTAAAAATTGAAGTGAATGATTTCACTCTGAAATCAAGGAAGTCTTCATTCTTTAAGTTTTAATTATTGGATAATTTACTAAAATATCCAGCCAATTCTTTTTGTTTTGTTTTGCTTGTATTAAGTAACTTCATTTTTCTCTTTGTAAAATTAGTTACCATGTACTTTTACTTTTATATATGTAAATATATAGAAAAATGTCTGGAAGTATATATACCAACCTTTAATAGTAATTACTCCTGGGGAAGCACATAGGAATGGTAGGGAAAAGAGGACTCCATATATTAACTCGTTACTTGAGTAATTTACAATGATAAGGCATTTATGTTAAAAAAAAGTTTTTTTAATAAATAAAAATAAATTTTTAGAAAACTAATAAGACCATGATAAAATGGATAGCAAGTAAATACAAGTCACCTGTAATCTTACCTTCCAGGAAAAAATATTGATGACATTTTGTTGTATTCCTTCCCACACTTTAATCCTGTATACTCTTCTAACTCTATTTCTCCATTTCATTAAATATTCTTTTAAAACAGTGTATTCAGAGTATTCCATCATATATGCATACCTAATGCATTTAGACATTTTAAAACCTGCTTGCTGTTTTCAACTTGTGGCCTCTATTAAAGGAACCACTGTAATAAACAGCTTTATCTAGACACATTTGGGTACATCTCAGATCATTTTCTTAGGCTGGAGAAAATTCCTAGAAGTGGAGTTACTAGTTCAAAGCAGAGAACGTATTCAAGACTATTGATACATTTTGCCAAATTAAACTCCAGTAACAGTGCATTCATTTAAATTATCACCAGCAGTGTAGTAATGTGTCTATTATAATTTTTCCTTTTACCTGACTCTTTGAATTTGATGAGGGGAGTAGTCATTGTTTTGATTTGTATTTTTAAAATTATTAGTGATGTTAAACACCTATCATTAGTTTATCAGTTGTTGGTATTTCTTCTCTTGTGACTCAGCTGTTTGGATTCTTTATCCATTTGTTTACTAGGGTTTTCATTTTTGCTTACTGATTTGTAAATCATCTTTAGAGTTTAAATATATTAACCCTTTGTATATATTTTGTATTCTAATGTAATTTGATATCTACATTTTGATTTTAATTATTTTTAAAATATCATTATTTTTTTCCATTTTTATGCATTCAAGCTCACCACTCATGTCCTTCGTGGTATTTTCATTTGCATTTATGCTTAGAAATGTCTTTTCTACTCTAAAAATATATACCTATTTCATATCCTACTCAGATACTTATCCTTTCATTTTTTTACGTAACTCTGTATTGATTCAGAATTTATATAGTATAAGATAGGAAACACATTTTATTTCTCTAACTAGAAAACCAATTTTTCTAAAACTGCTGATTGCATTCCTTTTTCTTGAAAATTTGAAATTCTAAAATTCTGTGTCCTGTTCCATTGATTTCTTTGTCTATTCTTACATTGACAATATACTGGTTTAATAATTGTAGTTTTATAATATGTTTTCATATTTGTCAGTTTATTATTCATTATTCTTCTTTTTCACAACTTCTTCCATAGTCTTGCCCATTTAATTTGCAGATGAATTTTTAAATTTTCCTGTCATTTGGTGCTTACCAATAAACACTTAGTACTTAACAAATAAACATTTTTGATTGTGTAAATGAGTAAATAATTTGATTGGAACTGAATTAAACCTCTAATTGGGAAGTATTGATATCTATGCAATATTATGCATCCATGGACATGATTTGTCACTTCATTTGTTTAAAAAAATTGTGTTCCTCAATAATGTTTTTTTTTTTTTCCACATAGGCCTCAAATATTTTGTAGTGCTGGTGGAGAGGGAGAGAACTAGATGGATTTGGGAGATAGATAAGATTCACAGGCTTTGCTGGTAGATCAGTCATGGGAGGTTAAGGAGAAGGTTCTTGGCTTGCATAACAGGAGAACAGATGATGCCATTCACTAAGACAAGGAACATCAGAGGAAAACCAGGTTTGGGGGAGAAAGATCCATACTTTGGTTTTGGACATGTGAATTTTGAGATGACTTTGTGACATCCAAGTAGACACATGCAGGTTAGCAGATGTGCAGGTTTGAAGCTCTGCAGAAAGGGCTGAGCAAAAAAATCCACATTTATGAGTCACCTGCAAATGGATGGTAATTAAAGCCAGACGTTATGCAGGGAGCAAGCATGGCATGATAAGGGAAATATACATAGGACTGAGCCTTTATGGCTGGGGAGATGTTGAGCCTGCAAAGGAGATAGAGAGACCAGAGTGAGCATAAAGTCACCAGAGCCAAGGCAAGAAAGGGTCTCAATTACATCTACAGCTAACTGATGTTTGACAAGGGGGCCAAGACCATTCAATGGGGAAAAAGTAGTCTCTTCAGCAAATGATGCTGAGACAATTGGATATTTACCTACAAAAGAATGAAGTTGAACCCTTACTTCATTCCACATAGGAAAATTAACTCAAAATGGATCAACACCTAAATATAAAAGTTAAACCATACAAGTCTTAAAAGTGTCATTTAAGAAACTACACACAAATCACCAACTGTTCCTCAAACTCTGAAAGAGTATTTGGAGCTTTATGCAGTACTTACGTTTTGGTTACAAGTTACAGAAATGGACTTCAGCTAGTTTATGTGAAAAAGAGTGAATTATTAGAGGAAGCCTCAGGAATTTAGTAAAAGTCAAGAAAATCAAGAGCTGGGAATGGGCTGGGACTGGGCATCTAAATTGCCCTGGGGGAGAACCAAGGAAGTTTATTGGTTTGTTAGTTTTTTTCTCCCTCCCTTCTTTCTCCCATCCCCACCCAATCTCTCTCTCTCTCTCTCTCTCTCACACACACACACACACACACACACACTTTATGTATTTCTGCTTCAATATCTTCTTTGTCTGCATTGTGGGTTTCTCTGTTTCTCATTCTGAGAGGTGAAACTTGACTAACAAGAGCTCCCAGGTTTACACATGTTCAGTTTCTGCCAATCTTGGTTCCACTTCCAAAATCCTAGAGAAGAGCTCTGACTGGCCTGCACTGGGTCAGCTGCTCCAGCTTGGACCAATCATCTGTTACATTTTACTAAGACTGTAATATTCACCTAACAATGCATATGTAGTGGATGGGGAAAGAGCAGTTCCCTGAAATATGTGTAAAAGGTGGGTACTAAACAAGTAAGTTTGGTTTTCTATAAAAGAGCATAGTCCAAAACTTCTGAATTTGGAAGAAAGTGGCTAACTTTCAAATATTCAAACCACCTTAAGGAGCTATCAATATGATTTGATTCAAGCTCCCTTTGATCAAGTCCTTGCCTTGGGAAATGAGAGCTACTTCAGAGTCATCTCTGATGATTGTAGGGTGCTGCCATTTTCAACAGAAGTGCAAGTTTGTATGATAACTTGTTTTTGAAACTAGGGTGAATTAGGTGTAACTCCATTGCAGTAGGTTGGCTTTGAAAGAGGATGTTATAATAGTCAGGCATCAGAGTAGAAGATGCTTCATAATCAGGTAACAATGTGGTTTGTTAAATCATGGCCAACATAGACAGACATTTTTCCATGATGACTACAAAATGTTCAACAAAATCAAAGCATTTTGATTTTGCCCAATAGTTTGACTTAGTAATATCATTCAACTACTGGTGATACAGACCCTCAAATACAATAAGTTGGACCAGACAGGCATTCATTTTTCTCCCATAAAATGAAGTCCTGAGGAAAGCAGCCCAATGTTGAAGCAGCAGTGACAATTCATGCCCAAGCTTCTCTACCCCATTTCTTTGGCCATCTCTAGCATGCTATATCCATCCTCAAGGTTGCCTCAGCATCACATAATGGCCCCTGCTGCTCCAACCATCACATCTATGTTTTATGAAAGAAGGAGGAGAAAGAGGGGAAGGGAAAAGAGCCCCTACCAATTGAGTCTGTAAGTTTTTAGGAAGTATCTCAGAAACTCCACCCAACAGTATCCACTTACTTTTTGTTTCTAGAACTTAGTCATGAGACTGATCCTATCTGCAAGGGAGGCTGGGGAATGGACATTTTCATTGGCTGTTATGCTGTCTTTCCCCTCAGATTTTCTATGGAAAGGAAGAAGAGATAGGACAATGAGTTGGTAACCAGCAGTTCGTCTTACCAACTTCGCTTTCTTTGACATTCTTTGGTTTCCACATTTACATTTCATGATTCTCCCACAGCTGCACACTAGTCTGTTCCCTGCATTGAGAATTATCTATTTTTGTGATTTCATTTGCTTGTTCATCTAACTAATATCTATTGAGCACCAACTGTGTGGCCGCATTTGTAGCTATGGCACTGAACAAAATTAAACAAAAATCCCTGCTCACAGAGTTTCATTTTAGTGAGAGAAAAGATGATTGATAAATAAGAAAAAATATGTAAAAAATATACTGTGCTCAATGGTCACAAGTGCTAAGGCAAAGAAAGGCATCAGGGCAGTGGGATGGGAATGAAGCATTGGAGTAATGGTTGTTGAAATTTTAGATAAGAAAGCCCAAGAAGATCTCATCAATTTTCAGAATACAGGCAGAAGGAAGTAAGGGAGCTAGCTTCAGGAAGAGCATTCCAAAGAGAGGAAACTGCAGGTGCAAACGCCGTGAGGTGGGAGTATCTGGAGTGTGTCTGAAGAAAAGAAAGGAGGTCAGTGTGGTTTAAGCAGAGTGCAGGGAAAGTAGTGGGAGATAAGTCAGAGGGAGAGCAGGGAGCTGATCACTTGAGCATCAGAGACCCTATGAGGGACATCAGCTTTCATTATTTTGCCTTATATCCCTACTCGGAATTTCCATAACTGATAAAGCTTTTGCATTAGTATTTATTTTTAAAATTCAGCTTATTTTAGTTGATTTACAATATTTCATTAGTTTCAAGCATACAACATAGTGATTCAATATTTTTATAGATTATACTCCATTTAAATATTTCATTATTTGTTTAATGAAATATCAGGTTTATGGGCTGATTACCAGCATTGGGTGAATATTTCTGCTTCTATCTCATCAGCTTTAATAGCATTAGACTCATGCCTTTATTCTCCCCAATTACACACACATTCATACACATTTGCAAATACTTTTTATTTTGAGTTGTTGTTGTTTTAAGTGGCATTGTTACTCACCAGCTGGCTGTGCTGGTGCACATTTTTATGTTCTCAGTTCTTTGTAGAAACTGAGCGATATGGCCCGAATGTGGTTGACATGAGTGGGTGAGAGGATGATGATATGTGAGAAACATATTAAATATGAAGGCAATCCTTGTACAAAGGGATTTCAACCAGTGGGTT
The DNA here is from genome assembly GCF_025265405.1 of Mesoplodon densirostris. Classification (NCBI taxonomy): domain Eukaryota; kingdom Metazoa; phylum Chordata; class Mammalia; order Artiodactyla; family Ziphiidae; genus Mesoplodon; species Mesoplodon densirostris. The sequence continues at coordinate 36,154,011 of NC_082679.1, read as the reverse complement.
TAAAGATGGGAACCAACCCAGCGGCAGATGGAGTTACTTAGAAGTAGTTAGAGAAGGAATTCAAAGTGCAAGCTGAAACACAAACCTGGATTAAACCTCCCAAATATGAAGGAACTTTCATGATGAAGTTTGTTTTCATTTTTTTTCTCTCTTCAAATCCCAGCCCCAAACTGCATGTCTCAGATGAATAAGGAGCAAGTGTAATTAACTGAATAGAGCAGTAAAAGGAGAATTATGGGATATGGAAAGCATTTAAATATGATTCATGGGTTTGGAGATATTGCAAACATGTGATAGATGCTCGGAAGAGGCCATCAGAGAGATTGTGCTGAGAGCTCAGTTGGGAAATGACTAAAGCCTGCCCCCGAATCTTGGCAGTTCATATAATTAAAAGACTAAATATTTTATAAAGATGAAGCAAGTAAGATTTCACCAGCACCACACTCTGAGCCAGAAGTGATTAAACATAAACCAAAAATGCCTGCACATTTTGTCCCTGGGAAGCAGGGTCTGCTTCTTCCCTCCGGAAGTCAGGACTGGAGGGGCGCAGTGCTTACATCATTGCTGAATGGATTACTAGTGGCAGGAATCTGAGAGTAAGTGGAAACCAGGTCCTTGGCTCTATGGTGGATGGAACCAGGACATGAGCTGGCATTCTACAAGAGAAAAACCATCCCAAAGCTTTCATATCACTTACCCTCTCACCACTCCCAGGATATCAGCACAGGCCATGCCCACAATATGAAAGTTGAAACCATAAGGCTTCTTAAAGAAAACATAGGAGACTATCTTTATGATCTTGGGGTCAGCCAAGATTTGTTAGATGGGATGCAAGAAGAACTAACCATAAAACAGAAGATTTGATAAATTGAACTTGAATCAAAATGTAAACCTCTTCTCATTGAAAGAAACTGTTGTGGAAATTAAAAACTAACCACAGACTGGGAGAAAATATTCACAAAACATATATTCATATCCCAATATATAAAGAACTCCTATGAAACAATAACAAAAAATACAATCCAATTTTAAAATTGGCAAAACAAAACAGAAACAACCCAAAAAGTGGCCAAAAGACTTGAGCTGGCGCTTCATAAGAGAAGACATATGAATAACCAGTAAGCATATGAAAAGGTGCTCAATATTATTACTCATCAGGGAAATACAGATTAAATCCACAATGGGATACCAACAATACTCAGCAGGATGGCCCAGCTAGAAAAGCTTGGAGAGCTATCACTGTGGTCATCCTTATCTTCCACCTCCAGCTGGTGGCCACATCTTGGCTGTTGTTTCCCCTTAATGTCACCAGTGACTGATCCACAGCCTTAGCTTCTGCCTTAGGACAGTCTCTCCCCAACTCTTCCTTTCACTTTTGGAACATCTTCCTTACATCTCCCTGACTCTGGTCCCTCTTCTTCCACTCTTCTTCACTCTGTTGCAAATTTGGTCAAATCCCTCCCTGTCCCACTTTCTTGGTGAGTTCCCCAAGCCTACAGGTAGAGTATGCCCTCCCCTAGCACCCTTGCCCCTCCAAAACCTCCACCTCTGGCCTCATCTCAGGAACGTGCTCTGTTCCAGACACACAACAAGCTACCTTTACAGATTCCCAAATACATGGGCTCTGTGTCCATTTGTTTGTTTGTTTGTTTCCTGGAGATTCTGCCAGCCTATCCCCATCACCCTCAGGATAAACACCAAACTCCAAGGCCTTGCATGGCCCACCTCTTCAGGCAAGTACCCACTTGGTCACTCTTTATTCCAGCCAGGGTTGGGGGGGTGGCTTATGCTCCATCCTGCCCCAGGGACTTTGCACATGCTATTCCCTTTCCCTGAAACACTCTTCTCCTTTCTACATCTAATTAATTCCTACTCAGGCTTCTGCTCTCAGCTCAGTTTTCCCCTGCCCTTACCTGGACTGATTCAGATACCCCTTATTATCCTCATAGCACCGTGGACCTCTGCTTTGCAGTGTGTGTGTCGTAGCTATAGTTTTACACAGACAGTTTCTCTCACCACATTGTAGGCAGGAACAGCATCTGTTTTTCCACCGGTATACCCAGTGCTGACAGCAGTGCCTGGCTCCTAGTAGGAGCTCGTAAGCATTTGTGGAGGGGCAGGGACTTGGTTGTGTGCTCAGACTCAGGTCAGTCTGCCTTGATCCAAATCCTGGCTCAGCTACTTACCAGCCATGTCAGCAAGTTACTTAACCTCTTGGTGCAGGGCTAGGACTAGAGTGGGGAAAAGTGCCTGGGGTGTAAAATGTAAAGAGGTACTCACTGCAGGACCTCCCCCTGTCCTAGTGCTGCTGAACCAAACTTGGGTCTGCTCACCTGCGTGCAGTAAAGCCAGTCTACGGACACTGGGCTGTGGTGAAGGAGAGTGCAGCATTTATTGCAGGGCCAAGCAAGGAGTCCAGGCAGCTAGTGCTCAAAATACCTGAACTCTCTGATGGGTTTCAGCAAAACATTTTTAAAGACCAGGTGAGGGAGGGGAGTTGCAGGGTATATATACGTGATCAGCTCCTGCATGATTCTCTGATTGGTTGATGGTGAAGTAACAGGGCGGTGTCACAAGGGTTAACATTATCAACCCTTAGGCTCCAGGAGGCCTGGGGGCCTGGGGGCCATCAAGTAATAAACATCTTCCTATTGGTGGGGGTTTTAGCGTCTGTAAAAAACTCAGGAAATATGGATCAGATACTCTTATCTTGATGCTTCAGAGAGGAGCTAAAGCAGAGAATATGGGGGAGGGGTCTGTCCCGGGAAAGCCCCATAGGGTCCTGCTCTGTTGCACTGGCCTCGTCTCTCAGTGTCCTCATCTGGGATAATCACTGGGCCTGGGTCATAGGCTTACAGAGATGAAAAGACTTCATGGATGCAAACCACTGGAACCAGTTCCTGGCACAGCATCTTCACCATTTGTCAAGTGGCTCAAGGCTTAGTTCATACCTGTTCTGCCAGCACTTCCAACTCAGGCCCACCTCTTCCTTGGACCCCCGCTGCCACTGTCCTCTTCTGAAAAAATGGCACCCCTAATAGTACTGAGGTGTACAGTTCTCATGGCACTCGACACATCTGTCACTTTCTCTACTAGACAAGAGCACTCTGAGGACGTCTAAACCTGAGTATCTCCTGCCCTAACCCAGGTCCCAACAAAGAGGGTGTCCTCCCTGAAAACAGGTTGAATGAATATTTATTTGCTACTCTTGTTCAAGGCCAGGTCTAAGAGCCCCTCCCACCCCAGAGGGCATGTAACCCTGACTCCTGATTGTCAAGCTTCAGAATTTGAAACTTGCGGCAGGGGCAGGAGGAAGGAGCTGCAGGTGCAAGCAGCATCCACACCTGGTCTCAGGGAAGCCCAGTTTGCTGGCAAAATAAGTATGTAGCCCATGAGGAGCAGAAATGCTCAGAGAAGGAAACACCCTCAGAGATGAACATTTGGGGAGCTGGGGTTATTGTACTACGGAGAAGTTTATACATAAACCCATCTAGGTAGCTAACCTTTTTGTTTGTTTGTTCCTTTAGTGGCTTGAACTATCTTGAACTATGCAGGAAACACTGCATACTTCCAAGCAGTAAGCAAGCCTCTTTTCCTCTTTCATTGTCCTGCTTGTCACTCCTGGCCTATCTTCTATCCCCTGCCATCCACGCCTGCCCACTGGGAACACTGAAGGGTCCCAGATTCCCATTTCCTCTGAAGAGGACCGGGATTGTGGCTTCTGTCTCTCTGTACGCCAGTGACCCTCACACTGAGATTCCATGCTGCCCAGCTTCTCACAGCCTGTGAGGTTGGTCATGAGGGGGCCGACATCGGGGGGAACAGGTTTTCCAGGCCTGGGGGCACATGCCCAGACTCGTGCCCCACGAATGGCCCGTCATCTTTAGAACCGTAGAACAGTGTGCATCTTTGTTTGGTGGAGGATGAACCCATCAGGAGACCCACCTCTGGGGCTGCAGGCTGGTGACTCACGTCCAAATGCTGTTTATTTCAAGCCCTGTGGGAAACTCTGAAACTGACATAGGTTTTCACACAGCTGGGCTGGACTCTGGCTTGTCTCCTATATCCGCTCCTCCACCCCTTTTCTCTCCAACAGGAGAAACTGAGGACAGGAATGATCCCAAGGTCATTCTCATTGAACTGGGGGAGCTGTTTGGAAGGGCTTACAATTCCACAGGCGAATCTGGGTCCAGTGCAGCATGTGGGGTCACCATCTCCCCCCCTGTAAACCCTGATTATTCTTGCCCTCTTAATCTGCATCATTCCATCTGGCATCTGCAAAGGGAGAAAGCCAAGCAATCCAGAATATTATCAGTTACCCAAAGACGACACAGAGTGAAGAACAATCTGGAATTACATAAAATGGTACATCGTACACTGTGGAGTGGATCACTTCCAGTTAAGTTACAAAGGCTTCTGTTGCAACTATGACTTTATTCAAATCAATACTTAAACGAAGCTTGGAAATAGAGATGGAGAGGCCAAAAGGCAAAGCACAGCATGCCACGCAAAGCACCTTTCCAATAAATATGCAAAAGTGTCTCCACCACGGAATCTATTGCTCCCGTGAAGTCAGCATAAATATGTGAAGTACTTAACAACACTCACTGCATGTATATTGGCAATTTGTCAGCATGCTAGCAGCAGGAATCGAACGCCCAGTGCCTAGTGTTAGGCTGGTGTCGTTTTTCAGAGTACCAGTACAGGAAATTGCTAACTCTGGTTAATTCTTTTGAATTAAAATTACCCACATGTTTTCCTGAATGAACCACAAACAATTCAGGGAAACTTCCTCCCCACCTTTCCCCAGCCTTACCACCCATCCCAGGGTTCCTTATATTCTCAGCTTCATCTCCAAAAGCTAGCCAAGTTTGATGGATATCTTTTGTTTCTTTCATCCGATCACCTCTCCGACAACTATCTCAATTTTCCTCCAGGATAACCGTCCCTCCCATATCCTCAGCCAGTGGTAGTCTGGGTGGGGTTGACTCCACCCTCAGCCTGTGTTTTGATCTGGCCAATCAAATAATCACATTCCTCTAGCCCCAGTGACTACAGTGGTTCAGAGATAGGCATGTTACTCAATTTGGGCCAATGAGAGTCAGGCCTGGGAATTGCTTTTAAGCTGCTTGGAGAAAAGAAGCTCTCTCTTTCTGCAGGGCTTGGAGCTTTGAAGAGTGAGCCTGGAGCTGCCCACGATCAGCACATGAGAAAATCTGCCTGAGAATAAAGCCAGCACAGAGGAAAGTGGAATCAACTGTGTCTTAATGACATTGTTTGAACCACTGGATCAAGCCATGCCTGAAGGCAGTAATCTCAATTTTTTAACTATAAGAATGTATTTTAAAATTATTATTTTTTGTTCAGTAGATTGAGTTGTGTTTTCTGTCACTCAACAACTGAAAAACTCCTAACTGATATGCCCTAAATCCCCAGAACATACACACTATTCTTTCAAGTACCCATGTTAGATTAGTGAAACTAAATGGCTCCTAAATAAAAATAAGTAATTATTTTAAAAGGAGAATGGGATGTTGCTGCAGACAGAGGGCACTGGATGTGTCCTCAGCATCCCTGAAGTTAGTGTCGCTCACCTGTGGGCTTCCCCTCACCTTGTTCAGTCTCTACTCCACGGCATAGTGATGCTTCATGCTTCCTCACTAGACCCATGTGTTACACCTGTCTCAGTTTCAGCACTTAGGGCACTGCTTGGCACAGAGGAGATGTTTGATGTGTGACTTTGGGGAGATAGCTTAGCTTCCTTGTGCCATAAAATGCACCACCCCCGCCCCTGCAATGGAGATGCTTGCTAAGGCTGTGGGGTTTTTTTGGTTTTTTTGTTTTGTGGTACGCGGGCCTCTCACTGTTGTGGCCTCTCCCGTTGCAGAGCACAGGCTCCAGACGCGCAGGCTCAGCGGCCATGGCTCACGGGCCCAGCCGCTCTGCAGCATGTGGGATCTTCCTGGACCAGGGCACGAACCCGTGTCCCCTGCATCGGCAGGCAGACTCTCAACCACTGTGCCACCAGGAAAGCCCTAAGGCTGTGTATTCTGTGGTGGGAATGATGCAGGGACAGCCCATGGGAACTGGAGAAGAAATCAACATCACAAAACAAGTAAAAGACCTTCTGTTTATGCAGCATGGATGGAGCTAAAAATTGAACTCTGATTTTTTTGATCTTACTATGTCCACATCCAGTATTTTCCATGAGGAGAGAAGATTTGCCTTAACCAACAATTTCTCAAATTCCTTTCAGTAGATACACTACTTCTTGACTCCTTGTTCTGTTGCAGTGTCCATGAGTTTGTGTTATTTCTGCAAAGATGGTAACTGGGGTGGGGGAGAGATTCACTTTGATTTGCTATGTGTTATTGAAATGTCTTAGCGCTGTCAGCCAAAAAAGCAGCTAAAAAACTCCCACACTGTATGCACCCATCTCTGGAGCAAAATGAAGGTCTGAGTCCCGTGTTTGGGTTATGATCCTAATCACAGCAAATAACCGCTTTGCTCTTTTGCTGTCTGTACAGCCTTGTGTTTCAGCTCTGAGCTATCAGGTCTACTATTATCCCCAATGCCATCTCACCAGCACACCGAGTTCAAAGTGGCACCAGGCAGTGAGCTTTAAGGTTGGGTTTCCGCTGTTGTAGCAGATGTAACTCTTGTCCAATAAAACACATGCTCCTTTAGCATCTCCCGGTGACTTTAGCCTGAAAGGACAGGTTAAGGGACCATCATTCTTTGCGGGGAGATATTTCATCTGCTAAATTGTTTTCAGTGAAACAATCAAAGCTCCAAAGTACAGGCAGGGACGAAGCGGGGAAAGTGCTAGGGTTGATATGCAATCTGGCTTGGGTTATAGGCAAAATGCGGCTCCAGAAATAACTGTGAGGTTCCCGATTTTGATGCAGAAGTGGATAGAAGACTGGGCAGATGGTAAAGCCAGGCCACAATGAGCTCAGCACCAAGGAACATCAGTTCTTTCAATGTGTCTGTATCCAGGACCTGCCCTGACTCCTATTTTCCCCCAGGGGTGGTGGACTTCCTCTTCTGAATTAAGAGGTAAGTCCCACAAAGGCAGAGAATTTCGGTCTTTTTGTTAACTGTTGTTTCCTCAGTGTCTGGAGCAGTACCTGGCATGTGGTAGGTGCCCGTAAATTTTTGTTGAAGAAAAGAATCACTCAATCGACAGACTCAAGTCTCCTTTGGGTGTTTACATATTGAGAAGGAAAAATGCAATGCACAAGGACTAATTATGAAATACCCCAAGAGAAGGATAATGTCCCTCTGCAATCACAGCCTTTGTTTTACATGTAGATTTCAAGACTCAAAACTCTGCCATCACTGGTATGTGATAAGTTCACACTCTTAAACAGCATAATGATTGTCTGCTGATAACACTCCATGTTCTGGTGGCCTGTGGGCTGGGTCCCTGCAGCTCACACAAGTGTGAATCCAGCCTGTGTTGCATTTAAAGTACAATTAAACTAGTTGGCAATGTTTAAAATCTGGGAGCTTTTAGATTACAATATGAACTGCTGGGTTTCCCTCAGTAGTAGAAAGGCACTCGCCTTCCTGCAGGGTAACACTTGGCTGGCGCAGAGATGTGGATGGTCCCATGAGAGGAGCCATCCTGTGACATCCAATTTGCTGAAGGTGCCTGGGTCACCTCCCTTGCTCTCATAACCTACCTGCCCCTGAAGACTTCTGAATTTGCGGCAGGGAGCCCTAGGGTATTATGCAGAGAGAATTATGTCCCTGTGAATTTTGGGTGTAGGACAGTCCATAAAAGTGTGTCCTGAGTACCTTGATTATTTGTGAAAAGGCAACATTTTGTTGATTAGGAAGACAAAGCAGCAGGATTTCAGGAACAGATGCCATTAAATTTTTTGAATCAATAAAAGCAAATTTGAAAACTTCATTATGGATCTATGGCCTAAAAATTGAGGGTATATCTTTCTCAGGGCACTTTGAGGTCACAGCCGATGTCTCCTTCCAGTGTAGGTTTTTTTTTTTTTTTTTTGCGGTATGCGGGCCTCTCACTGTTGTGGCCTCCCCCGTTGCGGAGCACAGGCTCCGGACGCGCAGGCTCAGCGGCCATGGCTCACGGGCCCAGCCGCTCCGCGGCATATGGGATCCTCCCAGACCGGGGCACGAACCCGTATCCCCTGCATCGGCAGGCGGACTCTCAACCACTTGCGCCACCAGGGAGGCCCCCAGTGTAGTTTTTAATAACAAAGAAGCTGATTTGTTTCAGAAACAGATGCCGTTTAAAACTTTGACTTGGATGTGTGCTATAAAATATGTTAATGTATTTTATTATTTTGGGATGAGACTTTAGTCTTGCTAGTTGTGGTTTCCTACAACTGTTACATATTTTTCTCCTACCCCCCTAGGACTATAACCCCTGTCATCAACAGGAGGTGACCGCATGGGGTTCAGGGTCAGGTTGTAGAGTTCAGACTAAAGGTGCTGTAAGGAATTCAGCAAAGCTTTGAGATTGGAGTGGACCAGGATTTCAGAGGAGGCTTCAAGGGAGCCAGGAAGCTGGGTCCTAAATTGCCAGGATGACAAAGGACTGCTCTAATTGGGAGAAGCAACCGGAACCTGAGAGAGGAAAGAGAATTTAGTACTGCATCTGGTAAGCTTTGGGAGGCAGTGCAGTCTAATTCTTAAGGGCCTACCTCTGCATTTAAATCCCACTGCATTCAGATTGCTTCCTGCTGTGCTACCTTGGGCAAGTTACTTAAATTTGCTGAGCATCAACTTCTTTATGTGAAATACGGTTCCTACCCCATAGGAGAATCCAGTGAGTCTAAATGCATACACTGCACTTGAAAAGAGTGCCCGGCTAGTGCTCTATAAATGCTTGCTACGATTGTCAAAATGTGGGTAGGCCTGGAGGGCAGACTTGCCCCTGGGAGCATGAAGCTTGGTGCAGTCGTCTTGTGCTACATCTTCTCTTTGAGCTGCAGATAAGGCCTTGATACAGCTTTGTTGCATGGTATGGTCTGTCACTTCCTGGAAGATAAGGACCTAGTCTTAGGGTCTTTTGTGCCTGCCACAGGGTAAATACTTGGTATATATGATTCACTCACCAAATATTGGCTAGTTAATTCACTTCAAAGTCTCCATTCTTGTCCTAGATCAGTTAGATCAAAAATTTCAAGAGAATGCAGAAATCCTAATTCTCAGGTAAAACTTTCCAATGTTAAAAAAAACTTAGTGTGGGTCACCTAGAACATACCTGCAGGCCGTGTTCAGCCAGTGGACTGCTAGTTTGAAACGTCTAAGCTAGCTCTTGGTAGTGGATGCTAGTGGCCCTGGTGGGGTCTTATTACTTCAGGGCCCTCAGGGATGCTCAGCCCCTAGGTCCATTTGCCTGGGGTCTTTCTCAGGCCAAAGCATCCACTCAGTTCACACACAAGGATTTCAGTGCCAGGGAGTTGACCCTTTTCAGAAGCAGCTCACGTTAATAACTGATGGGAGTGGTGGATAAATACCTCAGCTCCCTCGCCCGTCAGACAGGATAACTCTGAGACCCATGGATGTTCTATACTGGTTCTCCGTACTCTCCAGCAGGATTGAGCCCCAGTTTGACTGGCTCCGTAACACACCCTTTATTGGCTGGCTGCCTTCCTTCCCCTGTCTCACTCCTCCATTCTACCGCCCTGTTTCCTGAGACCGCTTCCCTACAATTTACATGTGAATTCTTGTCTCAGGGTCTATTTCCAGGGAAACCCACACTAAAATAATTCTCTTGGGCACCTGTCACTTGGGAAAACTGAGTCTTCCAGCTTATCTAGTTGGTGTCATTGGCCAGGCACTGCAAAATGGAGTGGCTTTGGGGCCCAAGGTCCTTTTGGGGGCCAAGATAAGGTTTTGTGATCAACCTAAGCTTTTAGAGAATTCCCTCCTAATTTTGGAGGGGGCGGGGGAGGGAGATTCTTTCCATACCCATGCATTCATTTGCATTTAAATCTGAAGTTGAAATTAAGGTTTTTAGAAACTTTTAATTTCTATTTAACTATAAGAATTTCACTGCAGGGTATCTATCTGATTTAAAAGAATAATTAAAATTAGGTATAGCTGCAGTGATTTGCCATAGCGTATGTCTGTCCTTTAGAATGTTAAGCAACAGAAAATTATCTGTGGCTGGAGGTGCTCTATATGTAAATTCCCACAAGAAAAGAATTTGGTGATAGAGAAATTCAGATTATGAAAATCACATTGCAAGTTTGAACATCAGTGCTTAATAAATGCCTTAGTTGTTACCATTACTTCTCTTAATATCCTCAATTAAATGATTTAAAATAGAACAACAGATAAGCAAGATCAATTAATTTTATAAGATGATCAAAGGAATGTGGTTCAGCATTGTCAAAGCTGTAAACGTGATAATGGTTTTATCAGACAAGAAAAATAACTCGAAGTGGCTCAAACCTTATTCATTTATGCTCAAAGGGGTTTTATTTGTGATTCATCAAATCGTCTTTTGTAATAGGGAGAGTTTTAGGATCTTGCCCATTAATTTGAGAAAAAAATAATTCAGACATTAAAATAGATGCTATTCTCAGATGCTTGTATGTCAACCATAATAAATGATAACAACCATCAAAGTTTCTTGATCCCGTAACCTGTTGGAAGGCGGCCGCAGGAGGAGCCAGGGAACTGCCAGTGGCAATGACATTGATCCTCCTGAGTACTCAAAGAAGGGCCCTAATTCAGCTTGTGTGTCTGAGGTCTAGGCTGGAGGCCAAATGCAAGGTACAGAATCAGCCAGTGATTCTCTGCTCAGATGAAGCATGTGCCATCGGGAATTTGAGAGCAGCAGGGTGAAGAGAGGGATCATTTCTGAAAGGCTACATTTATCTGCAGTGTGTATTGCGGTTAAGAATGATTCAATTATTTATACCCCTCTGCCTTTCAAAAAGGAAATAGGTAGCTTCCCCCCCAAAAAGGACAGAAACAGTAAACAGAACAGAAAAAGAGCAAAGCTGAGTAATAAGAGGGTGGTGAGTTACGATTACGGTGGCTCAATCTAAGCTAAGGGAAAATGTTTGCAACTAAAAAATATTTTTTGGCTTGGAGCTTCCTGGCAATCAAAGCAAAAAGGGAAGCATAGTGAGTGATTGCCTCTTATTATCTTATTTAAAGTAAAAAAGAGATGACTTTTAATTTCTAAGAGGATATTTTTTTAACAAGAGTAAGAAAGTGAACACAAGCATTGATTGTAAAAAAAAAAAAAAAAAAAAAAGCAAGGTAATAGTGTCAGAAACACAAACATAGTTCCTCTGTAAATTACCCTGCTTCATTTGGACCAGAAGACTTTTGTCTGGATGAAAGCACATCAGCAAGTTTTGAGAAGGTGTCCATTCATCTTGTGATATCAGTCTCAAAGGCCAGAAATATCACCACAAATCTAGTTTTTTTCACAATGTAAGTTGGTTTCGTGGCTCATGGCCAGTCAGCATGCACTTGGCCGAAATGGGGTTGAATGATCAAATATTGGTTTCATAACTTTGAAGGGCAGTTCAGTGATTTCTGAGGAGAGAGCAGGGCACAGGGTGGCAGGCAGGGGACGGCACTGTGACCAACGAGTGGCTTTCTGGCAGTCAGCTTGCTGCATGAGCCACGGTTGGATGTCCCCACTACTGTGAGGGTAAAGCTGGATCACTAAGTGGCTCATGGGCTGCTGCCTGCCCTGCATTAGCACAGCTATTTGGGGCTTACTGAAAGGACTTTGGCACGCTTGCTGATTAAGCAGACCACAGTGTTCTCTTCCTCCTCCCATGAAACTCCCGGGGCTAATCTCCTATGGCTCTCAGGTCTAATGGCAAAAAGGTGCAGCACACTGCCATGGACCAACTCCCACTGGAAAATCAGCAGGGAGAAAGCTCTTGGACTCGGCTGTTATTTGAAATTCCTGGAGGGTAGATACGCCAAGGAATTTTCCTGACCGATGGTGATCCCTTTTCCAAGTCTCAAGGTACTTCAAACACAAATCCTGCAGGAATGTGTCATTTTCTGCCTTATGTTGCATTATTTCTGGGTGTGATACAAAGGGCTTGGGTTTGGGAGACAGATTTGGGTCCAAATCCCATTTTGCCACTTACTGGTTATGAGATCCTGGGTAGATTATCTAACTTTGTTGAGTCTGTTTTCTCATCTGAAAAACAAGTCTCCGTGAGTTAATAAATGTGAAGTGTCAAGATCTGTCCTTGTGTGTAGACAGTCCTCTGGTCATAGTTCCATTTTTAAATATGTGATAGACCCTGTTCTAGATGTTGAGAATACAGAGACCATAAAACACAATCCCTTGAAGAATTCCAGGTCTACAGGGGAAACACCAAGACACTGTGACACATGCTATTACTGAAGCATGTGTTGACTGTGCCAGAGAGGGAGGGAGTCTAGGTTGGTGATTTGTACACCAAAGGATGGTGTTGACCCAAAGACCATGGCTGAAAGCAGAAGAAACAGTCTCTAGCTACCTAGGGTATGAGCCATGGCCGAAGGTAAGCACTTATACTTTAGTTGCCTCATGTATAAAAGAAAGGAAGGTCATCAGCAGGTCCCTTATGTTCCTTAGTAGCCATATGGAGACTGGCCTTCAAGATAGACATTGAGAAAATTACAGAACTCAGGCAGATTTGAACGTTAGAAAATTTACCCTGTGTCCACCCAGAGTTCACCCTGGAACTCTTTGATGAGAGCCAATGCTTTTCCATTAGCTAATCCCTGGTACCCAAAAAATACAAAGAGGGGAAACAGAGTACATAATCCATTCCTTAAAGTAGATATTAACCTTGCATTATGATTGTGTTTACAAGGTGACTGGGATGCCATTAATATGAAGGGTCCCATCCAGCCCAGTGACTGCGATTTAGTTCAGGGAAGGCAACCCATAGAGGTGCCCTGGCTGTCTTGCTGGCCAAGTACACTGAGTCAGGGTCACTCAGCCAGCCTGATGTGTGCTTCAGCTTAAGCGCTGAACTTCATCAGCAGTGTAATTCCATTTATGCTATTACAAAATTAAATCGAGACTTGAACTGTGCTTTTTAAAAGATTATGTGACCATATGTACCTTGAATGAGGGCCAGCTTTGAGAAAAGTGGTCTTTTCACAATTCCTTTCTATTAGGTTAGGACTTTGTTATTTCTTGTTTTCCTTTTTTTTTCTCCCATAAATTTGAATCAAACCCAGTCAGTAGTTAATACATTGATATGATTACAGCTTAAAGTATTTTTATTTTAAAATATGCTTTCAGTATGTTTGAAAACAAAAATAAAATCTTGTGGAATCCAGATCGTGTATCGGGCATGGAATATCAGCGTTCCCACACTCTGAGAACAACGTGAGCTAATGTTTCAAATGGCTTTTTATCAAATCAAATTTTAAACCAAAAGTTTTAGAGTCAATACTGAGTAATTTAATTAGCAAATGGTACACTTAATTCTTAAAGTAAGTCAAGTTAAGGAAAACAAAATCTTATTTCTAGTATAAAGCTACCATTTTTTGAGAAATTATTTAACATTCAGGGGAATGCATCTCTTCTACTCACTAATACTAGGGAACTCAATTCAGATATACAAATTAAGCCAGCAGAGAATTTTTATAGCAATTAATTTTATAAACAAAACAATACTAATAGTTTTAAATGAAATCCAGCCATTATTTTAAAGCACACATCATATCTGGAAAAATTAATAGGAAAAATAACCGTACTTGAAGTCTAAGGAGAACGTGGCCAGTTTTAATTTTTCTTAATCAGCATAAACTGTTCCTTGTAAAATCTAGACTGGTCTATGCATATGCAACAGCTCTTATTAAGATGCATTAGAAAACACAAGTGCCATTAGATAATGAAACTGACCAGAGGTATTTTCTAGTGCTTCAATTAATACCCTGGTGGTTAAACTATAATGATCAAACTCAATTGGCATCACATTCAGATGTGAATTGTACTTAAGGACCTCAGAGTCACTTCTTAGTGGATTGGTTTTGAAACACAAAAGCACTAAATTAAAATAATTGTTTTGTCTGAAAGTTTTTTTTCAGTGATCTCCAAAATGGGTGCTCCCTCAATCTCAGATATTAGCACAGAGCACAGCAGGGTATTAGCATCTTCCATTCTTGTCCCGTGCCTGGCACATAGTTGGTACCCAGTAAATGTACTGGGTTAAGTACGTAAAGAGTGTTTTCAGAAACTCAGTATGATCTGATCCAAAACAATATGCTCTTTCCTTTGAGATCTTCAAGTCCACAGGCTTGCCTTGACTGAAGTTCATTCAGTGCTAAACTCAATCTTGGTTTGTTTTTTATTTTTAATTTTTATTGGAGTATAGTTGATTTACAATATTGTGTTAGTTTCAGGTGTACAGCAAAGTGAATCAGTTATACGTATACATATATCACTCTGTTTTTAGATTCTTTTCCCATAGAGACCACTACAGAGTATTAAGTAGAGTTCCCTGTGCTATACAGTAGGTCCTTATTAGTTATCTATTTTATATATAGTAGTGTGTATATGTCAATCCTAGTCTCCCAACTTATCCCAACCCCCCCCCCCCCGTTACCCCCTGGTAACCATAAGTTTGTTTTCTACATCTGTGACTCTACTTCTGTTTTGTAACTAAGTTCATTTGTACTCTTTTTTTAGATTCCACATATAAGCGATATCATATAATATTTGTCTTTCTGTGTCTGACATACTTCACTCAGTATGACAGTCTCTAGGTCCATCCATGTTGCTGCAAATGGCATTAGTTTGTTCTTTTTTATGGCTGAGTAATATTCCATTGTGCCACATCTTCTTCATCCATTCCTCTGTTGATAGACATTTATGTTGCTTCCATGTCCTGGCTATTGTAAATAGTGCTGCAATGAACATTGGGGTGCATGTATCTTTTCAAATTATGGTTTTCTTAGGATAGATGCCTAGGAGTGGGATTGCTGGATCATATGGTAGTTCTATTTTTAGTTTTTTAAGGAACCTCCATACTGTTTTCCATAGTGGCTGTACCAATTTACATTCCCAAAAACATTGTAGGAGGGTTTCCTTTTCTCCACACCCTCTCCAACATTTATTGTTTGTAGATTTTTTTGATGATGGCCATTCTGACCAGTGTGAGGTGATACCTTATTGTAGTTTTGATTTACATTTATCTAATAATTAGTGATGTTGAGCATCTTTTCATGTGCTTTTTTTGGCAACCTGTATGTCTTCTTTGGAGAAATGTCTATTTACATCTTCTACCCATTTTTTTTGATTGGGTTTGTTTTAATTTTGAAAATCTTGAAGGTGGAGGCACACAATACTTTTCATTTCATGAGTTTCTAAGTAACATCCATGTTCAGTTATTTGATCCTCACAACAGCTCTATCCCAATTTTACATAGTGAAATTAGATAACTTCCTGAAGGTTGCACATTCAGTTGGTGGTAGAACCAGGACTGGACCCAGTCAACCTAGATCCTGAAGCCATTCTTTCAGCCTCTACATCAGAGGTCCACAAACTATGGCCCAGAGGCCAAGTCCAGCCTGTTTTTATTAAGAAACTTTCCTTGGAACACAGCCCCACCCATTCATTTGGGTATTGTCTACAGCTACATTCATGCTACAAAAACAGAGCTGAGAAGTTGCAACAGAGACCATGTGGCCGTAAAGCCTGAATTATTTACTATCTGATCCTTTAGGAAAAAGTTGACTGACTCTTGTTCCACACCATTTGCTTAAGAGTAAAGAGGAGGGCTTCCCTGGTGGCTCAGTGGTTGAGAGTCCGCCTGCCGATGCAGGGGACCCAAGTTCGTGCCCCGGTCCGGGAAGATCCCACCTGCCGTGGAGCAGCTGGGCCCCTGAGCCATGGCCACTGAGCCTGCGCGTCCAGAGCCTGTGCTCCGCAATGGGAGAGGCCACAACAGTGAGAGGCCTGCGTACCACAAAAAAAAGAGTAAAGAGGAGTCAAGATGACAGCTCAGAGAAGGTTCACATCCACAAAAACCTTCCACTGAAGTCGACCAGAATCCACTGTCAGAAATAACGGTGTCTGTCACCCAATTCAAGACAGTGTGGGATGGTGAAAGGAGCATGTGGCTTTGGAGCCAGGTCAAGTTTAAATATTAACTCCAGCAGTTAATGATGTAGAGACAAGTAAGTCACCTCTTTTCTCTGGGTCCTCATTTTCCATCCGTAAAATTGGACTGGTTTATACTTCCCATGCTGAGTTGTTTTAGTGAATTAAATAAGATAATTTATGTTGAAGTCTTAATGCAGTGCCTGGCATATAGTAGAAGGTCAATAAATAGTCATGAATCAACAGGGATTTATCCTTGTATTTTTTTTGGTCTATATCTAACTACATCCATATATCTATTATCAGAAATCTCTTTTCTCCAAGGGTTCTGCAGGGGACTTGTGGCCTGGGTTTCTGGTCCTTCGCCTCAGGGAGGAGTCTTCTAGAGGATTGTGTCTTCAGCTGGGGTCAGGCAAAACAGAATCTATTCCACACCCCTAGATGTGGCTGTCTCATGTGAATACTATTCCCATATGCTGTGATAAATCTCACCCTGAAATAATGTGGTTTCTCATTAGGGCATTCCTGGCACCATGGAGGGCATTTGAGAGGCTTGAATTCCTCTAATCTCTGGACGTTGGGAGAAGATACTACCATGGAAGCTTGAAGCCATTCTCCTCTGATGCTTTGCTGGCCCAGGTACCATCATCTCTCAGTGAATGGACTTCAATAGCCTCTTACCTGGATTTCCAGCTTCCACCAAAGGCCCCGATGGTCTGCAGACAATGTAACAGCCAGAGGGATCCTTTACAACCTAAATCAGATCTCATGACTCTGCTCAAAACCCTTCTGTAGCTCCCCATACCACTCCAACTAAAATCCAATTCCTCATAAGGGTGTTTAAGACCCAACGTCAGTTGGGTTCCTCCTCATTATTTCTCTAACCTCTCCCGTGACTCTGCTCTTATGCCTACTTTATTCCAGTCATGATGGCCTTCCTGATGTCTCCAGAATGAGCCAGACACACTCTTTCCTCAAACACTTTGTATTTGCTGTTCCCTCTTTTCAGAACACTGTTCCCTCACTGCTTCATCTCCTTCAGGTCTTTACTCAAGTGTCACCTTCTCAGCGAGGACCCCCCTGATCCCGCCCTCCCAGATGCCCCCCCTCTTCCACTACCAAATACTCACATATACTGCCTGTCCCCTATTCTGCCTAATTTTTCTTTTAAGCGTTTACCTCCATCTTACATACTATATATTTTTACTTAATTATCTTGTTTACATCTGCTTCCCCTAACTAGAATATAAACTCCTTGAGGGCAAGGCATTTCTATCCATTTTGCTTACTGCTGTATCTCCGGCATTTAGAACACCACCTGGCACATAGTAAATGTTCAATAAATATTTACTAAGTGAATGAATGTAGATAAAATTATAGGCCTAAGCATCAAGTGGAATCCTTCAGGCTTCACCCTTAGAAAGTCATTTCCAGAAAGATATGTGAAATACCAGATGTTACAACCTGGAAATGGTGGGAAAACTTCTGAATTCTCAAGAAAATAGCACGGTTTTGTCTGCTCTGTGTGTATTGCTTCATTCTAAAGAGACCCCCTGTTCCTGATTTATACTCAGATGGTGTCTTTTCTGTCTCCTGGCATTACACTATCAGGTGAGGCATCTTTAGTGAGTAAAAAAGTGTGCTGACAACAGCAGTGTCATGTGACACATCTTTCCAATAACTGATGAAACGGCATGTGCATTTTCCAAGTTGCATTTTTTAAGAAGAAAATCACTACAGAAGTTAAGTATCAGTATCACTAGGGAGACTTGAAGTTCTTGCTTTGTTTTGTTTGGGTACATGAAGAAGATGATGATGATGGTGGTGATGATGATGAAAATAGCTAAGAGTTATTGAGGGCTTGCTTGATTATTTTTCAACCCTTGTTATGCCATATGGATTTTAGGGTTAACTTGTCATTTTCTGAGAAAGACTTGGAATTTTTATCAGAATTTTATTGAATGTATTCATTTATTTAAGGGTGATTGTTACACTGGTGATATTGAGTCTTCCTTGAACAAACATATTTTGAATTTATTTAGACACTATTTTATAATCTTCTGAAAAGTTTTACCATTTTCCTTGTAAAAGTCTTGAACATTTTTGGATATATTTAATCCCAGGTAGTTTATAATAAGAGTTTTTTAAATTACATTTTTAAAAGTTTGTCACTGGCTTAGAGGTACTTAACTGCTTTTGGTATGTTGATTTTGTATCCAGAAACCTTATTGCACTTTCTTATAGCTTATCAGTTCTTTGGGGTTTTCTATGTAGACAATTATACTAGAAATTGTCATATGAATAATGTAATTTTATTTCTGCTTTTCAAACATTTTTACTTCTTTATTTTTCTAATTGATTACACTTTCTAGCACATCCAGAACAACACTGAATAAAAATGGTAATAGAGGTCATTTTTGCCTTGTTACTGACTTTAAATATAATGCTTCTTGAGTTTTACCACCATGTACAATATTTGCTATGAGTTTGTTTTTTTTTTTTTTTTTTTGCTCTGAGTTTTTGATAGATACTGTTTATTAAGGTAAAGACAATTCCTTTAATTTCCAGTTTGCAATGACTTTTGTCATGAACAAGTGTTGAACTGGAATTTTCTTTCTTCATTCATTGGTATGTTTTTCTTTAATCTATTAATATGATGAATTGCACGAGTGCATTTTCTAGTCTTACATTGCCCTTGATGGGATCAAGCCTACTAGCTGATGAATTTTTTCCTTGCTAGATTTTTTTTTAAAAAAGGATTTTTACATCTAGATTCATAAGTGAGATTTTCCCATAGTTTTACTTTTCTATAGTGTCCTTATCTTGTTTTGATGTCAGGATTAACTTGTCTCATAAAAGATTTGGAGTATTTTCTACCTCTTTCTCTTCTGTGGCATAGATAGATTGTATATAATTGGAGTTATCGGTTCTTTGAAGGATTTAATAGAACTAACCTAAAAACTCATCTGGGCCTGATGTTTCTGGAAAATAGTTTTGTGAATACTGATTATATTGATTTAATGTGCTACTTAGGTTTTCTGTTTCTTCTTGAGTCAATTTTAATTTCCACATCTTTCTAGAAATTTTCCATTCCCTCTGACTTTTAAAACTTATTCACATGAAGCTGTTCATGGCATTCTTACGATTTTTAAAAGTTTTACTGTATTCATGGTTGTGTTCCCTTTTTTGTTAACATTGTTCATTGGTCTTTCTCTCTTATTTTCTGGTTAAATCTTGCCAGAGTTTGTTCTGTTCGTTTTTTCAAAGAAGCAGCTTTTAATTTTGCCAAACTATTTTACTTTCCATTTTATTAATTTTTGTTCTTCGTTATTTCTTTTTCCTACTATATTTAGACTTGCTCCTTTTCTAAGCTCTTGAGTTGGATGCTTAGCTCATTAATTCTTCTATTACAGTTATTTCACTTAGTATGGTTTTGTCTTTGTAGCACAAGTTTTGATGACTTTTGTTATAGTGTTACATTTCACTATTTTCTGACCCACAGTTGTGTGGAAGGTTTTGGTTGTTTTCATTGTTCTTGTTTAATTTCCAAATACATGTTAAGATTGGCTCTTTCTTTATAACTTAATTGTATTATGGTCATAGGATGTGGTCTGTACAAAGTTTATCAGCTTTGCTCCCCATGCTTCTGGAATTCCACTTACTCCTTCGAGATTCAGTTTCTTCTTTCTCCACACTATCCCTTAGTAGCAAGGATCTTTGTCTGGAAACTTTTATTTGATCCTCACTTTTAAGTAGTTAATTGTATATACTTTGAAGATTTTTTTTTCAACAACTTGAAGATATTATCCTATTATTTACTAGCCTTGATTGCTTCTAAGAAGCCTATTGTCATTCTAATTATAGTCCTTTTCCCTCCATTTGCTTTTAGGATTTTTCCTTTGTTTTTGGTGTTCTGAACTTTTATTACCATGTGGAGGAGTATGGATTTCTTTAATTAATTCTCCCCAGTATTTAATGTGCTTTTTTTATTTGGAGTCTCATGACTAATTCTAGGAAACCCTCAGCCTTCATGTACAACTGACACATGATGTTTTCTCCCATTCTTCCTGTACTCATATCTGTAACTCCAATTAGTTGTATTTGGATCTTCTGATTCCTTCCTCTCTGTCTCTTCATCTCTCTTCCATATGATCCAGGTTTCTCTGCTTTCACACTCCATTCTGAGAAACTTTCTCAGATCTATCTTCTGAGTTACTAATTCTCTCCTCAGCTGTATTTAATTTGCTATTTAACTAGTCCTTTGAAGTTTAACTGTCCATGAGTATATTATTGACAAATAAGAAGTTATTAATCAGAGAATTATTTATAATTTGAAAATTTAGAAGCTGCCTAAATATCCAACAATTATAAAATAAATGATGATCAACTAAATCACAGTGCATATATTTGATAGATAATTATGTAGCCATTAAAATTATAATTACAAAAAGCCTGAAAGCAAACAGTACAAAAACTTATTAAAATTAAAAATATATAAAATTATATGTATGCTAACCTTGTGAACATATGCAAAGGTAAAAGTGAATACACAAGATAATAATAGTTGCAGTAGGGTGATTTCATTGGAGATGACCTTTTCCTCTTCCAACCTTTCTATAATGATGTTGCATTATTTTTAATATTAAAAATAGTCCCTTAAAATACATTCAACTTCTCAATAGAATGTCTGAGTACAGATGCTAAATATGAGGTCAGAATTAGCACTTGCTTAAATATGTCCCTCCTGTTGAATACTTCTAGCAAGCAGAAATCCATTTCTGGATACTGATAGTCAAAATCTTGTTAGTCATTTTGAATCCATACATGTTATTTCTGTCCCAGAGCTGAGTTCAGAAAATTGAAATCCATGTGCTTGTATCATGACTGAGATGCCCCAAATTTGTTTCTTGCTTTTCTCTCAAACACAATTAACAGTTTGGCTTTGAATATTGTCAATTAGGAACTGAAAAATGCATTTCCATTCTACAAATTGTGCTTTTGAAAAAAAGTTTATAAAGCATGGGCCATCCTTAAATTAACTGGGGACATGTTTTTAAAGCTTTGGATTTTGCTACATAGAAAATAAGTTTACAGGCTTCCCTGGTGGCGCAGTGGTTGGGAGTCCACCTGCCGATGCAGGGGACGCAGGTTCGTGCCCCGGTCCGGGAAGATCCCATATGCCGCGGAGCGGCTGGGCCCGTGAGCCATGACCGCTGAGCCTATGCGTCTGGAGCCTGTGCTCCACAATGGGAGAGGCCACAACAGTGAGAGGTCTGCGTACCGCAAAAAAAACCAAAAAACAAAAAACAAGTTTACATTTCTAAGAAAGAACTTAATCACTGCATATTTGCCAATCATACTAATTTCTTACACTGGCGATGTCAGGGTTTTCCTTAGCTTATCTGAGGCTAAAATTTGGGATTCAGAAAAGCTGTACACAGGCAGCTCTAAAAATATCTGCAGTGTATCTGACCAAATCCTTTAATTTGGTCAATTTCCTTCATTTTCTTTCCTTCTTCCTAGTGTTTCTATAATGTTTTCTCTGCAGACTCAAAGATGCCCTTTCCCTGTTACATGTCCTCCACCAGCACTCTCTCACCTGATTAAACAACAGGACAGCAGGGGCCATAAAAACTGATAAAGGGAAAACTTCTCTAAACTTTCTGGATTTTTGACTCTCAGTGGCCTGGCCTGGGTTCCTGTTTTCAAGATGCTCCTTGAGTTTGTATCATCCTCTGGTCAGACCATAATCCTTAAACACAATGATAATCATAAATGCTCTTCTGTTTCCATTTATTCTGAGAGGTCAGAAGATGCGGCTGGTTTATGAGTTTATTCTGCCATGTATCACTACAGGCGGGTCAGCAGGCCAGTGGATGGATGGGCACTGCTCAGCTCCCCATTTATTACTCTTGTCAACTCGGAAGGGATTTTTTTTTTTTTTTTTACCTTGTGAAAGGCCCATCAGCAATGAATCAGTGAAGTGAAGACGACAGTTGATTTGTGAATTTAGATTCTATAAAGTGACTCTGCTTTGGTGGGCTGTGTAGATAAAGCAACTGTCATGATAAGGTGGCAAGTGCAATTCCACAAAACCAAATTTATTGCACATTTGAGGAAATCATCCTATTTTAAAATGCCATAAATTCTAAATTGAATATTACTTATTCCCATGAATTTTGATTTATATTTTGAATATTTTTAATGGGATGCTAAATAGCCTAGGTCCGAAGCTATGAGTTTATGCATTTCTTCTTGCAGGCTATTGTGACTTGGTGCAGAATATATTGGCCATTCTTAGGATTTTATTCATGTGGACCACGGTGCGGGTGGGAGAGAGGATTCATGCACTTGCTGAAGACGCCCTGTGGGGAATGATAGGGATGCTGGTTTAAAGAAAGGGAGTTGGCTGGCTGCAACCTTCTTTCTTCCAAGCGGTGAGCAGTCTCATACGGAGCTCAGGGAGGGACTTTTGGCCCGAGCTCAGACTAGGTTGAAATAGCCATGGAAGGGAGCAGGAATCGTGACTCTCCCCACGTGGGTTCGACCCCTATTAGCCACCTTCATTAGAATACCCGCACTTCTCTGCAACACTTAGTGCTGCAGTTATGAATGATTTCAGTGTTGACTTATTTACAAGCTGTGTCCAGCAATGGACTGCATCTCCTGGCTCACGACCGTAGCTCCACAGAGCCTGAGAAGCAAGGAAACCTCCGTCGATGAAGACAAAAACCTCCCTTTCCCAGAATGCTTTAGGCTATCACCTGTCCAGTTAGTTCAGCTTTCTGCTTAACTGATAGGTAAAAAGAAAACCCGCCTAATTTCAACCCTGGCTGGTAATGCACTTCAGAAAAGATATACCCAGGTCTTCCCTGGTGGCGCAGTGGTTGAGAGTCCACCTGTCGATGCAGGGGACACGGGTTCGTGCCCCAGTCCGGGAAGATCCCACATGCCGCGGAGCGGCTGGGCCCGTGAGCCATGGCCGCTGAGCCTGTGCGTCCGGAGCCTGTGCTCCACAACAGGAGAGGCCACAACAGTGAGAGGCGCGCATACCGAAAAAAAAAAAGAAAGAAAAGGTATACCTAGTTTACCCTCCTGCAAGGAGAAAGATCCAACCTGTACTTGAAAACTGACAGCTTTGCCATGTCCCCACCAGGCAGTGGCCTCCAGGACTGTTTACCTGGCCCGCGGTGGAAAGGCAGCTGGGTTGGAAGGTCTTGAATGGTTTCCCCACTCCTCGTGCAGACTTCACCCAGCACCTGGCATTGTGTGGAGCCAGGTACTGAAACCAACAGATGACATGGTCAGGATTTCTCCAGCCTAGACTGGAGCTGCCTTGTCATTAATCCTACCAGGCAGTGGCTGAGCTGGCAGAGAGAGAAACTTCCTCCAGTTGAGAAGATTCAGCAGAGCAGATTTAATATGCAGATGAGGGCCTGGGAGAGCCATGAAGGTGTCCAAGTCCTTTTTAAATACTTTAATCACTGCTGTGTTTGGAGTGTGGGTGAAATTTGCATGGTACCTGCTAGAAACTTTCCAATCTCTGTGTAAAGTGAAACCTTATAACTTTTACCACCTGAGTCCTCTTAGTCCCCAAAGCCGCCAGAGAAATGTGCTGTTCTTTGCATTTACTGTGGTTTCTCTTCCCATGAGGCATAGAGAATAAGAGAAACACACAAATAACCTTTGAAAAAAAAGATAGGGGGATTATCTGGCATACTGTACTCCTCCGTCTCTGACCACCACACCTACCAGGCTGTATAGCTGCGTCTGGGTAGCTTAAATGCACAAAATAACGTGATTCCACATATGACTGCATTGTCTGAGACCTGAGCTAGGGCTTTCTGCGAAAGTACCACCACATGGCGTCACCAGGTAGCCTGGGCGTCCTCACAACGTGTTGGCGGGGTCCAAAAGTGAGTGTCCAGAGTGGGAGAGAAGGATAGGAAGAGAGGGGCAAATAGAGACAGACAGACACACACACACACACACACAGAGACAAAGAAACAGAGAGAAGAATAGCGAGGGAAAGAGAGAAGAGAGGGAGGGAGAGAGGGACAGAGAAAAAGAGACAGAAAGACAGAGAAACAGAGGGGCGGGGTGGGGGGGAGAGACAACTAGGCAGAAGCTATAAGCTTTTTATGACCTAGCCTCGGAAGTCATAGAAAATCACTTGTCACTTCCTGTTCATTAAAATCAAGTCACTTGATTAAGTCTGACCCACATTCAAGCAGAAGGAAATTAGACTCCACCGTTTGAAAGTGTCAATGAATGTGCAGACCTATTTTAAAACCACCACGTAGGTTCATTGTGGGAAGCGAACTTGCCCCTATGGGTGGTGAGATCTACTCTGGGTGGTGCCTGAGACCTTTCAAAACTCAATTAACATCTTTTAGAGGCAACCGAGGGAGTGGGGTTTGCAAGCCACCTTCCTACCTGGACAGGAACTTTTAGCATCTCCAGTAGTGACATTTCTGTGGTTATAGGGGCTTTGAGGGAAAAGTGCATAAGCAAGTCTGAGGCCTCCTCTAGCATTCCAAATGCCATTTAATATTTTCTGGAACATCTCTACGTCAGGAGTAGAGGTAGCTGTGCTGTGCCCTCTGCTCGCAGTGTCTCTGTGCTTGACAGGCTGTACTTATCCTTTAATGCCCACACTTCAAGCACATCTCCTCTTTTAAATATTTCAGGGTGCTTCCAGGGATTGTTGAGTACCCCAGCCTCTCAACTTGCCCATAGTCTGTTATTCTCAGGCCCATCACAGCACCAAAATGTCTGTCACCTTGTCTTTTGGATGGTGGGTTCCCCTAGGGCCGTAATCCTGCCCTTTCCCAGCCATAAACAGGGCTCCCGAGATGTGTTAGGCATTTATAGTCCATAAATGTTGGCTCAGAGGAACTTAGAAAAATGGGCAATTGTTTTAGGCTAGGATTTTCCAATATGGGATGTATGCAAGCTTAACTTCATGAGATCCTATAAAAGGAGGGTTTTGTGTCAAATGAGTTTGAAAAAAATCTACTGTTTCTCATGGTGGGTGGTGATCTTGCTGAGTTTAGTGGGTGTCCTTTTGTGAGAACTCAGCACTCGTTCGGCCATCCTTGCAGGCATGTTCGGGAAGAGATGCAAAGCTCTTTGCCGTCAGGAGCCTCCATCTCTGGTAGGGAGCTTCCGGCTCCTGATTACAGAAGCTCTGTTGCTTATTTACCCCTGCGAAGCTGCTCATAATTTTTGTTTAGCTCCTCTTAGAGACTTGAGGGTGTCAGGGGCTTCCTGAATCCCTGGATAGGTCTGGGCTCAAGGTGGCTACTTAAATACCTGTGGATACCTGGGTCCTGAGTTGAGTCAAATAAAGTGGTTTTAACTGTCCCACAGCCATGTCTCCTTTTTCTGGTAATAAACCACCTTGATCTTTCTTTGGGAAACCGCTCCTTCCCACTCCTTGGCTATGTAGCTTAGGTAGGGCCAACTGTAACCCCTGGCAACAAACTGGGCACATGACCCAGGTCTGGCCAATCAAAACATCCCATTTCCCTGCTTCAGAAAAGGACATGTGACCTAAGTGGGCCAATGAGGCGCCTGGGTGGAACCATGGGAAGAGACCCTGGCTGGTCGGCAGGTGCGGCGTGTGGAGCCATGGAAAGTGCTGCCTTTGTCCAGGGAGACTCAGACATCAAACTCGTTGAAACCTCCGTTCTGATAAAAAGTGGGGAAAGAGAAAATTTGCAATTATATTACGGTTCCTCTCCGGGATAATCATTAATACTACAATGACTGTGTTTTATTGACTATCTACTATGTGCCAAGCTCCTGGGTCTCCTCAGTTCTAACTCACATCATTTCCCATTTGAACATCTCAGGAATCAGGTTTCATCTTCCCTTTGATGACTTCTTACAACTGCTTCCAGCCAAGCAGTGGTCATGACCTGGTTGTCATTACCTTAACAAATATATCCCACTCCCATTTTGTATGAATACCAAGCGTGATACATGGTGAAAGTCTACGTCAAGATAAATCTTCAGAATACTTTTACAACAGAAATTCCAAATGATAAGAAAGCTTTGGGATATGGTTCCATCACCAGTGTTTTTCGTTTCTTGGAGAGACACAAAATAATGTGGCATCTTGCAACTGATGACATCTCCATTTCTACAAAATACAAGATTTCCCTATTTAGTGTTGGTCTTGGTATTATGTTACATTTAAGGAAACCAATGCTTGGGGAAGTTAGCTAATTACCCAAATCCACCACCAAGTGCCAAGTGCTGAACCAATGTGTATAAAGCACATAAAACTGGGCCAAATTAGATCAGTTCAAAACTGAAATCATAAATGGACTTTGCCCTCTGGGGAAAGATTTCTAATTTGTGATCATAGGCAGAGGTCATCTTTTCTTATTCCTGTATTGAAAAAAAAATTTGTTTCTGTCCTTTCCCAAATCCAAACCTTCCGTTAGTGTTGCTGCTTTATTATTTATTTATTTATTTATTTTTTTTTTTTTTGCTTTATAACAAATTTAATCAGTTATACATATACATATGTTCCCATATCCCCTCCCTTTTGCGTCTCCCTCCCACCCTCCCTATCCCACCCCTCCAGGCGGTCACAAAGCACCGAGCTGATCTCCCTGTGCTATGCGGCTGCTTCCCACTAGCTATCTACCTTACGTTTGGTAGTGTATATATGTCCATGCCGCTCTTTCACTTTGTCACAGCTTACCCTTCCCCCTCCCCATATCCTCAAGTCCATTCTCTAGTAGGTCTGTGTCTTTATTCCTGTCTTACCCCTATGTTCTTCATGACATTTTTTTTTCTTAAATTCCATATATATGTGTCAGCATACAGTATTTGTCTTTCTCTTTCTGACTTACTTCACTCTGTATGACAGACTCTAGGTCCATCCACCTCATTACAAATAGCTCAATTTCATTTCTTTTTATGGCTGAGTAATATTCCATTGTATATATGTGCCACATCTTCTTTACCCATTCATCCGATGATGGACACTTAGGTTGTTTCCATCTCCAGGCTATTGTAAATAGGGCTGCTATGAACATTTTGGTACATGTCTCTTTTTGAATTATGGTTTTCTCAGGGTATATGCCCAGTAGTGGGATTGCTGGGTCATATGGTAGTTCTATTTGTAGTTTTTTAAGGAACCTCCATACCATTCTCCATAGTGGCTGTACCAATTCACATTCCCACCAGCAGTGCAAGAGTGTTCCTTTTTTCCCACACCTTCTCCAGCATTTATTGTTTCTAGATTTTTTGATGATGGCCATTCTGACTGGTGTGAGATGATATCTCATTGTAGTTTTGATTTGCATTTCTCTAACAAGCAAAGATGTTGAGCATCCTTTCATGTGTTTGTTGGCAGTCTGTATATCTTCTGTGGAGAAATGTCTATTTAGGTCTTCTGCCCATTTTTGGATTGGGTTGTTTGTTTTTTTGCTATTGAGCTGCATGAGCTGCTTATAAATTTTGGAGATTAATCCTTTGTCAGTTGCTTCATTTACAAATATTTTCTCCCATTCTGAGGGTTGTCTTTTCGTCTTGTTTATGGTTTCCTTTGCTGTGCAAAAGCTTTTAAGTTTCATTAGGTCCCATGTGTTTATTTTTGTCTTTATTTCCATTTCTCTAGGAGGTGGGTCCAAAAGGATCTTGCTGTGATTTATGTCATAGAGTGTTCTGCCTATGTTTTCCTCTAAGAGTTTGATAGTGTCTGGCCTTACATTTAGGTCTTTAATCCATTTTGAGCTTATTTTTGTGTATGGTGTTAGGGAGTGATCTAATCTCATACTTTTACATGTCCCTATCCAGTTTTCCCAGCACCACTTATTGAAGGGACTGTCCTTTCTCCACTGTACATTCCTGCCTCCTTTATCAAAGATAAGGTGAGCATATGTCCGTGGGTTTATCTCTGGGCTTTCTCTCCTGTTCCGTTGATCTATCTTTCTGTTTTTGTGCCAGTACCATACTGTCTTGATTACTGTAGCTTTGTAGTATAGTCTGAAGTCAGGGAGCCTGATTCCTCCAGCTCCATTTTTCGTTCTCAAGATTGCTTTGGCTATTCGGGGTCTTTTGTGTTTCCATACAAATTGTGAAATTTTTTGCTCTAGTTCTGTGAAAAATGCCAGTGGTAGTTTGATAGGGATTGCATTGAATCTGTAGATTGCTTTGGGTAGTATAGTCATTTTCACAATGTTGATTCTTCCAATCCAAGAACATGGTACATCTCTCCATCTATTTGTATCATCTTTAATTTCTTTCATCAGTGTCTTATAATTTTCTGCATACAGGTCTTTTGTCTCCTTAGGTAGGTTTATTCCTAGATATTTTATTCTTTTTGTTGCAATGGTAAATGGGAGTGTTTTCTTGATTTCACTTTCAGATTTTTCATCTTTAGTATATAGGAATGCCAGAGATTTCTGTGCATTAATTTTGTATCCTGCACCTCTACCAAATTCATTGATTAGCTCTATTAGTTTTCTGGTAGCATCTTTAGGATTCTCTATGTATAGCATCATGTCATCTGCAAACAGTGACAGCTTTACTTCTTCTTTTCCGATTTGGATTCCTTTTATTTCCTTTTCTTCTCTGATTGCTGTGGCTAAAAGTTCCAAAACTATGTTGAATAAGAGTGGTGAGAGTGGGCAACCTTGTCTTGTTCCTGATCTTAGTGGAAATGGTTTCAGTTTTTCACCATTGAGGACGATGCTGGCTGTGGGTTTGTCATATATGGCCTTTATCATGTTGAGGAAAGTTCCCTCTATGCCTACTTTCTGCAGGGTTTTTATCATAAATGGGTGTTGAATTTTGTCGAAAGCTTTCTCTGCATCTATTGAGATAATCATATGGTTTTTCTCCTTCAATTTGTTAATATGGTGTATCACGTTGATTGATTTGCGTATATTGAAGAATCCTTGCATTCCTGGAATAAACCCCACTTGATCATGGTGTATGATCCTTTTAATGTGCTGTTGGATTCTGTTTGCTAGTATTTTGTTGAGGATTTTTGCATCTATGTTCATCAGTGATATTGGCCTGTAGTTTTCTTTCTTTGTGACATCCTTGTCTGGTTTTGGTATCAAGGTGATGGTGGCCTCGTAGAATGAGTTTGGGAGTGTTCCTCCCTGTGCTATATTTTGGAAGAGTTTGAGAAGGATAGGTGTTAGCTCTTCTCTAAATGCTTGATAGAATTCACCTGTGAAGCCATCTGGTCCTGGGCTTTTGTTTGTTGGAAGATTTTTTATCACAGTTTCAATTTCAGTGCTTGTGATTGGTCTGTTCATATTTTCTATTTCTTCCTGATTCAGTCTTGGCAGGTTGTGCATTTCTAAGAATTTGTCCATTTCTTCCAGGTTGTCCATTTTATTGGCATAGAGTTGCTTGTAGTAATCTCTCATGATCTTTTGTATTTCTGCAGTGTCAGTTGTTACTTCTCCTTTTTCATTTCTAATTCTATTGATTTGAGTCTTCTCCCTTTTTTTCTTGATGAGTCTGGCTAATGGTTTATCAATTTTGTTTATCTTCTCAAAGAACCAGCTTTTAGTTTTATTGATCTTTGCTATCGTTTCCTTCATTTCTTTTTCATTTATTTCTGATCTGAGTTTTATGATTTCTTTCCTTCTGCTAACTTTGGGATGTTTTTGTTCTTCTTTCTCTAATTGCTTTAGGTGCAAGGTTAGGTTGTTTATTCGAGATGTTTCCTGTTTCTTAAGGTGGGATTGTATTGCTATAAACTTCCCCCTTAGAACTCCTTTTGCTGCGTCCCATAGGTTTTGGGTCGTCGTGTCTCCATTGTCATTTGTTTCTAGGTATTTTTTAATTTCCCCTTTGATTTCTTCAGTGATCACTTTGTTATTAAGTAGTGTATTGTTTAGCCTCCATGTGTTTGTATTTTTTACAGCTCTTTTCCTGTAATTGATATCTAGTCTCATAGCATTGTGGTCGGAAAAGATACTTGATACGATTTCAACTTTCTTAAATTTACCAAGGCTTGATTTGTGACCCAAGATATGATCTATCCTGGAGAATGTTCCATGAGCACTTGAGAAAAATGTGTATTCTGTTGTTTTTGGATGGAATGTCCTATAAATATCAATTAAGTCCATCTTGTTTAATGTATCATTTAAAGCTTGTGTTTCCTTATTTATTTTCATTTTGGATGATCTGTCCATTGGTGAAAGTGGGGTGTTAAAGTCCCCTACTATGATTGTGTTACTGTCGATTTCTCCTTTTATGGCTGTTAGTATTTGCCTTATGTATTGAGGTGCTCCTATGTTTGGTGCATAAATATTTAAAATTGTTATATCTTCTTCTTGGATCGATCCCTTGATCATTATGTAGTGTCCTTCTTTGTCTCTTCTAGTAGTCTTTATTTTAAAGTCTATTTTGTCTGATATGAGAATTGCTACTCCAGCTTTCTTTTGGTTTCCATTTGCATGGAATATCTTTTTCCATCCCCTTACTTTCAGTCTGTATGTGTCTCTAGGTCTGAAGTGGGTCTCTTGTAGACAGCATATATATGGTTCTTGTTTTTGTATCCATTCAGCCAATCTGTGTCTTTTGGTGGGAGCATTTAGTCCATTTACAGTTAAGGTAATTATTGATATGTATGTTCCTATTCCCATTTTCTTAATTGTTTTGGGTTCGTTATTGTAGGTCTTTTCCTTCTCTTGTGTTTCTTGCCTAGAGAAGTTCCTTTAGCATTTGTTGTAAAGCTGGTTTGGTGGTGCTGAACTCTCTCAGCTTTTGCTTGTCTGTAAACGTTTTAATTTCTCCATCAAATCTGAATGAGATCCTTGCTGGGTAGAGTAATCTTGGTTGCAGGTTTTTCTCCTTCATCACTTTAATTATGTCCTGCCACTCCCTTCTGGCTTGTAGAGTTTCTGCTGAGAGATCAGCTGTTATCCTGATGGGGATTCCCTTGTGTGTTATTTGTTGTTTTTGCCTTGCTGCTTTTAATATGATTTCTTTGTGTTTAATTTTTGACAGTTTGATTAATATGTGTCTTGGCGTATTTCTCCTTGGAGTTATTCTGTATGGGACTCTCTGTGCCTCCTGGACTTGATGAAATATTTCCTTTCCCATATTAGGGAAGTTTTCAACTATAATCTCTTCAAATATTTTCTCAGTCCCTTTCTTTTTCTCTTCTTCTTCTGGAACCCCTATAATTCAAATGTTGGTGCGTTTAATGTTGTCCCAGAGGTCTCTGAGACTGTCCTCTTTTCTTTTCATTCTTTTTTCTTTATTTTGCTCTGCAGCAGTTATTTCCACTATTTTATCTTCCACCTCACTTATCCGTTCTTCTGCCTCAGTTATTCTGCTATGGATCCCATCTAGAGTATTTTTCATTTCATTTATTGTGTTTTTAATCGATGCTTGATTCATCTTTAGTTCTTCTAGGTCCTTGTTAACTGTTTCTTGCATTTTGTCTATTCTATTTCCAAGATTTTGGATCTGGGAAATAGAATCTTGGATCATCTTTACCATCATTATTCTGAATTCTTTTTCAGGTAGACTGCCTATTACCTCTTCATTTGTTAGGTCTGGTGGGTTTTTATCTTGCTCCTTCTCCTGCTGTGTGTTTTTCTGTCTTCTCATTTTGCTTATGTTACTGTGTTTGGGGTCTCCTTTTTGCAAGCTGCAGGTTCGTAGTTCCCGTTGTTTTTGGTGTCTGTCCCCAGTGGCTAAGGTTGGTTTAGTTGGTTGTGTAGGCTTCCTGGTGGAGGGGACTAGTGCCTGTGTTCTGGTGGGTGAGGCTGGATCTTGTCTTTCTGGTGGGCAGGTCCACGTCTGGTGGTGTGTTTTGGGGTGTCTGTGGACTTTTTATGATTTTAGGCAGCCTCTCTGCTAATGGGTGGCGTTGTGTTCCTGTCTTGCTAGTTGTTTGGCATAGGGTGTCCAGCACTGTAGCTTGCTGGTCGTTGAGTGAAGCTGGGTGCCTGTGTTGAGATGGATATCTCTGGGAGATTTTCGCCGTTTGATATTATGTGGAGCTGGGAGGTCTCTTGTGGACCAGTGTCCTGAAGTTGGCTCTCCCACCTCAGAGGCACAGCACTGACTCCTGGCTCCTCAATTTGGGATGATTTGTTGTCCATTCATGTATTCCACAGATGCAGAGTACATCAAGTTGATTGTGGAGCTTTAATCCGCTGCTTCTGAGGCTGCTGGGAGAGGTTTCCCTTTCTCTTCTTTGTTCTCACAGCTCCTGGGTCTCAGCTTTGGATTTGGCCCCGCCTCTGCATGTAGGTCGCCGGAGGGCGTCTGTTCTTCGCTCAGACAGGACAGGGTTAAAGGAGCAGCCTCTTCGGGGACTCTGGCTCACTCAGGCCGGGCAGGAGGGAGGGGCACGGAGTGTGGGGCGAGCCTGCAGCGGCAGAGGTCGGCGTGACGTTGCACCAGCCCGAGGCGCGCCGTGCGTTCTCCCAGGGAAGCCGCCCCTGGATCCCGGGACCCCGGCAGTGGCGGGCTGCACAGGCTCCCATAAGGGCGGTGTGGACAGTGATCTGCGCTCGCACACAGGCCTCCTGGCGGCGGCAGCAGCAGCCCCAGCGTCCCACGCCCGTCACTGGGCTCCGCGCTTTCAGTCGTGACTCGCGCCCGTCTGTGGAGCCCCTTTAAGCAGCGCTCTTAATCCCCTCTCCTCGCGCACCAGGAAACCAAGAGGGAAGAAAAAGTCTCTTGCCTCTTCGGCAGCTCCAGAGTTTTCCCGGACTCCCTGCCGGCTAGCTGTGGCTCATTAGCCCCCTTCCGGCTGAGTTCTCGCCGCCAGCCCCAGTCCTCTCCCTGCGCTCTGACCGAAGCCCGAGCCTCAGCTTCCAGCGCCGCCGGGGCGAGCAGACAAGCCTCTCGGGCTGGTGAGTGCCGCTTGGCACCGATCCTCTGTGCGGGAATCTCTCCACTTTGCCCTACCCAGGTATGTGGGGAGTTTCTTGCCTTTTGGGAGGTCTGGGGTCTTCTGCCAGCGTTCAGTAGGTGTTCTGTAGGAGCTGTTCCACGTGTAGCTGTATTTCTGGTGTATCCGTGGGGAGGACGGTGATCCGGAGATCTTACTCTTCCGCCATCTTACCCGGAAGTCTCCCCAGTGTTGCTGCTTTAGATAATGCCATCTCAGTACAGTAGCATCATGAAAAAGTTACTTGTAATCTACAGGATTAGATGAAAGCTGTGTTCCCAGTCTGCTGTTTCTCTACCAGAAAATTGATACCAGGGATTTTCAGAGCCGAAGGAGACCAGTGAGCTTGTTTAAAACAACCAAGGACCCAGTTGCCACGATGTGGCAACAATTAGAATATGATTTCCTTTGGGAAAACGGCACTCAGCTTATTTCAGCCAAATGCCCAAGTCGTTACGGACAATTTTTCTGCACAACCCACCCACTCCCACATTTTTATAAATTAGAACCATCCAACTAGGCTTCAGAGTTTGCTTGGGGCGGGGGGCGGCGAGTTTCATTCCAGAAAAAATTGTACCACGGAAAGAAGGGTCTTAGCGCAGATGCTGTTTCCTGATGGAGTGGAGGGGATGAGGGCATCGCGAGACTTTCCTTCAGAGGTTGCTTTGAACCCTGGCTTTCATGTGAATATCAGGCGCTTTATTGCCTTGACTCAGGTGACCTCATCTACCAGAATGAAGTCATCCAACCCGCCAGGAAAGACAAACCTTCGTTCCAGAGAATCAATCAGGCCCATCAAGGGCCCTGCTTCCCCACTTATCTCCAGCCAGTGAAGTGGTGCACAGTTATAAACCTGACAGGCCCCAGCGAGCCCCCGTCCCACTAAGTCAAAAAGGGACCCAGAGGGCTTCCCTGGTGGCGCAGTGGTTGAGAGTCCGCCTGCCGATGCGGGGGACACGGGTTCGTGCCCCGGTCCGGGAGGATCCCACAGGCCGCGGAGCGGCTGGGCCCGTGAGCCATGGCCGCTGGGCCTGCGCCTCCGGAGCCTGTGCTCTGCAACGGGGGAGGCCACAGCAGTGAGAGGCCCGCGTACCTCAGGGAAAAGGAAAAAAAAAAAAAAAGAGACCCAGAGACGCGCAAAGCACCAACTTGCTACTGGGTAAGCACTGCGTGACATAATTTCTGACTTGGGGGATTGTTTTGCATCGAGATATTTCTTGAGAACAAAACCATGGCATTCCACAGATCTTCGGGATGTTTCTCCTTCTTGTTATTAAACTATTAACTCCTGCCAGATAGGAATGCCAGGCACGTAATTGCTCACCCGGCCTTTTTATCCCAGGCTGTTGCACAACCCATAAACATTCCAATTAGGAAACCAATTAAAATGAGAAAGAGGCTTCCTGAATTACCCAGCAGTTGAGGCAGCGCTGCCTTTTCGTTGTCAGCAGTGAAAGGTTTGTATTGCATCTGCTGAAGAGGTGAAAGGATGGAGGAAAGCCGTGCCGCCCGCCTATGGGCTGAGCTGCAGCGAGCGGGGAGCCCTGGACAAACTCAGGGGTGCTCTGGGAGGCCACGAGGAGGGTGTGGGAGAAGGAGGAAGCTTTACTTTGCTTATTGAAAGCAAGACAGAAATTACAGACAAAAATTAAAATCCATACCATGAAGTTTATTCCTTTATTTCTGCAGAAGCTCTGGTGAATATGTACGTTTTCAGAAAGCGGATTCTTTCCCTAGGAAATGGACCCCGCCTTGCGACCCTGGAGGCCTCTCGTGTACATTGGATGCTGGATCCTTCTTCAAGGCGTCCCTCTCAGTGGTTGTAGGAGCTTCACACTACCAAGGAAGAAACTGACCTTGGCCAAGGTCACTTGCCTCTTCATGCATCTGTTCAAGAGACACTTACTCTTGGCTGACTCAGAGCAGTAGACACTGCGGGCCCTGGGGGGCTGAAGAGTGAATGGGACAGACTTCTGCCTCCACCGACCTTGCAGGTTATAGACACATTCACTCACTTCTCCCTGGGCTCGCCTCCAGTTTAAACCTTTAGCTTCAGAACTAATCCCAGTGCTTGACGCACAGTGGGTACTCAAACAGGGGGATGGTGGAAGTGTCCAGACTCATAAACCTCTGCTCATCCTGCTTGGCCATCAGCATCCCGTCAAGAGTCCTCAAAAACATGGGTGCTAATGATTCCTTTTCCTGAGACGGAAACTTGCATGCGTGTGTGTGCACGTGTGCGTACGTGCATGCGTGTGCATGTGTTTATGGGAGATATAGTTAAAAAACTGAGCGTTTCTTGTTCTCCATGGTAATAGAGCCTCTTCGAAATATCGAGGCCACTCAGAACTCCACTCGTAAAATTGACTTTGTTCTTTGCTGCTTATAAAGTCAGAAGAAGGAAAGGGGATTGGAGGTGCAGTAGACCTCTGAAATGCCGAGAGGTGGTGCCCTACGAAAGCCCCATTGCACTCTGTAATGGCACCAACTGCTTTCTCCTTCTCTCTGAGAGATTTTGCCATGTCTCCTTCCTCCCTGTCTGGATTTGAGCTCCTTGAAAATAGGCACGGGGCCTCTTGCTGCTGCAGCGCCCAGGACCTCTGGCTCAAGGCCTGGCCCAAGGGGGCCCCTCCCTGCATCACTGACAGGAGAACACGCCTTTCTTGAATGTCTCTGACTTCCTCCGCCTTCTCACTCTGTTGGCCCTATAACCTCCTGGCCCACTTTATTTCCATTTTAAATGAGATGGTGGCTTTAGCACTAGGATTTGAGTCTGTAACTTCAGCCTCATTGGATAAAAAATTGGATCTCATCCAAGTTCCTCCAATTAGTCACTTGGGCAAGTTGCTTAATCTTCTTAAGTCTCTGTCTCCTTATCTGTAAACCACAAATGATAATAGTACCCGAGTCAGGTTGTTGGAGGATTGAACGAGTTCATATGTGCAACATGCCTAGACTAGGACCTGGTGCATGGCAGGTGCTTCACGATGTAAGCTGTTATCATTTCTGTGCTGTGGTGCTTGTCCAAGCTGTTGGCTTTCTCCTGGCAAGACTAGACCTCGAGTGTGCAAGGCTATACTCACCCCTTTCCAGGAGGCTGAGAGCAACATCAGTTTCAGTGGGCCTTGGGGGACTTCAAGTGCTCCCAGCATCTATGCTGTAATCCACTGAAAGGTTGGTTGCCATGGATTGGGCATCTGGTATGTAGTAAACGCCATCCTTTGTGTTTTCACATGTCCTGTCTCATTTAGTAAAATGGCCAGCCTTGGCTTAAATTTCTGGTGGCTGGGAGCCCACTACATCATAAGGTTTCTACTAAAATGTAGCATAGCAGAGTAGTTAAGAGTATGACCTAATCATGTTTGAATCCCAGCTCTACAGCTCTGTGACCTTGGATGAATTACTTAAACTCTCTCTGCTTTATTTCTCCATCCATAGAATGGGGATAATAATAGTCCCAACCATATAGCTTTTATGAAGATTAAGTGAGGGAATATTTATAAAGTTTCTTGAAGAGTATCTGCTGTGTATAAAGTTAGCAAGAGCCTGGCTCAGAGAGGGTCTGTCACCACTGGGTTCAAGATGAGTTTCTGCATGCTAATTTGGACTGGGGTACCCATTTTAGAAATGAGGAGAGGAAAGAGGAAGTAACTTCCCTAGACAGCATGGCTAGGACATGGCCTAAATGATAATGGGCACCAAACTCAGGACTTTCTAAACTTGGCGCCCTTGCTTGGCTCCACTGAGGGGCAAATATGGATTTCAGATCAGTAAAAGAAAGAACTGTCTAACATTGAGTCATCATAAAAGTGGAACTTATTTACCATAGTCTTATGTAGGGAAACACATCAAAATATTTTCAGATGAAAGGACATGATGTCATCCATGTGCTTTTTTTTAGGTTTTTGTTTTTTGTTTTTTGTTTTTGTTTTGCGGTACGTGGGCCTCTCACTGTTGTGGCCTCTCCCGTTGCGGAGCACAGGCTCCAGACGCGCAGGCTCAGCGGCCATGGCTCACGGGCCTAGCCGCTCTGCGGCATGTGGGATCTTCCCAGACTGGGGCACGAACTCATGTCCCCTGCATCGGCAGGCGGACTCTCAACCACTGTGCCACCAGGGAAGCCCATCCATGTTTGTTTGTTTTTTTTAAATTTTTATTGGAGTATAGTTGCTTTACCATATTGTGTTAGTTTCTACTGTACAACAAAGTGAATCAGCAATACGTATACATATATCCCCTCTTTTTTGTATTTCCTTCCCATTTAGGTCACCACAGTGCACTGTGTAGAGTTCCCTGTGCTATACAGTAGATTCTCATTAGTTATCTGTTTTATACATAGTATCAATAGTGTATATATGTCAATCCCAATCTCCCAATTCATCCCACCCCCACCTTTCCCCCTTGGTGTCCATACGTTTGTTCTCTACGTCTTTGTCTCTATTTCTGCTTTGTAAATAAGAGTGTCTATACCAATTTTTTCAGATTCCACATATGTGCGTTAATATACAATATTTATTTTCCTCTTTCTGACTTACTTCACTCTGTATGACAGTCTCTAAGTCCATCCACGTCTCTACAGATGACCCAATTTTGTTCCTTTTTATGGCTGAGCAATATTCCATTGTATATATGTACCACTTCTTCTTTATCCATTCCTCTGCTGATGGACATTTAGGTTGCTTCCACGTCCTGGCTATTGTAAATAATGCTGCAATGAACATTGGGGTGCATGTCTCTTTTTGAATTATGGTTTTCTCTGGGTATATGCCCAGTAGTGGGATTGCTGAGTCATATGGTAGTTCTATTTTTAGTTTTTTAAGGAATCTCCATACTGTTCTCCATGGTGGTTGTATCAATTTACCTTCCCACGAACAGTGCAAGAGGGTTCCCTTTACTCCACACCCTCTCCAGCATTTATTGTTTGTAGATTGTTTTGATGATGGCCATTCTGACTGGTGTGAGGTGACACCTCATTGTAGTTTTGATTTGCATTTCTCTAATAATTAGTAATGCTGAGCATCTTTTCATGAGTTTGTTGGCCATCTGTATGTCCTCTTTGGAGAAAGAAGACATGTTTAGGTCTTCTGCCCATTTTTTGATTGGGTTGTTTGTTTTTTTGATACTGAGATGCATGAGCTGTTTGTATATTTTGGAGATTAATCCTTTATCCGTTGCTTCATTTGCAAATATTTTCTCCCACTCTGAGGGCTTGTTTATGTCTTTTTGCCTTGTTTATGGTTTCCTTTGCTGTGCAAAAGCTTTTAAGTTTCATTAGGTCCCATTTGTTTATTTTTGTTTTTTTTCTCATTACTCTAGGAGGTGGGTCAAAAAAGATCTTGCTGTGATTTATGTGTTCAAAGAGTGTTCTGCCTATGTTTTCCTCTAAGAGTTTTATAGTGTCTGGCCTTACATTTAGGTCTTTATTCCATTTTGAGTTTATTTTTGTGTATGCTGTTAGAGAGTGTTCTAATTTCATTCTTTTACATTTAGCTGTCCAGTTTTCCCAGCTCCACTTATTGAAGTAGCTGTCTTTAGTCTATTATATATTCTGGCCTCCTTTGTCATAGATTAGGTGACCATAGGTGTGTGGGTTTATCTCTGGGCTTTCTATCCTGTACCATTGATCTATATTTCTGTTTTTGTGCCAGTACCATATTGTCTTGATTACTGTAGCTTTATAGTATAATCTGAAGTCAGGGAGCCTGATTCCTCCAGCTCCGTTTTTTTCCTCAAGATTGCTTTTGCTATTCGAGGTCTTTTGTGTTTCCATAAAAATTGTAAAACTTTTTGTTCTAGTTCTGTGAAAAATGCCATTGGTAATTTGATAGGGATTGCATTGAATATGTAGTTTACTTTGGGTAGTATAACCATTTTCACAATATTGATTTTTCCAATCCAAGAACATAGTATGTCTCTCCATCTGTTTGTGTTGTCTTTGATTTCTTTCATCAGTATCTTATAGTTTTCTGTGTACATGTCTTTTGCCTCCTTAGGTTGATTTATTCCTAGGTATTTCATTCTTTTGGCTTCAATGGTAAATGGGATTGTTTCCTTAATTTCTCTTTCTGATCTTTTGTTGTTAGAGTATAGGAATGTAAGAGATTTCTGTGTATTAATTTTGTATCCTGTGACTTTACTAAATTCATCAGTTAGCTCTAGTAGTTTTCTGGTAACAACTTTAGGATTTTCTATATATAGTATCATGTCATCTGCAAACAGTGACAGTTTTACTTCTTCTTTGCCAATTTGGATTCCTTTTTCTTCTCTGATTGCTATGGCTAGGACTTCTAAAACTATGTTGAATAATAGTGGTGAGAGTGGGCAACCTTGTCTTGTTCCTGATTTTAGAGGAAATGCTTTCAGTTTTTCACCATTGAGAATAATG
This sequence comes from Mesoplodon densirostris, assembly GCF_025265405.1. Classification (NCBI taxonomy): domain Eukaryota; kingdom Metazoa; phylum Chordata; class Mammalia; order Artiodactyla; family Ziphiidae; genus Mesoplodon; species Mesoplodon densirostris. Next base: position 36,114,657 of record NC_082679.1, on the reverse strand, counting down.
TTTGCTGTGGGTTTGTCAGATATGGCCTTTATTATGTTGAGGTAGGTTCCCTCTATGCCCACTTCCTGGAGAGTTTTTATTATAAATGGGTGTTGAATTTTGTCAAAAGCTTTTTCTGTATCTATTGAGATGATTATATGGTTTTTATTCTTCAATTTGTTAATATGGTGTATCACATTGATTGATTTGCATATATTGAAGAATCCTTGCATTCCTGGGATCAATCCCACTTGATCATGGTGTGTGATCTTTTTAACGTGTTGTTGGATTCAGTTTGCTAGTATTTTGTTGAGGATTTTTGTGTCTATGTTCATCAGTGATATTGGTCTGTAATTTTCTTTTTTTGTGATATCTTTGTCTAGTTTTGGTATCAGGATGATGGTGGCCCCATAGAATGAGTTTGGGAGTGTTCCTCCCTCTGCAATTTTTTGGAAGAGTTTGAGAAGGATGGGTGTTAGCTCTTCTCTAAATGTTTGATAGAATTCACCTGTGAAGCCATCTGGTCCTGGACTTTTGTTTGTTGGAAGATTTTTAATCACAGTTTCAATTTCATTACTTGTGATTTGTCTGTTCATATTTTCTATTTCTTTCTGAGTCAGTCTTGGAAGTTTGCACTCTTCTAAGAATTTGTCCATTTCTTCCAGGTTGTCCATTTTATTGGCATAGAGTTGTTTGTAGTAGTCTCTTATGATCCTTTGTATTTCTGTGGTGTCAGTTGTAACTTCTCCTTTTTCATTTCTAAGTTTGTTGATTTGAGTCCTCTCCCTTTTTTTCTTGATGAGTCTGCCTAAAGGTTTATCTATTTTGTTTATCTTCTCAAAGAACCAGCTTTTAGTTTTATTGATCTTTGCTATTGTTTTTTTTCATTTCTATATCATTTATTTCTGCTCTGATCTTTATGCTTTCTTTACTAACTTTGGGTTTTGTTTGTTCTTCTTTCTCTAGTTGCTCTAGGTATAAGATTAGGTTGTTTATTTGAGATTTTTCTTGTTTCTTGAGGTAGGATTGTATTGCTATAAACTTCCCTCTTAGAACTGCTTTTGCTGCATCCCATAGGTTTTGTTCATTGTCATTTGTTTCTAGGTATTTTTTTTGTTTCCTCTTTGATTTCTTCAGTGATCTCTGGGTTATTTAGTAGCATATTGTTTAGCCTGCATGTGTTTGTGTTTTTTATAGTTTTTTTCCTGTAATTGATTTCTAATCTCATAACGTTGTGGTTGTTCCATATGTTTTGAAGTGACCGGGCATGAGGAAGGGGTGGCCAGTGGGCAGAGAAGGATGAAACAATGACTAGGTGTTGGTAGGCATTAAAGCTGAGAACAGCAGACTCATTTGATTATTCTCTCTACTTCTATATATGCTTGAAATTTTCTATAATAAATTTAAAAATAAACAGGATAATGTAATAGAATGATCAGGGTTAGTGATGGAGAGGGAAATCAGGGAAGTCTCTCTGAAGTTCAATGACAAGGAGCCAGCCACATGGGGATAGAGGGGAGGGGCATTCCAGGCAGAGGGAACAGCGAGTACATCACCAAGATTACTCAACTCTGTCTAAGAAATAACCTTGTAAAGCTTGGAAAATGCCACTTACACATTTTCTGAATGATCGGATCAGCCAAGAGAAGATGTCTAATTAGCAACTGAAAATATTGCTGCTTTGAAAATGATGCTAATTTTCAGTAGGGTTTCTTCTGTCTAAATGGAGATGTGTGTGTGCAAACCTTATGCTTCGGATTAAAATTTCAAGTGTTTTAAATTTTGATTAGGATTACTTGAATTTAAAAAATCTTAATTGCATTATTGTCTTCATCGTTTGCTGTCTGATTCCACCACTGGGATCCATCCCTGCACCTGCTGGAGTTCCATAAGCTGCCAGTTCTAACAGCCGCATGTCAGTGAATAAAAGGAAAAGACAGTTTTTTATAGTTGTGAAATACTGCACCAATGCATGTAGTGTAAAATAGGCCAGTGTGGTCCCAGCTGAATAGTAAGAGGGTGATTTATTCCCAAGGCTCTGTTTCCATTTTTGCTGTTTATGATAGCATATCAACAGAGCTTTTTGATTGAATTACCACCTTGTATTCAGGCTGGGACCATGCATTATTACATATGTAAGTATAAATGTTGATGCAAATGAATTTTCTTAATGAAATGAGAGGCAGTTTATTTTTCCTTGCTTAATGGGAGGACCAGATTTATTTTCCAAAAGTGAGTACATGCTTATTTTTCAATTTGTCATCCATTTTTAGCATGAGCACCCCAATAATTCAGATCTGCAGATCTTTAAGCTTTCACATGTTAATGTGGATTTTTTTTTTCATTTTTAAACTGAAATCAATTTCAATGTGATTTATCATCAGAGAACTGCCTTATGTAAAATGCTTAAGTGAATGAAGTAATAACTTTAAGCCTATCAGTTAGAGGGCAATTTTCAGATTCTGAGGTCTGAAAAAATGGTGAGATCCCTGGGTCACATTTTCATTTCATTCATGACACTGTGCTTTAGTTATTACTAAGTTTGGGAATGTTTAGCAGCTTCAAATGAGCTGAATTGCTCTTAAATATTGCTGAATTTTATTTTATACAATTTGAGCTTCTTTGCTTGGGTGTTGCTTGCTATTATTCTATTATCCCCTTACCTGAACCAGCTGGCCAAGTCTGGAGTTTATTTCACTCTTCATAAATTAGGATACTAATGCGGAGCCCTGGGCTGTTTCTTTGCATATGAAATTAACCACAGCTTCCTTGCTTTGAAAAGTAGAGTCAGTTGAGGAGTTGCTTAGTAAACACTTGTCCAGAGATTGCAGAGGGAGAACCAGGCTGAAGGAAGTGCGGTACAGAAGTATTTCTCTCCCAGCTTTGAAGAGGTGAAGGATCAGGTGAGCAGATCTCAAAGACAGACAGGAGTGTGCCCACCAAGCCTTCTAAATGAGGTGTCAGTTTGGGGGTTAATTGGGCGGCACCTCTGAGAGCATAATGTGAGTTTAGGGACAATGACCGCTTTCTTTTCACAGGCCAGACATCTCCTAATAATAGTAATAGTATTTAATAATAATCTTTCTTTATTATACTTACATATAAATAATATATAACAATAAATACATATATTATACTAATATATAGGATTTATATTGTAATAATATCATTATTATTATTCAAATACTTATGGAGCATTTACTGGGTCCAGGCACTATGCTAAGTATCTAACATGTGTTATCTCATTTAATCTCCAAAACAACCTTCCAAGGTAAGAACCACTATAATCTCCATTTTACAAATAAAGAAGCAGAGGCTCAGAGAAGTTAAGCAATTTGGCCAGGGTCACCCAGCGAATAAGTGGAGGAACCGCGATTTAAAAGCAGTCTGGGGCTTCCCTGGTGGTGCAGTGGTTGAGAGTCCGCCTGCCGACGCAGGGGACACGGGTTTGTGCCCCGGTCCGGAAGGATCCCACATGCCGCAGAGCGGCTGGGCCCATGAGCCATGGCCGCTGAGCCTGTGCGTCCGGAGCCTGTGCTCCGCAACGGGAGAGGCCACAACAGTGAGAGGCCCGCGTACCGCAAATAAATAAATAAAATAAAATAAAATAAAATAAAATAAAATAAAAGCAGTCTGGCCTCAAAGCATTCTTCACCTCGCAAGCCTCTGCTTTAGCAAGGTTTCCGCCTATGGAGGAATGCTCCTCTGTGCAGTGTTTGTGAAAACCCCCACAATCTCTCGTCCTGCGGAAGGGAAAGGAGATTATGTAGCCAGGTGGTGGGTGAGAGGGCCAACTTTATTTTTTATTTATTTATTTTTTTTATTAGTTTCTGCTTTATAACAAAGTGAATCAGTCATACATATACATCTGTTCTTAAAAGTCACACAGATCTGGTTAAGTTCCAGCTCTGGGGCTGTCATTTCAGCTGCATGGCTTTGTGTAAGTTAGTTGACCTCTGTCTGCCTCGGTTTCCCCACCTACAGTATGGAGATGCTAATGATACTTATTGTGAAGAATTAGTGAAGTAAGGCCACATCCAATGGGTCAGAACCTACTGGCACTAGCTATCCTTAAACTAAAATCTTACACCAGATTTATTCAGGTGGGAGCTGCCTCTGGGAACTATTTTAAAGGGGCTTATCAATTTGCATTTCTAATTACCCTCTAACTACCTGCCTGGCCAGTCCTCTGAGGACTTGCTCGGTGATTGATGTGATACCACTTAGAAATTTCTTTGAGTTCCTCAGAAGAAAGATTTTCTGTACAATCCAGCTGGTGGTGTTACCGTTTAGAGGCATCTGAAAACCTAACTGTGCCGTTGATACGCTCATAGGGAGTTGAAAGGGGGATTATCTTTTAAGACTGGAGAATGTTGATGTTTGCAAATATTTTCTAGCTGCCTCTCCTAATACTGCAAATTGACTGCAGAGATAATGGGCAAAGGATGACATCATACGAAACAGCAGCCTTTTAAGTGCAAGAGCTGGAGGAACCACTTAGAGTAATTAGGAAATCCTTAAACAAGTGTTTGCAAAGTATTGACTCACCCTTAAGGTTGGCTTTTTTTTTTCCTGGCATCCACCTCGGAAAAATCTGACCTTGAATAATTATCTACCCACTGGCTTTCAGCACCAGGAGAAGAAAGGTTCCGGGTTGCCGTCTGGTTGCGTGTGGACAGCACCGCTGAACCCGAGTGCAGTGAACAAGGCAGGAGCTGTTTGGGAAAAGTGCTCTCAGACAGACGAATTGTTCAGAGTGGCGTTCCATGAGGTCCCTGCTAGATGATCCGGGATAAAGTGCCAACTTCCTTTCCTCTTGCTTGTGTGGACTGTGTGTGGAGATCCAGGGCAGCCCTTCTGATGGAGGAACGTGGCCCACACTGATTGCTGATGCCCTGGAAGGCAGTAGTCCCCATTAGAATTTCCTTTCTGCCCCTGTACATCCCAGGGCTCTTTAGGTTCTGTATCAGGCCCTTTCCTCGATGCCCTGTCACAGGGTGCTTTGGGAAGCCAGCAGATGGAACAGTGACCTGGGGCTCATCCATCCTCTGAGCATGTGTATAGAAGCCATTCCCTTGAAACCTCCCCTGTGTCACTCTTGCTCTGGTCTTCTGTTCCCCTCTCTCCCTTCTGCTCTTTTCCCCTCTCTTTTCTCTCTTGTCTGAGTATCAGGCTTGATTGCTTCATGGCCAGAAGCAGTTTTAACTCCATGGATGTTACCTCCTGCATCAGAGACCCAGAAACTCAGTCTCCAGCTTGGCCATCACAGGAGCTGCTTGAGAACATGGGTCTCTAATCACTAACTTCTTGAGGGCAAATCACTTTAAAAAAATTTTTGTGCACTGTTGGAGATAAGAATTGAGTAATATTTAGGAATAACCACAGAACTTGAAATCAGGTTGAACTATAACAGTACAAGTTGAGATATTTAATATTGTACTTATTCTTAGACTTGACAGTTGAAATCGTGTCCCAGGGTAAATGGTGGTATTTTCCTCATTAAAATATTATGAGAGGGGCTTCCCTGGTGGTGCAGGGGTTAAGAATCCACCTGCCAATACAGGGGACATGGGTTTGAGCCCTGCTCCGGGAAGATCCCACATGCCGCGGAGCAACTAAGCCCGTGCCCCACAGCTACTGAGCCTGCGCTCTAGAGCCTGCGAGCCACAACTACTGAAGCCCATGTGCCTAGAGCCTGTGCTCCGCAGCAACAGAAGCCACCACAATGAGAAACCCGTGCACCGCAGCGAGGAGTAGCCCCCACTCAGTGCAACTAAGGAAAGCCCGCACACAGCAACAGAGACCCAACACAGCCAAAAATTAATTAATTAATTAATTTAAAAAAGATATTATGAAAGATGAATTACACTTTTTGCCCACTTGATTTGTAACACTAATTTATAACATTATATGTTGCATGTAGACAGCATTATAATTTGACTCTGTCTACACTACAGCATGCTCACCACTAAAAGTTTAGTTGTCATCCACTACCATACACTGACTCCCTTAACCCACTTCACCCTCCTCCACCCCCTTCTCCTCTAATCACCAATGTTCTCTGTATCTATGTGTTGTTTTTGTTTTGTTTGTTTGCTTATTCACTTTTTATATTCCACATATTGAAATCATATGGTATTTGTCTGCCTCTGTCTATTTCACTCAGCATAATATCAGAGAAATGCAAATCAAAACTGTAATGAGGTATCACCTCACACCAGTCAGAATGGCCATCATCAGTGTACACACTGCTGTATTTAAAATAGATAACCAACAAGGATCTACTGTATAGCACAGGCAACACTGCTCAATATTCTGTAATAACCTAAACGGGAAAAGAATTTGAAAAAGAATAGATACATGTATATTTATAATTGAATCACTTTGCTGTACACGTGAAACTAATACAACATTTTTGATCAACCATGCTCCAATATAAAATAATTTTTTTAAAGTCTACAAACAATAAATGCTGGAGAGGGTGTGGAGAAACGGGAACCCTTCTACACTGTTGGTGGGAATGTAAATTGGTACAGCCACTATGGAGAACATTATGGAGGTTCCTTCAAAAACTAAAAACAGAACTCCCATATGATCTAGCAATCCCACTTCTGGGCATATATCCAGAGAAAACCATAATTTGAAAAGATACATGCACCCCAATGTTCATTGCAGCACTATTTACAATAGCCAAGACATGGAATCAACGTAAATGTCCATCAGCAGATGAATGGATAAAAAAGATGTGGTACATATATACAGTGGAATATTACTCAGCCATAAAAAAGAACAAAATGATGCCATTTGCAGCAACATGGATGGACCTAGAGATTATCAAACTAAGTAAAGTAAGTCAGACAGAGAAAGACAAATATCATATGATATCACTTATGTGTGGAATCTAATTTTTTAAAATGATGCAAATGAACTTATTTACAAAACAGAAACAGACTCACAGATTTCAAAAACAAACTTATAGTTACCAAAGGGGAAATGGGTGGGAGGGATAAATTAGGAGCTTGGGGTTAGCATACACACACTATTATATATAAAATAGATAATGCACAAGGACCTACTGTATAGCACAGGGAGCTCTACTCAATATTCTGTAATAACCTATATGGGTAAAGAATCTGAAAAAGAATGAATATATGTATGTGTATAACTGAACCTGTTTGTTGTATGCCTGAAACTAACACAACATTGTAAATCAACTATATTTCAATTTTTTAAAAAGCACTTAACCAGGCAAAGAGTAAAAGTTCTCTAGCAAGCAATAGCATATGCAAGGACTCTTGGAAGAGAAGACATTGATAAACTGAAAGAATTTCCATCTTAAGCAGCAGGAGATGGGATCAGAGATAGTGAGGGGCAAGGTTAGGGGAGTTTTGCCGTGCCATCGGGAGGCATTGCAACATTATCCTGAGGTCATTGATCGTGTGTGTGTGTGTGTGTGTGTGTTTAATTTACCTTTTTTAAAGCAGTAAAGTAACATGATCAAATTTGTATCTCAAGATCCTTTGGGATGCATTGTTAGGAAGGGGGTGAAGGTGGTAGGGAGACCAGCTGAGCCAGAGTCCACATGAAAGATGGTGGTGTCTCAGATGAAGGTCCTGGAGATGGCTCATGGAGAGACAGATCAGAAAAGGACTGTTTCTGCCAGAAAAATTGACAAGCCTTGACGAGACTGGATGGAGGTGGGGGCTGGTGAGGGAAAGGAAGATACCAAGGATGAATTCTGGATATCTGCCTTCAAGCAACCATTTACACAGAAGGAAAACCCTGAAGAACAGCGAACTTGGAGGTGGAAGAGAAATATGAGGGAATGAAGCATTGCAGTGATTTCTTTACTTCCTATTTAAGACCTCTGACTCTCTGGGTAGTCTGGGAGTAGAAGACAGGACCCCATGTAGATGGTCCATTCTTGTCCTCAGGAGTTTACAATGATGTGGAGCCCAGGTGTTTTCACAGCATCAACACTTATATCCCATTTCTTTTTTTTTTCTTTTTTTGATTTTTATTTATTTTCTTTATTTTTGGCTGCGTTGGGTCTTCGTTGCTGTGCGCGGGCTTTTCTCTAATTGTGTCAAGCAGGGGCTACTCTTCGTTGCAGTGTGCGTGCTTCTCATTGCAGTGGCTTCTCTTGTTGTGGAGCAGGGGCTCTAGACACACGGGCTTCAGTAGTTGTGGCACGTGAGCTCAGTAGTTGTGGTTCACGGGCTCTAGAGCGCAGGCTCAGTAGTTGTGGTGCACGGGTTTAGTTGCTCCGCGGCATGTGGGATCTTCCCGGACCAGGCCTCGAACCTGTGTCCCCTGCATCGGCAGGCGGACTCTCAACCACTGTGCCACCAGGGAAGCCCCATTTAATGGCTTTTGATAATGAATATAAATCATCCATCCACTCACCACCCAAAATGCAGGGGTCGATCTGTTTTCCATCCCAAGTTGAGCTCTGCTATCCATATTCTTCTCCTGGTAACCACAGAGTATGCAATTCTTAAGAGATATTTTAACGAGTTTTCTTGAGTCATTTCAATAAGTTCCTTAAAAGAAACGGTGTATGTTTTTTTCGGGAAGTAAACGATGGCATTTGTGCCATTATAAATCATGATGGATTTCCATATTCTCTGAACCTTTTTTTCTCTTAGAAAGGAAAATTAAGGTTGCTGTACCAGGGGATCACTTTCATTATCTTTAGCATACAAATGATCTTTTAAAAAGATTTTCTTCCTTTACATATGTACAGTATCAATGATATAATTTACATTGCATCTTTCATATTAACACTCTGATCCATCATCGCTAACAATGCAGGGTCTTTGTGTGAGAGGCTGTCGGACAAATGTTTTAGCTTGTGGGAAGAAAATTGTTAGCATTTGAATAGAGAATGGTACAGGAAGGATTAATAGACTACTTTGATGGATTAGAATGTAGGGAAATTGCTCAATATTAATATGAAAATGTTTGTGAATTGGTGGCAAGGTGCTGTCAATGGAAAATGATTATGTCTCCAAGGCCTTATCAGTTGAGACTTGACTCTTAGCTAAGACTTTCACACAGAAGACTGATGAGGGGCTTGGAAGATGGCTGGCTCAGGGAGCCTGGACAAAAAGCCACCATTCCACCAGTGGAGTCCTCCTGTCACTTTGGGTGCCCTTTCTGTATTACTGTACATCTTTATATTAACATATCTGAATATGCATTTATAATAGAAGAGAAAGGAAAGTTTGGGCAATGTATTATATTTATAATTTAGACTTTCCATTTTGGAAACCCCATCAGAAACAAGCATGTTTTTGTTGCACAGACAATCTAGCTCCCTTTAACTGAACTTTTGGTCTGTGTACAATGGTTTCCAAGATGGTAATTTTCAAGGATGGTCAACAGTTCAAAAACCATGATATGAAAATGATTGTTTAATACTAGTGTCAACAGACTCAGTCAGAACCAGCCTAATTCTAGAATGATGTCTGTGAGGTTTGGGGGAGTGGGGTATTAAAAAGTCATATTTGGGGCTTCCCTGGTGGCGCAGTGGTTGAGAGTCCGCCTGCCGATTCAGGGGACATGGGTTCGTGCCCCGGTCCGGGAGGATCCCACATGATGCGGAACGGCTAGGCCCGTGAGCCATGGCCGCTGAGCCTGCGCGTCCGGAGCCTGTGCTCTGCAACAGGAGAGGCCACAACAGTAAGAGGCCCACGTACCGCAAAAAAAAAAAAAAAAAAAAGTCATATTTGCAAAACTTCACTCTGGTGCTTTAAAAATATCTTAGGTATTAATTTACCTTTGAAAATAGATTTAGTACAGAACGTTCAGATTCATGACAAAAGGGAAACTAATAAAGCGCTGTTGACTCTACAAACAATCTGAAACAATAGCTGGCTCTTTTTGCCCATCTGATGGGGTACCCACCAGTGTCGGGCAGCCTCATCCTGTACCGGTGCGGTAACCCTGTCATTCATTCTCCCTGAGTGTCATCAGAGTAGAAATGACAGCCTGGGCAGCGGGAAACACTGCTCTTAAAATCAAGGTACTGTCTCTTCCAAGAATGAAATGCTCAACAGGGTCCTTGGACTATATGTTTCTGATTTAAGTTTCATATTTAATGCTAGAGCAGACTTTTCCAACCTCAGTACTATTGGCATTTGGGGCAGAAAAAGTCTTTGCTGTGGGAGCCATCCTGGGCATTGTAGACATTTAGCAGCATCTCTGGCTTCCACGCACTAGATGCCAGTAGCATCCGCCCCAAGGTGTGATGACCAAAAATATCTCAGACACTGCCAAACGTCCCCTGCAGCACAAAACCTCTCCTCCCACCAGCTGAGAACCACTGGGCTAGAGACAAGAAAGGTAACATGAGTTACGCAGAAATATTACTGTTGGAATTAAAAAATATTTAGTGTTAAATTATTCCCTCCTTAAAATACTGTAAAAGGTGAGATTCCATGACGTTTATTTGCACAATTTATTTATTGTTTTATTTACACATTTTTAAAACAGGAATACTAGCAAATGTCTATTGAATGCTAGTGATTTCCCGAGCATCAAACACTTTAACATCATTATATGGTCCTCAGAATTGGGTGAAATGATTCCTATTTAACAGGAACTGAGGCTTCAGGCATTAAACCACTAGCCCAAAGTCAATTTGCTAAGATGGCACAAATGGGTCCCAGAGCCGACTGACCCTGACAGCAGTACCTCTTCAGCACTTCTGTGTGTTCCCGGCAGTGAGGTCCTCACTACAAATGGCTCCATTGTGCCCCTCACAGCCTCCTGTGCTTGGTGAATCTCAGCCTCCACCCATAACCCCTAAATGGAGCTCCGAGAGGCTGCCTCTTTCCCAGGCTGCTGAAGGGTCGCCAGGCAACATGGCAGCGGGGGCGGAGTGTGTCACAAACCCCGGGGTCCTGTTGGAAAGTGAAGCATTGTTCAGCTCTCCACGGCGCCTTGCACCTTTCCTGCTGCATTAGGCTGACATCCCCACTGCACGGATCCACTCCTGCAAGATGCAGAAACCTGAAATAACAACCCTAGGTATAATCAAAGAGCCTAGAGACTGTGCAGTGCTTCCTCTTTCCCCGTAGTCTCTATAGGTGAGACGCCCTAAAATGGTGACATCACTTCATCCTGGCCTGGTATCTAGTAGTTTTAGTCTAGTTGGCACAGTTAAGTATGGAGCCTGCACAAAAATAAATGCACATCTGCATACATATGCAAATTGACATAGATTTTCAGGAAGGTCATCGAACCCGCCAAGACTTCTTTCCCTAGACTCCAGATTAAGAACTCATTTCCTGACAAGTATGTGGGCTCTCCAAGAATTTTATCCTAACCCAGAGTAGCACCTTTTTCATTAAAAAAAAAAAAAATCCATTTTGGACATACTGGGATCTAATTTATGGAAATGAGCAGTTATAGTCACCAGCAAGGATACGCTGGGGAGGAGAGGTGACAGCCTCCCCTGGGCCTGGCGATGTGCATTTAAGAGGGATGACAGTTCGCGAGGCCAGCTGTGGCAGATGTGTCCCCCGCGTGCCCCTGGGATTGGCAGCTTCATTATTGCTGTCGTCCGTGTTTGTGGAGTGCCGACCCTGCGCGCCGGCCAGGCCTCTCCCAGGTAGAGATGTTCATTGTAAGCTATTAATTCCCAGGCGAAGACAGAGTCAAGATGGAGGGCTGGCAGCTCTTAATGCCTCCGCTGGACTTTCTGCTTTAATTCCTCCTTGTCTGTGGCCCAGGAGTGCCAACCTCCATCCTGTCTGTTGCCGTCTTGGCCCAGATTCCCCTCTTTTTTTTTTTTGAATTAAAAACTTTCCCCTAAAGTTATACATGTTCTTAGTTCTAAAAAAATTCAATAAAGCTCCCCCTTGCCTCTCCAAGTTCCCTTTTCACTCACCCCAATCCCACTCTCTACAAGTGACTCATTTCTTTCTGATGTATCTCTGTGCACATATTTCCATGTTTTCTAAATCACGTCTGTAGAGCTTTTTCTTTATTTTGAAATCTAGGTATTGTCTGTTAACTTTCCACTGTAGAATATGAGGCTCTGGCTCTTAATGCATTTCCCTACCACTGCCCCCAGTACACACACACGCCTGGCAACACAGGCCCCCTTCCAGCCACCTTCCTCCCAATGAGTTATGTCACAATTTGTATTTAGTTCAATATTTGGCACTTACCTCATTTTGATAATGTCAGTATAACCCACGATTGAGCCATTGATTATATTATGATTACATTTCACTCTTGTATAACTTTTTGTTTTCTCTGGAGTTGCTAATAGCCTTGTTTTCTAGGTACGTCTCAGTAATTCACCTGCAGGCTATCAAAACTGTGACTGTCTTCTCAACATTTTTAAACACATCTGTTATTTCATCAGTTTGGGATTCTTCTAGGAGGCATCCCTGTGGTCTCCAGCACCACTCCATTCTCCTGCTCAGTCTGGACTGGCTGCCCTCTAGACTGCCTTCCTGGTCTTTCTTCACCATCATCCCAGGGGAACCTTTTAGTCTCCTTATTAGGTTAGATCTTTGTTTCCTGTCGCTATCTTTTGGTGGGCATCATCTAGTAACTTCTGATCGTGGGTTCAGGTCACATACATTCTCTGAGACTGAAAATGCCTTTTTCCTAACCTCACCAACAAATGTCAAGGTTGCAAGTGACCCCATTTCAAAACATCATAAAAACCTCTTACAGTTTCCCCTACCTTACTGCTCCCGGGGCATCAACATGTTTTTGGAGTCATAGACTTTTTCCAGCTCTTAGGAGCATTGAGTATATCCCTGTAATCTATTTCTCACTGACGTCTCAGAACTAATAACAACCTACATTGTATAGCCCTTTACTGTGGAGCAAGCACTGCCATAGACATACCTCACTGCAGGAGGCAGGTAAACATTACTAATGTTGTGTCTGAGGAGGCTGAGGCTAACTCGACCGCATAAATGGGGTCTAGGACACAGGGTTCTGACTCCCAGGGAGTGCCAGAGAGCTTGAGAGACCAACAACACGTGTGCTTGTGGCACCAGAAAAACAGAGGCACCACAGACATTTTTGTTTTGAAGAGCTTAGCCAGAATTTTGCATTAAGAAATTCTTCCAATGAGCTATTTTTTATATCAGCTAACATGTTTTGGATAAGTTTCATATTTTATGGTTTTATAAGTTTTTGAAGTCTATATGGTAGGTCGAGGGAGCACCATAATATTTTCAGGGTTTAGGGCTTCTAAAGATCTTGATCAGGTTTGCTTCAGGTTAGATGATTTGCTCCCCCATAACCCCACACCCACCTACTCTACCTTGATTAAATGAAGTTAATTTCTATAACTATGCTTAAGTTAGGTCCATCTTAGAAAACTAACTTTTAGCAATTGACCAAAAACTCCTGCAAGAATGTTCTGTTGACTGAACAGTTTTGCAGTTGAAAAGGAAGGAAAGGGTTTTATATCCAAATCACCAGGAGAGAATTTTCAACATGTACTCTCTCTCTCTCCCTGACATTTTGCCCTGATCTTTATTCCATTTCCTTCCACCATGCTAGGGGGCTGGTGTTACTGACGGTGGTAGGTGGGAAAAGAAAAAGTCAAAACAGTAGAATTCCACTGACCTTTATCAGAGTTTATGAACCACTTTTGGTTTCCAGGAAGAGGAAAGAGCAAGTGCAAAGGCCCTGTGTCCCTTTTGAGACTCCCATTCCCTCGATGCTCTGCTTTCTCAGAGAGCAGCTAGCTAATTTTTAAAGTACTTTTAGAAGTAATTTAAGGGGCTTCCCTGGTGGCGCAGTGGTTGAGAGTCCGCCTGCCGAAGCAGGGGAAACGGGTTCGTGCCCCGGTCTGGGAAGATCCCACATGCCGCGGAGCGGCTGGGCCCGTGAGCCATGGCCGCTGGGCCTGTGCATCCGGAGCCTGTGCTCCGCAACGGGAGAGGCCACAACAGTGAGAGGCCCACATACTGCAAAAAAAAAAAAAAAAAAGTAATTTAAAAGGTAATTCCTGTTGAAGTACTCTGGATTAATGTCGTTTAAACATAGCTTGAAAAACATGTTTAGAGACTATACCTTAATCCAAAGAGGGAAGAGAAGTAGTGGAATTTCTGATCTTGGCAGGCAGGGGACTTCTGTATTTTTTCAGCCATGGGGAACAGCCCATCTAGGGAAGCAACAAGGTACAGATGAAACAGGAAGTATTTGAGATCAGGAGGCTCCTCTGGTAACCCCTGTTGTCCTATCCTGGCTGCATGATCAGAGTCACTCCTTACTGTAAATAGAGATAATATAAAACAAAACAAAACATGCATGCCTTAACCTGTATCTCAAATGCAGAGGGGATAGCAAAGTGCTTTGTAATGAGATACAGTATGTGAAAGACATTTGCATCCCCATAAGCATCAAGTGCATGTTAATTTCAATTTCATTTCTTAACATTTTCATGCCAACATATAGTACTCTCACATAACTCCCTCACAGAAGGTATATTTCTGTACCTCATTTTTCCATACCTGCCAAAAACCAGATTTTCTTTCCTTGGATGCAGTCTGCATAAAATTAAATGTGTGTAAGTGTGTGTATCAGTGAGGGCTTGGGGTTGCAAACATAGAGGTGGATTCTATTATCTTAAGTAGAAAAGGGAACTTAGTCAAAGTTTATCGGGGTGTGTAGAATTGATATTCAAAATAGTAACCGATAGGACCTGGCACTGTCCAGTCAGAAGGGGGCTGGAACAGGTTCCTGGTGGCCTCCTGCTGTTCTGGGCATTAACCCCTAGGTTTCCGGATGATGGGGAAAGCTGGGCAGGTTACAAGGAAGGGGCCTTAGCCAGGGCAGCAGGTAGATACAGTTGGGGAGCTTGGAGCCATGGCTATTTACTGATGGGAGCAGAAGTACTTCAACATTTTCACCTCTGGCACGGGTTCACTAATGCAGATCCACTGAGTATCAGCTCTGGCTGAGAGAGAGATCAAGAGAACCAGGCTGGAGAAAAATTCAGAAACCCAGATAGGAGGGATAATGCCTCCCATATCTCTAACAAGACCTTCTGGAGAGGCCACTGTCACTGATTCTGCACATCACTGCTGTGAGGGAATTCCTAACTGTGCCTTCATCTTTGTGGCATTCATGCAGGATGCAAAGTCCTGCATGGGAACATCAGGCTGGCTGAGGGTAGGCATGCCCCCTGCCTGCCAGGGAATGAGGAGGGCAACGTGACTTCCTACTACGACATAGCCAACGGGGATTCTTCCAAGGAGAAAAGGGCTTTGGATGCTGTGTATCCAATGTCCACTAGAATGAAGGTTTAATGTTGGGACAAAGATGCTTTCTGTAAGGTGGTCTCTAAACCTGTTTCTCCTTCTTTCCTTCATCAGGAGAGGAACTCTGTAAACAAATCATCATTGTCGTCACAAAAAGACCTTAAAAAACCACGAGGTGATGGGCAGTGTGTTACCAAGCTCAAGGTCACCTTGGATTTTCATCTTTACTGCCATGCTTTTCTTCTCATTAAAATATTTGACAAGAATTATTTGCGTGGACGAGCAGCTCCAAGCACCCCAGCCCCACACTGTTCTCACAAAGATGTTGTCCTGTCAAAGGAAATAATTGTGCCGCCAGCTGAAAACCATTATCTGTGTTATACACACATTAACACAGAAATCTGGTATTCGTACCGGTACAGTGCCAGAAGATACTGCACGACTTTTTGAGGAAATAACATATATTTCCTTCCCCTTATGTGACTTATGAGTGGCCTAAAAAGTAGGGTTTACATCTTCATTTATTTCCGGATCCCTGCTGCACTTGGCAAAAAGCTGTGATCACAGTTGATGGTTGAAAATGTTTATTGAGTTGGACAGTGGTGTTGGAAATTGCAAGAACATGACTACGTGCTAAGTCTAAGAAGTTGTATATGGGAGGAGGTCAAGTATAGTGGTTAGTGTTACAGGCGGCATGACCAACTGTGCCAGTTTGCCTGGGACTGGGAGGGTGCCCAGGATAAAGGACATGCAGGGCTAAAACTGGGAAAGTCAGAGGCTATGGTACCAGACAACCTGGATTTGAATTCTGGTTCTACCACTTATCAACTGCGTGACTCAGTTTTCTACTTGTATTTAAAATGCAAATAATAACACATTTATTATTGGGCTTTGGGAATACATATGCTAATATGTATAAAATACTTAGGACCATGGTGGCTCAGAATACATGCTCAGTTAATGTTGACAAATAGTAAATTGTTATAATGCCTGACTATAATGTCTCCCACCAGAGTCCAGAAAATGCTTCCGTGAATATCATTCTTAGCATTTGTAAGTCTTTTTAAGATGCTATGTGTTGGGCTTTCCTGGCGGTGCAGTGGTTAAGAATATGCCTGCCAACTCAGGGAACACAGGTTTGAACCCTGGTCCAGGAAGATCCCACACGCCACAGAGCAAATAAGCCCGTGCACCACAACTACTGATCTGTGCTCTAGAGCCCGCGAGCCACAACTACTGAGCCCACATGCCACAACTACTGAAGCTCGCGCGCCTAGAGCCTGTGCTCCGCAACAAGAGAAGCCACTGCAATGAGCAGCCCACGCTCCACAACGAAGAGTAGCCCCCGCTCACCGCAACTAGAGAAAGCCCGTGTGCAGCAACAGAGACCCAACGCAGCCAAAAATAAATTAATTAAAATAAATTAATTTTTTTAAAAAATGCTGTGTGTTGTAAAATTATTTAGATGGCTGTTGTACTATCTGACTCTCCCCGTGACACATGCGTGCGCGCACACACACACACACACACACACACACACTCCCCAACACAATGCTGGTGGTTTTCATACTGGCAACTCGAGGATTTCCCAAAATTATCCAGGGGAAAAGAAAAGGAAAGTGGGGGAGGTGAGTATTTAGCCTCCACTACCTAAATAAATACCATTGGAATGCCACCGTGGCTCTGATCTCTTTGATTTCCCCCTCTCTCTGATAGAAATGTTCCTTATCCCCAATTTCATGAACAAGCTTAAATCAGTGTGTAAATATTTTGCCATCATTAGGGCCTGATTTCTTCATCTAAGTATTCAGAAGTCTTTAGTCCACATGTGAAAGAACACAGAGGCCTTATCATCTTACATGGAAACCAAGGCATGTGCTGAAAGCTAACCCAGGAAGGAATAATAGTGGTCTGTAAGGCAAAGACTTGCCAGCTCTCTGAGCTCGCACTCCCCTGGGCCAACGTGGCCCACTTGCTGTTAGCCCAGCCTTGCTTTTAACTGAGTTTCGGCTACATGAGCTCAGATCATGAGGATGAAAAGAAGAAATGGTCGATAATCTGGGTGTTTTGTCTGTGCTGTCAAATATGTGGGCGTGGGGAACGTCTGTGTGGTTGAGTTCTGACTTTCTGTTGTGCAAGGCCTGAATCCTTTTTTTTTTCTCCTTAGACTATAAGATCCACTCAGGGTGAGTTACACTCAGAATTGTAAGGTAGCTGCAGTGTTTTCTTGTTTCCTCCTGCTTTTTAGAAGAAAGAAGCAAAGAAGCAGGAAGCAAATTAATGGAAACCTTTAGTTAAAAAGATGTTAAAGAAACAGGATACGATATAGTGTCAGTAAGCATTACCTGGGTTGGTGTTTCCAAGCGTAGGACACATGTCGCTGAAGGGGGAAGAAAAGATTTTAGGTGGAGCATTAAATAACAGAGACTTCCATAGCGATAAAGACTCCCTTTTCTAGCCTTTAATCCCTTTACCTCCATCTGGAAGAAAGTCTCAGTTGGGCGCTAGTATGTCTCCTAACGTCCCTCCAACACTGGCTAACCTGCCCCTTTCCCAAAGATCAGTGGCCTAAGGTTCAACTCTTCAGTGGGCAACAGAATCTCTCTGGAATTTAATAACATTGCTTTACTTGCTTTTTATTTAATTTTCATATTTGCCTTTTTTTCCATTTATGGCACTGCATAAAGTTTTTTTTTAAATAAAAGTGTGCGTATTTAAAGAAAGCTATTAAGTCATTGTAGTAAGGTCAGTGTACAGATATGGCAAAAATCATAAAGGAAATCTGTAAATAGTCCAATTTTAGGAACCAATGACCAAGTCCTTCACTGTGAAGAGACAGTGTAATCCTTTCATTCATCCATCCACTCACCCATGTACCCATCCATCCATCCTCCATCCATCCATCCATCCACCGATCCTTCCATCCATCCATCCATTCATCTTTCCATCCTCCGTTCATCCTTTCATCCATCCACCTATCCATCCATCCAACAAATATTTCTTGAGTATCTATTATGTTGTGCTGAACCCTGCGGATCAGGGGGCAAAGTCCTTGGTCTTAAGGAGTAGTAAGGGAGATAGATGGCAATCAAATCAACAAATAAGTGTATAAAATAATGTCAGAAATAAAATGAAGGAAAAAAACCAAGGGACTAGAGAGTGACAGAAGGTTCTAATTTTTTTTTTTTTCTTTTTTTCTCTTCCTGCGGTACGCGGGCCTCTCACTGCTGTGGCCTCTCCCGTTGCAGAGCACAGGCTCCGGACTCACAGGCTCAGCGGCCACGGCCCACAGGCCCACCCGCTCCGCGGCATGTGGGATCCTCCCGGACCGGGGCACGAACCCGTGTCCCCCGCATTGGCAGGCGGACCCCCAACCACTGCGCCACCCAGAAGGGAAGCCCAGAAGGTTCTATTTTTGACAGAATGGTGAGGACAGAGCCCTCAGAGCATCTGAGGAGATGCCGTTGAGCAAAGCTGGAATGAAGATGGGTGTAAACTCTCATATATTTGGAGGAAAAGCATTTCAGGAAGATGGAACAGCCAGTGCAAAGTCCTGAGGCAGGAGGGTGCCTGGGGTGGTGTGATTACAGCGGAGTGAACAAGGGGTACAAGATGTGACTGGAGGTCTGGGCAGGACTGGAGTCACGTAGGGCCTTGTTGGCCGTGGTGATAATTTTATTCCTAGTGAAATGGGAGCCACTTGAGTGTCTTGAGCAAAGAAAACATGATCTGATCTACGTTTTTAAAGGTCACTCCAGCTCCTGTGAAGAGAAGAGATGGGGAAGGGTGTGGAGACATGAGGAGGGTCCTGCAGGCTGTTCCAGGCTGTGGCTTCTACCCACAAGGTGGTGTTGAGAAATTTAAGCACCCAAGGCTGGGGACCTTTATTAACCATTTCTAAGGGATGAGTGAAAACTGCATAAGACTCTCTCTTCTTTCTACTCTGAATGGTCTCCACAGGTCTCCCATCCCAAATACACAGTGGACTGAACCGTCTGCAAGTCTAACGTGTTATAATCACTCTGTTCCACACTTCTAACTAGGTGTTTAAGAGAAGCCACATCCCCATCTCGTCTCAGCAAAGAAAGCCCAAACCTCACCAAGGACAGAATGAGATTACTAGGAGATTGCGTACAATTCTCTTAAAAGAACCTGTCATAGGGCTTCCCTGGTGGCGCAGTGGTTGAGAGTCCGCCTGCCGATGCAGGGGACATGGGTTCGTGCCCCGGTCCGGGAAGATCCCACATGCCGCGGAGCAGCTGGGCCCGTGAGCCATGGCCACTGAGCCTGCGGGTCCGGAGCCTGTGCTCCGCAACGGGAGAGGCCACAGCAGTGAGAGGCCCGCGTACCGCAAAAAAAAAAAAAAAAAAAAAAAAAAAAAAGAACCTGTCATATAATCTACCTTCCATCCGGCCCCACCCTTCTGGCACTCCAGTCCATTCACTGCTGAAGATCACCAGCGACGCTCTTAAAGTGCTTCCTTGGACTTATCTTTTTGGCTCCATCAGCCAATTCTTATGATCCGATAACAGAAGCTATGCTCAGCAAGCTGAGTGTCGGGACCGCCAGCTCACCACGTTAAAATGGAATTATCAGGCTGAAATCAGAAGCCATTTAAATCTTCAACAAGCTCTCACTACGGCTGTTGATTCAGGAGACTGTGCTTTCCCAGACACCGATAGTATTCCTGACAGATGTTTTGCTTGCATGGAGGAGGTCTCTTCAGAGGAGGAATTTACAAATATCCAAGGAGGCTGAAACATCAAGAATCTGCACATCTTTTGGTCCTGTTTCTTTGGAAGGCGCAGAAGAGAAAATGCACCCAAAACGCATCAGGGGTCCATCTTATCCTTCAGGAAAGAGCGAGACAGCCCCCTCAGAGTGTTTGCTCTGGGAGTATTCCCCAGTAAGCTTTATAATGTACTTGCTTCTTCAACTGGTGAACTGAAATGCAATCTTCTTAATAATAAGAAGAGCTACTCTATTTTCAACACTCCATCATCCTGGCATTGAGGAAGTCACCGCAGGTGTCCCCTACTCCCAAAACCTTCCGATGGCTCCCATTTCCTAGAAATATCCAAAGTCTTCCCAGGGCTCCCCCACTTTTCCTGATCTGGTCCTCTCTTACCTCACTGATGTCATCTCCCACCACTCTCGCCCTCCCTTGTTTTCTCCAGCCACACTGGTCCCCTTGCTGCTCCTCAGAAACTCTAGGCCTGCTTTCACCTTAGGGTTCTGCACTGCCCCAATGCTTGGAATGACCCCATCCACCATATTCTATTGGCTAACTCATTCAACCCCTCCAAGTCTTGGCTTAGGAGTCTGACCCTGACTATACTGTGCCCTCCTACCCTGTTCTTCTTTTACCCCGACCTTTCTTTTTTCAATACTGCTTTCACCTAAATTCCACATGACAGTCTTATTGTTTATTATTTATTGTCTTTTTCCACACTAGAGTATCAGTTCTACAAGGTCAGGCATTCTGTTGTTGCTGTTCTGTTTTGTTCACCAATGTATCCCATGTACCTCAAATAGAGTCCAGCACGTCGTAGTGCTCAGTAAATAACTGTTGAGTGCGGAATGGCTCAAATCTGTTGGGTGCTTAGTATGCACTCTTATTATGCTGCGCACTTTACATGTGCACATATAATCCTTAGCAATCCAGGAGAAAGATAATATTAACCACACTTACAAGTGAAGAAATTGAAGCAGAGAGAGGGGGATTAACCTGCGAGGGTCACACAGCTTGTAGACAATGAAGCCAGGATTCAAACCCAAGCAGTTAGTCCTAGAACACTAGTTCTTAACTATACCAACCAAATTGAAACAAGCAATGCCAAGAAGAGGATGTGCACTAAGCAGTTTTGCTTATGGTAGACATCTGCTTGCTGCTCCTACCTTCGTTCTCTTCTTGACAACTGCACCCAGTATTCCTCTAGGGAGTCATTCCTTCCCCCACTTTCAGTCTATGGGACTCTATTCCTGAGCAGGGACAAAGCTCTTGCTGAGAGAAAGCCAGTCAGTACTGGTGATCCTCAGGTCTTGGTGATTGGCTCAGGGGTGGTCATGGGACCTGATCAGCACTGAGAAAGCTGGGACAATATGGCTTCACTGCTGCAGGACCTGGAGGCTAGGAAGACGGAAAGCTGGTGGCACCGTTTTGTGAGATTACAGGGAGGCGAGTCTGCGTGAGAGGAGCACCAACACCCAGGAAGTAGAGTCAATGAACTTGAGAGAAGTCCTGAGGCTGCCCACTGGGCTT
Source organism: Mesoplodon densirostris (assembly GCF_025265405.1). Lineage (NCBI taxonomy): Eukaryota > Metazoa > Chordata > Mammalia > Artiodactyla > Ziphiidae > Mesoplodon > Mesoplodon densirostris. The sequence continues at coordinate 36,093,171 of NC_082679.1, read as the reverse complement.
GTCTGAGGCCCTGAGAGGCTCAGCTCTCTACTCCAGCATCCTCTGTGGATAAGAGCGTCTCTCTGCAGAAGAACACCCCTTTGGTTTTCTGCTCTCATTTCTCTTTTCCCTTTCTTTCTCCCTTCCTTCTTCCTTCTTTCCTTCCTTCCTTTTTCTTTCTCTTTCTTTCTTTCATTCTTTCCTTTTCTCTTTCCTTCCTTCTTTTCTCTCTTCTTTCTTTCCTTTCTTCTTTCCTCCCTCCCCCTTTCTTTCTTTCTTTCTCTCTCTCTCTCTCTCTCTCTCTCTCTCTCTCTCTCTCTCTCTCTCCCTCCCTTCCTTCCTCCCTCTCCCCCTTCCTTCCTTTCCTTACATTAACTGAGTGGCTACTATACACCAGAAACTATCCTACATTTAAATACATCATCCCATTTTTGCAGCAACCATATTAGGTAGACACATTTAATATTCCCAGTCTATAGATGAAGCCAGGCTAGAAAATCTGCACAGGGTCACCCAGTTGACTGAGTCCAATTTGAAACCCAAGCCATCTCACTCCAACCCATGTACCCTTAATCATTAGGCAAAACTTCCTCCCTTGTGGAGTACAGGGGTTTGTGTGGGGCAGGCCAGAGTGAATAGAAGAAGAAAGGGTGGCTACAAAGTCAGCTAGTGCGAATGCAGGTAGCAGTGTAAGGGGCACACTGGCATAGTGATTAAGAACCAAGCTTTGGATTCAAGCCAGCTCTGGTTTGAATTCAGCCTCTTCCATATACTAGCTGTGTGGACTTGGCACACTCATTAACCTCTCTGAGCTCTCATCTATACCATGAAGATCATAGTCCCTATCTTGAAAATAGGTTGCCTGGTTTAACTGAGAAAATGGATACAAAGCATGACTCTGTTATTTGGTACATAAGTGAAAGCCACTATGATAATAATACTTATATATAATTACTGTTAATAATTATAATTAATTAATAATAATCTGATTATTCGTAGTCACCCTTGGACCCCTCAGTCCCAGCAACAGTCATCTGAAGACAGAGAGCAATGTGGGTTTTCTCCCCTGTGACGTTAGCTGAAACCCTCCTTCTAGCTTTACCCTTGTAACTGAAGACTACTTATATACGACTGAAAAACATCCACTTAAATTATGCCAGTTGAATTTTGTCAACCTTAGGAGGGAAAGTGTATGATGTGTCTCCTTCAGGATGTGACTGTGTATCAAGAGGTGTTCTCAGAAATATGCACATGCCCCAGTGAGGGGCAAATTAGTCTGAGTCCTTCTGCGGGTGATGTCAAGCAGACAGCTCTTTCAGAATTAGCAATCTGGCTATGAAACCACTGGGATTGTGCCACGGGCATAAACCTTTGCAAGCGGGGTAGGGGGGTGAATAAGGAGGGTTGTACAAACAGAAAACATCTCCCAGATCTCAGATTAATGCAGCTGTGAAAAATAGAATTTTAATACGTGTGTTCTCCAAATGGAGGCACTTTTCTTGAAAAGACTTTCTTTTCCATCCTGAGAGAAACAGAATGTTTTGGTTCAGCAGAAGCCCCAGCAAAAATATTTTCTAAATACGTGTGTTTTCTGCGTGTCAGTTTCATTGAATGTTGTAGATGATTTTTGAGCCTCCGTGGGGCTAAGAGCTCCCCCAAAATGCTTCTCTCCGACCTGAGCCATCAGAAGTCACCAGACCTGTTTTACATTTGGGGGTTTCCAGCTTCCCGCCTTCCTTCCCCACTTCCTATGACTTTACGTTTACAGAAGAGCTTTACGTTTGTGAGTCAGCACCAACCAGAAGACCACTTGAAGTTAAAACACTTTGCCAGTTTCCATTTTCCTCACAGCATTCCTTTCCGCTTCTAATCTTTCTTTAAAAAAAAAAAAGGAGAAAGAAAGAGAAAACCTGATTTAAGAAAATTTGATCCATTTGGAGCAGACTGGCCCCAGCTATTCCTTCCTGTGCTCCCCGAGACAGAAGGAGTTGAGACAAGAGGGCCTAGAAGATTCTGGAGGGATTGGGGTGGGAAGGAGAGATGCCAAGAGAGGGCAAGGGTGAATGGGGCCATCTCCACGGGGGATGTTCAATAACTCTCTTACTCTTTATGCTGTGGGACAGGGTCTCATTTGCTCAATTTGGGGTGACAGCAGCCGTTTTTGTTCCAGTGGAGCCGGAGTTTTAAATAAGTGCAGCTCTCAGAGGCCGCAAGCCGCATTCGTTATCTTAGCCATGGGAGGGCATGGAAATCGGAGGCGTTTTGGCAAGGGCAGCATAAATCCAATGTTTGTGAGGGGCCGACCCAGCCAGGGAGGAAGGAATGCACAGTTTTCCTCCGACGGTGTGATTTCCTGCTTCTCACTGGAGTGGTTGTCTGGACTCATGCAGAAGCAAAATGTGCATCAATTACTTGAAAGGAAACCAACCCTATTCCTAAAGGTTTGGCAGCAGAAATATTCATTGTTGAGAAAAGGGAAGAAAAAAAAAAGCCTAATGAACTCCCCTCTCTTCGGTATTTCCAAAGGTCTCTTGTGTTGGTGGCTGCTTTTTTTTTTTCTTCCAGAGTTCTTAGGGACTCTCATTAACCCCTCAATAAATGCTACTTTAAGGGCTTGTAACTTTGTCATTAAATCTTCACTCCAAGATGAATTAAGGCTGCAGCCAAGAAATGCCTTCCCCACCCCTACCCCACAACCAGCATCTTTACAATTACCCAAAAGGCAGGAAAACAGATTTGTGGGCGATTTTTAGTACTCGTTTACGCGCCTTCCTGTCAAATAGTGATTAATTCAGGGCCACTTAAGTTTTCCAAACTTTCATCCATAATGGGCATGTTGACATTTTTATTTGAATCTCTTTACGCCATCCAAAATAATCTCCTTCAGCAACAGAAACTGTTGGTTAATTGCCACAGAGCAGCTGTTACCTCTTTTCCGTCGACAGCCTCTTTCGGGACAGTTTTGAGCTTGGTGCCTGCAAGAACACACGGGCCGGCGACAGAGGGTGTCAGGTGGATTGATTGAATGGCCCCCTTGTTCCTGACTGTCTGTGTCTACACCGGTATCAGGGCCAAACAAAGCCCTCCGCCTCTAAATATAGCATTTTCTTTGGCCCCGGGCCCTCACTGTCTTGTTTTTCCATTCTTCTACACTCTAAAACAAATACAAGAGAGCTCCCTTTTAATGTGACTTATTTTTACCCAGATTTGCATATTCCTTGGGTCAGTCGGAGTCCTGGAAATAGAAGTTCATGCACAATTAATCTCCTTTTCTGGTTAATTGAAGGCTAACCAGAAAACAGCTTTGAAAATTCACTCCTGCTACAAAGTCTTCTGGGATGTGTTCAGACACTTTCAGAAAAGCAGAGGCTCAGAACTGAAAGAGAAACAGGCGTCTGTGTGCTCAGATCCCTATGAGGTAGAAGGCGGCACCTATGGATCCAGGTGAGTTACCTGGACTTTCCATCTTCTGCCCAAGCCATCCAGGTTTTTGAACAATTCTTGTTCTCGGATATTTCCTTCTTGTATGTCCTGCCTTAATTATTAGTGAAGTCCAGTGAATAGTTTTTTTTTTTTAATTTTTCACTTGATGGTGTGGGAGCCCTCAGGCCTTCAGGATCCCACGTTGGCTACTGTCCTGTCGAGGTGGAGATCCTAGCACCTGGGTGTGATTGGGTGGCCCTGTTGGAGCCGTGAACCGTCTGTAGCTATCACAGACTCTCCAAATTTGTCGTCTTATCATCTGCTCTTCTCCAAGTGTGGGCTGAGCTACACCGATCCAAATATTGGGCATCCAGTTAGATGAGATCTGTTCATCAATTTTGTGTTCTAGTGCAATGAAATGACAGCCCTTACTGAATGTTGGTATAAACTGAGGCTGAAAAAGAAAAAGAAAAGGTAAAAATGGCTAATTTAAAATGATCGACCTACTCTTTTCGGATTGTAAAAGTAATACGTGTTATAATACGTTCACACAATACAGAAAAGTAAGAGAAAGGGAAAGTTCCCTAAAGTCCTACAGAAATATTTTGTAATTTAAAAAAAAGAAGAAGCATCTGGCCCAGACCGGGCCCATGTGGAGGTGGTATGGCCTTGAATCTAGATGTGATTACAGGTCGGGCTTCTACAGTTTAAGCTGTCAACCCCACCACCTGCTTCCTCTGTCTTCCAAGCATTGATAGAAACTCCAGGCAGCCTTCCAGCTCCCCTGGAAGGCCCAGCTGAGAACAGTGTTATTCAGGGACATCTAAGGATCATGACAGCCATACACCCCTCGAGGCCCCACAGTTCTATCTTTGGATCAAGCTGGACACCAGAATCCTGCTCATTTGTGCCGGATTTGTTTAGCCCAAGGTGAGGAGTTCCACGGCACGCACGTGGTCAATCATCTGCCCTCTTCTCTGCCCGGCCTCGATGTGGCCTTGAATTCTTCTCACAACAGGCTCTGTGAACCACCAGGCAGCTGGAGTGGGCACTAGACAGGTGCCCATTTGCCTTACTTTTTTACCCTTGCTCTGGAATTTAACAACTGCATTTGCTCTCAAGTTGACATTGAACTTCTTTTTCATTGCCCCCTTATGAAAAGCCTTGAGTGTAAAGTTTATTTTACAACAAAGTACCTGGAAAAATGTTTCTCCCCTCTGAAGAACTGTATGCTCAAGTGAAGTGAGGCTTTGTCATTGGTCATCATTTCACTCTTGCTGCCAGGAAGCTCTGAGTCAGATCCCAAAGTTCAAGGGTAGCAAACATAATGAGCCTTATGACTGCCCTCTTCGCAACCTTCTTTTTTCATGTCCAGAGTTTCTGTCTCTAGCCTATGTGTTTTGGTTGCGAACTGCCGCACATCAAAGAGACAAAAGTATAAATAGACACAAATTTAAAAAGTCATGCTGCCAATCTCGTGCCTTGTGAACACAGTCCTCCGTCTGGGAGCTCATTTGATTTTCCTTCATGCTTAAAAACACACCCCTGGGGGCTCCCCTGGTGGCGCAGTGGTTGAGAGTCTGCCTGCCAATGCAGGGGACACGGGTTCGTGCCCCGTTCCGGGAGGATCCCACATGCCGTGGAGCGGCTGGGCCCGTGAGCCATGGCCGCTGAGCCTGCGTGTCCAGAGCCTGTGCTCCGCAACGGGAGAGGCCACAACAGTGGGAGGCCCACCTACCGCAAGAAAAAAAAAAAAAAAAAAAAAAACACATCCATGGCTTTGGACTCTATCTAAGAAAAGAGATTGGCTGCCAGAACAATGTAAGGAGAAATAAAATTGAGTTGATGGCCTGGATATAGGATGTCTTTATTTTCGGCCTTTTGAGAATGTTCTTGTGGCCCATTTTACAGATAAGCAAGGGCAGACACGAAGGAGGACTCAGCTTCCAGGGGCCACCAGAGCCTGTCTGAGTGGCGTGTCGCTCCGGAGACCTGCCTCCAGGCTGTTGTGCTTTGCAATCTCCTGCAACCTTGTCCATTTCAACAGTGCTTCTGCGCTCTGGGTCCTTCCACATGCTGCTGGTGAGCACGTGAATTTCTACTTTGTTTAGCAGTCAGAATCGCTGAGACTTTTGAAAAGCATGAAATCTCCAAGGGAAGGAACACGTCCTTTAGGTACTAGGCTTCCAACCCCCCAATATGGAGAAACAATCTGCATACACAAAATTAGAAAAACATACACAGAATGGTTGTTTAAAATTCACAGCTGTCAACATCAAGTATTGTGTGTGAGAGAAAGAATGTACGAAACATCGGGTTAACAAAATAGCTGCAGATGGATGGGTTTGAGGCTGGGCCGGGGCTGGCATTGTCTGCACCATTTGCAGAGGCTCATTTGCATCGCAGGACAAAGGTTCCCTGTTGGAGACCCTTTCTCTCCATCCTCCTCCTCAAAAAGGCGGCTCGCCATCCGCAGTGAAGATAGCCTGCCTCCGTCCTCCCATCAGAAACCTACAGGAACGAACACAAATCTGTTATTTTAACACAACGTGGGCACAAAGTGGTGTTTTCACTCCGAATAAAGCCGGGGGAAGCCAAAGAATGGGGCCTTTTATTTGCAGGAGATACTCAAAGGAAGTAGGATTGAACTGTAGGCCAGCATGTATGAATAAAGTTGTTAGAGAATTTGCAGCCTGTGGTCTGGGAGCTCCACTGTAAGTTCGCCGACTGTCAGCTTGAAGCACTTTGCATCAGAATGCATAATTGCACCTGTTAAGGACATTTTTTGCCCAGTTCTCCAACAGAGAATAAATTCATTTTCCCTCTACATTTCATACTGCCTGGGAGAGAAGACTTTTTTTTCAATTTAATAAACATGATTGACAACAGAAAAATGCAGATTTAATTTCTTTCTATTATGACTGTATTTTGGAGTCCAGAATGCACACATGTATTTTGCTGATGATTATGCGACAGCCCATTAACAATGGCATTCATTCCGCAAATTCTAAAGGCCCTATCTTATGACTCTTGTAAGAAGTAGCTGGAAAGTGGCACGAAGAAATGTTTAAAAATACACTGAGACTAAGGACATTTTAAGCACCATGTCTAACGTGAAATGCCAGGGTAAAAAGGGCATGTCAGTGGTAAAGGCCAGCCTCTGAGGCCAGGGCAGCCTCTGAGATCATCACTTGGAAGACTGGGGCTCCCATCCCACATTTTAAGGGGGTTGAGCTCGAAATGCCTCAGTCTTTTACCACTGCCTTTGAACCAGGAACCCTTTGAACTTCAAACTTGGCTAAGCCCCACTGGGCAGCTGGTTTACCCTTTGCCCAAGGTCACAAGGATTGTTAGTAAGAGATGTGAGACCAGCACACTGACCTGCCTGGATTGTGGGAGGGAGCCTGGGGTATCTATCCCCTTTCCTCTCTCTCCTTCCCTCCCTTCCACCCTTTCCCCCTCCCTCCCTCAGTCCCAGTGCTCCCAGGAAGAAAGGTTAAGAGTCCTCCTGGGGCTTCCCTGGTGGCGCAGTTGTTGGGGGTCCGCCTGCCGATGCGGGGGACATGGGCTCGTGTCCCGGTCCGGGAGGATCCCACATGCCGCGGAGCGGCTGGGCCCGTGAGCCATGGCCGCGGAGCCTGTGTGTCCGGAGCCTGTGCTCCGCAACGGGAGAGGCCACAGCAGTGAGAGGCCCGCGTACCGCAAAAAAAAATTAAAAGAAAGAGTCCTCCTTTCCCATATGGGTGGGGAGTAGCAGAGGAAAGATGGCATAACTGAGGCTGAGAAACTCAGAGGACATGGTGATTTCTGAGGCTGTGGCCTGAGGCGCCATGAGTCTGGGGGTGGTGACTGTCCAGCCCTGCTCCAGAGAGGGGCCCCATGATGTAACTGAGGGCTTTGACACCAGCTCTTTAAATCAGGGGCTCCTTTAGGGGCGCCCCACTGCCATTGTTTCTAATGGCCTTAATCCCAGGCCTGAGGGGCAGGTTCAATAATTTTTCTTGTTTAACCACTAAAGAAACCCTCATGTTTTAGTAGAAGAGAAAGGGAAAAAAAAGGAAATCTCCCAGAGCATAGATAATCCCCTCTTGATCTGGTCTCCCCGGGCCTCTGGCTTGCAAAGCTAAGCCTTCATGATGGTTCCGGGAAGATGGGTGTGGGAATGTCCCCTCTGGGGTTTGGGAGAGCATGCTAAGGAGTGGGTGTCCCTGCGAAATCTTCGGAGACCTCAGCCCGCGCCTGTCAGTGACAGCTGTGAGTGTCACCTGGTGCAGAGCCGCAGACTTGTCTCCACAGCGCTTGCGGGGCGTGGTGTCATGTATTATGCGTCCAAACGAGAGGTCGGATGAGATCATCAGGGTGAAAGAGCTTTGTAAGCTCTAAAGCACTGGACAAACGTCAGTGCGTTTTCATTATTAGTAGGACAGTCCCTCTTCTGCCAAGGAGACTATTAAAAATTTTTTTTTGGTCTGAGTTTTTTTTTTTTCTTTTTTTTCTTTGCGGTACGCGGGCCTCTCACTGCTGTGGCCTCTCCCGTTGCGGAGCACAGCCTCCGGACGCGCAGGCCCAGCGGCCATGGCTCACGGGCCCAGCCTCTCCACGGCATGTGGGATCCTCCCGGACCGGGGCACGAGCCCACGTCCCCTGCATCGGCAGGCGGACTCTCAACCACTGCGCCACCAGGGAAGCACCCCCCCCTTTGTTTTTATTTTTAACAAATATTTATCAAGAGCCTACCACTGACCAGGCGCCTTAGAACAATAAATCGGATCATGTCACTCCCTGACTTGAACCACTCCAGGGCTCCTCATTACATGCAGAATAACATTCATAAGAGAGGCCTGGCCCCGAAGGGTCCCCATCCTCATTCCCCTCCATAGCCCCCTTCCCTCCTCTGCCCCAGCCGGGGCACCCTCCTTGCTGCTCCCCAAACATGCCAACCTCATTGCACCTTAAAACTTTTGTACGTGCTGTTGAATCTGCCTGGAGGACACCCTCTTTCATCCACTCAGGTCTCCGTTCAAATGTCACTTCCTGCAGAAGGTTGCCCTTGACCATACTCTTTACAACCACCCCTATACCTGATGCTCCTTAACTTCTCACCTTGCTTTAAGGTTCTCCAAGCCCTCATAATCTGAAATTGTTGAAGATATGTGAGAGTGTGTGTGTGTGTGTGTGTGTGTGTGTGTGTGTATTGCTTGTCTTCCCCACCAAAATACATGCTCTGTGAGGTGCATTTCACCCTTGTCTCTATGCCCCTGGTACTTGGCATTCAGTGGGTGCTCAATAGAACCTGGCCCACAATGGTTGTTCAATAAATATTTATGGGATGAATGCAAAGATGAGAAAAAAATCAAGGAACTTAGAGTCCTGCCCTTTATCTCCTGGGATTTGGCTTAGAAGGGAAGCAAAGAATAAGAACACAATGTTTACTTTGTGGCTGCGTATGAAAGACTCAGACACCCAAGTTCTTTTTCATAAGAAGACGTGCCCAAGATGGAAGATCTGGTTTCTAAGGTCCCCTTGGGGCCAGAAGTTTTGGTGGGAGAGATGTAAAGACCAGGGTCCAGAGAGCCGGGTCAGAGACTTCAGGGGTGGACACACATACCGGGAGGGCCGCCCAGCTCCTAGTGACTCACAGTGACTGGACTGGTGTTACCAGTTCTCCCCACCTCCCTCTCTGTAGGTCCAATGAGAGCTACATGTGGCATCCTCTCTGCCTCATCTCTGATTGGTTAAAGAGTGAGCGCCTCACCCAAGCTGAGCCCATGAGTCTCCTTCAACCCCTTGCCACGGGTGGCCAGCAGCCCTTAGTCAGGCCAGCTAGGCCCTCCCCTAAGGATTTTCCAACTGAAACGAGAGAGAAAAACTGTTTTCCTTTCTAATCACAAAGCTGTGAGGATGTGAGGCTGGGAAGAGCCAGCAGCAGAAGTTCTAGCCTCATGGCAACAGCCACAGGAAGAGAAATGCAGAGACAAGAGGTAGTGATGGAGATACAGAGGTAAAGAGAGAAGGGCCGGTTCTACCTCCACTCCCTCCCTTCCCTCCAGTCCTGAGCCACTAAATCCCCCCTTTCTGCCTAGGCTAGCTCAAGCTGGGTATTTTTAAAGCAACCAAATGTGCCCCGATGAGTCTATTTTTAAACGAGTTATTCACTTATTATAAAATAAGCACATACATTTAGTCTAAAATGCAAACCCTCCAGGAGATTATCAAATGAAAAGTGGTCTTCCTGCCTGTCCCCCACTCCTTCCTCCGCCTCCCCCCCGCCCCCTTCCCCCCCCACCGCCCCGCCCCAGTTTCATTCCCTAGAGGTAACTGGCAACCACTTGTTAAACTGATTATCCTTCTTACTGTCATTTGACCAACTTCTGGCAAGCATTTTGAAAAGCAGCAGAAAATCTTTTGTAATTTTGATTTATCTGATTGTAATATATATTACTCTCATAGATTTTCAAACAATGGGTTATTCAGTCATTTATTTCAGTCAGCTCTGTCTGCATTAGTAAATGTTTTGACATTAGCCATTTATTTCAGAGATGAATGATTCATTTGGGTATTTCTCAACATCATAAAATAATACTGTGGGTGAGGGCATGGCTGACTTTTTGGCAGGGACTGAGTTATTCCTTTTCCCATTCTTTATACTGATCATGGTGCTTTGCATAGAGCAGGCGCACAGTATGTGTTGGAATGGATGAAGAATTTGGTGAAAAGAAGCCCAGGACAGAAAGGGAAAGAATGAAGCTTTACTGAGTGCCTTCAAAGTACCGTGGGCTTGACACGCTTTATCTCTTTTAGTTGTCGCTGTAACCCTGGGTGGCTCTAGTCTCTGTCCTTCTCCAGCTGATTCTTTGGCTTTTCATTTCATAATGTGGCTACTCCACATCTCTCCCACTAATTTGTTTTGCTTAAGTTAGCCAGGGCTGCTTTCTGTTGCTTGCAACTCAAGAACCCTAACTAACAGAGAAATCAGTGCATGAAAAGTAGGGTGCAATGGACTGGGCAGGAAACAGATGTACCCCCGTTTACAAATGAGGGAGATGAAGTTACAGAAACACTCAGTGCTTTGCTTCAGCCCACATAGCTAGAAAGTGGCCAAACAGGAATTAACTCAGGTCTGTCAGGGTACAGAATTTGGTCCTTTCCACCACTCTACAGCCAGGTGCCAAAATGGCATGTCTTAGACACTTAGAAAACAATGTTTAGATGAGATAAATCATGCACTATTCTCCTATTTACCTTTCATATCTCCCAATGTTTCATGTTTGTCCCGTTCCTCTTGTGCTGCCTTCACTACATAGTTCAGAAGAAAAGAATAGGGACCTACCAGCTATGGTGAATATTGATCATTTGTTTGTTTTAGGTCTGACTCTTTACCTCACGCAATATTACAAAGTGACCAAAAGCAGAGACTCCAGAGCCAGATTTCCTGCACTCGAATCCCAGCTCTGCCACTTGTTGTGCAACTTTGTGGTATGTGATAAGTTACTTACTATCTCTGTGGCTCTGTTTTCTCATCTGTTAAATGGGTATAATAATAAAAGCTCATGTCTCCCAGGATTGTTGTAAGGATTAAAAAGTTAACATATCTAAGACACTTAGAACAGAGCCTAGCACATAATAGGTGCTGCGTTTGTTATTAGTATTTTTCCTTAATTTATTATTTAAATTTTTAAATTACATTTTAAGGTTTGGAGGAAACTGAGCAGATGAAATGTTTTGAATTCTGCAGGTACATGTGTGTGAATTTTGCAGTTCAGAAGAGTAGCTTAGAGTCTGTGATTAAGGCATAGGTCTGGAAGTAACAAATGACTAGTAGCCGTAGGAGTATAAATAGAATCCTGCTTCATAGATATTCTAATTATTCTTTCCTCTTTGACATAATTCCATGTTTAGCTGCGTAACATTAAGCAATACTTACACAGTCGGGAAAGGGCAATTTAGAAAGATCAGACCCAATGATCTTAAAACCATGATGTATGGTTCAGTGAAAGTATAAGTAGGTCAAATACTTCTAACAGAATTAGCTGAAATTATGCAAGCTGTTATATTGGATATTACTGTTTGAACATTTTGTATAAATGGCAGTAATACACATTCGTCTTTAGAGGATGAATCAAGACTTAAAACTAATTCTGGTGAATTAAGAATTGTATTTTCCAGGAATTAACTACCACAATTTGACTGCAGCTGTAAAAATTTTATTAGGCAATACATCTGACCTCAAATTGGAAATTTGTGTTGGAACCAGTTTAGGAAATAATTATTGCTGTGCTGTTAATTTTATATTTGCCTAATAAAACACAGCAGGAGCAACAGGGTAGGGTGAATGTAACAAAAGAAAGCCCTTGGACATGCTTGAAACAAGTGTTTTCAACCTAGCTGGAACACCGACGAGGAATGAGTAGATCTGATGAACGCTGTCCTGCTGACGCTGTGGAATTAATAGTTCATGGCTATGAGACTGTGAAAAAGAAACATATTGATGTTGTTTGTATCATTCACACCAGCCACTAAGAAGCGTCACCGTGTGCATACCTTAAACCGTTTGTCTTGGTAAGGTTTAACTTCCTGACGCACCTCTAACCTAACAGGAATGCACACATACATGCTGACATTGACACCCAGCCTACCTGCGTGTTCCTGTTTGTCCAGTTTGCATTGCGAAGAGTATGAGCAGAGAAAGACCCAACTTCTCTTGGACGCGTGTGGTTGCTGTCGGCACTGTCTCTTGGTTGTGGAGAGAGGGAATTATTTCATGCAATTGTGTGAATGGATATGATGCTTCCTTCTGCTAGTATTATCTTCTAGTATCTTCCAGTAGCATCTAGTGTCTCCTAGTTTCACCTCAAAGACATAATTTGAGGTTATAAACTGTGTCCGTGGCTACTTGCTACTGTTTGCTATGGGGCAGGATTATCCAAAAGTTGGGACACAAGCTGCCTTTGGGATGGAGTATCGAATACCATAGATTCACACCACGAGAAAGTTATTCCCTTAACAATCCTCTCAGGATCCTTCTGGTTGTATCAACCAGGACATCTCAGTTTAGTGGTAGGATGTCTTTAACACCTTTTAAACTCTTGTTTACCTCCAGTTTTACCAAAGATTGGGGAGGGCTCAGGCTCAAAGCTGTATAACTAGTAGCTACAATAGTAGCTAGCTAGAGATTAATGATGTTGATTTGTTTGCCCTGCTTTTTTTAATGGCTGTGGTTGATTTAGGATAAATGGACATTGTTTTTCACTTATGATAGGGGTTGAGTGTCTACTTTTAAATAATTGAAACATAAAATAATTTAACGGATTTGAAGAAAAAATATTAGGTAAATATCAATAAGTTGTCCTTGGATAAGGCAAGGACTTGGATAAGGCAAAATCAAGAAGATTGTTCTAAGAGGCATAAACAGCATGCTCAAAGAATTAACTGGAAAGAGGTTAATGAAATGACTAGTTACAGAGACTTGAGCAGGGTGAGGGGGACCAAAGAGAGATGGTGAACACTCAGAACTAGCAACTATGGGAAGCCATTAGCCTCTGAGGGCTGAATGTGAGAGAAAGGAGGGGTTTCCCCAGAGCTACATTAGACCTGGGACTTAGGAGGTGGGAAAGAGTTGCCCCATTGGGAAGCAGGGAAGTAAATACCCTGACCTCTCTCTGCTTCCATCTTCCAACATGCTGCTGGTGACTTATATCAGCCCAACCCAACCAGAAGCCAAGGTCAAGGGAGAGGCTGGGAGATGCAGTCCTCAGAGGTCAGCCTCCTAGGGCACAGAGCAGGATGGAGAAGGAAGGAATGGGGGCTGGCAAATGGAGAAAAGCCAGAACAGTGGTGCTTAAGTGACTGAGTTTGGGACATTCTGCTGTGCTGTATAGAGAAGGGGCAAATGGTGATGGGGGGAAAGGGAATTGACTTTTGAGATCCTACCCTGTATTCTCCACAAGTCAAATATCCTTGACCTGCTTTATTTCATTATTTATATCATGAGTGGACAGATAAGATGAACAAAATTCACCTCTGAAATTCTCACCTTGCAAGAGAACAGAACCAAGTGATAAGTTATTCGCAGATGAATGTTTAGTTGAAAGCCACTGCAGGAGGGCAGCCTAGCTCACCCACTTGCTTTGTAAAGTAGAGCACAGCAGTTGAGAAGAACAGCTTAGGGACCCACCTGGCTGGGGTTCAAGTCCCAGCTCCATCATATATCAGCCATCTGATATTGAGTGAGTTATTTAATCTTTCTGTGTCTCATTTTATTCATCTACAAAATGGGAACATGACAGTTCCTACTTCTTAGGGATGCTCTAAGAATTAAGTCGGTTAATACAGATAAAGTCCTCTGAACAATATCTGGCACATAGTAAGTGTTCAATAAGTGTTTTGTAGCAACGTTATTGTAATTGTTTTGTTTTGGTTTCATTTTGCGGATGATAATGATACCCCTTCTTTCTTTGGGGCATAAGTAATAGCACTAATGCTGAGGCATAAAATAAATGAATAAGAAAGGATCTTTCCTCCCCAGTATTTCTTTTTCTTTTTTTTTTTTTTTCGGTACGCGGGCCTCTCACTGTTGTGACCTCTCCCATTGCAGAGCACAGGCTCCGGACGCGCAGGCTCAGCAGCCATGGCTCACGGGCCCAGCCGCTCCGCGGCATGTGGGATCTTCCCGGACCAGGGCACGAACCCATGTCCCCCGCATCGGCAGGTGGACTCTCAATCACTGCACCACCAGGGAAGCCCCTCCCAGTATTTCTTAACTGCAGTAAAACCTTAATAGGTCAGAAGGCGTGATACTCCAGTAACTGAGACCTTGGTTAATCAAGGAAATCAGAACTCCCTCTTTATTCTAATATCTGTCGAAATATTGGGTTGGCCAAGAAGTTCGTTCGGTTAGTGAATCTGTTTTCAATAAAGTTCTTCATGAAAATGAAAAATGTGTTTTTTATTGGTACTTAAAGCCGAACAAACGTTTTGGCCACCCCAATATTTTCTAAAATGGGCCAGTCCACTTAGATCACCTAGTGAACCCAGTAGTGAATATAGCTGAACCTTCCCTTGGAGACCAAAAGCCTGAGGGAGCTGAGACTCATCGTTCAGAAGATGTGGACTTACCCTTCTAGCCTGTGGATCAAGAATGGGTATTAGGTTGAACATCCCAGGCACTAATTTTAGAGGATTTGTCCTTAATCTATACTACAAAGTGCTATTTTATTATCATTTGTTTCTTTCTGATAAGATGAAGAAAATGCCCTAGAAGGTTAAGGTTCTCCAAGCTCAAGGATGCTTTTTTTTTTTTTTTGCGGTATGCGGGCCTCTCACTGTTGTGGCCTCTCCCGTTGCGGAGCACAGGCTCCGGACGCGCAGGCTCAGCGGCCATGGCTCACGGGCCCAGCCGCTCCGCGGCATGTGGGATCTTCCCGGACCGGGGCACGAACCCACGTCCCCTGCATCAGCAGGCGGACTCTCAACCACAGCACCACCAGGGAAGCCCCCAAGGATGCTTTAAGTGGTAAAAATCCTTCCTTTAATTTGTGTGTGTGTGTGTGTGTGTGTTGTGGAGAGAGGGTGCCCAGGATGAGGCATGGCTCTGACCCTTGAAGAGGCTATGATTATAATGAGGAGAGTGAGGCAAGATCCAGGTCAGACTCCTCTGACTGCCTTAAGCCTGCTGGGCCTGGGGTGCAGAGGGAGTCCATGAAAGGCACTTTCCCTTTCTGCCAGAGACAGAGAGTAAGTTGGACAGGCCAGAGATCACCTGGGTAAGGGACTCATTTCTGAGCTGGATTTGGAGGGAAAAGTAGGTTGTTGAGAATTGGAGATGGATGAGAGGAGTCATTTATGATAGAGATAATTCTGCAAGTAAAGACTTAAAGTGAGGACATTACCGAATAGGATTCAAACCCAGCAAACATCTAGCTTAACAGCCATGTGCTTTGCACACTGTAAGCAGGCTCTTGATGTGTTTGCTTTATAGAATAGAATATGACCTCCATTGTGAGAAATAGATCAGGAAATATGATTTGGGTCAAATTATCAAGAGTTTTGGATGCCAGGCCAAAGAATGAGTATGCAAGATTATGAGTTGATTTTTTGACTTTCAATCTCGAAGTTAAAAGGTAGAGAGCTTTTTCGGTGTCCCAGGTCTTAAAATTAAGAGATGGTTGTTATGGAGTTCACAGTCAGACATGTAAGGTGGTTAACTGCACAGTGTGGTGAAGGTCACAGCAGAGGGACTGTGGGAACAGAGGAGAAAGGCATCTAACTCACGGTGGGTCAGATAAAGAAGGTGTGGCACATATATACAATGGAATATTACTCAGCCATAAAAAGGAACGAAACAGTTATTTGTAGTGAGGTGGATGGACTTAGAGACTGTCATACAGAGTGAAGTAATTCAGAAAGAGAAAAACAAATACCGTATGCTAACACATATATAAGAAATCTAAAAAAAAAAAAAGAAAAGAAAAGAAAAAGAAAAAGGTCAGAAGAACCTAGGGGCAAGACGGGAATAAAGATGCTGACCTACTAGAGGATGGACTTGAGGATACGGGGCGGGGGAAGGGTAAGCTGGGACGAAGTGAGAGAGTGGCATGGACATATATACACTACCAAATGTAAAATAGATAGCTAGTGGGAAACAGCCGCATAGCACAGGGAGATCAGCTCAGTGCTTTGTGACCACCTAGAGGGGTGGGATAGGGAGAGTGGGAGGGAGGGAGATGCAAGAGGGAAGAGATATGGGGATATATGTATTTGTATAACTGATTCACTTTGTTATAAAGCAGAAACTGACACACCATTGTAAAGCAATTATACTCTAATAAAGATGTTAAAAAATTAAAAATTAAATAAAAAAAGAAAGGCTTCTGGAAGAGGGGGATTCCTGGGTAAGACATGGGGAAGGGCAATAGTTGATTCAGCAAAGGAAAGCAGAGAAAATATGCTCCGGGCAGAGAGAGCTGTGTGTGCAAAGATCCAGAGGTGAAAGAAGATGACTGTCGAGAAACAGCCAATGTGCTTCCTCCAAGGATGTTCTAGTCAGGGCGATTTTGGTAGCAAGGCACAGCAAGACACTCAAGCTAGTGCAAATAAAAATATGGGATTATCATAAGGATATTAAGGGCTCATGGAGTCCAAAGACAATACAGCCAGGTTTCAGGGAACTTAGTACCAGGGGCCAAACAGTCAATACTTTTCAACCCTCTCCCATGGGCTACATAGTTTCTTATCTCCACTTTTTCTTACCTTATCTATTTCTGTCTCTCTCTCTCTCTTCTTTGACTTCCAAGGTGGCCACCAGCCCATAACACTACTCAACCTGTCTGCACAACCCTAACTATCAGCCTCTCAGCCCATAGTCCCAGGAGAGGACTCTGATCACCTCAATTTAGGCAGAGTTCTTGGCACCAGACTATGCCATAGAACTGTCTAGAGATTTATTACCTTTGGGTCAGAACCTCTGGCCCAATAAGCTGTGGCTAGGAGGGAAGGGAGCAAGATCATACAGTACATGTCCACTCATCGGGGGCTATGGGTCTTAGTGCCCAAATCCCCAAAGGTTCTTGGATGCCACAGAAGTGTAAGCTGTAGAGAAATCCAGGGATGAGTTGAACCAGCCCTTCAACTGACTACATGGTGCCTTGCAAAGCCACTCCCCCTCCCCCCTCCTCTGCCGCCTCCCTGCCCCCATCCAATCTCAGTGTAATGACCTGAGAGCCACTTGCTTGATTGACATTCTTGTCAAGATCCACTCATTCTGGACCTAGACTGTTAATTTCATTTGGAATAGCAAAGAAATAAATAATTCAATTAGGCATTTTTCTGCTAAACCTATGGAGAGAACTAAGTGATAGGAATCTCTCCATCAAGTTGTCAGTTTTATCTTAAGCGCTCAGGGACAGAAAATGGTGGCAAATAACACTCTGTGATCGAGAGAAAGTATAAAGTGCAACCCTCCAGTCAAAATGTTAATTCTTAGAATTTTGTGTTTATCTTGATGGTTATGCTGCCTTCAATTTTATTAAAAGTTTAAGACTTTCTATGATTAAAAATATACTAATATGCTAAGAAAAAATCCTCTCCCCCGCCATATTAAAATTTATTTCCCAGGAGAGAAAATAAATTTCCATGAAACGACAGAAAGAACTAAGAGACGCGCGTTTTCTGAATAACCCTGTTTTGTTCTTGCAAAGAATGTGCTTTCAGGCAAATACATTTGTGTGCCTCTGGAGGTATGTGATGTCAGCTGCTGTAAGACAATAGTAATTAAAAAATTAAACAATTAAAAAAGGGAAAAGTTTGTCATCAATTTTAATGTTATGTTATGTGAATTAATATTTCTTCTTATAATGCAATATTCTGCAATTTATCATGCAGGCACAGTCCTTGCTTCTGCATTGTAGATAATTAGTTTACATTACTCTACAGAAATGAATTGTCGCTGGTGATCTCAAGTGCCCGCTAACAAATCACTTCTGTTAGGGGATTCATTGAGATTCTACTCAGGCCTTAACTATTGCTATATATGGCACTGTTCTTAAATGTTAAATATCCAGCTAATTAAACAAACAAACAAACAAAACCCCCCAAAACTAGATTCCTAGACCAAGAAGTCTAGAAACCTATTCCTGCGACAAATCAACACTCTGTCCTCTTGCTTCACAAGAAGGATTTGTGTTCTCAAGTATAATTTTCATGACCGATTTTCTCCCCTCCCCCACCCCCAATCCAGCCGCTAAACAAACCAGCCAGGACAGTGAAGAGAGACTTGGGACTTCTGCAGGCTGTTAATGAGACAAAATGACTCCGGAGTCTTTGCATACCTCCTCCTCTGAAACTTGGATCTCACCATGAAATACTCATGGAAAAGATAATTGACCTCAAGATCTAATTCAGAATTCCAGTATTTGTCATCATGTGTGCAAGAGCCATACTATGGATCAGTTTCATCACAGGAAAAAAAATTGGGTTGTCTGATCATGTCTGCTGAGCTCAGTACTGCAGAGCAGGTCTGTCTCACTACAGTCCTAAAGGGCAATATACATGGAGAATACAGCCTGAGCACATGGGGAACTGAGCAGGAACTAACAGAGATGCGAGCTCCAAGCATCTCTTCTCTGGGAGTTTTAGAGAGAAGACAGTGACTTATGAGACTCTGATTCACTGTCATCTAGGGATTCTCAGGAACATGGGAGTACTCCTGAAGACCTCAGAGAAATAGCAGCCCTGTCACCCAAGAGTTCCAAGCCTAAGATGCAGCTAGATTTGACCGGGGCAACAAGCATTTATGGAGTGCCTATAAAGGGCTCCACGATTATGGATTCTTAGGTAGAATTATTAAGAAGTACAAGTCTGGCCTCTGCATTAGAGGGACTTATAGTCTAGTTGGGGGAGAAAGGTGAGCATAGGACAAAAAGAAATGGAACATAAGGGCACAAATATTGATTATTGATTAGTTTAGCATTTCCCAAAGTTCAAATGATTTTAGATGTACATGGACACAGCATTAATGAGTTAATGAGAAAATTAACTCATTTCAATCTCTTCTCAATCTTTCCATACCAACAAGAGAATCTCTAAGTTTGGTTGCTATTATGTCTTTAATACTTTGCTAACTCTTCCCAGCTTCCCTTTTAATAAGAAAAGAGCAGGTTTTAAGGTACAACCCTAGGCACAACCTTAATAACAGTATTCTTTTTTTTTTTTTTTTTTTTTTTTGCGGTACGGGGGCCTCTCACTGCTGTGGCCTCTCCCATTGCGGAGCACAGGCTCTGGACGTGCAAGCTCAGCGGCCATGGCTCACGGGCCCAGCCGCTCCGCGGCATGTGGGATCTTCCCGGACCGGGGCACAAACCCACATCCCCTGCATCGGCAGGTGGACTCTCAACCACTGCTCCACCAGGGAAGCCCAATAGCAGTATTCTTGTCTGTCTTTATTTACATTCCATTTATGCCAAGTGCCACTGGTTTTCAGTTTATAATTATGACACAAAATTTTCTTTTAAAATAAACTGTTTAAGTAAAAGTAGTGAATCTGTTTAAAGAAATGTGTTCAGTAATTAGTAGCCTAGATGGTAAGTGGTTATAGCAAAAAAAAAAAAAAATGTGAAGGTGATGTAGGTATGTCTGAAGTTTGGGAAACTCAGGATTACTGGAGTCAAGCATTAAACCCAGATGACCAAGAGGGACAGGTCAGAGGAAGTGCACGGAAGGATGAAGTGAGAGGAAAAAGAGCTGAGGAATCCAGCCTGGGAGAAAAGAGAGGAACCATGGACAGCGTGACACTGTTTGACCTTGTGACTTGTGGCAGTGAGGGAAGAAATCCTGGGCTAGAAGTCTAAAGATGCATGAGTGCCCTATCGAGCCACTTCGCTGCCCTGACACCTATATATACACTCAGACACCTGCCCCCATCTCCCACAGGTAAAGACAAAATCCAGTATATTTACATCATCCTTTTAGCTAGAGCTCAGAGACAAGAGCACACTTCCTCCCCAAGCTCTAGTGGGAGACTTAACATGCATCTAACGAGCAATCGCTGTGCACAGAAGAAGAGTATGCTGATTGGCCAGCTTGAGTCACATGCCCACCGCCACAGCCAGGGAGGTGGGGCTATGTGATTGGCAGCCTCAGCAGGTGTGTGTCAGTGCCCCTGAAGTCAGAGACGCTGAGTAGAAAGTAACAGATATCCACCACCAAGGGGTAAGATGTCAAGAGACTGGGCAGAGAGAAGGGCCAGAAAAATATTTTCTTAGTACTTACTCTTGGCTCAGATCACAGACTAGTTCCCTCTCCCCACCTCCCTCTAGGTACCCAGGGCCTTCACGTTCCCCTGCGTCCCTGGAAGTCTTCCCCTAGACTTGCCCTAGTAGCATTTTTTTTTTGCGGTACGCAGGCCTTTCACTGCTGTGGCCTCTCCCGTCGCGGAGCACAGGCTCCGGATGCGCAGGCTCAGTGGCCATGGCTCATGGGCCTAGCCGCTCCGCGGCATGTGGCATCTTCCTGGACCGGGGCACGAACCCGTGTCCCCTGCATCGGCAGGCGGACTCTCAACCACTGTGCCACCAGGGAAGCCCCCTAGTAGCACTTTGAACTTAACCAAACAGCCAGGAAGCACATGTTAGAGGTAACTGTGTCCTGACACTATGTGGGGCTTTTCACGGAGTGATCAGAAGTTGGCCTGCCATGTGATTCTCCCATCTCAGCCCCCAAATTATGAGGCTTATTGCTATATATCTGAAATGGGGGACTGCTTTCCAAGAGGCATAAATCTTACCAAAAAGGTCTTCTGAACACCTCGATAGATTTAGGAGCGCTGACGGTAGACCTCTTGGATCTGAGCGTGAGACCAGGAGTTGGTGAGAACTGAACTGCAGTTCCCTTGGATGCGATAACAGCAGAGGAAGAGGACAGGAGATGGTTGGATGCTAGCTATGTGCAGTGACTTGACCACTGAAAAACTCCCTGATGATTGGGAGTGAAGGAGTTACAAAAGTAGGGATGGCTGTTAGGCAGTCATTTGCACAGCTGTGATCTAGATCTCTAGCCATTCCTCCTCTTCTGTCACCTCAAAACTTTAACAAAGGTTTACTAGGTATAGAAAGGAGTGTGCGTGTGTGTGTGTGTTTGTGTGTGTGTGCGTGCGCGTGTGTTTATAAATCTCGGAATTGCTTGTTGATATGACAAATCTCCTCATGCTTTATTGTACAAGGCTGTGAGCAGTAACCAGGTGTCTAAAAGCCACCATCTGGATGTCTAGAGCAGGGACAGTGGCCATTGCTCACCTAAAGCCTCACTCCTTATATCTGTATAAAGCCTTCCAGAACAGTGGCCCCAGGAATCACCCTGCTATCCTCATTCTTCAACGCCACCTTCTCCCTGCTGGAATTTCTCTACCACCTGCAACAATCCCTCCCCAACCCCAGGCTCCGAGTCTCACCAACCCAACTGGTGTGCAGAGGCATGGCAGGAAGTGGTGAGGAAAGGACAGAGGCCATCTCCAACTCCATGGATGCTCCTCCAGGCCCAGGGCTGTTGCCCACCCATCCCTCTCCATCTCTGTCCACTGCCACCCCTCTTCTTCCAGTAAAATGCCCAGGATACAAGATCCACTGGGTGGGTTTTCTGGAATGCAGATTGTCTGGTTTTATTGTTTGAAGATGGGCACCAAAAGTCCCTTCTTTAGCATCTCAGTGGGCCTTTGGGAGGAAGCCTTTTATTGTTTGTTCCTGCCTTACCAGTTTTCCTGTTTGCTAGAAGCAAAATCCCTTTAAAACTCAAGAAGGATGTGGATGCGGGCTTGCCATAAGGAGAGAAGGGTAGGAAAGAAGCTCTTTTCCCAGATGTCCCCCAAGCTCAATAACTCACCTCCCTGGACCCCCTTTCTAGAACATTCCCTATCTCACTTCCCTGGTTTAATCTTCTCCCTAGCACTTATCAAACATTTCATATATTTAACCTGTTGATCTTATTTGATTGCCTGCTGCCCCGAGTAGAACATCTCCTCCATGAGAATGGAGATTTTAGTCCGTTTTGTTCACTTGTGTCCCTGTAGTCTCTCCTTCTAGGAGAGCAATAAATATCTGTCATTGAAAGACTCATGTTACCTGGGCTGAGGGACCAAAACCCCAGTTGGAGAATGTAGGTATTAACTCCAAGATGGGAAGCAGACAGATGCACCTGGGTTCTTACAAAGATCTGGAATGACCATAGATTTGGGCCAGGACAAAGGATCATCACTAGGGCTCGATTCCCTGCAGCTCATAACCCTTACCCCCTGGGACCCCATCCCTGCTGTTAACTCTGCCTTGTGGAAACCCCATTTTCCACCCTGGGTACTAGGAAAGTGGCTGGTTCTAGGTGAGGCCTCACTTCCTTTGGTGGTAGAGAGTCAGGACTCGGGTTATACGGACTCATCTTATCCCATGGTTTAAGGGTGTTATGGGTTAAATCGGCATTTGAGGATTTGCTTGGGACACTCACCACTGGACTTTCTGTGGGAAGTGGGCCTGGCTTCCCTCAGCTCTCCGGCCACAGTACACGTGTGGGGTGGGATGTGAGAGCTGCCATGGCCAGGATGCACCCGTTGGAAAGTGTTTCTCCCAATCCCAGCTGCTTAAAGGCTAATCTTTTTGCCTCACATGGGTTAAGAGGGCAAAGTTGAATCCAAAAAGGGCTCAATTCAATCTCATTTCCTCCTCCCTTTGATCTCTTCATTTCCTATTTCACTTCCTCTGACAATTTCCTCCTTCCATTCCCAGAACAAACAACTCTCACTGTGGCACTTGGCCATTTTCAATCTTTTTCCCAGATGCTGATTCTCTTCTGGCTGCTGTTTACCATGGCACTGTGGATGTTCTGATAAATATCAGAGGCAGGGCTGGGGGCACCTCACGTCATGCCCCGTGGATCCTCATGCCCGAAACTTGGGTATAGCCAGAGATATCCGTCTACGAAGTCTTGGATCCCCCAAAAAGGACGTAGCACAATTATAACCAAGAAACTATTTCACAGTGAGCAGAGGTAAGTTTCCACCCCTGGATCCCTCAAGAGGGGCTAATGCCATGATTTCAACCATTTGTGTTTTTCTTTCCTAACTGAGCTCATAGGTAAGAACCAAATATTCCATTCCAAAAAAAAAAAAAAAAAAAAAGGCTCAGAATGTTCTAGAAACTTTTGTGTTTTTATGTTGATGTCTGAGTCTCAATGTGAAATGGTTCCTGAACTAATCATATTAGTAAAACTGGCAAGATTGAAAGAGCCATAAACACACACGCTCAGTATTTCAACATCCATTAAAATGTATACTACAGCCTCCCAGAATATTTAACAGGCTTATATGATGACTGAACGCGAATTCATTCATCTCAGTCAAGTCGAGTTATTAAGATACACATACTAAGTGATTTGTCCTGTGTTTACCCTGTGCTTGGAAAATGGTATCTGATTTGGAAAACAAAAAACAAAACTCAGAGTTGTTCTTTGTGGAAAGAAATGGGAGTCAGGACCCTACCCCATCCCCAGTTTCCATGCCGGCTCTATCACGAGCAAACTGCTTAGTCCCTGTGCGACTCAGTTGTCCATCTGAGAAATTAGGAGGGTTACCTAAACGATCTCTGATGTTCCTTCTAGCCCTGACCTCTTTAAATGTGGTAGGTGGGATAGAGGAGTGGTCAAGAGTGTGGGCTCTGGCATTGGACCACCAGGGCTCAAACCCTGCCTCTACCACTCAGTTTTCCCATCTGAAAAATGGGGATAATAATAGAAGGCTAAAGGGAGGTAATCAATGCAAATTGTGGTACCTAGGGAGTGCTCAATAAATGTTGGTTAAGTTTAGAAATTAATGTAACATCTACTAGGCAGTTTGAAAAATGGACTTCATACTTCCGCGGGCCTCTCACTGTTGTGGCGTCTCCCGTTGCGGAGCACAGGCTCCGGACGCGCAGACTCAGCAACCATGGCTCACGGGCCCAGCCGCTCCGCGGCATGTGGGATCTTCCCTGACCAGGGGACGAACCCGTGTCTCCTGCATCGGCAAGCGGACTCTCAACCACTGCACCACCAGGGAAGCCGTGAATTTCATTCTTGAAGTTAAGAATATCACACTTTATTTTTATTTTTTTTATTTTTTTATTTTTTTGCATTACGTGGGCTTCTCACTGCTGTGGCCTCTCCCGTTGCGGACAGGCTGTGGACGTGCAGGCCCAGCAGCCATGGCTCACGGGCCCAGCCGCTCCACGGCATGTGGGATCTTCCCAGACCGGGGCACGAACCCATGTCCCCCGCATCGGCAGGCAGACTCTCAACCACTGCGCCACCAGGGAAGCCCAAGAATATCACACTTTAGATACATTGTTTAACTTAATCCTCACCACAATTTTGCAAGGTAGATGGAGTTAACTTTGATTTGCAGATAAGAAACTGAGTCCCAGAGAGATTAACTAGCCCAGAGTGACACAACTATTAAGAGACAAAGCCAGGATTTAAACTCAGATCCTGACTGACTCCATTATGGGCTTCCCTCCCACCCAATCTATCCATCTACCAACTCTGGTTAATTTCCAGTGCATTCAGCATCCCTCAGGGATTCTCAGTACAGCTCTAAGTATTCAAGTCTGTGGCCATTGACTTCTCCACTCTGGGAAAACAGGAAGAGCTGGACCATGTTCTGATCATGCTGGTTTCTCTGGAGTTTAGGACTAGGAAATCAAAGTCCTGTTCTCAACACCTGTTTTCTCTCCTCCCTCCCTGAAGCTTAGTTGGCCAAGAGCAGCTTTTGTTCATGATTATTTTTTGGTTTTAATTTGCTGAGATTCAGGCTCAATAACATCACATCTCCAACATTAATGTGTATCCCAGCCAAGCTGACCCGAGTGGGAAACCAGTGTCATGCCTGAGTCTAGATCAGAGTTTCCCAACTTTGGCACTATTGACATTTGGGGCCAACAATTCTTCATTGTGTGGGCCGTCCTGAACATCCTGGAGAAAGTTTAGCAGCATCCCTGGCCTCCACCTACTAGATGCCAGTAGCAACCCCTCCCACTCTCCAGAGTGACAATCAAACATGTCTCCAGATGTTGACAAATATCCCCTCGGGAGCAAAAATCCCCGTTGGTTGAGAACCACTGGGCTAGCTAAAAGGATGAAAAGCTTAAGCTTAAGTATTCTTTTCATTCTGCCTTTGCCTCCTTCATTGCATGGCTTTTGGAGTTATTTAGGTTCTGGTAAGCAACTGTTTTATCTGGCAACATCCTAGCAGGCAAAACATTGGCCACCGTGAGATGCTTTTGGTCTGAAGGCAAATTTGCCTGGACGGAAATACGTGTTTTTGTTTCCGTGGCTAGCAGGCATGCTTTCTTCGGGGCACTTAAGGCAGCCATCTTCAAAATGGTCCCCCCAACTCTCAATGGGGCCAGTGCCCTCTGCTGGAAAGTTTGTCAGCAGCGCCTCAGAGGAGGTCGGGACACATGGTTTGAAAATTTGGAAAACAGCAGAAGTACAAAAGAATAAATGAAACAACCTAACGAGTAGGAAACTCTTGCAGTAACTTCCTTTGTATTTAGTCATTGTTTCCACAAGCTTTCTAATTTCTCAGCAGAGCTTTTTTTTGTTTTTTTGTTTTTTTTTTGTAGATTAACCAAAACTTTCTTTCCATCCTTTCATCTATATGCCCATACAGTCTTTCACTGATAATTATAATACCCACATCAACAAAGATTTACTGAAGAGCTAACCATGTGTTCAGTCACTGTGTCCCCTATATGCTTCCTCCTTTGGTCTTCTTAATAGCTCTCTGGGACAGGGGGTATTATTACTATTATTATTCACACATGAGGAAACCAAGACCTGAAGAGGCCAAGTGACCTGACCAAGGTCACACAGCTCATAATGGTGGAGGAAGTCCTCAATTCCAGAGCCCATGTCTTTAACCCTATGCTATGCTGCCACATTCCTTTATTCATCTTTTCTTTTTCATTCAATCCCAAAGTTTCCTTTCTAAATGTGACTCATTATTGATCTAAGGAAGCAGTGTATGGATGTCTGGTGTCATTTTGAATTTGCTCCCGTTTATTTAAAGCATATTTTTCACCTAATTATCCCTTTTAGCTTCTGAAACCGCAGGAAGATAAGTTGCTTTTCTCCCAATGTGAACTCTAGACACAGAATTCTAATAGCGAACTAGATTCTTAAGCATTCAAGGGCTCATGAATCTCTCTAAAAATATTATATTCGAATAACATTCATATGCATCAGAATACATCAGAATATATCCAAGACCTTGTAATTTATGGTCTCGCTTATTACTTTAAAAGCCTGGGATTCTTGTAGAATATGGTTTAGTGGGTCAAACATTCCCTTTCCTCTCATTTATCAGGCTTTTGATCTCACGTCAGTCCTGAATGTTGGCTTGCCTGGCCAGGAACCATGTGCTAGGAGATCACACACACAACAGACCCCCTTTCCTTTTAAAAACTTGTGGGGTTGCTGGTGCTACAGAGCCCCGCCTGGGTAAGCAGAGGAGGTATTGAGTTCCCCCGGTCCTCACTGCCCCTTTGTCTATTATTATTTTATAGTTTTGTTCTGCATTCCTTTCATTCAACCTCCAGTCCATAGAAGCCTGTTTCTTTATTAGTTACATATGTCTGCACCCTTTTACCCCAGCAGGGAAAGACAAAATATTCTGGAGGGCTTGGAGGCCTGGGATGGACAGCTAATCCATCCCCACCTTGAACTAATCGGCGGGCTGATGTGCTATTGTACCGGGTCCTGTTCTGTGCAGTTGAGCAGTGGGGTTTCAATTTGTAGGAGCATAAACAGATACTAAAGTTGGAAGAACGGCTCAGTCATTTGTTAGCAGAGTTCAGATCAAATTATCACAGCGGTCCCCTGCTGACAGCCTGAACAATTACCTCCTTTTTTCTTGATCTTTAAATGTTTTCTGTTTCACTTAAGCCTCAGTAAATAGTTTACTTCTCATGGGCTTCATTTATTGACACAGAGAGGCTGATTTATTTAATTTTGTTTCTCTGCTGCCTTCCCAGAAAGGAGTCGTAATGCTTTGTTGAAATCTCCCCACACCCCGCCAATGATAAGTTTATCATGGTAGGCTGAGGAAGCGGTTTAATGATGTGACTATAAATTATCTGGCTTTTTAATGAGAAGTTTAGATGCCCAAATTTGAAAGCCGATTTTTAAAGGCTTTAAACCAGAACCCGGCATCTGTTGCTCGAAGAGGTTGAAACCCAGAGTCGGAAACTGGTCTAAGGAGAGATTGCTGAGGCTCTGGGATCTGAATCCATAATTGGATTATTCAAAACCCAGGAATTTGATTATTCTTTTAAAGAAAATGGCGTACATTGTGTCCGTCACGTTTGTCCTATCTTGGCGTAGATTCATTGATGTTCTGCGTGAGTTCACCGGAATTAACTCCAACATTTGTTTTCACTCTTTCTCCCCTTCCCCCATTTTCAACCCTTGACTTTCACTCTTCCATAGTTACATTTGTCTGCTTCTTACAGTCCTACTGGGACGGATTTATCATCATTTGCTAACATATCTGTCTCAAAATCTCAGCTTTGATCAGCTTGTATTTTATAACTTACATCTGTTCTACATTTAACCTTTTGTAATGCTGTTTTTCAAAAATATTACCTGAGCTAACAAAAGAATTGTACCAGAGCAAGAGCTCCAGAGTGTAGATTAAAAAAAGAAAAAAAAAAAAGATCCCACCCGAACATACCTGCCTACATGACCATATTTTTATTACTCTTCCAAAGGTGACTTTTCATTAAATATATAAATCCATCATTTCCCCTCACTTCGTGGCAGGACTTCTGTTGACCCAAGGGCTTCGTGCTCCCTGTCTGCCCTTGTCCCATCATCTTGACCCTTTCTTTGCAAGGAATTCATGCCAGAGCACATGGCTGTGAACAGGGTGCTTCTGCTGGGGTCCGTGGCTGGACCTGGAACCAGCTTTCCTGTCCTATTGGCCCGGTCTGGAGGGGGACCAGGGGCCATGCTGACCAGGGCAGGCTGTCAACGCAGCTCCTGTGGATTCCTCTCCAGCAGGTTCTGCCTTCCAAGAGGTTTGAATTCAATTTCATTCGCTTATTTTATTTAATAAAGTTAATTTATTTTTACCGCTGAATTCTGAAATGTTTGACAACCGCCGCTCTGAATTGAGGGTACGCGTTTCTGGGTATTTCTTTATACTTTAACTGCTTATGTATGTTCTTCTACACAAGATTTTTCATATATTTCTGCTACATGTTTTCTTCATCCATGTTGATATGTGCAGTGCTAAGCAGTCATTCGCATTGTCGTAGAATGTTCCATTTTATGATGAACATTTACATTATTTCAACTTTCTTGCTATGAAGAGCAGTCAATGCTTTATGACAACTCTTCTGTATGCCTCCCAGGGTGCATGTGTGAGAGTTTCTCTAGGTTCTTCACTGAGAGGGAATGGCTGACTCACAGGATATGCACTGCTCGATTTTAGTAAATATTGCCAAACTCTTTCCCGACACGGCTGTTTGATTTTACACTCTTGTCAGTGCTTAGTGTTGCCAGACATTTTTAATTTTTGCCGACTGATAGGACTGTAATGGTATCATGCAGCGGTTTTCATTTGCAGTTATTTGCTTACTTACAAAGTTGAAATGAAATGACATAAAGTAATATTACTTATCACAGTGTCTGGCACATAGTAAATATTCTATTAATGAAACATTACTGTTGTGATTATTTTACTGAGCCATCATTTTATAGATGAGTGTCC
Source organism: Mesoplodon densirostris (assembly GCF_025265405.1). Classification (NCBI taxonomy): domain Eukaryota; kingdom Metazoa; phylum Chordata; class Mammalia; order Artiodactyla; family Ziphiidae; genus Mesoplodon; species Mesoplodon densirostris. The sequence goes on along the minus strand of NC_082679.1, from coordinate 36,064,487 downwards.
AGGATCTGGAAACATACTAGCTCTAACAGGATAGATCCAGAGAAACACAAGCAGTGGAGATGATGGTGGTGGGCAGTAGCCTGTGATCCATAACTGACTTGCTGGTATCACTACCACGTGGAAAGACTGTGGTAGTGTGGTCGCGACTGCCATCTTGAACGATGCTAGCCATCTTTTCTAACTACTTTCACACCTGCTCTGAGTCAAGACTCAAAGTGGGAATGTGAAGGTCAAAGATCAGGCTCTCTTTTTTGGCTCATGGCTTGAGGAGAGGACAGGTGGCCCTTGCTTCACCCTTGTGGTGGAGGAAATACCACCTGGGCACCAGGGGTCTCCACAGAATCAGCTGACTCAGACCTTTGGGGGGTCCCCTTCCCCACCTCCAGCCTGCCCCCTAAAAAGCAGCCCTGGAGGGCTTCCCAGGTGGCGCAGTGGTTGAGAGTCCACCTGCCGATGCAGGGGACACGGGTTCGTGCCCCGGTCCGGAAGGATCCCACATGCCGCGGAGCGACTGGGCCCGTGAGCCATGGCCACTGAGCCTGCGCGTCCGGAGCCTGTGCTCTGCAACGGGAGAGGCCACAACAGTGAGAGGCCCGCGTACCGCAAAAAAAAAAAAAAAAAAAAAAAAAAAAAAAGCAGCAGCCCTGGAGACCATGGACTTCTTTACTGGCCTTGAAAGGCTAGAATTGAGTCCTTCCTAACGGGAAGCTGGAAGAAGCCATATTTTGCAGGACATATATGTATCATCTAGATGATTGATGGTGATGATATTGATGATGAAGATGGTGATGAAAAAAAGGAGGAGAAAGAGGAGGAAGCGAAAGAGGAAAGAAGCTAAGTTGTGGTTTGTTTTTTTTTTTTGGCTACCATGCAATTTGCTCCTTCTACATGCCAAGTGCCATATGGGCATCTTACATATATTCTCTGTCATATTTGGAGCTCATGATGACTCTGTTAAGGAGGCAGTGTTATCTCCATTTTACATTCCCAGTAGGAGTCTAAGAAACACGAACAAGCAGGCTCAGGACAGCCTGGTCTGGGGGGAAGAGGGAGTCAAGATATTCCTTTTTTTTTTTTTTTTTTTGTGGTACGCAGGCCTCTCACTGTTGTGGCCTCTCCCGTTGTGGAGCACAGGCTCCAGACGCGCAGGCCCAGCGGCCATGGCTCACGGGCCCAGCTGCTCCACGGCATGTGGGATCTTCCCGGACCGGGGCACGAACCCGCATCCCCTACATTGGCAGGCGGACTCTCGACCACTACGCCACCAGGGAAGCCCTCCATTTTTACCTAAGGGTTTCTGTGCCCCAAACTCTCTCTCTTCTTTAAATTACTAGATTCATTTTCTTCTGCAGAGTCATCCATGCACTCTGTAAACTAGTCCTGTTTGGCCTTCAAACACCCAGGGCCCCAGGACAAAAACAAGTTCACCACGAACTTGAAGCGCCGTGTCTGGATTCCCCGTCTCCTTTAAGGAGCAGTGTCTGGGGAGTGAGGTGGTGGCTTCAGCTCCATCCAGTAGCACCTTGGTTAAGAAAGGCGGCTGCATACCTCTGCTACCACTCTGAGGTTGAGGTCTAACCACACACCTTTTTCTCTTTTGATTTCCTGAAGACATGGGAACGGCTAAGGTTACCAAACACACTTCTCTTGATGGGGGAGAGACTTCTTTCTTTTTTGGTTTGGTTTGGTTTGGTTGTGCCGAATTCTACCCTTTGAAAAATGCAGAAGCCCATTAGAGATTAAGACTACAAACAAGCTTAAACACATCTTAACAGCATTCCGAAAGTCCCAGGTGTAGGTGGGTCAAAGCCATATCTTGTTCTCCTAAATATTTCAACACATAGACAAACTTTTGATTGCGCTATCAGTTCGAAAAATGACTTTGAACTTTCCGCCAGTGCCACCCACTTGGGCTTTCTTAACCCCACAGAGGGCCAGCAGCTGATAAGGGGCCTGAGTGGTCCCCGGCGGGCAGCGAGGGCCTTTCATCTCACCTCGGCTGTGTACACCAGCTGTTTGCTTAGCTTGGCTCTGCTATCCTAAGGACCTTTTAAAAACCCTCCCATTTATTAGGATCTAACAACCGATCTGTAAATAAACGAGGAGAAAATGTAGATTTCGGCAGTGGTAGGCGGGCAGTTCATTCTCAGGCGGGCTGATTTCTCCCTCTAGCTCTTTATTTCTCTCTCGCTTGCTCCCTGGATCCCCTCTTCCCTGCCCTCTCCTCCTCGACCCTCTCTTCCTTTCTCCTTGCCTTCCCTGCCTCCCTTCCTTTTCCTTCAGCTGCTTGCAGATAACAAAAGAAAAATCGAATAGATGGGCTGTATTTTTGATGTAGGCTTTAAGTTCATGTATCAAGAAACAGTAAAAGCTTGGTGGCTAAGAGCCCAGACTCAGAGCCTGGACTTGACTTCTGGTAGAGTGGGTTCTCGATGTGTGACCTTAGGCAATTTACGTAACTTCTTTGTGCCTCAGTTTTCTCATCAGTAAAGTGGGGACAATAACAGCACCTACCCCATGGGGTCATTGTGGGAACTAAAACTTAGAACAGGGCTTGGCACGTAGTACACACTAAGTCTTGGCCAGTTAGTTATTACTATATTATTATTATTAATTATTAACGTGCAGAAAGCTTGGAGGTGGTATTCATGGCATCACCAGTGGTCTCTGAAAGAGTTGTCCTCCACTGAGAGACCTTGGACAACTACCTCCATGACAAGGATGTAAGCCGCTCTGCCGACCAGATTTCCCACAGTTGTGCCTGTGCTCTCATCCCCTCCAGGAGAGATGAAGGAAGAAGGCAGTGGATCTCCTGCCCTGTGCTCAAGAAGCTGACATTGTTGTCTGACCAAGCCTCTCCTTCCACACTTCCATCCCCCAGCATTCGAGGGATGGAGGGCCTATCTGGTGGCAATATTTCAAATGTGGGGAGATGCTGTGATTAGGCTGATCCATCAAACCCTGTTGAGAGCTTTTGGGTCTCATCACAGGGAGGGAATGTAATCATCTCCTGGCCATGCTGTGTCCCTCACAAGAGAATGCTGGAACCCACTCAGCTCTCCTGGACCACATGGGTGAGGCCAGCAGAAAATAGAACCCAAAGTCCTCCCCTCTCTGTTCTGAGTCCACCCTGAGGCCTCCAGATTCTCTGACAACCCAGGGCAGTTTGGATGGATTCTGTTGTCTCCCCTCACCGGTCCAGCACGTGATTAGAGGAAAGCCCTGAACCCATTTCTCAGAGAGGCGGAGCCAGTAGAGGTGGCTGACCCAAGATGCTGGGGCAAAGAACAGAGAACATCTTCTGCAGACTCCTTGGAGCCCTTTCTGCAGTGCAAGAGCAGACCAACTGAATCTGAAAGAAGCATCCCTCACGGGTTGTGTACAAACGGAAATTTTGAACATCATTTTTCTTCCTAAATGCTCAAGGGTAGTTGGCTTTTTGAAAGGACCTATAGTAAACTGAGAATCTTTCAGGATATAATTTGCAGCTTAGATGACCAGAATCAAGAGGATTTCTTAAATGAGAGCTGCACTGTGACACCTGCAACCTCCAAATGGGCTTCCCGAGCCCTAAGCAGATCTTGGGATCTGGGGTAACGGGAAGCAAAGGTCACTGAGGAAAGAGAACCACTGTCCTCGAAGATTCCTTTGCTTTAGTTAAGCTTGTGCTGGAAACTGCCTGTGCCCACAAAGTGCATTCTCCCCTTTGGCCCAGCTGGACCGTATTACCCTTGCAGTTGATTGTGGCCACTCGACTTAAGTTTTTGCCAATAAAATGTGAGCCAAGCCACATGGGCTACTTTCAGTTCCAGGCTGTAACACATCCCGGTGCGCCTCTTGCATGTTCTCTTGCCCCTTCAGACTGGCTGGAATCTGGACAAGGCAGAGACCCATCAGACAGTGACAATGCCCCAAGGCAGGGCCAGTGACCTCCACCCCAGATCCAGCCCAGAGTGGGCCAGTTCTAGCCACATCCATCACATGAACACTGCCTAGGGTTGCTTTTGGGCCACAGCCCCAGAGCTGCGTCCTTGTAACAGAAACATTATGACCGGCAAGTCAAAACTATTTCTGATCTCCCTTTACAGAGAAAGTTTGCTGATCCCAACCTCAGGGGATGACAAGGCAACGAAAAAGGAACTGAGTCCCTGAGCACACACATGGAGCAGAGGGATTGTGCACATCAGGACCACTGTGAGATGAGGAAATGGGTGTGCTTTGTTCACTAAGCCTCTGCGGTGTTGAGCGTCTGTCGCAGCTGCATAGGGCCAGTACCAGCTCCGGTCATCTTCTCTGGGAATGGCCTCAGGGAACTGTAAGTGCTGACTCCCACCTTCTCTCCCCCACCCAGGCCCTACAGTCTACTCGGCGCTGTTTCTGGAAACCATATCAGGACACCCTAAGGAGAAGGCTGGCACACTGTAGGCACTCTCTAAAATGTGGAGATCCAGCGATCCCACTTCTGGGGATATACCCAAAGGAAATGAAACCTGGATATAGAAGAGATATCTGCACTCCCGTGTTTATAGCAGCATTATTCACAAAAGCCAAGATATGGAAACAGCCTAAGTGGCCATCAAGAGGTGTATGGATAAAGAAGATATGCTTTATACATATACAGTGGAACTTATTCATCTGTGAGATAAAAGGAAGTTCTGTCAAATGAGACAACATGAATGGACCTTGACGGCATTATGCTAAGTGAGGTAAGTCAGACAGAGAAAGACAAGTACTGTATGATATCACTCATGTGGAATCTAAAAAAAGCCAAACCCAGGGCTTCCTTTGTGGTGCAGTGGTTGAGAGTCCGCCTGCCGATGCAGGGGACACGGGTTCGTGCCCTGGTCCGGGAGGATCCTGCATGCCGTGGAGCGGCTGGGCCCGTGAGCCATGGCCGCTGAACCTGCATGTCCGGAGCCTGTGCTCCGCAGCGGGAGAGGCCGCAGCAGTGAGAGGCCCGCGTACCGCAAAGAAATAAATAAATAAAATAAATAAAAATTTAAAAGCCAAACCCATAAAAACAGAGAGAAAAATGGTGATTGCCAGGGCATGGGGTTGGGGGAATAGGACAGATGTGGTTTCAGCATACAAACTTGCAATGAGTAGTAAATAAGCCCTAGAGGTCTCATGCACGGTAGAGTGAATATCGATGACCATATTGTATTATAATCATCAAACTTGCTAAGAGGCTAGAACTTAATTATTCCAACCACTAAAAAGAAATGATAATTACAGAACGTATAGAGGAGCTAATTATAGCTATAATGGCAATCATATCACAATATATAAATGGATTAAGTTAACATGCCGTACACCTTAAATTCTCACAACGTTATGTGTCAAATATATTTTAATTGAAAAAAATGTATTGAATGAATGAACGAGCTGGAGAGTAAAAGAAAGAAGGTCAAGAGAAGAGAAAGGGAAACCAGGGCACCCTTGCCAATGTAGAACAGCAGATGAGTTTTGAATGCAGTGATACCTTGGTCTGGTACACACAAGCTGCGTGGCCTTCAGCAAGTCATTTAACCTCTCTGAGCCTTACTTTCTCCATCCGTAAAAAGGGGATGGAAAGACTGAATCATGCAGTGTTGTTGTCAGGATTAGAGATAACAAGAGTAGAAGGCATAATGTAGAAGACTTGGCTGTGGTTGTCTGACATTATGGTTGTCCACAACGTGGTAGTTTCTCCGCCATCAGCCACAAAGGGAGTGAAAAAAAGCACGTACCCCTGAGAACTTTTCCAAAGTCCTGGAAGTAAATACCACTTACAAGAGATTATCGTCCTCTGAGTCATCACGTTATCCTCTAAATTAATTTGTACCCGCAGGCCTCAAATGATAAGCAAGATGGCGCAACTACTAGGGCAGCCATTTTAACTCGGGTGGGGGGGGTGACAGTTATATTTCCTACGTAAGAAAGTGCTTGCTTTGCTATATAAGAATGTGTTGCTTTGAGCAGCCAGAGTGCAGCCTGAAATTTTATGATTCTGAAAACTAGGTGGGTTTCTGCTTGGCCTCTCAAGTGGGAAGAAGTTACTATGTGTCATAATAGCAAGTTTCAAGTAAGGAGATGACAAGAAGTGTGTGTAAGTGTTGAGAAGAAAGGGCATCTGGGGCAGGCAAAGGGGACAGGTGTCATCAGGGGCGGATTTGTTGAAATAGATGCACTTTGAGTGGTATAGTGTGATGATCCAATTAGCTGTCCTTTGCTGAACACAGAAGTGTTCTAGGAGCTGCAGTGGGTACTCTGAATTTTTAGCCAGCATACAAGGTAGGTACTGATTATTCTCCACCTTCTACAGATGAGGAAACTGAAACTCGGAGAAGGGCCGTTGCTTGATTTGGAACAAACAACTGATAATGGTGGGGCCTGGATTCAAACCCTGGTCTGTAGGCCTGTAGGACCCACAGCCTTGTCTGAAATACAGTATTTTCTAGGACCTGCACCTCTCTGTGATCCAAAGCCACAAATAGTAGGCAATGGTGGATACACTCACACATTTTAAAAAATTTAATTAGTTACCCATATTTAAAAACTAGGAGACTTTATGTTGAATTCTAGACATGGGGCTTATCATGGTCAATCAGAAGATCTGGCAACATAGTGTATGAATTGCCCCTCAACAATGACTGCCTGGAACCAAGTAGAGGCTTCTCCCTTCAGGAAAGACGAACAAGAACCAATTGGCCACAGTCCTCATCATTCCCTATTGTCTAGTCTCTGCCATCGTCACTCATTCTCTTTCCTTCCTGGTCCCTGTGGGCATTTGAGTTCAAGATCCCTGCCCTAGACTCTTGAGGCCCCTACCTCAAGGAAGCAATAGCAGTCTCGTTTTGCCCTTTAGAGCATGGGGAGATGAGAATGGGTGGGAATGGTGGGTGGAGGAAGCACCGCACTGTGGATAAGTGACACAGTTTGTTCCAACAGGCAGAAGTCTTTTCTTGAGTGAGCACTATCTTGCCTCCCCCCACCCCACCCCACCCCACCGCCCCAGGGGCTCAAGAATCTCTTAAAGCAGCTTGTTATCCCACTTCCCTTGGCCAGAAGCCCTCAGTGGCTCCTACTGAATCCATTTTATTTATTTCACTTGATCTACAAAGAGTCCAGACTCATTATAGACCTTGGAAAATGCTTTCCCCCCGCCAGCTCTATGGGGAGATCTGCTAACTTGATCAATAGACCCAAACTTTAATTTTTCTTATACAGCTAAGGCTATAGGATGGGTGGAGGGGAGTAGAGAGGGGAGAGGGAAGAAGTCTTAAAACAGTATCGTTATAATTTCCCTTTGCCTAGAGGAAGAAACCATGTTGCTTCAATTTTGGCATGAGTTAAACTCGATGCAAACATCGCTGTAAATGGGTCAGGCAGTCAAGAAAGCCAACAGTTGGCCGCATTTGTGCTAAATCCAGTCTTTTTGTTTTTGCCAGAGGGGAAAAAAAATTCTAATTTCTATCAGTCTAAATTGAGTTGGGGAGCATTATCAGCTGGAAGGACCCTTCTGATTTGACAGGCCCCACTGTATGATGATTAATTACTTCTCAGCTTCATTGGACTTTTCTAATTTCCTTTTGCCACTGGCTGGAGGCACCGCGCGATAAGTACTGCTCTTATTATTTTGTGCAAAGGAAAATGTCTATTACGGTCTGTCGTACAAGCAAGCAGAATGAAAAGACAGCCGATCAGGAAACTTGCAAGCTCCTCTATCTTTATTTGGTCTCCCCTGGCCTCCCTTCCTCACTTGTTCTAAGACAGAGGTGGCCACACACGGTTTCCTGTCAAAATAAGAAGATAAAATCATAATCTCTATCAGAGTACTTGACATTTGGAAATTTGTATAATGATTTCACGGGATTTAATCCCCCAGCTCACCACAAATCCTCCTCCAAATGCAAATGCAACTAAAATATTATACTGAGAGATGCAGGGCCATTCTTCTTCACCAGCACATTTATTTGGTCATAAGTTCAACTTGAGGGATGGCCTTATTGTATACAATCCTGAAATGAGGACAATAATAATAACGATGTTAATAATAGTTATTATTAAAGAACCATAATTGAATTTGGAAAGAGAACATTTTTCTAAGCGGACCAGACACCTAAATTATAATGTGTCGGTTTCCAGGGGCCTCTTGCCTCAGCACATGACAGCTTATGTGACTGGTGGGCTGGCTGTCTCCCTGGGATGATCACAGGCTCTGCTGGAATGGACAATTGAGACTCAGCAGAGGCTGTTTGTTTTCCTGGAGAGGAGAGATATGAAAATGTATAAAGGATCCCACTTCTACAGCCCCTTCTGCCTGCTGATCCCCAGGCCTGGGCTGATACAGAGTTCAGGGACTCTCAGGACATGTTTACTGAGGCTCACGCAGGAAAAGCTCCACTGAGCAAGTCACAGCAGCATTTTTCTACATCCCTGGCTGCTGCCGAGGAGGCTACTGCTTTCTCAAGGAGTCTGACTTCAAAGCAGGGGTGGAAGAGAAAAAGCTGAGAGCGCTGAGGGCAGGGCTGGAGGCCCGAGGCCCTGGGTTCCTGCCACAGCCCTGCACTGGCTTCTGAATTCTGCCTGTCTGCTACTGCCGCTTTGTTTGTCGGGATGGGGAGCAGGCTGGGAATTGCTGAAAGAGAAAGAGCTATTTAACTTGTTTTTTGAATAATAATACTAGCAAGCATTTAGTGGGCACTACGTGAGGGCACTGTGCTAATTATGTACATTAACCCACGTGGTCTGTGCAGTCCACTTGATGTTTGGTACCATTATGAACCCATTTTACAGACAGGAACACTCGGCCATCAAAGTTAAATGTCTTGCCTGGGATCACGTAGCTAGTAAAAGACAGAGCCAGCATTTGACCCCAAGACTGTCATTCTTTCAACCTCTCTTCTCTGCTGTCTCCTATTTCTCTCTTTTAACTTTTGCAAAAGCCCTGATGATAGTGTGTGGGGTGAAGAATACTGGCTGGATAAACAGGATTTGCTATTTTATTCACATACTCCATCATGATTCTCTCATTTATGTCTCTGTTTGCTCCCTAAACATTTATTGAGCACTTATGGTGCTATATGTTTTACTAGGCTCGAGGAATCCCTAGATAAAATCCCCACGGTACTTGCCCTCAGGAAGCTCACTCTAACAAATGGCTAAAACTTAAAACCCAGAGCAAGAAATGCTATAATACAGATGCATAAAAGGGACAAATTTTGCCTGAGGCAATGAGGAGGTTTGCAAGAGGGACTGACATTTGACCTGAGCCTGGAAGGGCCTTCCAGGCAGAGAGAACCATCTGGGCAAAGACTAAAGAAGTAAGTAAGCCTGGTGAGGCAAGTTTGTGGGGTCCTTGAGTAACCAAGAGGACAGATCCTCCGGAAACTAAGACTGGGAAAGTATCGAAGGCCAGACCATGAGGTTTACTAAGGAGTCTGATGCTAGTTTAATCTCTGAAATGGACTGTTGGTGATCTCAGGCAAGTCCCTTCCCATCTCTGGGCCTCAGTTTCCCTATCTCTACAATGCAGTCATTAGCCTAGACGAGAGATTGCAAACCAGTGACCCATGGCTAGATCTGGGCCACACATGAGTTTTCTTTGGTCTGCATGTTTCTTTCTTTAACAGAGAGCCACCATTTAAGAGTTCACATCAAAATCCAGGTCTCTAGCTACTTTTGAAAATAAAGCCACAACAGATGGCACCTACTTTCCCATGCAGCCAGAAGTGGCTGGAGTGAAGAAGCAGATGCATTGCTCAGGTGAACAGAGTGCTTTCCAGTTTGCCACAGTCTCTGCCACTCCCTATCATATGCCCAACACCAAGGCCAACTAAACATGGTCATGTGTCCTCACGCTGGTATTGTTGATTAGTGTTTTTTCTTAGAGCAGATATACCTCTATAATCATGATGCTAACAAAAGTGGGAAACAAAATCTAGTCCAAGAAAGGACCACATTTTAAGAAAAATAGTAGAGGGCATATTTTCATATTGAATTAAAGAAGATTTCTGTGTATTTTCTATACAAACAAAGGTGTGCCTGGGTTGAAAGAATTCAGTTATATTCACTCAATGTTCCTGCTGGCATCTGAGTCTGAACCCTGGGCTTCGTATGTCTCTAAAACTTCACTCTGGGTCCTGAGGGGACCTGCTGTGGAGCCCTGGAGTTGGGGCTTGGCCAGCCATATGGCCCTAACAGAGGGCCAGGGCAAGAAGCAGATTGCTGGTCACCTTGTCCACCTCCCAATGTGGCCCTTTATGCATGAACCCTCTCTGGCTTTCATTGAGAGGTGTGTAAGTCACTCGGGTGGGGAGAGCCTCCAGCCACCAACTGACCCTACTGGAAGCAGGAATCCCTCATCCACTGGCACCTGGCACCCAACCCCCCAGCAGCCCAGGAAGAAAGACATGGCAGGGACCTTGGAATGGCACAGGTGAGGCATCCTGTGTGACACATGATCTGCTGAGGTGAGCTCTGGTAAACTATAGCTTTGATTTGCCAATCAGTACACTTCTCCCCTGTGAACCTTCAACTTCCCTGGATCTATGCCCTTGTCTCTGTAACCTTGTGGTGCCCGCCCCTTGACTCTGTGTGGCTTGCACTGGTCACTAAGATGTTAGCAAACACAAGGCAAGCAGAGGCTTGAAATGTGCTTATGCGTTTTCTCTTCTCCTCTTGTCCTTCTGCCTTCTCCACGAGAACACACCCAGGCCAACCTGCTGGAAGATGTGACTCATGGAACAGAGCCCAGATCTCCAGTTGTCCCAGCCAAAGCTTTCCTAGGCCCATGACATTCAGCCTACCCTGAAACCTGGGAGAAAGCCAGCCCAAATCACCCTTAGCCAACCCACAGCTGACCCCATACTCATGACTTGGGCCAGATGAGAGCAGAAGAAACTCCCTGTCAACTGGCAAACTCAAAAGCTGAGGAAATGCTTATTGCTTAAGCCATTTTTGGAATGGCTTGTAATACAGGATTCTTATGGCAACAGATGACTGATAGACCCTCCCCACAAGGATGTTTCTTCCCCAACAGCGCAATCCTTCCGCCACGTCAGTAGCCCCTACCTCTTGTCCCCAGGCTGACTCCTAGAAGATGAAGTGGGTCCAGAGCCCAAAGTGTTTGGTGTCTTTCAGAGGTGGGTCTGGGGTTTAACTCTGCCCATCCCCAACTCTATTGCCTTTCACCAGCACTTTATTTATTTTTTTATTATTTTTTTTTTGTGTGGTACGCAGGCCTCCCACTGTTGTGGCCTCTCCCGTTGCGGAGCACAGGCTCCGGACGTACAGGCTCAGCGGCCATGGCTCACGGGCCCAGCCGCTCCACGGCATGTGGGATCTTCCTGGACCGGGGCACGAACCTGTATCCCCTGCATCGGCAGGTGGACTCTCAACCACTGCGCCACCAGGGAAGCCCTAGCACTTTATTTTTTGAAGCCTCAGTTTCCTCATCTGTTTAATGGGAAGAAGAATAATACAAATACAAATAAAAATACAACTCTATAAAGTGCTGGCTTTATAGAGCTGTTGAAAAAGGCAGGTAGAAAGAACATTCAGCCCAGTGCCTACCACGTGGTACGTATTCAAAAGTAATCAAATGAGTCTCACTCCCACCCCTTCCCCTTTCCTCTTTCTATTAATTTTCTCAAACTCTTGGTGGAGTTTCGTCCTTTCTCCACACAGCAGTGGGCACCCAGGCAACTCTTCCAACCTGTACTGACTGTGATGATGTCAGAGCACACACCTGAAGAATTTCCCTCTGGCAAGAACCACAGACGACGCCTAGTCACCATGAGCCTGGGATTCCCCACTGCCTTCCTCATTTTCAGTAGGTCAATGAAGATGGCCATAAGCACACTCTGACATGCCAGACATCACTTTGCACTTAGGAAACATAATCAGCAACACATCTAGAAGTCAAGGTTTGTCCCCAAGAGAGGCTGATGGTGCAGAAAAATGAGATTCTTTGTGTGGTGTAAATACCAGTGCTTCCCAAAGTGTGTACTGACAAAATGTTTCCCCATGGTACCCCCTAAAGTAATAAATGATAGATAGATAGATAGATAGATAATAGATAGATGATAGATAGATAGATGATAGATAGATAGATAATAGATAGATAGATGATAGATAGATAGATAGAAATAGGACAATCCAAGGAAAAGTAACTTTGATAAATTCTGAGCCAAACAGGCTTTGTGGAAGGACTTCTCAGAGACATTCAAGGATAATGTGTATTATTTCTCTCCAGCAAGGAGGTAGAGAATGTTGTGTTTTTTGAAAGTGATTTGACCACACAGCCCTCCATTTTGGAGTAATGTTTCACGAGACCAATAGCCCATGGAATATCCTTTTGGGAAATGGAGACTCGAACTCCAAGTTGGTAGCATGGCTGCCATCACAGATGAGCCATCCCCACTGGCAGGTACTTCTCTGCCTTGTGGGAGATGTGGGGTGCAGTCACCATTCTCCCTCTTACCGTCCCTGGCTCTTTTGTTTGGGTCTGTCCTTACTCCCCTGTTTTTCGGCCACGAATAAGAGCTGAAAGTTTGACTTCCCTTGGTTATGGTTTTTTTTTTTTCTCTTCTTAGAGTGAATTGTGCAGGCAGATGCGGGCAATTCGCCACTCCTCCCTGGTAGTGTGAATGCCCAAGAAGGCAGAAGTCCCTTCTTTGTGATGGAATAAAGCGGGGATGCTAGAAGCATTAGCCCTTCTTCATCATCCCCCAATCAGACGAGGTTTAAATGGAATTCTGTCAGGGTCACCGACATGATTTTTTTTTAAGCAGGCACACAAGATACCATTACATTTCATCTTAGGACAATTGTTCTCTGAGCAAAGTGTGTTATTTTCCTGTAGGTAATCCCCTTACCAGATTGTGGATTTTCCATGTTTAACATCAGCCACGACAACCAAAAAGCAACGGACTGTGTTATTGACAATGTTTTAATTACAATACATAAAAGATCCAAGACAGCAAAGACGAGAAAATTATCTGCCTGACGTGGCATTTGTATGCTTAAGAAAACTCACGGTGGCGGTTCTAGCATGACGCATATATATAATTTTTTCTGCTAATGCTAAAAATTCTAGGAGCATGTATGGGATTGCTTTAAAAGAAATAATAACATTAATAGAAATGATTGTCCCTGGCAGCACGATAAATGAAATTAGAAGCTCTTAGAATTGTGGGCTTGCAACAGTGTTGGTGTGAAATATAATCGTTAGATTGCTTTGTTCTTTTTTCCAATAAAAGGTGGAAGCTTTTGAGTATTGTTATTAGGCGAGTTAAGCTGGGCTTCTGTATAGCATAGTTTTGTGTGTCTGAACCAGCAGAAGCTTTTGAAGTCCCACGATTCCTTCTGCTTGCTAATTCTTCCATTTGTTTGATTTTTGGTACAAAGAAAATGAAAGAATATGATGAGATTATGGCATTTTAAGTCAATATTTATTAAAAAATCAATCTAGATGAAAATCTGCCCATCCCTCTAATTAGATGAGGCAACTTGAGGTTGATTTTTAATTGCAAAAGTAATTACACGGAGCAGATAGCCAGTGACATTTGATTATCTAGGTGATTGATTAAAAAGCCGAGCTCACCAAGCAGATTGCCAGCCAGGGAATCCAGACAAAAGAGCAAATTAAAAAAGTTGTCCTGTTAGTAATCACAAAATTCAAGGATGAAATTACAGAGCCAAACACCTCCATTGCCCCCTCATCTTCATCACTCACTCCACTCGCATTCACTCCAATGCCTGATAAAGAAATGGATTAGTGTGAAATTAATTGAAGAAGGAAAAAGGAGGTGGGGGGGGGACCAAATTCACGGCTGAGCATAGGGCTTTAAACAAGTTGAAACAAATTTCTCCAGTTTTATAATAAACTTTTCTGTTTTGGCAAGAGAGATGTTTTCATAAAGGATCTTTTCAGAATGTTTGAGGATATTAATTTATCTATTAAGAGAGAGGGAGGGGGAAAAGATCTCACTTTCTAGCAGAATAGGATATTAAGATGTCTTGCTTGTTCTTCATTTCATTATAACATGAAAGCCTGGGGAACAGGCTGTACATTTGGCAAGAGAATCCTTGGATTTGTAAACAGCCCTAGCTGACATATTGGGCAGAATAATGAAAGGGCTTCCCAGTCATTCAGAGGGACCCTGGTGGGGTCCACTTGAGGATATTGTGGATAAAGGTGGAAGGGTATATACCAGAGCAGTCCCCAAGAGGACCTCGGGTCTGGCTCACAGCGATAATTCCAAGTCCTAAGGAGTACCAGAAAAGCAAAAGGGAAACTGAGGCAGGGCCCCCCAGTGCAGCTCGGGCAGCCCTGAGAGCTCTGGCTGCCTCCTCACGACTGCTCGTCAGTACTGCTATGGGTAGGAGTAATGAAGCAGTCAAGAGATAAAGTCCAAATCACTGCTAACATCTGTCCTTCTGCTTTGTCAGCAGATACCGTCCAGGCAGAGTTGGATGGGAGCAATGTGCTCCTTACACCCTCCAGGGCAGCTGATTTCAGCTAATTCCAGGGTCCAGAGCCTGCAGGTGCCACAGAGAGATGCTATGTCAATAGACAGATGCTTGGATTCCCAGCCTCTGATACTAGTTAATGCAACCCCCTCCTTGTATTCACTATTTTGCTTTTTCGAAAACCCCTTTATTCCTTCAACACATCCTTTTGGTAAGGGAGTTTGATATTATGGTTAAGAGTTCAGGCTCTTAGAAGACAATTTAGCATCCTCCAGGGCAACTGGAGTTACACACACCCTCTGACCTAGCAATTCTCCCACTAGACATTCATCCTAGAAAAACATGTGCAATGTACACCAGCAGACATAGGCAAAAACACTCATAGCAACAAGGTTCTTACAGTTGCTGAAAACTAGGAACAGATCAAATGCCCATCACCTGCAAAATGGATAAATAAATTGAGGTATATCATTCAATGGCTACTACGCACACATAAACTTTCACAGTCACAACATTAGCCCAAGCAGCAAGGCATGAAAGAATATTTACTGAGTGATTCCATTTACATCAAGCTCAAAGTCAAGGAAAGCTAAATTACATTGTCTAAGAAGCTATAGGTGGTCCAAGGAGAGGAAGGATTATAATCAGGGAGGAAGTGCAGTGAGTCTTTGGGGTATTTGCAATGTTTTAGTTTTATTTTTTGTCAGTGGTGGTGGTTATCAACAGTTTGTCCCACTGTACATATATGTTTCTTGGTTTTTTTCTGAATGTAGGTTATCTTTCACACATGCACACACATACTGGTAAATATATATATATATATATATATATATATATATATATGTATATATGAATTTAAAAATAGATGCTCGACAAATTCATGGCAAGAAGGGAAAGTAGACTGCAGATGTGGTACTTCGACTTCACCTGTAATGTTTTATTTCTTTTGTTTCAAAAAAAACCCCTCCAGTTTAGTTTTTATGTTTGAGTTCTTTTGTTTAAAAGACTTGTAGCAAATATGGCCAAATCTTAACAAACATAAATTCTGGTTCATAGGAACATGGATATTTAAAATGTATCCATTACGAAATTTTCTTTTCAAGAATTCTGAAAAGGAAAAAAACTAATTACTGCATATGAAAAAAACACTAATAAGGACCCAGGCTGAGTTCTGTGGGAGCCAAAAGAGGAAGAACCTGATTTGCCTGAGGTGAGCAGAGGTTTCCAGAGGAGGTGCCACTTGAACAGAATCTTGGCAGATAAGTAGAAGTTCACCAGATAGATGCAGAGGATGAGGCGATCGAGTGGAAAAGAATGTAGCAGTATGAGTAGATTGCAGACAATGAGTGCTACTAGAAGACCCCTCTGGGCCTCATTTTCCCAATCTGTAAAATGGGCTATTTTCCATCTCTCACATACCAGGCTCCAGAAAATGTGGACACTCAATTTAGCAAAAGCAGTGTAGATCCTGGGCTTTAAAAAATTTTTATTTATTTATTTATTTTATTATTTTTGGCTGCATTGGGTCTTCATTGCTGCATGCAGGCTTTCTCTAGTTGCGGCGAGCAGGGGCTACTCTTTGTTGTGGTGCACGGGCTTCTCATTGCAGTGGCTTCTCTTGTTCTGGAGCACAGGCTTTAGGCACATGGGCTTCAGTAGTTGTGGCTCACGGGCCCTAAAGCACAGGCTCAGTAGCTGTGGCGCAAGGGCTTAGTTGCTCTGTGGCATTTGGGATCTTCCCGGACCAGGGCTTGAACCCATCTTCTAGCCACCAAGAACAATGCAGTGAACCCTGCACTGGCAGGCGGATTCTTAACTACTGCACCACCAGGGAAGTCCCAAGACCCTGGGCTTTTGACACAGCCTGCCCAAGTTCAAGTGCAGCTCCTTGGGCAGACAGTCAATCTCCCTGTGATCCTCCTGCCTTGTCTGTATAAATAGTGATAACAGTACTTCAGTATTTACCTTGTAAAACTTTGGTAAGGATGCAATGAACTCATACACTTAAAATATATACATCAGTTCCTGGCAGATATTAAGGTCTATGGGAGGATTTATCTGCTGATTCTCAGATATCTGTGACATCCATTCATGACTTTTTCAAAAGTTCTGGCCGTTTCATTGCCTCTGTCCACAACAATTTCACAGGCTCAAGGATTCTGCCATGTTCACCAGGGGAATTCTCATAACCCGGTGCTCATCTGAGCCAGGTCACCTGATGATTGTGCTTCCAGATTTGCCAAGTATTCCCTCTCCATAGCTACCCCTCCTCCTTTAATAGCTCTTTTTCGCTGGGATCTCATTCATTCTTACTTGTCTGAGTTTTCCCTTCTTGTCGTTACTGTCAGCTAAATTCTCCAAAGGCCACAAGCAAAGATCCCCCAAATCCATACTCAATTACATTGCCCTCTCGAGGGGATGGAGACTAGTCCGGGAGATAACAAGAAAGATACCACTATTGGCTTTTCCTTTTCAGGGCTTTGGAGCAGGGCTTCTCTCCTCTCTGTTAGCCACTGTTAGGAAAATGTTCCCAGGCAGGTGCCCTCTGTCCATGGGTAGGAAGCAGTAACTGGTGAGGCTGAGGGTGAAGTCCTCCGAGGGCAGTGCCCAGAGGACGAGTGGAGGGGCGTCTTTTCCTGATGCACACTTGGACTTTGACATTGGCGAGGTGGGCAGGAGCTTGGGGTTTGATCCTGGGCTATCAGAGCTGGGGGGAAACATAGCAAGAGCTGGTCCAGCCCCCTCATGACACAGATGAGGAAACTGAGGCCCCGAGAAGGCAGAGCTGGGAGTACAGCCAAGCTTCCTGATTTCCAACCCATTACTCTCTCTCTCTGCCACGTTGATTAGCTCAGCTTTTCACCCCCATCTCTAGGGGCAGTAAATTGATGGCAAAAAAGTCCCCAATTTTTCATGCCTTTCTATAAACACATTATTTGCAATGTCATTGCAGCTCCTCACATCAAGAAGTAAAGTCTGTTTCCCCACCAAAATCTGTATTAGTTTGTAGGGCTGCCATAACAAAGAACCATATAGACTGGGAGGCTTCAACAACAGAAAAGTAATTTCTCATATTTCTGTAGGCCAGAAGTCCAAGATCAAGGTGTGGGCAGGGTTTTTTTCCTCTGAGACCTCTCTTCTTGCCTTCCAGATGACCATTTTCTCCCTGAGTCCTCACGTGGTCTTCCCTCTTGCATGTCTGTGTCCTAGTCTCCTCTTCTTATGAAGACACCAGTCATAATGGATTAGGACCCTACCCACATGACTTCATTTTACTTTAATCATCTTTTTAAAGGCCCTATCTCCAGATACAGTCACATTTTAAGGTACTAGGGGTTAGGACCTCAACATATGAATAAGGGCTGAAATTGTGACTGGCTTTGGCCAACAGAATATGGCAGAAGTGATGGTGCCAGCTCCAAGCCTAGGCCTCATAAGACCTTGCATGCTTCTTAGAACTCTTCCAGTGCCACCACCAGTGAACACACCTGGACAAACCTATTGGCCACACGGAGCAGAGGGGGAGGCCATCCTAGATTGGCCAATAGCCAGCTAACGCCCAATATGTGAGTGAGCACAGCCAAGAGCCACAAAATAGACCCACAGGTGACCAGCCAGCTGACCAGAGACACCTGAGTGTGCATAGCCCAGCCCAGCAGAACCACCTATCCACCAAGCAGACCCATGAGCTTTTAAGCCACTGGGTTTGTGTTTGTTTAGTATGTGACATATTATGGCAGATAACTGATACATTAACCCACATTGATTTTATTCATTGAACGGTTTACTCTGGCCGGATACTGTTAAGTACTTTGCATGTATTAGCTCGTTTAACTATTCTATTCCCATTTTTCAGATCAAGAACCTGAGGCAAAGAGAATGTGTGACTTGCCCAGGGTTGCATAGTGTGTTTGCTAAAAGAATCAAGATTGGAACTCAGGCAGTCTGGTTCTAGAACCCATGTTCTTTGATCATACTCTATGGTGCTTTTCTGTTATTGCTTAAGATGAATTATTTCTCTTCTACTGAAGTTATCAATAGATTTGACAGGAGAGCAATTCCCAGGTCCCACATTCCTGACTCCAGGGTGGCCTCTTCGTAAGGAAGCCAGGGAGGGGATGAGAAGGGGTGAGGATCTTCTTCCTAATCGCTTCCGGTGTATGACCTGAGGTCAGCAAGTTAATTTTTCTCCCCTGTATCTAGAATAGTAGCAATGTTGGGAGTTATTTTCACGAGGGCAATGGTGGTGAATGAGGCATGTCTAGACCAGGCTGCTCTTGGAATGAGAAGTTTCTGCGTCCCAGCTGTTTCGTAGGCCTCCAGAGTTTCCTTGCTTCCTGCTAGTCCCAAGACCCACCCCCTTCATCTCCCATCAATTTTGTAACCCTTATACCTTTCCTATAAAACATTTGTGTTTAATCAGCCAAACTGATTAACACCAAGAACAATCACCATGTCACCAACTATATTTCATTCATTCAATAAACATTCATTGAGCACCCACTGTATGCCAAGTGCTATTCTAGGTGCTGCAGACACAGCAATGAATAAAGCACACGAATCCTGTGCTCTCATGGAGCACACATTCTCGTAAATATGAGCCCTTTCCTGTTAAATGTGTTTGTGGGAAATGCAAGTACATCTCATCCTTCAAGGCAGCCAGATGATCAAGACCTTCAGAGTCAGTCCAATCTGGATTTAAATCCCATAGAAAGAAAGGTCTTTAAAACTTCACATCTGAACCCCAAAATGAATTAGAATTTTTACTCTTGTCTATGCTATCTGGTTTATCTCATTATAAAGACATTCCTAACTGTGCGATGTTTAGTTTAAACAAGTCCATCAGCTTCTCCAAGCCTCACTTGTCTCTTTACGTGGAGTGTTGCAATTCCTAGGTTTCAGTAATAGCAGCTGTCTCTTAAGTAACTAAGTTCCAGGAATTTTCCTTACTATTAAATGTTGTCTTTGTCCCAATTCCAGGAGATAGGTACTATCATTCGTCCGCAGGCTGGCCACTTGCGGGTCTGCTTGAAGATCTGCTCTCCCACCCCACCCTTCTTCCCCTGTTCTGCTCTGCATTCAGAGAACTGAACTCGATAAACGGTTTCTCAGACTTCCTTGCCTCCTCCAACATACTGGCTCCCATGAGATGGCCCTGAATCCTGGACTCTGAAATGCCATCTTCCCCCTTGTCCCTTGTCCCTTGGGCGGTAATAACTTCTTATTGCTAATCTCTGTTTTCTCACTGCACCTGTTTGGTGTCTTAGCTCTAGCTCTTCCATAGCTATATATGTAAATATATATATTATGTGGGTATGTATACACACACGCGTTTGCATATATACATGCACATACATACATATGTATCGATATGATTTCTGTGTGTATATATACACAGGCATACAGCAGAAGCTGTATCACCTTTTAATTTTTTTTCTTTTTTTATTGAAGTATAGTTGATTTACAGTGTTGTGTTAGTTTCAGGTATACAGCAAAGTGATTCAGTGCTATATATATTTACATATATATATAAATATATTCTTTTTCAGATTCTTTTCCATTACAAGATATTGAATATAGTTCTTTGTGCTATACAGTAGGCCCTTGTTGTTTCTCTATTTTATGCATAGTAGTGTGTATCTGCTAATCCCAAACTCCTAATTTAATTTTAATTTTTATCTGAATATTCTTTTTAAAAACGTTATCATACAGGGCTTCCCTGGTGGTGCAGTGGTTGAGAGTCCGCCTGCCGATGCAGGGGACACGGGTTCGTGCCCCAGTCCGGGAAGATCCCACATGCCGCGGAGCGGCTGGGCCCGTGAGCCATGGCTGCTGAGCCTGCGCGTCCGGAGCCTGTGCTTCGCAACAGGAGAGACCACAACAATGAGAGGCCCACATACCGCAAAAAAAAAAAAAAAAAAAAAGTTATCATACAGTAGAATTAACTTTTTTAATGTATGGGTTCATCTAACCACCATTACAATCAGGACACAGAACAGTTTCATCACCTCTAAAACTCCCTCTTACTATCTACTATGGGGGTTGTAATACTATTCCCCTTTTCATTACTAATATTGGTAATTTGTGTCTTCTGTAATTTTAGTCAGTCTTGGTATAGGTATAGCCATTTTTGGTCTTTTCAAAGAAACAGCTTCTCTGTTTTTTATTTCATTGACTTCTGCTTCTTTCTGCTTGCTTGCTTTCATTTTATTTTGCTTTTGCTTTCTTTTTTTAAAATTTCTTCAGGCAGAGGCTTAGATTCTTAATTTGAAAACTTTCTCCTTTTCTTAATATAAACATTTAACACTATAAATTTCCCTCTAAGCACTGCTGTATCTGCATCTTACAAATTTTGAAATAAGGTGTTTTTGTTTCTGTTCAGTTCAAAATCTTTTCTAATTTCCCTTGAGACTTCCTCTTTGACTTGTGGATTATTTAGGACTGTGTTGTTTCATTTCCAAGTGTTTAGTCCAAGATCTTCCTGTTATTCATGATTAACTTCTGCTCTTATTCCTTTGTTTCTCTTTTCCTGCCCTCTTTTGGGTTGTTTGAATATTTTCACATTTCATTTTAATTTTTCTATTGTGGTTTTTTGTTTTTTTTTGTTTTTGTTTTTGTTTTTTACGGTACGCGGGCCTCTCACTGTTGTGGCCTCTCCCGTTGCGGAGCACAGGCTCCAGAAGCGCAGGCTCAGCAGCTATGGCTCATGGGCCCCGCCGCTCCGTGGCACGTGGGATCTTCCCGGACCGGGGTACGAACCTGTATCCCCTGCATCGGCAGGTGGACTCTCAACCACTGCGCCACCAGGGAAGCCCTCTATTGTGTTTTTTTTATCACACCTCTTTGTTTAGTTTATTTCTTGCTCTAGAGATTACAATATGCATACTTAACTTTTATAGTTTCCTTAGAATTGATAACTTACCACTTCAAGTTGAAAGTAGAAACCTTACCACTGTATAGGTATTTTTACCCACCTCTCTTTATATCATAGGTGTTTTATATATTATATCCACATGCATTGACAACTCCATCAAACAATGTTATGATTTTTGCTTTCAACCACCAGACACATTTTAAAGAATTTAAGAGAAGAGTAGTCTATTATATTTTCTCAGATACTTACCATTTCTGTTGCTCCTCCTTCATTCCTGATGTTCTAGGTCTCCTTCTAATGTCATTTCCTTTCTGTCTGAAAAATGTCCTTTTGCAATTATTTTAGAGCTCGTCTGCTGGCAATGAATTCTTTTATTTTCCTTCATTTGAAAATGTTTATTTCACCTTCATTTCTGAAGGATATTTTTGCTGGTTATAGAATTCTGGGTTGGTATTTCTTTTCTTTTAGCACTTTAAAAATGTCATTCTTTTTTCCGGCATCCTTGGTTTCTGATGAGAAACTCACAATCATTCTAATTGTTGTCCCCCTATAGGGAATGTATCATTTTCACCTGGCTCATTTAAATATTTTTTTCTTTGATCTAGTTTTCAGCAGTTTGATTGTGATTCTTTTAGGTTTGCCTGTTTTAGGTTCACTGAGCTTCCTGAATCTGTACGTTTATGTCTTTCATCCTCACTCACTTCTCTGTCTTCTCATTCTGCTATTGAGCCCATCCAGTGAGTTTTTCATTTCATTTCCTTTTTTTAAATTCTAAAATTAGATTATGAACTTTTTTATTTTGTCATTTATATCGAGTGTTCACAGTTACTTATTAGAGCATTTGTTTAATTGCTGCTTTGTCAGATAGTTCCAACATCTTTCTTATCTCAGGGGTGGCATCTGTTGATTGTCTTTTCTCATGCAAGTTGATATTTTCCTGGTTTTTCATATGCCAAGTAATTTGAGATGCTATCATGGACATTTTGAATATTAGATTATGAAATACTAGGTCTTATATAAATCCTATAGAGAAGGTTGACATTTTTATTTTAGCAGGCATTTGACTTGTCCTGTTCAAGTTGAAAGTTTCAACCTGTCTTCTGCAGGCTAGGGTTCAAATGTCAGTTCAGTTTTTAAAGTCTTTGTAGTGTTATTTGACTCTGGTCTGCATGCACACTACCCATCGCCATTCTGGCACATGGGCAGTGGTCTTTGTGTCAGTTCAGTCTCAAAGCCTTTGGTATGCTAATTTGAATCAGATCCATGCGTGTGCAGCTCAGAGGTGAGCCCAGGAATTCATAAACCACTTTATGCAGTTGCTTTCCTGAACGCTTCTCTCTCTGCTATCTCCCTGGTACTTTTCAACAGAGTAAGGAGTCCCTTTTCTGTTCTCTATCCAGGAAGTCAGGGCTTTACTTACCCCAATCTGCCACGTATTTCCATGACTATGCAGGGCCAAGTAGTGGAAGGAGCAGGGGAAAAATGATAAACTCACCCCCAGTTCAGTGATATTTCAAGTTCTGGTCTTCCTGAATCTGCCCATTACCCTTACTTTTCAGAGTCCTCAAATATCTGCTCCAGGTGTTTTTTTTTTTTTTTTTTTTTTTTTTTTTTTTACTTTTTTTTTTTCTTTTTTATACGCGGGCCTCTCACTGTTGTGGCCTCTCCCGTTGCGGAGCACAGGCTCCGGACGTGCAGGCTCAGCGGCCACGGCTCACGGGCCCAGCCGCTCCGCGGCATGTGGGATCTTCCCGGACCGGGGCACGAACCCGCGTCCCCTGCATCGGCAGGCGGACTCTCCACCACTGCGCCACCAGGGAAGCCCCTCCAGGTGTTTTATACACAGTTTTATAACTGTATTCAGTGAGAGAGACAGGGGATATGCGCTTACTCTACCTTAGCTAACATCAGTACCGACCTATATCATCTTTTATGACAGTGACAGTGAGGCCTTGCCAAGTCACATGGTATCACTTCTGCCACACTCTATTAATCAAGGCAGCTACAAAGGCTCATCCTGGTTCAATGAGAGGGGAGTGACAAGGTTCTGAAGGCACATGTGGGACCAGAAATATTGTTGTAGTCAATTTTGGAAAATATAATCTGCCACAAATAGTAATGAGGAAGAAAGAAATTAGACCAAAAGGGAAATATGGAGAAGCTCAGGCTAAGGCTGTTGTATACAACACATGGGCCCCAAGGTCCTGCATACTTGCTACTCTGCTCCTTATGCTTTCAGAGCAGCCTAGTAACTAAGGGAAGGTGGGAAGCATGATTCTTTACAATAGTGCTTCTCATATGTATCCAGGAGTATACCCCTGGGGAGGCTGGGAGCAGAACCTGAGTGGTTTTTCCTTCTTAAGGAATAATGACACCCTGGGAGCATGTGAAGATGCTTACTGTGTGCTTTTGTAACAACCGTAAGAGGTAGACCCTTAGAAGCTTCAGCACCTGCATATCCCCCTCAGGGAACCTGAACCCTGGTTGGAGAGGTTGGTTTCATAAGTTTCACAGTGTCCATACAGTAAAACCAATTTGATCTCTCCAGAGATGGTTCATTTTTCCCTGGTCTTGAAACTCAAGAGCAACTTCTTCCATGGACCCTCTTAAATGGACATTGTGACCACAAGGTCAATGACCTCAAAAAGAAAAAGAATCCCTGCAGTGATGCTAAATGTCAGGGCCTTTTCTAATAGAGTGGCAGGACAGTGAGGCTCAGAGAAGGCACCCTGAGTTTGAATCCCACCTCAGCACAGCACAAGCTTTGTGACTTGAGCAAGTCACTCCATCGTCCAACCCTCAGTTCCAAGTCTCAGAGGCAATAATTGTGTCTACCTCATAAAGTTATTGGGGGGCTTAACTGAGTGAGATCAAGCCTATAAAGCACAGTAGCTGGGGCTCAGCAACCCATCCTGGACTGCCAATTATTACTAATATCAGATAAGTCAGCTTGAGACCAGAACTTAGGCTGAGGCCAACCTCTCCCCAAGAGGTAACCTAACTTCTCTGTGCCTCAGTTTCCTCATCTGTAAGCTGGAAATCAGAATGGCATCTATCTCTTAGGGTTACTTAAAGGATTAAATTAGGAGTGGTTAAAGGGTGCAAACTTTCATTTATAAGTTAAATAAGTTCCAGGATCTCATGTACAGCTTGTTCATTACAGTTAACGATACTGTCTTGTATACTTGAAATTTGCTAAGAAACTAGATCTTAAGTGTTCTCACCACACACACACAAAATGGTCACTATATGAGGCAATATTAACTCGATTATGGTGATCATTTCACAACGTATATTAAATCATCATGTGGCACACCTTTAAATAATCACATCGTACAACCTAAATACATACAATTTTTATTTGTCAATCATACCTCAATAGAGTTAGAAAAAATAAAATTTTAAAAAGTAAAAAATAACTTAGAAAAATGATTCAATGGGCTAATCAGGTAAAGTGCTTAAAATAGCACTTGGACAAGGCAAGTCTGCAGAAGCCTGAGCAAGTTATTATTGGAAATTTATGAACTGTGAAACTGGGGTAAATGTATTTCAAGGTTAAATAGCATTGTGCAAGGAGATATAAGAAGCCATATGTTAAAGATGGTACATTTTTCTGGAATGTCAACTTGACAATTTAAGAAGAAAAGCGTAATGAATATGGACCAACGTGCCCCCAGCTATGCTGTTCTCTAACAGTCCATGGTTGATACCTAAGGATCCCAAGAATCCCACCCTCTCTCCCAAAAGTGATGTCTGGACTTCAGGGAGATGACAGAGGAAGCCCCTGGATGACCCGAAGGTACCCGGCCACCAGAGAGTGTGCAGGCACAGCACAGTTACAGCCCTGGCTGCCTTCTCCATCCCAGCTGCCTCAAGCACGGCCGTTTTCCACATTCCCCTTCATTAAACAAGAAACTCAGATGTTGGTAATTAGATCCCCGTCCCCAGCTGCCAAGTCACATTCGGTTCCAAAAAGCCCTGTATACAGCTACTTGTGTGTTTGTTAACAATGTCCCCACAACAGGTCTGCAATTAGAGCCCATCTGTTAGGTTTCTCAGAAAGCAGTGCCAATCAGGCTGGTGAACTTGGAGTCCTCCTTGTTGTGAATTTCTGACCAGAAACCCTGCGGTGGAAGGCCACCTGTCCCTGAGTGAGTGTCTGGGGCTGGGGGCCCCTGGATATCAGTCATAATGAGTGCTCGTAATAAATGTTAAGGAAGGTGGGCGTGATCAGGTGATGGCAGGAGCTGCGTATATGGCCATCGTGGGGTGTCTGTGCTGGTCTCCTCCATCAAAGCAGACCCCCTCCTTTCTCCAGCTGACCCATCCATCAGCTGGCCATACCCTGTGGGTCTGAATGCTACTACTGGTACCGAGGGGGTCATTTCCCAGTCAGTGCTATTTGGTTGAAATCAAGTATCATTGCTTCCTTCAGTAGAGGGTGGGTCCCCAGTCCCATCTCAGTAGGAGATGCTCTGTAGCCGATGTCAGCTCCCTTCCTGGATGAGTCCAGTTTTTCAGAGGAATCAGTGATAAACAGGCCTTCCCTCTGGGAGCCAATTGGGAAAAATGGAAAATGTTGGAGTGTAGGAAGAGGACCAGAATCATCAGGATGCAGGTGTAGCCTATTTGAAACCTAACAAATTTAAAAATGTATTTTCCAAGAAGGAAGCTACACATGCATGCATCAGAAAACAGTTACTGACGGCCATTAAAAAGAATGAAATAATGCCATTTGCAGCAACGTGGATGGACCTAGAGATTATCATACTAAGTGAAGTAAGTCAGAAAGAAAAAGACAAATATCATATGATATCACTTATATGTGGAATCTAAAATATGACACAAATGAACCTATCTACGAAACAAAAATAGACTCACAGACATAGAGAACAGACTTGTGGTTGCCAAGGGTAGGGGATGGGGAGGGATGGACTGGGAGTTTGGGATTATCAGATGTAAACTATTATATACAGGATGGATAAACAACAAGGTCCTACTGTATAACACAGGGAGCTATATTCAATATCCTGTGATAAACCATAATGGAAAAGAATATGAAAAGGAAATAGGCTTCCTTGGTGGCGCAGTGGTTGAGAGTCTGCCTGCCGATGCAGGGGACACGGGTTCGTGCCCCGGTCCGGGAGGATTCCACATGCCGCAGAGCAGCTGGGCCCGTGAGCCATGGCCGCTGAGCCTGCGTGTCTAGAGCCTGTGCTCCACAGCGGGAGAGGCCACAACAGTGAGAGGCCCGCGTACCGCAAAAAAAAAAAAAAAAAAAAAGAACGGGTAAGAGAGAGATGATTTCTCTCTCTGCCATGTGAGAATATAGCAGAAGGCATCCATCTTCAAACCAGGAAAACAGCCCTCACCAAGAACCCGACCATACTGTCACACTGATCTCAGACTTCCATCCTCTATAACTGAGAAATAACCACTTGTTGTTTAAGCCACCCAATCTATGGTATTTTGGTATAGCATCTCGAACTCAGACATATGGTCAGTTGATGTCTGACAAGGGTGCCAAGACCATTCAATGAGGAAAGGCAGTCTTTTCCATAAATATTGGAAAAATTGGATATCTCCAAGGCAAAACAATGAAGTTAGACGCTTACCCTAAACCATATACAAAAATTAATTCAAAATGGATCAAAGACCTAAGCTTAATTGTTAAAACTGTAAAACTCTTAGAGGAAAACATTGGGGGAAAATCATCATGACGTTGGATTTGGCAATGACCTCATGGATATGACACTGAAAGCAGACACAAAATTAAAAAAAGATAAATTGGACTCCATCAAAATTAAGAAGGAGACTATCAAAGAAAGATAGTGCATCAAAGGAGACCATCAAGAAAGCAAAAAGATAACATACTGCATGGGTATAATATTTGTAAAGAGTATATCTGATAAGGTATTAATATCCAGAATATATAAAGAGCACTTACAACTCAACAACAAAATAATAAACAACCCAATTTAAAAGTAGAGAAAGGACTTGAATAGGCACTTCTCCAAAGAAGATATACAAATGGCCAACAAGCCAATGGAAAGATGCTCAACATCATTAATCATTAGGGAAATGCAAATCAAAACCACAATGAGATACCACATCATGCCGACTAGAATGACCACAGTTTTTTTTTTTAAACTGAAAGATAACAAGTGTTGGTGAGGAGAATCCCCATGCATTGCTGGTAGGATGTAAAATGGTATAGCTGCTACGGAAAACAGCTTGATAGTTTCTCAAAAGCTTAAATATAGAACTCTACTGTATGACCCTAGGCATATATCCAAAATAATTGAAAGCAGGGAATGAAGCAGATATTTGTACACCAAAATTCATAGCAGCATTATTCACAACAGCCAAAAGGTGGGAACAATCCAAGTTTCCATCCACAGATGAACGGATAAATAAAATGTGAGCTATAGATTCAATGGAATGTCATTCAACCATAAAAAGGAATGATGAAATGTTGATATGTGCTACAACGTGGATGGACCTTGAAAACATTACACTAAGTGAAATAAGCCAGATATGGAAGGACAAATATGTATGATTCCAGTTATATCAGGAGCCCCAAATATGCAAATTCATAGAGACAGAAAGTAGAATAGAGATTACCAGGGACTGAGATTGTTCAATGAGTACAGTTCTTGTTGGAGATGGTAAACAAGTTTTAGGTATAGACAGTGGTGATGGTTGCACACGGTATGAATATGTTTAATGCCACTGAATTGTATGCTTACAAATGGTTAAAATGATAAATATGTTATTCATATTTTACCACACCTACTATGTACCAGCTACTGTCCCAGGTCCTGGAGATCCCATATGAACTAGGTCAGCAGGTTAGGCAGAGTGGAAGTGGGTGGAGACTAGTGATCAAGGGAAGGACAAGGAACGTCACAAAGCACTCCAGGATTTTTTTTTTTTTTTTCCGGCGGTACACGGGCCTCTCACTGTTGTGGCCTCTCCCGTTGCGGAGCACAGGCTCCGGATGCACAGGCTCAGCGGCCATGGCTCATGGGCCCAGCCGTTCCGCGGCATGTGGGATCTTCCCGGACCGGGGCACGAACCCGTGTCCCCTGTATCGGCAGGTGGACTCTCAACCACTGCACCACCAGGGAAGCCCAACACTCCAGGTTTTTAATGTGAGCTGGAGAGAGGCTGAGGATGCCCCTCTAAGAACTATTTCAAGCAGAAGAGTTGCTTCAAGGGTAAGTTTTAGGCATGTTATGCTTTAGCTGCCAACATGCCCTTCACTGTTGAGAAGTAATAGTTAATCTCTGTGATACCGCTTGTCCGTGGTGGGCCTTGGACGTAATCCTCAGACTTCCTCACTGATCCTCAGTTTCCTCATCTGTAAAACGGGGGGGGGGGGATGATGATTGAACATTCCTCAAGGGGCTGTTGAAAATCCAATGACTCTGTATGTTCAGTGCCTAGTACTGGATTAAGAGTGTTGGAAAAGATCACTGGTCATTTCCATTGAGTGTCAGATGAAGCAGTTGCTTTGTGTTTAAAGGCCAAGTTAGATCCCCAAAAAATGTGTTCCCATTCTGGAAAATATGCAAGAAAAAGACCTACAGAGTAAAAGACAGATTCCTATCTCCCATCCCACCCGCTCTTGAGCATACATTCTCGGAGAAGGCAGAATCTCCAGCACCATTCAAATGGCTGCCCCGTCTCACTCTTGTGTGGCCCGTGGGAAGACAAGCTCATCTCCGTGGGGGCCACCAGGCTTGACTGCCAATGACCGTGGCCAATGGCAGAACCCAGCATGGACAGCTACTGATAAGGAGGGACCAGGAGCCTCTGCTGGATGCCTGGGTGATTGACAAAGCCCCCCTGGCTCCCAGAACTGAAATCAACCTTGGCGGAAGGGGAGAAGAGAAGAGAGCTGAGGCTCTGCCTTTGCCTGGATTATTTATCCGAAAGGGACTAAGGGGAAAATCTGGACTGGCCTTATCTCTCTTTCCTAAATCACATTTTCTGCTCTTGTGTAGAATCTGGGCTGGAAAGCAAAGTTTAGTTCAGTTCACAAAAAATAAAGGTCCGTTTTCATACATCTGAGTTTGTGGCTACGAAGGACATCCCTGCTACATTGCCAGCTTGCTATGGAGAAGTGAGGGAGGACACCCCTGCTGTGTGATTTGGAACAACAGACATGTATGAAACACTCTCACTTCAGCAATAAGAGGAGGGGGAATGCAAGATGCTTGTTTGAACCAAAATATTAAGGTCGTGGGGAGTTTCCCTTATATTGTCAGGTAGACTGGAAGCTTAGAGAAGTCTCTTAGTGAGAGCCTTGCCATTTCCTGGACCATCTCCTGGAAGAGGTGCCATCAGAGTTGGTACTTGAAAGAGAGGCTACAGTGAAAACCTGAAGACATGGTTGGGTTTTATTTTTCCCCTAAAACACCGAGAACTGAGGGTCTCCATGATGAAAGACTTTGCATTTAATGCGGAGTCTTCTAGCTCAGTTGTGAGGGTCAGGCCATGCTAGCAGGACCATACTCTAGCATGAGCGCCAATATTGAGAGAGTGGAGTTTGAGAGCACGGGCTCCACCTTCAGAAAAGTTCTGCTGTGTGACTTTGGGTAAGTTACTTAGCCTCTCTGAACCCCTTCAGTCTCTCTATAAAAAGAAGACAATAACACCAACCTTATAAAATTCTTCCGAGGATAAATGAGAATCGTGTACAGGTAGACACACAGACCTGGGTTGGATCCCAGGGCTGCAAATATTCCTGCTGCCTTTCACGTGTAACCCTGTTCCCCCTAGAGCCGTGCTCCTCTAGAGATAATGAAAACTCGTGACTTCCCAGGCTTCTCTCAAGCTGCAGTCAGCCTGCTGTGATCTCGGGCACAAGTTTAGCCACGTCCACAGATGGCAGCTACGGGGCTCTGGGAGGGGAGAGAGCCACTTCTCCTTTGGGGGCAGGGAAGAATCCATCCCCCTTTCAGCATCCATCAGGGCTGATGATGGGGAAGCCAAGCAAACTTCAGGGTGCCTCCTCTAACTGTGGAAGGGGCAAGGTGTGGAAGAGGGAACAGCGTGTGCAAAGACTCTGGCACACTGGAGGAAAAGAAAGCAAGCCCTGTCTGGCTGAAGATGAGAAAGCTAGCGAAAGGGTGGCAGGAGAAGGTGTCAGGAAGAGCAGCCTTGCTAGGTGCCAGGCACTCCTCTAAGCCTCTGTTGACCCATTCAGGCCTCACAACAAGCCCCTGTGGTCAGTGCTAGCATCTTCCTCCCCTTTTATAGATTGTGCAAAAGAGAGGGTGTCTGTGACCTGCCCAACGTCATACAGCCAGGATTTAAAGCCAGCCCCCCGGCATCCTCAGG
The DNA here is from genome assembly GCF_025265405.1 of Mesoplodon densirostris. Taxonomy (NCBI): domain Eukaryota; kingdom Metazoa; phylum Chordata; class Mammalia; order Artiodactyla; family Ziphiidae; genus Mesoplodon; species Mesoplodon densirostris. The sequence goes on along the minus strand of NC_082679.1, from coordinate 36,033,808 downwards.
ACCCCTCTAATCATTCTGTGTACTGCCCCAGACACAGGGTGGATGTTTATGAAAGGTATCAGGCCTTATCCTAAGAGTAATAGGAACTCAGTAGGAGCAGCTCATAACCTCATCTGCATCTTGTGACAAGGTTCCTCTGGCTGCTGGCGGGGAACAGATTTGAGGAGGCCAAGAGAGAAATCCAGAGTCTACCCACCGCAGAGCCCCTGAAGGTGTTCCCAAGGACTGAGATTAGGGGCTGGGGCTGGACTGGTGTTGAGGGAGATGGGAGAGAAGGGGGGGTGGAATTTTAGAGATGTTGGGTGTTCTCACCACTGTGCTTTACCCTAATTTTATTTGGGGAAGAATTAGCTCTGACTGGCTCAGCACTGGGGGTCTGGGGGGCAGGGGGAGGTGTCAACTCACCAGAGAGCCTCAGCAGCCGTTCCAGGGACCCAACTGTCACTTCCCACTGCCTCACCTGTCAAGGTGAAGGGCTGGGAACTCCTGCCCCTGAAGCTGGGGGTTGCTCCCAGGGGACCCGCCCTCAGATTGATTCCAAGAACCAAACAAAGAGGGAGACAGCCCTCCCAGGGGGCAGGAAGCCCTCTCCAGACCCAAAGGATGCTCGCAGGCCCCACCCCGCCCTGGGGGCTGAGGCTTTAACCTGCATTCTGACACAACTGCTTCCACCCCAGTGTGGCCTGTGTGCCTTGGCAAAAGGAATCAAAGGAGGTTGGAAAGAATGCGCCCAGAGAGTCAGACAGTTACCCACCGTCAGGGGCTGCTTTGAACCAAATCCTCACCTCCAGCTAGTATCTACCTCCGGCACACAGCCTGGGTTCCCTGCGGCTGCAAAAGGTCTGGCCTCACAGGGCAGCAGCCCGCCCCCTTCAGAAAACCCAAAAAACATCACCTTTTGGCCGGTGCGCTCCGTACCACCAAAATTAAGACTGGGTAGAGGGGATCCAGCATTGGGGTGAGGGAGGGAGATTCCAAACTGCTTCCCCCCAGCACCTTGAGGTCTCTGCTATTTGCATTCTGCCTCACCCCATTTCTTGCAACCACTGAGCGTTAATCTCCACAGCCCAGATGAGTTTATTCGATTAACTCTGCTTCCCATAGACTATCCCGGGAGCTCTCCGCCACGCGTCCAGAACGAGCCTTACCAACAGTTTACCAGCCCGAAGAAGATTCAATAGAATAATCTTTTTCTTTCTTCCTTTCATATGATGGGAAAATAAATTGAAAATGAATTTCAGGCATTGCTTGTGTTTTAAATATGAGATAAAGGGCAGCGCCTCGTGCCAGCTAGTTCAATAGATGGTTGGGGGGGGCAGGTGGCTTCCATTATAAGCAACACAAACAGGCTCTCCTAGGGAAGCAGGAGGCTAAGCAAATGTGTTAGGTTACCAACAATATTTGTGTAATTAGACTATTCCATTTCGACACGTTTAACTGATTATTGTTATTTGTTTGTTTGTTTGTTTCTGGAGACGTCCAGCATAGCCATCAAAACTTGAAGTTCTAAAAGAAAACTGGTCCCTCCGCGTCCTATTTCAAAATGTCTCTTAAGCCACTGGTGCTCCAACTTGCCTGCATGTTGAACCACATGGGGAAGTTTTTAAAACTTGGATGCTTGGGTCCTATCCCCCAGAAATGTGGATTTCATAGGTCAGGGGTGTGACCTAGGCAGGAAGAAGATTTGTAAAGCTTGATGATTGATGATTTTCATTTTTAACTTTTTTTTTTTTAATTTCTAAAGATTCTTTCAAAAGAGGATTCCAAGGTGGAGCCAAGTTGGAGAGCTTCTGTCACCAACTATTCTCTGCTGATAGCAATCTCAGGGAAACTCAAAGGTGTCAGCCCTCATTAACCATCCTGTTAAGCAGGGCGTTCTCACACTCTTAGCATCATGTTAGAAACTTCGAGTCAACAAGCGAGTCCTTCTTACCTTCTTTTTTTCCAGTGGCGTAGGTGCCTGCCAAGAAGCAGGTGTCTTGGTGGGAAGGCCCTGAGTAGAGTGACCCGGAGTGTTTGTAAGGCCACCTTCACGGATGTATTCATACAGGGACTGTGTTCAGCACTTGTCATCACTGTCACCGAAAATGATTTCCTGGGTCATAAAAAATGACTATGAAGCTTGACCCTAAAGATGCGACTTGCCTATTTTCTTATTCAGGTTCAAGATGTGATGTCAAACACTGTTCTATTAGGGGTCGCTTTTCACACGGAATTTGCTCAGGGTTGGTAACAATGATGATTGGAGAAGCAGCCACATTCTGATGTTGGTCCAGATAGAAGGGTGGTGAGATGCCGAGAATGACGCGTGCTGACAAGGCAAGGAGGCTGGGAAAAGATGTGCAAAGGTGGATGTTACCTTCCCTGGCAGAACCTTTTCAGCAACGGGCAATTCATCACTGCATAATAATAAAGGCAGGATTCTCCGGACAAGGGTCTTCTCTAAGAGATTGCTGGTTCTCATACACAATGCGGCCACTGGTTTTACACAGCCCTCCCGCGTACCTATCTGAAAATGCACTGAGATCTAATTAAAGTGGACGGCCACACTTCTTTTAATTATTCATTACAGCCCCAGTACACAAAGACTCTTCCTAAAGTTAGAGTAATTGTCAAATAATGAGGCCTCATCCCCCCTTCCACTTCCTCACCAAACCAGGCATAGGCTAGCTTACCTCCTAATCATATTAGCCCAACATTACTATGGGTGGCAGGAAGTGTGTGTGTCAGACTCAGATATTTTCAAAGAAGAAGCCTATTTTTAAATTAGATTAGTAAAACACTCGGACAAGAAGACACTCGTAGATACATGTCAGATCAATAGCTGGGTGCTGGTGAAGTTTTTGAAAGATGGAGTGCATCCATTTTCATTAAATTATATGCTCGTGTAGGATGGGTTATTGCTCAGCTATGAGACTTCAGCTAAGTCACATTAGAGCCAACATTAGGAGGGTGCATTACTTTTTAAAATAATAATAACAAATAAAAATTGTAAACCCAGGAAGAAAATCTGAGTGTGTGATTTCGGTCACATGCCAAGAAACAAAAATTTCCTAAACTGAATGATCTCAATTTTTTTATTAACCAAAATTATTATAAATAGATTTCAAATTGTTTGAGGTTATTTTTCTAAAGGTCCTTGAAGTGCTTCTTAAGTATATGTATTTGCAGGTTCTGCCCGGTGGAAACCTAATAAGGGACTCTGGCCTCGACTTACATTTCAACCATTTGGAATTCCGGACACTTCTGCATTCTCCTTCGGCATATTTTATGGTAAGCCAAACGTCATCTATTTGGAATCTATGATATTTCACCTTTGGAATGTGGGATTCCTTTTGTTGGACTGGTTTAAAAGAATCCTCTCCTCTGTACATTTTCAGGGTTTTAAAGAGGAACTTTGTCCAAAATCCACCACAATGTAGAAACAAGTGCTCACAACCTTTTAAAATCCTAACAGGCCATGGACCAGCCGAGTCCTGCAATTAAATCTTGACGTTAACAGGACACAGAACTGCATGTTTTTAATTGGATTCTCTGATGACAACTTTTCCTGCCGTTCTTCCCCACGGAGGGGTTGATGCTGGGTCTTATGCCTGGAGGATTCGAATTCCTCATTGACAATCTCTCCCAATGGGTGATGCTCCACTTAGTAGATTACTCCACACATAGTAGGCACTTGATAATTGTTCCTGGGGTTTATCATTTGGCTATTCATTTTCCATCCACTGTGCTAATAGTAAAAGAAACTCATTACATGTGTGCTAAGAGTCCTTCAACAGAACAGCACGGGGTCCCCCCAGATCCAGCCTTCAGACATGGCCCCAGGAACTCTGCTTCTGTTTGGGGAGCCCACAGATCTGCAAGCAGCTGCCACGCTGGGCTCCACCTTCCCACAGGGCATCATATCCCACAGGGGCCCTTTGCCGGCCCCACCCCCCATCTCCTTTCTTCTGACAAAGTACAGAATATCAATAGCATTTTAGGCTTAGAAAGTTCAAGGGTCAATCTTCAAGGTGCTTAAGGCAGGGGGAAAACTCCCCAGAGACTTGAAGACAAACTCAGCCCTCAATAGCCAGGCTGGTGTCCTTGGGGTGCCTGACAGCGAAGGCATCTCCAAGTCAATAGAGGCATCCCCGTGTGAAAGCGCCAGTGTTCCTCATGCTAATTAAACAAACCAATTATGGTAATTAACTGGCACAAATGTTTAAATGGCTGTGAATCAGAGTGAAGGGGGTTCCCACTTAGCCTCCACACAATTATCCTGGTAAAAATGGATTTCTAAACAAGAGTGTACAAAGCATTCTGATCACTTTCAAAATCTATGTATTGAAGCTCTTAAGAAAGATCTGCCATTCTGCTCCAGCCTTAGAGCGTTAAAGACAAGAAATATTAGAAAGAAAGAAACAAACAAACAAAGGGAGAAAAAGAAAACATAAACCAAATTTGTAAAATCCTGCTACACTGACAAGGATGCTATGGGACGTTACTTTTCCCATCATTTCGTAATTAAAGAAATTCCGTTTCAGTGAAGGTCACCTTGACATTAGGAAGGAAACAAGGCCTGAATGATATGCTAATGAGGACACATCTCTTTGGAAACTGTCTAAATGGCTGAATAGATATTTTTAGAGCAGGGCTGTGGTTAAAATAGTTTGCACCAAATTCTCTCTTTTTGTTTTCTTCCTAAAGAGAGTTGGTTGGTCAAGTGGATCCCTTGTTGTTGAAATTCAATCAAGGGCATTAAAGTGTAAACCAGTTGGAAAAACAAAGAGCTTTAGGGAAATTAGTTGCTTCAACAACAACAAACAAGCACTTGGTAATCTTCTTAGAGAAATTAATGAACAGCAAACCCCCCTCAACTGGGGAGAAGAATGATCCCTGGCTCTCAAAGCACAGGCCTGGGAGGTTTGGAGAGAAGGTGTGAATGAAGAGAGAAGGATTAAATCGAACTTCAATGAGAACACAAAGAAATTTGGGGGATCTGAGAGCACAGCGCACCCATTTTCTGATGGAAGAGTATTTTGGAAGGCCAAGGGGTCCTAATCCTTTATGCAAATCTCCTTAGATTGAAGTTTGCTTAAGTGTTTTATTTCTTTGCATACAATTAACATTCGGAGCTCTGAAATGCTAACCGACTTCAAAGTAGCCTCCTGGTCTAGAAGCATCTCGAATGATCAAGCATGCTGCATTTCATCATCTTCCAAAGTTTTCTGATACTTTAAAATGAAATCTCATTTTTCAGAGTCTTGAAGGCCTTACAAGCACTCAGAGAAAGAAAAAAACACCTTCCCCACTACCAAACAAACAAACAAAGCACCCCATCTCCTGCATGACAGGCCAGAACCTTATCTTCTTTTTGTTGGGCTTAAGGTTGATAAGTAAATCTCCTATTTTTACTTGCAGTTTGATCATGTTCCCTACACTCCTCTTTTTGATTTAAGATGCAAGTCATAACCCTGAACTACAAGCAGTGTTTTGTTTTTAAAAATATTTATTTGGAAATAACTTCAAATTCACAGAAAAGTTACAAAACTAAAAACATTATAAAGAACACCCTTTCCCCTTGGCCTAGATTCACCTACCATTAGCGTTTTTTCCCATTGCTGTATCACTTGTGCATATCACACACACACACACACACACACACACCGAATTTGCTTCTTTAAACTACTTGAGAGTACATTGCACACCTCAAGTTACATACCCTCAGATGCTTCTGTAGGGATCCCCTAAGAACAAGAATATCTTCTTACATAACCACAATATAGGGTTCTTATATAACCACAACCTCCAGTAAACTTAACCTTGATACAGTAACTTTTATCTAGTTGATCATTTGTGTTTCAATTTTGTCAGTGGACCCAGTAATGTTCTTGATAGCATTTTCCATCTTGCAGTACAAGACCTGATGTAAGATCAGGTGTTACATTTGGTTGTCATACCTTTTTTAGTTTGAACAATGTTTTTAAACTTATATAAATTTTAAGCATTCGGATATTTTTAGCAAAAAGTGATTAGATTCAATAAATGACTGCATTATTTAATTTAGATACCTAAAGTTTAAGTTTTTGCCAACATTTGTCATTGATGTATGTGGAACCCAAGAATCAGGGAATAACAATAAGAACAGCAATGACAGTAAACCTTTATTGATGGCTTACTACATGCCAGGAGCTCTGCTAAGCGATTTATATGGACTCTCTGTGTGATTGTCTGTTCTATCAAGGCTTCCTTTTCTCTCTCCCAACACAGAATGAAGGGGTTTCCAGAAATGCTCAGGATCCCCCTTCTCACCCCTTCCAAGAATCTCAGCATTTGAAGCCCACTTCTGCAATTCAGACCTGGGGTCGTGCAGGCCATGAAGGAGGTCCAACACCCCAGGTCTTTAACTCTAGCTAGTAGATAAAACAGACAAAGTTGAGGGGACAAGTGCTAGGAAGAAAAACAAAGCAGGGTCAGGGAAAGAAAGTCAGATGGAAGGGGAGTGGGAAGTCTATTTCATTTAGGGAAGTCAGGGAAGACCCCTCTTATGGGGGGCAATGGAAAAGAGGCCTGAAGGCAGGAAATGAAAGTGTGATGCCTGTGGATATCTGGGGGAAGAGCAGCCGAGGGGGAGGAATCAGCTCGTGCAAAGGCCCTGCAGCAGGACCAGGCTTGGTGTGCATCAGGCCCCGTGGGGAGCCCAGCCGAGGCTGGAGCACAGTGACCTGGGAAGAGAAGGATGGGAGAGGAAAGTGCAAAGGTGGCATGGAACAGCCAGGGTGAGGACTTGTAGGTCATAGTGAGGACTTGGGCTTTTATTCTGAGTGACATGAGAAACCATCACAGAGGCCTGAACAGAAGAATCTTTTTAAAGGTTGTGATGTAGAAGCAGGTAGAAACCAGGAAGCTATTAGAAGGCTATTATAACAATCCAGACAATCGTGGTGGCTTGGACCAGTAGCAGTGGGATGGCTATGTTTTGATGGGAGAACTGCCACGCTTTGCTGATGGATGGGATGTGGGTATGAGAGAGAGAAAAGGGTTAAAGATAGCTCCAAAATGTCAGGCCTGAGCAACGGGGAGGACAGACTTCTCATAGACAGAGATGAGGAAGGTGCCGGAGACAGTTCTGGGGGGAGGATGAGATAAGAGTGAACATCAGAAATTCATCTCTGAACACACGAAACCCCCATTAGACACCCAAGTGTCTGTCAATGCAAGTGAATCTTCATCCCAGACTCTGATATTTGAGGTCAGTCGAGCCTTGAACAACATGGGGTTTAGGGTCGCTGACCCACCTTCAGGCAGTTGAAAATCCACATGTAACTTTTGACTTCCCCCAAACTTAACTACTGATAGCCTGCTGTTGACCAGAAACTTCACTGGTAACATAAATGGTAGATTAACACATATTTTGTATGTTATATGTACATCTACATACATATTTTGTGCATTCATGACATAACTTTTTCTTCCTTTTTTTTTTGATATTTCTAGGCTATGTGGATCAGCTGCGACTTTTTTTCAAATTGCTGCAAATCTCCAAAAGTTTTTCCAATTTATTTGCTGAAAAAAATCCACATATAAGTGGACCCACGAAAGTCAAACCCGTGTTGTTCAAGGGTCAACTTTTATCAAACAGGGATGGAGGGCTTCCCTGGTGGCACAGTGGTTGAGAGTCCGCCTGCCGATGCAGGGGACACGGGTTCGTGCCCAGGTCCGGGAAGATCCCACATGCCGCGGAGCAGCTGGGCCTGTGAGACATAGCCACTGAGTCTGCGCGTCTGGAGCCTGTGCTCCGCAACGGGAGATGCCACAACAGTGAGAGGCCCGCGTACCGCAAAAGAAAAAAAAAAAAAAAAAAAAAAACAGGGATGGGAGATGTTCCTAGATTTTGATAGAAGTGACCCTCTGCTTCTTGTCCTGGCAGAGTTCACCCTGCTTTGTCCACTTGGAGCATTTTCAACCCCTTCCTGTCCCCAGCCCCACCCCCTTTCCCCAGTCTGTCCCAATTCCAGAAACCATCACCACATCCTTTTGGGTTTCTAGGTCCCTGTGCTGACAAAGCTTCTGGGCGAGGGGTAGTTTTCCGGTTCTCCTAATCTCACTCTGTTCTTCTTCCCACACAGTGATTAAGAGGGGCAGACTCTGGACTCCGAAGACACAGGTCGGAGTCCCAGCTCTCCCCTTCTGAGCTGTGACCTTAGACAAATTGTCAGACTTCTCTGAGCCTCAGCTTCCTTGTAAGTAAAATGGGGACGATGATGCTCAGACCTATCCAGAGAGCTGTAGCAAAGCTGTGATAAATCCGGGGCCACTGCATAGGGTGCATTTATGGAAAATGGGAGACGCCCATTTACTGTTCCTCCCAGGGACACTATTCTGCTTGGTGAACAGAATGTGAACTAGATGTCAGCCCTACCTCGTCCCTCCTGGGCATCTCTGACAGGGTATCGTCTGCCCAAACCAGTCATACAGGTCCTGGAAATAAAGCTACAACCTTTAGAACATGATACGCGCTTGATAAGTGCTGTTCTCAAGGCAGCCCGGGTTCCTCCCCTGTGGTCATGGCCTTTACCCTGCTTTCCATGGCCCAGAAAGTTTCTTCTCTGAATTCAAACAAGGTAGCCAAAAGGAGTAGCTCTGCCCATCAGAATACCCAACCAAGAGCTGCCCCGCCCTTCCACAGAGGACAGGTCGGCGTTGGGAGACTGGATAGTACCACTTACATTTCCATGTACCTGGTAGCAGCTGTCGGTATTTCTAAACTTGCAAAGAAAGGAGACTCATTTTCCCAGTTCCAGAAAATGGCTTGAGGCCTCCTGAATGCCCCCTTCAGACGGGCAGCTGGAGCAGGCTGGGGAGAAAGCAGCGCTGCGTGGTCTTTCTGAGGACCATCTGGGCAACTCGGCCTGTTCTGTGGCTACACCCGCCCTGCTTGTCATCCCCAATCATACTTGCTCTAATCCGTGTTTTAATTTACTCTGCTGGTTCAACACCCGTGCTGCCAGGGCGGTCCTTGGGGCCCCCTCATTCCTGCTGCTGATGACAAGGCGTATGCAAAAGGCACAATTATTCACCCACCAAGGTGACAGAGGAGGCCTCTGCCTGGGAATAGGTTTCCAGCTTCTAACATTTTCATGTCAGTCGCTGAAGCACTTTGCAGTTTGCAAACAATTCTATGGAGACCTTTTTTTTTCTCAAAAAAGCATTTTGATCCTAGCAAGTGACGAGACTTCAAGTGGTGGACGGCTGGCTCGCCACTGATTCTGAAGGCCCGTCTTCAGAAGGGTGGCCACACGCTCCTCCTATCCAGCTGGATTATTGGATTTTTTTTTTTTAATCAAGTAAGATTCCCCCTCTCCCTTCATCTTCTCCTTTTCCTCCCAACCCCCAACCCCAGCCTGCTTGGCCTCAAACAAAGGAAAATATGTCAAGCCCGGCCTATTAATTCGCACAGATTTGGCATTGTTTATGTTCTCATGTGGACCACATTCCAAAGCACCAAAATAAAACAGCTCAAATGTAGCTTTCCGCTCCCGAGCCCATGATGTATTTCATTTGCTACGGTCCAGCCATGGTAACAATGCCTTTCATTTTCTTCTGGCCTAAGATGATTTTCTTTTTGTGAGGGACATTTTGAGAGAGAGAGAGAAGCAGAGACAGAAAAAGAGAGAGAAAAAGAGGGAAAGAGAGAGAGAGAGAAGAAAAGAAAACCACTTCTCTTTTCCTTTTCAGGGTATCATTTGCAATATAAAGCTAACCTGGGGAGTGCGGGGAACAATGGCGCTGCCCATAAAATGGTCCCCGCCGGGGGCCCGCATGCCCAATGAGGGTGATGTCGAGCTATTTAGTTCTTTGTCCTCCCATAATATCTACTTAATGCAGTTCAATAGCGGTGGATTGTTAGTGGCATTAAGGATTCTATTAAGTTCTTCCCAAAGCCCTGCTATTCTCCTCCAGCTGTTGAGAGCCTGAGGCTTTCAGCTGAGGCTGGGATAGAACCTTCCCAAAAGCACCTCTGCAAAATGGGTCTTCTTCAGGCTCAGAAAAACCACGCTGGATTTCACACCAGAGCCCAGCTCAGAAACATCTGCCTATGGCTAAGCAGAGCTGTTTTCAAATCCCACCAGGCCCCAAATTTGAATTTTGGGGCCCCCTTTCACATTCTATCAAATCTGTAAAATGCTTTCTCTGAAAACATTTTTAGAATATTTGAATCATTTTTCAGTTCTGCTTTAGTGAGAATAAATAACCCACTTTGTTCTGATTTATTGTTTAGGTACAATCGGACAAGAGTTCAATTTCAGACATGTTGGCATAATCCTACCTCTTTAGAAATTGAATTAAACATTTTATAAATTTGATCATGCAGTTTTTCTTTTCATGTTTGGATGCCAATACTCTAACTTCATTTTTAGATAGGAAACATCGTGGGCCTTGGGCTGACGGTGAAATGGCTTCTACCCTACCGGCAAAAAGTTTTGCCCTAGACTGACTCCACATTATTCTCAGCCTGAATTAAGTCAGCTGGTGAGCCCCAAAGGCAGCCTTTTGATCTTTACTTGATACTTGATGCTTCAAGCTTACCTCCTAGGATCTGGGGAAACCAAATAGAGCCGAGTGGCTGGGTTCCCCTTTTCAGGGCCTAGGACCATACCTGGCACACAGGGGTGCCCTCTGCTTCCCACCCGAGGATCATTGATTAATGAGTTCTTGAGAAAGCCATCCAGGGATGCTTGAATGCTATTTCCCTCTTGACGCCCTACAGACACTCCGGGGCGTGGGTCCTGTTCTTGTCTGTTACGACAGGAAGGACAGGCAGAGCAGCCCTGGATGCTGTGGCATCCATCCGCGAGCTGGTCACTCTGTCCAGAATAGACAGAGAGAGGGAGGAGGGGCTGCAGGAGGACCAGCCAGAGGAGAGGGGGCCGCACCAGGATTTCACACAGTTGGCTGGAAGAGGCAAGCGCTAAGCTGCCTTTTCAACCACGGTAAACCCCGTCCATCTGGCCACCCTAAAACTCTGTTAGCTTGTCCCCCTTGCCCAGGGCTGATTAGGCCTCCTGAAGCAGAAGTAACGCCATCAATGGTGTAAACCCCGGCCACTTGAGGGTATTACATTTCATTTCATGCTTGACTTAATCAAAACTGGGGAAATGAAATGTACACCTTTTTGATGTTCTTTTCCCTGCTGTTTAAAGAGAAGAATCTTAACCCATTTGATCTTCACATGCACCCAGTAAATGACCAAATATGGCAAGCTGTCAGAAGCAGAAGGCGGCCAGTTGCCAGGCGGTGTTGGGTCACTGAGAAAGCACTTAATGCGGGCAAACTTAAGTTTGGAGCCCAGGGACTTTGTGGCAAATGCAGCATTTTCCCCAGCCAACCTGCAGTTAGGAACTTTGGAAAGAAAAAGGTGGGTTGGGGAAAGGATTCAGAAGGAGGAAGCATTGGCTGACACTTGCTTCTCCGGGCCTTTGGAATTTCTCTCCGGTATCACTTCTTCCTGGAAGTTTTTCCCACCCTCTCCCCAGTACTGGTGAAGAAGGAGGGGACTCTGGGGTCACTCCCTGTGTCTTTGGGCAAGTTACTTAACTTCTCTAGGGGCCTCAGTTAACTCACCTGTAAAATGGGGATGATTATATCAATCGTTTTGACCTCATTGGTTGCTATGAGGATTAAATGCTATAATGTATATAGAGGGCTGAGCAGGATGTTTGGTACATCGGAAGTTCTCAATAACTGCAGCCTATTGTTATTATTACTATATTGGTTACTGACTCCTATGGACTAAATTGTACCCCCACCCCCCTGAATTCATATGTTGAAGCCCAACCTCCAATGAGATTATATTTGGAGATGGGCTTCTAGGAGGTACTTAAGGTTAAATGAGATGATAAGGGTGGGGTACAAATCTAGTAGGATTGGGGGACTTACCGGAAGAAAAAGAGATCTCTCTTTTTGCACTTGGACACACTGAGAAAAAGCCATGCAAGGACACAGCAAGATGGCAGCCATCTGCAAGCCAAGAAGAGAGCTCTTGCCAGAAATTCAGTCAGCCGGCACCTTGATCTTGGACTTCCCAGCCTCCAGGACTGTAAGAAAATAAGTTTCAGTTGTTTAAGTCACCCTATCTATGGTATTTTTTTATGGCAGCCCTACTGACTGATGCACCAACCTATTAGAGTTCTCTATTCTTGTTATTTATGTGTATATCTCCTTAATGAGACTCTTAAATTCTTTGAAGGTTGACCCCATGACTCATCTGGCTTTGTATACTAGGGGCTTAGCACTGTGCCTGGTATACAGTGGGTGATCAAGAATTACCTGCTAAATACATAAACGGGGGAACACAGTTTTGTGTGACAAGAGAGCCCTGGGCCTTTTCTTGTCCCACTCTGGCCACTTCTAGGCTGTGACCTTCGACAAGTCACTTACCATCTCTGTGCCTCAGTCTTCCCATCAGGTTGGGTGGGATGATTTCTAGGATCTCAGAGTCTGTGAGATTCTTCCTTTAATCAAAGACTAAGGTGGGAAGAGCAGGGTGACAGGGATGGTGGAGCCTAGAAGGAGGCTGCTGACTTCCCCCACCCCAGGCATCAGGAGAATGCTTGTAGATGACATTAAACTAGCAGAAAGTTGCCAAGATGGTTCATTAGGCAGCTTGAGTTGGGGTCAGGAGGATGCAGGCTCAGGACTGTTCAAACACAGGTCTCACTCGGTGGGGCTTGAAGCTCTGGTTCCCGTCTGCCCTGTGGGGCTGGGGAAGGAGTGTGGAGCTTCCTGTCCAGAGCTCAGGGACGCAAGGTCAGAGTGCAGACCTTCTGGAGTCCTAAGTGCAGAGTTGGCCAAAACAGATATGGCTGTCCATCTAGTTGGGTGCTTTTCAACAGCCATGAATATGGCAACACCAGAAGGAGGTTGCTTGTTAAATCCCCGTGCCCCAGCCCTAAGCCCTGCCTTCTTAACTGGCTTAGTAAAGGGGTGCTCCAGCTTGGGGATTTCTACCAGGCCTCCCTGGAGAGCCAGGAATGCTTCCTGGATATGCCCCTACCCAACCAGCCTTGCCTGCCACTAACTCACTCGTGACCTTGGACCAGTCATATCGACTCTCTGAGTCTTACTGTCTTCATCTTTGAAAGGAGCATGATTAACATTTGCCTCTCCTGGCGGGGGGGGGGGGGTGTTGGTTTGCTTGTGAGGGCTGCTTCTCTGTAAGAGCAATGGACCACTTTGCATCCATCAAATGAAGATGCCTCTGATGTAAGGTTAGGTTAAAAAAGAACTTGAAAACCAGTATACAGAGCATAATGCTGTTTTTGTAAAATGTGTGTGTTCACGTCACATCACATTTATATGTTAAATATCTATAGAAGCATGGGCTCTGGGAAGCGGACTGAGTTCTAATCTGGACTCCCACTTAGTAGCCTCAAGAAGTGGGCAATTAATTAACTTCACTCTTGCCTCCATTTCCTTATCTGTAAGATTGGGTTGATACTAGCCTCATATGGTTGTTATAAAGATTGAATGAGTCAGGGCTTCCCTGGTGGCGCAGTGGTTGAGAGTCCGCCTGCCGATGCAGGGGACATGGGTTCGTGCCCCGGTCCGGAAGGATCCCACATGCCCCGGAGCGGCTGGGCCCGTGAGCCGTGGCCACTGAGCCTGCGCGTCCGGAGCCTGTGCTCCGCAACGGGAGAGGTCACAACAGTGAGAGGCCCGCGTACCGCAAAAAAGAAAAAAGATGGAATGAGTCAATCCCAAGTAAGGTTCTCAGCACAGGCTCCTAACAGATATCCAGTGAAATGTGAGCTGTTCTTAGTTACGTAGAAGCATTTTTTTTTTAAGTCAGACAGGAGATCACCCAAATGACAACCATGGTCACCAAGCACTTCTGTATTACATAATTGCCAGGCAAACAATTTTTTTTTCTTCAGGAAGAAAAATAACACAAAGATGGGACAGGGCTTATATCCTTTTAGTATGGAAAGATGTCCAAAAGCAATTGGGTAAGAGAAAAAGCGAGCTCTCTAGCAGGCCACGTGGTGGGAACTCCTTTTGCCAGTAATAATGAGATGTCGGTATGCACGGAGAGACAACTCTGAAGGCCGATAGATCCCCCTCTCACGGTGATCACTTCAGGAACAAGACTGGGATTGGAGGGAGGCCGGCGAGGCAGCCAGAGCGTGGAATCTGCACTAGCATCCTACGTGCCACACTCGCTTCACCCAACCCCATGCCTGCCCAGCGGGGCGAGAGTCTACGAGCTTTCATTTATTACACTCTTACACTTCTGTATTGTTTTAGTTATTTTGACAATTAGTCTTTATTTCTGTGTTGGATATTATTCTTTATAATAACAAAGAATTGTTTATTTAAACAGTATAGTAACTGTTTTGACAATTATTCTTTATTTCTGTTTGTTTCTATTTTATTTCATGTTTATTTGATTTCTGTTAGAGAAATGTTGTGGATTTCTGTAAGCAGGGTGGGGTATCCATAAGTATGTAATGCAATCATTCTAATCATATTTACTGCTAATGTCATTTATCCATTTGGATCCCAGGTATAGAGCTGCTGGCCCCCATCCCAGGCCCATGGTGCAAACGAACACCGGCATCCAGTCCTTTTGGAGCTCTTGCTGTGTGCCAGGTCCTGTGTTGTCACAGGGATTAGCTCAGCTAACTCTCCTACTGGCCTTCTGTGTAGGGTCTGTAAATATCCCCATGTTGAAGTGAGAAAATATGCAGTTCAGAGACCTCAAGAGACTAGCTCGGGGTTGCACAGCTAGTAAGAGACAGAGGTGGCATTCATGCCCTTGGAGTCGGACCCTGGAGCCTGACGCTTTCAACAGGTGCGGGACCCTGCTCTGCTCAGCCCAGATTTATCCATATACTTACATCTTCAACTATCCTGCTTTGGGGACCCCTGGCACTTTTTTTTTTCTGGTGGAGCCGTATGCAACCAAATACCCCGCCAAGAAAATCCCACTTTCTGCCCCATCCCTGGGCTGCGCCAGTTTTTTTTTCCCCCTTTTGTTAAGAGGCCTCATTTCTGACTTGATGAAAACATTTGTAATAGATAATCAAATGCTGATATGTTGCAGGGGACAATGCCTTATTTGTTAAATATAAATGAACATGAACACGGGGCCTCAGTGCCAGAAAGGCAAAGGGTTTGAGGCCTTTTCAGCGGCACAGGCTGAGCCCGGGAAAGAAAGCCAGGCGCCTGTAAAGGGTCTCGCCTAGGACGGTGATCGTCCGACAGCTCTTGTGTGACAAGATACATAGTTTCTTTTCAGCAACAGGCAGATTATCGGTTACTATAGTTTCCCTAATGCTCAAATACAGCTCAAGCCTAAGCTGAACAGAATAGGTTAAAAGGTGCCGAGTTTTGGCCCGGGAAACCACTGTTGAGAATCAGACACCAAACAAAGCAAAAAGCACATCTCCCTGGGCTTTGATGTCTTTTCTGAGGGATGTAAAGTGAGAAAAATACAACCGGTGCTCAGGCCAGGGGCTGGATGGGGCCCCTGTGACAATGGCCGGCCGATTGGGAGTCCAGTACAATGCCCAGACAATGTCCCCAGTGCCAGGCGTCCCCGGCTGTGCTGTTCCTTCACAAACACCCTGCTGGAAACAGCCTTTTAGCCCCCAGTTTCTTAGAAAGTTCCTGCCTGCCTCCCCAGCCCAGCTAAACCTCCTCCCTTCCAAACCCGACCCTTTGACAAGGTCCCTCCTGAGAGAGGCGACTTTCTCATTAAATGCCACCAGCCGCCCCCAGTCCAGTCCCTGCAACACAGCCACCCAGAGCATCATTCTTCTGCCTGCTTTAAATTTTCCTAGATCTGCATAAACATCCTTTCTCAACCTCTGAAAAGAGGGACGCTCTCTCCCTTCCAATAATTCACTGCCTTGTGTATCCCTT
Source organism: Mesoplodon densirostris (assembly GCF_025265405.1). NCBI lineage: Eukaryota > Metazoa > Chordata > Mammalia > Artiodactyla > Ziphiidae > Mesoplodon > Mesoplodon densirostris. Next base: position 36,017,899 of record NC_082679.1, on the reverse strand, counting down.
GAAGGTGACAGTGTGACGTTTTTCCATAAACGGGATTAAATTAACCACTATTTATGCCAGCGACGTGGGTGCCTCCTCTTCTGCTGGGATCTGTTTATTTCATTGTGCTTTTTATTTCAATTTAGGGAGCAAGATAGATGTGCTTTCGCATTTGGAGATCTCCATCCATCACTGGTCGGCTGCATCTGGGAAAATAAGTGAGGGGGAGATTATGGGCAAGGGAGAGAGAGCTAGCCAGCTGCAAGCTCACGCATGGAGTTCTGAATGTTTTTTAGTGGTTGTTGTAGTATTGTGCTTCTCGTTGTCATTAGTTCTTTATAATGTTTCATGAAAAATATCTAATTGTAACAACTGTATTCCGAGCGTGAACATATTCCTTGAATTGAAGCGCTCACAATGGCCATAGGATAACTGTCCTTGAATTTGAGCCCTTTGTGGGTTGTCAATAGGCTTACAATGTGCTGAATTAGCAGGCATATTAATGGGCAGATGCAATAGCCGCCATTCTTCAGCCTCAAATCTTCTTATGCAAATACCCCATGAATTCAGTTCAAAGAGCTGCCTTCGAAATGAGCTGATCCCCCCTCTCAGAAGGGACCCCGGGAGAAAGTGACATGAGAAAAGTTTAGACACTTGTTTTTATAACTGGACATGATCTTGTTATCATAATCTGATACTGGTCACTTGCATGGCCGGCTTGTAGGATTTTAAACCCTTAACAGAGAGAGATAATCTTGGCCTTTGTAGGAGTGTGGACAGAATCCCGGCGTGCAGGAAAGCCGGCAGTGAGAAGCACAGTTCTTGTTTTCTCAAACAAAACTTTTCATGATAAAAGCTTTTATCCGAGGATAATCACCCGGCTGGATTTCAGTGGTGTTGGTAAGGTTGGCAAAGGGCAGGAAAGGCAAATTTTTGAAAAATGAAAATAGCCAGTTCTTGAGATTACCCACAATCAGATGGAATCAGTTCTCAGAGTCCCTAAAAGAGCAGTTGGAGAGTTTTCAAAGATCGCAAAGAAAACCAAGTTCTGGTAACCTCTACCTACCCCCAGGCAAGATCGCAGAAGGATGGTAACATTTCTGTGGCACCAAAATGTGCCAGGCAGTTTTACTCTGTTTGTAGCCTTTTACACATATCAACTTGTTTAATTTTCACAAATACCCTATGAAGTAGCTACCATTTTTAGCCCCATTTTACGGATGAGAAAAACGAGGAAAGGGGTTAAGCTCTTTGCCCAGGCACTGAGAGGTAATTAAGCCCTCTAGGGAAAAATGTGCTGCACGCCCATCAACTAATTCTGCTGGGAAATGGTAATTCCCCCATGATGACTTTTCTCTCCAGAAGAATCTGCTTTCCACTGCCCACCCCACCCCCCACCCCGACCCTGTGAGCTGGGTAGCCTAACCAGTATAAGGGTATTTGGCCAGTTGGCCCCTATAAAGTGTTCGTTCCTCTTTGACGCTGTTATATGATAAATTTGCATTTATAAAAATATTTTAAAGGAGAATATAAATGTAATAGTCATGCTCCTTTATACCATAGCACTATAATTGTATCTAGGACTGAATTTAAAGGCCACATGGAAGTTAAATACACTGAGATGGCACATTACACACTGAAAGTCAGTTATGTTGCTTAACAGGAAGTGACAGATTGTGTGATATTATCATTAATGGTAACAGCAGACATTTTCTATTTGTGCATTTTTTACTCGTTTGTTTACTGAGTATCAACTCATTTATTCCTTATGCTCACACTGGCAAGACGGGAGGTTTATGATTTCCATTTTACAGCGGAGAAAGTTGAGACCCAGATAGGTTCAGTAATTTGTCCAAGATCAAGAAGCTGAGATTTGAACCTTAGACATCTGGCTCAACCCTCAGTCACTCTGCTACATGTCAGTCCAGATGGTCCAGCCACCCTGGGACCCACCCTGGGTACAGTGGCTGCGTTTTCCCTTGATCTGCCCTGACATTGCCACTCCCAACGGTTTCTCCGAATTCGCCTTCCCCACAGCCAAAGTGAGTTTCGTCAGATTTCTTGCCCCTTTGCTCCCCACCTCTCTCTGTAAGAGTTTTTGGTTCGTTATATTATAGCCTTGCATTCCCCACATTGTGTGTGTGTGTGTGTGTGTGTGTGTGTGTGTGTGTGTTTGGTGTGGAGGATGATTGTGGGGAGGAGGAGGGAGAGAGGAAACAGAATGATTGACCATCAGGGAGCCTGAAGGAACCAGAGGCAAAGAACTTGCTCAGGGTCTTGGATCTGGGTCAACCCCTCCAAGATACCCTCAGGCAAGAGACATCCCCACCCCAGACTTAGGACCCTAAAGGTTTGTTACCTTAAAGAATTAAATGACAAAAGGATGAGACATATCTATGCTTCCCAGAATATCAGTATAATGGTAATTACAGCAGTAATAACAATAAAAGATAATAATAAAAGGCACTAGATGCTTTACCATGCCCCAGGCACTGTGCTAATGTGTGGATAATTCACTAGCCCTAGATAGGACAATGCAAAGGAAGAAAATACCACAAATATGAAATAAAATAAGCAGTTTTGGGGAACATAGGACGGGGTAGGGGAAAGTGAATGACGAATGGTGAATTAGTCTGCTTATGCTCCCATAACAAATACCACAGACGTAAAAACAGATTTATTTCCTCATGGTTCTGGAGGGTGGACATCCAAGATCAAGGTGCCATCAGGGTTGCTTTCTCATGAGGCATCTCTTCCTGGCTTGCAGACAGCCACCTTCTCACTTTGTCTCCCACATGACCTTTCCTGTGTGTGCTCCCAGAGAGAGAGAGAGAGAGAGAGAGAGAGAAGGAGAGAGCGTTCTGGTGTCTCTTCCTCTTCTTGTAAGGTCACCAGTCAGATTAGAGCCCCGCCCTAGTAACCTCATTCAACCTTAATCACCTCCATAAAGCCCCTGTCTCCAAATACAGTCCCATTGGGGATTAGGTCTTCAACATATGAATTTTGGGGTGACACAATTCAGTCCATAACAAATAGGGGTTCTGGGAACACTTATTAGAGATGGTAGCATCTGAGGCTGAATGAATGATTCTAACAAAGAAACTACAAATAGGTAAACTGGTTTTGTTTGGCCTGCACAGTGTTTTAAAAACAGAGAGAGAAAACACATCAATACCTGCATTTTCAACTTCCTTTGAAAAACTGAAAGGTCTGGCAACTCTGGGCCAGCCTTCCTAAACAGCAGTAGCTGGCTGGTTGGTGCTTCGTATAGGCACCAAGTTCACTTTTCCAAAGTCCCCACCACTCCCTATTGTACAGGCCCACGATTTCTCATCCAAAACTTTAGGGGTCAGATGTATCTCTGAATTCAGAGGTTTTTAGATTTTAGAGATCTAATGCAGTACATATACTCTATTACCTTATACCCCCAATTCAACCTGGGGCACCACCTCCCTAATCAATCAACTAATATTTCTGTAATAAAATATATTCACACTAAGTGGAATAAATAAAGGCTTTAAGTAGCCTCTCATCTGTTCTGATCAGTTTCTGTTGCCAAATAAGATGGCATCAGGATAGGCTTTGCCACAAACGATTTATAGCAAACTTGTAATGTCCAGGGCCTCTGCAATTGGGAATTTTAGGCAAGGGGTTTGGCCCTGTCTCCCACCCACCCAGCCTGCTTCACTGGTCTGTGCTCTGACCTGGCCCCGACAGGCATCTGCTTTTAACTTCCGCTTCAACAGGTGAAGAGTAGGGGACAGTGTGTGTGGGGGAAAGAAGAGCTTCTAAGCACAAAGGCTTGGAGACAGGAAAGTGTTAGGTATATTTCAGAGAGGTATTTTCTGGCCAAAGTTGAATGAAACAGATTTTCTTTAAGACAATTTTGGGAAAGGGAAACACACTTCAGAAGATCCTTCAGAGTAAAAACTGCGGCGTATCCCTTTCGTGGTCCTGCCTGGGTCTGCTGAAGCACGTTTCAGGCTGTGGGTTATGGGGATGGCAACTCTAGGTGATTCTGCAGAAGCCTGTATGTACACTGGCTCTTGAGCTTAGTGCAGTGAGGACGTGGGTTGCGCCCTTGGTAACAGCATCATCCAAATGTGGCAGCCCACATCTTTGTTTGCTCTACACATGAGTTTGGACAGGTGAAGGTGCCAAAGAGTGATCGGAAATTAGCTTAACCAGACAAGTCACATGGACCCACTAACGTAATGAAAAACTCTGTTTACCATTTCAGCTAGGGCCAAAAAGAGGAAGGAAAAAAAAATCCTGATTATTCCTTTATTGTTTTTCTAGCAACCCAAATCATGTTTTTTTTACCATTTAAACAGACCATTTAAAAACATAATTCAGGTTGCATCCCTTTCCTGCTGGATGGCTTCACAGTGATGAACAAAACAGACAAAGGTCCCTGCCCTGGGAGTCTGGTCATCTGACTCCACCGATGGTGCCTGTAACCACATCAGGTAAGGGACTCTGAAGGCAACGGGTCCACTGTTAGTGCGCTTTCAAGAGGGGAAACTGAGACATGTCTTGGGGAAGGATACGCCTTGGTCACTTATCCTGATTTGGCCACCTTGAATCACTTTTCAAGTGCAAGTCAAATGGTGCTAACTTCTGTCTTCAGTTTGAACAAACTGGAACATTCCTCCGAAGAAAGGTTACTCACTTCGTTTGTTTGGTTTGTTTGGTTGTTTCCTTGACCATCGGTGTAGAAAGGATCTCTGGAGATGACTGTGGTTTCTATCACCATCTCTCTATGAGTACATGCCGTACTTCAGAGGGGGTCTCAACTTTCCCCAGAGTTTTTCCTGGAGGGTAATTGGAAACTGTGGTTAACGTAGCATGGCTTTTCAAATTGAGTTGAAAAGTTCATCAAAATGTCATTAATCTGCTTTACATAGCCTTTCTTGATTAAGTCAAACTTGTGTCTGCACGATTATTTATGAAGCAGAGATCTGGTTGGGGCTGTTTTGGCATCTGTGGCCTGACATTAGGTCTGAGAAGGCAAGGAGTCCTTGATACTGGCGGGGGTGGGGCCTCTAAGTCCCACTCAAATGCCATCCCCGCCCACGCCCAGGCAAAGGAGACCGAACCAGCTACACAGACCATTTCTAACCGGTCGACAACGTTTGATGGAGAAGTTCAGTTGAGCATCTACGCTGTGTAAAGTATGACGGGAGATGCCAAAAATAAGTCATCCCTTGTCATCTTGGGGTGACTATGTGGAAGAAACTTGCATATTTCGAGCTGGCACTAACCCACATTTGATTTCGCTCAGGCTGTCCTCTGGAAGTAGCCACCAAGGGAAAACTCTGGGCCCTGGGCCTGCCTTCCGAGCTCTGGTCTGCAGCGGGGTTGGCAATGAACCCGGAACTTTGCTCCACAGCTAGAGTCATAACAATGACAGTAACGAAAATGATGGCATCTACAGCACATTTCTATATGCTGGGCACACAGTTCTTATACTAATTAAAGTGGGATTATTAGCCTCTTTCCTCTGATAAAGAAACAGAGGCTCCAAGAAGTTCAGAACCCCGTGTGCAAGGTTCACTTACCCAGGGTCTCAGGGTCAAGGTTGGAACCTGAATCTGCGTGACAGAGGATGTTATGGCACTTAGTTGCCATGACTGAGTTGTTTTGTATGTGTGTGTGTGTGTGTGTGTGTGTGTGGTTTGTTTTTGGAGGGGGTTTGCTCACAAACCAGTTTCTTTTGGGCAGAGAGGACGTTTCTCTGTCTAATTGCCCAGAGGGCCACAGACCCCCTCAGTCTGTGTGACATTTTTAATGACTTGGGCACAAATCACAAACCAGTGGCAACTTAAGAGGACACACACCCTATCAGGAGCCACACGACAAAGTGAGATCACAGGATCTGTGAAGACCCAAGGGAAAACTCCAGGAAAGAGCCAGCGAGTCTGAGAATGGGCCAGAACCGTGGTCTCCTGGAGGCCCCTCTCATCCAGCCACATACCCTGAGGCCACATACACCTCTGGGGGTTCTGAGAAGGAGGGAAACGGCCGTGTTCTGGAGCAGTTGCTGCCTTAGGCCCGGCTTTGTGTGACTGTGGTTGCCCTTGTTTGTCATGGTGGCAAAAATATGGCAGGTGGGGTGGCTGGAACTTCTGCCAGCAAGCTCAGCACATGGCATTAGACGGTATTTATATGGGTCAAGTTTTCCCTCATTAACAGAGAGAGAGAGAGGACAAGACAGAACCCGTATTTCTGGAGGTTCAGAAGCTTTAGCGGCTACCAACGGTGCTCTGGGCAAGCTGCCACCAACACCTCGGGACTCAGCCAGATCCTGTTTTATGAGTTTCTAGGTCCCCCAAAGACATCTTTATTAATGTCCGACTCTAGAGTGTGGCTTCTTAGGGTCCAGTTTCCCATATCTCTCCGATATATTCCACAGGGAGAGGAGGGATACAGGCACACAGACTGCTGGGTTTATTTGTGTTTGTTTTTTATGGTTTGAGCTGTTTCTTCCTCCTTTTCCACTTCCCTTCCCCTCTCCGTTCTTCCACTGCCCCTCGTCTTCTCCTTCTCCTCTTCTTCTTTCTTCTTCTTCTCTCTCCTCCTCAATATTTTCAGTATTTTTATAGGTTCCATATTATAAAACAAAATATATCACCCCAAGATATCAGCACATCGTTCTTGCCTGGGGGCGGGGGCCGTTCTATAAGATACACCGCCTTCAATGAAGTGATTCTAACTTTTTTTGTGTGTGTGTGGTATGCGGGCCTCTCACTGTTGTGGCCTCTCCCGTTGCGGAGCACAGGCTCTGGACACGCAGGCTCAGCGGCCATGGCTCACAGGGCCCAGCCGCTCCGCAGCATGTGGGATCTTCCCAGACCGGGACGCGAACCCGTGTCCCCTACATCGGCAGGCGGACTCTCAACCACCGCGCCACCAGGGAAGCCCCCGATTCTGACTTTTAATGACCGGCCTTGGCTTGACATGTGAGGGGCAGAAACCCCAATCTCAACTACTTGAAGCAAAAACAGAAATTTATTTATTGGCTCATAGGGCCAAGGAGTCCTGGGTAGCACTAGCTCCAGGCTGAACCTCTCCTCAGATGATGTGAACAGGACCTGGTCTCTCTCTTCTTCTCTCCTCTTTGTTGGCTCCCTCTTCAGGCAGCCTCGCTCCTTAACGTGTGCAATGGCTTCCAGAGACCCCTGGAATGTTCTCGCATCCACGTCTGTCCTTTTCCCAGTAGTTAGGGCCTGACTCTAACTGGCTCAGTTTGGGTCATATGCCCATTTCTGAACCAAATGTTCAGAGGATGGGATATGGTGAGAGAGATGGAACTTTGCTGAAGGAAATAGGTTTGCCAGATTCTTCTACTGCAGAAGCTCGGAAGCAAGCAAGGATGCAAAATATGCATCAATATGCAAAATGTTCTTCTAGAACATCCTGATTGGCCACCTTAGCCACTAATTCATGTTCCCCTGAAAAATGGAACAAGTTGCCTATTTTGCTGGATTTTTCTTCTGACTTCAGGAAACTGTTGCTTTTTCTTCACTTAGCAAGGAAAGCTTAATCCAAAAATGTAAAACTGTATTTAAAAAAAAAAAACCTTTAGTTTTAACAACTAAGAAGTCTAAAAGGAAATACCATACACTGATGTTAATGTTTTCCACTCTCATGGAAATATTAACCTTTAAAGGGCAGCCACAGCCATCATTACTTTTGATCAGTGGGTCTCGACCAGGGACATTTTTATCCCCCAGGTGGTATTTGGTGATGTCTGAAGACATTTTGGGTTGTTACAACACGGGGGGGAGTTGTCCTGGCATCTACTGTGTAGAGGCCAGGGATGCTGTGAAACATCCAGCAGTGCACAGAACAGCTCCCCAGCAAAGAATTATCTGCCCCCAAATGCCAATAGGGATGAGGTTGAGAAATCCTCTTTTTGACCCTCACAGCATGTCTGTGGGAAAGAAGAACTGGGGACATGATGTCCTTGTTTGACATTGCCCAGAGAGGCTGTACTCACGAGGAAGGTATTTGGCTCCAAGAAACAGAAAATCCAACAGTTCCTTAAATAAACAGACATTTCTTTTTCTCAAATAACCAGAAATCCAGGGGCTGGCAGTAGCTGATGTTTATGTGCTCAAGATGCCACCAGAAACCTTGGTCCTATGCCTCTTCTCTGTCACCCCTACTGGGCTGGCTGTCATCTTCATGCATGTCACCACATGGTTCTTATCGGGTTTCTGCAGCTCTCCAGATCATCCACTCAAAGCAGGAAGAATGGAGAACAGGCTTGGCACCAGTCACCTCTGTAGTTTTTACCAGGCAATCAAAGCTCTCTCTCCGATACACGCTCTTCTCATTAGACTTCTGCTTACATTTCACGGACCAGAGCTGAGTCACGTGGCCACCTCTGGCTGAAAAGCATGCTGGGAGAGGGAGTAATCAGCCTCCCAGCTGCATAGAGGGAGACAGCCAAGAAGAGCATGTGGGGAACCAGCGCTGATCTAGGTAACCCATGGTGTCCACCACAGCGGATCAAGGACTTGCCCAAGGTCGCGCAGCTAGTGGGTCAATCTAGGATTCAAGTATTTTGATAGGTGTACCAATCTAATTTTCCTGGGATATGTCAGGCTTTTTGTAATGCCTGTGTTTCCAGAAAGACAAAGCTTGTGAATGAACCCAGGAAAAGAACTTGCTCTTTGGAAATTCCACAAGTTCTGTTTAGCTGACCAGAAATTGTTATTTGTATCCCTACTGCCCTGGTCACCAGAAATCATGGGCCTGTTCATAACTGCAAGACTGCTGCTGATAATAATAGCAATAACTCAATCCCAAGAGTCCTGCAAAATGGCTAGGTGTCTCGGACCTCAGAAATAAGGAGCTTAAAATAATCAAAGTGTAAAATCCCAAACAAATTGCCTATCTAGAAACTCTCTGGGTGGAAATGAAATATCAAGACAAACAGATGCTACTTACAGACCAGTATTTTTCAGTTGCAGCCCGTTAGTGGGTGGCAAATTCAATTTAGTGATGACCAGCATTAAAGAATTATGGAATAGAATAGTATAGAAAAAAAAGTGTCGGAGTGCATTGCAGAGAGGAAGGTCAGTATAATTGTGCAACTTTGTTGCAGGGGTGTGTGTGGGGTGTGTGTGTGTGTGTGTGTGTGTGTGTGTGTACCACACTGCAATATAAAATGTATTTCTTAGTGTATGGGCCACAGTCAACAGGTTTGAAAAAAGCACTACATTCCCTTTGTCCAGAAATGAAAGGGCAATGCAAGTAGAGGCAGAAACAGCCCTGGGACGCAGGCAAGGCTGGTGCTACATCGACTTAGGCTGTTAATGAATTGTCCTTCTGCTTCCTAATTATCTTGAAAGCCTGATCGAGGGGGGCTTTTTGCAGAAATCTAAATAACCTTCCTGCCACTCTCTGTCTCATTGGTCTGAGTGGCTAGTCAGCCCTGGCACCTCTGCAAGCCAGCTCTGGATAATTAGAGCTACTGCTATCAGGAGCACATTTGGTGTCACAATTCCCTGGATTCTGTCTTCCACGGCACCTCAGATTGATGGCCTGAGATAACTTGGTTGCTCGCCTCTGAGGAGTGGTGAGCTGCTTGGAATGTGAGGGATAGACAACTGGTGATCTCGATACCTTCTCCTTTAAAATGGGGGAGTTCTGGATTTGGGGTCCAATATTCGTCCCTCCCTATCTCTGATTTGACTCTGTTTACATTCAAAATTAAGCGAATTTAAAATAGCCTCTCTCCCAGCATCTTGCTTGCTTGCTTTGAGGTGCCTCTGGCTCTTCACCCAGACACTATTTTTTCTTCCCTTCAACGTTCCTCATGCAAGGCGGGGAGGGGAGGAAGAGGGCAAGGAAGAAAGATTCTTTGGGGAAAATCCCACCCATAAGCCTTCCCTGGGACACTAGGTACCTCATAGAGAATGAGAGCCCTTTGGACTTTAATTCAGATGTTTCAAGAACAGTGACCACCGCCCCCTGCCATCTCCTGTGGTTCTTGCATCCACGAAACCGTAGTAACAGCAACCGTCTAGGCTTCTCCGCCCAGAATACCATTGACCTCTGTTAAATCGCCATAACTACTTCAGGTCAAGGGGAAACAAGAAAATATGCACCTTGAGCTTTGTTTAAGATCAGCAAACTGTAAGTGTCCTGTGCTCTTCTGTGACCTTAAACAGCGTAATTAAAGTCTACACACTAAAACTCAGACATATTAAAAAATGTCACTTTATATATTTTCTATAACTGGCTTCATCTTTCCGTAGGGCGCCTATTCTCATTAATCCCGGTGTCTTCTAGGTTTAAGAGAGTCTCTTTTGGTGTAAATAGAAAATCTATTTAAAGTTCCTGACAGAACTGTTTCCTCCCTCTCCAACAATCTTTCTTCTCCTTTGTCATTTCCAATACGGCGTTGGGGTACAGGGGAAGCTTGCATACCCACATGGCAGCCAAGAGAAAGGGCAAATGCATACCCACATGGCAGCCAAGAGAAAGGGCAAATGACACTTGGGTTATTCTCTGGGGCCTCACTAAGGAGCCCTAGAGTCCACTGCATAGTGACTTAGTATCTAGTGGTGTGGCCCATTCCTTCTGGTCTGAGAGACATTGAGCTTGAGCCCTTTGATCATGGCCTCTAGTTATGAAGCCCACTGCTGAGGCCTTTGATCATGGCCTCTAGGTATGAAGCCCACTCTCTGGGGCTGGCCCACCTTAAGCCCCAGTTTCTCCCGGCTCACTCTTTCCCACAACTTCTCTATCCCTTCAGTCTGGCATGTGGGAATTTGGGGTCCCCTTGCATTGGCTATGGGCAAGCAGGGGCTCTGCTCATGCCTCTTTACCTTGACAATGTCCTTGGATCCTGTTGTTCCAGGTTGGGCATGACCATACTGGGTCAACCTCAAGCAGCTGAAGGGATGTTCATGCTTCCTGTCAGGTGGGAAACTCTGTGACATCATCAACCCCATTCCCTCTAGGATATGTGTATATAAAGCTCTAGGTTCACACCTCCAAGCCAGTTCTTGATATGCAGAGGAGAGGGGAGTCTGGAATGCCTCTTTTTTCTCCAACAAGGATCATTGTCTCTCCACACACTCAAAAGAGTCTAGTTTAAAACGCAAAGTTGGTTGGTGATCTCTTTATTTTTTCCTTCTCCTGAAGCAGTAAATTCACAGATGGGAGGAAACCACAGAAAGACTGGCAGGTAGGTATCTTTGATTACCCTGTAGAGGGTATATTGGTTTCATATCTAAAAATATTTTTATGTTGAAACTGAGTGACGGTGCGTGGGGTTTCATCTTACCAGTCTCTCTACTTCTGTGTATGCTGGAATTTTTTCCATCATAAAGAGTTAGTAAAAATACATATGCCCATCCCATGTAGAGGAGTCATCCGTTGTCAGGTCGAGAGCTGAGAATAGCTACTCCACCTCAGCAGCTGGCAGAAGTCTGCAGCTGAAGTTTAGGTTGGAGCTGTCACAGCTCTGCCCTAAGCCACTAGTGGTTCCTGCTTCATTAAAACACCAGGGGAAGGCCCTAATTTAGCCAGATTTAATTTTCAACTTTTATAATTCATTTAAAATTTGATCAAGGAGTTAATTTATGACAAGGGCAAGGGGTGCCTTGCCAGCTCATCTGGTGGGCAAAGGCATTATAACTTAATTTATGGTTAAGGCAGCTTGTTATAATTGAGTGCAAAAAGGTGGTTTCTCATCTGGAGTGTGGAGGCCTGAGGTGAGTGGAGAGAGGAGTGGGTGTCCCACGTTTTCATCTGGGAGGCGGGGATGTGGGTGCTTGTGCAGGCGGCAGCAGAATATTAGTGGAGGGTACATTTTGATCAAATGCCATCCATCAAAAGCTTGTCAAGGGGCTAAGGAAACACAGTGTGGCAGCTCTACACCCAGGACCCAGGACGTTCCAGGCTTCTCCCAGGGCCCCCGGGGAATGGGAGCATCTTCCCGAGCAGGGAAGGGAGGAGAAGGCAGCTGGCGTTTCTGCCATGGGATGCGGGTGCCTCCTTCCTGGAAAGTGATGGGAGAAAGCTTGGAGGTGTTAGTGACAAAGCTGGGACGTACCAAGAGCTTTGAATTTGTTTAATGGTTCAGGACTTAGCAGGTGTGCATGGGTGTGAAGGTACGGACAAGCAGATGTAACGATGAATGTGTGATAGTGTGGATGTGGAGGGATGTGGGTGCCTGTGTGCAATTGTGTATTTATCAGTAAACGTGTGTGTGTGAATGCGGGGGACATGTGTGTATATCTGTGGATGTGTGTGTTGTGTAAGAACTTGGGAGAATATATGTGTATCTGTATGTGTATATCTATGAACGTGTGTGTATCTGTTTGCGTCTAGATAGGGAAGTTAAATATATTTATGAGTGTGTTTCTGTGAATACATATGACTTATGATGTATGTCTGGCGGTGGGGGAAATGTGTGTGTATCTGTGAACATATGTGGTCTGTGTGGATATGTGGATCTGGGTGGAACGTGAGGACCTGAGGGTGTCTCTGTGAATGCGTGTGTCTGTATGTCTATGAACAGGGGAATCGTGAATCCATCTATGCAGTGAGTATATGCGTGGGGATGTGTGTAGACTTGGGAACGTGCCCCCATGTGTGTGAACAAGAAGACTGTGTATCCACATACTATATGTGCACCTGTGTGTCGGAATACAGGGGCTGTGTGTGTATTTGTGCATGTATGTGAGTAGATGTCTGTGTATATGGAGACTGGGAAAATTTGACTGTATCTAACAATGTGCCTGTGTTAATGTGAATGTCTGTATACCTGTGAATGCATTTGAATAAGGGCATTGTGTAATATCTGGGGATATATGTGTCTGTGTGTGTGTGTGAGCTACGTGTGAACTCGGGATGTGTGTGTTTGTGTGTCTGTGCGTGGTGTGCCTGAGTGCGTGTTTGCACACGTATGTGTTATGAGCACATTGACTGCAGCTGTGCACAGCACCCCCGGGCCCACACGATGGCTGAATCTGGTATCGGGGTTTCTCTTGACAGCCTCTTGCCATCTTCCTCATTCTTTTCCTCTTTCACAAATATTTATGGAGACCTTGGAAATGTCAGGCCCTGACCTGTGCTCTGGGAACCCAGCTGGGGCCCCACCTGCACCCAGACCATGAACAGACACCCTCTCTGTGCCCTGAAGCTTCCCTGCAAGTCCTGAGGCCAGACATGCCCTGGGTCAGCTGCCCAGGAGACCAAGGGGTTCTGGCACCCTCAGGAAGACATTTGCCTCGCTGTCACTGCTACCTACCATCTCTCTGTGCCCCTTCCCACAAGGCACCAGTGCCCTCCTAGTCCTCAGTTTCTTGGGGTCACTTGTCTGATTAGCATCCTGATAATGGATAGCGTATGTGATCAACACATGGTACCAAGAGGTTATTGTTATATCGTACATATAAAAGATAACTTCTGTGGGGCACTTGTTCTGTGCCTGGTACCACACTTAAGGCTCAACAAGCATTATCTCATTTAATCCCCCAAATATCCCATGAGCCAGGACTTATTATCCCCATTTAGCACAGGGGTAGTCGAAGCCCAGAGAGGTGCAGTGATCTGCTCAAAGTCACACAGCTCACAAGTGGCCACTCAGGGATTTAAACTCAGGACTGTGGAATGCCGGGGCCCGTGCCACGGTATGGGGTCCTGGTCATTTAATATGTGTCCATCGCTCTAGGCCTTCCTAAGTGTACCCTCAGCAGAACTTCCCAGGTCCACTCTGATCCGCCCATCTGGAACAGCTTTCCTGATGTTTCCTCAGCGAGCCTCTTGCCTTGGGCCAAGACTTAGCCCAAGACTCCAAGGATTAGAAAATAGGGCCCCCCGTGGGCAGCTTCAGGCCAGAAGGGACAAGGCTTGTGAGCGCTGTGCTGTTGGTCGCCGGCCCCCTCTGGCCCCTCTGTTGGCATCCCGGTGCAGTGAATGCTTGCCCACTGAATGTGGCCCAGATCCAACGGCACCCTGCTCTTGGCAGCGCTATTATCCTGTGCTCCCACCCATCCAAACCACAAGCGCATCCTCTAAGGCACAGCTCAAATGCAATTTCCTCCGGAAAGTCTTTTTGGCTTCACACGGGCCCCTCTGAATCCTTGGCCTCTCTCCCTGCTGTTTATACATCTCTCAGACCACGGGCCGCTCTCTACTTTGCATTAGAGCTATTTGCAAGTGAATCTCGGCCTCCCTGCTAGACTGTAACAAAGGCTCATTCACCTTTGTACCCACCCCCTGCGCTATTATTACCACTACTAGTATTGGCATGCTAATAATTCTCCTTGAGAGCTTCCTAGGAGTTTGGCACTGTATTTAGAGCTTTATTAGCTTTATTCACATTTAACCCGCAGAGGAGCCCTGAGAGTAAGGACCGTTACCATCCCCATTTTATAGATGAGGAAACTGAGGCTCAGAGAGGTTCAGTCACTCATCCAAGATCACACAGCTACTGAACGACAGGGCTCAGGCTCAAACTGAGGGACCCGTCTGGTTCTAACATCCTTGCATTTCACCACCACTGAACACAGTCTCAGGAGTGTGTTGATGAATGACTGTTTTTCTGAGGATGTTTATACTTTGAAAGAGTACTGAGTAGAGAGAACAATGCTTAACCCACAAGAATGAATCTAGTGGTGGGATGGCTGGCGCTGTGGCTTGGGTCGGGGGCAGAGATTTGGACCAGAGAAACCTTTTGGGGGCCTTCCCAGCACAGCTCACAGGAAACTGCAGGATGGCAGGCTGGCCCGGGTCCCGCTCTCCATTTCTAGACACCCCCTCTAAATCGGATGTTGTGACACAAGGGTTATGACACGCTTCCTTTAATGTAGGTCTGGGACAGAGTTGAGCCATTCAATTGCATTTAATGTAGCTGTGGTTTTTACAGCCACGTGCCCTGTCCTCGGCTGCCCCTGGCCTCTCTCTCCCGCAGGACCTCAGGGTAATGGGCATATTAAATAAATCTATTACATGAATCAGTGAGACATTCTTGGGCATCCTCATTACAGCTTTGAGAAAAGTAGAAGAGGCACAGAGTTCTGGAGTGTTACCCCACGAACATCTAAAGCGCCGTTGTGTTTCTAGGATGCAAAGAAGGAGGGAAGGGAGGATGGGAAAGAGCCCTATGCAGGCTTCGCCACGTTCATGGCCGCCACCGGGCCAGGGTCCGTGGTTCTCCTTACCCAAGTGGACTCGGGTCTGCCATGTGACGCTCAGGAAACGACTGCCAGATGAAAGATGTTGACTAGGCCACTCTGTCCAGTTTTTCTTTTCAATCACCTCAGAGTTCTTCAGCCTCGCACTCTTGACATTTTTGCTGACTCATTTTCTGTTGTGCGGTAGGGCAGTTCCGTGCCTTGTAGGAGGTTTAGCAGCATCCCTGGCCTCTATCTACTAGATGCTGGTAGCAAACCATCACCTCCTCAGTGTGACACCCAAAAATGACTTCAGACATTGCCAGATGTCCCCGAGGTGGGTGAGGAGTGGGAGGGTTAGCAGAGGCCAGGTCGCCCCTAGTGAGAACTACCCATCAGAAAACTAAGCAACAGAGCAGTAGGGGCCCCAAAGAGGAAAAGAATGAAAGAAAATGCTCTTGGATTTTCCTTTCCCTGAAAGATCCAGAGCCCTCACACCTGGGAAATGCCCTTTGGTGAGACCCAATGCCTGTTTTGGTTGTATCCTATGAGTCCCTCTCTGGTGGGTAGTGAGGAGGATTCAGAGGTACTTGTCATGACGGGGCAGCCCCATCTATTCTGTTCTGCACACACTTCCTGAACACCTACTGTGTGCCAGGCTTCATGCTAAGTGAACAGAGGCTCCTGATTCATCCTCAGAAAACCAGATAAAGAACAAAGAGCAGACATGGGGAATAATAATTAAAATCACAATAGCTGATATATCCTGGGCATTTATAAAGGAATGAGTATTTTACAAGCTGGATCTCCCTAGGAGGTTCGTGCTTTCAAGAAAACCCCGGGGCCAGAAGTTTTAAGAAACTTGTCCAAGGTCACACAGAAAGAAGAGTGAAGGACCTTGGCCTAGGACCCAGCAGGACTGGGCTCCAGAACCTGTGGGCTTTTCTTTCTTCCATGCGAAAGGGCTGAAGGAATAATGTGCAAACATCCATATACCCACCACCTAGATTCTACAGTTACTGTTTTGCTATCCTTGCTTTATCACATATCCATCCTCTATCCAACCATCAATCCATTTAATTTACTTTTGTGTGTGTTCATTTCTTTGTGTGTGTGTGTGTGTGTGTGTGTGTTCATTTCTTAGTAAATTGCAGACATCAGTGCACTTTGTCCTTAAGCATATCAGCCTGCACATCAGTCACTAGGGTTTAATATTTGTTCACAGCATTTTTTAAATACAATTTACATCCAGGAAATGTGTAAACCTTAAGAATGCCAGTACGTGAGTTTTGCAAATGTGTATACCTTTGTAACACATGCCCCCTATCAAAAGAGACCAGATTACCATCTCCCACTAAAGTTCCTTCCCGGGTCTTCCAGTCTATACCACAGAAGCAGCTAACTCTTCCAATTCTGTTTTCAATCATGAATGAATTTAGCCTGTTCTAGAACGTTTTTTAAAAAATGCACTCATAACGTATGTGTATACGTAGGTGTAAGGCTTTTCACCATACGTCATGTTTTTGAGATGCATCCATGGCATTGCACGTATTCCAGCAATCCCTTTTATTGCTGAATTCCATCATAAGACTGTACCTCAGTTTGTTTATCCATTCTCTCGTTTATGACCATCTAGACTGTTCCCAGATTTTGGACGATTATGAATTAAATGGCTGCGCCTGTTTGTAACAGATAAATGATCGTTAAGGACTTAGCTTTTGGTGGACATATGCTTGTATTTCTCTTGTGTAACTACCCAGGACTGGGTTGCTGGGCCACGGGATAGCTGAGTGTTCTGTTACATAAAAAACCCACCTCACTTTCCCCAAAGGGATTGTAACATTTTACATTCCTATCAACAACGTATGTGAGTGATAGTTTTTCCACATCCTTGCCAACTTTCAGTGTTGTGGTTTTTCAAGTTTTAACCGTTCTGATGGGTGTGTAGTGGTAGCTCAAGGTGGCTTTCCATTTGTATTTTCCTGATGACTGATGACGTTGAGCCCTTTTTCGTGTGTTCATGGGCATTCACAAATTCCCTTTCCTTTGTAAGCTATCTGTTCAAATCTTTGTCTTTTAAAAGGTATTTCGTTGTTTGTCTGTTTGATTTTGAGCCAGAGGAGTACTTTACATACTCTCAGTATCAATCCTTACACAGATAGATAACTCAAAGTCGTGGTTTTAACCTCCAGGAGGTCAGAGGAGATGAAGAGACTTGGGGTGTTCAAGCTCTTCATTCCGCAGTAGGAGACACTCAGGTTGACATGAGTCAGATCCCCTCTCGCTTCCCCACCCCAAGCTGAAAAGTGTTCTGCACCCTTGGAAATAGATGGGGTAAGAGAATAAAGAGCTGGGAAGAGGAGAAGGAGGGGAAGAGGAGAAGGAGGGGAAGAGGAGAAGGAGGGGAAGAGGAGAAGGAGAGGAAGAGGAGAAGGAGGGGAAGAGGAGATTTTGGCGCAAGAAAGAAGTTGCAAGGAGGTAAGCTCGGGAGGCTGTGTCCCGCAATCAGCTTTCCTTCTCCTGGAGGCCAGCTTCCATTCACGTGGAGGTTCTACAGACTCTTTTGTGTTGAGTTCTGTAGACTTGGGATCTGTGATAGTCATTTCTGCTGTTCAACAAATATTTCCACCTCTCCTCCTTCCTGATTCAAGAAAGGACTGTATTTCCTTGCCTCCTTTGAAGTTAGGTTGGCCATGTGGCTTTTTCTGGCCAGTGAAATGTGAGCAGAAGTTGACTTCTGGCAGAAAAATGTAACAACCAGTACAATCCTTGCTTCCCATGTTCTCTTCCCACAACTGCAGTGGGTCTGTGAGTGACAACCGTGGGCAGAGCCCCATGCTGACATGAGTTCGATATGTAGCATTAGTATGAAATCAACTTTTTCGCTGAGATTTTGTGGTTGTTTGTTACTGCCTCATAACCTAGCCTATCCTGATTGACAGAGGATTGCTACTTTCTCTTTCCATAGGCTGCTCAGGAGGTACGATGGAATTTATATAAGGCAGCTTTCTTTCTCCCCTCCTTTAGCTGTATGCTTTCACGGTTCTGTGAAATTGATAGCCTGATTATCTTACAGCAAATGAATAACTATAACAGTCGGAACTTGATCTTGCTATTAAGTTTCTTCTCTTCTCTTGGCCTTTTTTTTTTTAACAGCAGGAAAGTGCTTTTGATTTTTAATGTATGATAACCAGCAAAGTGAATTAGGGCACATTTTAATTCAGGCAAAAACAAACAAAATTTAGTTCTGTTTTGAAATAGGGATGAAAGAGTATAGAAATCACGTGAGCGTACAGCTTTTCATGGGCTCCCAAAAGGGTTTGCACTGGCAAACTAAGCAAAAGCTTCCCTGAAAAAATCGGAGCCAGGAGGGGAAACCCAGTACCCTGGCTGTTGAAGAGTCTTCCCTAAGAGATGCATAGGACCCAGCGTTCAGATCAGTCACAGAAGAAGATGGAATCAGTCAGCCAGAGCTGAATGCGGCTTCTTTTTTCCAACCAAGCACTATAGTCGTCATGACTCATATTTGTCAACCAATTCCTACTCGTTAATGATCAGCAAATTCATAACTTCCCATGTTGACATATCCAGTTTCAAACTTACTGTTTCAGACTCTTTAGCATATCAAAGTAGTGTTTACAAAGGGACTAGCACTTAGCTTTGGGAATTAAAGAGTAAATAAAAGTCCAGTTGATTCTACACTATTCAACAAATATTTATTGATCTCTTTTACAGGGCCCAGTAATCACCATTCATAGATGAATCTGCCCAAAATAAAGTAAGTGGGGTTCGGTTAAATCCCAGGGATGAGAAGTGTCAACAGAGAACCAATTGGCCACTATTTTTCACCAGTGAGTGCTCACAGATCAGCCTCTCCTTTGCTCTGGAGCAGTGGTGGCAGCAAAGCATCAGAACTTGTCGGATCCTAGTGCGAGCGGTGATGTTTTCAATTGTGATGGCAGTTCGCACTCTTCCCCAGACTGGCTTCTTTCAGGAGATTGGCCTCTGGACCTGGGCTCATTTTTGTGGCTATATCAATATCCTTCGTGATGGCCCAGCTTGCATACGATGGATAATGATCTGCTCTTGTGATTATCATTCATTTTGCAATTTTATTTCAATCAAAAGAGTAAGGCTCAAGGGTGTGGCCCTACCCAACTCCCCAAGGCTCAGATCTTAATTCCCTGGGCTGGGAGCCCCTGATGAACACACATGGAACTGATTTAGTGGCCAGATGGCCTAACGGCAGAGGGAATTACACTAAAGAAGCTGGCTTCTCTGCCAGCCTGTGCTTCTAGACCGTGTATATGGCTGACAGTGTGGAGTCATTACTGGGTGCCAGACACGGTTGTACACTCTCCTTCTATTATCTGATTCAATCTTAGCAACCACCCTAGAGGTGTTATTTTTATCACCATTTTATAAATGAGGAAACTGAGGCACAAAGACTCAGAGCCACAGAACCTGTAAATGGCAGACTCAGAATTTACTCTCAGTAAACTTAACTCTACAACCATCAAGAACCTTTAAGAACATTGTACCATAGCCAGGGTAGGAACAGGAGCATTAAGGAAATTGCAGGCCTCTTGGCAACCTGCTAGGGTATAAAGTAAGCCAGGCAGGCTCTGTTGAACAAATTTAGCCTCTATGTTCTGGGAGAAGAGTAAAGGGATGTTTACAAAAACCTAGGTGATTAAAAAATTATGTATTAGGGACTTCTCTGGTGGTCCAGTGGTTAAGAATCCGCCTTCCAATGCAGGGGATGCAGTTCCATCCCTGGTCGGGGAACTGAGACCCCACATGCCGCGGGGCAACTAAGCCCGCATGCCGCAACTACTGAGCCCGCACTCTGGAGCCCATGGGCCACAACTAGAGAGAAGCCTGAGCACTGCAACACAGAGCCTGAGCGCTGCACTGAAGAGCCTGCACACTGCAAAGAAAGATCCCGCATCCAGCAATTAAGACCTGATGCAGCCAAATAAATAAATATTTTTTAAAAAATTATGTTTTAAATAATCTCCAAGAAGACTTCACTGGCAGCCCAGTGGATAAGACTCCACGCTTCCAAGGCAGGGGGAACGGGTTTCATCCCTGGACAGAGAGCTAGGATCCCACATGCCACACAGTGCGGCCAGAAAATCAACAACGACAACAACTCCAAGAGCCAGTATAAAATGACAAGGGAAAACCATAAAATAGTATGTGTAGTACTCTCACACTAACGTAAAAACAGGGGAGCTATATTTATCTGTACATATATCTGAAGAAGAATGCAGAAAGTTACTGGAAGCGTGCATACAAAAGATGGCTAAGAGTATGGAGCCATTACTGGCTGCCAAACACTGCTCTTACCTCTAAGGAGGAAAGCAGGATGGAGAGGATAGTGAAGAGGGAATTTTCCCACTCAGTTCTGTGGAATTAAGGTTTGCTTAGAATTTTTCACAGTAAGGATGTATTTACATAATTTTTAGAAACACACCTCTATTAAAAAGTTACGAACGGGCTTCTCTGGTGGCGCAGTGGTCGAGAGTCTGCCTGCCGATGCAGGGTACACGGGTTCGTGCACCAGTCTGGGAAGATCCCACATGCCACGGAGCGGCTGGGCCCGTGAGCCATGGCTGCCGAGCCTGAACGTCCGGAGCCTGTGCTCCGCAACGGGAGAGGCCACAACAGTGAGAGGCCCGCGTACTGCAAAAAAAAAAAAAAAAAAAAAAAAATGTACGAACAAGTGTCAGCAAGGATATGGAGTGAGTGGGATTTGGACTGTAAAACGATGCAGCTGCTTTGCAAAACAATTTGGCGGTTCCTCAAAATGCCAAACCTAGAGTTACCATACAACCTAGCAATTCCATCCAAAAACTCTTAGGTGAATGCTCATCTCAGCATTATTCATAGTAGCCAAAATGTGAAAATAACCCAAATGTCTACCAACTGATTAAATAGCCACACAATGGAATATTATGCAGCCATAAAAAAGGAATGATATACTGACACACGCACAACATGAATGGACCTTGAAAGCATGTTAAGTAAAAGCAGCCAACCACAAAACATAATGTATTGTGTAATTCCATTTCTCTGCAATGTCCAGAATAGGCAAATCTATAGAGACAGTGAGTAGATCAGTGGTTGCCCAGAGCTGTGGGTGGTGGTTGGGGGATAGGGAGTGACTACTAATGAGTATGAAATTTCTTTTGGGGGTGATGAAAATGTTCTAAAATTGGATTGCCATGATGATTGCACAACGCTGTGAATATGCTTTAAATGGATGAATTTTATGGTATGTTCAATATTTCTGAATAAAGCTGTTCTTTTAAAAATCTGTGCAATGTACTTCATTAAGTGTTACAGACTATAACAGTTTTGAACACCATTTTCAGATGATAAATGAAATATGTTTAAAAACATTTAGATGACACATAAAGGTGTAATTAAGAAAATTAAAATCACCAGAGACTTAAAAATCTGTAATAAAATGACACGAGCTCATAGTAGAAATTTGGAAAATATAGAAGGGTATAAAAGGACAATTAAGGATTTTTTTTTCCATCTGAAATTCCCAATCCCTCTCTCCAGTGATAGCCAGTTTCATCAACTTCATAGATAGATGCCTAAAACTCTTCTGTGCATGTATAAGCATGCAAAGCATATATACACATACATCTATCCTTTTAAAAATAATTCTACAACACACACTGTTATGACTCTTGACTTTTTTTTTTTTTTTTTTTTTGGTAGTACGCGGGCCTCTCACTGTTATGGCCTCTCCTGTTACGGAGCACAGGCTCCGGATGCACAGGCTCACCGGCCATGGCTCACGGGCCCAGCCGCTCCATGGCATGTGGGATCCTCCCTGACTGGGGCACGAACCCGTGTCCCCTGTATCGGCAGGCGGACTCAACCACTGCGCCACCAGGGAAGCCCGACTCTTGACTTTTCAAAGTGAACAATTTATCTTATAGATCCCCCCACCATCAACACCACTGGGTCTAGTTCATCATTGTAACAGCTGCATAATACTGCATAAGGTACTGGCTATCTTTTCCTGCTGGTATCTCCCATGTTTTGCTTTTGCCGACATTGCTGGCTCCAACACTGAGTATGGGATGCTCTCCCAGGAAGGGGGTCTCCAGGTCAGATATAAACAGGGTATGAAAGGCCTGTTAATCCATACCCTCCCCAAACTTTTGTTTTGTCTTGATTTAAATACTTAATTCATACCCACGCTACAAAATTTTAAAGCACAACAGGGTACAATTCCACTTCTGGGTATTTACTGAAAGGGAACCACGACACTAACTTGAAAAGATATCTGTGCCCCACCCCCTCCCTATGTTCATGCAGCATTATTTACAGGAGCCAAGAGGTGGAAACAACCTAAGTGTCCATGGATAGATGAATGGATAAACGAATATTACTCCATTGATATGAATGGGCAATGGAATATTAGTCAGCCACAAAAAAGAAGGAAATCCTGCTATTTGTGACAGCATGGATGGACCTTGAGTGCATTATGCTAAGTGGAATAAGTCAGACAGAGAAAGACAAATACTGCATGATCTCACTTATATGTGGAATCTAAAAAACCCCAGAAAACAAAACTCATGGATAGAGAACAGATTAGTGGTTGCCAGAGGGGGTTTGGGGAGTGGGTGAAATGGGTGAAGGGGGTCAAAGGGGGTCAAAAGGTAGAAATTTCTAGTTATAAGATAAATAAGTCCTGAGGATGTAATGTACAGCATGGTGACAATAGTTAATAACGCTGTGTTAGATAGTTGAAAGCTGCTAAGGGAATGAATCTTAGAAGTTCTCATCACAAGAAAAATAACTTTGTAGCTATTCTGTGATGGATGTTGACTTCTTCTTGTGATCGTTTTCTAATATGCACATATCTTGAATCATTGTGTTATACATCTGAAACTAATAGAATGTTATATTTCGATTATATCTCAATTTTTCAGAAAAGCATAACAGGGTGTACAGTGAAAAGCACATCTCTTCGACCCCTAGTGAAACAGTACTGATCCCGGGGGCCAACCATCACTGCCAAGTTTTGGTCCCTTCATGAACCTTCCTGAAACAGTATTTTAAATCATGGAGAATGCCTTTTAAGGTGGACTTTTCAGGATGCCAGTACAAATGGGTACCTCTTAGTTCTTAGAGGTCAAGATAGAACATTTCCTCTTGGTGAATATGAAATAGCTTTTAAAAGTGAAATAGATAGCTCCCTTGTCCCCAGATTAGGCGGTAAGGCATACAGCATTTTGGAACTCTATAAAGAGCTCTATAATTGGGGTGATGATTCTGGATAGAAAGATTTAACTATGCACACATGCGCATGCATGCGCGTGCACGCACACACACACACACACACACAGCATGGTCAAGTAGAAAGTTTCTGGAAATTTGAGTCAGACTGGCTAGATTTGCATCTCAACTCCACTGTTTACAAACCAGGAACCTGAGTTATGAAATCTCTTGGAACCTCAGCTTCCTAGACTGTGAACTGGGGATAATATTGCCTACTTAGCCGTCTTATGGGCAGCAGGGCCTGAACTAGGATGAGGCGACCGAGACATTCATGTTGGAAGCAAAGTTGAAGGTGGGGCCCCAAAACCTCAGCCCAATCAAGATAAATAATATTTTATTTTATTTATTTAAAAAATTTTTTTTGCGGTACACGGGCCTCTCACTGCCGTGGCCCCTCCCACTGCAGAGCACAGGCTCCGGACGCGCAGGCTTAGCGGCCATGGCTCATGGGCCCAGCCTCTCCGCGGCAATGTGGGATCTTCCTGGACTGGGGCACGAACCCGCGTCCCCTGCATCGGCAGGTAGACTCTCAACCCCTGTGCCACCAGGGAAGCCCAAGGTAAATAACATTTTAATGCAATATTTCAAAAAATCAAATCAGTAAACTATGGCCTTGGGGCTGGCTGCTGTCTTTGTAAAG
This sequence comes from Mesoplodon densirostris, assembly GCF_025265405.1. Classification (NCBI taxonomy): domain Eukaryota; kingdom Metazoa; phylum Chordata; class Mammalia; order Artiodactyla; family Ziphiidae; genus Mesoplodon; species Mesoplodon densirostris. Next base: position 35,993,827 of record NC_082679.1, on the reverse strand, counting down.
ATGGTTTCACTGGAATGAGAGGTGATTTATGTAGCGCCTCAAGTTCAATGTCTGACCCTTAGAAATAGGTGTCTTTCAGGTGAATCATGGAGCTTGGGTTAAGGAGTGTTTGTTGAATCCTTGGATCAGAGGATACCTAATGGAAAACGTTGTCCGGTGACTCTCATGCCCTCTCACTCACTTCTATTGCTCACGACGGAAATGGGGATCCCTCCTTGAGCCATTTGTCAGAGTGGCAGATTAAAATCATGTGACAGGAAGTTTTCTGTTCATATTGTAATCTAACTGAATCGCCAGTTCTCTATTGAAAATTCATTATGTGATGCTGCTCTCTTGCTGAAGCTCTGAAATGCTTTTTGCCATAATGACTTTAAAAACCCCACTTCCATAATGGCCTCCTGAGATGGTGCCCCTCAGCGTCTCTTCCGTGTACAATAATATTATTCTGCAATCTGTCTTGGGAGAATGCTTAAAAGCTTTCTCTCATTTTCTCCATTTAACTCATGTATTCTCTGAGTTTTTACATTAAATGGTCATTCTTAATATCCCATGACACGTCACCTCTTTTCTAGAGAGGACACGGATACAGTACTTACCCAATTCCAGAATCTATACTAATCAAATCACGCTTTCCCACTTCAGCCGAGAGCAGTTCGTTCAGTGGGACGGCATTTAATCTGGAGAAGGAACTTATGAAAGAGAACAAAAACAATTTGAGCGGCAGTCGGTTAAATGCGAATGTGATTGATGCAATTTGTTGTATAAAAAGGAATTAGCAGATATTGAAGTCAAGTTGTGGAATGAAGGTCAAAAATGCCCAGATTTATTGTTTGCAGACAACCAACAACAAGGCTTTCTTAATAGCCTAACCTGAGCATATTGTGGATAAACATTCGAGTTTTTGATACAGAAGGAGAAGAAAGACTACAGCTAAGGCTTTAAGTCTACACTATGAGCTAGTAATTTAAAAACACTGAAATCCATCCTTGAAACCCTGGTACTTTACTCCGGACTCCCTCCACTCTGCTTAATCTGTGCTTCCCAGCCCTATCTTGAGCAAGAAGCCAGAAAGCCGACTTACATACAGCACCTAGTCTAAGGAAGAAAGAACATCTGATCATCGACTCACCTTCCCTGTAGGATTCAAACACAAAACGGAAAACTTGAAGCCCAAATTCCTTTAAGGTATGAAAGGAAGGAACTGACTTTTGCCTTGAGGCCCCCTGGCTCGGAGTGCTTTGATTTTAAGAGTCAGGGACCTCCAAACCTGCGGGCTGATTTCTTTCTCGTGCAGATAGAAAGTTCCATCTCACTAATGGATTGGGGGCAGGACATGGGATGTGTTGGGAGGCCAGTCGTGGAGAAGATGTTCATTTCAATCCGAGAGTGGCTGGGGGTTGAGAGGAGGTCAGTGAGCAAAGACAAGGGACCATGAATCATCCATCCTTTCGACGTGGGCACCAGCCCTGAGGGGAACAGATGAACTTGACTGACCTACTCAGAATCTGCATGGTGGGGACCCCAAGAACAGAGAGCAAAAGTTTCCCAAACATTGGAGCCAAAAATGTCTAGGTTTGAATTCTGTCTCTGCCACATAATAGCTGTGTGACTTTGGGCAAGTCACCTGGCCTTTCTGAACCTCAGTTTCCTGATCTGTGTAATGGGGATGCCAATACCTACCTTGGACGGTTGCAGTGAGGATAACGGATATAATCTATGTAAAGCACCCCACAGCATATCTTACACATAGTCTGTGCTCACCAAAGTGGCAGTTCCATACCATTCTATGTGGCCAGTGTCCCTAGATGTACTCGCTTGGCCAACTGTACCTTGATGGATGGCAACAAATGAAATTTCAAACAGCTAATTGGATTGTAAATTGACTTGTTTATTCCATTTAAAACAACCCACCATTGTGAAATTAAAATTATGGGAGGACTTCATATAATGGAATTTGTCTTGCACTTTAAAAATTAATCTTTAAAAACTCCATTTTGCCATGTCCGGTTGCCAGGGTGTCATTGGCAGAGACCTTGGTTAGAGAGAGATGCTTTGCCTTCTCCTTTATCCAAAGGTATTTATTTTATTTTATGCTTGCATTCTGGCTCACTCTGGCATTCTGGCTCTAGGCTGGCATCATGTTGGATGATAAATCCATTTGTTTGGGCAACTTCAGGAGGGAAATTTGCCCAGAAAACTGGCTGGAGCTGGCTTTGGAAAAAGCCAAATTAGGTCTCTAGAAGACTGGGGTCCCTTCCAAATGAGTTCCCAGTGGGCAGGGAGTGTTCAGTTCTGTACAGTGTGCAGCCTCCACCGTGAGCCCCCAAACTGTGTTAAACAAAGAAGACCCAGCCATTGGCAGTCACATCGATTGGCAGATATCAGATTGCATTCCTTTGTCTGCTGCCCGGCTTATTTTCATACCCCGGTCCAACCTTTGTAAAGGAAGAAGCTTAAATGCTGACAAATTTCCTCCTCCATAAGAAATTGCTCCTGCCATTTGTCTTTTTAGCTGAGCTTCTGTGGGCCTGTGTAGCATAAAAAAAAATGTTGTCCTTGTCACCTGCCATTTTTCCAGCCAGCCTGACACCCCCCGGGCTTCCCAACAGCTCTCTCCAGCAGGAGCTGTCTCTGAGTTCTTAGCACCACCAGATAATTGAGGTTGTCACATCTCTTGTTCATTGTTTTTTCCAGCCCTGGAAAAATGCAAATATTTCATTGTAGTCATTAATTTTCCCATCCTTTTCTTCAAGCATCTCGTCGGTGTGATCTGATGAAAAGGGCTGAAGGCATGATTGCAAATACAGTGGCATCGGGCTCCTGCCCAGGGTGGGGAGAATCTCATCAGATCAAGTCTCAGGGAGGTCATCAATCACGCCCGCTGACAACCATTTTGCCTTCGTTTGTTACAGATGTGAACATGCTTAATTATTTGTAGTGTAATTAGTTCATGAAATGTCAGGAAATGTCAAACTGTGTTCACAGCACAGATTTTTTGCCGCAAAGAGCAGCGAAGAGCAAGTGTCAGTGGAAAATGAGAAGAACTGATGGGAAGGGCTGTGTCTGCAGGCAAATGAGGGAATGGCTTGGGGGACAAATGAGGGTCAAAATATTAAGATTAGGCATTTTGGAGAAGTAGACTTTCAAAAAAAAAAATATCCAGGTACACATCAGACAAGTGGGATGTGACAAGGCAGACATTCTGCCAGGTTCCCATCAGGGGAGTTTGGGTTGGAGATTCTGTTCACCTTGAGTTTAAAAGCAGTGGATTTTCATGTAAAAGGATGTCAGGTTAAAAAAAAAAATCTACACCTGGGGAGGCAGTGCCTTCCTTATATTCCTTGTGCTAGAAACATTTTCTTTTTTCAAACTATTTATTTTTAGGTGGATAAGTGGTCACGGTATGAAGTCAATCTCTGGATTAAGGACAAATTTTCTGCCAGGGAGGCAGAAAATGCCTCCCTTCTGCAGCCTTGATGAAGAAAGCCTTCTGCAAGCTTGAGTGTCTCTTTCCTTCTCATCTGGTGCTGGAGGCTGGTAAGTTTGCCCCCTAGTACTAGGGTGAAAAGAGAGATGCTCTTGGGCCTCCCTGGTGGCGCAAGTGGTTGAGAGTCCGCCTGCCGATGCAGGGGATACGGGTTCGTGCCCCGGTCTGGGAGGATCCCATATGCCGCGGAGCGGCTTGGCCCGTGAGCCATGGCCGCTGAGCCTGCGGGTCCGGAGCCTGCGCGTCCGGAGCCTGTGCTCCGCAACGGGGGAGGCCACAACAGTGAGAGGCCCGCATACCGAAAAAAAAAAAAAAAAAAAAAAAGAGAGATGCTCTTGAGGGATTGGTCTTTGAGTCTAATGAGGCTTGATTTCTTTGCAAAGGCTTCAAAGGAAAAACAAGCTTGTCCAAGATGTATTTAAATGTGATTGCGGTTCTATCGACAAGCCAGACACGTTGTTTTTTCCTAGTGTCTAGATCTGTCTGGGGTTCTTTTGCAAAATTGGGGGATGGTGTGGAGAGCTGGACGACGCTAGATCTAAG